>NW_026262690.1:117266825-118613492 GCF_021869535.1 Mytilus californianus | reverse complement strand
TTATGAATATAATGTAAAATGCCAAAAAAAAGGTACTATTTTCTGTATGTGTATCATGTCATAAGTTAAGTTAAATTTCTTCAAGAACCGTGCAAGTAAGCTCCCTTTTTGGAAATGTACAAATATATATATCACATAGTATAATAATTGGAAAAAATTGTTTATACATGTATTTGCAACTAATAGGGGTAAAAGAAGATGTTTTAAGCCAATGGGTAAAATATTAAAGTGAAACATTATGGGATAGAATCAATGAAATTTAAAGCGTTTCAGGAGATATTTTTAAGCTGAAGGAACACTCCAAGTGTAATTATTGATCACAGGACTGTTAAAAAAACATCAAAAAGTATCAAATAAGCTAAAAGATTTCTGTATACTTTAAATTTTCCATATAAAACTTTGGAAAGGGCTTATAACTGGTATATTGATAGAAGATTTCAATTTTAAAAAATTGAAAGGATTGGAGAATTTTTGAAATTTCAAGATCCCCAAAACATTCTTGTATATAATACCAACTCCTTTGAGTAATAAACATGTTGTAAGCGTTGTTAGATTAGAAAACCTTAAAATTGCAATTTTGTCACAATTCCAGTCTGCACCAAAAATTTTTCCAACTACTAGTCTGAAGACCAATATTCCGATATTTTTCTTATGTGTCTAAACAAAATTTTGCAAATACTTACTAAGTCAGAATAAAGTTTAACAAGTCTGGGGCATCAGACTAGTGGCTTAAAAGAGGGACGAAAGATACCAGAGGGACAGTCAAACTTATAGATTGAAAACAAACTGACAACGCCATGGCCAAAAATAAAAAGACAAATAGACAAATAATAGTACAGATGACACAACATAGAAAACTAAAGACTAAGCAACACGAACCCCACCAAAAACTGGGGGTGATCTCAGGTGCTCCGGAAGGGTAAGCAGATCCTGCTCCACATGTGGCACCTTAAACAGTGCAGACTGCAGTTCATTACCAAATGTCAACTATTAGGTATAAAGAAATAAAGCTGGAAGAGAAACACAAGTACTTTAGCTTTAGTCACAGTAAGCAAAATATACCTACATTTACAAGATGATTGCTTG
This sequence comes from Mytilus californianus, assembly GCF_021869535.1. Classification (NCBI taxonomy): domain Eukaryota; kingdom Metazoa; phylum Mollusca; class Bivalvia; order Mytilida; family Mytilidae; genus Mytilus; species Mytilus californianus. The sequence goes on along the minus strand of NW_026262690.1, from coordinate 118,612,406 downwards.
TAATTGGAGGTAAGAATTTGCCTCATAATTATGGAATATAGATAAAGATATTTCAGAGAATACAGAATGAATCAACGAGCAATCACCCAGAATTCACTGTGAAAAATCACTATCAGGGTGTTGAATAACCTTGACTACCCACTAGGACCTCACACTGTTGATATCATAACCAGGAGATATTTTAAACTGAATGTATACACCTAGGTGAGCTATAGTGTTTTTCAGAAAAAAATTGTTGAGAGAGGTTTTTTTAAACGAAATATGAGGGAAATTAGATGAGTAAATAGCTTTAATTGACATAAGAAATGAATGAAAAGAGATGTGAATTATATACAGATGAGACAGCAACCCAACAGGGTACATGCAACTAGTTGTGTAAGGTTAGAGCATTAATCTCCTAACATGTTTTAGTAATTTATAAACACTGTTGACGTCACTGTTCTTTGAAAAGACATTAAAACTGTTTTCCCAAACTGACAGAACATTGATAATTTATTCCAGTGGTATAACTCCATAATGACCTGTCCTTGATTCTCTTTGCTGAATGGAATTCCAATAATTGGGATTTTTTTATTTTTCCCTATAAATTTGTGAAAACAAATGTGTTTTTTTCTCGCTCAAATCCTGATATTGACCAATCCATGTCAGAATTTTTATCGTAGATTTTCACAAAACAGAAATGTAAATGTCCATCAGAAAGTCGATTCAATAAAAGAAATTCTGGAATTTCCAGAAAATCTTGTGAATACATATTAATGATGTCTTTAAGGTTCTCCTAGGATTAAATTGTTGTCTTGTATATGGGTTTAATTTAATTTTCAGGAAGCTGTCACATTGTCTAGTTTAAGGACAATAAAGTTACATTTAAAACAAATAAAAAAATAATTAAAGCAATAAACATTTATTATAATAATCAATCAGATATCTTCATGAATTTTTCATTTACAAATGAATATTTTGTTTCGATTTGACCAGAAACATTGACTTTTTGAACTTGTACTTGAACGACAATTTATTTATTTGTCTCAATGAATGGTCTGTATTGGTGTTGTATTGTTATTTTATTTCATCACTGATCCTTGATCACGACCTGGCTTGACCTCCATCAATAACCACTTTAAAGGTGACCACCGAGGGCTACCGAGTGGACAAACTATTGACCATAGGGCATTTAATTACCGCTATTGGAGCCGGCCTGTGTTGGGCTATCGATCAATCAAGTCTTTGACAAGATCACGTTTTTAATGTTAAAACGAAATAATAAAATTTCTTCAGTAAAATCAATAAGCTTATAGTAATTAAAATGTGGAGTGAAATGATCAGTCTGAGGGAGAAGTAAATATTCAGTGTCACAAAAGCTACTATTACAATGTCATTGATAGTTAAAGCTGAATTATTTGACAATGGCGAAGTGCTTTGGAATCAGAGTATTGTCCCTTGTGATCCAAATCCTACAAAACAAATGCTATCATTGCAATGTATTAAAAGAAAAATCCTCATCTGGTTTTAAAATCCATAGTATTATATAATCCAAAATCGTGGTCTCAGATGTGTTTTTATTCCTTTAAATCTCATTCAAATTTACCAGATATTTTTACACTGAAAATCAAACATTTTGTCTTTTAAATTAAATTTCGAATTCAATGAAGAGACAAAAGTAAAACTCTAATTTTGTGAAATTTCAATAATGTCTTTTTGACAGACAGATTGAAACTGCAGAAATTGTGACAAAAACCATGGAAATGATAGAAATCAGATTTTCTATCTGCAAAGAATTTCAAATTAATTCTGTCAGACCCTTGATCACTGGGTTCAATTCTAAATACACATTAAAACCATAGAACATAACTGAGAGATATCCAACAAGCATGGGTGAGCAAATATGGTTTAGGTTATGGTAAACATACCAGCTAGTATGCTTGGATAAGAGATTTGGCATATATTTTCAATGTTTTTTAATGAAAATCTGACTTTTTTTTTTCTCTCTTTTTATCTCATTCAGTGAAATTCTGGACTTACCCTTCTCATGTGCCATCCAGATCTGACCCAATTTAAGATTAATCTGTATTTGAAATACAAGATTGTTTTTTCAAATTTCTTAGAAAATTTACTATATATATATTTCCACTTCTGCCAATGGTTTTAACCAGCAGATATCCTGTCATTTACATTAACATAGAGTACTGTGCTGTTAGACAAATAATTGACACTATATTCCCCATAAAATAAAAATAATAAAAAGGGCACCTCCTATCTATCACTTTAGGCAACTTCTCTCTTGAATTCAGTTCCTGGAAACTGACAGCAGTGTGCAGTAGATAAACAAGAAAACACAAAAACACAAATATCTGAGTATTATCAATTGAGCAACAATACATAGAATTTCATTATATATTATGTTTGAAAACAAAGGTCATTTAAATTAATAACTTAAAAAAAAATTCAAAAATTAAACCCTACTGTTCTTACAAATAGGGCAACTATGAATGAAAGGCTGTATTCTCCTCTAACAAAAAAATTCATATGAAACAATTTTTTCTAAAAGCTAATTCTAACCGTTTTGAAAAGAACAAGTTTCACCTTGGACAATTAACTTCTATTTAAATGATTGTTTACTTTTACATCTCAATGACCATGTACTTTTATATTTCAATGACCACTTAACACTTTATTTCAATGACCACTAACTTCCACATTTAACCTTGCTCTTATCAAATTTTATTTAAAGACATGAATTTACTTAAATTATCCTGGACAACCTTTTCTTAGTTAGTGTGACAATCAGAAAAAAATACACAGCATGATATAATATTAGGACTTAATACCATAAATTAAGGTTAATGTTTGAATGTTGGTGTGTCTGTCACAAGTCACCAACCTTTAGCTACAGTCTCCATCAATGTGATAACAATAAAGAATTCTGATATTTTTTCGTACCATCAATTTCATCAATTTTCAAAGATTATATGGTGTAGCTTTAGATGTGTTTTTTTTTTTTTTGGTGAACTGATTACGCCCCAATTATCACCTTTTACCTTTAATACAGTATTAATTAGTCTTTTTCTGGACAGTGACTTTACAAGACTGAACCGTTAGCATAGTCAGTCATCCGGCTTTCATACACAGCTAGCCTATGACACAAACACTGGGATAATGAACTCTCTGATAAAATCAACTTTGTAGATCACACAGAAACTAAGGTGGGAGTTTAATACCTATAGACATGGAACATGACAAGCACCAGAAGACTTATTGTTATACTTCCTCTGAGTGAAAGTCAAGTGGGGATGCAATTATTTAATTAGTGGTGGTTTGTTTTGTCCATTTATCTGTTTGTTCATTCAACTGTATTTTATTTCAACAAATGCTCCCATACAAGTGACTAAGTTTACAATACACATTGAATAAAAATTTTAAAAATCTACCATTGGATGATGGTCAATACCATCCTATCTTTTTTCTTTGAATTTACCAAAAACAAGAATGTGTCCATAGTACACGGATGCCCCACTCACTATCATTTCCATGTTCAGTGGACCATGAAATTGGGGTCAAAACTCTAATTTGGCATAACAATTAGACAGATTATATCATAGGCAACATGTGTACTAATGAACCTGATGTTCAGTGGTTGTCGTTTGTTGATGTAGTTCATAAGTGTTTCTCGTTTCTCATTTTTTGCTATTCGGTGTGCGCCAAGGCTCCATGTTGAAGGCTGTACTTTGACCTATAATGGTTTACTTTTACAAATTGTGACTTGGATGGAGAGTTGTGTAATTGGCACTCATACCACATCTTCTTATATCTATATAAGTTTCAAAACGATTAGACTTCAACTTCATCAAAAACTACCTTGACCAAAAACTTTAACCTGAAGTGGGGCAGAAGGACAGATGAAAGAGCAGATGAACGAACGGATGCACAGACCGAAAAACATAATGCCCTCTACTATCGTAGGTGGGGCATAGAAATAGCTGCTTAGTGAGTCAATTTTTTTACCTTATATACTGTAGATTTATATATTTTTGGAGGTACCAATTTTTGTTGGGGTGAGGAAAAACAAAATTCATGGATATTTTATTTCATGATTTTGCCAAAGTCTATATATACAAGTCTATAGAAAAAGTGTAAAATTACTTTGTTTAACAATTCATATTAGCGATTTAGCTATACCCACGAAAACCACAAACATGGGTACCACCACAAATAATAATGAACAATAGTTAACAAAACAGATATAAAAGGGGCTAAATGGTAAAACCTGATGCAGGATTAATATTTTCTATGAAAATTGCTATTCATTAGTCCAATATCTTAATCACACCTTCTGCACTAATAGAAACCTATAAAAGTGTGAATGAAAAGACAAATTTAAGATTGTTTTGAAAAGATAATGCAAAGATTTTTTTCTTCTTAATCAAATACTCGCCATGGATGGAATTTTTAGAACTAAAAATCAATTTGAATGGCCTTATACATTGGAACACTTCTATATTTAGAAGCCGTCAATAAACTAGGAAAAGTTAAAACATGTAGGTACATGATTAGCTGGGAGATAGTCAATAAAATGTATTTAGCCAACAGGTAGGTTAGTGACCTATATATTAAGTGTCATTGACCAATGGCTCCACAATGTCAATATTTTTGCATATTTTAGTGATTAACGTTTGTAATAAAATAGTAAGCAATGTATATATACATAGACATTTAATCTGTTTATGCTTTGTAAGCATTTTATGAAACTTAATATCAAACCAAGTGAGTTTAAAGGGACGTAAAGTACTTGACAGGTCATTCAAAATTGACCAACAAAAAAAAAAAACGGATGCAAGGGTACACTCACAGTGGTCTATTTTCTACATACATCTTATTCTTTAAACAATGTAAGGAAACCCATATTTCTACTGGGAAAAAAAATTGATATGGATCTCTTAGGACATACAATAACCCATGTTTCTGTAATAATAACCTCAATTTAACTTAAGGCACGCTTGAGGTCTAAACTTTAATCTCTTAAAACCAAAAAAGAAAAATGTTTGAGAGAATCACAAATAAAAAAGGTTTAACACAACAGCAAAGATAATTGTATCTATATAATACCAGGTTTCGGATACTGAAACAAATGCATTAAAGGCGAGGAATATCAGAATATCAAAAGCAGCAAAAAAGGGAACAGAAATACAAAATTAAACATATAAAATGCTTAAAGTTTTGCTTCGGTTAATATGAACTCCTGTCAAAATTGGTGACATCAGGTGCTCATGAAGGGTAGGCATATCCTGCTTCACATGTGCCATGTCCATAGCATTGCCCTTTTTGGACCATATTTATCTGCTAGTCTTTCTTTAAGAAAAAGTACAAGTCTGTAATGGGCGTTCTCTCAGGTATATCATCTATGAATAAAAGCACATTTGTGATGTGCATAAATGAGACAGAAACCCAACCACATAAATAATCAAAATGTAGGTCAAAATGTTGAAGCATTGTAGCTAAAAAAGTTCTTTTTTCGACTACAAACAGTTAAAAGTAGGTAACATAAAATAAATTCAAGGACTAATACTCAGGTGATTTGTAAAGGTACATTAGGCAGCAACAAGATATGAAAAATTAGGGCAACAACTACATAAAAAAAACAGTGCAAGCAGAATAGATGCTGATGAAGAGGAAATGTCTTGCAACTGAAGGAGAAGTAGAACATATTTGTAAATCAGGCAAGAATGAAGAATCATTGGAATAATGAGGGACACCTCCAAAATGAGATTTAATAAAAAACTGTTGATTACCTGGCCACAAACATTTACAAATTCAACACGAATATGATATTACAAGTATTTTTTAGTAAGTATTATCATCAAATAAACAGTTTTGGTTTAAAATGGTATGAAATTTATTAATAACGATTAGTGTGAATATGTTACAACAGGTTGTGGACATTATTGTCACATGTTATACCGAATCGTTCATCTGTGTCAGATGTATGCATGGATTGGTAAATCTGCCTACAGCCTTTTAATATTGTGTCACACTTAAAATCTGCAAAATGCACATATTGGTGTTAAAATTATGATCCCATGTCAACAGAATAGTGAGAACAGGAAAAACATGTAATAAACTCATTAAGTGATAATCAGAGCAGAAAAACTACCCGATCAGCTGGAAAATGTTCCGGGTATTTGGAGGTAGATTTTATTGAAAAATACTTTTCAATCATGGCTAATAGGATAGTGACATTAGACGAAAAGTTCAAAGAGGGGAATTAAGCTTTTGCTTTTATATATTCAATTTTTTGTCATGATCTATTCACAGTGAATGGGCAGGGTCCGTTTATTTTTCAAATGAATTACTGAACCACTTTTGCTAGAATGTATGTTTTACCTGTAATAACACTCTATAAACGGATTTAATGTCTCATTTTTGTACAAAAAAAATTCTAAGAGTAAATTTGTATCATGATATTACATAATGTTAGCAGGTAGCTGCAAGATCAAATTAAATAATGCAGGCAACCCCCATACAGGGAGAACAGACAAGCTCAAGCTTATAATCTTGTTCACGGTGGATACAAAATTCTAGGCCAAGATTAAACAAGTTGAGCTATAGCTCATTTATGATACTCCTGTTTCAAGTTTTCGGTAAACAGGAAGTTGATGAGTGATACATGTATTTGTGAAACTCCATCAAAAGGTGTAACATGCTCACAAGAAGCTTCATGCCAATTTTAAAAAGTTTTGATTTGTAGTTCCTGAGAAAAATGCCACAAAAATAATGACAAAAGGATGAATGGAATTATGGACAGATTCATTTTGGGGCTTTTTATAGCTTGCTATGATGTAAGGGTTTTTTCATTGTTGAAGGCCATACACTGACCTATAGTTGCTAAACTTCTACATCATTTGGTCTCTGGTAGGAAGGAATTGGAATTCATATCACATGTTCTTATTTTTGTATTAAACTAGTATAACCCCCCTCCCCCCATATTAAATGTAAATGTACAAACTTATCATTTTACACTTGAATGTTTAAATAATTTCTTTGAAAAAATGAAGAAACTCAACATAATTACCGATACATAAGCAACTCATTCAAGAAACCAATCAATCAAAATGATAATCAAAAACTAATAAAAATAAATAAATTACTATTTAAGCTTAACATTGGCCTTAACAATTCTTAATTCAGGGATATAATGTGGAATAGTTCTCTGGGTTCCTGAGCAGCACCCTCCCCCTTTTGCCTCGTTAGATTATAACATCACAAGTAAAAACAAAAAACCTTCACAATAGACAAATTTGGATATTCAAAATCCCCCCATGTTAATTAAATCTGGCAGACTCTGCATCCTTGTAAATAATGCTGAACCAATCAGAGCATCTGAAACAGTGTCATTCCCATAATGCATTTTTATCTGATCCATACTGATACCAGAAAGATAATTTTTATGTGAACTAAGAAATAAGAAACTGATACTAATTTAAAATTTTGTAACACTTAAAAAATAATAATAATAGGCATCATTTTAGACATGGAATATTTCGTCATTTGGAATTTATTTCCTTTTTTCATCATTGATTACTCAGCCCTATTAAATAAAGAAAATCTCTCTAAACTTGAAGGAATGTCTTGTCACTTAACACAACTTCTGTAACTATTTAGCGCAATGCACATGACTGTTATAAATTTGAAAAGTGAAAATAAATACAAGTTTCACAGCAAATAAAGTCCATTTTTCCCAGAAATTTGCCCATTCTGAATGTTCCTTTACCACTTTATACTTCATCCAAATTGCAGGCCAAGACGAATTTCAAACAAAGAAGCTGTCATTAACTAAAGGTACAAAAACACTTTGTTCTCCAGAAATGAATAAATAAATAAATAAATTATAGTCCTGAATGTTAAAAAAATCTAAATTGCTGACATTTTTTCTTTGATTCCTTCAGTACAGTACTTACGACAGGCCATGTTCAAGAGAAGCTTTCATCTTAATCACATGTACCCGGGGAGGAGAAATGTTCAAGATTTCATATTATGGTCCAACAAATTTAATCCTCAGAATTCTGTAATTTTCATATGAAAAGACTATGTAATTTATTCTTTAAAAGGTCCATTTTGTTAAGTATCTTTTATTTGGAGAAACACCTGTATAAAAATTTTATCACCCCAAGATGCCAATAGCCATGTAATATTATTCAAACTCCATATAAAGCTTTATTTTACTGAATTTAAATCAAATATATAGTACTTGAATGACAATTGTCTAACTAAAGGGTTTATTTCTCTCACCAGTTTTTCACATCAAGTTTGAGGAGTTAAAGTTTCAAAATTCAACATTTAAATTTATTTTTGGAAATCAACTTTTAAAAGGCCTTTGACCTTTTTCCAAACAGAAAATAGTAAACTGGCTTGGTTGAGATATGAGTACAAGTATGGTAAATCAGCCACATCTCGGGATTCTGGATTGGAAAATATTATATAAGTCCAACCATATAACCTTCCATAATGAAACAAAAGAAGTCTGGTGGACCTTTGCAATTATACAATTAAATTATATTAATACTCATGACATACAAAAAAAATTATTAATTCATAAAAAAAAAGTTTAACAGACTTTTCTCAATTGAATTCTTTCAAATTTTTCATTGCGAGGCCTTTTATAGGCAACTCTATGGTATGGGTTTTTCTCATTGTTGAAGGCCGTATGGTTGCCTATAATTGCTTACAACCACTTTATTTGAACTCTGGTGGATAGTTGTCTCATTGGCAATCATACCTCATCTCCTTATTTTTATATTTACATGAACAAATGGAGCAACAAGGAACACAATGAAATGATCCTTGATGTTTGAATAAAAATAATTAAGCCCTTCAAAATTCAAATTCAATTTTTTTTCAGTTCTCCCCAATTTATGAAATTAAAATTGCATTAAAAAAATCATCAGCCCTCACAGAATCAAATAAGACCTTACATTGTTTTGAACCACACTGACACTCATAACAGTGTATGAAAATGACATGAGGTCAAGGCCATTTTAATAAATAAAAAGGATATTTAAACAGTCAGTATAATGAAACACAAAAGTAATGAAAGTTATTTTCACGCATACTGACTCACTCAAAAACTAAAAAAAGTCCTTTGATTTTAAGTTTGTGAGTGAATTAAACACCAATAAACTTTGTAAAAAATAATCATAATTGTTACTTTTAACAAAATGCACAAAAATAAAAAAAATCATCAGCACAGATTTTACAAACAGCTTTTGAAATGATTAAATGTGAAGTTCATTGATCCCAAATGCATTACATTGAATCAGGTACTGAAAATTCAGAAATTATTGTGTGCATTTATTAAATTCTGATTTTTTAAGAATGTACACAAATGCGAGATTAATTATTGCGATTTCAGAAAAATCTGCATACATATATATGCATCAGATATCATAATGCGAGTTCTTATTATTGCGATAATCACCCATTCGCATTATTCGCATTAATAAAAACCTCACAATAATTTCTGAATTTACAGTTATCTGTTATATTTAAGTAGATTACTATTATATCCATTTTCTTGGGTCATCTACTGAGCCCTAGACATTTTTTACCTGTCCTCCAGTATAGTTGCAAAATCCTCTCTTTTACAGTATTTCTTTTACTATGTGGTAAATCACATGAGTCAAAATGAGTGCATCTATTTAGTTGAGAGCCCCTTAAAGCATTGTTTAAAAAAATACAGTTATCTTCCTTGATTTTGGAATTGAATTCATACAAACACACACAAAATGGTATATACTTGATAAAAAAAAAAGCACAATAGTTTCATTTTTTTAAACAAAAATAATGGCTTTTAAATGAATGAATAAATGAATAATTAATTATAAACTTATTTGAATTCTTCTCTGTGTGTGGCATCACAATAAAATAAACTATCCAATGAAATCGGAATCATTATAGTTAATACAATAAATATATCATCCCTACAGTTGGACGTTTTATTTGAAGAAAATCCATGGACTCCTTTACTTAAGGAATAACACTTTAGTTATATTGACAACATTTAGCTATGGCTGTACTAAAAAAATTAAAAACCTAATTCTGAGAAACTTAAATCTATTAATAATATGTTTTGACCATTTATAGCCAACAGAATTAAATAAATTTAAGGTCTGTATTGGAACAATAATATGTATCAACATTAAATTAGCAATAATGATCATCTATTTGAAATTTCTAGCAAAGGTCAAAGCTAAGAAATTAAGTAGAATAATCTACAGCAAAGAAATGATAAATTCAAAGGTAGATGACATTCTATAATAAATTAAAAAAAATTAAAAAAGACTTACTTGACTGAAATTCTTAAAATTAAATAGAACTACATTTACTTAAGATTTTTTGTCACATTTGGTTGCTTACGTAAGTGCATCCCTCTTGTAATTACATTGATCAAAATCTTAGTAAAACTGTAAAAAAGATGTTTGTCTGATTTATTAAATCTGTTAAAATAGTGTTGATGCTGAAAAAAAACTATTTACAATTTGAAAAAATAAAATTTCAAACATTACAAGAACTTAATAAATGTGTTAATTTTGTTGGCCTTTGAAAGTGGAGTCTTGTGTTAAAAATAGAAGCAGACCTTTTATTTTTTTTTTAAATTTGTTAACAAGGTCAACTAAAAAATGATTGTTAAAACAAGTTCCTTGAGAAAATGGTTGATAAGTGTTCCGTGTGAAAGATCTGAAAAGTCATCTCTATCGATTTTTCTTGTACTATTTCAATTTATTATACACTTCGCTAAGTTATATAAAACTGTCCATCGGTAGGTGAAGTTTACTTACTGCATAATGGGTGTGCATTCAGTCTTTGTGTGGACTAAAACTTGGCAATATTTCAATACAAACTGACACTTTTGGTATGGGGACAATACGTCCAAACATATCTTAATATTTGATCGCATTTAAATTCGCCAGACCGGACAATTTCAAGCTTTTGAAATACTGTACAACCAATATGCATAATTCAATAACAGGGTTTTTTGATAAGGATCGTGTATTGTAGTCCAAACAATACAGGGTCACTTACATATTGTCAAGCCTTCTTCTGACGTCCTGTTTCTACTATTTACTTTCAAATTTACACAAGGGGACTGTAACCTTTCCATGTTTAATTCAAGACATTTAAATATTTAAAATGTTAAAACTTATAAAAGATATGTGCACATTCCAAGGACTTGTTGTGACATAATATCACCTAAAAAACAATATCTTACGACAAAGTGACATTTATTATGTAAACTTTTAATCATATAACTGCGTCTTCTGGACCATTTCATCAATTTACCATAATGTCATGCACATTTGGTTTGAAATGAAATCAATATAAAAATAGATTTTGTTGTAAGCACCCATGAGACAGCTACTCAACAAGGATGGCTGGACAAAAAGGTGAACATAAAATTATAGAGTGTTTACCTGCGATCAAAGACCTCATCAATGTTACAACACATTTTCCCAACTTTCATGACAAGATTTTTCATTTTTCATTGGCTTGAAATAAAATAACATATTTAACGGACTTAATTAATATATGCCGAATAACTTCCAGAATTGGAGACAACTCAAGGAAACGAACCATGGCAGATAACTTGTGGAATAACTAAAGTATATCCAGCTTAATTTCTAACAATATTTATATCTGACATAGAAAAAAATCTTGAAATCTATCAGCACTATTCCACAATTTATCTGTCATAGAATTGCTAGTGGGGTTCACCAAATATAGGCCAACATGTTATATTAAGAAATTAACAATTTGTTACCCTACATATATTGACCTCTTCATCATTTTTTAACTTGTCAATCATTACAATATTAAAGAAAGCATTATCTTTGGATTTTGTTCACATTAATACACAAAATATGAAGAAGAAGACATAGAGTTCACATCAATGAAACAGAAAACTAACAACACAAAGAATACAAGTTACCCATACTCATATATATCAAAGTTTAGTGTGACATTCATTTTCGCTGAACTAGTATACATTATTGTAAAGGGGCCAGCTGAAGCCTGCCTCTGGGTGCGAGATTTTCTCGCTATGTTGGAAGACCCATTGTTGACCTTGGGCTGTTTCCTGCTGTTTGGTCGAGTTGTTGTCTCTTTGACACATTCCCCGTTTCCATTCTCAATTTTACATATATATCTTCCTGAGATAATTATGTACATATTCTATTCTAACCAATCATTTAATCATGAAACTTTCAAACCATTTATGAATGTAATTCATAGTAATTTAGACTGGTGAACTCTGTGGAGTCCTCATTGGCTAATTGTCTAGGGTAAGACAGAAATGTTGTCTTTGTTTTTGAACAAACACAAAACCACCTTTACCAATGACAAGCAGTCAATGATTAATTACCTAGTAGTCTAAGAAATCTTAACAGAATTGAATCAGCCTGCACCGTAAGCCACTAGCCTGATGCCCCAGACTAATAAAAATTTTATTCGGACTAGTAAATTTTTGCAAAACTTTGTGTAGACACATAAGTGAAATGTCTAAATATTTGTCTTCGGAATAGTAGTTGGAAAAGATTTTGGTGCAGACTGTTGAATATAACAAAAACCATTAAAAAGCAAGCAAGAAGTAGTATACCATAAATATTTTGACTTCTTGTTCTTTTTTTTTCAGGAGCTTGTTACCTATTTTCTTTTTTTAGGTGTAATTGTGCTTTATATTTATATTTTGCAGATAATAGAGAAACTGTGATAAGAAGAAATGGCCTATATAGATTGTCTTTCAAAAAAAGGGGCCATTTTATATTTCAAAAAGGTTCAATTATTCCTATAGGACATGTATACAAATAATTGATTTTGGATAATTTATCTTCTTCATGGTGCAGTCAACCAAATTCAATATTAAAATAATTTTGTCTTGGAGAAAATATCTTTAAATCTAGTGGTTTACAAAACGCAAACTTCCAGAACATGCAATGGTTTTATATCTTTTGCAAGGGTTTTTTCTGTTGTTGGATTGCTGTCTCATTTACATATTCTCAATGTCTCCATTTATTTTGATTTTATTTCCGCATCAGAAAAAATATTAATATTTAAATAGATTTTTAATATTGTATGTGATATTATTGATAGTAAAAATACATTTGTCCAATAATTATGATGCAATATCAATATTTTCTAACAATAAACATTAATTTAGAGCTTCCTGTTCTTTTATTTATTTGGCATCACTCTCACTGCCCCTTTCATAATTTTTTCAACCATTCCAAATTCAGTAAAAGCATGGGAATTCTGCAGACATGCTGTAGATTGAACCCAGACTTTATATTCTTTTCAAAAATGTACTAACTACTTCATTTTTACTCATACGTTAAAAAAATAAAACTTATAAATATTCATATATAGTACATGTATCATAAAATGTACAAATATGAATAAAAGAAATATAGAATTATAGATAGCATCAATAAATTATCATTCTACATGCAACACGTATATAGTAATAAATCTAATATAGTCATATCTTCTTACTGTATGTTTTCTCATCTTTCTTCCCGTCTTTAGATTTCTGGAGTCTGTTCTTCATAGATTCACCATCTTAAGAGCTAAAAGGAGTTACTTCCCTTTTTCAGAACATTTGATTTTAATCTCAGAAAAATATGATTTCTAGTAAAACCTTACAAGTGGTGAGTGAGCCACCAAGGTAGTACCTGTTTCAGTACATGATATAGATGGGGGGATCTAAATGTCAACGAGACAGCAACACGAAGACAAAAATAACCAAAAAGACATATAGAGGGGAATGTCATCAAAACTGACAGGTGTCTTTACTAAACTTTTTGTATATATCAAGATTTAAATAGTCACCTATCAATCAAAATTGGGAATAAATTAAGCAGAAACTATCAACAATCTGACAACAACACCAAATTCAATCATTCCAATCAACTATCACATCTCAAATACAATAAAAAAATTTAAAGAAGCCAAAACCATTTTTTTAATTTTAAAACCCATAATGATTGGACATAAGATATATTAAAACATAAAAATATGATTCATACGTTAATAAACTTATCAAGACAAAGTAAAGGTTAATACATTGATTATAATTTATTAAAATTTACTGACATCAAATAACAAAATAAAAAAACTAATGTAAAAAGTTAACATCTATATACAACCTGCTGCCATGAAAAAGTAGATTTTCTTAGCAAGTTTATAAAGGGCCATTAGCCTTTATTTGTAGGTTTTTACAAAAAAAATTAATAGTTCATCACATTTCTAAAGTTTAATACCTCTTTTTCATCAGTTTAGACTCACATAAGTGTTCAAATTTACAGGATCTTTATCTAAATCTATATGTTTACCCAATGAACAATTGATATCAATATTTTTGAAAAGGTTTCAACTAATGCAAGCCCGAAATCAGACGGTCATAAAATTTCTTTGGGTCCTTTTTTCAGGAAAATTATACCGACCCAACAACATTTTTACTGGCCTAGGCCATAGGGCTTGTGATTTAATCGTGCAGGCTGATATTTATCTTGTCTGAAGACATTGACCAAGTCCACATATTAGGAAATGTCAAATGCTATCTTTCTTAAAAAAAGAACCAAAGTTTTAATCATTAGACATGAAGCAACCTACAATTAATTAAACAATTTTTGTTAAACATTAAACATTCATAATTAAATCAAGACTTATTTTTTTATGCCAGAGATGGGTCGTCTATGTTAAAATAATTTGAATATAAAAAGTAAACAGGTTATTCATTTGTTGTTTCATAATGGAAATTGTGTACTTCTTTCCCCTCAACTCTCCATCAGTTGTCAAGGTTTCAAGAGTGGAGACAGGGGAGATAATTTCTGGCTTATTACTGGAATGTGTAATGAGGGCAGAAACCAATGGCTTTTAGAGGTGTTCATCTGTTGTAAATATGTTATGCAGTCAGACATATTAAAAATAGCATTTACATCACTTGAGGAACATAATATCTATTACCCATGCCAATTTCTGGTGTAATAGCCAAAAAATGTCCACATATCTAATCTACAGAATACACACAGCATGAACTTCAATAAAATCTGCAGGGACAAAACAGGGCACAGAAATGACTTTAGAAAATAAATGCTGCTGATGTCTACATCAATTAATTTTTCATTTAACTTCTTTTAAAGAATTATGCTGTTTAAAATTTCTAGCATTTAGTATATATGTTTAATTGTTCAGATGCAATTTCTCAAAAGGAAATTATGCGCACTTATAATAATACTTGTTTTTGTTCATTTATAATTTTCCTTTTCTTTATTGAATATCCTGCTACAATCTGATTTAAGATCCAGAAGTTAAAATTACAAATCCCTTGATAAATCTTATAAATTACATAATAGCGAACTTCCCTATCAAAGTTTGTTAAATTTTTTTAGCCTGGGTTAAAAACCTAGTTACGCCACTGACATGTTATCTAACAGTGACCAATCAATGCACAATGCAACTGTACACTGGTGTAGGGGTCCACTCAGGGAGACATAAAATCAAATTTCATACTTTGAAAAAAATATTTCAAAAGCATCAGAATTCATTTGTGATAAAAATAATGCATTAAGTGTTTGTCCAACATTGATTTTTCAAAACTGGGTGTTAAATGTTATGAAAAAATACATTATTCAACAGTCTATTGCACATTGTGCATTCAAAATGCAATTTAAACACCTATTATTGTTAAAAAATCAAATTTTAAAAGGCTGTAAAAAGTAATTTATCTAATGTGAAAATAATAAAATATGATCGATGGATAGTTAGAGGCCTTTGAGAACAGGGTAGCAAAAAATGTTGCTAGACATTTAAGCCTCAGACAAGGTCAAAATGTCTTATCTAAAATTACACAATAAACATGCCCTGACTTTCAAATATACACCAGTTCTATAACACCTATATTTATGGACACTATGACTCATATCTTTTTGTGCTGCCCACTCTCATATATTACACAATTCAGTGACCATATACAATTATACTTCACTAATGTATGCAAACATTTAATGCATAACACTAGACATACATGTATATAAAAACACCATGGGAAAATATAATATATGATTTTTAAATTGGTGAAGATTATTAAAATGAAACAGTTTATCTTAACCTTTAAAATTCATACATGTACATACTGCTAAAGTTCTGATAGATATGTGTTTAAAAAAAATTCAAAAACTAAATATTCTAAAGGAAATGAACAAGTCTTCTTTTTTTTTTAAATAGAAGTATCTATTTAATAAAGTTAACTCACATGAAACATAAAAGATAAAAAACTGAGAGAGAGAGAGAGAGAGAGAGAGAGAGAGAGAAATCAGTCAAAAATAAAAGAATAAAATTAAAAAGACTAAAAGTACACCTCAATGATGACAAAACAATACTCACTATATTCTTCCAATATAATATGATTTCTATTTTTACTATTTCCATTCATGTATTAAAAATCAATGAAGTTAGTTAATCCAAAATACTGGGGTATGAAGAACTGCATGTAGAAATATGACACAAATATTGTCACAGATATAAAACATTCTATACTTTAAACAGGTGCTTGAATTTAATGTAGATACAAAAACCAATCAGTCTTTTTGTTTAATAGTTGATGAAAAGAGATGTCGAAATTGAAAAGAAAAAATGTGTATTGTCGCGTCACTTGTGTATTACAACATAACTGAATACACAACGAATACGTAACCTTGTCCCCGTTGGTCAACACACGTATTTGACATGGTCCACGGTGACCATTTATATATAAATAAAAAATAGAAATTAAAAGAAAGACAATATAAAATTTTGACAACTTACGAGAATCTAGGGTCCGTCTTTGTTGTGGCCGCCCCTGTTTTCTCCTGGACATGTTGTTATGCTCATTAAAACCAACTCTCCACTGCCTTTTCTACATCTGGACAAAGAATATCAACAAAGATGGCGGATTTTCATGTAATGTGTCTTCTTCACCTGTCTTTTTACTTATCTTCCATTCCAAAGTTTACATCATCAGGACAAGTCCTTGGGGTCACTTCAGGTCACTTATGCCACTGACCGCTACAACGTAATGATCACTGACCACGATCAGGAAATACCCTCTCGACGAATGAAAGCAACTGTTTATCGTGGAGACCTTTTGTAGTGGACGTAAATATCCTATTTCTTACGTGAACTTAAATAGATCTACGATATAATAATGTATTTTGTGTATTGTTCTAGTTTCAGTTTATAGAAATCAACATCAAGCACATGTCACTTTCATCGCCATCATTTAGTCCAGTTGAGTTGCTGCGGCCGTTCTCATCCCGGTAAAGTCACTGACTCCTGACCAAACATATATATATGTATGATTTCAGTCATTAATCAATATAAAATAACATATTGGGTTTTTGAAAAGTAAAAATTTGTCGTCAAAACGCCTTGTAATCGTGCGGTCAACTGATGCGTGGTGGCCCGTAATGTTACAAGCAAATGACCCCGCCGACCGGCACAGTCTATTACATCAAAAGGGGTAAGAGGTTTGCGCAATATTACGTGATTTTACATCTGCAAGTGTGACCATCATTTCCGCATGTGTATTCACCAATAATTTCTGCATTCCGTTTGCATTTACAGAAACTGCTGGCACTTGCTAACTGATTGAATTGACACACATATATACTATAAATAAAGTAAACACCTTGAAGTTGTCTGTTTTTGATTGTAACGGTCACTTACTTTCTGGTCAATGTCCGATATGATAAGTTTTTAATGACAGCTTTGTCCAATGGTTGTGTATTAGTTGATCAAAGTGATAAGAGAATCAAACAAAGAAAAACATATCATAAATTATTTATAGATATTGATTTAGTGGACAGTTGCTTTTTAATATTTTCTTCATTATTATGTTATTGAATAATATTATGTTTAAAGGGAAATAAACGCTATTATTCAATCTTACCCAATCCAAGTTTTTTCTTCTGCAATACACAGGCCATATCATCTACACCTTATCGCTTGTAGTTCATTTCAGGTGAACAGCTGACCTTAAATAACTGTTGTCCAGACGTCTATTAAATACCATGTTATCGATCAATACTGACCACAGACTGACCAAAGGTCAACTCGGGTGATAGCCAGTGGTCATTAACGGAAATGTTTGTGTATTCAACAGGTGGACACCAGTGTCTCTACGGAAATAATAAAAAAAACATTGAAATGAAGAAAGGATGACTAAAAGCAACAGTATTATTAGTATTGATATTATTAAATTATATTCAATATTTATTTTAGCTATATAATACAAAAATATTAATAGCTTGATAAACACGTACGTAAATGAAAATAGACTGGTAATATTTATTATACGCTTTCGATGAAATTTTTCTAATGCCAAGGATTAAATTTTTAGTATGGAGGGTTAATTGAAATCCCCCCCCCCCCAAAAAAAACCCAAACAAAACAAAAAAACAAACAAAAAATAAAACAAAAAACAACTGAATAAACAACAAAATTAACAAAAGAAAAAAACCCAAGTTATTCCCCGCCAGATTTCCATGTGCCTCTCCCAAATCAGGAACCACGTTATATTTAGATTTGTGCAGTTCTTTGATAGTATGTTTTGTTCGTATTCACAGGTTTCTAGACTCGGAGCGAGTTAAGAGCAAATACAGTATATACAATTGTTATAATTTTAAAAATTTAAATAAATCTTCTAAATTTTTATGGCTCTTGACTCAAGAAAATGTAACTCTTATGGAAAAACTGGGCTGTTATATTTGTGACTGTTTTGAATTAAGGAGATCAGGTATGCATATTGACACTAAGTCAAGTAAATGATTTGAGAATGAATGCATATAATGTAATTTTATTCTTTTATTCACAATATATATGTGGTTTTTGGCTCTGATTCTGACCAATGCTAATATACTAAATATATATTTTCAAGTGACTATTATTGTTGTTGTTACCAATTATGTAAATCAATTGTATCTGATTTTATGCCCTTTATGGGCCCTGTAATTTGGGAAATAAAAATATTCTATTCTATTCTATTCTATACGCACTTGTCCATTGTTGATCATTGTTAGAGACTGTAAATTAACCCCGAGTGTCGTTATGTGATTGATCGTAATAATGTCATACTAGTATTTGCAAAAATTCAGTTTTAGAACATTTAAAAGCATAACCTAAAATAAGACAAGACAAACAAGGCGAAAAGTAGTATAAAGAGACGGTACCGATTTCCCATGAGTAAGTTTCACACAGCCTAAAATTCGATATTGACTAAGCATGCTGTTGGTGATAATATTGATAAAATTAATGCAAGTTTTCAATGTTACTCTGTTAAGTTTTGTATACTTTACTAGAATACATATATTTGTATCTTAAAGGCAATGTCCCCAGCTTTATTTCAAATAAATTTGTTATTGATAAAGAATACCCTTTTCATTTATTATTTTTATAAATACTAGAAATTTGACATCTATAATTGAAAAGAAGCTGTACACATATATACTTTTGAAGCTGTGATACTACAAATTTTAGTACAGATTGACAAACCTTCGGAAAACACCATTAGCTTTAAATAGATTACAGAAAACACCATTATAGCTTTAAACACAGCGTTTACCATAAAATGTCGAAAGCCAATATATATATATATATATATAATATATATATATATACGTCTGAACCAGTGACAACTCTACAACAGATTTATCCATCGGATCACCAGCAGTGATGTTGATACATGGCTGTGTACATTCTGTATATACAACTCGTCTAAACATCAGCCCAACAATGTTAGATCTGTAAATATATATAGTAGATGTTTAATCGACTCAATAGATTTTATAGGCCGGTGGCTAAAAGATCACATAATTATAAAAAAAATATGCGAAAAAAAGGGGGTTTCCCCCTGGATCCGCAAGTGGAGATGAACACTATGGTTTTTTTTAAATATTCAATGACCCCCTTTTCAAAGTATTTTTCACCCGATATTGTTTTGAGCATATCAAATTAAGTAGGTTCAGCAAAGTCGATGACTGATCTAGGTCGGCATATTAAGACTGTTACCAGAAATGAAAAAAAAAACGAACAGTCATCTTGGGTAGATAACTAAATGAACCCCTTTTGAGTATATTAAAAGACTACAAAATATATATGTTAACAGATAGGAGGGTCATTAAGGTCCATCATTGGCCCTATAATTGTCAATTTTTGTTTTTCATAGAAGTGGATAAGATATAGACATATATTGCATAATGATATGTCTTTTCTAAACCATTTTAGTGTAGATTCTATTGTACACGTATAAAAATCATTGACCATCAAACCTATGAAATCACCGAAGATGAAAAATTTAGTGATTTCACTACCAAAATGGATATAATATTTTATTTGAAATTTTCAAAATATAGAACCAAACGCCGGACCATCACAACGAATGTGTAACTTTGTAGAAGCTTATACTGCCACAAAGTATGTCCGTGGTCAGAGATTATGCTGTTGACTAATACCCCCCTCCCCCCCAAACCCCCCCCCCCCCCCCAAAAAAAAAATCAAATCAATTTTACATAAGTTTGTCAATTTCCGTGACCGTTTTACCTTTTGGGGATTGGAATGAACACCACATTGCACAAGTTTTAACGATTTAAAACCGCAATCATAAATCGTGTCATTATATATAAAACAAGTGCTAAAATAAGGTGTTAATGTTCATTATTTGTTTGGAACTTTAATTAAAATTTACAAATTGTTTCAATTCAATGCAGACAAAAAACGCCGAATTCAAGT
This sequence comes from Mytilus californianus, assembly GCF_021869535.1. Classification (NCBI taxonomy): domain Eukaryota; kingdom Metazoa; phylum Mollusca; class Bivalvia; order Mytilida; family Mytilidae; genus Mytilus; species Mytilus californianus. The sequence goes on along the minus strand of NW_026262690.1, from coordinate 118,591,601 downwards.
GAATTATACATTATAAGGAAAAAAATATTACTGGAAGACAAATTAAATCTCTTATCTACGTGAATCCAACTAAAAACAGACATATCTATATATTCGTGGTGAATTGAAAACACTGTCGAACGCCTATTGTTACCCCCTTACATGTTAACTTGTTTAAAAAATTCATGAAAACGTTGCTTCCGAAGGGAAGTGATAAAAGATTTATTTGGCTTCCATCGAAAATTAGTAAAAATATAAAATCAGCAAAATGTTTCTTTATGTTATTAAGAGAGTTTGTTTTTGATTAAAGTTGGAAAAAATGTTTGTCCCAGAAAACAATCATTGTACCCCTCCCGAAAGAATGGTCGCTGCTGGATGGCTAGTTCGAAGATCAGTAGGTACATTTGACACTTTTCCCTAGTGGGAAAGCATCAATCAAACATGACAGGGTCTAAAAATAAACATTTGGATCCAGTCTTTTATTAATTAACATGAAACCAAAAGACCTTTGACAGAACTGCCAAACATATTTACATCCGTGTCAGCATTAAGTTTGCCTCAGGGAGATAGAGCTAGGCAAAATTTATTTAGTTCAATACTCGAATAGTAGATTTAAATGAAAATGTGACCGCACGCTTTCACAATATTGCATCAAAATAAGGTATTAATTAATCATCGAAAAGCAGAAATTATCAACACCTTTTTCCGTTTTTATAGACTTGGTATTCTTATTTTACCGGCGGACATCAACTTAAATTGTTTAACCATAACATGCTGTTTTGTTTTGTTTTGTTTTAATGGTAGCTCTTTAATAATCAGACATATTTCTTTTAAGCCGTGTTCAATTTATTTTTACTCTGAACGCTTTAAAGCTAAACATATTTTTAGACACTTGTCAATTGTGAAAGGCTGTGTTGCCCGCTAACTTTCTTATGGTTATTTATATCGTTGGGTTGCTGTCTAAACATGCACAAACCCTCATCCCCTTTTATTCATACTTTACATGTAAATATATTTCATCGCGATTTATGAGGTGGTAATGTCATTTTCAAAAAAAAGGGGGGGGGTCAAATGGCCTTCCCCTCACTAAGAATATAACCAAAAGGAATCATAGGGACATACATTAAGATCACTGCATGCAAAATTTATAGCGATATCAGATGCTCGAGAAAGTTCATTTTAGGGATATGAATAAAAGAATAGGGGATACATGTCAATAAGACAGCAACCCAGAGACATCACACCAAACGACTAAAATGCGATTTTCAACTGTTTTAATTGAGTCAAATCTGGGTTGAGAAAGGAACAAATTTGGGAAATATGTTTCTAGTCGGATTGCAAACGGTGTGAAAAAGCTATGGAACCAGTGATGGCGAAAAATAAACACACTGACTCGGTACCCGGAACTATTAGTCCCTGAAGGCATACCATCCACCTAGTACCCATTGCGCCGGTATTGATATCAATTGAATGATGCATTTTGTAATTGTGATAAAAACTTAGGTTGCAACTCCGTCAGGTTTTGTCTAATATTTCATTTATACACTTTTTACGCTCTCAAACGGTTTGTTTTTGTCTTCCCGAACGTGTCTAACGAATTTACTCTAGCAACACGTGTTGTGTCGTAGGAAATTATATCTTTCGGTTTTTTATTACAAACTTTAGACCCTTTGACGCCTATGATATACTCAACATAAAAATATTGCAAAACAAGTTAGATAAACTGTAATTACTATATTTATATAATAACATCCAAACATAAACTGACCGTTGATTACACACATATATGTATTACAAATACTTGAGTTTTACTGAACAACAAAGTTGAAGCCTTCACATCGAACGCTTTTTACTGTCTCTATCATAACTTGGTAGACAGAATATCTATGTCAAAGATGACCATGGATATGATCGTATTACACACGAATATATATAGCGAATCCAAGTCCTTATTGTCAGTAGACGTTCATTTTATTTTTTGCATATAACTCAAATCGATGACCGGTGTTCTATAAAGTCCCGTAAAGTAGAGCTTGAAGAACATCTTTTGATCGATGACGAATGGGATCGAGTTTTGAAAGGTACACCAACACACACATGCAAGATCTTTATAAGCTGTGTATGGAGGTAATTTCTCTACCCGTCAAACTTGTGAAACATTACGATGTGATTTGTTTGAAAGTAAGGATTGGTGGTAATGCTATTATACATTGAACAAATATGCTTTTGATAATATCTGGAATACCAAAAAGAAACGTGAACTTGCTACGGTGCCGATAATACAGCGACGTCATAGATATAGCCAATGGCAACGCGTTATCGAAGATTCGTCGCCGATACATAGAGGCCGGATTTTTCGTTGGAAGTCTAAAGGTCTAATCGATTTAAGCTTTTTCCAAACTAAGGAGTGATAGAAAAGTTGGTGAGTAGTTTGGCTTCTCATTTTCTTCCAATGTTATATTCATTCGGTAGAAATGACTGAAACTGGATTTTTAGCGTTTTAGCTTCAATGAAATCAACACTGTCGAAACAGGAGCGAATGGTATTATAATTTTAACAGACAACGTAATAAATTAGTTTCAAGCTAGGAACGAACAATGTTTCATTTTAAAAAGGAAAATAACAATGAAAAATGGGAGAATTAAAATCTATGATTATATTCATTTTTACCCACTTATTGTCATATAGCACCACAAGTAGTTATACATTCAGGGCTTTCAAATTTTTAGATTTTGAGCATTTCGGACGCACCAAGTTTACAAAGTGTTATCCTTATTTACTATCACTGTGTCGATGCCTCTGCTGAAAGACGATTACAGTCACCCCGAGGGTATCATTAGCCAAGTAGTCAATGGTTAGACAGTGATATATTTATAACATACATTTCATAATTGTTCGTTGATAAATATTCTTTTGATATACTAGTATTTGAAAATAGTTTAAAATTTAAGGTTCCAACCTAATCAGTCAAAGTTTAGAAATTTTTTGCTTTTCGTTTTGATCATAGAGCTCTGCAAGCATTAATACACTATTGGCTTTACACTATTGGGTTTGAGGGTTACCGATGACGGACAATTAAAAAAACCAACTCGGATGCAACAAAAATTAAAAAAAAAAAAACGTGTTATATATTAAATTTGTATCATTTTTGTACGTTTATGATTTTGTACATTTTTGATAAATCAATGATTAGGTAAACATATATTTTCCCTAACATTAAATAAATTATATTATAATTTAAGATTTTTCAAATCGGTAAAAGAGGATCAAGCTTTTCTATATGAAGCTATGCTCTCTGAACCGAAAACTGGTTGGGAAGGATGGACAGGGTTTAAGAAAAACCAGAAGACAACAGATAATGGAAAAGAAGACATAACAACCACAGCAGGTAAATATCTCCCATTACAGAACCCAAGGAGTTCTTCGGACAGATTTTAACTCAAAGAAAATACTAAACAACACTCAACTGGCATAACAAAGAAAACTGACAAACTTACGACGAAATTTAAACAAAAGTAAAAAAAAACTTCAAAAAGTCTAGAAATGTCTCCAGTTTGCATGCATACACTATTTAATTTCATCTGTCAAAATACAGACAATTGACATGCAGATAGTCGCATGCTAACGACACGCATATCATAAAGTTCTCCAAGTGTTGTATAGTCGCATGGAAACGACACGCATATCATAAAGTTCTCCAAGTGTTGTATAGTCGCATGGAAACGACACGCATATCATAAAGTTCTCCGTGTGTTGTATAGTCGCATGCTAACGACACGCATATCATAAAGTTCTCCAAGTGTTGTATAGTCGCATGCTAACGACACGCATATCATAAAGTTCTCCAAGTGTTGTATAGTCGCATGCTAACGACACGCATATCATAAAGTTCTCCAAGTGTTGTATAGTCGCATGTAAACGACACGCATATCATAAAGTTCTCCAAGTGTTGTATAGTCACATGCTAACGACACGCATATCATAAAGTTCTCTGTGTGTTGTATAGTCGCATGCTAACGACACGCATATCATAAAGTTCTCCAAGTGTTGTATAGTCGCATGTAAACGACACGCATATCATAAAGTTCTCCGTGTGTTGTATAGTCGCATGCTAACGACACGCATATCATAAAGTTCTCCGTGTGTCCGCATATCATAAAGTTCTCCGTGTGTTGTATAGTCGCATGCTAACGACACGCATATCATAAAGTTCTCCGTGTGTTGTATAGTCGCATGCTAACGACACGCATATCATAAAGTTCTCCGTGTGTTGTATAGTCGCATGCTAACGACACGCATTTCATAAAGTTCTCCGTGTGTTGTATAGTCGCATGCTAACGACACGCATATCATAAAGTTCTCCAAGTGTTGTATAGTCGCATGGAAACGACACGCATATCATAAAGTTCTCCAAGTGTTGTATAGTCGCATGCTAACGACACGCATATCATAAAGTTCTCCAAGTGTTGTATAGTCGCATGGAAACGACACGCATATCATAAAGTTCTCCAAGTGTTGTATAGTCGCATGGAAACGACACGCATATCATAAAGTTCTCCAAGTGTTGTATAGTCGCATGTAAACGACACTCATAAAGTTCTCTGTGTGTTGTATAGTCGCATGCTAACGACACGCATATCATAAAGTTCTCCAAGTGTTGTATAGTCGCATGGAAACGACACGCATATCATAAAGTTCTCCAAGTGTTGTATAGTCGCATGGAAACGACACGCATATCATAAAGTTCTCCAAGTGTTGTATAGTCGCATGTAAACGACACTCATAAAGTTCTCTGTGTGTTGTATAGTCGCATGCTAACGACACGCATATCATAAAGTCCTCCGTGTGTTGTAGACGTTAGATTATCTCTAAAAACATATAAAAATAACATCAGTTTTGTAAATATTTGGTTTCATTTAAACGAAGCCATTTACTATGGTATTTAACATGTACGACTGTTTTTTTTTTATATATATTTAGTGATAAGTTAAGTTTATAAATCCTGCTTTGATTATATTGTTTCGAAGGTGAAGCTTCAGCGTCTGGTGGGAACCAAGAAGATTACATAGAAATCAGAAACTCAGTTGGAAACCTCATCGGATACATTAAGAAGGTACCTTGTATATTATCTGTCACTTTCTATAGTATCTGTATTTAATATTTGTCTCACTTTCTAAATTATTTGTGGTTTTCTATAGTAGCTGTCGTAATTATTTGATTCGATTATCCAGTTTGTTTGCTCTAAAGACCCGACTGTTACCTTTTTTCATTTTGACCAAAGTTCCATACAAAGATATAGTATTTTCGAACAAATCATGAATTGGTTCCTTAATAGTATTGTGTAGCGAATACTGGCTAATATCATTACAAAATAGAATTGTCCTATATATATTTTCCCTATATTTGTTATCTGTTTAGTGCTATGTTTTGCATAGGACTGACCATATAAAACCACGTGATGCGTTACAAGTTTCAGACTTAAGATGCAACTAGCTTTTAAGTGAACGAGCTTTACAAACAATATATTGAAATATTTTTTTAGGATGAAGTCAATCTTGACTTTGATACCGAAAAGACGGTAGAACATAAGAAAAGAGATAAAATGGAGAAAGCAATGGATAGAGAAACAGAAAAGGATGAAAACAAGGTTGTCAGGAGATATGAGAAAGTTGTTGATGGAATGATGCATCAACATATCAAAGATATACGAAGGAAAATCGCAGAACTGAAACAGGAACTTAAGGAACACGAAAAGAAGCTAAAATTAGATATAACAAAACGACAAAGAAAGCTAGAGATTGATATCAAAGAGAGCAAAAAATTTGAGAAAGGTAAATGTGAAAAAGTTTTTTTGGAACATAGAAATTGCGTAAGAATAGCTGTCATACATATGTGTTTTGCCACACATGTTCCCTTTTCTATGCAGGACAGTCTATTATGATCAAATATTGGAAATTAAATTCACAAGTCCGATCAGAATTGTGTTGGATAGAAATCCGTCTTCGTCATTCAGTTTGGCAACCAAAAAAGACTGTGTGGTACAAACTAAAAATTCCCACCCCATATAAACTCAACAGATTGTGGCCTCAATCTAAAGGACGTGTTGTTTCAACTGGAAATTCAGTCACATTTATTTCATTTATATTGATAATATTAAGTTATATATCTTTCGGTAGGTTGTGTGTTTTGTTGACCGGAGGATAAGGGCAATGGTATTGAATGAAAAGTCTGTCCAAAGTCGGTAACCTCGCTATTTGTTGTCTTAAGATCTTTTTAGACTTTTTAGATCGGAGATGCTGTCACGATGGCGACATGTCGAGAACTCATAGTTAATTTAAAAAATCGATTTTGATCTCTTTACAAGGAGAATGAAACTTTCATATTTATGAATATGTGATTTTTTATGCATAAAGAACAAAATATCAATTTTTCATTTTTTTTTGCGGAGTTTCCCTTTAATTAAGTGACGATAATCGATGGTTCATAGTCTATTTTAAAGGAAAAGGATCTGCCCAGTGATCAATATTTCGACACGGGTCAATATCTATTACGTATAAGTTTTAATTATGTTGAGAAATTCTGTAATTTTAACCGAAACTACTGCATTTCTTTAGCTGTTGTTTGGCATAGAATATTTTGATTACCATATAGCTTAAAATACCATATGCTTATACATGTTTGGTTTTTCAAATGTTTGGAGTATCTAGAAACACTCTTCGAATAGAGTGAATAAGGTACGTTTCACATTTATACTCGTGAAATGCAATAATGTTTAAGTCTGAGATATTTTTGCATTTTAGAATTAAAGAAAAGAAAAACCAAGAAAGAGACTGGAGTAAGTACAAAGTAAATGAAATAGAAATACTAGTACATAAAATAAGAAAGAAATCAAACGAATTAAAGGTTACTATATGATCCCTGTGGTCATGTTAATACAGAAGACCTTATCATTGTTCAAGACCGAAAGGTTATAAGGTTAACCTTCTTTTTATAATTGGAAGAAATGTAGTAAAGTTATCATGCAGCAACCTTCTTTTCTCTTCCAGGAATTGTTGGTGCAGAAGACATTATCATTGTTCAAAAACGATAGGTTAAATCGTCCATCTTCTTAATTTAATTGGTAGGAATGTTGTCCAGTTATCAGCGACCCCCCTTCCTCTTTACGGCAATTGCTAATAAAATTCTTTGAATTCTTTCTTTAAAAAATCTCGAATCTTGTTGATAATCTTCTCTAATGTTTTGAACGAAATTCTTCTAAAACTCTTGTTAAACGACTTAAAACAAATTAGTATGTCTTTGTTCTTTTCGATTGGTTGCTGTCTTATTAGTGTATACCCACAAATCCTCTTATTCATAAAATAAGCTAAATGTAGCAATGCATCGCTATGTTAATATTCCTTTCACCATCCCCACGAAAGCTCACGTTACATTAACTAATAAAAAGAACTTTTATTTAAGGAAGAAAAACACAGAAAAAAGCTTTTGAAGAATGAAATGAAACATAGAAAACAACTGATAAAGGACGACAAACGAAAAGTAAAGAGAGAAAAAGAAGACAATAAGAGATATTTAAAATCAGTGGATGATATAATGAAAAGTTGCCTCAAGGATTCAGAACAGGAATGGGAAAAGGAAAGTAAAGTACTGAAAGCATGTATGAAGAAAAAGAAATAAAGAAGAAACAATAAATAGATATATACATATTGGAATACTTCATACATTCTAGTTTGTTAGTTTGTAACTGATATGATTAAATCTATAATTTATTTTACACACATAAATTGTTCGTTGCATTTGGCATTGTTGTGTTTTATCTATATTCGTCATTCAGCGCATTATTAAAATGAATATAAAAAAAATATATTTAAGATTAATGTTTTAAATAAGACAGTTAACGACTTTGGATCACGTGATATTAATTGCAGATTTCATCAAGATTGTATCGTATTAGCTCTAACTGTCAGTCATTGCATGTGCATGTCTTTGTGATTGTACAATGCATAAGGTGGAATACAGGAATTATCGAAAATATTGGACCGTACAAGAGTCACCATCAATCACAAACACCCGACTCTTCTGAAAAATAGACGTAACAATAACTAAACCCCTTTTTGTCCATTGCTTTATAATGATCTATAATGGCAATAAAAAAAATGCGCCCCAAAATTTCTGAGTTACAGTAGCCCGACGTGGTACAGTGACTAAAAGTGACGGGGTTAGACTTATTTTAAGTTTGTTTGCTATTATCAATAATTTATATAGTGGTTCATCTACCGTATCACTAGTTTGTCAACACCGAGGTTGCGAGTTCGTACCCGCCACGTCGATTCCAATCTTTATTAACTAGAATTGTAAATTTTCCTGCCGAAGTTCGACGGTTCTCTTCGGCTTTCTCAACCTATAAAAACTTGCCACCACGATATACCCAATAGTTGCTGAAAGTGGAGTTAAATACCAAGAATCAACCAATCAATCAATCAATGAAGTATATGAACTTTGCCTTAACAGGTAGAAGCAAAGAGCGTATCTATAGTTTCTATGAGTGATTGTTGTGCCCACCACATTTCCATTGGCATATATTTATTCAAACTAGCATTTAAATTCAACGTTAGTTTTGAGTAGACCTCTACAACACAAGACTAATGCTCAATAATCACTAAATTTTTTCTTACTAAAGTTGATTACTAAAGATAACTTTTATGCAGGAAACAAATAATAAATCCCTCTGTACGGCCTTTTCCCAAAACCAAGTATAATACTAACTATCGATTTTCACGTTCGTTAAACATTAGAAGTTGAAAAAGATATTACCTTCTAAGTTAGAGCACAGACTGTGATCCTCATTTGGAAGCTTGCCTTGGAGGGAACAATGCCAGTCACTGTTAAAAGTATTGGCTTAAGAAATAATTCAACATTGGAACACGTCGAAACATGATACAAGAGATTATAAATCGATCATTGAAAAAATCCTAAAATCCTAAGAAAACCAATGAAGACAAAATTTGTTAAAGTTAAAAGATATTACAAGTATACTGTAGAAAAACTTAATTTTCATACATGTAATAGCTATATATATAGTATAGTGGATTTTATGGACTTTTTTTTAATTGAATTAAAGATGTCTGGTCTTGTTATTTACTGTACACTGCTCTCTAGATGTCTGATGGTTGTTTTTGTCGTTTCTTTGCTGTCTCATTAACGTATGCCGCACATTTCTTTCTATTCATATGAAAGGAAAGGATAATCGATTTTGACAGATGTGCTAAAACTGAGGAGGAAAAAGAAGGAACTAACCCTAGCTTTGAGAATTGGGTTTCTTATTATAGTAAATTGTTAACTCTTTTATCGAAATTATTAAGCCAAAATTAGATTAAAGTAACAAAATTTCTGATTCGATCGTAATTATCTATCTGTACTTAAGATTAAGTGAATAGAACAACCTAGTGAAAAAAGTTTAACGTGAAATCAAGTAAATTGTGTAGGAAATCAATGAAAAATGTAGAGCAAGGACACTGCTGACTGTGAAAAACACTCACTACTTGGTCCTTAGATATTACAAGTCACCAAACATCAAAATTTCAAGATGTTTTTGTAAGAATCCTTCCTAGCTTCCTCACCAACTTTTTTGTTGTTGATATTGTCAACCATTTGTTAAATTGGCTGACCAAATACTTGAACCTGATGAGGATAATTTCAGTGACTGTCGTGAGCATTGCAGAATACAATATACATTTCTTCCGTGTATTTGCGTAGCATAGAATAGGCATAATAGTTTTGAAGCTGTTACTACAATTTTCAACCATTGCGAGTACCTCTTGTGACTCAATCTTTCTTGAAATGTTCATTTCAATATTTCAATACATGTACATGTATTATATCACGATTACAAAATACCTTTCACGATTTTAAGATTTTCAGATTTGTGATTTCAGATCATTTGGACTTTTAAATGTCAACAATTGTACACATATCCCATCATACATTAGTTTTACTTTAAGGCATCAACTGTTCAACCTTCTCGTGCCCTACCCATGGTATTTTGGGTTCGTTTTGCTCAATCTCCAGTTCTTTTCTGTGTGGTGTTTTCTGAACTTTTTGTGTGTCTGTCCGTTTTTTTTCTTTCGGTCATGGTGTTCTTTCTTTCTTTTGAAAATGATGTTTAATTGCTCCCTTTAAATGAAATCTTCGAACTGTGTTAAATCGGAATAAAACGGGCTATTCTAAAACTTTGTATATTTGAATATTAATTGCGATTTTCTTTCAGTTTTATAGATTTAAAGCTTTTCTCTGAGGAAAAAGTAAGGAAATATGATTGCCAAAGGAACAACTATCCACAATAGACCAAAGTTTAAGGATGTAACCAACTATAAGACATCGTACGGCATATACTTAAAAAATATACTGTAAAAAGAAAACGCCGTACAGCCATCTATGAAGGCCTCGACATGACAATATACAATTTCGCAAAATATAACTTAATATGTATTGCTATAGTTATGAAAACGAATGGTCATTCATCCTGTCGATACTAGTATGTACTTATATCGGACTGTGATTGACGTTTTTACGCTAAATATGTTGGATGTGTACTGATTGATACTTTAGTTTTGGGGAAAATTATTTATCTATTAGTTATAATTGGCTTTAAGTTAGGGTCCAGTAGCTGATAATAGTCTTAGATTGATATTTTGTGTTTGTTGATCGTCTTTATGTTTGTTGTTTTTAGCTCTGTATCGATATGATGAGTTAAGCCATTTCTAATTGATTTTTTTCAGTTGGTTCTGATGTTCTGCTATTACACCACTGTCCCATGTTTGGGAAACGGTTCATGGATCAAAAACATGTTTCGACCTGCCACATTGGTTGTCGTTGTTTGTTGTCATATGTGTTTTCGTTTATTGTTTTATCATAAACTAACAGTTGATTTTTTTCATCGTTTGAATTGTTTCATAATTAGGAGGTTGAGGATCTCACACATAATGTCACGTAGGAGCCTTTAATAGCTGATTACATGGTATATGATTTGCTCATTGTTGGAGGCCATATCGTTGCTTACGTCCGCGACTTCCGACTATTGCATAGTTGTCTCATTGACAATGGATAGTTGTCTTATTGACAATCATACCTCATCTTCTTATTTTTATTTGGGTCTTTCTTCTTTTGGTTTTTGATTGCCTCCTTGGTATCTTCTCAAGGTTTACATATATCTATAAAAAAATATTCCTTAACTCATCAAACATTGGCCTAACTTAACACTATATATATATATATGTTTACAAGAGAAGTAATTTTGAAAATCCAATGATGTCTATCATTTGTACATTTTTCATAATAAATTGACCTTTCTCCGGCATGTCCCTTGATGGAAATCCAGAGACATATCGGGCGTTCAATGACATATGTATGCCATTTTAAACCCAGAAAACCCCATGGTGTGTAGTGTTAACCTTAAGAACCTATCTGACATGTAATGACTGGTATACTCAAAAACATAGTCTTGTGTTTTAGTTAACGTCACTGCGTGTGGACTTTTAGTACCCTAGGGTACTATCTGCCCAGTAGTTGGTAATTTGGCATGATTGATTTCAGAACACATATTTTGGTTATTTCTCAGGAGATAAACATGTGTAATTAGATTGATAAAAACTTTCCAACTATTTATCCATAGTTGACCTCAGACGGTGTTTCCTGGATTTGTACATCCTTGTTGTTTTTTTGTTTATTCATGTACATACACAACCCCAATGGGTGGTAGCTATGTTCATTGTATTGCTGATCATTTTTTGTGTATGTAGTTTCTGTTCATATATTGTCGTTTCAAGAAAGAAGGAAACATGTTACTATTGGTAGAAAAATCAATACTAGTAGTCATTTTCTGATATAGTGAATAAATTGGTGGTTTCAGTCAAATTTTACATGTTTGTAGATCTGGTATTGCTGATCATTTTGCTGTTGGTAGATTAAGATCATCTCCAAGAACGAAACACTATTAACGGACGCCATTGAAAGCAATTAGGTGAACACAAATTCAAATTCCTTAGCTAAAAATTGGGACGAGCACTTCTTTTGAATCACCACACCAACGACAAATAAAATCTACAAAAATAAAAATATCTTTCGTATTTATCACCAATTAAAGAAATCTGGAAGTTAAACTAATCTAGAATTTTTCACATCATTATGGTGCATGGCATGGTGTAAGTGGGCGTAAAAGGGAGCAATAATTTAGTCACTGCAAGTGCTATAGCAACAGAGACGAAAAAGTAAATAAATGAACTATTAAGATTTCTTTATATCCATTAAATTTGATGGCTGATACTAAGGGGTATAGGTTTAATGGTCCCTGCTTCCAGCGCCTATGACCAACAAATTATTTGGAAATCCGAAGAAAATCACAGTAATGAAAAATAAAAGGGAATGCTAAGTTTCTACAGTATTAATAATGAATTCAGTAAAGAAATATGCTATCAATATTGAACTTAAAAATATGAGGAAAGTTATGCCTATAAAAAGAAATTTTAGAAAAAGCATCAGCAATTTCAGCTTTCTTTCGAATATGGAGTGATATTAGTAGTCCTGAAGGAACAGGGTATATTACAGAAGCATATATATACGACACCCTCATATTTCCACGTAGACATATCAAGTTCGATAAGAAAATCGCACCACGCCAAGAAGTGTCTAGCAATGCCAATGTACGATGTATAACGCATAGTTGTGTATGGAAATTATAATTTTCGGTAAGAATCCCAGTCTTGTACTTTCAGTAGCACACAGTTCTAGCATTCTGCAGAAATAGACAAAATTTCAGTAGCCCAGGTCAAATTTTAGAAGTCGTAGGCTTCTTTCTATACCGGGGTACGGTCAGACATAGTGTCTTGCAACAGAATCACTTGCCTAACCTTCCAATGAATAACAAATTCAACCCAAAGTTTTGCATATTTCTTTATGTTCACATGAAGGAAGCCAAATAAATCTGTTTTCTGTATTTAGATTTTTGAAATCATTACATAGTTGTTAAAGCAGAATCTAACATAACTTGTCGTTGTTGTTCGAATGGTGGACAGAAAATCAATTTCATCTTCAATTGAGTTTAAAGAACAAGATTTACAAATTCTATATATATATTATCTTTGTCAAACTTTCTATAACGAACCTGTTCAATAGCTAATTTATGAGCATTAATTCTCCATTGTGTGAGGAGCTTTCTAGTCTCAAAATTCTTCACAATATTTGAATAAGGTTTTTTTTTTTTAAATATCCTTACATTTGAAATAAGTTCGAAATTTATCCTTTGTCACTGTAGCATTCTGTAAAAGATTATCTTTCCAAAATTGCATAGAGATTATTAATATCTACATTCATGGCTGTTTTGCAATAAAAACATGTTTGTATACCATTCCAATATGTAACACACAATTGTTCTTATCCCTTAAAGAGGGGCGTAAAGGGGGGTATCTGCACGGAAGAACGCGAAATAAAATTGTCATTTAACGATGAACGAACAATTAGAAATTTCTTGCACGTTGATCTTTTTACCGATTTCACGAAACACGGTGAATAAGGAACCTTTTTCACGGCTGCACGTGAAATAAAAAAGGCAAAACACGTTGCACGAAAATAACCCTTTACCACCCTCCTTAAACTTTTGTACTCAATTGGTTTCAACTGATTTTTTTTGCTTGGTACTGAAAATTGAAAAAATATGCGCCAGACATATTTAAAGTAAGCCGTAAATTATCTATAAATGTATAAATGTACAACAGACAGGAATAAATTACATAAAAGAATATATGACTTGGAAAAAACTATATATAGACATATGCGTAAATGTTATGACTATTTCATTCCGGGAGGTGCATATATAATTGTACATAATCAATGAATTATGTCTTTCGTTAATTTTAAAAAATAAGGTTAAATATGTGTGTTATTTCTGACTTTATTTTAGTTCGTTCAGCAAAATAAATGAAATGTCCAGTAATAATTCTATAAAAATTGAGGTTAAAAATCCTCGTTATTTATTTGTGACTTTTACTACTTAATAACAAGATTTATACCAGGAAAGATTCTTTCTCCACATGTTACCTAATTCATAATATGAAAAATAATGATTTTTCAAGATTTTTACACTTCCAATGGTCGGTCACGTCTAGCTGTGTTGTAAGGCCATTCGATAGGTCAGCGATCTCTGAAATATACAAGTTAATTCTAAAACCATCTTCCTTGAAACAGTGATTGATCACAAGAGTATATTATGACGAAACTGACTTACGTGGTCTTCATAATTACTCCTATTTAAATGTTGATATCTTTTGATGGTTAAATATAATTTTTATGTAACATAAAGCCATCTTCAACGATTTCTATGTTAAATACTAATTTCGTGTGAGTTTGAGAAAATATTTTTAGTCAATTCTTTGAAGTGTTTGATTATTCCCTTGCTGAAATCAAACGTCAAAAATTCACGGACGATGCTCACTTCTTGATGATTTAAGATAAGGACATCTTAAAAATATGACCGTTTTAAAGTTAGGGTCTGGATGGAGGGTCTTTCATTTCTGTATTCTTTAATTTTTAAGGGCATTTTCTTTATTCTTTTGCCCATTATTTTCTATACTCTTTATATTTAAACATCTCAATGTTTTCTACTTCTAATTTCGTGTGAGTTTGAGAAAATGTTTTTAGTCAATTCTTTGAAGTGTTTGATTATTCCCTTGCTGAAATCAAACGTCAAAAATTTTTGCTTGCTTTCTCTCTTCTTCATGTTTTTTATCGTTTATTCTGTTGTTATTCTCTATTCTGTAAACCACGTCCAGACCCTCATAAGTAATGCCACATATTGTTTTTGCATTCATCCCTTCTAAACCAATCCTACCCGAGAACAGCAGACACAAAGACAGTTCAAAGGTATACAACTGAGAATGGAAACGGGATATGTGTCAAAGAGACAACAACTCGACCAAAGAGCAGAAAACAGCCGCCAATGGGTCTTAAACACAGCGAGAAAATCCCGCATCCGGAGGCGGGCTTTAGCTGGCCTCTAAACAAAAATGTATACTGGTTCAGAAAAAATGGACGTCACACTAAACTCCGAAACATATAAATGAACCAAAATTAAAAAAAAAACATACAAGACTAACAAAGGCCAGACACAAGTTATTTATTGCAATACTTTTCATCGAAGGGTTTGAGAAGTTAAAGTAGACCTTAGTTGATTTGGCTATTCTTTTGGTGTTCCGTTTGATCATTTAGCTCTGTACGTACTCAAGTACTTTATCTGGATACAATCTTATGATAATATACACCCTTGGCTTTCAAATTTTTGGATTTGAGTGTTCTTGATGATAGTTATTCCAGAACTAAAAGGCTTAGTACTCCCCAAATTTAAATTGTTAATTTCAATTTTAAGTGACCCAAAACCCAGAATCAATTGAGGACTACCTAAGTATGTTCAGAAAATTTAGTACAAGCGTTGGTACCGCCGCTTGACTGACACCGAAAACGGCTAGAAACACATATCCACAAGGTGACGAAATTGTATACCTATCAGGTTCAAATTTCACGAAATTGAGCCCATATTGTAAAAAGACAAAAACTCTTACTAAAACGCAATATATTTTTTACAAAATATGTCTCAACCACGTTAGATTTTTATTACAAACATACCCTTCCTCGGACACAAAAAAGAGTCACAACTTAAAAACAGCATTAAAGTAAAGGGAAAACAAAACTTTTAAAATCATGGAAACGAAGTAAAAAAGTTCGATACTAGCTATTAAACATTGGGTTGAGGGGGAAAACGACACAATTTTACTGTGAAAATAATTTAAATAAAAATTATAAGGTATTCCTTTACTTTTTATGTAATATTACCGACATACGACCAAAAACCAAAAAAAGAAGAGATCGAGTCATTAAGTCTACGTAAGACGCTGTAAAGGTAATCAATAAAACTTTTTACACCTGCCGATCGGACATGGTTAGTGGTAACTGATGGTATTTGTTTACCTCAACATCAAGGTTACGTGAGGCCATTGATTTGGTCATTTACGGTCACCAGGTCGTAATTAAACTACAGCTGAATATGATTAATACAACATTTGCAAAATTATTTTTTAAGGTACCAACCATGTTAAAGGTAAGGGGTGGTTTCAAGATTTCATAGAAACAATTCTTATCCCAGTTTTTTGTTTGTTTCGTTTTGTCAAAGTACATAAGTGAAAACAGATATGTTAACTCTTTTTGTTATAACCCCCACCCCCCACAAAAAGAAGCCGATATATCTAACTTATATACTTTATAAACCCCCCCCCCCCCCCCATAAAAAAGGGAAAGAAGGAAAATGTCTAACTTATATACGTCTTGTATAGTACAAAGAAAAGGAAAATGCGCTGTGTAGTAAAAGATTGTCGACCTTCTTTGATAGCCAAGGTAGTTTTAAACACCTCCGTGATAGAACCTTACAGTCTGAAATATTGCTAAACGATGAGTGCAGCTATTTCATGCACACATGAAGATGGACACATGTTTAATAAAAAAAAAACTCATCCAAAATCCGTGAAAGGATAGAAAGTTATGACCCAATAATAAATGCTATTTAAAGTGTTCAAACTGATTAAACAAATCATGCTAAAACTCCTTCATAGACATTCAGTATTCCATTGTTCTTATGGTGAGCATTGACAGATCGTAGTTGACATTTTCTTTATTCCTTTCGTGATCTCTAATGAAATAAAAATGAATTAAAAAAATGAAGATACTCAAAGAATGAGAAGATTGCATGGCAATATTCAAAATCTGAAGTTTTAAGTGACGTTCCATCTGTTTAAGTACAGCTGCTGACCAGTAGATGTCACTTTCTCCCCCTGACATCTTCGCCTTTTCATTGATGAATTGACACCTTCGTGACTTTTATAAGTTGTATATTCTATACACGGCTTTTCGCCCAGTATTTAGTGAAAATATAAATGTTACCGACAACTTTTTCAAATTTTATTCAGGTATGAAAGAAAAGACGGATGAATTATCTCATGGATTACAAGATTCATTAGCAATTTCTTTGTGAAGTTTAATAATATTTGTATTGACCTTGAGGACACAGTGGTGAGAGTCTGGATGGGGTTTACAGAATAGAGAGTAGGAAAATAACGAATAGAGAAAAATAGGCTAAAAAAATAAATAATAGAGAATAATGCGATGTTTGCATATAAAGAATACAGGATAATGGATAAAAAGACAAAGAATAAAGAAAATAACCCAAACAATTAAAGAATATAAAAATAAAGGACCCCCAATCCAGACCCTCAGTGGTGAATGTACGGCTACATCGATAACGGATTATTCTATTTTAAAGTCAAACATTATTGTGTAAAATTATTCAAAAGTCCTGTTATTAACACGGTTGAGGTCAGTTAAATGTTTGATGCTTCAACGCTTCACAAAGACGCTTTAATACGTCCAGCTGGAGGTTGCTAGGCAAACAGTATTGCGTGTTCTGATTTACTATGAGGATGATGAAAGCTTTTACACATTTTGACTAATGAGATGGAAAGAAAATGAAAATGAATTTAATGAATAATTGGTCTTACAGTGGACAATTCGATGTTAATTTTTCTCGTTACTCTTACAGAATTGATTGAAAATGCATAAATTTATTTGAATACTATTACGTAAATAACATACGAGAGTTGTATGCATTCCGTGCAATGACCTAATGACCTGTAATTTTCTATTGTTGTATCGAGAACACCTGGATCACCTATTACATCTTTGCATAAATTAATGTGTCTTGTCGTTTTGGGAATTTGGTTTGATCTTTGATAATCTCTCTTATTCATTCACCCCTTTAACTCATGTCGAATATATTAGGGCTTTAAATATTTCATAGATCATATCTTGACCTCCCCCTTTTTGCTAGCTTTTTTTAGTTGGGGAGGGGGGGGGGGGGCATAAAAAATTCAAACATCGTCACGCATGTGTAAAGCAAAATAAGGATTAAGACAGCTATACGGAAAAGAAATAAGCAATACAGAAACCCTAAAGCAAACACTAAAACATGAAATTATGGACAATATAAAACTTCCATCGAAACCCGAAATGTGATCAAGTATTCCGAATGGATATACATGTAGTCTTTCTTTATTCTACCCGTCGTTATCTCGCTTTTCTTTTTGTTTTGAAAAGCATATACACCTTAATTATTTGCGTTGTCTCTAAAATAGTCGTGTCCATCTCTGATATGCTAATGCGGCGTAAAGCAACCAACAATCAATCAATCAATCCATCTCTGATCCTTGAAAACTGTTTTAATTTCGAACCGAAGTACACGCAATGCGCGTCTGGCGTACAAAATTTTAATCCCGGTATCTATGAAGAGTTTAGTCCACATTTTGTCAAGTTTTAGGGGTGTAGAATTTGCATGCACGGGTTGTCTATAAATTTGGTGACGTTTTATAACTATATATAAGAGCCTATACCTTTCTGCTATTGTGACGATGTATAATAACTGATTATGGCTCGTCAACGTATTGAGAAGGAGAAACTACTGACCCTTCCGGAGCACCAAACAAGCATGTTTTTGTTGGGGTACGTGCTATCCAATCTTAAGTTTTCTATGTAGTGCTCTCTTTTCGTCGTTTTTAATTATCCCATTTTGTACCAATACAGTTGTCTAAAAAGAGAGGACAATATTGACTGTTTCTATCAGCTTAATTAAGTTCTTTTAGATAAGTTAATTTAGCATATATAATAAACTCGGGATTATAGACAGTAAGTACGTCATCAAGGTAATGGTGTGTATTTGCTATAATTATTTTTCAACACTTTCAATTTTACCTCTCTGAAGTTTTTCCATGAAAGAATATTCATAACAGTAACGAAAAAGATGTGCAATTAAGGCGCGCGGTTGCGATAATTTTACTGTAGACTTTTTTCCAAAGAAGAACTGTATGCCGCTTACGGTCTAGTAATTAGAAAAAAATCGATATTTGCAGCTAGTATTGAATTGAAAAAACTGAAACAACTATTTAAAAACCAACCTGATATTAAATGAAAACATTTACTGAAATAAAGTATAATTTGGAATTTGCTAAAACCGAGCGCAAGCAAGGTTTAAAAATCGATTAAATTTATAAAGCTATTAACAATTATTATAGGTGGGATTCGGTTTGATTTGCTTGAATTTAAATAAAAGGTTAAATTTCTAAGATGACTTTCATAGTTGAAAAAATAACTAATCCAAGAATAAGTTCGAGTTTCGAATAAAATCATGAGTGAATTTTTAGTATTACCCTTTCACGAGTTAATTATTTGGATTGCTTAATATTTTTATTACATTGTCTGTGACACTCATAAATGTATGTACCTATAATTTTTTTTCTACACTATCTCGGATCTCGCGTCATTGAAAATGTAAGATAAGGAGATGTGGTACGATCCCCAATGAGACAGCTATCCAACTGACGTAGATGTTAGCAACTATAGGTCTCAATACGGCATTCAACAATGAGTAAAACCCATACCGCAAAGTAGTTGAGCTAAAAAAGATTCCGACATGACAAAACGAAAAATAATTCAACTAGAACACCAACTGATTTAAGTACAAAACAGTAACGAAAACAAATATGATATACAACAACAGACGACAACTTCTGAATCCAGGCTCCTGACTTTGGACAGGCACATACAGAATGGGGCGGGGTTGAAAATGTTTGAGGGCACACAATACCCCCTCTCGTAACCCAGGGCAGTGGTGTAACATCACAATAGAAGAACAAACAATAAAATCAGTTGAAAGCTTGTTCAAAACCAATAAAAATTAATAAAATAAATCATGAATCCAAGACGCAATATCAATGAGTACACATCCAATAGATTTAGTGTAAACACGTCATTACAGTCTAGGAAAACATGACTTTGTGCAATACCAAAATATAGTTATCACCAGGATGTAGAACCGTAAGTTATAGTAGCTGATTAGGAATACATGATTTGTTATGTTTTAATTTATTGATAACAAAATCAATGTAAATACCGATAAAACAATGTTCAGAGATTACATTACTGTTAAATTGATAACATTTTAGAACAAGTTTGCTCAAATGACCAATAAGCCTACAGAGATCGTATCCAAATTTACGAGCTCTCAAACCAACATCACCGTGAAAGTTATGATGTGATATACTGTTAATAATAAGTTTTTTGCAGGTACAGCCAAACTTCAAAACCAAATCTTTGTATCTATGAAAGAATTTGGTAAAAGTAATTTGTGGAAACGAAATCCATGACTTGATAATTTACCAGTGATATATAGATTTCGTTCATTGAAATCTAAAATATCACTACAGACACGGGCATAGCTAACTAGTTGGGATATATATGTAGGACTCTGAATCGCGGTGGTCACGCGTAAGTGCGATGGTAGCATTGTAAAATGTCCAAATAAGGACAAAAATATTGACAAAACGTCAAAAATATGCGCGACAGACGTAACAAATAATACGAATAATAACTTTTACTGGGTGTTTGGGCTCTTCGAAACAGTATAAAATCCGCGAAAATTCGCATGAATGATATGCGTATAAAGTATAATGATTACTGAATTTGCGTTGATGCAACGGCCAAAGCTGATTATTTGCAAATAAATCATGGTCAGATTTCGGAAAATAGTAAGTTATCAAAATATGGGGGTTTTAAAATATAAGATAGACCATTTCAAAACCGGATTTTTACAGCATTCGCACCACCAATAAAAAAGCAACGGCTTCTGGCGAATGACTTGCAAGCATGTCCAATATCGAATTTCGCTGCTTTTTACAAGTAAACTGTCAGTTAGAACAGAATAGCAGAATACACCAAATGGGGATATCACAAATTTTGATACAAATCTTCCTGCCCAATCACTATCGTGTTACTATTGTGATAACTGTTTTAAAGGAGCAATAAACGATTTATTTCGAGAAAACGCTATTTATAGGAAATTTCAAAACGGTAAAAATGATTCAAATTGCAGGAACTCGAATTCCGAAAAACATGATGACCATTGCGATTCAAATGATAATATAATCGAAGACATTGTTGAAAAAGATGATATTATTAATTGCGGTTTTGGCGGACGATATAGATTATGAGTAGTTATAGCATCAACAAGACCACAAACTATAAAAAATCATATAACTGGAGTTGTTCGTTTAGCCGAGGTTCTAAAGTTGCGAAAGGACTGTACGTATTACGAGAGGATAGAAAATCAGCCATTTATTTTCAAATTTGTGAAGCGTAAAACTGCGATTTGTTATTCTTCTGCAATACGATTCATATGTATAGAACTTGAAAGTGAAAATAAAGTTGTTGTGCCTGAAGAGTTACACCTAGATATCATTCAAAGCTTGTAAACATATTGGTTGAATATAGATATGTTTTCTGACAATCGTTTCATTTCTTTATTTAATTGTTCCGTTATTAAAATAGTTAAGTTTATTTTTTTTCTATATTTCACTTTTTAAGTAAGACCCGCTAACTTTAATCCCAACAGACTTTTTTTTATTAAAGCAACATGGATAGCTTTCTCCTTCTTCTCGGATTTAAATGGGGGAAAACATTATATGTCATTACGTTCTTTGTAATTTGGTCTGTGTTAGAGAGTTTTCTCCTTAGCAATCATACCACATCTTCTTATTTTTATATAGACCCTATTATCTTTCCCAAATATATTACATTGTGTTGTTTTTGTTTCCGTAATTTCCAGTGGGAAATATTTCTTGTATATTCAGTATAACCAAACATTTAAAAGTATCCATATTGATCAGAAAAAATTTTCCCAGCGAATAAAAAAAATTCTATCAGATTATTAAATAGCATTTTTCATATCAGATGTATTATCAGCTCAAGGTTCAATACCAGCCCAAGAGCCGAAGCCCAAGGTTCAATATCAGCCCAAGAGTCGAAGGCTCGAGGGCTGATATTGACCGAGGGCTGATAATACATCAGATATGAAAAATGAAATGTTATGATCTTTTTATCATCTGCTTCAACAATGGAAATTTAATCGCTAATATAAGGGCTGTTAATGAGTTAAACGCATGAGGGCATGGTATGCACTTTTTAAAGACCCCGACCACCCATCAATTAAAATTTTCATTTTACTTTTAAAAGTTTTACACGGAAGTATAGAATATAATGATACCATGAAAAAATATATGAATCGGTACTTGATGTATTTGTTTTATATATTTGTATGTTTTTATCATATAATTCAGCAGAAGAAATTCAGACAAGAACTATTTTTAAAACTTTGAAAAATGCATTTATTGTATCATTTGTTTTGCATTTTACATAATATATTTTCCTGTTTCCTAATATTTGTTTTGTACCCTACTTTGTTATGTTTTTCATTGAAAAAATACCATTGAGGTGTATTTTCCGGAAATTGCCGAGTGACGTCGAAATGCCATGCGATAATAACCGGAAGCAGTTGATAATTTTTTAATATCAGCCCGCTAAGCACCATTACGGAAAATATGGAATTCACGCAAATTTAATGCTATTATCCTACTGTAAAAATCATATGTTATTTACTCTTATGTATATCATAACCTCGATTATCACATATTTGTTACGAATACGTTGGGTTTTGCATATGTAATAACCTCAAAATTGCCCGGGGCAAAAAAGAGGTTATTGGTTATTGTGCCCTGATTCCAAATGACGTGACGTCATTGCGTCCTTAACGACAATGGCGAACAATAACGTTGCTCGTTTCATCGCAGTGGAGGAAAGCGATTCGGCAGACTTTGTAGAGCAAATGTGCCCTGATTCCGAAATAAGTGGAAATGTGACAATAAATTTCTATAGTGTAAATGATAAAAACTAAATTTAAAAATGTGATAAAACTTTTGTGATAAAATTTTTAAGATTTTACCTGTTATATTTCATTAAATTGTTATAATTAAACTTTTTTCTCTTTTCTGCAGAACTTAAATATGTGATAAATAGATTATAACATGTCTTTTCCATATTGGCCCTGGTATCATCCCTCGACCCATATCGGCCCTCGGCTAAAGCCTCGAGGCCGATATGGGAGTCTCGGGATGATACCAGGGCCAATATGGAAAAGGGCATGTTATAATCTATACTTATCGGAGTAACACGTCAAATTTTGTCGTTACCAATTGAGACGCAATATCGTACGTAACGTCTTTGTAAACAGGCTTCGACAAAAATAATCCAACGTCCATACAAGCATTTAGACCACTATATAGACGCTACATGTAAAGGTTAATTTCCTAGTTCAAACCAGTACTTATTTTAAAGTCTGAAAAGCGGGGAAGCTATTACAAATTCACATACTACTTAGCAGACCATTGAACCTAGGAGTACTACATATTTAGAGAATTCTTGATTATTAAACGAAAAAGTTGAATTTATTAATTAAATTAATTTAGACGGATCTTTACTGAGTTTACTCATACATTGTGATTTATAACAATACAGGAAAAGTCTTCTATTAAAGGTGTGCAATTATTATTGGCAACTATGGAAATACATACAACATTTCGATAAACTTCTAGTATATTGCCAAAGCATACAAACATGTCGTCAATAAGAAAATTTAAAGCTTTAATCATCTTATAACATCTCCAGTGAGTATATCTAGCAATTCACCCTTTTCAATACAGAAGAAAGATTGAAATGGGTTGCATTATAATTTGCAATCAGATTTCTCAAAGGACAATTACTTATGTAAGAAAATCAGTGTTTAATAAGATTATGTGGAATTGCAGTGCAAAGTCGAAATAATCAATACCATCATTTTTATATGCATTATTGCAGAGGTTAATTATACGTTCTTTGATAGTAATGGGAGGTAGTTAAAAAGCAATGAAGATTAGTTGTCGATTGTTCCCTATTTGACTCTCTGTGGAGAAGGACCTGAACTTAAAAGAATTTAAAATTTCATTCCAAATAACTTTCGTGTAGTTTTAACGTCATACCACCACCACCATTACATTGTTGGCTGCTTCAATTCGATTATCCATATTAGTATTCATACATTTATTCCTCAAATAAAAATTCAGAGATGTTTTAATCGGATTTCTCGCGTTTACATGAATTTCTACAATACAGACAATAAAGATGATATACCGATTATTTTTAACTTGAATTAAAATCACGGTAACTTAAAGCCACCAATATTATAATGTAATTTTTTAAGCATAATTGTTTAACGCTACTTTTTTAAGTATAGAAATCGTTCAAAGGGAGTTAACTCGATTTCAACTTATCTTACGTTTACGGATACCTTGCTTTGATAGAGAGGCGAAAGATACCAAAGGGACATTCAAACCAACACTATTGATAACAATGTAATTGTGAATTCTGGATATTTTAAATTTTCAAAGTTAAAAAAACAACTTTTTAAGATTTAGAACTAAGAACAAGAACAAGATAGAAACCAGCAGAATGGGCCGTCAAAAAACACCAGCACGAGTTGGACCTAGCAAAAAATCGCCAAAGAAAATATGACAAGAAGAAGAGATAACAAAACGTCCTTCCGACTTTTGATACATAGGGTTAATTTCAGCAATAGATTTGGGAACAACAGATGAATTCATAACGTTATTCTCCAAGCTCCTACAAATGTTAGAATGACTGTACTATGGTGAACATGTTGGTATAATACTTGACTTTCATTAACCTTTCACTCACTTATTAAAATATTTCACAATTAAGTTTGGGTATGATTATGTTACATTCTATTATTATAAAATAACAATACAAAATTGGAAGCAATACATTTGGAATTTCTAGTAATATAGTTGTTGTAAGGGTTCTATCCGTTCAGAGAGAGTGAAACTCTCTCTACACGAGGCATCGGATTAAATGTCCCTATTCTGACTGGACGTGGCTGCGAATTTATACATCTCGCAAGCTAACCATACGCCTAACTTCTGATGTTACTGACGGTTGTAGACAGTTGTGGGCAATATAGGCTTTTCTGAACGGCTAACACATACCCCCATTTTATATTGAAACTATACCTACACATCTTTCGTTTCTGAAAACTATTTAGTTCCAGTTTATTTCTTAAATTTTCAAATATTGATAGGAAAGCATAGTTTGCTCAGGAAAAAGGACACGAGTCGCACGGACCTTTGGAAAACCTTTAATAAAGTATTTTTGAATTTGGACTATACCAAATAGCATTATAAAATTAGAGAGTCGAAAAATCCAATAATTGAAATAAAAATTATATTATTTTTATAAAGGCAATAAAAGTAAGGATAGATATAGGGTTAAGAAAGTTTGACAGAAAGTGGAATGTATTAAATGTGGTGATCATGGTAAATCTACTCAAAAATACCTTTATTTTTCAGGTAATATTTAGAATGAACTGTAAACAGGAGGTATTTTTTTAACTGCCAAACGTTTCAAATTTCAAAAACATATTTGTATATACCCGGTCAACCCTTGGGGTTATACTGGAATAAAGTTCAAAAACATACAAGACTCAACAATTATTATTACACATCATTTTTCCTTCAGAGTTTGAGATGCAAGTGAAAGAAAGAATAGCGAGACAAAAAGGGTTGCTGGACAAGTTATTTTGCCTAAAGAGTTGCAAAATATTGTGGCAAAACAAAAACGAGCAGATGAAAAACCCGTATAATTTTTAAAATGGCCAAAAATTAGTAAAAAAGGTACACACATTTTAGCCCCCCAAAAAAAGCAATGACTGCAACGAATACAGAAGTCATGGTATGAAGAAATGTTAAGATTATTACCATAAAAGGGACATCCAGATATGCGACATTACTTATGCTTTCCTTGACTAAATGAGTATCTATCTATGTAAAGGATGATTGATTTAGTTTTTAGTTAAGATTTTTTTTCTGGTTAATGGGAGATAATCCAGATTGAACTGCTTCATTGTCTATTTCAACATTTTAGGTTTCGTTTGTGTAAAAATGACAAGTGCAATTTTCCAAAGGGATTAATTTTTTGCGACTACTATCAAATTATAAACCTTTACTACAATAAATTTATCATACAAAAAAAGAATACAGGCTGCTGTTTCATAAAAAAAAGCCGTTAGCGTACGTTTGATGGTTAACCAAACGTATCACATACGTTGCGCAAAAATCCTGTTTCATAAAACAATCGTACTTTGCGTGTAAATCGCCAACGTTATTTGCGTGTACTTGAACCTGTCACAAAGCAAGCGCAGCGTCAAAGATTGCCGTCGCCTTACTTATTTTGAGACGCAATGGACGCAGGGCAATTAGAAGAGAAAGAGTTTTCAGAGAAAGGACCAATAACAAAATTTAGACTTGACACAACAACAGACAACATCAACTACTAACAACAAAGAATCTTCTGGAAAAATAAAACATACAAAGAGAGGCACAAAACAACGAACAACACTAGGCCCAGATAGCATGATTTGGTACAACACATTATTTTGTGTGTTTAACCAGTGTGTGCCCTCTTTTTTCTTTACCCATGTAGATAATGGTGGTGATAGTGGATGGCTGAATGAGAACATATTAACATTAAATACAATAGGTAACTAAAGTCCTGTAATAGGGATCGACCGAGTATTTGGACTTATATTGGAAAATGAGGGTACATTGGATAGGGATAGAAACTTAGCCTTGCAACAGGCCATCTATTTTAACGTGTAAAGAGCGTTGCACTGTCTCTACTGTCTTCTATTATATTAGTGAATGATTATATATGTTATGCCAAATTAGGATTTTGCCTAGATTTCTGTTTACTGAACTTTGAAATGAGTGTGTGAGCTGGACATGGTGTCATATGGACGCATATTCTTATTTACTTGAAGCTTCTTAATGTTACTTTTTCTTGCTTTACGGACAGCTGTTTAATTGCAAACCAAACAGTTTTTATACATCTAGTTTAAAAAATTATTCTAATTTTGATTTATTTATTTTAGTACTGATGCTCCAAATGCGACTGATAGAATGGTCAATGATGCAGAAACGAGTACAAATAAATGCAACTGTTAGAAGAAATTGAAAGTTTTCAACAATTACACAAGTATTTGCCTTTATGCTAATAAAACTATTGGATTTATTTATTAATTTATCGGTCTTCAACGCCTCTTTCAGCACTATTGTGCTATTTTGTGGCGGTCAGTTTTTATTAGTGGAGGAAGCCAGAGTGTCCGAAGAGTTGTGGAGGAAGCCGGAATACCCGTAGAGAACCACCGACCTTTGGTAGGAAAACTAACAATCCTCGTCAATTAAGATTGCAGTCGAACGCACATGCCACGTGCGGCATTCGAACTTCTCATACGCAACCTCAGTCATGACAGTGTATTTTTGTATCAAGTTACTAATGCGATGAGGACAAAGCGACAAAACACTATACAGTAGTCCCTGTAACTTCACAATCAAATCTGGATAGAAGAAATCTGTTAAAGTATTTGCTTTTGTTTCGATGACAGTAATTTTCGTTTGCAGGCCATAAAAAATACACTGCCTTTTTACCAGTAGACTAGCCTATATACCCACCTATCAAATGTTCTAACTGTTGTTGTGGTCACATGATGTTAAGAGTTGTGACAATAAACTCCCATTCAGAACTATCATTGTACCTACATTTTTTTATTGTTCGGCATTTTGTCTTCAGCCCGTATAATTCTTGAGATGCTATTACAAATATAACATTTGTGTTTTGTTTAAACATTTTGGGGTCGCAACATTGTAGCTGAAACTTCTAATGTTGTCGATGTTCCAAATAAGTCTTGTGAAACTGCCCCACAAAATTAACCTAAATAGGCTCATAATATTAATGATTATCATAATAATGGGTAAATGGTCCGTCAATTTACTTCAGGGTTAAGAAGAAGAATACACCAACGATTAGTGATAGAAGAACAGTTGAAGTCAAAAACAGATCCCAAAGGGTTTGAAGTGAGACACATCAGTAAAACTAAAGGTAATATTTACTTATTTATTTGTAGATGTCGCCTCCTACAATATCCCTCTAAAACTATAAAAACAAAACAATGTTGTTTAAGATGCACAAGTTAAGTTTTCGACTAGTTGTTTAAGATGCACAAGTTAAGTTTTCGACTAATCGCATCAGAAATACTCGAACGCACAAATAATGTGACAATCTATGAAGCAAAAAAAACAACGGAGAAAAAGCGAACAAAATAAACCTTAATGACCAAAAAGATACAACGAACAGAAGTTAAATAAAAAACGAACAAAAAAGAAATTACAAACAACACCTCAAGTGGACTCTAAGTCCCTTAGGATAAAACCTGCCTAGAAGTGCAGTACTAGTATCTTAGTGCCGACAATAAACAAATGACACCACTCAGCATTAACTGATTTAATCTTTTTTTTAAAGTTTTATAAATACTTATTTTTATCTTTCCTAAAACACATCTTGCTGTCGATTGTAGACGGATTCCAACTTTATCACTTGGAACCCTTGGTCCAATAGCTTCCTCCATTAAGGAAATCATAATAGGAAACGCAAGCTCTGCAATGAACTGGGAGATTTATACTCCATATGCAGGCGCTAAGTAATTTTGAGTAATTAGAGAAAATGTTTCAATGACTAAAGACCTTGTCCTTCATTTTCAGAATTCTTTTTGAAGCCCAACAGATCATAAACTCAGTATTTTTGACAGTAAGGACAGTCAACATTTCACATATGGTTACAGAGGACCTAAGGTCAACGTCTAATGTAAAAGCAATAGTTAGTTTATAGTTTCCATCGACAATTCCGGATATGCATATTCAAGTATTATAAGACTTATCTACCTATGTGGGTAGGTATTTCGGACTTCCGGTTTGGTGTTTGCGCTACGAATTCGAACTTATCAAGAAATATTACTGCTGTTAACCGAACTGTTCAAACTTTACCGGGAGAATTGGAAAATGTGGAAGCATACATTAAAGCCCTCCGTAAAAAGAGCATGGATAATTGCCATCTGCAGAAGAAATTGGACACCAACAAATTACACACACGTTTGTTCAAACCACTTTCAGAATGGAATTAGGCCAAACAATTTTCTTAGTACGTTGAAACCCTAAAATGGAATAAAGTATTTCCAAAACCACCATTTAAAATAATACTTTTGAAGTTAAAATCTTATTCTATGTTGTCAAGTTAAATATGGCAGGACAATTGATTAGATACTGCTATTGCTTCATTATCTTTGTCAATTCAGTTTGAAAGGTCAGAACTAGAAATATTAATTTCTTTTAAAAGCCTTACCTTTAAAGAACACAATCGGCAAAACTGGGAATCCCAAGAACGAAGCCTGGTATCTATGATAAGTTTACATATACTTCCATATTATTCACAAGAGAGGAAGGGAAATCGCAAATCCGTCCTTCTCTCCATTGGTATTGTAACGTTGTAGCATTTGCGCTGTTCCCCCTTTTTCTTAACTGCACTGTTCTTTTACAGGTCATGCTCAGTATTAGTCACCAAGTTTTCTTTTGTTAATAATATTCACAAATACATAGTTATATGCACAAAAACTGTTTAAAAACAGATAATCTTCATGTAATTCCGGACGTCAAATGCAACGTAAAAGTTAATGCAGGCACTTACCTGTTTTGTATCTTTCTGGTTATTTCCGTGATTCGTAACATTATTAAGATGATTTTATATTTATAACATTATTTTCATATCAGGCACATTTATCATGCTTCGTACGGATACCTGGTCAATCATTTTGTAAGATTGTTTACATTGAAAGGTCATCTTTGTTATTCTAGTACGATTGCCGTAAATCAAGTATCGATTGTCGTTAAACGTGTCATTAACGTCACGTTCCGAGTCTTTTAGAGTCGAAACGTCATTTTCGAGTCGAAATTTAAGTATAAAAGAGAGTGTGTATTGCATTGTTTCAGTTGTGGTTCAACTGGGCATAAGGCAACATCTAGCCAAAAGCCTATCTTTAAACTACTCAAATAAAGCAACTTTAGGAGTCTTTCTGACCTTTTCCATAGTAAAAACAAAGTGATACATTTCAAGGTTAGCTTATTTAAAAAGCTTTTTCGAGTCATTAAAGTCAATATTCGGACTCAATTTCTGTATACGTATTATACTTAACGACTCGTTACCAGAGTCTTTAATTTAACTATACAATAAAAGACACTATTCAGTTTAAAAGAAGATACACTATTAAAGGGCTACGTGACCTTCATATTCAAACGTTAATGCCATACAGATTTTTGGTATACAATTTTATACTTTCTAATCCGAATTCTATACGCAGAGGTATTCAGAGTAACGTGTAATTTAGGTATCCAATAGCAAATAGCTATACAGATCTTCAAAAAGATCTCTATTGTTTCTCTATACGCGTCCGATTATTACATTATTTAAAAACACATCATAAGATATTGTTATTACGCCGATTTTCTAAGTTAGGATATAATAGCTCAAAGCTAGTCATTTTTTGTCTATTGCTAAGTATTGTTTTAATTTGTATTGTTTGACCAGGAATATCCCTACGAATTACTTGCTTAATCTTGGTGACTATTAAAATATTAAGTAATCAATTACATTTGCTGAAGTTAATAACCTTATATCAGATAACCATCATTAAATATTTGTCTTATCTATAAAAGAATTAACTTCAATTGGTATTACTAATTTAGCCAGAAATGTGTCAACATCAGAACTGAGTCCGTTGAGCACTGCCCGAAGGTAGACACAGTGTTCAGGGATCCAATCCTGTAACTCAGTTACACTCCTCCCCGCTATTACAAAATAGTAGTAATAAAACAAGAGGTTCTTTTCCGAGTCCATTACATCTTGAAAGTTACAGAGTTCACACGAGGCGGACACGTTACAAATTGGTGGCAGCGGTGGGATATTCCACTTTTTATTGTTGGAGAAAAACTTGAAGTCCAGAACTGTGAAATGGCAACTGGAGGAATACCAAGACGACTAAATTTTATGGAAACGGAAGAACCAAGCAGTTAAATAACACCAACTGCCCAGAGACCACAGCTCCCCGCATCAACAATGGACCTGACCATGGATAATATGGTAGAAGTCCAGATGCGGGCAACGAGAGGAATTTGCAGACAGTCATCAAATAGAGATCAACCAATAGAAACGGCGAGATGTAGAACTCAGAAAGAAAAAGACTCAAATGATGCAAAAATCACTGACGAGGAACAACTACTACATGACTTAGAAAAACACAAGGAGGCTGAGCGAGACATATTAGAAAAGCTAACGGGTTTTAAAACTAAATACGAAAAAAGGTTTTCCAATGGAAGGGGGGATAGCTCAAATAAGGAATACCCTGGGCTACGATTCCCTAACACTGAAAGGGGAAGGTTGCAGCTGGATGATCCCCGGAGGTCTGAGAGACCCGTGCAACGGCCGTGCATTGATAACTTTCCATGGGAGGCTTCCTTTCCTGGTAATGATTATTCTGTAGACGAGACTACACGAGAGGCAAATGTAGCTCCCTTCTGGCCAGTGGAGGATTGCAGGATATCTGTTGAGAACAGAAACGGGTGTGTAGACACCACTACTTCTATAGCAAATACATATATGAATAGGGTTGTTGACTCAGCTGACCAAGGATATGACTCAAGTAGAAACTTGAACAGAAACAATTTTGATGTTAGGTTAAACAAAATAAACCCAGTAACAAAATCACAAGTAAATGACCAAGACAATGTTAAAGCTAAGAGACCCCCTATAGGTTGCAATTCTGTAAATATAGACAATGCAATTTCCCATAGGAACTCCCTTTGCGGCTAAAACTGTGACACTTTTACTATGAAGTTTCGTGAAAAATAATATCCTAGAACGGAAAGTTTATATGCACTACTATTTTATTCAAAGGTCAAAATATAGGGCTGTGCGGCATATTTTCAACATTTATATGCCCTGAACTTCTAAGAGTTTAAACTTATACTAAAATTCTATACTACCCTTACCTCCATTTTTGGACCTCCTAAGAATTAAAATTTAGGCGCTACCATGTTTTTCTATACTGGTTACATTCCCAAGTGATGTCTCTATGAAATGAAACACAGAGATCATAAATGGGAACCAGTACGTTTACAAATTAACATATCTATGAATATAATATATCTCCCCAAAAGAGGCGTGGTTTAAGAAACAGCTGTATTTACAAAGTGCAACCTATACAAACATTTATTCAAATAGAAAACTCTCTAAAAACACTTTTTCTCACAACAATACTTATTTATCAGAATTATAGCCTTAAAGAAATCACTGCATATACTCTAAGTTTCCATTTACAGTACATTTTATACCCCTACCCCTGTTTCAATTTTTTAAAGAATTTGAAAACAAGACTTTAATTATTGCCAGCTTACCCTATGTGCATGTTTTCTGACATGAACTGTCTAAAACCTGTTTGAAACTATTCTGATAACAAATTGAAAGCATTTTAAAATACTTTAGATGTAATGTTTAGTAGTTAATCATTCCAACATTCAAGATTATACAAAGTATCCAATCCTGCCTATGTCTCCAGTCCACATCTTACTGTATGCCTATTTGTCAATGAAAGTTCACAATTTCTGCCTCAAATGGTTAGTTTAGAATTCATGTTACAACAGTATCATCCCTAACCATATATTTAACATAAGTTAGTTAATATATGAACTAGAAGTGTTTAAACAAAGCCATATTTGCAAAAGTTGTATTTATGAAGATATCAGTCTGGTGCATAAATTCACTAAAAGTTTGATAGAAATGACTGCTTACATCTTATTTTTGCATAACTTCCTAGCACAGTTATTGTTTTCTTTACAAAAGACCTTTAAAATAATAAAATCATAGCATTTAGAAGTTAAATTATCTGTTTTATGACCCAGGGGGAGGCATTTTTCTCTGTTTTTTGCCCCTGGGGCCTCACATTTCCTAAATGTTTTCCCTGTTTCTAGCAATGTGGAATATTTGGTACATATTCAGGATAGAACACACTATTTTAAGTTTTATTGAGGTCTTTTTGTAATTCTAGCTTGTACTTTTTATGCCGCAGTCACAAAAAAGCACATTTAAGTGTTACGGCTTACTTTTGGGTTATCGACAGGACAAAACACCCCACCAAAAATATTTAAGAAGAATCAATGAGTTGCAATGACTGCGAAGAGTAAATATAAGTACTTCTAAACAATTTAAATTAAAAATAGGCATACATTATGAATTTATTTTTAATTCAGGGCTTTAAGTAAACAATGCATACTGTAAACTGTGAATTTATGCTGACTCATCATAGTTTAGGCCCAGGATTTTCTCAATCTTCATGAAATATTTATAAAACTTCATAATTGAGTTAAATTCTTCAAAATCTCTGAGATAAACAAGATTTTGTGAAATTCTGTATGTTCTAGTTTTTAACCCTATATAGGTTGCAATTCTGTAAATATAGACAATGCAATTTCCCATAGGAACTCCCTTTGCGGCTAAAACTGTGACACTTTTACTATGAAGTTTCGTGAAAAATAATATCCTAGAACGGAAAGTTTATATGCACTACTATTTTATTCAAAGGTCAAAATATAGGGCTGTGCGGCATATTTTCAACATTTATATGCCCTGAACTTCTAAGAGTTTAAACTTATACTAAAATTCTATACTACCCTTACCTCCATTTTTGGACCTCCTAAGAATTAAAATTTAGGCGCTACCATGTTTTTCTATACTGGTTACATTCCCAAGTGATGTCTCTATGAAATGAAACACAGAGATCATAAATGGGAACCAGTACGTTTACAAATTAACATATCTATGAATATAATATATCTCCCCAAAAGAGGCGTGGTTTAAGAAACAGCTGTATTTACAAAGTGCAACCTTTATACGATGGAATATCAAGTTGGCAAGACCATCTTGTCCAGTTTGAGATGATAGCTTTGAAAAACAATTGGTCTGAATCAACAAAAGCTTATGAGCTTGCAACAAGTTTAAAAGGTGACGCTCGGGGAATAGTAACTGACTTAGAGCCAGAAATGAGACTTGATTACAAATATTTAGTAGCAGAGCTTACGGCAAGATTTGAACCAGCAAATCAAGCTAACATGTATAAAGCACAAATGAATTCCTTGTTTAGGAGACAAGTACAAGCACTTCCGGAACTAGCCCAAGAAATAAAACGTATAACACGCTTAGCCTACCCAACAGCTCCTATTGCTATAAGGGACCAGTTAGCGAAAGACTGTTTCATACGGGCAGTAAATGACACTAAAATTCAACTTACACTTTCAAATAGGGAACCTAAAACAATTGGCGATTGTGTAAGGGTTGGTGTAGAGTACGAAGCATTTGTGGTTGACCAAAATAGACTTACTAACAAAACCAGCCATTCGAATGCAACATGAGACTCCCTTTGAACAAATAGATGACGAAGATAACATTTTAGGACAGGTTGCAAAAATGAGACACCAATTAGATGACATGGCTAAATTTCAAAAATCGAATGACTACTCTAGTGTTACCTGCTTCTATTGTGGGGTTAAAGGTCATATAAAAAAAACTTGTCGTAAATAGCAGAATGATAGGCAAAATAATACTGTACAGTACCGCTCATCATCCAACACACAACAAAGGTTTAATTATGGTTCACAATATACACAGGGTACCCAGACTGATAGACAGGGAAACTAGAAAATGCTGGTGAAGCGGACCAGTCACCAGCATTACATTTGGATGTCAGGTCTAATATTTACCAATTACTGTATCTGTTTGGTTGATACAGGAGCCTCTGTATTATACATCCTAGAAAAGTTTATGCTCTTCCTCCTGAAGCAAAATCATTATTAAAAATAAATAAAAGAAAACTGTGCATGGCAAATGGTGTCAGTATCCCAACCTTAGGAACAATTGACTTACCTGTGAAGATTGGGGGAAGTACGGTAACACAAAAATTTACTGTAGCAGAAATTGATGCACCAGCTGTACTGGGGTATGACTTTTTACATAAATATAAATGTAACCTTGATTTAGGATTTGGAATATTAACCATAAATGGTATCAAAATAAATTGCATGAAGTTGAGTCAAATGCCTTCAGTTTTTAAGGTTTCGATAAATGAAAAAATGACCATTCCTGCCCATACTGAAATGATTGTCAATGCATGCAACTATACAAGGTGACTCATCACATATCATGGACGCAATTGTCGAACCAGTGATGTCAAATCATACTAGTAATCTCCTGATTGCTAAGGCTTTAGTTGACTCCAGTCAGGGTCATGTTCCCTGGAGGATAGCAAATTTGACGGATGAAGTACAAACGGTATTTAAATCAACTTGTATTGCTGTTTGTGAGTCAGTTGACATGACTCAAAGATATGAAGATACTTCTAAAGTATCACAGATGGTTACTAAAGAAAACTCAGAAGATATTCCCTTGTACTTACAAGATATGTTTGACAGAAGTAGTTCAAATCTTTCAGAGTCGCAGGTTGATGAGTTGAAACAAGTACTAGTACGGCATAAAGGTACATTTTCAAAAACAAAAGATGACTTAGGTAGAGCAACAGCCATAAGACATAAAATAAACACAGGAACGGCTACTCCAGTTAAATTACAGCCCGTAGATTACCTTTCCATAAAAGAGAGGAAGCCGACAAGGAGGTACAATGACTCCTAGATTGTGGCATAATAGAACCATCTAAGAGTCCTTGGTCAACAAGTCTCGTGTTCGATGAATTTTTCACCAATAAAATCCACCGTACTTTGGGATTTGATGATGAGATCATTTCCTCGTTATCAGATGAGATGTTGGCATTGTTTGAATCGCCTGTGAAACCCATTTCACCTTTGCCAAGCACCCTAAAGAAGAGGAAAATTGAAGTATCAAAACCCAGTGAGAAAACAAAAAGTATGACAGAAGAAAAGAGGCTTTCTGAGGGAAGAAACTTGCACCTCTTCATCCCAAAGAAAGATGATTTAAAGGATATGAAGAAAAGGTTCATGGCACCGCCAT
The DNA here is from genome assembly GCF_021869535.1 of Mytilus californianus. Lineage (NCBI taxonomy): Eukaryota > Metazoa > Mollusca > Bivalvia > Mytilida > Mytilidae > Mytilus > Mytilus californianus. Next base: position 118,555,643 of record NW_026262690.1, on the reverse strand, counting down.
CTTTGTATCAATCATCAGAGGATGCCGCCAGGGTTTTGTGCATAAGAGAAAAGGCAAAGAGAAGTGATATGTTTTCAGGTTCTGTAATCCCTGATGGGATAGGTGGTGTCAAAAAGGTTGAAAAGGCCATTCTGCCTGATGGCACCATTTATGAACTCAGCGCGTGTTGGATGCCAGATCCAACGTGTACGAAAAGTATCAGGCCACCTTCACCGCCAATAGAGGAAAAGGAAGAGGCAATTTATGTGGCAGAGCCGGTAGAGGGCAATTATGTTGAAACAACAGTGGTGGTAATTGAGGGGAGTGACTCGGAAGAGGAGACCAATGGGGAAGAGGATATTCAAGGGAAGGAAACAGAAGAGAAGGGGACACAAACGGAGACATCAACAAAGGACATGTCGACCCAGAGTGGAGAAATTAAGATTTTAATCTGATGTAACTCGTTGATAGACATTGGGGGGAGGGGTGGATTTTAACTATAGGTGATGAGTAGAGACATTCATGTTGTCATATTATATTTCAGATTATTGAATGGACATTTGAAAATTATTATTGTTAATGAGATTTTATATTTTACATATGTACTTATATCATGTTTTTATTGTGTTTGAATTTATCATGGTTGATCATGCCCTGTCCGGGACGAACAGTTGTTTAGATAACGGGGCAGTGTAACGTTTTAGCATTTGCGCTGTTCCCCCTTTTTCTTAACTGCGCTGTTCTTTTACAGCTCATGCTCAGTATTAGTCACCATGTTTTCTTTTGTTAATAATATTCACAAATGAATAGTTATATGCACAAAAACTGTTTAAAAACAGATAACCTTCAAGTAATTCCGGACGTCAAATGCAACGTAAAAGTTAATGCAGGCACTTACCTGTTTTGTATCTTTCTGGTTATTTCCGTGATTCGTAACTTCATTATTAAGATAATTTTATATATAGAACATTATTTTCATATCAGGCACATTTATCATGCTTCGTACGGATACCTGGTCAATTATTTTGTACGATTGTTTACATTGAAAGGTCATCTTTGTTATTCTAGTACGATTGCCGTAAATCAAGTATCGATTGTCGTTAAACGTGTCATTAACGTCACGTTCCGAGTCTTTTAGAGTCGAAACGTCATTTTCGAGTAGAAATTTAAGTATAAAAGAGAGTGCGTATTGCATTGTTTCAGTTATGGTTCAACTGGGTATAAGGCAACATCTAGCCAAAAGCCTATCTTCAAACTACTCAAATAAAGCAACTTTGGGAGTCTTTCTGACCTTTTCCATAGTAAAAACAAAGTGATACATTTCAAGGTTAGCTTTTTTAAAAGACTTTTTCGAGTCATTAAAGTCAATATTCGGACTCAATTTCTGTATACGTATTATACTTAACGACTCGTTACCAGTCTTTAATTTAATTATACAATAAAAGACACTATTCAGTTTTAAAGAAGATACACTATTAAAGGGCTACGTGACCTTCAAATTCAAACGTAAATGCCATACAGATTTTTGGTATAAAAGTTTATACTTTCTAATCCGAATTCTATACGCAAAGGTATTCAGAGAAACGTGTAATTTAGGTATCCAATAGCAAATAGCTATACAGATCTACTGAAAATATCTCTATTGTTTCTCTATACGCGTCCGATTATTACATTATTTAAAAACACATCATAAGTTATTGTAATTACGCTGATTTTCTAAGTTAGGATATAATATCTCAAAGCTAGTCATTTTTTGTCTATTGCTAAGTATTGTTTTAATTTGTATTGTTTGACCAGGAATATCCCTACGATTTGCTTGCTTAATCTTGGTGACTATTAAAATATTAAGTAATCAATTACATTTGCTGAAGTTAATAACCTTATATCAGATAACCATCATTAAATATTTGTCTTATCTATTAAATAATTAACTTCAATTGGTATTACTAATTTAGCCAGAAATGTGTCAACATCAGAACTGAGTCCGTTGAGCACTGCCCGAAGGTAAACACAGTGTTCAGGGATCCAGTCCTGTCACTCAGTTACACTCCCCCCCGCTATTACAAAATAGTAGCATTAAAACAAGAGGTTGTTTTCCGAGTCCATTACATCTTGAAAATTGCAGAGTTCACACGAGACGGACACGTTACAGTATTAACATAAAAAGAGGCTCCAATGAGGCTCTTAGTCGCTCACCTAGGTCTAAAATCATCTTCAACAATGGAAACTCTCTCAGCATTTCCTGTTTCAATTTCCCTCTATCTTCTTAGTTTTAGCCCAAAACACAAAAATCGTCATTGAAGGGGGTCACGCACCTTGTTTTTTCCGTTAAAATACATTGAAATTAACGAAATCAGTTATTAAATATGGGTTACATAGGGGAAACTTATTTTTTCTTTATTGATGAAACTTTAAACGATAGAATTGGTTAAAATTCAATTAGAGAATAGCTTTTCATAAATTCTTCCGAAATTTCAAATAAAAATAGGGTGTCATGGGGCTTATTTTCTCAAAAATCCCCAAAACACAAATGGTCCTATCAAAGTCAATATAATTAGTTGCCCTTGATTTTAAAAGGATTTTTTTTTTCGGAAAAAATTTAAATACACTCAATGTTTTGATAGTTTAATCTTTTAAATTTAATTTTAAGTTTAAGTTTTAGATGTTTCTGTTGTATATTGAATATTTTCAAACCAAAAAAGTATTTTTGCAACATGCTCAGAAGGGATGCTTCGAAAAAGACACCCGATCTATCTTAAAGAGCAAGAACTCCCATAAGAATTTCGATAATGTTGATTTATCAACAGATCTTGTCTTGCTTTTGTAATTTAAAGTATCAATCTATATTTTCAATGCAAAATCATTAAAAATTGCTGTTAAATAGCAAGTACTCCAATAAGGAGTCGACTGACGATTTCGAGTACGAGACTTTTTTGTAAGTTTATGTCTTTCTATTTTAGTTTTTAAGATAATAGGCAAAAACGCAACAAATTGATCAAAAATAACTTTTAAAGGGCAATAACTCCAACAAGGAGACGTCAAGTACGTTCAGGTTGTCTTACTTGTAGATCTTGTCTTGTTGATCATTTTTTATTATACATTTTTTCTTTAAATTAGTGTTCCAAATGATAGACAACATTCGTCATTTATGGGCAATAACTAGGCGCTAAAACTTAGTAAAAATATCGGTATTTAAGAGAAATAAATCTTACAAGGAATCTGATTGATTGATATTTGCTTAACGTCCAGTGGCAAATATGTGATGCATGTTCAGAACGATAAAACAAAGGAATCGGATCATTTGGCCAAGTCGACTTATTCTACTTTTTTTTTTTTTATAGTTTCTCTTTATTTACTTTAATTAGTTTTGTTATATAAATGCAAAGATAAAAATCTTCATGAATGTGCAATCAATTTCTCCTCTCCAAGTAGTCAATTGTCGATTTTGAAGATGTTGATTTCATTTTTCTAAACCTTTTTGCAATATATTGTTGCTATTATAGTTTCTACACAAAAAGAAAAATATTGTCATTCAGGGGTAATAACTCCTATACGGAGTCAGGTTGACTTATTTGTAGATTTTTTTGTACTGAACATAATTGATTAAATAACTTCTATCTATCTATCTATCTATTATAGTTTCTGCAAAAATAGGTAAAGAACCATATATCAAGTGCATTTAATCTCATAAGGGGTCAATTTACGATTACTATTAGTCTAATAGTCAATCAATCCTAAGTGTTGTTCATTAAGTTCATTGCTAATTACAGTTTCACTCTATCTATTAGGGTTTCTGCATAATTGATAAACATCACATTACAAAGTTAATTTATCCTATTGAGAGGAAATTGATCATTTCGGCCATGTTGATTCTCCTGTAGATTAAATTTTGAGGAACATGTTTTACTGTTTACAGTTTCTCTCTATCATGGTTTATGCAAAAATGGTTCAAAATTATCAAGGGCAATAAATGAGTCCCAAAAGTGCTCAACTGAAGCCATGTTGGCTTATTTGTGATCTTATTTTACTGACCATGTGGTCTTTTACAAGTTATCTTTATCTATTACAATATCCGCAAAAAATCGTATGTCAAGGACAACAATTCCTATAATGGAACATTTGATGATTTCGTCCATGTTGACCTATTGTAGATCATATTGGTCTGGTCAATTTTACTAGTTTTTTTATGATATAAACTAAACACTGCTTATAAAAAATTACATTTCAGTGGTGACAATAACTCACTTCTTCTGAACCCAATCTTACAAGGTATGGGCCATTTATAAACTCCGAGATAATTATATCCAGTTGCGGTCATGAGCATACCAGATGCATGCAGATGTTGATGGTCTTACATAAAGATGTCCAAACGGATAATAAAAGAAAAAAGGTATACAGGAATTATTCCTCTGCCGTATTCTTCTCCTTATTGCATTGTCTTTAAAGAATCTTTTCAGTCCTTCTATTTTGTGGTCTCGGGGAAACGATGCAAGTCTGTTGAATGAGACGATAAAATGATAGACCTGTATAAGAGGAGAGCAACACCCCAAAAACGTTAAAGACGTTCGTAGATTTCGCTTAGAGTATGTCTTCTGGGGGGGGGGGGGGGGGGGGGGGTAGCTACGAGAGCCACAATTGCACTAGTACAGAGGGTTTGATACTAATCTTATAGGACTTATAGAACACGCACTCGTGACGCACAAGGTACTTGATTCATCTTACTACCGGGCGATTGCATGCCCGCTTAACTGTGTCCTTGTTACAGATTGTGAAGCAATTTTTAGTATGATATATAAAAGTCCATAAAATATATTATTTTCATGCCCCGATCGCGAAGTGAAAGGGGTATATATAGATACATCGTAAAACTTTTTCAACACCTATATATAGAACTACGTTTTGATTTTAATGAGCTGATCAACATACGTTACACGTATTTGCTAGTGTTTACGTTGATGTGCGATTACTTGAGTGCATGCATTTGCTCAATTGCATTCGCTGATATGCGATGTTTAATGCTAGTAAAACACGCTTTTCATTTCATTGATTGGACGAGTTGTTATTTCACGGTATTTATTGTATATGTATGGTATGTAATAAAGTCCATCAAATTACTATGAAAAATGTTTTTTTCAAATCAGATGCAACTAGCGGACGCTAAAAGGTGACCGCAGGGTCTTCATGTCCATTAATAATGTTGTTTTGTTCTCTTCCAATAATTTTACTGTCACCATAATCATTCATCCTTTCACGTTCTCGACCACGACTTTCAAACTTACTGTTTGACCTATCATTACTGATGGGTGATCTAATGCTATATATAAAAATAAAAAGATGTGGTATGATTGCCAATTAGACAACTCTCCACAAGAAACCAAATGACACAGAAATTAACAACTATAGGTCGCTGTACGGCCTTCAACAATGAGTAAAACCCATACCGCATAGTCAGCTTTAAAAGACCCGAAATGACAAATCTAAAAGAATTCAAACAAGAAAAACTAAAGGCCTGATTAAGGTACAAAATAATGAACGAAAAACAAATATGGTATACAGCAACATACGATAACCACTGAATTACAGGCTCCTGACTTGGGACAGGCACATACAGAATAGTTTGATGGCGCCAACCCTCCCCTAACCTGGGACAGTGGTGTAACAGTATAACACAAAACCAAACTATAAACATCAGTTGAAAAGGACAACTCATCCATAAGATATAAGCAGAAATACATCTAACAAAAACACAGAGTGGACATGGCAAGGTACTTATAACAACAAAAAGATACCTAGTACACATCTGAGAGTACTCGCAGTTACTGACAGCTAGTTCAAAGCCAATAACAAAAATCATGCATCCAAGACTAAAATATCAATCAGTACACATCCAACATCCACTTGATTTAGTGAAAAGACGTCATAAACAGTCAGTCAGAAAAAAGCACGACCTTGTACAATGCCAAGATGCAGGTATCGACAGATTGTAGAGCCACGAATGTGAATATTTAGTTTGATTTTAATTTAATTATAGTGTTGAATTGACAACCTTTTAGAATGAGTTTATATAAAGGATCGATACTTTACCCGGATCGTATCTTAATTTCCGGGTTCGATAAACAACGTTTACCCGGTTCGTATCTAAATTTCCGGGCTCTGTAAACATCTCCGTAAAAATTAGGATTTGCTATCCCGTTTGAAATATGTTTTCTACAGGTACAACCAAACTTCCAAACCAAATCTTTATATCTATGGAAGAATTTAGTAAATATTTTAAGTAATTTGTGGTAACGAAATCCCCGACTTGATAATTTACCAGTTATACATAGATTACGTTCATTTAAATCCAAAAACATCACAACAGACACGGGAATAGCGAACGAGTTGTGATAGATAAACACCGTAAGAGAATGCCAAAGGAACATCACCGTCCATAGGAGGAAAATTAACAATAGGGAACGAAAAATCGTCTTTTTTGTCGTAAATTTTAGTGTAGAGTTTCTCGTGTAAAACTGAAATATCTTAATCCAGGAAAGGACAGTTATCATCGTTTATATTTGATTTATTTAAAGTAAGTTCTTTTGGGTAAATTTAGGCAGTATATTTAGAAAATTCTTAATTATTTAACGAACAAGTTTCATCAAGATAACGGCAAGTATTGTTGGATTTATCAATTAAATGCAATTAAGAGGGGTAATTACTGAGTTTGGTCATAAACTGTGATTCATAACAGTACAAGAACAACCTCTCGATAAACTTTATTGACCAAACTTACATATATATATTATCAAGGAGAAAATTAACAGCTTCAATCATCTCATTACACCTCCAGTAAGTACACCCGAGAACACAGTTAGTCCGTAGTGCATTTCTTTTAGACAAAAAACGCAAATTAAAAAAATCGCACCTGCTCTATCCAAAAAAGATTTTTACAGTGTAGTGTACTACTTTTGGGACAAATGATATCAAAATTATAGAAAAATCTATCGGCTCTAACTCAAAATATGGACAATTTTATGTTAACGGGATCTGTAATTCAGTTTGACAGCTTCAGACATAATAATGTTTGACCTTTTCAAACTGACCAAATCACTACTTTACCTAAAAATTCATGCCAAAATTTTTTTAACATGTAATTTCATCCCCCTACTTACTTTTACATATTTACCTTTCTCATTAGAGAAGGCTTTAAATGAGTTGCAGCAAATATATTTGCATTCAGATTTATCAAACGATCATTAAATTAAATAGGAATACTTTTGTTTAATAAGATTGTGTGGAAATATAGTGTAAAGAGTTGAAAAGTCAAAACTGTCAACAGAATCAAAAGGACCACCAAAAGCACGTAGTTTATCTAAAACATCCAAAGAATATTTTACACTCCAAAAATAGTTAATTCCACTACAGCATGCACTGAAAGATTTGTTGTAGAACACTTACTAGAGGCCGAAATGAAACGACAGTTTAGTAGTTTAGGTAACCAATACATAGTAGGGACCTTCAAATGCTCGGAAGAGGCCTTGAGCTGTGATGTGGCTGATATGATTGTTTACTATATGACTCTCTGTGGAGCGCACGGACTTGAATGTAGAAGAATTTAAAATTTCATTCTTAAGAACGTCCATGCAGTATTTACGGCATACCACCACCACGTTGTTGGCTGCTTTGTCGGCCGGCACAAACACAAATCGCTTTGCGAGTACTTGATGTTTGTTTCTTAACCTAGAAATGACGTATTATGTACTCTTTTATTTATTTCTAAATTATTTTCAAAATGTGATATTCGAATATCCACAACATCCATACATTTATTTAAATAAGACTCAAGAGATTTTTTTATCAGATTTTTCCCGTTTACACCACTTTTTACAATACGATGAAAGAGCGTCTTTTGTGACCCAACGACACTATTTCCAATCTATTTTAGATGGAGGACGATATTTTGGTCCTTTTTTCGAAAAGTTTTTAGCCTCTCGGTCTTGATCGATATTGAGGTCCCCGTAATAACATGGCCATAGGGATCATATCTAAAAATTGACGATTCAGTCTCAAGTTAGAGGAGTACTATTTTCTACACTGACGTATAATTAAAAATTCTGCTGATTTTTTTTTGTATGTATACACAATAATAGGGGGTTCTGTTATCAAAATAGGAGACATAAAGTGTTGTAGAGTCATTAAATATACTCGATAAGTTGATAAAATCAATACCTTTGTTAATATATTTCATAAAAATACCGTTTATGATCTCCAGGTTTATCGATACGCGGGAACAGCCTATGGTGGCAAAAAGCTGAAATTATACGCGAATATTCATAGAGTAGGCTGAAGAACAAGATTGTGTCACACTCCTTGAAACTCTCTTGTAATTTACTAATTGGTATTTGACCCAGTTTACATAATAATTGATGCCTACCATTGTTTTTTAAATATAGATAGATCATCAAGACATAGTGTATAATTTAAACGATGTTTAATTCGTTGATTTCGATTGATTCGTTTGGCAGTAGACCTATTATTACATTGTCTTTTATCAACCATATTCATGATATCAATAGAAGTTTTAGAAATGTTCTCTTGTCCCATTATATTGTCATTTAAACCAAGGGGATATGCTATCTGCATTCTATTAATTCAAGACATGTTCGATAATTTTACGGGAATCTTCAAATTGTTTATGCGACTGCCCATGTTGTTTCTAGATCGTTTCGAGTGGTTGGAATCTTATAAATTTAATATTGTGATGTGTTTACCTGAATTTCTTAGAGATTTCGGAAGCGGTGTAGATGTTCCTGTGTTCGTCTAAAAAATTTCCAACCTGTTTGTCCTACATATTGTACACCACACTTTGGCTTTGTTCAAGTAACCAGATAAATGAGGCTTGGAGTTTTTCATGTAATGTCAGAGAAAAAAGAAAGCGAAAAAGCTCTCCTCGATGTTAACAGTTGACATAACAGTATCATTAGAAGATAATCTAGAGCTGGTTCGTCATTTTCTGGCATTGCACGAGAATATTTGTGGATATCCACGTGCATTTTATGGCTGGTTCCCGACTTGCTATTTCTCTTGACTTCTTCCGTCTTAAAATTAAAAGAAAACATCATTATAAATAATATGTGGTATGAGTGTCAATGAGACAACACTCCATCCAAGTCACAATATATAAAAAGTTAATAATTATAGGTCAAAGTACGGCCTTCAACACGGAGCCTTGGTTCACACCGAACAGCAAGCTACAAAGGGCCCCAAAATGACTAGTGTAAAACAATAATTCAAACAGGAAAACCAACGGTCTAATCTATATAAAAAACGAGAAACGCCTATGAACCACACCAACAAACGACAATCACTGAACAAGAGGCTCCTGACTTAGGAAAGGAGCATAAAAATGCAGCGATTTTAAACGTTTTAACAGGCGCCAACCTTCACCCTAACCTGAGACAGTAGTGCAACATTACAACATAAAAAATACTATAAATTATCAATTGATATGGCGTAACTCGATCAAAAAGACATTTAAACAAAAACAAGTAAACATACACTGAACGAATAAGTTTAATCTATGACACTATGTAAATACAATATTAAAACGTAAGTGCCTATATAACTTAGACGTTACAGGTAGTAATAAAAAAGATGCAGGAAGAGTGTCAATAAGACAACTATTACCTGGGACAAAATGGCGTTCAAAAACAACGTACACAGGTAAATATATATATAATATTTTTGTTGTTAGGAGTACAGAAGTGAACATTTTTTTTACAAATTTAATAAATTTGTTGTTCAGAAGTGAAAATCTATCGTCATACTAAGTACTAAATTTAGTGTTTTAACGCCATGGATAGTCAATGAAGACATGGCTTGTGCAATGCCAAAATAAAAGTATCGACAGGCAGTAAGATCGTTAAAATTTAACCTTATAATAAATATGTATCATGTTATATATAGATAAAGCAATCTATAATTAGAAAATTAAAGTGGATGTGTATATATACATCCCAAAAAACGTTCGAAAAGAATACAAATTTAGTTATGTTTTAATTTGTTGGTGACATAATCGATGGTAGTGCCAATGTAAACAATACTCAAAGATCTTATTACAAAATTAATAAGATAACCATTATTAATAAGTTTGTTTAAAGGGTCGATGAGTTTACACGGATCACATAATGATTTCCGCGCTTTTAGTATAATATTACCGTAAAATTTAGGATGTGATATACCGTTTTTAATAAGTTTTCTACAAGTACAGCCAAATTAACTAATCAAATCGTTGTATCTATGAAAGAACTTAGTAAATGTTTAAAGTAATTTATGGTAACGAAATCCCTGACTTAATAATTCACCAGTGATGCATTGATTACGTTCGTTAAAATCGTTGACATCACTACACACACGGGCATAACGAACGAGTTGGGATATATAAACACCGTATGATGGAGCCAAAGGAACATCGCCTTTTTAAAAAAGGAAAATTAACAATAGGGAATGAAAAATCGTCTCTTTTGTCGTAAATTTTAGTATGGAGTTTCCCTTTAGAAATTGAAATGTCTAAATCTGGAAAAGGACAACCACTGCTGTTTATGTTAGATTTATTTAAAGTAAGTTCCTTTGGGTAAATTTCGGCAGTATATTTAGAGAACTCTGGATTATTTAACAAAAAAATATCATCACGATAACGGTAGGTATTGTTAAATGTGTCAACCAAATGTAGCAATGACGTGTCTTTACGGACTTTGGCCATAAACTGTGATTCATAGCAATACAGGAATAAATCTGCTATTAAAGGGGCGCAATTAGTGCCCATAGGAATACCTACTACCTGTCGATACACTTTATCGCCGAAACGTACATATATGTTGTCCAGGAGAAAATTTAAAGCTTCAATCATATCTTCACATTTCCAGTAAGTGTATCTAGCATACTTTCCTTTTTCGTTACAGAAAAAGGCTTTAAACGAGTTACAGCAAATAAATTTGCAATGGCATTTTTCAAAAGACCATTTAATTAAATATTAAACCTTTTTCTTGATAAGATTGTGTGGAAGTGTAGTGTAGAGAGTAGAAAATCATTACTGTCAAAAGAATTAAAAGGACCATCAAAAGCACGTATTTTATCTAAAATCTCTAATCAATTTTTAACACTCCAAAAATAATATATACCATTATTTTCATAAACTTTATTACAAAAGTTAATAACAAGTTCTTTGACAGTAGTAAGGGAGGTAGTTAGAAGCACCGAAAGATTAGTAGTAGAGTACTTACTAGATGCGGAGATGAAACGAAATTTAAATGGTTGTTTGTGTAATTTAGGTAACCAGTACATAGTCGGGACTTTCAAATGTTCGGAAGAGGCTTAAAGCTGTGTAGTGGCAGTGATATGCTTGTTTACAATTTGACTCTCTGTGGAGCGTACGGACCTGAATGTAGAATCAATAATTACGTTTTGGAGAACTTCCGTGTAATATATGCGTTACACCACCACTACACTATTGGCTGCTTTGTCTGCCGGTACGAACACAAACCGCTTTGCGAGTACTTGGAGTTTTTTTTCAATCTAGAAATGGGTATATCATGAACCCTATTATTAATTTCAGAATTGTTTTCAAAATGAGATGTAAGCATATCAACAGTATTCATAATTTTATCAAAATAACCGTCTAGAGATTTTTTATCAGATTTTTCACGTTTACACCATTTTTTACAGAGGCAGACAAAGCGTCTTCAATGACCTGACTACACTGTTTCCAATCTATAATAGATGGCGGACGATATTTAGGTCTTTTCTTCAGAAAAGTTTTGTCCTCACGGTCAACGATGTTGAGGCCTCCTGTAATGACGTGACCATAGGGAACATATCTAAAACTAGATGTTTCACAGTCTCAAGTGAAAGGAGCATTATTTTCTATATTGACGTCTGATGTAACTAACGAATAATTAAAATCAAAGTTCTGCTGTTTTTTTTTGTACGAATACGAAAAAATAAGGTGGTTTTGTATTATCAAATATGGAGGTATTTGGCTATGGATGGTAGAGTCATTGTATATAGTAGATAAGTTATTAAAATCAATACCTCTATTTATATATTTTGATTTATGAAAATGGCGTTCATGATTTTCAGGTTTATCGATACTAGGAAACAGCCTGTGATGACAGAAGGCTGTAATAATACGGGGTCTTCATACAACGGGCTGTAAAATGAAATTTTATCACACACCAGAAAAATATCATATAGTTTACTTATTGGTATATGACCAAGTTTGCATAATAATTGATGTCTACCATTATTTCTTATTATCTGCATTTGTTCCTCAATCTTAGATATCCGTTCTTCCATTATCCGAATGTTCTCCTCTATCCTGGAAAGGCGCTTCTCAACATTGGACTTCTCCGTAGTCTTGTCTGGTTTGATTTTAGTCTGATTTGTCTTCCAGGAATAAACGTATTGATACCACCTAATTGTATCCATGGCACTCTCCATAAATGTAGGTTTTGTTAAACAAGCATGTAGACCGGCATCTTGGTCATTACAGCGTAGACAAAACTTATATACTGCCTCTTTAGTCCAATAATCTACTGGAAAGTTTCTATAAGCTTTTATAGATAAAGACAATACTCTGTCTGACCAATCCTCTAATTCCTCATCTTCACCCTGGGCAGTATCCTGGAATTGTACCTGTAAGGTATCAGGTAATTCCCGATATTCAAATCTTTTGGCCATTTCGCCTTCTACTTTAAAGAGTTACGTGCTTATCTTGGTTGTGATAAGACTTTCTAATCCCTTTAAATTAACTTCTGAATTGGAAGTAAAAAGTGTCAATCAAAACTAATTATTTCGACTGTTTAATAGCATGCGCATTTGTTAACGACACAACAATAATCTTCAAATTCATACAATTTATGTTTTATTTGTACGCCAGAATAGATAGAAAACCACAAGTGGTGGGGGTTAGTTTATTGAATTTCAACAATTTATTTGGATGAAGTTCAAGATTTATGGTTAAATCCAAATATTAAAATTATAAGTTTGAGGATTCAAGAAATTCATCTGGTAAATGATGGAATAGCATTGAGATCATACAGCAGCTACTTTCAGGACAATTAAAAGCAAGACAAGAATTGACAAAGAGGCGAAAGATACCAAAGGGACATTTAAACTCACAAGTCGAAAACAAAAGAGGGACAAAAGATACCAGAGGGACAGTCAAACTCATAGATCGAAAACAAACTGACAACGCCATGGCCAAAAATAAAAAGACAAACAGACAAATAATTGTACAGATGACACAACATAGAAAACTAAAGACTAAGCAACACGAACCCCACCAAAAACTGGGGTGATCTCAGGTGCTCCGGAAGGGTAAGCGGAAATTGACAATGCCATGGCAAGAAAAGAAAGACGACCAAAAGACAAATACCACTAAACAAAACGCAACAAAGAAAACCAAAGATTGAGCAACACGAACCATATAAAAATGATGGGGTGATATGGAAACACAGATAATACTTAAAATTATAATAATTCAAAGTTCATGCAAAGTGTTCCTTACAATTGTAATGGAAGATCATTGCATTATATTATGATTTTATTTTCTACACTGTATTAAACATTTTTAACAATCGTAATAATCTAAACGGGTATGTATTAAGTTACTTCAAAATATTATAACTTGATTATTACCATGATGAATATTCTGCTGTACAATGAACGCCGCGATTGGCATAATAAAATATCCTGTTTCTCGTATTTAATGAAAAAAAAATATTTTAATATTTATAATTCTCTACATCAAGAATGTGTCTCATACTCACCTACAAAATAGAGACTGAAGATACCAAAGTGAAATTCAAACTCATCAGTCGATGTTAAACTGCTGATCGATCTATCTACAAACATATGTCAAAAAACCCAAACAACATTCTACAACACATAACATAGAAAATTAAATTCTGAGGAACACGAACACCACTAAAGATCGGGACTGGGAGTGATCCCAGGTACTTATAAGGGTTAGTTATTGTAAAAATAAGGAGATGTGGTATGATTGCCAATGAGACAACTATCTACCAGGGAGCATGGCCCTCTCTACATAAGACATCAGATGAAACGTCCGGCCCATTCCACCGGACGAAGCTGCGTTTTAATCAACGGACGTCCCACTTTACCAACAGTTTTCTGTCAGAACGGGAGAAGTTCTTGTGACCATATCTCTACCTTATTCTTAAACTTTAAATATAACAAAAACATATTTAAATAATACGACTGTCCCACAAAAAAAGAATTTATACCTGTCTTCTAGTCATTTTATGTTGTCTTCAATCAACACTTCTGTTTTAAGATGCGATCTAGATATGTGAATTGTGTGAAACCGACTCATAGTGTAACAAAAAGGCAGCTCATGTTCTCTGTTTCATGAGTAGCACGTTAGTTATTGTAAATTTTTAAGATGCCAATTTGTTTTCGTATTTTGTATTCATTCATATCGGAAGTGAGTACTCCTACAGTGTAATTTCCTTGGGTAGCTTAAGGAAAATCCTGAAGAGAGGGCCGTTTTTTTTTTATGTTGTCAGACACTCTGGTAAGATCGATCATCTCGATACTGATAGCTTTTATCCATGTGTAGTGGTTTTAGTTCAACTCATCTATTAGCTAATCCCTATGGTTGACGGGGTTGACGGGGTCATAAACATGTGGTCATCGTATCGCCGGGTTGCACAGAATGTTTCTTATAAAATGGAGATGGTCAATTACGAACGCCATGAATTAGCGTTTATAGACATGTTAAGTTATACAGTTCAAGATACATTAACAACTATCGGTATCACATAAACACCTAAATTTTCAAAAACTTTACTTGCAAATTGAAAGATTATAAATAGTTATCTCCCTTAGACTATTCATTTTATACTCTAAAAAATGCACATACGGTTAAGCATCAATAATATCGAGCCTATAAAATAACAACATTGTAAAACAAAATAATACACAGTTTAGCATCAATAGTATTGAGCCTTTATAATAACATAAAATTGAAAAATATCATACATAACTGATTTTATCTCAGCTTTGGAATATGTTCACTTATCACCAATAAAATTTAAAGAACAAAAATTCTTCAATTTATATAGATGAAGTAACTTGACTTTTCACAAAATTGATTAACCCCTTTTCAAGTCATTTCGACATTTTAGATATTGGTCCTAGTAGCTTTAAAGTATAAAATCAGGGGAGGTTGAAGGCTAGCAATTCAAGTCGCCTTGTTAAGCTATTTGTCCCCAGCCAAGATCCATTATTCCATGCAGTTCTTGACTTTGGTCGTCCATGTGTTTTGTTTAATGTTAGTAACTTAAATAAGGCAGCCCCAAGGGTGGCTGGGGAATAGACATATAGTCAGTTTGGTTTCCAACGTAAGGTGTGCGTTTGGCTGTGCGGGATGTATAAGTACGCAGCCACGTCTGCTCAGAATGCGGACGTTAAATCCGATGCCTCGTGTATAGAGAGTGTCGCGTTCCGTAAAAGTTTAAAACCCTTGCAACAACTCTTTTAAGGAACCGGAGGTGGCCTATTGCAATGATAAATTTCTGTCTCTATCCAATATACCCTAATTTTTATAGTGGCAGTCCATATTTCCCGGACGTCCTCTACTACAGGACCTACCTATTCTGTTATTTGTTAATAATTTCTCGTCTTGAACATGCATGCAATATTTGCCACTGTACATCAATCTGTCAATGAAATAAGGTCGTATGTTGTCCAACCGAACTCCAAGGAAAATTCAAAACGGAAAGTCCCTTATCAAATGGCAAAGGATGTGGCGGGGTAAAACATATTTGAAGGCACTAACCCTCCCTAACCTTCATTACTGTAAACCAACTAATTTTAGCGAGGAATTTGTTTTCGCGACTTTCACGAGTAGAAAAATAACTCGAATATAAATCGTCGCGAAACTTCAAAACTTATCATCTTTACATATTTAACTCCATCCAGTAAATTTGAAAATCGCGAAATTAAATCGCCGCGAAGTGGGCTAGAAAGAGCTAAACGCGAAATAAAGTATCCGCGAAAATACGTTGGTTTACAATATTTTATTATTAAGCTTGTGTACATGTATTTATTTCGATACAGAGTCAATAAGACGAATGCATTTCAGGAGAAGCGTTTACTGTAGATCAGAACTGGAAATAGGTAGGGCTGTGTTTGTGTAGTCGCAGGGTCAAATCTAAAAGAGTGTGGATTGGCATGGCAGGTGACGCTTATCCTGTCGACACACCTGGTTTCGCTCCTTTTGGAGTTGATGCGATTCCCTCTGTGTTTGTATATTACCTTGATATGTCTCTTAATCGATTTATGAGATTCAAACATCGATAAATCGCCTTAATATAAAATTATATAAATGTATTTCTATAAAATCCAAATTTTATTCAACGTTACGTATCCGTACATTCTTCCGTTGCAGGGGTTTTTATGCAATGCTCTGATTTGTCACAAAAATAAAATTTCACCAATTGTCTGTCTTAGTTTATATCCGAAAGATTATGTATACACACACATGCAGTTAAGCAACGATGTGTTACCTTTATACGGCCTTCAACATTTTAGCAAAAACCTATTGTAAGCTATAAAGGGCCTCGACATGACAAAATGTGAAATAATTTAATCGGTATATGCATATACAGAATGTGGCGGTGTTAAACATGGTTTGTTCCATTTTTGTTAGATCTACAGATTTAGGTAAAAAGTGTTTCAACACTCGGAAATTCAACTATTATTTCACTTAATAACACAATTTTTATAAACATTGTCATCAAGTTATTTGAGTTCTGATTTTGATAAAACTTTAACTGTTAAAACTCTTAAATGTGTACAGTTTTTTATGGTTATAATGAAATATGTTTCTTATATGTTATCATTATTTATATAAACAAATATGGAATTTTTTCGTATATAGCCGTTTGATTTTTTGGTAGAGAAATTCATAGTTGTATTTATACAGTGATTTCCTGAAAAGTAAGTATCTTAAAATATATTTCATAAGTATTGCAAGAAACTGCCCATTTCTTGATTTAATGGAAAAAAAGTTCATTTAATGGGGACAAGAAATAACTGAAGTAGAATTTTTCAAGACTTACAGTAGTCACCTCAGATCTTTCAAACATCACACAAACATCACATACATCTTGAAGTTGTTAACCTGCTTTTATGGAATTGATTGAGAAACTTTCCACATCTTAATATTCACAATTGAAAACGGCATAAATTCCTTTTCCCCTTCGTGTAATTGCAACTACATTGTAAACATTCTACGTTTATTCAAGGATCTTACTATACAAATCTTGATTTATTAAGTCACAAATATTGCAACCCGGCCTTTTGAGACTTTGACCATTTTTTTTTTTTTGTCTACTGTCTTGAAAACTATAAAAAAAAATGTATATCAAATATACCAGGTTTATAATTAGGTACGTTAGACGCTCGTTTCATAGATGATACAAATAAACTTATCAGTGACGCTCAAATCAAAATTGGTAAAAGGTCTAATAATGTACGAAGTTGGAGAGCATTAAGGGTCGAAAATTATGAAAGGTGTTGCCAAATCATAGATCATAGAAAATTTAAAAGCAGGACAAGATCATCGAAATTTACAGTGAAATTTTTTGTAGGAGTTATTGCCATTTACTGATGAGTTTTACTCATTTTTCAATTTTTTATGTAAATTTTGGTGGATAAATAAATCTATAAACAGCAGATATTATCAGCATTGGCTGCAAGACAAAATCTACAAATAGGTGAATGGTCAATCGACTACTTATATGTATAGGAGATATCAGTGCCCTTAAACGACGATGTTTACACTTTTTATTTTTGCATTTTGGGCAGACGATATTGTAGATAGAGGTTAGCAACACGGTCTAGTTAGAGTAAAGTTCATCAAGCCATAAAGAATGGGATGAATATTTTCATCATCTTCCTGTAATTTTAACAGTTTGTGGGACTATTTCTGTTTCCAGGTAGTCCAATATTTCTGTTTACAGGTGGTCCAACATTTCTGTTTACAGGTTTTCCAATATTTCTGTTCCCATGTTGTCCAATATTTTTTTAGAGGTCATCAGTTTCACTGTTGGTATCTGTTCGAACAGGGACTGTGTATTATGAGTAATTTTCAATTAGTTGCTCTCCATTTTTCGAGCTCTGTTGATACATTTCTTACAAGATTTACACATCAAATTCTCTAAATTAATTGTTAATTTCTGAACATAAACACTGTTCTTTGGGCATGGGGATAACAATCATTATTACCTAGCTTCTCTTCTTGTCTTTAAAATTGAAAATGTTTGCGAAATAAGGCATTAAAAAGAAGTTCGTGAGGCGCTAAAACACTTCTGTACATGTATCAATGTAACACCGATATTTCGAGGAATTTTGAGTTATTCAATTCATTGTCATACTTCCAATAAAGCTCATCATTTAATAATCAATTACTTATGAATGTTAATAAAACATAAATGAGCTCTGAGACAAATAACATTGAGCAAAATCAAGTACCTCTCTATGAGTATTCTGTTGTTGAAATGCTTAATGGTGTATACCCCACATCTCATTTCAATCATATATATATACGATTACATCAGGAATAAAGAAGAAAAGTTGTGGTGTTTTTTTTTAAATCTGTATAAACTTAAGATAAAATAAATCTCTCGGAGGAGTTAAAGCATATCAAATTATTACACTATATACTTCAAAGGTGAAACGCACGTTTCATGCAACTACAAAAAATGTTTTGAATTAAAAATATCTTGCGTAAAATTCTAGAAGGAGCCAGAAATGTTTGTTTTTTGCTTCTTTTGCATGAATTACATGAGTGTGTTATGTCTATATGTCATTTTCAATTTCTGATGATGCTAATGAAATATTTCTCATCTAATGGTGCTAATTTGTCTCCAGTGCGAGCGGTACCTCACACGGAGAATAAGGTCAATTTTCACCCGTATCTTCTATCATATCTCTTACAATTTTTTGTAATTGCATTTTGATAGATCTTATTTAGGCATTTTGATGATAACGAGCAATGTCCCATGATCAGTAACTAGGTAGACTATGGATCACACTGTTTAATAAGGAATAAAACTTGCAAACGCTGTAACAAAGCTAATTGTAGCATGTTCTAATAGACATGCCCTCAAATTTATAATGAACATGCTCTCATCATTTAAAATATGTCATACTGTCAACTAAAACCTTTCGACCTACACAATGTATTAATATTAAAACCAAACTAATATTTTAAAAAAGAATGTTACAAAGTAACTTTTTACGGTCATCACTATGAATTGTTGTGATGGAGAAAACGCTTGATATTCTATTTAGAAAAACACAAACAGAGCCATTTCAGTACAAGAAAAAGTCTGCATTTTTCATTAAAACAACTCTTTTCCTTTTGAAAATGAATGTGGACAATTTACAATTCATTTAGAACTTGAGTTTGACAACTTTGAAAAAAAAATCATGTTATTAACATTTCCTTATCCCATTGAGCTTGTATATGAAGTAACCCTAAATAATTGACTGGGGTATAGAAATGTGGTCAGCCCGTGACCTCTGGTCTGGCAGGATATATAACCCTTGCTAACGTGCGGGATGTATAAATACGTAGCCACGTCCAGTATAAATGAAGACATTTAATCCCATGCATCATTTATATATAAAGGGGACAATCCATCATTTAACTTGACCAATTTTAACAGTGCTGAAATAAATCCGCAGTTGCTAGTTATTTGTATGAGACCAATTCATCAACCATCTTATTGTTTATACGTCTCTTGATTCGTAAAAAAAATAATAAAATTACATTCTACAGAACTTAGAACTATTGTGTCTTAACGTGGGACTCATCAAATTAGTACAATGCAGGGACAATATTTGAAATTAAATAACTTTTATTGTAAAGAACAAAATGTTAAATACGATGAGCATCATGGGAATACTGAGAAAATTCGTTTTGATTTAAAATCCGCAAAACTAACATCAAAACATTCAACTAAACGTGAGGCTTATTTAGTGGAATGCCTCCATAAAGTGGGAGTGCTACGCTTCCTGCACGTTTACGAAAACTGACAAAAACTCTTTGAGGGGTCCGTATGTGGTCTTTAGTAAGACGAAAGTGGTAGAGTCAGTTACCCTGTAGTTGTATCACTAGCAGGGTCAGAATATGGAAATTGTAAAGAGTTTATTTTATATATTTTTAATATTTTTCAACAAATTTGCATATTTCCATAAATTCCAAATTTTCTTAAGTGCTATATATTGTTGTTGGAGGCATTTTAATATAAACTTTACTAGATTTTGTAAAACTTTTCATCGAATGACTTTGCTAACCAAAATCGCGAATTAATTTCTATCCGAAAGACAGTCTAACAGAAATTTTGTTTTAGTTAAGGAATCCGTTTTGTCCATAATTTTTAAAGATACGCAAAATTGGCCAATATCTGTAAAAAATTGTAGTTTTAAAATATATTCAGGCATTTATATAAAATTATTGGAATTAACTGTTATCTGAACGTAAAAAATTCTTTGGATGTTAAAGATAAATTACGTGCTTTTGATGGTCCTTTTAATTCGGTTGACAGTTTTGACTTTTTCAACTATTTGCACTTCACTTCCACACAATCTTATCAAACAAAAGTTTTCCTATGTAATTAATGGTCGTTTGAAAAATCTTATTGCATATGTATCTGCTGCAACTCAAATAAAGCCTTTTTCTGTAATGAAAAGGGTAAATATGCTAGATATACTTACTGGAATTGTCAGGAGGCGATTTAAACTCTAAATGTTCTCCTTGACAACATTTATGTACGTTTCGTCAATAAAGTGTATTGACATGTTGCATGTATTCCTATGGGCACCAATTGCTCCCTTTTAATAAAAGACTTGTTCATTGTTGGAAGCCGTACGGTGGCCTATAAAGTAGAATAACAAAAATACCGAACTCCAAGGGAAATTCAAAACGGAAAGTCCTTTATAAAATGGCAAAATCAAAAGCTCAAACACATCTAACGAATGGAAAACAACTGTCATATTCCTGACTTGGTACAGGCATTTCCTTATGTAGAAAATGGTGGATTAAACCTGGTTTTATAGCTAGCCAAACCTCTCGCTTGTATGATAGTCGCATAGAATTCCATTATATTGACAACTATATGTGAGCAAAACAAACAGACATAATGGGTAAAAAAGTCAAAAATTGGGGTACAGCAGTCAAAATTGTAATATAATCTTAATCACTATAGAAACAAATAACTGTTTCAACAAAGAAATACAAAATGGCATATAGACAAAGTACATAAGCAAAAATGAAAGACAAGAACTTAAAATTGACTATAGCACAATGGCGGGATGTATAAGTACCGATCCACGTCATAAGTATATAATCAAAAATAGCTAAACAGTAAAGGTTATAAATATACAAGGACAAAAAAGGGGGAACTTTAACACGTAATTAAGATGACAAACAACGTCAGTACCTAGAATCTATACTTCAAGACCATCATGTATTAGTTGTGAAGTTGATACGGAATATGTATCAACAAAGTCTTGGTATCTTCCAATGAACGTTTTTAGAAACAGGACGAGATGTTCTTTGACATAACCTTGGCTCATCAACTTTCTGCTCAGACACTGGTGACGTTTTATAAAGTCCGAGTAGCAGCTGCAAGCTCTTAAATACCGAATGAGTTGGGAAATGTATATCCCATATGCAGGTGAAGTTGGTATATTGCTGCTAAGGTTGGGAAAATTTATAATTTCAAAATTAAAATCATCTCGCTTGTCATAGATTCTGCTATTGAGGTGACCACTCATGTCAAATTTGAGGTATAAGTCTAAAAATGAGGCGGAGGATGCCGTGTCTGTTGTTTCTTTAATTTCTAGTTGTGGAGGATATATGAATGGAACCCAATCAGAAAAGTTTGGATTGTTAATGGAAAGAACATCATCAGTAGTTCTGAATGTGAAATTAAATGATCGGGCTTCTTTGATTTTCTTATTTTTGACAAGTGTCTGAAGGAACTCCGACTCATATGAAAATAAGAAGAGGTCGGCAGGGAGATGCGTACAGTTCGTTCCCATAGGAATGCCGACAACTTGCTGAAAAAGTCCACCTCCAAATTCAACAAATATGTTGTCAATGAGAAACTCCAGCATACTGATCACTTGTTCGTCTGTGTAGCATGTTTTACCCATTTGATCACTATTAACAGAATATGCCGTATGGTATCCCAAAGCAATAAATTTATAGCGTATGCTGCCATTTTTATATTGAATTTAGCATTGTTGATTATTTCTTTTAGACGATTTTTCAATTTCTCATGGGGAATTGTGGTATACAGGGTTGAAAAATCAAGTGTTTTGATAGATTTAATTTCAGAGAAAGATCGAGATTTAAAATTATCAAGAAGTTCTTTTAGAGTTTTTTAAAATCCACATATGGTTAATATTACTACGCGAGTAAACAGTTTCACAGTATTTCTGAAGACCCTCTTTCACTGCGGCAAGAATTTTTGTCAATCTAATGGACACTTCCTTTTTAGAACATGCAGATGAGCCGACAATGTACCGTGGTTTGTACGGTATTTTGTGAAGCTTAGATATCCAATACAAACAAGGTAAGTCCTCAGATTTGCTGTTCAATGTAATGTTCATTGAAGCCATGAAGGACTTATGATTCGCCAAAATCTCATCCTTGTCAAATGAAATGTTATTGTATGTGGGATTACCTGAGTGCTCATTTAATCCCAATTCATTTACAAGACACTCATAGTAGTACGATTTACACACAAAAACAATAGTT
This sequence comes from Mytilus californianus, assembly GCF_021869535.1. Lineage (NCBI taxonomy): Eukaryota > Metazoa > Mollusca > Bivalvia > Mytilida > Mytilidae > Mytilus > Mytilus californianus. The sequence continues at coordinate 118,532,824 of NW_026262690.1, read as the reverse complement.
GCTAACTTCTGCTTCATTTGGTCTATGGTGGAGAGTTGTCTCATTCGCAATCATACCATGCACATCTTATTTTTATATTTATAATTTGCCATCTGCTTAGAAATAAGCCATAATATTGAAGAACCTCTAGTACACACATGGAGCTATGCTAATTAGATTTAGTTAAGATTTAAAGACTATTAAAAGTGTGAAATAAAATCAGTGGGAATTTGCCTTTTCCCTTTCCAGCATATCCTATTTTTCCTGTGGAAGTCCAAAATTCAAGCCATGAAGGTTCTTTAAATTTCACTACATACAATTTGGTTGTTTTATTCATTATTTTAATTACACTACATACAAGAACAAGTTAGATAGAAATGATCGTCCTGAACATGCATGTGATATTTGCAACTGGACGTAAAGCAAATAGCAAGTAATAGGATAGTAACGGAAAAGCAATTTGCCAAAAATAATCAAATTTGCCAGTCGCGATATTCTTTCTAATTTGGTGTGTGTGTGGAGGGGTGGGGTAGGGGGGGGGGAGTTGGGGTGAGTTTTAATGAAATATTATAGCACCCTGAGTCCTGTATGTCTTACTTAACATTGTTATCTATGCGAGTGTTTTTACATAAATCTGACTGACCTTACATGTCGTAGCAAACCTTGCAAAGAAAATACATTCACTGAACAAGCAGTAAAATGATAATCAAAGCCAAAGTTAATTTAAAAAGCGACAATTTTCCTTTGCTAAAATAAAAATCTTGAGATGTAGTATGATTTTCAATGAGACAACTGTCCACCAGAGACAAAAGGACGTGGATTTTAGCAATTATACGTATACGTCACGGTAAGGCCAACAACGAGCAAAACCCATACCGAATAGTAAGCTATTTATTAGGCACCGGCATGACAAGCAATTCAGTTGAGAAAACCAAAGGCCTAATTCATGCTAAAACAGTAAACGAAAAGTAAATATGGTAGACAACAACCTGCGGCAACGACAGTGATGTAACAGCACAACTTCAACCAAACTTTAAAAAAAATAGTTGAAAAGTCATCAGATCGGCGAGAAGCTGCATAAAAACAACATCTAACAGAAAGACAAAAGAAACAGTGCCGATCGTAGAACTAGTTACTAAAATCTAGTTCAAAGCTAATTACAACTAATAAATAAGACATGTCTCCCTGAAAAAAAACAAAATATTAATCAGTAATGTTCATTTTTAATTATGATGATTTCTTGTTCGATCTTTTAAGTGAGTTTCTATTTCTCAGTTGGATGCACGTTTTTGAAGTCACCTTTCGATTTCATTGAACTAAATACATGTATTCAATTGTAAATAATGTGAACATCAAAAGAATTTCATCCACGTTAGTTTAACTCTGATGGATAGATGTCTCATGTGTAATCATACCTCGTCTACTTTTTTTGTTTTATATAGGATGTAAAATTGGTCAAATACAATTTAGTTTTTATTTCACTGTTTTGTGTTTTCTTGTGTATGTGCTCTTTTAACCCAACTCTATTTTATATTACTGTTTATCGCTTTCTTTTTTCTGTTGACTTGAAAAATAGATGAAGAATAGATTTAGTTTTTTTTCAGAGTTGCATCCCTTGCACTGTATAAATGAGGAATAAATACACTTCCACATTTTCCCTGTACATGTGGTTCGTGCTGCCGCACAGAAATGATAAAAGCTGTCTTTTTCATATTTTTTTATAATTGAATATCATATTTAATATTAAATCATAAAGCAATGAATGAAACTAAAAACGTTTGAAAACGAGATTGAATTTGCGTTTTTTGTGAAAGTTTTGTAATAGCTACAGATGATGTTATATTACTACATCACTGTAAGCTCACTTAGACACAAAAGGCAGTCAAAATAATAATTGTTGTATAAATCAAAATTGCACGGCCATTTATCGCATATATTTTCCGTTAGTCTGGTTTTCGGTTTGGGTTACAAAGAATATAATTCACCATTGTCTACACAAGTAAATGCCTGTACTAAGTCGGGAATATGACAGTTGTTTTCCATTCGCTTGATGTGTTTGAGTTTTTGATTTTTTCCATTTAATAAGGGACTTTCCGATTTGAATTTTCCTTGGCGTTCGGTATTTTTGTTATTTTGCTTTTTATTTAATATTCCTAAAGATATATTGTTTAATTAAATTTTATTAAAATCGCCACCCATTGACATATGATAGGCACGTGAAAAGGGTTCACGAAGTAGAAGGTTACTATCCTTTAGTGGAAAATTAATTTCTAACTGACGTCGCTGACGTTAAAAAGGGGGTGAACTTTACTAGCTTCTAGGGGGAAAATATAGGCCTGATCCTGCCCTCCCCTCCACCCTCCCCAAATCACGCTGAGGTAGTAAAGTTGGATCATGCTAGTTTTCCTCCTGGATCAATCCAGTATACTCCCGGGAAAATAGGCATCGTTGAAAAATTTCTATAGGACACCGGTTTCTATAAATTTTCAGCAACTGTGGCCTTTGACCTAAAAATAACAACTATAATTTATACCTTCATAATCTTCAGTCTTACTCCATTGCGAGTCTATGCCAAATGAATGTCTTTCACTTTTGAGGAGATCAGTAAACAAAATATCTTGAATCAAAAGGAAAATATGTATTGTGATAAAGAAATTAATAATATAAAGATGAAAAATAATGAAAGCTGTCTCGAAAGTTTTATTGTCTTCTATGTTAGGGAATGATTTTATGTTTCGTGTGTAAGCTATTTTAATATCTGCCGGCAACCACTTCCTGTTTGCCAATAGTTTGAAATTTTATGATACTCGTTGACCAAGGATTATTGATGTTCGTCAAATTATTCTTGACTTCCATGCATATAAATATTTTTTTTTATTTAGTTTGCAGCTTGATAATGTTGAGTTGTAGTGTGTAAGCAATTTTTACATCTGATGTGCAGGTACTTCCGGTTTGTCGAGCAGTCTGAAACTTTACAAAATTTATTGTACGAGGACAATATTTGTCACCGTTTTCTTGGTATCTATGAAAGGGAATGATCTGTTATGCTTCAGTATACACAATACTTCAATCAATTGCATGCAGCAAAGCAGGTCCAGTCACGGTATATTGGTCTTGGTTGATGTCATTCCAGTTAAACGAGATTAGCCAATTCCAGTTGAAAGAGATGAACCACTATATCTAATTGTATTTTATTTTTTATATCGATACTATGTGAGGCGTTGTTTACATTATTTTGTTTTCCTTTAAACACCCTACACAGTTCTCTTCAGTAACATTTGCATGAGTTACATTTTTTGACATTTAGTTAGAAAAAAATGGGTTTGTGCGAAAAATTTTAAAACTACTAAAGACTCCTTTAATTTGAAGTGTAAATACAATATTACCCAACCCTTATTTTTGTCCGAAACGTGTCCAAAGAGTCTATAGTACCTTCTCTTGACCGATATGGATCCACAAGCTTCCACTATATCTTTACAAATAATTACATATAAAAATTACTTTACACATTTTGTAAATGTAATAAATGGCTTATTTTGGTAAGAGAAACAATTACTTCTATTCTTTTTGATCGGAATGTGCACTTTGAATTCAGAGCCTCGTGTAGAGAAAGCGAGTGACACGCTCTCCGCACGTTAATAACCCTTGCAACCACTCTTTGAGTGGTCCGCAGGTGACCTGTTTCAAGGCAAAATGTCTGTCCCTATATAAAATATATACTCTCACTTTCCAGTGGCATTCCAAATTTCATATTCATCTTCCCGGTCGAACCATTACTGTGGGATCTACTATTGTATTTATTGTTCATTTGTTCTCGTCTAGAAATGCATGAAATATTTGCCACTGGGTGTAAAGCAAACAACAATCAATCATTCTATTATTCCATTGATTCATTCATCCCGATTAAACTGCCCCAAACTTTTAGCTCTGGTCGGTCTTGATGAGAATAATTACAGGAATGCACTTGAATTCTCTGTTTATATATATAAAGAAACTAAAAGTCATAACTCCCTAAGACGACGTCGATCTTAGATGGATCTGGCTATTCTTAAAAGGCCCCTTTTGGTCATACAGCTACTCGCGTATTCAAGTATTAATACATTCGGGGCTATCAAATCTTTGGCTTTTGTCCTTCCTTACGAAGGTATATCAAGAGAAGTGATTCCGACATACCAAACTTGTAAAGTTTTATTTTCATTTTATAGAACTCACCAAAGACTTAAATTTCGTTCTTGATTCAGAACTAAGGTAGATTTGCAAAAAAATGTTAACAGTGCAAAATTCGACCTTACCAACAAGTTAAGTAGGGCGTTTTACTTTGAAACTTAAGAAACAACAATTTTGCATCTGGTGGCTTTGATGCATCACTAATTGCCTCCCAAAAGCAGGCGGCTTTCTATGATATTCTGTTTTAGTTGACGATGCAGCAGGCACGCCCTATAATCCACTTCGAAAACAGCGCTGCACTACTATTGTTGTTCGTCCCACGACTTCTCTCTCACAAAATCAATGTCATCAGTTGCTGAAGTTTCATCTAAACGCCATATTATTTTTCACACTTAATTATCCTGCACCACTGAGACCTTGTGACTTTACCTTTTTACTGTAATGAGATTAATCATGACATTATTTGTTGAGGAGAACAGAGTAGTCTAAAAAGGCGCTCATGTTGAAAGCGGGCACCTGTGTTTTTCCAGCAAATTACATGCTCTTTTCCTAAGGAGGTGCTTGATCACAAGTTAAAATCAAAACGAATAGAGTGAAACTGACATTTGAAGTGAAATGATTATATTTGGTAACAATCAATTTTATAAGGTATTAGGACAAACCATCAGCATGTTGTTCCAAGGTTTATATTTATTTTTATGAAATTCATTGTATTGTTCTTTCGTTAAATCAACCGTCTTGGTTTTTTTTTAAGAAAAGTGAATATTGTATGTAAAAGATTAAAACAGCATTTTTTTTTAATTTAATGCTTCCGAAGCGCTTTTCTAGATTTACCTTCAACAGGAACGTTCAAAGCCAAATATTTGAAAGCCAAGGATGTATAAGAACCGAAACAGTTAAAAAGCTGTATAATTCAAAACACCAAAAATAATAGCCAAATTCACCTAAGGTCTAAATGTAATAACCAGTAATGTAATATTTGTGTAGTATTATTCTATGCAATTAGTCATTTTCCTCTCGTCCATATCAATTTTGTCAACTGACGTTAAGTACATGTATCATGTAATTTTGACCGGTACTGTGTTACCAAAACTTGCACGTGGAATGTTTTCAAAGTGAAGGAGAAGATTAAGACATTAACGACAGATAAATATCTACTAAATAGCTCTTAATAACCTTCGTCCACACGATGTTCTAACACAAGGAGTCAAAAGGCCTGGTATAAGATAGGTCTAAAGGACCTATTGATAACATGATATTTGAAAACATTTCAATTAGTGATAGTACTTAAAAAGCACCAAGTTTTCAACATTGATAAAAGATTTGCATGTGTCGATTAAAAGAAAAATAAAGAAAACTAATGCACCAAAGCTTGTATAATTCATGTATTCAGAGTTGCGTGATACCACATAAGTTAATAAAATTTAACTACATCGCCCTTCAGAAGATAATTTTGAAGTACTTCGTGGCATTACTCAACTGTAATCAATTACAAACTTCATATTTCAAATTGTAGTTTACGACATATAAATGCCCGGAGTGTCCAATTTTTGAAAGGGTAAATGAAACAGAACTACAATCTTCAAGATGGGTGTCATGTAACTATCTTTTTGTACACAATTCTTAAACCAGGTGTTGCATTGTTTAATCGAACATTTCAGGAAACACAAGGTTAGTATCTTATTCCAACGTGATAATTTCCTGCCGTATTATTCTTTCTCAGGAAATTACTTCTTAATCTGACTAATTCTGTCATTCTTGAAACATCAAGTAACAGCGATACGTTTTATTTGACAGGGTTTGATGTCGCATCGCTTATCCTAATGGTGATTAAAGAAATGCAAACCATCATAATATGGTAATCAACTACAATGAAAAAATAGTTGATTGAAATTCCTTGCTGTATTTGATATAGTGTAAGCTTTGGTATAAATGTATCTCAGATCTGAGAAATATATCGGGTTGTGATTTTATTTTCAAAGTAGAAATAAGAAAAAAATATATGAAAAAAATAATTATATATCAGATCACTGAACAACGCATACAGATGTCCGTTTAATATTGTTGTTGTGAAACTTTGAAATACAATTAATGTGTACTGACTATAATCGACACGTGGTTTTGGAACAAACTTGATCAGAAACTCTCGTTGGTTGTCCAATTACATATTAAACAATGCGGATCAAGTAATTACACTCATAACAATAGATATAAGAAGATGTGGTATGAGTTCCAATGAGACATCTCTCCATCCAAGTCAAAATTTAAAAAAGTAAACCATTATAGGTCAAAGTACGGTCTTCAACACGGAGCCTTGGCTCACACCGAACAGTAAGCTATAAAGGGCCCCAAAAATTACTAGTGTAAAACCATTCAAACGGGAAAACCAACGGCCGTATAGTTGGAACAAATATACGGAAGTCTACCATGCTCACATCATGAAAATCTTGTCTCTCTTATGACAAAATTAGGACATCGATAAAACCATAAAAACAGTATACATCCGATATTTGGAGGCAGATGCAGTATAGGCTTTAGTTCTTTTTTCTTTTAAAAGTATATGAAGTTAGCAGTGGAAAATGTAGTGAAAAGGTGAAGCTTTAAAAAAGAGAGGCGAAAGATACCAGAGGGATATTCAAACTCACAATTCAAAAACGAACTGACAACGCCATGGCTAAAAAAGAAAAAGACCAACAGACAAACATGTACACAAAACACAACATAGAAAACTAAAGACTGAGCAACACGAACCCCACCAAAAATTGGGGGTGATCTCAGGGGCTCCGGAAGGGTAAGCAGATCCTTTAATATTGCGAAGTCTTTCTTATCTGTTAGTTAGGACACACTATATATAGAGTAAATCAACAATTCAGTTCTGCTCATATTTTTTTTTACAGTTTATTCCTTTTCTTGTATGTCCCCAACATCATTAAGGTTAACCTTGGTTCCGTTATTAAATATTTTGACATGATAAACAATAGTAAGATATGTTGATACATATATTATAAATAAAAAAAATGATAATAAACTCATCGTAGATACCAGGCTCAAAATTGTGTTCGCCAGACGCGCGTTTCGTCAACAAAAGACTCACCATGCAGTGAAGCTCGAAACAAAAAAGTTTAAAAGGACCAAATTTCTATAGTACATGTCAAGCCCTAACTTGTGGCGAGTCTTATAAAGATAATGAATTCATCAGAAACGAAAAAAAAGACCTAAAGGACAAGAATTAGGGTGCTCCGAGAGGGTATAAAGTTCCAGCTCTATTGATGGTGGCTGCATGTCGTGCTGATGGACTTAAAATAATTAACGACGATAAGTTGCATTCATAACATGCAATATTTTCGAATCTATTTGTAAACTCACCAATTTGCTAAAAGTGCTGCTTCGTATCTTGACTTATCTTGCGACTGAAAAATGTTTTTCTGCTTACAAGAAACTGTTAAACCAAGGTTTCCAAGTAGTTAAGCGAAGGCATGCCTTCAAAAGTTTGACATACGCCATCACAAATTGGTTGACCGTTATGGAATATAAGCAACATAACGGTGCCTCTATAAGAACAGGATCTGCTTACCCTTACGGATCACCTGAGATCACCCCCATTTAAGTGGAATGTGTGTTCCACAGTAATTAGTATTGTGTTTTGTGGACTTATTTGTCTTTTCGTCGTCTTTCATGTTTTGCCAAGATGTTGTAGTTTATCTTTGCCTTATGTGTTTTGTATGTCCCCTTGGTATCTTTCGCATTTTTTTTTTTTAATTTATTTGGCTAACGAGCAGAGACAAAAGTTAAGCACCAGCCAAATATAACTGGCAATATTTTTTTAACTATTGCGAAAAAAATATTTATGTTTAGTGTTATGAATTGCCTATAACATACACTAAGAAAATTCATTACGACCAAAAAAAATAAACTCCGATAAACACGCCAAGCAATTTTTTATTAAAGGTCATCTGCACTTTTTCGAATACACTGTTTCGATGCCTTAAAATCATCTTCCTACTGTCCCACGTACAGGTGAAATTTGACCTTCACCAAGTCACTGTGAAATATGGCAAGGGGTAAGTTATAAGTGACTGAACCTTGACAAGCAATTGACATGTCAAATGCCGGTAGGAGCACTAGTTGCATAGGTAACCATTTCAATGTTAAACACACCGTCATTGTCAGATTTTTACAACGTCATGTTGACACAGGAACTGTAAATGGTAGACCAAGGTCCGGAAGACCCCGTTTTACTACCGATCGTGATGACAGACTCCTTATTGGTTGTGCTAAAGCCAACCCATTTACTCCTGCCCCACAACTTAGACACCACTGGCGTCAAGGTGGTCATGTAAGTGTTCGAACATTGGTCCGTCGACTTCATAGAGGGTACCTAAGAGCACGTCGTGTTGTCAAGAGACCTGCCCTAACAGCCAGGCACTGTATAATCAGGTTTCAAAGGGCTAATGACCATCGACGCTGGAACATGAGAAGCTGGCAAAATGTTCATTGGTCAAATGAGAGTCAGTTTCTGTTACGACCAATAGACGGCAGAATACGAGATTGCGTTGGAAATAAAACTGCTAATGACCAAAACAACATTTGCCCAACGACTGCATACGTTGCTGGTGGTGTTACAGTATGGGATTTCTTCTCATACTGTTATAAGGTGGGTATGCATATTCTGCAGGGTAACATGAACGGACAGACATGCAGGGATTTGGTGCTTAGAAACATTGTAGTCCCTCATTTTGATAATCCTCCACTTGCTTCAAGACGCTTGTGCATGTACGACAATGCTAGACCACACAGGGCAAGGATTGTAACCGAGTACAAAGAGTGCAAAGAGCAAGAAGCCATTGTCTCCAGACATGAACCCTATCGAACATGTCTGGGATGTCATTGGCAGAAATCTCAATCGCAGAGATCCACCTTTGCAAAATCTTAGCGATTTAAGAAGCACAATTGTTGCTGAATGGAATAAATTTGCTCAACTAAAGTTCAGAAGGCTTGTACAGAGTATGAGACTCCGTGTTATGAAACTGTACCGGAAGAGAGGGTGTTACACATCCTATTGACTCAAATATTGACATTAAATTTGCCGAACATACCAAAGATTATTTGTAGAGACTTTTAATGATATTGTGTGATTAATTGTTATAAAAAAATAAAATCACAGTGAAACTTAAATTCCGTTTCTGATTTGTGTAATTTTCACTATTTCTATGAACGCAAATTTCAAATGCATAAAACCTGCATACGTGAACAAACTTAAGTCTACGGTTTGCTTATGGTATATGTTAGCAAAATTGCTACATGAATATTTTCTCTTTTTCGAGGATTAACTGATATTAAAAAATTTCGATGCAATAAAAATAGGTGTTGCTTAACTTTTGGCGGACTGTATATATAGTAAGACGATATGTATCGACAATTAATTTATGGGATGCTCCATGCACAAATATTTGAAAGTACAAAGCCAAATTCAAACGTTGAAGAGCTGGTATAACCAAACAAATACCAAAAGTAAATCCAAACCCTGACAAGGAATAAATACATGAGGGAGATATATTCCCTAATATAAAAATGATTTCGAAATTTTTCAACAGAAAAATTAAAATCAAATAATATCCGTATTTTCATGGCAGTTCCAAGGTACTGATGGATTTTTCCTTCTCTGTTTTCTTTTCAGTTTCTATTATTCCTTCTCCGTTTTCTTATCAATTTTTGAAAGATAACTTTTTCCTTTAGATGCTAGTTCGTAAAGCGCCATCAAAAACACTCTATATTATCTTAATTTCCTGCGCTTGTTTTACTTGAATCATGCACAGATTATAAATTTTACGTTAAGGTTAAACATAAATTATAAAAATACTTGAAAGGTCATAGAATTGTATAAATTGTTTTTCTGTCGTTTTTTTTTATTGTTGTTACCCGGTGCCTTTCATAGCTTACTATACAGTATGGGTTTTGCTCATTGGTGTAGGCCGTATGGGGACATGTAGTTGTAAATGGTGTTATAGATAGTTGTCTCATTTCCAATCATATATCGTATCTCTTTTTAGTTTTGTATTAAAATACACACATCATATAAGTATCATTTTTCAAACATCGCTGATATGTTCCAAATGTTTTAACTACAATCCCACCCCTTTTTCCCCGAATGTGACCTACCGATTTAGACTTAAGCTTATTACCGGGTTTGTACTAACATGTGCAACACGACGAGTGTCACATGTGGAGCAGGATCTGCTTACCCTTCCGGAGCACCTGAGATCACCCCCAGTTTCTGGTGGTGTTTGTGTTGCTCAGTCTTTATTTTTCGATGTTGTGTTTTGTGTACTATTGTCTGTCTTTTTCTGTTTTAGCCAAGCGTTGTCAGTTTATTTTCGACTTATGAGTTTGAATGTCCCTTTTATGTCTTTCGCCTCTCTTTTATTGCATTCATGAACCAAATTATTTCAAAGCCAACGGTGAAAATAAATATTTAATGGGTTTTGTTTAAATGAAATGAGATGTATGGTATTCGACAACGAGACACACACCCAACGACACAAAAACCAGTAGTCATCTAGAATTCACAATATATGGTATTCTACAACTGAAACTGTATCCAACTACTTTATTGCATGTCACGGTCTATAATAAAAACTATCAAAGATCTGTTGTCAACACCAAACTAGAATTATCAATAAATATTTGATATATACATGTTGTTATGTTTAATGTATAATTGTGAAATAAATAAAAGTTGTATTCTGTGAATAGATTTTTGTATTGCAAATAAAGGCATATATGTAAATACGTTTAATTTTTTGTATTGTTCAATTTTAATTTTAGAAATATATGCCACTGGACGTTAGCAAACTACAAAAATCAATCATTCTATTTAACATCAAGATTTATATTGGACCTTCTTTATGTGAATGAACTAAAATAATGAATTTCTTTGTTTTAATACTTTGTAGTAATCGATTTCATATCTGTATGTTTAATATTTAAGTGGTCAGATTGATAGATTTCCAACTATCATTCAGTCGTTTTAACTTAAATGAAACTATAAAAAAATATATATATTCATATGCCCATTGTTCATTTTATGGAGAAATTAAAAAGGAGTTTTTTTTTTTAACTTTTTTTTACAGTATCTCCAAGGTCAGGTGTGCACTAGTTCATACAACAAGTTATTTCACATCAGAAATTATATGGTGAATGATAATGATATCTCTACGTGAATTGACACTTATTCTATAATAAGTAAAAACTAATGATTTAACAAAAATAAGATTGTCACCTTCATTTACCGTTTCATATGACAAGATGCTTTGACACTTTGTTGCCCGGATGTAGAGATAATTGAGTTACACCAGCAATGAATATTCCGACCTAAATAACCTCAAAGATTTTTTATTTTTTCAATGTTTACTTGTTATTGCAAACAATACCATTCAGCATACCTCAGCAGTGACACTTGTAATTTTGTGTACACAATATTGGTGAATTGAATGAAAATGATATGTTATGAGAGAGAGAGTATTGACTAAGTGGTCGCATGATGAAGTACTTTTTAATATAAATCTTGATTGCTGTTTCATATTTCATTAAATTTAGTTTGATTTAACAAAATGGTAGAATTATATTACAGAAAATATTATCAAACCTGATTAAATTCAAAGAAATGACATTTGGGGGTGATAATATGAAATAGTAATTATTTGATATGGATAATCTCCCTTCTAAGGTAAGTTATGATATGAATGATATTGATTGAATAAAAAATATCTTTCAGTGAAAATTTGATACGGCTTTAGGTTTATTCAGAAGAAATTAAGTGTAGGTATCCCATTATCGTCGTTAGTTTATTTTTATGGGCTTTTTTTTTTTTTTTTTGGTGAATGGGTGTTTTTTCTTGGCATTCTTTCATAGTTTGATTTTCACAATTTTATCTCGTTTTGTTAAATTCTTTAATTATTCTATTGTAGTTTTTTGCTTTTTCATCATTCAAACACTATGCACTTAGTTAAATTTATTGCAAGAAAATACTTCTGTCTTATTTATCTTGTAGATTTGAAGTTTGCATGTTGGGAGAAACGTTTTAACATTAATTACTATGACAACAATCAAACTGTACTTTCAGTAAACACTGAAAGAGGCACTCAAATTACGAAAAAGATTTTGTCAGCCGTCTCCTATATTACCTTAGGACTTAATGGTGATTGATCCCTTTGAGGATTTTCATTTTTTTTTTAAATATTGCAATTGTTGAAGTAGATTCTATATACATGAAGAAACACAAGTAGTATTTTTGTTTAAATATGAAATTGCACAAATTTCAAATAAAATTTTTAGTTGTATTGTGAATAATTGGCGATGTTATAGCATACGTCACTGAGACAGCAACCCAGCCCCAAAAATTACAAAAAAAATAAATAAAAAAAAGCAATACATTTAGAGGGCAACATAGTCTTCGACAAAAGACATGTGTCTATATATACTATATGTCAAGCTCTTAATAGTCACGAGACTATAAAAACTAATTGTCGTAACCACAATCCCGTCCTCTTTTCCTCGAATGTGATCTACTGAATTATACTTATCACCGGGTTTGTATCAACATGAGCAACAAGGTGGGTGCAACATGTGAAGCAGGATCTGATTACCCTTTTGGAGCACCTGAGATCACCTCCTGTTTTAGGGGGATTCGTGTTACCCAGTCTTCAGTTTTCTATGTTAAGTTTTGTAGACTGTTGTTTTGTCTGTTGGTCTTTTGTTGCCATGGCATTGTCAACTCTTTTTCGACTTGTGAGTTTGACTATCCCTTAGGTATCTGTCGCCTCTCTTTTATAAAAGCTGTGATGAATAAAACAGAAATATCTGCAATAAACAACAGATTTTCAACAGCAGAACATTAAGATATGACACAAGACAACTGTAATTATAAGTCAATTATATATGCCAGTACTAAACTGAAAAATTAAAATAATACTTTATAAATTGTATGCGTTCGAAGCGCTTTTATGGATTTACCTTCACCAAGAACGTTCAAAGCCGAAAGTCAAGAATGTATAAGTACCGATACACGTTGAGAGCTACATGACCAAAAGTGGGACCTAAAATGATACCCTAATTCATCTTAGGTAATCTTTGTCTGAGGGTTTTTATAGGAAAAATATTAAAAAAAATTTCACTAAGTTAGTACGTATACATCTGGCAAAAATCGGAAAGAGGATAAAATACAAAAATGACACATTGTTTATATTAGGAATTTTTTGTTCTTCAAAATGCAAGATTTCAAGATTGAAATGTTGAAATCTTCATTTACGCACAACAAACTAAATTTGAATATTACACAAAATTTCGATTCCATTTTTCAAGGAATATGTTATCCATTCTAAATTAAAAAGTAATTTAAAATAACCGTGTGGTATTTATTGCCTTTTTCATTACTTAAAGACTATTCCATGCAAATATCCGTTGACTGTTCCCTTATAGGATAGTGATGGTAGCTCAGTTTGCGTATTATTCTAGGCTTTACATCCAAATTGAAGATATCCAAAACCGATACATGTATCTCTTAATTTTTCACACAAAAAATGGTCAGTATTTGATATTTATCAGATTATTTGGACTAAATCATAGCAAGATTTGCGTCATGCAGTCTTATGCATATAAAATGATTACATAATTTTCAAAGATATATTTTAGATAAGCATCAAAACTTAAGCATTTATTGGGATAAACGAATATTTAATGGATAAGAAAGAATATAGTAAATCAATTCACGACACAAAATCACGCACACGAGAAAAAAAAACGCAAACAAAGCAAAGAAACAGCGCTTTTACGACTGTTCTTCCTCTAAGAGTCAGAGTGAGGACCTGATTTGAATAGGGCGAACCTAATATTTTTTTTATGGTCAAATTAACTTGATAGTTCTACGCATTAATCTGAGACTAGAGACTCTGATCTGAGACCTGTCTTTAATGAAATGTAACCCATGTTTTTATTCTATTCCCTGAAAGTGATTGGTCTAAATAATTTCATGAAAATGCAGTTTCTATCGATATGATAATTTCCACTATATACAATCTGTGGAATTTTCAAACGTGAATTTTAAAGAATTTTGAAAAGCGATACTATAGTATTTAACAAATTTGGAATAGTGGAATTAAAACAATTTAGAATGGTCTAATTTTAATGATTTGAATTGTAGACTTCCAAAATTCTGGTAAATAAATACAATGACATATATCTTATTAAATTAAATCTTGAATTATATATATTTAACTCCTTTTAGGAAAATTAAAGGAAGTGTATCTTTCATAAATTGTAAGGTCTATCGAATTGAAATCAGAATACCCCTTTAAACGACCCTTTTTACATACTTGTACAGGACCTAGCATGGGAATTACGAAATGTTTAACATTGCTCACAAAGTCTTTCTAAAAGTTTCATTGCCGGGCTGGAATAAGGCTTGTTTTAACTGTAGGTAGTATAGTCGGTGGAAAAAATGATATTTAAACGAATGGGTATACTGTTTGTCTGCTTGACATTGGATCTTTAAGGATTTCCAGACAGAAATTGGCTGCCCAATGTCAATGTTTACCATATATATATAGACTGCGATATGACTTCCTACGGCCATAACAAGTTCCCCTAGAATTCAGTGAAGGCAATCTCCGACTAGATTTGACCCATTTTAAATGAATATAAATACTAACAGACGGTGACATCAACGGATGCCATTCTGAGACTAAATCAGAAATAAAACGTAAATATAAAACATGTATTTTTTCTTAACATATTTACTCGCTTTGTAATATAAAAAGAAGAACATATTTGAAAATTATTTTTAGTTTTATATAAAAATAAGGAGATGTGGTATGATTTCCAAGAGACAACTATCCACCAAAGTTAAAATAAACCCGTTTGATGATATCAAGCATTATAAATGTGCTGCATTTGCAGAGCTCTTCTAGATGAGGAACGTTCAGAGCAAAACAAGTTTAAAGCCAGCAATGTTGAAATGATAAAACCTTAATGGATTTTTCTTTTCAAATATTGATAAAGCTTTATAAGTTAATGCATTTTCCTTTATTAATTCATTTTTGCCTGACAGACTTATTGATACAGTTTTATAGTTCAACTGTTGTTGTTCAAACGTTGCGTCTGGTATTTTTTGGGAGAACCACCAATATTCTTATTTATAGTTTCAATCGAAACTTATATAACATCAACCAAGACTACTTTATTTTATCACTATTTTCCTTCATTCGAATTCTGTACACATCGCACAAACATGTGTCGCGTGCAATGAAATTGGTATAACAGTTTTATGTCGACACTGGTTTTATCTGGCTAGAATTCACATATAGGCAAATTAGTCCATACTTTGTATAAATCATAAATCATAAATCAGGTAAATTTCGTATTCTAAATTTAGTAATTAATTGTTCTTGGACAAATTTTGTTCTTGGCATGTGTGATGCCGCCAACGCTAAATATCCTTTCATTGTAAAAAAAAACCAATCTAACTTCCGTTATGACAGACCTTCACACGCATTTCCTATAAAATAATAATTACATTTAAGTTAAGAAAATCAATGTGATATCTAAAAGAAGTTTCAGCTTATTTTCAAAACAAATAAAACGGCCTTCCAAAATTATACAAAAGTATGGACTAATTTACCTATATGTGAATTCTAGCCAAATAAAGCATGAGAAATTACGCAGTTTATGTTCTGGTTCTTAAACATCCCTCAAAGGTAGAAAGAATTAAAAAAAAAACGTGTGTACCAATTTCCGCGCGCTCGACACGTGTTTTTGGAATAACCTTCATCAGATACTCTCGAGACCAAAATTTTATAATGAGGCCTAATGAGGGACCAGATAAAACCAGTGTCGGCATAATAATATAATACACAATTGGACATATTAGAATAATGTTTCACAGTCTTCAAATTATTCAAATAACCCCAATATATCATACAGTATTTGAAATGCGCGAAGCATAAATATTTTAGGTTTATTTTGATTGGTCCATTGGAAATCTGTATGGTAATTTGATCCAATAGAACATTTAGATCTGAAGATTACTGTTTCCTGAGTTTTTTTCGGTATTAGTACAAGATAAGACGTCAAAATAAATGATAACTAGGGTTATGCAAATAGACCATTTTGTTAAGACACACATGTAACTAATGAAATTCTTAAAGTTACACGGCCACACAAAAGGGATGCATAAATTGGCCAAAAATACCCGATCCCTGTCGACTTCAGCTGGATCTCCTACCAACGAAACAAATTATCTCCTCGGATACACTGTGAATATGTGATTGTTTGAAGGAAGTCGAAACAATTAGTGTCACTATCAACTACACTGTTGACACACAAGCGATGAAGCAATTCTTTGTTAAAATACTCCATTATCATTAAACAGGTCTAAAACAGATATGGAAGTAACTTGATTTATATCATTTTGTCCAAATTATTATGAAATTTAAACAAATAGTTAGGAAAGGAAATGGATTTGATAAATATGATATAGTTATTATGAAAGCATGGTAAAATTCTAATGGCATATGCATATATTTAAATGATTAGTAATAATTAGTAATATGCAATTAAATTGCATGTCAGTAATCATTCGTAAAATTATTTAAATAATTGATACTTGCTTAAGTACCATATACATTTGAGACATAAATTAAACAGTTATCTAATTAATATTTAAATAATTTCTTTGATATTAGAAGAATCTACAGTTTTATATTGAACAAATAAAATTCCAAAAATTTTGAAATTTGGAATTAAGATATAAATTCTTGTGTGTTTAAATAGAGATTTTTGAATAATTGAGACTTGCTTAAGTACCATATACATTTGAGACATAAATTAAAAAAATATTTAATTAATATTTGATTAATTTCCTTGATATTAGAAGAAACTACAGTTTTATATTGAACAAATAAAATTCCAAAAATTTTGAAATTTAGAATTAAGATATAAATTCTTGTGTGTTTAAATAGAGATTTTTGAAAGTTTACTTTGACGGTATAGCGATAAGTATTTGTTGACAGATTGAAGCATTTATTAACCAAACTGTGAAAGCCTTACATCAACGTTATCACTGACTGACCATGATAGTATCCAATACGTGTCATACTTCTCATCTTTAGTGTCCAGTTTAAGATAAACAGCTTATGACAGGAGATACTAGTAAATACCCAGCCAAATCTACAGCTCTACTGGACAGGATTATATACTCTGTTAGTCATCAATAACCAACACAAATTTGAAGTTCTTACTCATGCAAATATTTCTTGTGTGAACTTGAAAAGAATCTGATATTTGATGCAGTTATATTTAAGAAAATACGATTTTTCTTTCTTTTATGATTTAAGAATATTTTTGTTTGTCAAATAATTGCTCTAGTATTTTTAATTTTATATTTGTATTAATTACTGGCATGTTGATAGAGAAAATATGTCCCAAAAACAGAAATTTATTCTCTGTTTTACATTGTAATATTAGCTGCAATGTATACATTTTACGTTATGATTTTAATTATATGTATTCTCAATTTTACGGTATGATTTTATCTATATGTATTCTCAATTTTACGGTATGATTTTAGCTATATGTATTCTCAATTTTACACTAAATCAAGTCAAATCATTTTATTGGTGTACAATCCAAATATTGGGTTGTTACCAAGACAAACATGACAGTATACTATTTACACACATGCAATATTCAAAGTTAACCAACATTCATATTATATAAGTATATCATATATTTAGATGTTTTGGAGGATTTGTTGATTTTAGTTATACAGTATTTTAATTTTGCATTATGACCTATATCTTTTACTTTATGATTTTAGATATATGCATTCTTAATTTTACTTTAGGCTTTTAGCTATAAACATTCTCAATTTTACTTTATGGTTTTAGGTATATGTATTCTCAATTTTGCATGATAATTTTTGCTATGAGTATTTTCAATTTTTACTTAATGGTTATAGCTATACGTATTCTCAATTTTACTTTATGGTTTTAGCTATAAGTATTCTCAATTTTACTTCATTGTTTTAGCTATCTCACTGTATTTTCAGTTATAATTTATTGATTTAGCTATATGTATTCTCAATATTACTTTATGTTATAAGCTTCGGCAAATCCTTATCTTTGTGTATTTAGTTTCCTTTGTCTTCATGCTTACATATGCCGGTTAGCTGCATAAACGTATAAATACATCTCAAATACACTAAGGAAAACGATTTCAATTTTGTTTTTTTTCAAACTTTTTTAACAGTTTGATAATCATTTATTCTCATAGAATTCATATGAAAATTTATTTAATTCTGATCTATAGTTTTTTCTACTATTTTGATGTATTTCGCATTCTCTGTTGAAAAAGTTTTCACTAATGAAAATGTGTTTTATTAAAATTTCAGAAGCGAGTATCCTACACTTCGATAAGGTGTAGTAAATAATTCTATTGATCTTGGCTATTTCATGTTTCAATCCAGTCAAAAACTTATACATTTGTATATATATTTTGGTTTGATTTGCAAGAATGCAAAGAAAAATACATATGATATGAAATTTACACATACAGAGAACACATGAGAAGAGAGTATTGGACAGAAAAAGAGAGGAATAGAAAAGAACACATAATGGAATATAGAGAATTGAGAAAGAGAAGAGGATACACAGAGAGGGCGAATGAGAATTGAACGCACACTTACACAGACATAAAGAAAATTCTACTTTTAAGCATCACGAATAGGAATATAGATCAATATAAATAATCAAGAATTTTTGTTTTCTGTTATTTACCAGATTCTTGACCACCTCAGAAAAGAAAACGGGATAATGTTCTTTATCTCTTCTGGTTGTTTATCTGCGGTATTAAAGTACACGTGAGCCGACCTAAGTGGCCGAGGGTTTGTACAAATGATTGATTCTGTATCTAAGCGATGTTTTGGCTTTACCTATACCGTGCTATTTATGACAAGATTAGATGCAGCGTTTAGATTATTGTATGGTATCTATTTGTTTGGCTTATTTTTGTAGAATAAATCCGGTACAATGTGCCAAAATTTAGATAGAGCTGTTTATACAAGATTTGTTGGATGATAGACAAAATGGCGATTGAACGTATAGTATTGAATAGAAAACAAACATGAGAAGTTAGATTTTCTAATTGTTTCAAATAAATAAATACCACATCCAATATGGCTGCACTTAACTCGTTACTCGTTATACTGAGAAAAAAATATTACATCACAAAAATGATAATTAAGAATTATACAATGTTTATTTTTGACATATGTTTTCAATGGTCGATTTGTAAAATAGTATACGGTTAACAGGATAAAGAGTTTTACAAACAGATATTAAATCATATCGGTAACCTTTCTTGAATCTAATTTTCTGGATCTAAACACTAGTAGGAAATGATTTTCATCTGAGCAAACAAACTATAAGCCAGGGGATAATCAAGTACAAACACAGTTCGTCCTCGGCTTTTTTTCTACATATCATATCTATATCAACCTTGTAACCGAGTCCTTCATTAAAAAGGTTTGCGGACGGGTCAACAATAAGCTACTGCCAAAAAACTTTACTGACAGAGATGTTATTTTCTCTGCGGGACTTAGGTTCAGCACCGGAAGACTTGAGATTTATACGAAAAGTTAAAAGTATTCCTTTATCTAGAAATAGATTTGTGAAAAAGACAGAACTCACACTTTGTATTTGAGGTTCATTACACCACTAATTTGTAACTGACAATTCTTTGAAGATTCCATTGTTATAATAAATCCGTGCCCGGAGCTTGGAGAACCACCCAGAATCAAAATTAGTCACAAAAATTCACACGTATATTTTTACACTTTTGAAATCACAGTGTGGGTTAATTTCTTTCTTTAATTGGTTAAGCTTAAATGGATCGTCTATTTTACTAACAACCTAATAATTTTTTAAATGAATAAATATATCTGAAAAAAAGAAACAATATATGATGTTCATATCTAAATGCGCAATATCCGGGTACAATAAAACTAAACGTTATAGTTTTGTTTGTATGGAAAAAAAACGGTCTTCTAAAGAATCATCAGTCCTTATTAAGAATGAATTATTATTTAAACTAAGGTTCCAACTCCTTCATGCAAAGATGACTTTAAATGAATTTGGCTATATTTTAGTGTCCCCTTTAGTGTAAACAATATTTTATTTAGAACCAGATAAATAAATACGTACATCAATACAATGCATGGATTGGAAAACAAGTGACAGGTCACTTATACAAATTCCTCTCCTTTTGAACGGCAAAATTAATTACAATGGACAGAAATGTACAATCATATAACATAATATCATAGAAAAAGAAATCAAATGTAATGGAAATTAACATATAATGCAGATAGTATTTTTTAATATTGGGTGACATGTTGTTGAGCCAACAAGAATGATTTTGTGAATCTCTTAGTTTTCAATATATAGTCTTGAACAATAAGAAAGTTGTTTTTATTGTCTATATCTGTAATGTTCGGATCACCGAAAAGTAACGTATCTATGTTAAGTGTACCAACTAGGTTAACAAAAAGGGCTTCACGAGTTCGATGATAAATGGGACAGTTTAGAAGGAAGTGTTCCGAGGTTTCTATCTGTTTACATTTACAAAATGGGTCTGATTCCAAATTTTTTTGATACAAGTGATCTCTAAGACTACTGCTCTCGGTACGGATTCGGGCATGATATATCTGACCTAGTCTACTGCCTGCATAATAATAATTTGGTATAGAATGATTTAACTTAAGAAAGGCTTTTAGTGGAGCGATAGAACCAGCATTTTTTATATCTTGGGGAAGGCTATTCCAAAGTCGAACTGTTGATGGAAGGAAACTATTCATATAATAAGTAGTTCGACAGGGTACTGATGGAAAATTATTTGCGTAACGAGTTCTGTACTGGTGTATGTTTCTAAACTGATCGGGTAGGATATCATTTAGATAACATGGGGTCTTTCCATTCACCATATTATGAAAAAGTAAAAGTTTATGCTTATCTCTTCGCTGTTGTAGAGTCTCCCATCCGCATTCTGCCAAAAGTAAGCGTAGACTGGTGAGTTTTGTTGCACCAGTAACGATGCGTGCAGCATCGTAATTTATATGTTCAAGCTTGGCTTTTAAGTATTCGGGACAGTTATCCCAGACAACATCAACATATTCAAGTAATGGGCGTACGCAGCTAAAATACATATTTTCAAGAGATCTTCTGTCAAGCCTAAATTTTAGGCGACGCAGTAAGTTTAGTCGAGGTAATGTCTTTGATGTAATTTTTTCGATGTGATGATTCCATGTTCCATCACTCGAGAAAGTTAATCCTAAGTGCTTATGAGTTTGAACTCTTTTTATTATGACGCCATTCATATTCAAAGGTGGATGATAATCTGGTTCGCTTTTTCGTGAGAATACAATGGATTCTGTCTTAGACGGATTAAAATTTACTAACCATTTATCCGCCCAGCTATTTATTTTACGCAAGTTGTAGTTTAAAGAAATCGATGAAACTAGTGGATTATCTACAACAGCATAGATGCATGTATCGTCCGCGAATAGTTTAATCTTACAGCTTACTTCGTTAATAATGTCATTAATATAAATGAGGAACAACAAGGGCCCAAGAATTGAACCCTGGGGTACTCCAGCATTTACATCCGCCCAGGAAGATTCTACTCCGTTTATGACAACCCTTTGTTTTCTGTTCGACAAGTAATCTTTAAGCCACAGGAGAAGGTCACCAACAATTCCCATCCTTTGCAACTTATAGAGCAATCCCTTATGCCACACACGGTCGAAGGCTTTACTTATATCGAAAAATATGAACCTAATATCTTTGCCTTCGTCTAAGGCTTTGCTAAGAACGTTACAAATATATAAGAGCTGATTTCTTGTCGAATCGTTAGGCATGAAACCAGACTGGTGCTCGGTAATCAAAACTCGTATGAAGTTAAATACGTGCTTATATACACAACGCTCGAAAACTTTACTCATCACCGAGAGAAGAGATATTGGACGATAATTACTAAGGATGCTTTTATCATCATTCTTGAAACAAGGAATTACATTAGCTAGCTTCCATGCGGACGGGAACAATTTTGTTCTAAGACTTAAGTTGAAAATAGCGCGTAATGGTTTTGCTATAATATCGGCAACCGGCTTGAGAATACGACCGCTTATAGCGTCAGGCCCAGAAGCCTTGTTGACATTTAGAGTTTGAAGAATGTCTTTAACTTCGTACGTTTCGAAAACGATACTACTTAATCGTCTATCTAGAGGGATGTCGTCCTTAGGCAGTAATTTATTGCTATTGTCGATATTAGACTGTGACGCAAAATAGTCATTGAATGCCTCGGCCTTTTGTTTATCGTCATCAATTACAGAGCTGTTTAGATTGATAGGCGGGATATTCATGTCTCGAGATTTTAAGTTTGTTATGTGGTAGGCTAAATTCCACCAAACTTTGGTTGAAGACATGGTCGTTCTAAGCTTTTCGATCAATTTGTCATAGTATTTTGTCTTCTCGTTCCGTATTACGTTCACAGTTTTGTTTCGACTTCTGCGAAATTGTAGCCAGTTTTCGGGTCTATTTGCCTTTTTCGCCTTCTTATAAATACAGTTTCTTTTCCTAATAGTCCTGCGTATGTAATTATTCATCCACGGAGGATCGGTTTTCCTGACTATGATAGTTTTATTGGGAATAGCTTTCGAAGCAAAATCTATTAATAATTCGGAAAATCTCTCGACAAGCGAATCGACATTATTGCTAGATTCAATAAAATCGTTCCAGTTAACATCTGAAAGCATCATACGGAAAAGGTCGTAGTCGCCTCTGTCGTACAACCATATCTTGCGTTTGAAACACGTATTTGACGGTTTGTGAAATTTTAGTATACCGTAAACAGGAGAGTGATATCGAATATTGGCGGGAAGAAACGGTTGGCCTACATGGACCAAGTCTACTGCGTTCGAGTTGTTACTTAAAACCAAATCAATAATAGATGCTGAATTTTCACAAAAATTTGTAGGTTCCGCTACAAATTGGGTCATGTCATATCTTGTGAAAATTTCCTTCATCTTAGATTGCCGTGGATTCGTTTGGTCGTCATTAAAATCGCCTACAATTAAGATGGTCTCAATGCCAGTATCTGAAGCGAGATCAAAAGAATGCTCTATAAGGTTCAACAAATGTTGTGATGAGTTGGGAGGCCTATAGAAAGTACCGAGCAAAAAGGGTCGATTTTGTTTTAACTTTAGTTCTAGCCAAACACTTTCTACCCCGTTTACTTCTAATTCAAATCTCCGTTTTGCAGAAAGATAACTTTTCACATAAACAGCCACCCCACCACCGATACGATCTACTCTGTCGTGCCGGAACGGCTTTACAAAATTGTCTAACAGAACATCATTTTCGAGAACATCTGGCTTTAACCAAGTTTCCGTAAAGCAGAGTATATCCAGGTGCTGAAGTTCGACATTTATTAAATCTAGTTTAGGCTCTAAACTCTGAACATTTAAATGCACAAATGATATAAATTTGGAGAGACAATGCTTGAATTCATCAAAGGAGTGGTCTGATGCGGATGACAATGTGGATTTATCTGAAGAATATAGCGATGATGGACCAGGATTTTTTTCTATGTCCCCAGACAAAAGCAAGACTAATATCAATATAAATAGCACAATAAATAATACAATTTTCATTATTACACAATATATGATACAACACTTTGGTAAAAAATTTAGTATCCAAGCCCGACTGTGTTTGGCTTCCTTTTGACAAAATATCTCATTATTAACTGTTGAATTTTCTTTGAGATTAAGTCTGGTTTTTAGTTCAGATTTACATATGATTAACAATAATATTACAGGTATGGCTCCCAAACTATGCTGCATAAATAGGTTTACAAAAACAAAATCATCTAAGTTTAACAACTTATTTTCCCTAACTCTAGTGGCTCGATTGTAAAAGAGTCCCACTCTGACTTTGTAAAGTGCGCTGGAAATACCCATCAAGTAACTTTGGTATCCCAAGAAGCGTAACAGTGAGTCAGAGTGGTCATTTCTTCTACATTAAACACTTTCAGCCTTAATATATATATAAAATTGTCACCCGTGCTATTTACATTTCCATAAATTATGACAAAATAACTACAAACAATCATAAACATATTTACACACTTAATTTTAGTTTGGTGAGTTCGAATACACATCTCCAGAGAGAGATTTATATTAAAATTGTCAGTACAACTTAATTTATTGGACCGTGGGATTTTTATTAGGTCAGGTGACCAGATTGATGAACGGCAAAATAAAATATAAACAAAAATGTAAGTAGTGGTCAAACAAAGTGTAAACAACGAGACAATAAACTACTATAATTAGATAACATATTGAATTGATACGGGCAAGATTAAATCCTTGTATATGACTAGCTCAAAAACTTTTCTACCGTGAACAGAAGAAAGCGAGAAAAAAAATTTAAAAAAAATTTACTTCTTTTGACGAACAAAGCCTAAAGTAGAATTGACTTTTTGAATATGTGAATTTACATATTTTTGAATGTTGAATTTATTCTTTTTCTATCTTTGAAAGTTAACGTTATATTAGACAGGGTACTCTTTAAATAACAGAAGAATACATTTCTTTCATTTACAAAAAGTTACCTTTAAGTCACTAAATTTAATGCTATACATTGAGTTTTGTAAGTAAATAAATTAATGAAAGTATGTAGATGAAGTCAAGACTCTTCTGTGTTCAAATTAAATTAGATAACACAGTACAATATGCATAATGTTTTAATTGGTTTAAAGTACATCAAGACATTATTCCAAACATTTGCGGGTACATCGCTTGGGCCCCGCTTTGGTATTGCATCATTTGTGGAGGAAACATCATGTTGTTTGGTAGATAATGAGGAGTACCAGGGGAACGAGCGATAGGCATATCAACAACATTGTGTTCTATATCACTTCGTCTTAGACCTGGTTTACCGTTTATGAAGTCTTTCAATTCAGATTCGGTAGATACAATGCGTTTATCGTCATTTTTGGCTGTTAAGAATATTTTTCCGTCCCATACTGAGGATGATTTTAGTTTACCCTTTCTCACTGCTTCACGAGCTAAGAAAGCAACTCTACTACGTGCCTTGGTCAAGTCCTGACTTATTCCGACACCATGTAAATCTGGGATATTTCGAATATTTTTTGTTGCCTTCAAAAATTCAGCACGTTTCTTGGTGTGCGTGAAGCGGGCAATGATTTGCTTGTGGCCTTCTTTAGTTGGTAAACGATGCGATACGCTAATATCGTTACTTTGTAAATCAACTTCAAGTTTAGATGCTATATCGCATAGAATTTTTGTTGTATCTTCACTCTGGGTATAAGGAACCCCACTTATTCTAATACAACTCTTCCTGCTGTGCTGTTCTAAGTCGTCCACTTTTAAACTCAGTTTGCCTACCTCGTTTATGGATTTTTTCAGTTCAATATTTTCTGTTTTAAGTTTTTCAATCTCAGTAAAAAGTGGAACGGTTAAGCTGTTGCAATACATCTGTAAGTCGGATTTAAGTTCATTGCGCAGGTCTTCGAACATTATGGCCTTAACCGCTTGTGCTAGTCTATTAACATCGTTATCTGTAAAAATTGACTGGTTACTTTGTGTAGATGGGTTAGAAACAGGAGGTTGACTTTGTTTAGACATAGTTACAGTTTTAAATTCGTTATCAGTGATAAGTTTTTTGCTGGAAGGTTTTTCGCTGAAGCTTTGGCTTTTTCCCGGCGATGGTTCCGTCGAGTGTCTTCTGCGTTTTTGGCTTGAGATGGTTTTTGACATTTATTGCACACGCATCATAAGAATATTTTTGTTTATATTTCTGTGTATAAGTGTATTCTGTGTATTCTGTATACGTTGTTATCGTTGACTGACCAATAGGCATTTACTTGAGTATGACAACAACCATGAATACTGGTCACCGTTTATATCGAAACATTTACACACAAATCAAAATGTCAAGACCATGGTAAATTTGAGAATGCTGCTTACCACATATTATGTATGATTCATTTTACTTTACAGAATACTTCTTGGCTCATCTCTGGAGTAGCTGGAACAGTTTTTTATAACATTATTATTCCATTTTACAAGAGAAGAAAAAATAACGTCTGTCCATCTTGCGCATGCGTCTAAATAAAAGTGTCCCCTTTGATCTAGTCTTATACAACCTAAGCTTTCAAATGTTTGGGGTTGAGCGTTTCTGCATGATGAAGGTAAATCCCGAAAAGCACTTCGGAATCACGAAATTAATAAAGTGATTTTTTTTTTTCATTTTATATTTGCTTATAAGTTTATTTGGAAACCGTTCGCAATACTAACTCCCCATAATTGCTAAAACGGAACATATGATTGTTACTCTATGTAATTTTTGCAGCAGAAATCTGCAGACGTATTACTCGTTACATTATGTCAATTTTCTTATTTTCTTTTAAGTATATTAATGTACAACAATTTTATTATCTTTTGTCCTTTTTTCTGTCTGTGTTTCAATTAAAGGTTTCGTGTTGTCCTTTTGATATAATCTTACTTTATTAACAGATAGTACTAAATTTTCACCAGGTCGAAAATACCACAAATGTTAGTGAAACACCCGTATAATGTTTTAAATGCTTTTATTGAGTCATCTCGTTCTCACGGACTCTTTATTGTGGTATTTACCCATTGGCTTTTGGCAATATAATATCTATATCAGTTAAGTAAACGAACATAATGAATAAGAGGCGATATTTTACATACTTATAAAACTGAGATCGGGACATTATACTGTAATCTTATTTTAGAAATAAGAGTTATGAATGTAGTTACAACCCCTCGATTAAAAATATTTTGAGTGTGTATATTTATATTTTGACAGGTGATTATTGTTATTATAAATTGTCCCGGGGACGTACTTGTGTTACTTAGAGTTTAGTTCTAGGGTGGTTATCAGACATTTCCCGGGATAAGATCATCAAATATTTGACACTCAGAAAACATATCAATTACTGAGGTGGTCAAAATAAAATTAAATTCTTAAGCTTCTTACATTTGATTCGTTATCAAAATGTCGTATACTGTTAAATTTTCTCAGCTTAAAATGTTCTGTGTCATCATGAGAAAACGAGGTTTGAAATGTCAAAAATATAAAAATTGTGATTTTTTGGCGTATACAATGGTCGATACCTCTGCTAGAGGACTGTTAATTCCTCGCGGTTTCCACCAGTCCAGAAGCAAGTACTTTGATACTGGCATGAACATACAAACATTGAGTTATTAAAATTCACTAATACAAAGTTTGTGAAATTATCTTAAGTTAAGGAATATATCTTCCTCATGGAAGCTTTGATTCATAGCCTAGCTTTGGCTATATATACAATTTGTCCTTTTTAGTTTATAAGCTCATAATTTTTTAATAAGTTTTGGATTTTCAAAATTTCGGCCTCTATCATCATTGAAGAGACATACATTGTCGCAATGCGCATCTGGTGCAGAACAATTGGTACCGGTAATTCTAGTTCATTGAAATCATTTTATGACATTCAATATGTCTATACAATTCTAACATCTCGATTTGCGGACATAAGGAAAATGTAAACGCTTTGAATGTTTTTGTCAACGATTTTTATCATAAACATATATATATAGGACTTGACTTTGTCCACGAACCAACGGTATACGTAGCTTAAGTACTTAAAACAATAGTTCACCCCGCTCCACAAAGGGTATTCGTCAAATTTTCAACTTCAATGAATGTTTGTGCGAATCTGAAATATATATGGTTGTCAACATTTCATTTTCGATTTTAACCAGGAAATAGATGACATTATTCATACTCAAAACAGTATTGCTCTGTACAGCAGCCAATTAGGAATAACGCATCTACACTTCAGTCTATACTGGGTTCCCGTTCCATTTTATATACAGTTGCGCTATTTTTTTTTAATCTGATGCTTATTGTTTGTTCTTCTATGCACAATTTGTCAGTCCATTGATCTTGATATTGATGGGTCCAGTAGAGTTTATGTCCAAAGAATCTTAGTGGCTGGATTTGTTATACATTTCTGTATCGATCCAACGTAGTCCTTGCTTAATTAAAGCCTGCTTCCTAGACCAGTTAGATTAAGAGCTTGATTTATGTTATAGAGATAGTGAGACTTTTATTACATGGCAGCCCATATATGTACCTCTATGGTTACTTTTCTGCTTTAGGGGACGACCATTTGATATTCTGGGGGGGCCAGGAGGATTTGTTTTGGATCGGTTATTTATTTTTGTAAACTAAGAGGACAGATTATCTATTTTCTGCACTATTGAAGCAAGATTTTTCATTTTCATTAAAGCAAGGGACTGATTATTTATTTTCACAACTATATTTATAATATTCGAAAAACATACAATTTTAAATTAATTGTTTATTATAAATAATTCATGTATAGTCAAGTCATTATGTACCATTTAATCAGAATTAATTATTATCCTCTGCAGAAATGAATCTTCTATATTCCCCAATGCATAAACATGTATTGCATACATACACAGTATTAAAGTTTGGTTGTAACTAAGTCTTTTTTAAAAGTATTGGCAAACATGTTTCGCCGAGCAGAGCGAGGCAAAATTTTTTTGAAGGGTTTTTGAACCGCTGAAGGCCCAAGAAGCTATAGAACAAATGATGCAAAATCATGCCTTCTGGGTGTTCCCCAGACCCTTTCTTGAACTGAAAATGCAAGTTCTGTTTTAATAATTTTATGACAATATTTTGGTCTCAAAGCAAAATCACATTATAGATTGAGTGTAAGACTTAAGTTTCTAGGAACAACATCAAAAGACAAATATGCATGATAAAGCAAAAATGTAATTCACATAGTTAAGTCTGTGGCTGCTGTGTTTTTTTAAACTCATGATCAAGTTAATAATAAAATTACTAAATTACAAAATGAATGCAACACTAACAGAATACAGAAGGGCAATCAACGAACAAAAGACAAATAAATAAGAAACATTGATCCTGAAAAATCAGGGGCTACGTCTGAGGGAGAACAGAACTTGCTTCTTGCAAGGCACTCACGGTGAACACAATTTGATATGGAGACAAGCGTTTGGTTTTGAAATTTCCTACATGAGGCATTTGTCTCAATGTAGTTACGGCCCTGATTTAATAAAAGTGAGGTAAGTGTTCCTGAGACAATTAACCTCAAGTTAAATGAAACCAATTTTCTGACATTTCAAGTATATCTAAATAATATTTATACCTTTATTATTAAAAGATATGGGAAGTGTTTCCCGATTTTTTTTTTTGGAAAAAAGATGAATTTATGAAGAATCTGGTGCCATCTCATACTTTCGATTAGACCTGCTGAGTTATTTATTTTCAATACATTGCAAGTCAGGTAATTTATTTTCAGACTACCACAGAACAAACCATTTATTTTTGTGATTATCAAGGCTGAGTTATTTATTTTCAAAATCCTCCTGCCCCCCCCCCCCCCCCCCAGAATATCAAATGGTCGTCCCCTTAATAGTATTTTGGAATTGCTGCCACATTGATCAATGCCCCAAATCTCCTTTTTTATATATTTTTTTCATCAAACGAAAAAGATTCAATTTCTTCTTACATTCCTAACCACATAAGGAATTCTTTAATTGTTTATCATTTTCGCCTGACTAGATTATCCGGGTTCATTAGTTTACAGGTCGGATCATACTACGTTAACTTTACGAAAAATATTCAGATATAATGAGAAATTATGAAAATTTGGCAGCTATGAAATATAATTTTCTATGATTGACTCTTGACAGTGTAATAGTTATGGGGTTAATTTAACTGTCCATTTTCAAGTGAAGTTGATGGGCTGGTCGCAAGTCTGAATTGTGGAAAAAATCCAAATTTCCGAAGTGATCGTAACACTGTAAATGAATATTAAGCCATCAATTGATAAAATATTGCGATTTAGACGAGTTAACTATTTCGACATATAGTTTTTCCTGGAGGAAAATAAAAGTTATTTCTTTGATAAGCAAACTTGATTATTTTCCCAATTTAAGCAATTGATTTTTCTCGAGAGTATTACGGCTAAAATAAGATAAGAGCCCTCTCATGATAATGTAGTTAACTTACAAGGACTATATTTGATCAAATGACTCGGATCGCTATGAATACATCTTCAGGCATTTTGAATTATCTCATATTGGACTGTGACAAAGTTCTACTGTCACCATATACCACCAAACAAATAAAAGCAAAATTATGGTTTTGTCTTCACGTTTTCTTGGATCTATCAAATTCAAATAAACAAACAAAGATAGAAAATAAAGATTAGACGGAATAAGTAGCCTTTTCATTTAGTGTCATCTCCTGAATTAGATTCATTGTTCGACGTTTAAATATTGAACTTGTCTTGACTTTTATACCGTATTGAACACGATATTTAATAAATCATATATGAAATACCTTTTTTTAAATTGTATATATCGTCATATCCTTGACTCATCAATGAAAAATCTGCTAGAAATAACTAAACTATGGTTCTAATTCAATTTTTGTTTTGAAAAGTAAACGGAGAGCTCGTTGAGAATCAATACATACTGCAGCATGCAAACATCAGCAGTATTTATGAAAAGGTTTGTTTGAGTAAGGGCACCCGTCTGTCTTATAGAAGACAGAAGAAGTTAGCAGGACCGCAGACTGATCACTTTCCTGTATGGGGTACATCATTGTTTAAAGCAGGATGTTCAACACACAGACAAACAAACTGGCATCGATTACAGTAACAGTTTTAGAAATTTTGTTTGTTGACAAAATCCCTATCACTTTTCTTCATTAAAATATTCATTTCACTTTGACATCTGAAGTATTTGCTTTTAAAGTTACAATTAGACTCTTTCTTGACACAAGACTGTATAAAGTATATTATAGTGAGAACGAAGTCTGTCGAGCACATCACAGCCATTATAATTCAAGTGTCCTACACGGCGTCTGTCAGTCCCATTGATCAATGCTGATCGCTTTCTTCTCCTGTCAAAATACCTTGTTATGAAGAATAGAAATATTACAATTGTGAAAGAGCTGAGTTTAACCAAATAATTAAAAACTATTAACATTAAATTAGAGGTGATAATTATAGCCTCTACTGTGTCAATATTGCTATTACGTTACTGTGATGACATACATGATACACATATTAAAGACGTATTTGACAAATCATCGGAAGATCACCCCTCTCAACAGGCCTCGGGCACTTCGGTATAGACTTTGTAATATACATCACGATAGAGATATCATCGGTGTAGATTGGCGATAATGTTCCTGATCTTTTAAATTCATATATATATTGCCAAAAGCATTGTTTAAATTGTTTATTTTGAATATTTAAATTCCATTTACGGAAGACATATAAATCGAAATGAATGTACGGTTTATATCTTGTTGATACAATAAAAAGTGTTTAGATGGACTTAAATTTCAGAAGCATTATTTGCCCACGTAATATGTAGTTCGGAAATGTTTCAAAGGTTTTGATTTCAAAAAAATAATGTTAATAGATTAAACACATCATATATATAGTTATATATAGTTATTCTAAAAGTCCAACAATGCCAGAGCTGCACTTGCACTTGCAAATTACATCTTTAATTGTCTTCGTATTGTTATAAAAAAAGTTAATCAACATATTTATATCTAACCGTTTTCCTTAATAATTTTATGTCGGTTGAATTTGAAAGGTTTGAAAGGTTTAAATAGAATATTACCGAATAGAAGATTTGTCTGCATAGCCGTTAAAAGCTGACTCTTTCCTTTTTTATATTTGTTCTAACCTGGTATCCTGGTGAAATTTTTTCAAATTCGCAAGCTTCACTTCAAATATACGACCGGACGTTCGCTTATTGAGAATATTTTGTCAGGAACCCAGACTATACTTTGCTCTTGCTAGTATGGCATCATGAACACCCTTACTCAAACCAAGTTACATATATTCTATACTAGACAGAATTTTAAAACAGCATTAATAGCTACTGAATCCTAATTTTCCATGGAACAAACTACTTCTTTCACTTCCCTTCTAAAACAAATTATATTTTCAAGAAATTAAGAATCAAACTAATCATTAAAAAAATGCATGCCCCCTTCCCCCAAAAAAATGATTGATCGATATGTAGCGCAGTCCGTTAACGGAAAAGGCTGCAAACATCTGACGTCACTTCCGGTTTCTGAATTGTCTCGTTCGTATATAGACCATTTTCATAATACCGACTTTTGACTCCGGGTCCTATACTTTTTCGACAGGTTACCTACCTTATAGTAGGACGTCCTGGTACTCGGTCAATTACGAACAACCAACAGAAGTAAAATCAAATATATAATCGGTGCAATTTGGGGGGAAAGTTTACTGTTTTTCGATGATTTAGTCATGTATAGAAAGCATTAAACAGTTAACTTTCCCTCAAAACTGTACTGATTGAAAGCTTGAATTTACTTATTTACGTTGCTCTTGTCTGACCGAGTACCAGATATCCTACCACAGAGAAGGTAACCTGTCGAAAATAAATAAATTCCGGAGTCAAAAGTTGGTAATATGAAAATGGTCTATTGTCTTCGTGATTCCGCTTTTTTTTTTATCCCATTTAACATTTATTTAGTTTATTATCTTTTACTCCTTTTAAAATGTTGTTAAGCAACACTCCAAGGCATCCATATGTTCTCGGATAAAGAAGCAGAGTCATTAAGAAATTAAAATATACTGTATAATTGTATGACATGATTGGTTTTATAGCGGATATTCATTGTCTCTTTTCTAAATTTAAAATAAAATTTTAGTCGCACAATGATTAAATTGTATTGAAAATGCAAAAGTTTTTCATTTGGCTAAAATAAGTGACATCACGAAAGATTACTCTGCAATACAATGCAGACTGTATATCGTCGTTTTCATATCAATTAAATTCATATAATTCTTAAAGCGTTAAAGAATTTTACAAGTTTTTCAATTTCAAGGGCAAAATTTTGGCTCTTATCAAACCTACCCCTTTGCTTCTTTTCTGATTTTTTTTAGATTGCAAAGAAACGATATAGTGTATTAACTCATGCCTCAAAATAACTATACGCATGCGCATGCACTTAACAAAACCAAAAGCAAAGGAGCAAAACAATGATAACATCTGGATTGAGTGAAGGGTTTGTCCTTTTTTCTTTTTTCCTTTATATAAGTTACTCCTTCTTCGATCGTGGAAGTCCCCAAGGGTGACTGGGGAATAGACATATAGTCACTTAGGTCTTCTTCCGACCGGCAGTTAAACCCTTGCCAAATGGGTAGTCCATTTGGCTCTGCGGGATGTACGAGTACGCAGTCACGTCCGGCCAGAATGGGGACGTTAAATCCATTTTTTCGTGAAGAGAGAGTGCCACGCTCTCTGCACGCTAAGAACCCTTGCAACACACTTTGATGGATCCGTAGGTGGTCTGTTGCAAGTCAAAATTTCGGTCCGTATCAAATATACTCTCATTTTCCAGTGGCAGATCAAATTTCCCCTACCTTCATTCCGGACGGCCTCTATTACAGGACCTACCTATTGTATTTATTTTTAATTTGTTTGCATCATGAACATGCATGAAATATTTGCCACTGGACGTTAAGCAACAACAATCAATCAATCAATCGATTAAAGAAAGAACGAGATCTCAAATTGGTATTCAAAGAGTTAACTATAGAGTATAGCAATATAGATTTTTTTATTTCGACAGTAAAACTCATGCTGATGTGAAATCCCCTTTGCTTTACATTATATACAAATAAAGAGAAAATTCGAGTCGGTATTGGGGCGTTAAACTGGTGCCTCGCTCTCTGTATGCACTTTGTATTACCCTTGCAACAAAAACTCTCTGAAAGTTGTCTGTTGCAAGACAACATTTCTCCCCTATCTATACTATATATATTAGTACACTAATTCAGTTGAAGCCTATAATTTTCAGACCTTCATCCCGATCGACCAACATAGCAGAACCAATAGCTTTTGGAAATATTGTTTATTTGTTTTCATCCAGAATATGCTTCAAATAGTTGTCACTGGACTTAAGTCAAAACAACAGTCAATCATCAATTTACTGTTTCTGTACTTAATTGTTATCATGTTGTTTCTTTCCTGTTTAATCGCATCCTTTATACACAACTCATGTCTGCCACATGCATGTGGAGCAGGATCTGCTTACCTGAAATTCCCCGGTATTTGGTGAGGTTCGTTTTGCTCAGTGGTTAGTTTTCTATGTCGTGTTTTGTATACTGTTGTTTGTCTTTTGGTATTTTTCATTTTTTGACGTTGTCAGTTTGTTTCGACTTATGAGTTTGAATTACCCTTTGGTAGCTCTCGCCTCTCTTTTAGAACCCGAGGTCTAAAATATAATATCAGTCCGCTTAGTATGATTCAAAATTAGAATTTATAAGGTATATGTAAGCCGGTTAGCCAAAAACATTGAAGACTGAAATATTTTGAGAACAAAAAAAAAAGGCTTAACCAGGACAGATCAAACTCATCCCAAGACATCTTTCGCAAACGCATATACTAAGGTTGAAAATATTTATTGCACTATCTACCAGTATATATTGTAAACCCAGTGGTAAAAACAGTAAACAAAATATGTTTCATAAAAATGGTTTTTTGAAATTGTTTTCAACCTTTTGTACGTTGTTTGAACTTTTATCTTTATTCACTTAACAACTCCATAAGTATGAATCACATTTTACTCAGGTGTACTCGAATCAAATAACAAATATCCGTTTTATTACATTAATTGTAAATTTAAATCGAAAGATTTGTAAATAACTTTATCTTAACACTTCAATTAGCCAATGAATACATAAGAAATTGATTTTTATGGTAACCCAATACAACGTGATCGCCTCTTTTATGTTGATGCCATGTCAAAATTTTGTAAAAAATATGAAGTCATTAAACATTTTTGAAATGAATATCTGATATCATTTTACGACTAGCCTTAACTTTATCAGAAATCAATGAATCAATAGAAATATTTAGTTATGACGACAATAATTCATTGATTAATCCTGACAAAACAACGGGTTTATTTAGCTGGTACCCGCCCCCTTCATCGAACAACAACCAGGTCGGTTTTGTTCACCGAAGACGATTTGCAAACACTAATTCATGATATGGCAAGATTAAGTCTCATGTCACCTATTGTTAAGTTCAATCACAAAAATGTCTCTCTTTGTTTCCTTGAAATTATGAATTAATAAAATGTTCTAA
The DNA here is from genome assembly GCF_021869535.1 of Mytilus californianus. Classification (NCBI taxonomy): domain Eukaryota; kingdom Metazoa; phylum Mollusca; class Bivalvia; order Mytilida; family Mytilidae; genus Mytilus; species Mytilus californianus. The sequence continues at coordinate 118,497,333 of NW_026262690.1, read as the reverse complement.
TTGTCCCAGCAGGGATTTCATTTTTCCGTGATGAATTCCTCGAAGTGCCATCTGTTTGTATTATAACGTTAAATATTATTTCAGTGATATGGTGTATATTCACACAAGCTATATACATAGCACAGAAAATATAATAATATATAAACATTATCGGCATAAAATTACTTCGTACCGAAAATATACAATAAAGTCTCAAACAACTTAAAATGATGCAAAACAGTTTAATAGTGTATTGCATTTCGTTATGTCAATACGAACCTGACAGTTCATAGAGCGTTTACCATCTAATAACAAACATGGAATAATTAGGAAATATGGAACGAATAAGCGACAGATGTCCATAAGAAAAGAATAACATTGCAAAAAATTGTGGAAGTAAACATATACTTACCAAAGATAAGGTCATTACATATAGCGACGTTCGTATTTCTAAGTAGTAAAATTCTTCATATTCAGTATTTGAAGGCAAAACAAATTTTATCGTAGAAACCCAAAATATCAATATACACCAAATCTAATTGGGCATGTAAATGAAAGACACATATGTATGACCATTTCCTTTATACAAAAACTACTATAATACCATGCACTGAAATAAAGTCTGGGGGAAAAAGCTATATGATACTCTGTTAAACTTTTGATTAATATTTCTGTAAATTACTTACTGATTCCTTCGATATTTGTTGCAACTCATTTGATGAGAAAAGCTAAACTTCTGCCTTAATAGTACATTAAACAACTAACAACTTTATGATTAGACTTGGTGTTAGGCCACAAAATACCATCATAGAATTGTAAAATCAGCGTAAAACACTCATTAGTTTCTCTTTAATTAGACATAATCTCATGCAGAATATTTATAATTAGATGTATGATGCAGCCTTCGGCAGATACCGAAAATCAAATGAAAGTTGGTTATTTTCTGTCTAATTTTGTGTTGGAACATTTATTTTCAAGTTAAGAAGCATTTAACATAAGAACTGATGTTAAAAACAATGGCTGATTGGAAACATCGTACGTTCAAGCTTAACAAGACTTCTTTTTTAGATACTGGACGATGGACATTTTCTAGTGATCCCATACATATACCCGCTGTATTCAAAGTTTTATTGATTTCGACGGATTCAGCACAAATATCATTGACACCACATGCATGAATTTCCATTGAAAGTGGTTTGAAAATGCATGCCAGTTTTCAAGTATACAAAAGAACATACAAGTTAAAATAATGGTCACAAATGTTAAAACATTTAAAAAAATTAAGATGACCGTGTTTACACCTACCTAAAAAGGTAGGATAAATTGGAGAGTTTTAAAAATCTTCTGGAATTGAATTATATATATATGTACATATAGATATAAGAAGTGGTATGAGTGCCAATGAGACAACTCTCCATCCAAGTCACAATTTGTAAAAGTAAACCATTATAGGTCAAAGTACAGCCTTCAACACGGAGCCTTGGCTCACACCGAACAGCAAGCTATAAAGGGCCCCAAAATGACTAGTGTAAAACCATTCAAACAGGAAAACCAACGATCTAATCTATATAAAAACGAGAAACGAGAAACACTTATGAACCACATCAACAAACGACAACTACTGAATATCAGGTTCCTGACTTAGGACAGGTGCAAACAAATTCAGCGGGTTTTAATAGGCGCCAACCTTCACCCTAACCTGAAACAATAGTGTAACATCACAACATAGAAAGACACACTATAAAATATCAATTGAAATGGCTGAACTAAATCAAAAGACATATTAACAAAAACTAGTGAACATACACTGAACGAATAAATTTGATCTATGGCACAATGTAAATACAAAATTAATAAAACAAAGGGGTTAGGTGTAAAACAACATCCAAAAGACAACCATTACCTTGGACAAAATGCCGCCAAATAAAATAACGTACACAGGTAAATAAAAATAATTGTGTTGCAAGGTATACATGGAGTACGGAAATATTTTTTACAAAATAAATAATTTTGTTGTTCATAGTTCGAGAACAGAATATTGGACTGTTTATATATACTAGTCAACAAAAGTAACGATACACAAGTTTGAACCCCAATTTATCATGAAATATAATAAATAGGAAAAACTGTTAAATTATCCAACGAAAAACATTTATTTGCAAAGCAAATGCATATGATTAGAAGAATCGGACCAAATTTGAAAGTGAGAAAATACCGTGTTATTGAACACAGTGGTCAAATTTATTTTTCGGCACTTAATTTCGAAGATGAGATTTAAGTAATCAAATATCTGCAAAGGCATTCACAATTTTTAGCACACCATGTTCAAGTTGAAAGTTTTAAGTTCTAACATCGATTTTTTTGAATTATTGGGTGAAAATACTATTTTTGAAATAAAACAAATTGCCTTAAATCAATGGTTTTGATAAGAAAATAACACTCTGTAAATATTAGACCAATTGGGAAATTATTTACCTTGATACAGTGTATCCAATTTCATTATATATGGAAATACATTGCCTTGTACCGTTTCTTTTGTTGAATAGTATATAAATACGTGTTTTGCCATGGCATTGTAAGTCCTTTTTTTCGGCATATAACTTTCAATATCCCATCATCATCACTGCACACATTGCTGTTGAAGATAATATTGCAAATATTTACATGTATTGTAAAATTTTGCCTCTTTAACCAAAAAGCAAATAGAAATAATTTGCATCTTTTATCCCTGGCTTTCAAATATTTTTGATTTAAACGTTTCTGCATGTAATTATTATAAATCCAGAAAAGCGCTTCGGACGCACCAAATTTATAAAGTTTTTTTTTTTATTTTATAGACATTGTTTCTACTTCAAATATAATTTTGTTTACGGCTAGTAAGCCTTTTTTAACCAAAAACCATCAAAATAGCAGTTTAATGCAATTATTAAGTATTAGTATTTATAAGTTGGTCATTTGTTTGGAATAACTCATGATATTGTTATAACCTCAAAGTACACATACGAAGATGTAAAATTATGAATTTTAGTAAATATTTAAATTCTTTTGAAAATGGCTGTTGTGTGAAGCAAGTACAGGGATAGTGGTCCTACCTCTTTAGATCCTTTTATCAAGACATGTAGTTGAGTTATGTTTTATGGTCGGTTGAAAGACTTTGGCGACTCATTCCAGTGAAATAACTTTATATGATGACGTCTGCCATGCAAACATGTCGGTATTCTTCTGAACTATAAGTTTAGATCAATGGACAAGACATTGGATGCAAGCAGATTGTTGAAAGAAAATGATTTTTTAACCCTAGAACTCATCCATCGATGTTGAATTTAAATTTTGAACCCATTACCATATTCCAAGATTATTCTCCAGCTATGTTACATCAAAGCCCTATATGGTTGCGAGTTATGGAACGATTTGACTCAAACAGAACTATGTTAGAAAGATCTCTTTAATACGCGTGCAAAATCATCCAAGGATTTTAAACAAGAACCCGTTTGGACAAAGTCCTCTGGTTGGTTCACAATTGAAAGCTACACTGTAAAAATGGTGTTTAGATCCTAAACACATTTCTAAGCACATATTTTGTGCACTTTTTTTTTACATGTTTATATCTAAACGTGTCTCAGTACAATGTGTTTAGGATTGTGTTTAGAATCGTGTTTAGCTTAGAAAAAAGTGTTTAATTTCTAAACACTTTCATTTTTAAACACATTAAAAGTGTTTAAATTCGAGACATGTTTAGATATTATGTGCTTACTGAGAAATGTGTTTAGAAATTAAACACAATCCTAAACACGTTTAGATCTAAACATGTAATGCAAGTGTTTAATTCTAAGCACGACTTTTACAGTGTATACAAACAGATATAAACTTTTAATGTTTTGGTAAACTATGTAAGTTGAAGTCTTTTGCGTTACCAAACAACTAATGTCATGCAGACTAATGGAAATAAAATAAAAATTGGTTCCTGGACCACTTTGTTTTATACCTCACATAATACAGATGACAAAATACAAATGTACAACATTGCAGAAGATATCGTAAACTTTGCAAATACTGCTACTTTTCCATCTAAAAAAATTGGATCAGCCATTGCAGCCCAGATTGTTAAAGCAACTGCACGAAGAAACATTGTGGTTATCCAAGATTCCACATATGATCATGCATTTAAGATATTTAGACATATTCATTCTGAAATCAAGCCACATATATATAAAGCATGGAAAATTGCGAAGCAGTTTCCTGGACTTCGTGCTTCTGACAAGTATGTTATTGACTTATGTTCTGTAGGGCGTTATAAAGATTAGCATTTACTTTGTGTCAAATGTGGCCGCAAGTTCTTCTTGAATAGTGTTGAACTTTTACTGGTTTCCTGTGATTATAGTATTCGAGACAAAGGCAGGACATAATCAACAATATAATTCATATTAAAATCAGTGTCTATATGTCTCTCCGCATCTGAATTCACAAGTATGCAGTTCTTTCATGCAGCACATTCTTCGAATTAGAAAAAGGCGAGTTAAAAACTTAAGACGAGTTGAAGTTTTTCTCCAAGATTTGTGTTCATCACGTGAGTGTTGTTTTTTTTTTGGGGGGGGGGGGGGGACGTATAATCCCCCTATAGACAGCACTCACCGTGTAATTCTATAACTTGAAAATGTAACTTACACATTTTCCTTTGTTTTTTTTTATAAATTGCATTTATACCAACTAAATCTCTATCAATCAGAAAGAAAGTTATACTGCAATGAGTAGTAAAGTTTAGCAACATATATTCTAATAACAAAAATTTAAAACAAAATATCCAAATTTGCTGAAATAAATTTTTAACAACTGTTTTGCCGAGTCAAAAATGTATCTCATGGTTTTATTTTCTTTGTTACGATAATTTATTTTATTGTTATGTTATGAAGTTTGGTTTATTTTTGAAATATGAAATAAAATATATGTGTTGATAAACTTTTTTTACTCAGTATATAAATATTTCTCTAATTCTTCGTCAATTTATCCCTTTCTGCACCAATTGTATAAAAAAATTTAATCAACGTGTGGTTCGTTTGATCTCAGTTCTTCATTGGTTAAAATTCGATTATGACGTCGAATTTCCTTGCTTCCCTCTGAATTTCCTATTGTGACGGCATCAAAAAATGCGACCATGCCTGATGACGTCACATAGAAAGAACACATCTTTTTGCAGATCATTCAAAAAGAAGGAATAAGTTTGCCTGCATATTGTTTGAAAATCATTAGAGAAACAGATTCCACCACCAAATCTCGTGTAATACGATATTTATCCACTCTCGACAGTTAAATCTTAAATATTTAAAACGCTCGGCGAGCCTCGCGTTTTAAATTTGAAAATTTAACTGTCTCGAGTGGATAAATATCGTATCACACTCGATGCAGTGGTAGAATCTATATATATCACTGTTGTATTATCTCACAAATAAGAACTCCAATTTATTTATGACAATTAAATGTAAATTAGAAAAAGAATAAAATAATTTCAGTTACATAATTTACAAAATAAGTTTGTGTTTATGCTTGTGATTCTAAAAAAGGAGAGAAGATATCAAGGGGATAACCAAAAAACCAAAAGTTTAAGAATGATAACAACGCCATCGTGAAAAGAAAAAGGGCGAACAGAAAAAAAAACAGAAATTTACAAAGCACTGAATTTTAACATGGAAAACTAAAGATTTAGATTAGAAGAAAAACAAAACGGATGCTCTATATATATAGGGGTTAAATTAGTAAAATTATATTACATATTTTTCAAATTTTTAGCACAATTGAATGGAAAATAATTTTAATTTGCTGATCGCCAGTTTTCTATATGAAGAATCGCTTATATCTCCTTCAACAATGAGATCGTGGTTAAAATTGGGGAACCAATATAGAAGGAATTTTGATATAATTGTAAATAAAAAACTATTAAGAAGTTGAACGAGAAAATGTAATGGGTATTTTCGTTATTATTATTTTTTTAATCATCTCATTAAATAATGTAGTCTATTTTTATTATTCGTTGTAGTGTCTGCTTTCAAAATTACCAAAATATAACTGCGCTTTATTTTTCAAATAAACTTTGCGACAAATTATGCTAATTCAGTCTTTCTACATATAGTTTCCCTAAGCATTTTTGTACTTGAAACATGAACAATAAATTAAATGTTGAAATGTTAAGATGGCTAACAATAAATAAATAGTAATCGAAAAATAAACTTTTGTCAAGTATTATTTAAAGAAGCATGCCATCTGACTATATCACTTAATTCAACAAGACAGAATTGCATCGTGGGATAGATTTTTGGGATGCATTGTGCTTATTGTTATTCATCACGACAATTTTCTTTATTTAAACAAGAGTATCTTTCCAATTTATCCTATCATGCGGGTGGTTTTATGACTATAGCTGTTGATTTTCTTGCGTCAGATGTTGGACCCTGGGGCTAAGAACGTTTCTTCATTTCTAACAACTATCAAACGGATAATTTCCATATTAGAAGACAAATATTGAAGATATTATTTTAGCATGCGGTAAATCTGAAGTATTCTTGTTTTATACACGTTGGTAAAGATCAATGAGTTTGCTCGTTCTGTCGTGTAAAGTCTAAAATAAATAGTTTATTCTTGCCAATTGACTGCAGACAGTAGCCAGAAGCTCTCTGAATTTTTATTCAACATCAAGCAACTATAAAAAGTTTCAATAGTTCTACCATGCTGATTTCTGATTTCCATGTAACAAATGAAAGAATATTATTTCCAATTGTTCATCCAGTTGAAAACGTTACAAATGTTTGATCACGTGAGTTGACATGTGTGACTTTATTTTGAAACTTTTTTATCCCCAAAGAATGAAACGCTGAAAAAGATTTATATACAAGCTGCTTTTCCCCCTGAGCGTTGGCATGTTTTAATTTGTTTTCAAATGTTCCCTTCTCCAAGTAAAATTTGTAACATCCGGCAATGTATGAATGTTAAAATTATCTGTTGTGAAAAAGATAAAATAATATATAGTATTCTATATTTCACGTAGCTTTCTTTGTAAAACAAAAATGTAATATATGCTGGGAGTTATACTGCATAGGCTTCCCTTATATACATATATTCTTAATATTGAATGCTATTTGTGTGCAAGTCATTTTGTTTTAAACGTTTTTTTTATATTTTTATGAAGGCGATTTTTCAGCCTTTTGAAAACAGCACTTTTTGTCAAAATATACATACAAGCTCTCAAGTGATTTTTCGTTCGCTGTAAGCCGGTGTAAAACACAAATCGTTCAATCAATCAAAACTCCTAGCTGCAAAAGTGTTGACAAATAATAGATGAGGAAATACTACAAGAACTACTTCATATGAGAAAAAATCACGTGCTTATATATTGATTGGTTATTGTTTGCTAACGTCTGGTGTCAAACATTTCATGTAATACCAGAACGAAAACAAATTGAACCATACCACAAATAAGTAGGTATTGTGACATGGGCCGATCTGGTTGATGCGTTCGTCATTTGGCCTTGCAGCAGGCCAACAAACAAACCCTTCATAGAATTTTCACAAGGATTTTTAAAGTACAGAAAGCACGTGGTAGGGCGGATTACCTCCCTTTTCTCCCTTCCAAGTCCAATGCAAGTAACCACAAATTACAATATCCCTGTCACCCTTTGTGTCACATTTTAACACAAAGTATAACCTACAAACACAAGATCTCAAATAGCAGAAGTGTGGTTACTTCCACATCGTGTATCATATACGGGGGATATATATACGCGTGTACGGACTTTAAACAATATTAGAATACGAATATATGGTGATAGATATTCACATTAATTTTCAAAGTACATAACAAAAATTACGAAAATCAAACCAAAAGAAGGAACATATATATACAAAAGATGTCCAACACCATGAAAGTTAAGTTAACTGCGCTGCAGGTCTTCAACAGCATATGAAAACTGATACGTTCGTGTACAAAAGCAGTAAGCTAACCACTTATAAATAGATAAATAATTGTTTTCCTGTAGCCTTAGCTTTTTTAATGTCTTACAAGTGGGAGTTAGTTGTCGGTCAGCTCAATACAGAAGGATTTCCAAAGTAAAAGTGACATGTAGATTGAAGAGCAGCACTAAAATGAGGGTTTTGATGTTGTTTTTAATTCTATATATAGTTTTTATGCAAATTTCTCTTCTTTTTTGTTTACTTTTTTGGAGCCCCTAATTCTCTATTCTGTAAACCCATCCGTGCACTCCCTCTATAATATATACCCCGGCGTTTCATTTTTTTAATTCAATGCATGTATATATCAATCCATGCAATCGTTTTCAAGAAGCATAATGTATATGCCACAATGTCATATTTCCTGCCCTCGTCATTCTATGATACGATTTTCAAATGTAACCATCTATTATTTCAACGTTGCTTTATATATGGTCCTATTTTTAAGATTGGTTGTCATCATTTGTAAATATTTGAATGTTTTTCATGCAAGAAGTTTGTAATTGAATGCGAGGTATTACTTGTATGAACAAGAGTGTTACATCTCAGCGTTACTTACAGCTTGGAGTAGAAGAAGTCTTTGATATATATAGCTATAGACTTAGCCGATACTAAATGTACAGTATAGACATACAAACACCATATAACCATCTTGACATTACCGAACTTAGAGAACATTAATGAACTTTACCGCATGCTAAAATAATAACTTCAATATGTGTCTTCTATAATATGGAAATATACGTTTGATAGTTTTTAGAAATGAAGAAATGTTCCCAGCCCCGTGTCCAACATCACGCTCTCGGGAGACGGATTTATAAAAGTTTTTAAGTTTTTCCAAACAATTTTTTTTTTTAGTATTTGACTTGCTATGCAAAATTGTACTATTTTATTGTTATAATTTGTTTTAGTAATAAATACTGTTTAAGGTGGTACCCAACACCTTGACTAATATTAATTTGGCTCGTTTAATTTTCATAAAATTTTGACAAAATGTTTACTTTGACCCTTTGACAAAAATATAAAAATTTCAAAAAATTTGAACCAACCACTTTATCAGAAAAATTTCATTGGTTATATAGCAGTTTGACAAACACTAATTTTGATCATTGAGAAGTTTAATATTTCCTTAACAAAACAACGTAATTAAAACGTTTAGCTGATTTTTACAGAGTTATCTCCCTGTAGTGTTATGTACCACCTTAAACTAAACGAATAATTATATATCCATGCTGTCGCTCAAAGGGTAAAATAAAATTGAAAGCTAAAGATGATACGTATGAAAAAGACCGAAAACTATATTCAGTAACAACCTAACAGAACAATAAAGGTAGAACAAATATAATAGAACATCCTGTGTTTGGGCATGAACAATAAAATACGCCTGTTTTAATTGGTTTACGATCTTTTGTATCCCACTAATAGTTAATCGGACTTATTAAGTTGCAAAGGGGAAGTTTTGAGTCAGGCTTGCTGTTTGGTTTCACAAGTTCTCATATTCTTAACACTTTTGAAAACATCCAAATATCTTTAAATTATCACCTACGTTCACCTTCTGTTGTATTTAAAACCTTGAACCATTTACCCTTCCGGAGCCCCTGAGTTCACATGATATACCGCGACACAGAATTGTTTCTGTTGAATTATCTTTTAATCAAACTTTTTAATTTTTAAGTGCTCTAAACTAATTTTACCTCGATCAGAGTATAGAAGTATCAAATTGACACTTCCAGGATCAGAGATATAGCTTAATCTACAGAAAAAGCGCATGATAAAAATGTTTCGTTCAGAAAGTACATTCAGTAAAAACAAAAAGTCGTTATTACAGACAACATCTAAATGAGCATCGTTTAAAAGAATGCTGGCAGTTGTTGGAAGCTATTACAAATAGCATATTGATAATATAACATCTTATAACAGTAATACACTTCCCAGTTACTATAAGACAGTTATATTTCCCATATACTATAATACTTACATCGGTACCCATCACAAATGTGATAGACACCATTGTGCCGTTCATTTGTAAGCTAATTTGTCTAAGTAGATTTTGATTGTCACCATTCTGAACAAACAGATCAGTTGGTCAATTGACTGGATATAAAGACATCCCAGCATGCAACGTTCGCACTACAACGCAGAATCAAATACGTGTTTATTGACATCTGAATAAAGATAGTAAATTAATTTGCTGAAGTTCACAAAAGACTTACACACCTGGCACAAAGGAAATTAGAGGGGAAGTTCTCATTACGGGGCTCCCGCTGGTTCTATTCACTCAGTCAAACTGACCGAAAATATATCTTCAATTGCAATTTATACTGACAAAAAGGGCAATTCTTTGACAACATTTAAATAATAATTGGTCATTTTCTACTTCGTTAATCTTTTTACATCGGTATTTTTCTTCCAAAAAAACCAAATGAGATTAATGACAAAATGGCCTTCCAATCAAAACATATCATTAAATGGCGCGTATTACATCAAAATATAAAATTATAATGATTCTGCTAATGGAGTACTATGTGTTATTGAACAGACGAATGAAGATTTAATTTACTATTATAGGAATATTTTTTTAATAAAAAGTTGCTTTTAACGATATTTAATTTGGAAGATTAACAAAACCACCACGAAGTACAGAAGATACGAAATAAAATATATATAAGGCTGGAACAAATCAATTAAAATCAAGTAAATCAGAAAATCTTAATTTTGGCCAAATGTAGATCCGTAAAAACAGAGATGGATATCACAATATCTGGACCAAAAGCGGTACAAAACGCGTTGAAAACTAGGAACTGTGAATATATGATATAAATAAGGAGATTTAGTATAACCACAGATGTATAACTATCAGTGCGACAACTATCCATAAAAACAAATAGACAAAGATATGGATATTTACAGGTCATCCTACGGCATTCAACAATGAATAAAACCCATACCATAGTAAGCTATAAAAGGCCCGACATGGCATAATGTGAAACAATTCAAAAGAGAAAAACAACGGCATTATTCAAATAGAAATAATAAAATACGGAAGACTGCAAAATAACCAACGACAAAATTAACCAACGAAAACCACGGACCACAGGTTTCTGGTTTCAAACACATGGGACAGTGTAACAACACAAAAGAAGCACAAACTATAAGACTCAGTTACTATAAGTACGAAGTAAACAAACAAACAAAAAAGAAAAAAGATACAAAGTACCGATTTAATAGTACTTGCAGCTACTAAAAGCTAGCATAAGGTCAAATTTCAACTTATCAATAGACTATGTTCTCCTTGATTAAAATGTCAATCAGTACACCTCTAACGGAATAACTCTTCAAGAAGTGCTTTTTATTCACATTACAAACAGGAATTTCGTTTGGAAACCTATTTAATAAAGTTGAAGCTGTGTGACAGGATTTATATAGCAAAATTCAGATGCTCAAATTTAAAATTTCCTGTAGAAACGGGAAGATGGTCTAGAATACCAAAAAATGAGCGAATTTGTCATCTCTGTGGAAACGGGATAGGAGATGAATTTCATTATCTATTCAAATGTCAAAAACAGGAAATAAAACTGCTTAGAAATAAATATATACCAGAATTTTATACTGCAAATCCAACGGAGTACAAATTAAAACAGCTTCTAACATTTTGTCATGTAGAACTTTACAAAAACTTAGCAATATTTTTAAGAATACTTACACGATACTTATGATTTATATTTGTCTTTTTTGAGTTGAATGTTATGGTAATTTGTAAATTGACATTTTGCTGTATTTTACCATGCATGCATGCATTATTATGTGTAGTGTAAATGTATTGAGTATAAAAATGTGGATACGTGTATATATGATGTCCTCTTGTACACCTATATATATATATGTGTCTGAGGTTTAATAATAAAGTATTGTCTATTGTCTATTAAGTGTAAAAAGGTCATAGGCAGGTTGATAATAACACGACCTTTTCAGTATTATTATTATTATTATTATTATTATTATTATTATTATTATTATTATTATTATTATTATTATTATTATTATCATATTGCTTTGGTTTTTTTATTGTTTCGTTTTCCAATTTATCCTACTTTATATATTTTTTTCAAATTACAATAAATTAAAAAAGTAGGACATTTGCTATATGTTAGCTGATTGTTATATCAATGAATTTGATAGCAGTTCTTCTTTACATATCATATTTTATTTAGAAGTCATAGTTGTCTATTAATTATTAAAAAAAAATGAGCAATTAATGTTAAAAAATTGCATCTTTTGTTTATAGGAAAATATTTTTTTAAGATGATGTACATCAATGCTTAAAAAAAGAAACACAAAACTTAATATGAATTAAATTGTCAATTTAGTGCATATATCACAGATATTCAGCATTATTGCACATCTACCAAGGCACTATACTTTATGTAGATATCAAACTATTGGAAAAAGAAAGTAAAAGGAATTGTGTGAAAATCCTTTCAATATAACTGATTGTTTTTAGACTGGTCAGCTACAGATAAATTTCACAAGGAAATAAAAGGGATTAGGCAACATATTGAATAGCCGGACATTTTGGATCTCTATACAAATTATCACAAGTCTAAAACTCTATTGGTCATCTGACGAGGGTGTTCAAACATGTTGAAAAGAAACATTTTAAGCCAGATTTCAAATTTGTCCACTTATATTCGAAATTTTCAAAACTTATTGCACAGCCACCCATTATATGTTAACTCACTCTATGAAGGAAAGCAAAACTTATGAAAGGGATGAATCTAAATAATATTCGCCCAAATCCAATTCCAATTTTATACTTTTTCTTCGAAATCTTAAAAATTGCGTCAACGGACGGAATACAATTGTTCCATTAAAAATCTATAAAAACATGGAATAAATATTATAATAAATTGTAAAGAAACAGTTAGACGGACAAAGATACAAGATCATCGAGGTTTTTCGAAACGATGGAACAAATCTACCCTTGAAAACATAGAATCAGCTAAAATTATAAATACTAGTATTGGTAAACATTATTATGTTCTAAGACAAAGTCTGGTTCTAAGAATAAAAAGAACATAATTATTCTTTAATTAAGTATTTTTTGACTATATGAAAACGTATATTTCCTTTCGAGATTAAGTTTTTCATGAGATTATGATTTACCATTTTATTTCCTTTGGTGTTTTAAAGAAAAAAGAAATCGAAGTAAAAAAAGTTTTACTTACAACGAGAGTGTGATTTCAATTCAAATGTTAAGGAATAGGTTTCGTGTTCATGAAAAGTTGAAAACTAAAATAAAATAAAATTCTTTTGTTTTTAATTGCAAATACATTAAGGAAAAAAAGACAAAAAAGTCCGAACAATGTTTCACTCACAAACCTATACCAACAGAGTGTAAAACGTTCATGTTTTAATAGTTTGATATTCAAAATACTTTCTCTTAATAAGATGAATTGATACTTTTATAACCATGATTACAAATCCTCTTCTATCTTTTTTTTTTAAATTGTTACATTTAATTAGAACATGTTATTCATCTTCAATTTCATTTGAATGACCGTTTTGCTTTTCTGAATATTATTTCTATTTGAACTGTTATACCAACAGTCTTTAATGATATGTTTAAATCTTAATTAAACGATAATATTTAAATTGAATATACTATAATATCAAAAAGTGGTAAAACATATTCCGAGTTTCTCAGCAGCGGAAAAGTTAAAAATTGTGAAACAAAACTTGAAAACTTTTCTCGGACCAATAAGATAGAAAATAGTTTATTAACCAAATATAACAAAAGTTTAATTCAAGAACTCTTTTGACAAATTATGTCGAATATTTGTAGATTTAATCTTATTGTTTGTCATATTTTAATTTACACGAATCCTCCTCGTATCAGATTTCGAAACTGTATCAAACATACCTTTGAAATAATGGAGGGAAAGAAAAAGGCAGAACAATAAAATCTCATGGAAAACATTACTTCATTACACATTAAAAAGTAAGCTTTTTTTCTGACTAATGAAAAAAAAAAGAGAATATAGACAATAACTTTATTAACCATATATATATAACAACAATTTATTTCACCATTAAATAAACAATCACCTTTGTCAGTCTTCTTTGATCAGATATTTAAAATAAAATGTTCATAACGATATATACACTATGTTTTATCTATGATTTCACGCAATGTTCCAGCATACATCCATATATACACGTATAACAAAGTTTAGCACTTTAAGCAGTCACGTGTTGCTATAACAATTCTCTAGACACTATAAATTGGCAGAGATTTTCTAGACAGTTTGCAGAGTTGAAATGTGAAGGATTTCCTTTGTTTTATTGAAGAATTACGAAAGATGAATCTTCAGTCTGACAGTTAAAGAATCAGTGGGAAAGGAAAAACAAACAGTATCTGACACTAATCCTAACTTCCGCCGTCGCAAACCCCCTCTGTAGGCAAGAACTGTTTTGACAGATTATCGTAACGATGTGTAGAATTTTACACAAATACTGATATTATTAAGTTGGACTAACACTTAGTTCGTTTGACTGTTCATGAGGTGACAACGGGGAACTACTTCTAGAATCGTCTAAGTCAATATCATCATCATCGTCATCGTTCATTATATCGATTTTATCATCATCGTCGAACGATATCATCGATCCATCAGTCGGTGACGAACTATGAAGACGACTAAGTTTATCACTGCCATTGTGCTGAAGCCTGAAAATAAATGATTTGTTAGAAAACAAATTGTTTGCAAATTACATACATGTTGGTCAAGCAGAAATACAACATATATAACATAACAGTGAAGAAATACATGTATAAACATAAAAAAAAAACATACAAAAAACCAGTGTTATGATATCGTAACTTTTGATGGACATGGACCTCATTTTCGCAACTCTAAAGATTTCTGCATAAAGTATTATATAAGTTTGTTTCTCTGTAATAACTCGTTGCATGTAATTAAAAATTTAAATGTTAATATCTAAGGATATAAAATTTCAGTCGATGTCATTTATGGAATGAAAACTTTTGGTTCTAGAATGTGAACATCTGCAGAAAGCTGTACTCTAGAAATATTTGGTTATTGACGTCGTTTGGTTGCACTCTCATTTACCTGTACGCTTTATTTCCTTTTTAGTCGTAAGAAAAAAACTCAAATGTAATTTTGCAGTTTCTATGAGTAGACGGGTTTAGATTTCTGAACAGAGTTTTTAAGCGACCTCAACAGAAAAGTGTAAAAGAAAATAATCAGAAATTTCACGGTCTTCAAATAAACAAGTTTTTGTACTTAAAAGTTTGCACCCTGGTATTTATACAGGGAAAATCTTTTAGGATGTTTCTGATCTTGCAACATATAAAATAACAGGTACACTTCTATACAATATAAACAATTAAATAAAAAAAATACATAATATCAAATTTAATTCGGTAATCTGAAATTGGCAGGTCAATATTGGTTCTACAAATCAACGGGTATAATAGCTTCCTTCTTAAACCTATTTGGAGAGATACTCAATTTAAACTATGCAAATTGTGCCGGAAAGGATCTCATGTCTCAGGGCTGTGTAAACTAGGTATAAATGTTTCTAATTTACTGAAAACAGGAGGGATTCGTTTAAATAACAATTAAATATCATTCGCTTAAAGCACCCTATCTTTTGGGCAGACATAAGAATCAAATGCTTTAATTAAACTTTTAAGTTTTTTCCCATGTGCACTGGTCGCATATTTTATATTAATATTCTTAAGTATTATATAAATTGAGAAGTACTAATAATATTTAAACATATTTAATGTTTCTTATTATTTTCCGTTGAGAATAGAAAAATGCATTTTTAACGTATTAATCATTAAATGAGACTTAAATCGAACTTAAATTATGTCTGTATAATTTTAGATTATCAATAATGTATTAAAATGGTCTGGAATCTCACATTATGCATACCTGTTAAAAGTTTATGTTTAAAATTGATAAGTGAAAAATCTTAAAATTGATTTCAATTGTTAAGATGATTTCAAAGTTTATTGTATATTAGCTTGAATTCAAATAATATCTTATCAAGCAGTTGGTAAACCAAACAATTAGAATTACTTAAATATGTGAAACAAAATAAAATGATAACCATTATCCGATTTTCAACGATAAAAGACTTAAAAGATTTCTTATAATCATATCTGCTTCGTGAATGGAGTTTATACACTAAAGCCGATCTAGTTATGTACTTCGTGTCAAACTTGAGGCTAAGTGATGATCTCTTCCTTACATAACTAAAATCTTTCTTTTACCCATTTCGGCAAATACGGAAACGTTGGAATGTATTTAGGTAAGTCTTTCGAACTACAGGTGCGAGAAGTAAACATTTAAACAAAAGAAAATTGAGCTTTTTATCAAATAAATAAGAATGATATTGAATGTATTAGTGGATCGGTTGATGAATTGTATCTATCATTTTAACACTGATATAACTGGCCAGATTACAGATATTAATGGTTCAGTGTCGGTCAGTAAGAGTTTTACGTGACACAAACAGAAGGCATTTCTTAACGTAATAAGAATTTCTACTCATATATATTTATTCTATGTATAAATGACCTAAAACGATCTGTTTATCTTCATTGAAACCAATTAAATTTTGACAGAAGAACGTGCATCATGTGGAATTTTGACGGCTAATTCGGGTGTCTTATCAATGTCATTAAGAATATTGGATATATTTATCATGTATAAACTGTATGGGGGGATGTTTTCAATAATACTTTCATTTTTCACACCTTTGTCAAAATATCTCAACACAAATAATAATGCAATTTATTTTTTTCTATTAGTCACACCACAGATGTTGAATGATGACGAAATGTTTCATTAGGACTTTTCTAAAAATAATGTAAATTTTTAAAGTTCTAATCAAAATTAATCGGAATACTATACATTTTCTTTGATAAGTTGTGAGTTGGTCCATTCATTTGAAAGTTGAAATACAATGAACACTATTTATTTATAAATTAAACTGTGAAAAAGTAACTTTATATTCTTTTCTTTTCCTTCTTGTAATAAATAATTTGATTTACTTTTTAACAATACTGGTTATAAACTTGATGACTCTGAGTTCCCACTTTTAATTTTTTTATATTTTAGCTGTGATAATTTTTATTAAGTGTAAGTTATAAGGTTTCCCCGTTCCAATTAATATCCTATCGTCCACCCTCTTCATACTTAAGTATATACTAAAAGTTATCGAGCTTGCTTATTTTCTTTCAATGAGACTTGAGAGACATTAAAAAGTCTATTTAAGTAAAGTTTAAGAGGTTAATGAAATAACCAATTAGTCTTAAAATAACTGGACATTAGAAAGCCTTGGTGAGACCTGTCTGGGCATAGATGACCACTCAAGTCAAAATCTACAATAATATACATAATATCATCTTCCGATACACAAAATACATTGACAAAACGTCTTTAACCTTTCGTCGTATAATTGTTACATTGTCACAACTTTCCTGTCGGCAATAGGTTAAACCCCGTCTATAAACAACTCTAATGAAGCCTGGTGTAACTGCTTTACAGTAAAGTGTTGACAAAGTTTTATTCAATTTGGTTATGTTGGTAATCAAAATATTAGCTAAGAACAAACCCAAGTCAAAAATTTAAATAAATATAAATAATTTAAACGGAAAATCTATTCAGTAGCTGTCTAGAAGAACACACGAAGAAAATAGATTTTGTTGTAACTCTGGTCTCGTGGTATATTGATATTTAATTTCCTATTTTTAAGCTGTTTGTCCACATTAATCGGCGACAAATTTACAAATCCTTAAGTGAATTTGCGGAGTGTCAATCTCTTTACAGATAAATAATGTTCAATAAAAAGGAAAATATCCCCTATTGACTCAGTGATATAGATGTTCCACATTATAATAAATTGGTTTTATATCTCGAAAACGTTAAAGGAGAAGGAGTATAACAATACTTACTTTCAACTTAAAAACAAAATATTTAAATAAAGTAAAAAATTATATACATATTTTTTATAATGATTTATATTCTTATAAAACATATAGTTAGTTAAAATGATTAGTCGTTTATGAAATATTGAATTAAAAAACATGTTCGCGAATCTTCAAAAGAAAAAACATATGAAAAAATTTTGTAAAATCATTACAATATCAGGTAAAATCTGATAAATTTCAAATTATTCATTCGATGACAACTTTAGATTTTGCCTGTGTAGTAGAGATATACATATTGTTTGATTTTGATACAAATTGAGATATCATATTTTTCTCGATTGAGCTGTAGTTTTATCATTTGTAAACACAACATAAAATCAATCATCGATTCTTTGATCTTTACAATATTGTACATGTAAAAATCTGTGGAACTTTGCTCCTCCGGTCAAAGAAAGCATGTTACATATTACAACTTTTTCTTATTACTTAACACCTTCTTAAAGATAAAGATCAAGATCAGTTTAAGATGACCCTAAGCGAAGTTTGAACATACTATAATTATGAATAAGTTCATTAGAAAAAATATTGCAAGATTTAAATGTGATAAAAATTGGAGAGAAAATGGAAAACGATTAATATTTAAAAAAAAAATTATTAATACTGATTTTGGTTACATTGAAATCCCAACTGATGATAAACTATTGTGGTTACTACATTTGGTATGTATTTTCCTTGAATGTCGGAGTGGAGACAGAATTTTCACAAACTCTGAAGAAAACTATTTAACAATTCTATCATGTGAATTACCAATACAATTCTTTTGTATTTCAATTTTGTTTGTATTATGTCAAAATAAAATTGTTCATGAAATATTAGTACTATATTATAAATTTGAAAATGGAAAAGAATTTTAAAAAGTAATAAAATACAAGGAGATAACAATCAAAAACAAAGACTTCAGAGAAAGACAAACATGACAACGGACAAAACAAAACGGGAAAAAACAAATACTGTCCTAAGACCACTACACAGAAAACTAAAGATTTTGGACGTCCTGAACCCATAAAAAATCAAACCTCGAATTTCAATCACAAGTACATTAGAAAGGGATTCAGTAAATAAATATTTTAGACGTTCTTTTTATGGTTTCACAAAAAAAAAACCTTTATTCACTGAGTTGAAGGCAAAGCGTGAAAATTTCTGAGGTATGCTTTAAATTTGTGGAAATTTGGGATATTGCAATACATAATTTTAGCATTCTCCAGTGAAAAAAATCTTTATGGCCTACAAATGTATGACAACTGAAAAATCCGTATTCAGTTTTTGGGTAAACATATACTTTTCGATGTAACACCAATATACAAAAATAAAGTAAAGCAAATGAATAAAATAAGTAACAAAATTGTTGCCCTCCTCAACTCCTTTAAAAACACATTTTTGTTCCAAATTGTTTTTAATGAAGAAAGTACCTTGTTAAAAATGTCAATTGTTATTAAACACATTAGTATAAAGAAACTTCTGTATTTGAGTTCTCAACTGTTAACACGAATTATTCAATAAAATGCGTTACTGAAAAGAGAGGCGATATAAGAGAGACACTGTTTCGAAGTTAAATACAAACTGTGAATATCATACCTATGTAAACGGTTGTGTAATATTTTTTTTAAAGTCATTGCAATCAAAACGATCTTATTTAGACAATTGTTGACATTATTTATAAAAGAATTAATATAAAATATTATGAATAAAAAACTAAAATCATAAAATCATAAAATATGAAAGTCATGAAGAAAATCAAAGCTAAGTCAGTTCTTTTTTTATCCAATATTACAAAATATTTTATGAATATGCACAGAGAACGATGTGGACATTATTTATGCGTTTGTGAATTAACGATATGTCTTAAATTAAAATAGTAATGATAATAAGCGAATAATTATTTTTGTTATAATATTTAGAAGAAATGAACAAAACATGATTATAATCATCAATAAAACAACGACATAGATATAGAGTTTTTTTTTAATTTTATATGATAAATCTATATTTTATTCATTTAGAAAGACACATTTTATGAGTTATTTTATGTTATTTTATTTGTAACATAACTATAATTATTTTTGATTATTAACAAGCAAAATTATATTATCCAAATCAACTAAAACAAGCAAACTGTTAATTTTCAACTAATAAAAATATTTAAAGACATATACACACCCAGACATGCACAGAATAAATGATTCAAAATAGCCGAAAACTCAACTTTAAAACATGAAACATACCTATTTTTAGAGGCTGCAGCTCTGTCTCTTTGCCGCCTGTTTTTGAACCAGTTACCAACTTGTGTAGGTGTAAGACCAGTGGCTTGGGCTAGCTCCCTCTTCTTTGTAGGATTAGGATAGGGATCTTGTAAATACCATTCCCTCAACAAATTTCTCGTCCTTTCTTTAAAGCAATGCGTCTTCTGTTCGCCGTCCCATATTGTCCTTGGTAATGGGAACTTCTTTCGGACCCTATATTTATCTACAGGGCCTAAAGGTCTACCACGTAATTTCTCAGCTTCCTGATAATGTGCTTCTAACCACATTGCTTGTAATTTAGCATGGGATTCTTTGGTAAATTTGTGATGTTCTATAATATGATACAAGTCTCTAAAGTTTCCTGTATGAAATGCCACTAAAGATCTGGCTCTCAATACAGATTCGTGCTTATTCAAAGCTTCACATGCTGACGGGTTCACTGGCAAAGACCATAAAAAACGTCCAAGTCTTTCTATATCACCACTTTCTTCCAAAGTTTCACAAACTTGTGCCACTTGTTGTGGAGTAAAATGTAAAGTCGGCAAAGCAAACATATTGTCAAAATGTAAATGCACAATTCTTTAAAGCTTTTTTTCACACTGCAAAACTGTGAAATTTTAGTGTATTAATTCATTTCCCAAAACTACAAACAAATATCTCATAAACCGATAATACAATGAAAATGATTGTCAAAATCTGATATTATGATGTTTTCATCAAGAGTAAACATTGATATATCATAAGTGTTTGGGAGTGGTTAAGAATATTAATATACTGTAATCAAATATATCGAGCAATCAAAGTTTAAAAACAGTTGCAAAACGATTGGTTGATACTTCTCTTTTGAAATTATTACTATAGAGACAATGTCAATCACCGCCCACTTCTGTCAATCATCTCGTATCTTACATTTGATTGGACAATGATTAACAACATGAAGAAAACCTCACTGGATAATAATATTTTCAAATACTATTAATTGTTACAATGAAGTACTTACGTATGTAAACTAATTGGTAATGATAACGGGTAGTACTTGACGGTGTCATTTCATCACAGGTGGGCTGGACAAAAATTCCAACACAAAATGAGTTATACGATAAACATTTACTAAAACTAATTTCATTGATAGAATATTTTCAGTTTTGATTTAAAATATCTTCAATATTTCATATCGAGACAATGAATGGTTTAAATTCTTGACTATTTTATTAAATTGTTATAGAGGTTATTTTTCGTAAAGCTATTGAGTAGGCACTTGTGATGCAAATATTATTTACATTGCTAATTCAAAAATACTTTTTATCAAGTTGATTTAAAAGTAAAAATGCCAGTTGAAGATTCCATGTGTCATACACCCCGGGTTGTTGTAACTTTGTAATTACTGTGTAGAATAGGTTTGGAAAGATATAGAGAAAATTGTATCTGACAATGTGTCAAGCCAATGATCATATATTGTATTTTATTTGCAAAATCATCAAGATTTAAATAGAAATAAGTATGATTCGGAAACAGCATTAATTACATTTACTTGGTTTTACCAAGTATTTGTATAGTAAGAAGGTTCTTACTTTACAATCCTTGGTTTTACAAAAAAAAAAAAGAATTACGGTTTTACGGAATGTGTTTTTTTATGAGGAAGTAAATATATATATAAGAACATTTGTTGTTCGACCTGTTAGTCAAATGCGTTTTGTTAAAATATACTTTTTCACTTTTTTGGTCTTTTGGAAAATGTTGTTTGTGCTGTATTTAGACCCCTCTAACATGAACATTGTTTTGCATGCACACGTATAAAAATTTCGGTTTTTATCCAACGCAATCATAGGTTTGAACGTTGTTTTCAATTTAGACTTGTTTATATATATATACATGATTTCTAACCTATGTACTGTTTGTTCGAATTTAACCGAAACTGTATCTCGAATTATTACAAATTTTATAACGTATTCATAAAAATCAATGAATATATAATAGTAAAATGTGTTACTACAACAAAATGACCTATGCAGGTGGTTTCTTAAAGAATATCATATGTAAGAATACACACTAAAGATGTATTCTAGACAAAAGTGAGAAAGCTATATTATACCACCTATAACATAATGTGTGAATATTCTTACCAAACCGTTATAAACAGGCATGGGAAATCACTTGTATAGACAAACTGTAACACATACAGATATAAAGTATAACAGTATAATTACATAAGTTCTTGCTGTGTGGGTTGCTATATTTTATAAGAAAATTGTCCATTTTGATAGCCTGGTCAATTCTTAAAACGAAAAAAATAGCATTGCAATTTTAAACATAAAGTTAACAAAATGTATAAAATCTTTATTTCATGTTTATTTCTCAGTTTGATGACCGAGTCAATGCAGCCGTATTTTTTCTGAAAATAACGAAATTTCTTGGTTTTTTTTTACTTTCACCGTTGAAAATTACTCGAAGCCCATCAGAATGCTGCCCAAATAAACATTTAATTTATCTGGACGTAAAACAATAACGCTTGTGTTCGTGTTTCCGGTATTGTATAAATTTGCAAATGTATCTTTGACTTGGTTGGGTTACTGTCTCTTTGATTTGGTTGGGTTACTGTCTCTTTGACTTGGTTGGGTTACTGTCTCTTTGACTTGGTTGGGTTACTGTCTCTTTGACTCGATTGGGTTACTGTCTCTTATGAATTATACGCAACATCTTTTTTATTATTCACTAAAATGAAGAAACTCAGAGGGGACGAATTTGAAAGATTTTTATATTTGAAAAAATAACAAGAAGTGAATAGAAAAGCAATGAAAAAATTATTTTTTTGTCACATTTTTGCATGATAGGCAATGCAAGAGCTTTGAAGCTAAGCAAAACTAAGTATAAGTTCCATTGAATTTAAGAGATATTATACAGTATATATATATATACTGATTAATTTTGCTTACCTATTTTTCTAAATGTTTGACTGACCAGGAGTAGTAAAACATGTACATATAGTCCGGTAGCCTACAAAGAAATTTAATGTATGTTTCTGAGTACAACTTATTTCATTTTAATCGGATTATTTGTATGAATTCTATATTTAATAACTCTGGATTATCATATACAAGTGTTGTTCAAATAATATTGCACATAGACGATGTTAAAGACATGGTCAAATATTAACGTTTAAATATTTTCTTAAATAATTTGTATATTGTTATTGGTCAGTCTGCTTTAAAAACGAATTTTATCTATACTTTAAAACCGCTTTAAAACACAAGATTTTGGACTAGAAAAATATGTCGGAATGTCAATAACACAAATCGTAACACACAATTTGTAAATTAAGATACTGGAATATGGTATGATTGCCAATGAGACACTTTTAACCAGATTCAATGAGACACATTTAAACCAGAGTTAAAATGAAGAAGATGTAAGCAACTATAATTCACCGTAGGGTCTTCAACATTGAGCATACTCATACCGAGTAGTCAGCTAAAACTTGAAGGACCCGACATGAAAACATGTGAAACAATTTAAACGGGAAAACAAAACAGTAAACGAAAAACAAACATGCGGACAACAACCGACATCCACTTAATAACAGACTCTTGCATGATTTGGAAGTCAAGCAATATTCGTTCAATGTGTCATAAGTTTAGATTTATGTAGAAAAACACTGGAGTGAAAACAATCAGAATCGAAAAGACTATAAACGGACTGACTAGAATAAGTGCGCCGACCGGATCAGAATGCATCTCTAGCTAGGGACGTATCTCCTGAATAACAACCAGTGGCAAAAGTCTCAAAATCAGGAAGACAATAAAAACGTCCTATTGTGTAAATTCCGTCTGAAACCGGTAAATCGACTTGGTTTCGTAAAAACAGCATAGAAAAAAAAATATTTATGAGGTTTTATGTAACTTAAATGAGATAGCTAATGAATATCATTACTTCTATGTATATAATTAAAATGATATAACGCTTCCACATATATACATACGTGCACAGTACTATATTAGATCCTTTCATATGTTCTCAAAATAAAAGCAGATGTGGATATACGTCAATGGGACAGAAATGCAACCATACAAATAACCAAAAAGACGTATATGTGCTGTTTGTGTACAGTTAACATTTAATGTTATTGTTCTGAACCATTGAATTGTGCTTTAAAAAAATGAGAAAGTCGTAATATGCTGTTAATTCAGATATTTTGCTATACTTTTTCCAATGCATATGAAACCATCATATTAATTAGAATTCACGAATTTAGATTCGAATTCAAATTCGTATAGCATTATTTTGATGCAGCATATCCAGAAACTACATTAACTTATTTCACGTTTTTGTACGTTGATCAACAATCGAATCAACAAACGCACGTTAACGCACATGCTTTTCTTATAAATGATTGTATTAAAGACTTTGCCGTTTGCATTTCATTGTTTCTTTGCACGATGTTTTCTCTTGTAGCACTTGATTTGTCTAACAATATAACGCGAAGAAAAAAATCTGAACAAGAGTATATATATAGAATTGTTAACAAGTCTAAATTGAAAACAACGTTCAAACCTATGATTGCGTTGGATAAAAACCGCAATTTTTATACGTGTGCATGCAATATATATATAAATCATCACGGATTTCACCAAAATCAGTAATTATCAAAGTTCTTCTAATTAATAACCGCATCAATATTTTCGAGATATCTTTTAAAAAAACGACTTTCTTGGAAAAATAATTTAAATACCTACATAATTTTCAAATAAAATATCTGTCAGGAAAAAAAAACAATAAGTAAGTTAAAAAAAAGGAAACGCTTGGTCGACATCAAATTGTTTGACTGCCTACGCGCACGTGTTTCAACTAATGCGCATACTGGAAGACAATATGTTGTCTATTCTGACTGTTCTGTATATTTGAATGCTGTCTAATTTGTATATCCTACATTGTTTTTTCTTTACATACATTTAGAGTTCATTTTTTTTGGTTGTTTCTTTCTATACAAACGCACATGGTTCCATTGGCAATTAAGGACGAAACACAGGGATTACCAAATATGAAAATAGGAAGATGAGGTATGATTGCCAATGAGACAACTCTCCACCAGAGACAAAATGACAGAAGTTAACAACTATAGGTTACAGTACGGCGATTTAGGGGTGGTGCTTCTCAAACCTTAAAATATTTTCGGCCCAGGACGTTTGCATTTATTAATAGGATATTTGCGCTTTTTTAAGTGGACATTTGCGCTTTTGAAAAAAGGACATTTGCGATTTTTTTCTACCGAACACATGTGCTTTATCAACATAGCCTTTGATATATCTAATTTTGAAGTAGTTTATGGATTGCTGTTCAAGGATATCCGTCATAAAAGACAAAACTACAGGATGAGATGAGTAAAATATTATACCACTATGAAAATATTCTGACCATTTGTTGCTCTTTTTCTGTGTGATGGCTGCTCAGCTCATAATAATGGTGGATATCTTTGTATTCACTAGAAAGTCCTAACTTGAATCTTTCGTCAAACGAAAATACTTCAAAAGAGAGGCAAAAGATACCAAAGGGACATTCCAACGCCA
This sequence comes from Mytilus californianus, assembly GCF_021869535.1. Taxonomy (NCBI): domain Eukaryota; kingdom Metazoa; phylum Mollusca; class Bivalvia; order Mytilida; family Mytilidae; genus Mytilus; species Mytilus californianus. Next base: position 118,471,534 of record NW_026262690.1, on the reverse strand, counting down.
TGGCTAAAAAAGAAAAAGACCAACAGACAAACAATAGTACACAAAACTCAACATAGAAAACTAAAGACTGAACAACACGAACCCCACCAAAAAACTGGGGGTGATCTCAGGTGCTCAAAAGGGTGGAAGGAAATAAACTCTCATATAACAACCTTGAATTTTTCTTCAATGTCAACATGAACAGCCATTGGTTTAAAAATCAAATTTAGGTCTTCACTATTTCAAAAAGGCTCAGACAAACAAAGATTTAAGATGGAAAAAAAGTATAACAAAAATACCGAACTCCAAGGTAAATTTACAAATAGTGAAATTTATAAAAAAAAAATACTTTATGAACCAACGGAACGAATGGTAAACAACCGTCACTTTACTCACTTGTAACCTGCATTTACCAAGAAAAGTTCACTTTCCAGGCAAAAGAATGAACACAAGAGGAATAAAATTTCTATATTTTTAAATCCATGATTCGTATAAAGCTGCTAAATTTCAATGTTTCATCCATATATGTCAATATGATAATTCAGTTTACACTTTAACTTTTATACAAGGTAAAAAACGCAAATGTCCGGCCAATTTGGTATAGGTGTATCAAAGCTTAAAGTGCAAATGTCCATAGTTTTGGAGGGCAAATGTCCTTTCGTGTTACCGATAAAAAAGTGTAAACGTCCTGTGCCTAGATTTTTAGCACAGAGATAACTTTGGAACGTTATTGAAAGACTATAAATAAGTTTTACTTATATTTTGTCATAAAATTGAGATACATATAAAAATAAGGAGATATGGTATGATTGCAAATGAGACAAATAAATATCCACCATCGTTCAAATAAGTATAATTGATACATTTTTGTACATACATATATGCATTCATATTTAAGATATTGCAACAATTAAAAAAAAATCCAATATTTTCCAACGGTTTAAATTATTTATTTATAAGCTCCAACATTAGAAATTTTTGAATTACAGGATTTTTGTTTAGCAAAATAGAAACACCAACTTCGAAGTAATATACTTAGTATCATTCAAAGATATGTATTGAATTTCACTCGTTACTAGAGGAAATCTACTGATAACATGCAGTTTTTATATTTCTATTATCGCTTTATTATGAACTGTCAATTTCACAGGTGATTATGGATTGTGTGACAATTATCTCCCCTTACTCTGACACATCTCACCTTTACAACCAGGTAATGCAGCATCTCACGGCGCTACCTGTCATTTTAATCAGGTAACAATTGGAATTATAGACATCTCGTTATGTCACATGACACTAATAAATGTCCATCCTGTTTCAAAAAAGGTGTTAAAATTCTCATGACAGTTTAGCACATCATTTTAGTCCAGTCAATTGTCTAGATTCCGTTTCTAAATAGAAGATACGGTTAGAATTGCAGCAATATGATTGTATAAATTAATAAATATCTGTATTTCTCCATGTAGTAATTGACACATGTTAACCTTGAACGTGACAGGTTCTCGTTTCCGAGCTAATAATATAACAAACAGATCAACTATTTGACAAATTAGAATTAATGATATATACATTTGAACCTTATTAAAGGGAATATCTTTCAATGGCCTTGCGTCGAACAACATATGCATACGTTGGACCTTGCGTCGCACAGCATATGCATACTTGGTATATACATTAGATACCGCCACAACAAAATAGCACTTATAATTGCATTTTGGACCTGAAATAAAATTTAGACCTTAAGATATGGCATAAAATATTTGTAGTGCAAATAACTTTATTTTGACCTCTAAATATTTTTTATTTTTTTTACTTTTTGTGTTGTCACTGATTCTATCACATTAACGCCATACACCGATCAATCAAAACTGTATGAAGGGGTCGACACCTCAGATCTCACATTCCGAAACTGTCCATATATTTTTCCGTGAAATTCTAGAAATTAATCTGATGAATATAATTGGAGATGCACATTGTACGTGGTCCGAACTAGGTCTGTGAAGTTGGACCCTACATCACAGAGTTATAAATATGTTAAATTTGCATCATTGTATGAATTAATATATGAATTTTATATATACAAATAGTTTAAACATCTTTATTGAGTATTATTTAGACTCTCTCTATATAAAATGATATTAAAATTTCTCTAGGGTTCATCTACTTCCAAATTTTGACTATATGTATAATTGATTCAAAGGTAATTATTCATACCCCTTTAGACAATTACCGTCTCATAATCATGATCGACAGATATGAAAGGTTCATATATATATATAGTACCATGCAAACATTGTGCAAAACGAGGTATATCAATTTTTTCTCTCACTGTGCAAAACGAGGTATAGCAATTGTTTCTCTCACTGTGCAAAACGAGGTATAGCAATTGTTTCTCTCACTGTGCAAACGCGATTTAATATTGCTGTTGAAGACAAATTTAATAGAATATTACAAATTTTCACACATTTTGTAAAATAAGTTGTATCGTAGAGCACCAAGACCATAAAATGATGCATCCGCATCTGTAAAAGAGAGGCGAAAGATACTAGAGGGAAAATAAACTGACCACGCCATGGCTAAAAAAGTAAAAAGACCAACAGACAAACAATAGTACACAAAACACAACACAGAAAACTAAAGACTGAGCAACACGAACCCCACCAAAAACTGGGGGTGATCTCAGGTGCTCCGGAAAGGCAAGCAGATCCTGCTCTACATGAGACATCCGTCGTGTTGCTCATGTTAGTACAAACCCGGTGATAAGTCTAATTCGGTAGGTCACATTCGGGAAAATAAAACCAAAAACATAACCATATATAAACATCTGGTTTTGTTCTGCAATGTTCTTCTTACCGTTTTTTTGGGTTAAATACTTTAACTGCACTGTTAAGCATTATTCAGAAACAATTTGAGGACACTTAACATAAAATGATTAACATTAAAATTAGTAATTAAAATAAGAGGTGCATTTAGCCGTTGAATGTTTTTTTTTTGGGATCGCCTTTTAAAAACCCATCAAAACTTAACCCTATAGAAAAAAATGCACAACTGCACTTCTGTGTTGACATAAACATATCCTTGATATGGTCATAACTATAAATTAATAAATTTAACAAAACTTCGATTTGTTCGAAAAACTAAGGATATTAGGTCGATATCTATTTGCGCCAAAAATGAATCCATTTGCGTCAAAACTTATTAGCGCCAATGGTACTTCTGCTCCATTTCATGTTGAAAACAATAGGTTTCATTTGCGCTAATAAAACCATCATACAATTGCGCCAATTTTATCAATTGATTCATTTTTACTGATTTATGTCTACCAAATTATTTTAGAAGGTCGCTAAGATAGCATCTCAGTTGCTTTTAGTTTTTAGGCTGTTCTCAAAATTAGTCTTTTTGGTTTCTGAGTATTATTTGCATGCATATTGTCTAATCCCCGACTCAAAATAACTACAAGATTCATCTGTAAATAGCCTAATTCAACACGACTTCACTGTACATCTCCATCTAATTTCTCCATTTTTCTTAATAAATGCCTGACGGAATTTGTGATCTTCTACAACGATCTCAGATAGGTTTCCTTCTATCAGACTCTATTTTCCTCCACAATATATCAGACATATTTACATGTAACAAACTTCTATTACTGAGCAATTTATTTATTGGTGAGTTTTCTTAATTTTGATGAGTGTTCTGTTTAATCTAAAGACTGTAGGTTAATTATAGTATATGTTACATGTATAATATAGGTCAAAATATATACAGGTAAATGTGGCTCAATTTGATTCCATTTAGTGGTGCAATTAATACCATCAGAAAAAAAAGAGAGTGGAGCAATTGATACCTTTCAAAACTCTAATTGGCGCAAATTGATTCTGGCCGGAAATTCGACCCCAGGAACTATTCACCTTAGCTGTCTTTGGCAAAACCTTTTTGAATTTTGGGGCCTTAATGCTCACCAACATCTTTATTTGGCCTTTTTAACTTTTTTGATTCGAGCGTCACTGATGAAGCTTTTGCAGACAAAACGCGCGTCTGGCGTACAAAATTTTAAGCATAGCATCTTAAAACATCATTATTTTTAATTAAAATTGCCTTTGTGCCTTTTATTGACAAAAACATAAAAAATAAAATAGCTATAAATTCAAAATAGTTGAAGTATACTAAATGGCAAAAGAGACGCTTTCTTTTTTTTCTTGCGTTTTATCAGAGACATATGTCTCTGGTTTTATGAATATTTCATCCACAAACGAATATGAAATTAATATCCTTTTCTTAATAAAATTATTTAGATTTTAGGTAAAAATATACAGATAACAATCCTATGACACCCTTGAAAGCCACAATATAATTATGATGAAAACCGCTTTTTTATGAGACTGTGAAACACCAAAGTTTACCTATGATCCACACAGCCGTGTAATTATACAGCGGACCGTGACATCGTTCAGCACCGAAAGGTTACAAGTTTTCTGAAAATAGACCAAACTATCGCCCTCCATAAAAAAATGGAAAGAAGGCAGCAAGGTCACTGAAGATGCCTTTTCGTCCTATTATAAAAAAAAATGGTGAAAATAGGAGAAATCTCACAAACAGTCTCTGTACATATATAGCAATATACGTCTTTTTATGTTTTATTTAAAAAAAAAAAAAACCAATGTTAGAACCGATAAAAGCATTATTCAAAGGATCAATGAGTTTACATGGTTCGTATCTAAGTTTACGGGCTCTGTAAACACCATTGCCGTAAAATTAGGATGTGTTATCTCGTTTTTAAAAAGAATTCTACTGGTACAGCCAATCGTTCTATAACCAAATATTTTAATTTACGAAAGAATTTAGTAAAAGTTTATTTGATTTGTGGTAAAGAAATCACTGACTTATAATGATTTACCAGTTAAATATAAGTTACGTTCTTTGAAATCTAAAATCAGTTTATTCTTATGTTGTGCTGTTGTATCACTGTCTATCCCAGATTAGGAGAGGGCTGAACGCTTACAAAAATGATAAACCCCTCCAAACTCTATTTGCCTATCCCAATTTGGGATTCTGTAATTCAGTGGTTGCTTTGTCACAAATCAGACCGTTTTTTTTTTATCGTTTTACATTTTGTCATATTTTATAGCTGACTATAAGGTATGGGTTTGCTTATTATGGAAGTTCATTAGGTGACCTAAAGTGGCAAGGTATAAAAATAAGAAGATGTGGTAAGATTGCCAATCAGACAACTTACCATCATAGACTAAACGAAATTGAAGTTTACAACTATAGGCTTTAAAATTGACATGATTTGATCTCTGTTCGCTATTTGTCTCCTTGACAATCATACCACATCTCCTTATTCAAATTTTTTTACATCCTCTCTTCGTAATGCTTTACCAACGATCCTGACAATTGGGTCTACTGTTGGTATCTTTTGATATAGTCATCAATTCAATTGGTCCAAACAAGGAAGCTACTATACCTATTATTTAAGTAATTATTATTCTGAAAATGTAGCAAAACCTCAACGTTCCTCGATCCTTAATCGCTTACTCTTTTGTACCACCTAAGTCGATCCAAATGGTTTTTAAAAAGTTTTATTGTTATTGAAATAATAATAACCAACGGGAAAATGAAATAAAATACTACAAGTCAAAGAAAAACAGACAACACATTGCTAAAGTTCTCCAGTAAGAGTTTTACTATGATACTATTAGTCAAAGAAAAACCGACAACACTCTTGCTAAAGTTCTCCAGTAAGAGTTTTACTATGATACTATTAGTCAAAGAAAAACCGACAACACTCTTGCTAAAGTTCTCCAGTAGGAGTTTTACTATGATACTATTAGTCAAAGAAAAACCGACAACACTCTTGCTAAAGTTCTCCAGTAAGAGTTTTACTATGATACTATTAGTCAAAGAAAAACCGACAACACTCTTGCTAAAGTTCTCCAGTAAGAGTTTTACTATGATACTATTAGTCAAAGAAAATCCGACAACACTCTTGCTAAAGTTCTCCAGTAAGAGTTTTACTATGATACTATTAGTCAAAGAAAAACCGACATTGAACACTCTTGCTAAAGTTCTCCAGTAAGAGTTTTACTATGATACTATTAGTCAAAGAAAAACCGACAGCACTCTTGCTAAAGTTCTCCAGTAAGAGTTTTACTATGATACTATAAGTCAAAGAAAAACCGACAACACTCTTGCTAAAGTTCTCCAGTAAGAGTTTTACTATGATACTATTAGTCAAAGAAAAACCGACATTGAACACTCTTGCTAAAGTTCTCCAGTAAGAGTTTTACTATGATACTATTAGTCAAAGAAAAACCGACACCACTCTTGCTAAAGTTCTCCAGTAAGAGTTTTACTATGATACTATTAGTCAAAGAAAAACCGACAACACTCTTGCTAAAGTTCTCCAGTAAGAGTTTTACTATGATACTATTAGTCAAAGAAAAACCGACAACACTCTTGCTAAAGTTCTCCAGTAAGAGTTTTACTATGATACTATTAGTCAAAGAAAAACCGACAACACTCTTGCTAAAGTTCTCCAGTAAGAGTTTTACTATGATACTATTAGTCAAAGAAAAACCGACAACACTCTTGCTAAAGTTCTCCAGTAAGAGTTTTACTATGATACTATTAGTCAAAGAAAAACCGACAACACTCTTGCTAAAGTTCTCCAGTAAGAGTTTTACTATGATACTATTAGTCAAAGAAAAACCGACAACACTCTTGCTAAAGTTCTCCAGTAAGAGTTTTACCATGATACTATTAGTCAAAGAAAAACAGACAAAACTCTTGCTAAAGTTCTCCAGTAAAAGTTTTACCATGATACTATTAGTCAAAGAAAAACAGACAACACACTTGCTAAAGTTCTCCAGTAAGAGTTTTACCATGATACTATTAGTCAAAGAAAAACAGACAAAACACTTGCTAAAGTTCTCCAGTAAAAGTTTTACCATGATACTATTAGTCAAAGAGAAACAGACAACACTCTTGCTAAAGTTCTCCAGTAAGAGTTTTACCATGATACTATTAGTCAAAGAAAAACAGACAACACTCTTGCTAAAGTTCTCCAGTAAGATGTTTTGTTTACTGCTAGTTTTTGATAATTGGTACTTTCCCTAAAAAAAGACAATTTCATGAGAGCTATAAAACATGATTACAATTCAACAATACTGTATATACAGCTTTGTTGTAAGATTATAATTCTTTGATGATAGGTTTATATGATAATCAGAACATATGACAAGCAACGATATTGGCTGTACATTGGTTACCAGTCAAATTGATGTATTGTCATATAGACATACAAAAGTTTCAATATTTGTTGGTACAACATTCTAATAGTATCATGGTAAAAATAAAATGTAAATACCGTTGTAAATGGTCTGTAAATAATATACCATCAAAAAATACCATTATGTGACATTATTTTATGATGATCAATGTTTTTATGCAACAGACAGTCAACATATCTAGGAGTACAAAATGTGCTACATTCTTGTTGATTTAGTTCTCTTTTTTATTCAAGTTTTTTTTAAACCGTTGAAAAAGAAAAGTGTTGACATGCCTTCGATTAACATATATAATTGATAAGGACACCTATCCGTCACACTTTTGTATAATTGATGAGGACACCTATTCGTCACACTTTTGTATTCGAAACTGGTTCCTAAACCGCTTGAAAGAATTTTGTGAAACTTTCATAGAATCTTCTCCATTTAAAACCATTGTGCACCTCCAATTTTGTTTTTATTCTAACTAATTTAGAGGTTTTTCTAAGCATGTCGTGGATTATGTAATTGCCTTATCTGGGGGGTACCCATTTTGTATCCACAACTCCTCCTTAAAACCTGATAAGAAACTCAAGATCTTAACCCTTTAATGCCATTGTGCACATTCGGTTTTGTTTTTGATCGGACTCATGTTGGACGTTTCCCTAAGCAACTCATCGAATTTTCCATTGTTTATGTGGGACCAGAAGCTTAAACTATTGCATCAGCATTTTGAATCGAAGTCATCAAGCAACGGTTTGAAACAATCTAATAAACGATTAGCTACCGTCAATTGTTAGACCATTACGTGCTAGCTGATAGACCCGTTTTCAATGAAAGGAAGGAATGTTCGCTTTTAGATTAAGCACAAACACGCCAAAAGTTTTAACTTGACATCTTTACACAAGAGCTGATTGTTATACTGCAACAGTTGACTCCTTTCTGACGTCAAATAACTAAACTCTTGACCATTGAGATTTGGATAAAAAATTTAATTTGGGGCACTTTTTATTATGTTTTGTTAGTTTGAAAAAGAGAGACAAAAGATAGCAAAAGAACATTAAAACTTATAGGTCGTAAACGAACTGACAATGTCGTGGGAAAATAAACCCCGAAAAACTATCAAAAGACAAACAATAGTTCACAAAACACAACTTAGAAAACTGACGGTAATCTCATGTGCTCCAGAAGGGTTAAAATCGAAATATAGTTAGTTTTCCTTCGATGATATTGCAAAGTGGATACACCAATACCAGAATTTTTTTTTTTATTTTCTTAATAACTGATCTCAAAATATAAAAGATAAAAGAAGTTGAGGAATATCCTTTCTATGAATGTTTTTAGATAGCAGCCTGTCAATTTGAAACTAAATAAAATCAAATAACACTCTTTCATAAACGAGATATGTTAAACCCACTCAAGATACCCAAAAAGCATTTAATCTTCATATATCATATTTTCTGCATAAAACACACCCTTAAAGGCATGATCCATTTAAATTGTTTTCACGGTGGAGATTGTCTTTATCGAATCGTTAGACGCAAAGAAAATTACATGATAAAACCGTGTAAATATCAGTGTATCACTGATTAAAAATTGGATCTCAATTTCGTCGTCTTTCTGCTGTAGGCTTTATTTGTGGAATCAAATTTATCTGAAGTTTCCGTACAAAATGAATACTTCAAAACGGAAAAATTAGCATCTCTAAGAAACATAATCTAGTTTACTTTGATTTCTTTCTTTTGAATGATATGGCTGTTTCGACGAGAGCCCACGAGTGTCCTCGAGTGCGTATAAAAATTGTCTGCTTATATCGCCAAGAAGAAATAGGATGTTTGATAAATGATACATGCGGCCAATGTTGGCCACTTGAGTTCTCGAGGCAAGTGTAAGAAGGAAATTTCAATCAAGATTGTCACAACGTAATGAAATCATATACCTCATTCTTCTCCGTAAGTGTTGTTTTGTTAAAATGATATAACGGAATAGGAAAAGTAATTTCTCAGTTTTCAGCATCATTTAATTGTTATATCGTGTTTCTGGCGGCCTTTTATTCTATTGCAATGGTAATTTATCTGACGAAACGTCATAAAGAGGTGAAAATGAATTGGGAAAGCGATTAATAGGTTGGTTGATTTGCAATAGCTATATTAATTTACCATTTCCATAAATATAAGACGCAAATTATTAAAGATATATGCTTACAAAGTTTTACCACGTCTTTAAGTGCAAACTTTAAGTTGCGATTAGTATTCCATTTCTCTTAACGTAGATGCATATGATAAGGTGCAGTAACTACTATTTTACAAATGTTCCATAAACAAACAAAAAAAGCAAAAATCAAGCAAAAATCAAACATTTTTTCTTTACCTTATAAACTTGTGTTGCAGTGTGCAATTGACATTAAAAAAAGTTGCACACACTAAAATCTTAGTATAAATTATGTCCTTTAATTGCTTGACCTTGTGGCACCAAACATTAAGATGATAACATATTGCATGTATAATCATTTGATATTTTTATCGAGGTTTTAAATTCAAGTCAATACGGTTATTTCCCTGAGCAGAGAACTTTGTAACACTCAATTTTTCAAACCAAACAAATGAAACAATTTCATCCAAACTTCAAGTTTACTATGTTGTATAAAGTTGTACAACTTGCATTTGCTTTCTGCTCTTACCGTTCTTAAAATATATGTCAAATTTACGACAGACGTTCTCCGACTCGGATGATCATATGGTTATTGATACAGGACTAACAACACAATATATACTTCGTCTAAAAAAGTGAAAACAACACTTTATTAAAGCGCTTTTATGGATTTAATTTCATCAGGAACGCTCAAAGCCGAATATTTGAAAGCCAACAACAGCTAAGGTAATCTATTCCTACGGTGGAAGATCCTAAGTATTTCGACAAATTCAAAGTTTTGTAAACAGGTAATTTATAATTAAAATCATATCAATGATAGTTCATGTCAACTCAGAAGTTCTGACCAAGGAGATGTTATATAATATAACCTCCTTGTTCTGACGAACTGCGAGTACTCTCATATCTGTACTTTGTGTGGTGTGTGTTTTTGTTAGGACTATTTTTGGTGCTTTGTATCGATCTGACGAGTTGAGCTCTTTTCAACTGATTTTAATAATTTATTCTTATGCTGTACTGTTATACAACTTTCCCAGGTTAGGGGAGGGTTTAGCCGGGTTCTGTACTGCCTGTCCCAAGTCAGGAGCCTATAATTCTAAGTTTGTCGTTTGTTGCTGTATGTTATAATTGTTTTTCGTTAAAAAATGTTTCGCTGATTATAAAAAAGAAGATGGCACAATCTTTGTCAACTCTTTTCTTTCTATCATATATATTGAAAAAAATAAGGTAAATTCAAAAAAGGGGCAAGTCCATAAAACCTGACAAAATCAAAGGTTAGACTATAGAAAAGACGGAAAGAATGGAAAACAACTGTCATGTCATTTCTAACTGTCAACATATTTTCCACACGTACTCATGTTACACTGAACGGTGCCTGAAAAATCTTGAAATTTTGAAAGCCAAATCATGCGCTACATTGTTGCAAAGTATTAAGTGTCATCAAAAGTAGATGCAAACAAATGTTGATTTCAGATATAATAATTCTTTATAAAGCCTTTTAGCGTTGAATAAACCTCTTTATTCAGATAACATTATTTTGAGGATTGGTATAATATTGCTTGCCTTATTTTTGATAAAAGCCAAAACAAATAATAGTTGAACATTGCAGGTTTAATTTTGAAGATGGAAGTAATTTTTACATAAACAATATTTAAACAAAATCAACATATTTATTACCAACTACTGCTCACCTTTGTGTATTGTTCAAACACAGGTGTTATATAATAGATGAATTGAAGGATTTCCCACGACTGCATCAATAGATATAGAAATACCAGTTGACTGTCAGGAATCGTAATGATAGGGTTCGATAAATCACCTAATATGTCGAGATTTTTTTCCATTTTTTGATCACTTATTTCCAATATCATACAATACTACATAGAGGTGAGCACATTGTAATCTCAATATGCCAATTTTCGTCAATATTGTACCGAACACTGTTATTATAATTGAAAATGAATTTCGTCTTGGATAATACCAGGTTATATACAGTATATTATATTTTAGCAAATATTGACAAAAACATGACACGTATATTTCAATATATTAAATAGAGTCGGCATTGTCGTATGGTTCTACTTAAATCTGATTGAAAACAAAATGTAAAAATATCAGAGAATTCGGGTTGTCAGAACTGCGTAGGATGAATAGAATATATTCATGTATCAGAGGGAGAAAAAGGCGGTGACTTAGCTACTTCAACTTTCGGTGCATTATATATTTAACGACCCCTTTTCATTTCCTGTCTAACTATATAAGTGAATAAATCACAGGATAGAACAACACCAATCTTTGTGATTGTCAAATTGGGAAGACAAACCTGTATAATACTGATTGCCGTACGCAAGCAACATAGTATCTTTGACAAGATTTTTTATAATTGCAAAAAATAATCATTACTTCAAAATTGACATAAACAGAACCTTGGACCAATAGATTCATGTATCAACCACAGACGGAACAGACAAAACCATCTTATCAATTTATAGAACGCCTTTTACAATCGCAATTTCATAGATGTTTATTTCCACTATAAAGAACAAATACAAGTAAGACTTTCCAAATACAAATCAGATTTGATTCAATATGTTCTTGAATACAAATATGGAAAATGGTATCCATCAATATGCAAATTTTTCTGTTTTATATTGATATTTTTATAAGATCTTACCGTTGTTCAGATCTCAAGAATAAAATAAATATCAAGGCGAAACACAAAGCCCGAGGGAAATCGCATGAACTCCTAAAAAGCGAGACCTGATACGTTGCCTAGTGAAGTGCCTGCCTTCTGTTATGCCGACATACCCCATGCTAATACGTTGCCTGGTGAAGTGCCTTCTGTTATGCCGACATACCCCATGCTGATACGTTGCCTGGTGAAGTGCCTTCTGTTATGCCGACATACCCCATGCTGATACGTTGCCTGGTGAAGTGCCTTCTGTTATAGCGACATACCCCATGCAAATCTACACTCAGTCAAAATGTTACAATAGGGACTAGAACACAATCAGTAAATTTACAACAAGACGACAACTTTAGTATATAAACAATTAAATCCGCGAAAACATGTCGCTAGCTGAGTGGAGAGACATACACATCCTATCGGTCAACTAATTTCATTTTGTGATGGTGACTGTAAAACTTATGTAGTGTCAATTTCCTTCGTTCTTCCTAATAACACTGAGCAGGTTTTTGTATAGAGCACACACCTATTAATGATATAATATGAACATACATGAGTGCAACGTATATAATGAGATATCCAAACGCCATACGATAGAGCAAAGGGTATGTTTCTGCTGCGAAATTGGAAGTTGACAATTTGAAAGTCATATATTCTATTTTGAAATCGTCCATATGTGTCAATATCGAGGAAAAGATCAAGATATGAAGCAGACCTTCTACTTTCGGTAGTATCCTCGATCTCAGGTTCATTGACATATATGAGATGTAAGCCTTCACTGAAATGTGGGCTATTGACAGACAGAACATCATCAATATATCTGAAAGTGTGATTAAAGAAATTTGCAAGATTATTTTTCTTTTTGTCTTTAAGAAGCTTCTGTATGAATTCTGCTTCACGTGAGTACACAGACAAGTTCGTCAGTAGTGGTGCACAATTAGTACTCATAGGAAAACAGACCATCTGCTAAAATTTCAAACCATCAAACTAAACAAATATGTTGTCGACCAAAAAGGTCCGGCATTTTAATGATTTCATCTTCTTAAAAAGTAAAGGGAAATTGGCATTGTCTCTTTTCACAATCATAGAAGAGAGTGGCATTTTCCCGAGCTAAGCCGTAAAATACATTGCTTTTTTAATAGCCGCCATAGGAGGAAAGTCATTTTCAAAAGGTCTTGAAATATAACTGCAATGATGAGAAATGCTAATTGGCCAATATTTATGATTAGCTACTGTATTTATCTTAAAGTTATGGAATGATTAATGTATCTGTCTTTTGCTTTTTAATTAAATTTATGAAATAAAGATATGACATTGGCGGAATACGTTCTGGTATTACCAAACATCTAACTTACGTCAAATTTCCTCATTTCCAATATACAGTGTTATTATTTTACTCATTTGTTCATAATTTGTGATATATTCGTACGTAGTGTTATTATTCTGTGGTTATATCTTTTGATGGTGATCATCTGTACCTCTATCTTCTCTTCATTACAAATAATAACTGTTATTTCTCCCGATCATTAATATCTGATGACGGTATTAGCTCTGATCTGGAATAATTTAATGCATGAGTGAGTCCATATTAATAACAAATGATGGTCGTCTTATTGTTTAATGCACCTGATGCTAGCGTCTTGTAAGACACGTATCGCAACAATAACAACGGTCTAAATTGTAATTAACACAAGAAAATATCATTGTGTGATACAAATTAGGTAATTATAGAAAATTACCAGGTTTTGTTTTTCTTCTTTCTTTTTTCAGTGTAAATTAAACAAAACGAATATTTAAAGAGTGTATGCACTTTTAAAATAATAATAAATATAAAATGCGTTGGACATTTTAATGTTTATTTAATTTTATAAAGATTTTATTCAAAGTAAACGTGATTTAGAAGTACCAGGGATTTTATGAAATTTTTTATACATTTAGAACGTCGTGGAAATGCATCTGAATATTTGGAGACTGATCCTGTCTTGTAAAAGTTGACAGTTTGTATAAAATTCGTATAGAACGATAAAACACACTTTGGGTCTTATTAGATATGTAAAAATGCACAGGCAGTCAAAAAATACCATATCTTTTATTTGTATATAAATTTAAAGTCAGGTTTGTCAACATGGATTTGGCATTTTGTAAACACTTCGTAGACAAAGAAACTGACGTGTAGTTTTTCAAATGTCCCAAGTCCAATAACTCTGCAATGACATTAATTTATTAAATCGTAAAAAGTTTCCTTTGTATTTTTTTCTCGCACATGGTTAAAATAGAAACTTTGGTGAAATCTATTGGGATTTGAATTTAAAAGAGAGACGAAAGATATTTAAGGGACATTTAAACGCATTAGTAAAAAATAAACTGACAACGCCATGGCAAAAAAAAAAAGAAAAAGACCAAACTTTGAAGACAAATAGTATACAAAATATAACATAGAAAAGACTGAGCAACACGAACCCTGCCAAAAACCAGGGGTGATATCAAGTGCTCCGGAAGGGTAATCAGATCCTACTCCACATTTGACGCCTGTCGTCTAATTTAAATCCTGAAAAACAGTTTTACATATAAACATCAAAATGTTATTCAGGGCTATACATAGTTTAGATACTTAAATGCAACCAGTTTTCTTGTTTCGATACTAATTGCAAACAGTTTGGATTATTCAGGTACGGTATTTATACATACTTTCAAAAGTCTTTTCAACCACATTTAACACTGAGCTAGTACATCTCCTTTAAAACATTTGGATTTAAATGAAGAAAAAATTCAGAGTAGTTAATTCAATCTTCTTCCCTCTGAGGCACTTTCGTCAGATATGCATACTTTAGACATCGTATTTAGAACTGTTCACTGAATTAGTTCATAATATTTTCGTTTGTAGGTCTTAGAAAATCTGGTGTTTCTATAATATATGTAGCTTTTTCAAAAGTGATTAAATTACACTAAAAAATAAATAAAATTTACGGAGATAGTTATAGGATGTTCATGAGCTGCCACAATACTAACTATGCTGCAGTATATGCGGAACCGCTTTTCTATTAAACACCAATCTTAGTTGTAAGTTTTTTTTGTGAAACCGGCTCCTGACTGTTGATTAGCCATTGTAAGCTGATCATGACCAAAAGACCAACAGTTAAGAACGCCAAAGGAATATTATTCAGTTATATTCGATTCTTTATTTGTTTTTATTTTTCAGGATTAAAATGGACGCATATTTTCTGTTCTTTATAACAAATCACATATCATTTGAACTATTATCATGGGATGTCTGTTTCAATATCTACCTTATGCTTTCTTGAAGGCATTAAAGTAATGACTCCTGTAAGCTTCTCATCGCCAAATGCCGTGTATTATTGATGCTAAATGCACTAGAAAATAAAATGAAGTCACTAATAGCATCAAAGCTGTTAGCAGTTTCTAGCCAAATACGATTAAACGATCGCGATAGGCTAATTCTCCGTATCAAATGGTGTTTGTGTGGATGAAAAGCGTCTTGTAAATGTGATTTTAGAAACATTGCTAAGCCTTAAACGATCGGTAAATTGTTGAGACGATTTTCAATCAGTGAACAATCGCATCACACGCGTCCATTGGTTTACTCATTTAGGATAGTGTGGTTCTATTATATTTATACGTTTCTAGTATTTTCAAAAGTAATAACTATCCCATAAACCTATTATGTAATTTCTTAAAAATCATTATCTGGTTTTGAATTGAAATAGCAGAATTTGAGAAAAAAGTACAATAAGAAGGTGATGAATATTATTCTCACTTAAAACGTCAAAGAAATATTGTTATTATTTTCAATAGCATTCAGTTAATTACTGATATTAAAAAAAAAATGGAACATAAAACTAACAGATAACATAGCGCTGATTAAGAATGTTTACCAAATTAACAATGATTTTTAAATTCGCTGGTGGACTGTCCTGTCTTGTAGAGATTAGATACAGAAGCAAGTGCCTGGTTTAAATGAAGATTTTTTTCGTATGTAATTGCACACTAATGAATGTTTCAACTCCAGTATTTTGGACAATTTAAAAAAAAAACTCTTATATTCCAGTAATGTTGTTTTGAACGTTACTTGGGAAGCTTATTTAAGAAACAAATGTCGAGCGCACATGTCTCAATCGCCCATGTATACTTATAATACCCCAAAATATGCAACAGCCTCATCTTAATCTTCTAAATTTTGTTTTGCCAAAAGCAAACCTAATGCTTAGAATGATTGGATTTTGATTTACATATGTAAAATTAATAATATGCATATATTGATAGCCAATGAAACAACCATCCACCAGACTCAAAATGCAACTATTGGTCTATCTTACAGCCTTCAACAATGAGTAAAACCCAGACCGTATAGTCAGCTACAAACTGTGAAACAATTCAGATGATATCGGATATGTTCCTTATGTCGTAACTACAATACCCTTCCCTTTTCACGAATGTGAATTACCGAATTAGACTATTTACCGGATTTGTAATAACATAAGCAACACGACGGGTGCCACATGTGGAGCAGGATCTGCTTACCCTTCCGGAGCACCTGAGATCACCCCCAGTTTTTGGTGGGGTTCGTGTTGCTTAGTCTTTAGTTTTATATGTTGTGTCATCTGTACTATTATTTGTCTGTTTGTCTTTTTATTTTTGGCCATGGCGTTGTCAGTTTGTTTTCGATCTATGAGTTTGACTGTCCCTCTGGTATCTTTCGTCCCTCTTTTTCAAACAAGAAAACCATGGGTTGCATAATTTATGACAAAACAATAAACGTAAAACATATGACAGACCACAACCAACAACAACCAATGAATTACAGGCTCTTGAATTGGTTGATTGATTGATTGATTGATGTTTAACGCCACTTTCAACACTATTGTGCTATTTTGTGGCGGTCAGTTGTTATTGGTGGAGGAAGCCGGAGTACCCGGAGAGAACCACCGACCTTCGGTAGGAAAACTGACAATCCTAGTCAATTTAGATTGGAGTCGAGCGCACCTGCCCCGCGCGGGATTCGAACTCACAACCTCAGCGTTGACTGGCTAGTGACATAGTAGTTCGACTACTTAGACCACTCGGCCACCTAGGCCCCCTCTTGACTTGGGACCAGTGTAACAACACAATATAAGAACAAAATGTAAAAATAGGTTGAGAATTGCTCGAATCATCAGACTGGCATGAAGCACAAAATATGCATGTTTATCACAACAACAAAAAAAGTTTGCAATATATCAATTTGTGTGAAATGAAAAGTGTCTTTTTCTGTTGTAATGTTACACTACTGTTTCAGGTTAGGTTGAATAATGGCGCCTGTTAAAACGTTTAAACCAGCTGCATTTGTATGCACCTGTCAGGAGCCTGTTGTTCAGTGGTTGTCGTTTGTTTGTGTGGTTCATAAGTGTTTCTCGTTATTTATAAAGATTAGACCGTTGGCTTTCCTGTTTAAATTGTTTTACATTAGTCATTTGGGGCCCTTTATAGCTTGCTGTTAGGTGTGAAACAATGCTCCGTGTTGAAGGCCGTACTTTGACCTATGATTGTTTACTTTTTACACATTGTGACATGGATGGAGAGTTGTCTCATTGGCACTCATACCACATCTTCTTATTTAAATGTATGAATAAAAGAGTAAAAGTCGGGGTACCTTCATAAATTTACATTATACTAATCACACAAATCCTATTTTTTGCTTTTGAAATTTACAAACATGGAAGTACTACGTTTATTGGTCTTAAAATATAAATATTAACGGTACCAATTTTTCTGCAGCAGATTAGCATTTCCATGATAAAATGTCTCTTCAGTGATGAGCGAGGCCAAAATATTTGAAAATCCAAAACTTATTAAAACGGTGAAGAGCTCATAAAACAAAAAGGACAAAAAGTATAACCAAAGCCGGGAAGGAATCTGATTTTTGCACGAGGGAGATAAAAACTTCGTATTTCAATAATAAGCGTTCCAAAGAAAAGCGCAATGTTTTAACTAACGCATGCAAAGAATCATTAGAACATGACCGTGTATCTACACATCAAATACAATCAAACCTGTCCCTCCTCAGTATTTGTCCTACTAAAACAGCTATATTTATATACCTCGGCTATCTTGGAATCAGTATACAAGAGAATAACAAGTAAACGTTGTCTTTCAATCCAAGAGAAAGTATTGATAACACAACATGTATTTAATTTACGTTTAACCATGGTTTCTTAAAGCTGTATTGGTTATATTGTATACTGGGGACAGTTAACTGTTCAATTTGAACTGTTAGGGAACTTTAGCAACAAATTTCAAAAACAAACCTTACGAGTAAAAAATGTTGTAAGTCATAAAGAATTCAATATAAATTACGATCAATTTTAATCGTAAGAGTTGTTTTTTTATATAAAATAAATGACAGGTCTCTTACAGTTCAAGTATGACGGTCTGGATAGGGTTTACGGGAAAAAAATAACGAATAGAGAAAAATGAGCAAAACTATAAAGTATAAAGAATAACTGGGTGCTAAATAATACAGAATAATTGTCGAAAATATAAAAGAATTAGGTAATAAAATGCTGATTACAGAAACGAGCGACGTACATGGAGAATAAAGACATCATCTAATTACAGAAAAAACATAGTTATAAAATCATTTTCTTGAGAATTTCACAGAATAAGCCTTATTTTTAAAGATAAAGAAAAGTGCCCAAAAAATTTAAAGAATACAGAAACTAAGGCTCCCCATCCAGACCCTCGAGTATAACAGTTACTATAGAAACTATCATAAGACATATTTTGTTTGTTATTTCACTGCTGCTATCCAAACGGCTGACTACGAATTGCTGGTTCCCAGGCTCATGATTCTTTGATATGCTTATTGTAAATTGTTTCAAATCTTCGAAAGCATGCATTTATGCAATTTATTTTCAAAACCATTTAATTTTATATAAAGTGCAATTTTACCTTTTACATTTAGGTGTGTGTATTGAATCGGAAGTTAAGATGCGAAAATACCAGTCACGTGATAGTAGTTTCCGTTTTAAGAACAATTCTGGTAATTTGTCAACTATCATTGGTAAATTCTTTTTGATGTGTTATTTTCAATTTCAGCATTCTACTCATCATAAAATTTACTTCAATAACATTGATTAATTGAAATCAAATCAGATCTGACAGTTGGAATATCCGATCCGTCACGAAACAATGTCGTGATCTTAGAGTTATGATGAGATTTGTTTCGACAACATTGAAGATGAAATTCTGAATGACAAACTACAAACAGCAATTATACATGTAATCAGAAGAATTGATGTGTCGGATTTTCCTAGATAATTTCATATTTGCGTGATAAGGAATCGATGACATCAAAGAATAACAGTTTTCATCTCAAAAATATTATTTATGTGTGTGATACTGGTGCTAAATTGCTGATAATATTATAGAGTATTAAGATTGAAGCAATTCGCCTATAAATCCATCGCCTCCAATGGATCATATGTCGATACACAACTGAGAATTCGGACTACCTTTCCTGTCATTTTGAAAATTGCCATCTTTAAATCTTCAGATAGAAAGTCGGATAATTAAAGACAAGGGAGATAATTGTAGAATTATTATATATCAACGGATACAATAGTGTTTGTAAATTGCCCTGGTGTTTCTTTACAGATAATTAAAGTTTAGACTATGGTGTTATTATACAAAGACAGACAATTAGTTAAGAAGATAGAAATGAACACGAACAGAAAGACAAATAAACTCTTTAGTCGGAATCTTCGTGCTATATGAAAACATCACCAACGCAGTAACATCTCTGCAATACATCTTAGTAATTATGTCCGTGACTGACTTGAAGAATGTCTCTTAAACACACAGGTTTAGAAAAATATTTTATCTTATTAGAACTACATATAAAGTACTCAAAATTCAGATGAATAAGTATGACAAATTAAAAAATAAATTCACTGTTGATACAATGAAAATGAAATAATTAAAACATTTACATAAACCAAATCACATCACATCCTAAAGGGTTAAATAATAAACTACATTTTTTGTGGGGCGGCAATCTTGAATTCATGCCAGCATGAAAACTTCAAACCATCATCTTGTCTGTGAATCATTTCTAAAGAAGGATTGGTTTACATGAATTTTAAAGTGTTCGATGCTAATATAAAAATAAGAAGACAACTCTCCACAAGAGTCCAAATGACTCAGAAATTAACAACTAGAGGTCACCATACGGCCTTCAACAATGAGTAAAACCCATACAGCATAGTCAGCTTTAAAAGACCCGAAATGACAAATGTAAAACAATTCAAACGAGAAAACTGACGGCCTGATTAATGTACAAAATAATGAACGAAAAACAAATATGATATACAGCAACAAACGACAACCACTGAACAAATTACAAAAAAATCAGTTGAAAAGATCTTAACTCATCAGATGGATACAAAGCAGAAATAAATCTAACAAAAACACATAGTAGACGTGGCAGGGTACTTATACATCCCGAAAACAAAAAAGGCACTTAGTACTATTAAAAAAAATCATGCATCTTAAGACTAAAATATCAATCAGTACAAATCCAACATCCAATGGATTTAGTGTAAAGACGTCATTAAGAGTCATAGACAAACATGACCTATACATTACATGACATATACATTACGATGTTGCGGCCATCTGCAATTTCAGATCGAAATCAGAAGTACAAATTAAGTTTCAAGTTGCTGTCCATTCCGCAAAATAATTTTTATCATAAAATAAGTTAAAGGACGTTATTTTCAATGGCTTTGTGTTAAACGAGTTCCACAGTGGCGAATCTAGTGGTTTTTAAATCGGTAAAATGGTTGCCCATGTACATGTAACTTTATACATGTCCAAAGCCACAAATCAACGTCGATACAGTTTCAGAAGAGATATCTCTAACAGTTAATAAGCGTTCCATTTTTTTATTATGATACCGTCGTCAAACTGAATCCAACCGCTGGAACCAGATTTTAGAGGAAAATATTCATACCGGAAAAGCGATTAAAGAAACGATTCATCATTTTTGGCAAGAAAAATAATATTTTGTCTCATTTGTCTTCATTTATTTTGCATGTTAATTTTGGCGGGAGTCATCTTTAAACTTTTCAAAAGTGTTTTTCTCGCAAAACATAAAACAACATTTTAAGAAAATTTCTTTAAAATGAGCACAAAACACACTCTTTTTAATTGATTTATTTTTATTTGCATCTCTAAATTAAAAAAAATATTGAAAAAAGACAATACCACAATCTTTTAAAACTATTCAGGTTGGCATACTCTTCTGTATTAGCATGTAAATTGTTTATTGTACATGTGAATGACGAGTTCATTTAGTTTGCCACCACTAACCTTAAAATGTTTGTGAATCATGAGTTCTTTGTTAAACATGTGCAGCCAACTGCCATCTCATTTGAACAAAAATTGATAAGTAAACAAAATTGCCAAAAGAAAAAAGCAAATCTTAACGTAGACACATTCTTTATGTGCCTGTCTAAAGTCAGGCGCCTGTATAGGTTGATTTCTATCATATTTGTTTTTCGTTTGTTGTTTAATGTACATCAGGTCGTTGTTTTTTTTTTCTTTTCAATTGATTCACATTTTGTCAATGCGCGATCTTTTATAGCTCATTATACGGATTGGGTTTTGCTTATTTTTGAAGACGGCACAATGCCCTGAAGTTGTTATATCCTCGTCCTTTGCTCTCTGGTGGAAAGTTATCTCATTGCTAATCATATCACATCTCCTTATTTCTAAAATTAAAACGGAACAATGATAAAGAAATATAGACACATATTTTCTGCTAAAAAGACGTTACCGTAAGGTTATTGTTAATAACAACATACATTTGCACTTAGATTTACATCTTCATATTTACACTTTTGTTGACATAGATTGATTTAAATAACTTTAGAATACATGTAAATGTGATAGATTTTGACCTTGTATGTTTCTAATTAAATGAGCATGAAGTCCATTCCAAATTAAAACCAAAATGATATCAAAAGTAACGCGAAGTACTTATATATGAGTAAACAAATACAATGCAATAGCAACTAACAGATAATTGTTAAATAACAAAACGTTTAGTTTATTATCTAGATTTATTAGTATTCAAATAATTATAACAGTAGGTTTCATGAACCTTCCGATAATGTAAGTTAAGCAAATACATTAGAAAGTCCCCATTCGTCTTTGAAAGCAGACTTATAAAAATAAGAAGATGTGGTATGATTGTCAAGAAACAACTCTCCATAAGAGACCAAATGACTACAGAAATTAGCAACTAAAGGTCATCGTACGGCCTTCAACAATGAGTAAAACCCTTACCGTATAGTCAGTTATAAAAGGCCCCGAAATGACAATTGTAAAACAATTCAAACGAGAAAACTAACGGCCTGATTTATGTACAAAATAATGAACGAAAAACAAATATGATATACAGCAATAAACGACAACCACTGAATACAGGCTCCTGACTTGGGACAGGCACATACAGAGTGTGGCGGGGTTAAACAAAATTGAAGGCGCGCCAATCCTCCCCCTAACCTGGGACAATGGTGTAACAATACAACATAATAACTAACTAGAAAAATCAGTTAAAAAGGGCTTAACTCATCAGATCGATACAAAGCAGAAATACATCTAACAAATATAGAGTGGACGTGGCAGGGTACTTATACATCCCCACAACAAAAGACACTAAGTACAGATCTGAGAGTACGCGCAGTTACTGACAGCTAGTTCAAAGCCAATAACAACTAATAAAAAAAATCATGCATCTAAGACTAAAATATCAATCAATACACACATCCAAAATCCAATGGATTTAGTGCAAAGACGTCATTAAGAGTCGGGGAAAACATTACCTTGTGCAATGCCAAGATACAGGTATCGACAGATTGTAGAGCCACAAATGTGCATATGTATATAAAAATAATATTTAGTTTGATTTTAATTTACTGATAACAAAATCAATATTAATACCAATAAAACAATATTCAAAGATCTAATTATAGTGTTGAATTGTTAACCTTTTAGAATAATTTTATTTAAAGGATCGATAAGCATGTTACGAGGATAACTTAATATATTCAAAACAGATAACCTGTTTCAACATGAATACATAGCAGCGATTATATTTGTATCCTTAGCAAGGCATTCGTTTTTGGTTCGCATCGGAATATAGACTTTCTCTCCAAATCTGACAAAATAACGGTTATTGATTTACCACCTGAAATATCTTTCTGGGTTGGTTCGGTCTTTACGAAATAAACAACAATACTTTACAACGAATGCTGAACATGACTGAATACGGTATGCGTTAATGGCGTGGAATTAAGCTTGCATTGAAGTTTGTCTAATGCTTGTTAAATATATAGGTATGGATGGGCCGAAGTAAACTACTTTTAGCAGTGTCAGGGTCTAATGAATCGATTACACAGCGATTGAAAGCCACAACTCATGCAGTTTTGTTCAACCTTGATGCTTATTATATTCACAAAAATACAAAAACCTACAAGTATTAATTTGTTTTATTTTCTTCGTTTGATAGCGTACACAATTTTTTGATAGATTAATGAGCGCAAGCCGTCTCCTCCTCCTCATCTTCTTGCATGTACAGCTTTTCTTCCTAAAAAAAAACTGGTCATGTTGGACGTTCCTATATAGCTATTTCATTGATCTTAAATTTTTTTGTCCCTAAGTATACGTGAAATGTTTGCTCTATATAGAAGTATATCGTAGAAAGTATGATTACGAACACTTTAATTGAAGAAATGTGACTACTGGATTTCTTCCATTTCGGGAAGGATGTTTGCAATAGAAAAACAAATATTGCAGTGGTTTCGTCATACATGCAACATGCTCGTCTCAAGAGCTGAAGATCATGGATTCAATTCCCGGTCGGTTTGAAAAAAAAGAGTTAAAAATTGTTTATTGCTGCTTTCCACTTAGAATTTAACACGAGTAAGAGTACAGGGTAGTCGGCTTGGAGTCATGATAATGTAAGGCGGGATAGGGTGACATATCTTCCGGCGGCCTGGTACCATTTGAACAAGCACGTAAAAAATCCAGCTCAGCGCGTCGGCCCTGTACAAAGCACGATTCATATCTAAAAGCAGATCAATATGTTCTCGTCCTGATATATATAATGATGTGCATGTAGCATATGCCGGAGGAAGTTTAAACACCAACCCAGATGACATAAACAAATACCCATGGTATAATCTGTCCAATGTGACAAACAAACAAAAATAACACCAACTATTTCTTTTCAAAATACAATAAATAAAAAAAAATCTACGCGCTCAAAATAATCATCTTATGGATGCAAGAGGCGTGCACATGAAATGTATTTTTTCCGTTTTTTTTAACATATCACCACTCAACTACTGTGGTCCTATGTAAAATCAAGTGGTACAAAAAGACATGCCTTGTTTTTAATGAAATGGAAATTTAAGTGCAACTGTCAGAATAAATTAAACAACATTATAAACGTAAACGTATTTATGGTATCATGTTTACAAATATTTAATACTAATTTATTTACCATATCTCAGGTAAAAAAAATCATTGATTAAGGGTCCTCGGGTACAAATCTCGTTAATAGTCTCGCAGGCTCGATACCGACTCCGCCTATTATATTGAAGTTTCATATGACATCTGTCGGTGTTTCCATCGTATCCTATGTCTGTTTGTTAGTTTTGTACAGTCCCATTAGTGTCATGATGGTAGTATTGTTATATCCCTCGACCAATTCATTAGTATAGTTATAATTATAATACATACTCCATACATTGATTTGTCTAATTTAAACGGGTTCAGTCTTACAGCTTTGTATTGATATAACCTTAACAAACTAACCTGGTAATTTAATCTACAATTCAAAAATAGTAGTAGATTCTATATGATTATTTAAAGTAAATATAATTATGAATAAATCTTTATGGCCATCGTCAGATTGAGAACGATCTCATAAATGCTTGTGCGATGACTTTTTAATATTTCTTAAGTAATTTCAAATTCACAAAATGATCGCTGATCTCGAATTGAATTGCACTATTTATGTATATAATTACACTGTAAATAAATATAATATTAGGATATCAAAATATCCCCTGCATAATTTGTGTGACGATACCCGCCAAAAAATCAATAACTATTTTAACTTTATCGAAACTCTATATGATCTAGCCACTGTTATGTAACCACCCGCTCTCTCGCTCTCTTTGCTAAATAAGAAACGATAATGAAAGACCATTGTTGAATTTTCTTCTCTGTGTCATGCAATTACATAAATTGCAGATTTGCAATGATACAACATATTATATATGTTCTGCAAATAATATCTACAATACGGCTGACTATTTTTAGTCTGACCAACAAAAAAAAGATAAAATTGGATTGTTTGACGAAAGAAATATTCGACTTTGATGGCAAAGAAGAAAAGCATTACACTTACAATCAATAGACGGGAGAAAGGGTTGGTTCCGATTTCGGTGAATTAAAACCAGCAATGTTCTTGAAACTTACGGATATATGATAGGAACTATATTGTTCTTAAAGGTTGAGAGTAAACATTAATTTCGACAACATATGCATCAATAAAAAAAAAACTAAAAACATATGTCGAAATTTTGCTTGTTAAAAGTCTCCTCTAAAGTATCGACGAATACATATTTAATTAAAGGCAAACGGTATGCGTCGGATGTTTAAAATAGTATGCCCGCAGTTAAAACGTGAACGCACGAAAGGCATAAAATCGATTATCTCCCATTAACTTGTTTGGCCGGGACTATACCATTTTGTTCACCCCTTCTTGTAAAAATTTACAACTGTGCAAGTGTTCGTGAATGTATGTGTTGTGCTTAAAAGAGACTATTACCGCATATAAAATTAAGTAGGTTCGAATATCTCCCCTTAAACATTTTAAACCGCTGCATATTGCAATATAGAATTAAGTAGGTTCAATTATCTCCCCTTTAACATTTTAGACCGGGGTTATATATATTCTGCCAGATGGGAAAAGCAGAGTAAACATATGATTTGTATAATTTGGGATATGTCTAATTTAAAATCGAAAAATCTAGTTAAAGAAAGAATTTTGCAGCTGACTGAAGAATGCCAAGTAAGGCTTCGTTTATATCTTGCAACACGCCTTCTGCAGACCCATAAAAGAGTTGCTTTAAGGTATCTTTAACGTGCAGATAGTGTGACCGGACGTGTATTTATACATACTGCACAGCCAAACATGTGCCCCTCTTTACTCTTTGGGATGCCATTTGCTGCCAAATGGGAGGAGTAGCCTCATTTCTATACACCAGTTTTCCCTTAGGTTAGGAAGTTCTAAGAACAATTACTAAGAGTTGAAAATATTGCGTTCATTTAAGTGTTTTTTTATACTTTTTTTTTACCAGCAATAAGAAGCCAATGGAAAAGCCTTGTCAAATAGAAAGATTCAGAGCAACTTGAGATTTAACACCCCTATTCCGACCTGACCTGGCTGCGTATTTATCCATCCCATTTATTTATTTGACATCGTTGGTCATCAACTACAAACCAAGCAACTTGTGGCTTGATTAAATTATTTTAGTGCATGTGATATAAGTATAATTTTTTATTACTACTACAAGAAATTGAATCGGCCAAAATCGATATACAGTAACATCTTTTATCTATAGAAAAATCTGTTTATCAAATACCAGGAAGATTTCTGGTTTATATATCATGTTGCAGTATTGGATGTCGAGTTTAGAGACAATAACTGTCCAACTGACTCAAAGGAACGTATATGGTCAAACGTTTCAAAAGAATTGTTATCCCCTAGAAAAAGTAGCACTAAATACCACTATTAACAGTAGTTTTGCCACAATATTAGATAAGGATTCCCATTACTGTTCCAACTAAGGGTACTAGACAAAAGAACGGAACTATATGTGAAGTTGAACAATTACTAGATGTAGATATAACACGAAATGTACATGATTTCATGTGTTATTTAGAAGTCACTACATAACTGTACCCTTAGGATGTTCTCTTTCAAGTCAAACCCCTCGTCGGTGGTTGCTTTAAGTAATATTTTTATGATTTTTGTCTTAATGGGAATTTGATGTCCGATTTGTAAGTCTCTGTTGATTTTATTCAAAACTGTTCTACACTCCGGGTGATATAAAAATTGACACACAGTATAAACTCGTTTCTTTTGTTGGATTATCATCTTGTCTTTTGGTGCTTTTGTGTCGTTAGATTGCAGATTTATCGACGATTTCTTATGCAACTTCCCTTTTTTTTGTCATATAGCTCTTCAACTGTTTCGGTTCTTATACATCCTTGGCTTTCAAATATTCGGCTTTGAGTGTTCGTGATGAAGGTACATCCAGAAAAGCGATTCGGACGCATGAAATTTTTAACATGTTGTTTTCATTTTTTATCCGTCAACGATCTTTTCTGAAATAGAGTTGCAATGAAAAGCATATCTTCAATTAACTCTTTACTTTTTGCTTTCTATTTTTTAAATTGGCTATACTGTCACGTTTATTCCCACCATGAGACACGGTTGATTGATTGGTTGTTGCTTTTTAAACGTCCGGTGCTAATTATTTCATGTATATTCAGGACGATCCAGTTACTTGGAAAAGTACTTCAAAGTGGTTAGTAGTTATCTGAAAGGTCATAATATCAACACTCGTCATTTTTGCCCTGTGATGTAACATCTTATTCTCCATGAGCGAAGATATAAATAAATATATATAGATAAATGAACGTTGTTTGTTTGAATGATTCCTTTCGACAAGTAAGCATGAAAAGGCTATGTCGGCGAAAATGAACCCCACTCCCCTATCCAACAAAGTGGCCGATGCATCAATCAGTTCTAATTTGTATACCCTAGGTACACACGCAGCTTCAGGTTTGAAATCGACGCGTTATTAACTGCTAAACAAGAAAGATTTTTCCACAGTTTTATCCGAGTAATATCTATCGACAACTGTATTATAGAAGAAATGGCAATCATCCATTGTTTACATTAGTCAGATCGCTCTCTTGTGTCTGTTCCTCTGATATTTGAGATTAATCCACTTTAAAACTGTCACAATCCCGAACATCTTTACAACGTTGTCTCATTATTATCCGATATTTAATTAAATATATCAAAGAACAGATCTTTATCAAAGTTTACAAGCTTTCTCCATTATATGAGAGAGAGGCTGTTATACGATCTTGGTGGTGTTTGTCAACTGTCGTTTGTCTCCACGTAATTTCATTTTTCTTTTAGCTGACTTTTTCTGAACGTTATAATCTGTTTTACATTACGAACGTATGCTATTACTAAAGTATCCTGGAAGCTCATGAGACGTTCGAAAATATGTACTGGAAGTACCGTCATAGGATAATATTTTCTCTTTTCATGATCTATCGACTTGTAAATTGGTTTCACAAAGAAGTACCGTTAGGTTCTCCTCTATCCCTAACAGGGTGTAATCGGAAAGTTATTGAAACCACATGAACAATGAATACTATAGAGCCTAAATAATACATATATAAAGATTTTTCAACGATTACATATGTCAATTATGATTGTATTTTGCACGTAGTTGAGGACAATTGTGATATAACACATGTTTTTTTTTAACATTTTACTTCCAAAGTTATCCAAAATGAATTATGATTTACCTGAATGTTCGATACATATATAATACTGGTTGTGGTAATTAATAATGCTTTTTTTTGAAAGAAATAATAATAATTTTCAAAATCGATCAAAGTTGCAGTTTTGAAAAATAGTTCGGCAATTTTATAAGGTCACACGGTCAGAAACACGCAATCTTTTTGTTCTAACTTCAAAACCACAGACGAAGCTTTGGTATTGTGAATTTTAGCTGATATTAAACTACTTGTATAGCCTTTGGAGTGAAATAATTTCAGGAAAATTTGTTCATAACTCTATAAAAAAATCTCTTTTTATTACTAGGATAGTCGGTTTATAAATAAACTAAAGGAGATTTTGATTATACGCCTATGGGACAGCAACATAACGACAAAACTATACAAACGACATTTTACGGACAATATAAAGTCAACAGTAGACCTCGACAAAAGATAAGCTCTGAAGGCTATCATTGTAAGAAAGGTCGCTTGAAAGTCCAATGGCAAAGCTTTCATACATACTCAGTACGATTATAAATTAACAATTAATTTAATCGGTATGTTCTGCAAAGAATGAATTAGTAAAAAATATCGATTGGAATTGTGGACCAGAAATTTGGACTGCCAGTTGGAAAAGAGGGAAGGTTAATTCAGAGCAGATCAGATATTTTGGCTTAATACATACCAGGTATGGTTACATTAAAAAGGTGTGTAAGGGTTCTTTAGTATTGAGATAGTGTGGTATTTCTGAATACGAGACAACCGTGATGTTTCATATCCTATAGTACCGACCCGACGGGGATGGGTATTTATACATCCCATACATCTAAACGGGCAACCTTTCCCTAAACACGTACCCGTCAGTCAGAGAACCTAAGTTAAATTGATATACCGCTTGGATACCTTTGGGGAGGTTGGAAAAAGGACGTATTTGGTATTTCGGCCGTTAATATGACAATGATCATATTATATCAAAACACATATTGGAAGGATGCGTTTTTGACACGATAGGAACGTTTGCGGTTTCAATATATTTTTCGTACAATAAGAACATTTACAATATGAAAATGGATGGAGTTATCATGGTTGTATTTATGTTCAGAGTGCACTGCTGTCTACCTACACATGTTTACGCATTTTACAGAGGCTCCTGACTTGGGACAGGCGCAAAAATGCGGCGGGGTTTAATTTATTGATAGAAAAAGGAAGACATTTAAAAATACCTAGAGAAAAAAGACTATGCCCATCCTGTAATACATTGGAGGATGAAGCTCATTTTATTTTATACTGTAGAAAAAATTCTAAACTAAGAGATAACTTTATAGGAAATGTAGTTAAACATATGCCAGATTTTATGTCCTGCAAGAAAATGTGAAAATTAAATATCTTCTTTGCCCATCAACCTCAAAAGAAGTAGAAAGCTTAGGGTCCTTTTTTAAACAGGCATTAGAACTGAGGACAGGGGACTCTTGATTTATTTATATAAATATATATATAAATAGATTGTTTTGCTTTTTTACTTTTATATGTTTTATGGGATATGTTTTCCTATGGTTTTGTTTGTGAAAAGTATTTTGTGTATGTTTGTATTCATATAATTTGTCACAAACTTATTGTTAAGAGTTTTTATGACAATAAACATTTGAATTGAATTAAATTGTTAAACATGTTTTGTGAGATCTCAACCCTCCCTCTATACCTCTAGCCAATGTAGAATTAAGAAACACACAGCGATACACACAGTAAAACTCAGTTCAAAAGAAGTATCTTGTTAGCAATCTTGTTCATGTTCTCGAGTTTCCTTTTCAATCGTTTATACAAGTTTGTGGTTTTAAATATTCAAATATGAATCGCTGATTTTTAATTATTTAAATTGGGAAATCAACTCGTTTGTTATGCAAACCTGATGATTTTGTCGAAAAGTTATCAAAATAAAAATGTACAACAAATGAAAACTGTAAGTTTGCTAACAATATTACAATAGTTGAATGCAATTGGGCTTCACTGTCAATTTGTAACATGTAAATTAAATTATTTATGTTATAATTTTATTGTATCTAATTTAAGAAAGCATTGATTTTATCTGGTAAGAATTTAATGTGTTATCAGATCTCATTTATTTTGATATGAAAAAAATCAGTACACTTTAATAACTAATGAAAAATTCGGAATGTTTCTAACGGTCTCTTTTCGGTTAAGAAGAAGACAGCTATGTAAATATGAATATGCTCTTTATTTTAGACTGTGTTTCTGAAGATCATTCGAAAGTCGCATAAAAAATTCTGAACACACAATAAAAAGCAATAAAATATAAAATCGGTAATGAGCATTTATCTTTTTCTATGGTGCCTATAGTGGAACAGGAACTGTTAACCCTTTCCGGAGCACCTCAGTGCATCCCAGGTTTTGTTGGGGTTTTGTCGCTTATACTATGCTGTTTTTGTTTAGATGACTTGTTTGATAATTCTATTTCATCATTTTTCTTTTTGACCATGGCATTTGCTTTGATTTGTTGTTTTTAATTGTCCCTTATATATCTGCTCAGTCGTTTTAAAAAAAAAAAATATTCATCAATTTCAAAAGCATAAAAAAGTGACTGTCGCCGATAAATTTTGGTCCTCAGCAGTCGCAATTTGTTGTTTTCGTTGATTCATAAAAACGAATAAATTAAAACACATGTAGACAAGAAATGACACTTTATAATCTATAACACGATCTTTTTAGACATCAAATACAACATTGGTTTAAGCTTTCCTGGTGAAGGTCAATCCAGAGAAGCGCTTCGGATGCACGCAACTAATAAAATGTTATTTTAATTTCATGGTAGAGGACGTCACCACTAAAAGTGTAAGCTGTGTGTTTCTGTTGAGTTTACAATTTCTTAACTTTAAATGCTTCATATTTATTGTGTATATAGCATCAAAAATAACATTATGGTAACTACATTTGACACACGGTAATTGATTGTTAATTTTGGTCAAATTAAGGACTTATAAA
Source organism: Mytilus californianus (assembly GCF_021869535.1). Taxonomy (NCBI): domain Eukaryota; kingdom Metazoa; phylum Mollusca; class Bivalvia; order Mytilida; family Mytilidae; genus Mytilus; species Mytilus californianus. Next base: position 118,439,797 of record NW_026262690.1, on the reverse strand, counting down.
TAGAATTTTCGAAATGTTGGGTATGTGGCAGAGACAACAATCAAACGACAAAAAAAAAACAAAACTATTGAAATATTAATATTGTACTTATATAAAAAAAAACCTGAGCGGTACTAGCTTACTCTTTCCCAGTACAGTAATAAAATAGTATTCTAAAAGTTTATCAATTGAGCTCTATAATAAACATGTTTAACCCCGCCGCATTTTTGCGCCTGTCCAAAGTCAGGAACCTCTAGCCATTGTTAGTCGCGTATGTTTTTTTTAATTTCGGTTCATTTATATGTTTTGGAGTTTAGTGTGACGTCCATTTTCTATGAACTAGTTCACATTTTTGTTTTGGGGCCAGCTTCCGGTGCGGGATTTTCTCGCTGTGTTGAAGACCCATTGTTGACCTTGGGCTGTTTTCTGCTCTTTGGTCGGGTTGTTGACTCTTTGACACATTCCCCGTTTGCATTCTCAATTCTATCTTTGAATCTTTGAATACTGTTTTATCGGTTCTAACCTTGATTTTGTTATAAATGATTTAAAGAATAACTAAATAGTTATTGATATAAAGTTATTAACACTTACGGTCCTGCATCCTGTTGATACTAATATTTGTCAATGCACAAGGTCATCTTTTTCTCAGACTGTTTATGACATACATCTCTACACTACATCCATTGGATGTGTACTGATTGATAGTTTGTCTCGAATACATGATTTTTTGTTGCCATTATTGGCTTTGAATTTTTAGTAATTGTGAGTACTCTCAGATTGATACTTTGTGTCTATTGTCTTTTTATTAGTGCCTCTTTGAACTGATTTTTACCATTTCTTCTTATGTTGTGCTGTTACACTACTGTCTCATCTTAGGGGCAGGGTTGGGCACCCGCAAACATAATTAACGCCGCAACACTCTGTACGTGCAAGCCTCGCGTTTGGAATTAAAAATATAACTATCGAGAGTGGAGAGATATATATTGTTCCACACTCAATGCAGTAGTAGAAGTTATATTCATATGTACTTTCATCTGTATGAATTATAAATCTCATAACTTTTGCTTCAGAATGATGCTTTATACACTTCTAGTATTAGTTATAAAGGATGAAGATTAGAAAATCTGACGGTAATTTACATCATTTAAAATGACAAATTTAATTTGAGTTACAACATTAGTTAAATGAACTGTCTTTGACAGTGATTCTAAAGTATACATAATCAGCTAATGGCCCATTATATCTGAATAGCCATACATTTACACGTATTCAGTAACTTCATCAAATAGCTAGTGACGGAACCTTAATAGATACCCATTGTCAACCAGTGTAGAATAATAGTAACGTTGCAGGGACCACTAATGACCGAGACAATACAATATTGTACAGGGTAAAATGAGCTTCCACGCCATTTCAATAACTACCAATTGACGTTGTTAGATTTCGTGTCAAGCTGTTTCAAATTACACAATTGAAGTAATCTAGGCGATCGTGTAGATGAAAGTATTTAACTAAATAATCATGATAACTCTAACATCGGACGTTCAAATATTGATATTTAATTGAATACTGTCTAATATGTGAATAGAAAGTCTCCTACAGAAATATGACGGAAACAATTAATTTCACAGAAAATGATGATGCTTCTCGCTTCCCATATATCGCTTCATCACAATCTTTATTTAATAAAAATCATCTGAAGCTCGGTGTCGGTCCACAGTTTATTGAATAAATGAAAGAATTTCGTCAGTGGTTATCTATTTTCTTACAATTTTGTACCTTCGGTGTTTTTGATACGCCTCTACCAAGTAGCGAAAACCATATGTAGGCCTGCTATTTTCGGCTGCATCAACAATTGGTTAAAGTTTGCTATTAGGTCAGTTTTAGGATAAATTTTAATGGTCTACATGTGGCACCCGTCGTGTTGCTCATGTAATTATAAACCCGGTGATAAGACTTGTTCGGTAGGCCCCATCGGGGAAAAGGAGGACGGGGTTGTGGTTACAACGATTGTGGAGGGTGGAATGGTGTAGTTCAATATATAAATATAGCTACTATAGACAACCCCATCCCTCTTAATTACAGATGAATTAATATTGTAGAACTCAGGAAGATCGGACCAATAAGAATTAAAAAACAATACATGTTTGATGTCAGGAAAGTCTCATTCATTTCTGAAAAAAACCCAAGATGTTTGAATAAAGTTATGTCTAATCCTTTACCGGACTAATTTAAGAATTTGATAGATTATAATGTCTTAATAACAAGGAAATAATACATCATTTCAAGACTTCCTTAAATTATATGAATCGAGACTTGTTTGCAATCGTACGGTAGTATGATTTATTAAAATCCTTTTATATCTTGACTATGCGGTATGGGTTTTGGTCATTGTTACATAAACATAATTTAAATATGTCGGGTATTAACCGAAAGGAGTACAATTTTGTACAAATACACAAGAAAAACAAGGATACAATGATTACGATTGTCCCATGCAGTATTGGATTATGCATATAGTTTTTTTTTAACTAATAATCTAATATATAAGACGAGAACAATTATCAATGTACATTTCTTCACAATAAACAAAAGACCATAGAACATAAAAAAAGACGATGTGGTATGACTGCCAATGAGACAACTCTCCACCAACGGACACATAAATTAACAACTATAGGTCATCGTACGGCATTCAATGGTGTGCAAAACCCATACTGCATAGTTAGCTGAAAGGCCCCGAAATGACAAATGTAAAACAATGCAAACGAAAAAACTAGCGGCCTGATATATGTACAAAACAATAAATGAAAAACAAATATGATATACGGCAACAAACGACAACCACTGAATTACAGTCTCCTCACTCGTTCATTTCGGAGTTGTCATATGGTCTCCAGTCTCTGTCATGCATTATTAACCATTGGATTTTGGATTGACTGATTGTTGTTGTTTGCTTAACGTCCAGTGGGAAATATTTCATCCATGTTCAGGACGAGAACAAAGTAACAATAAATACAACATGTAGGTCTTGTAATGAATGCCTTCCAGGATGAGGGTCGGGAAAATTTGGACTGCTACTGATAAATGAGGGTATATTGGACAGGGACAGAAATTTTCTCCTTTAAAAGGCTACCTATGGACCCCTCAATGATTTGTTGTAAGAGATCTTAACTTGTAGAGAGCGTGTCACTCTATTAACACGAGGCATCGGAAATAACGTCAGCATTTTGACCCGACGTAGCTGCGGACTTGTACATCCCGCACATCCAAAAAGATGCCCCACTTCGGTAAGGGTTCTACTGCCGGTCGGAAGAAGACCAAAGTGAACATATTTCAGTATATTATATTTTAAATCTGAGTTCCTTGATTCAGTACAGAAAAATTGCATCTTATTAAAGCATAAAACGTAATTACACGGACTATTTGTGTAAAGATGTACACATAATTTTTCACGAGTCATTTTCCTCCTTGATTAAAAAGGCGTATGAAAAGGATGAACTCCCCATATTAAAATATTTAAATTGGTATACTTGAAAGTATTAATTAGGGTATGGTTAGAAATAATGCCATTATGCTTACAAAATACTATATTTAAAAAAGATGGGCTGTCATATTAAATTGTGCTTTATAATTCTTAAGGGGAAAACCTGAACTAAAGAAAAATGCAATTCCTCCAAAAAACCTTACTGTAGGTGAATATAACAAAAAATGTAGCCTTTGGTTGCCCAACAAAGATTATCTTTCCACTTTTCTGAATAACATAGCATTTAAAACCATAATTACGTAATAATTAACTGATGCAATTAAATATTATATTCTATAGTTATATGTTCGGTTGTTCGGTTATAATATTCTCTAAGTGACATGAGCTTCTCTGTGCCTTTGTTTAATATAAAAATAAGGAGATGTGAGCATGTATTGCCAACTTCAGTCTTGTTTCAATAAAGAATTGTAAGGCCACACCAATTTGATTAATAGTTCTTCGGACAAAAGCTCCAAAAAATATGGGGCGAGCGAGCGAATTTTTTTTGTTTTTATATATTTCTTGAAATGAGTTTTTTTGAGGCGAGTGCACTACAAGTGAAGCGAACGGTATAATTTTTTTTTAAATTGTGTGATTTAGAAGTTGTACAATTTATGTACATGTTATAACTGGGTAATTTCATAGAAAAACGAGGAGCAACAGATGCTCCAATGCATATAATTTGATTTATTGGTGCCTGCACCATATCAGACTTTCTTGTCTCACTGTGGTTTAGTTCATTTGGGTTATTTTCTTCAAGTAAGCTTTGTCTGTGTGAATTTTCATTTAAATCCATATATAATATATATATATATATATATATATAGGAACCAAGCAGATGCAGTTTTACAAGAGGAAGTATGTTAGTTAGTTAAATGACACATGTTGAATAAAATTAAAATATGTGTATGTATCCCAAAAAAATGCCCCTGAAAGATATTTGATGGTTTTCATTATATGGTAATGATTGTTTATTGTTGTAGTTCAGTGTTTCTGTTGTTCAGTTATTTTCCTCTTATAGTTGATGTATTTCCCTCGGTTTTAGTTTGTTACCCGGATTTGTTTTTAATCGAATTATGACTATTGAACAGCGGTATACTCCTGTTGCCTTTATTTATTGGCCGCTTGACATCCAGTTGGAACTATATGTGCATATTTAGGATCAAAATAATGAGTGAGGTGAATATTTCTTGCTTTGTACTAAAACAACATCCCGAGTAAGATACTTATCATATTGCTATACATGTAGATCCAAATGTATTTAAATATTCCCTTAAAATACCTGTCACCCCATTCACATGCATTTTTCTTACTGAGAAAAATACTCTTTCCTTTTGCTCCTAAAAACTGTAATGCATTTAAAACTCTTTAGCTTGACTAGAAGTGGTTGAACCAATTACACACCCCTAATTATTATGAGCATGCCAATCACAATGTCTCGTTGGAACTCTTTACATTCCCCCCAACAAAAGAAGAGTTCTGCTTGCATGCCAAAAGACTAACAAGGGGATATGGGGTTTCATCAACATCAAATACTTCTGTGATTTTTTTAAAAAGTTCATGGGAATTTACAATTCATTTCATCCAAAGGATAGATAGGTCTATGCCTGTTGAATCAAGAATCGGCGGTGACGATGGTTCTAACAAAAATTGATGTGTTTGTGGTCATCTAACGAAAGATTTTTAATTTTTGCATCCTAGAACAGGTCTTTAAAGGTAAAACGAGAAGCATTCCGGATAACTGTGTGTTCAATGACTACTTTTCAACGGCAATGAGCTGACACAACTGCATGTTGGTATCCCGATTTTTGACCTTTTATTTACAAATCGATTTATCACACGTGCGTTTAAAACGATAGGAGTTTCTCCAAAACAGGAGCAGGAAAATCCAAAGAACTATTAATCAAATTGGTGTGGCCTAAAAACAGAATTTAGGATTGGAACATAAATCAAACAGAAAAATAAAAATATTAATACCATGACAATTTGAACTTCAATCACTCCACTGAAACAGCATTTTTTTATAATCAGTTGTTTTGAACTGGGTTCCTTGATTCAGTACAAAAAAATATTATTTAAAGCATAAAACGGAATTTTTCATCTTGATTATTAAGGCCTATCAAAAGGATGAATTTTATGTCTGCAGAAAAGTTAGCACAGACTTTTAAGACCCCAATAAATAGTCAGTAGTTTATTCGTTGTAGGGGAGGCAACCCTGTCAGAACTATTAACCGAGCATCTCATAAATCAATTAGGAAGACAATTCAAGGTGACAAACTAATACTGAGTAAATCTCATAAACCCTGGAAGGAGCGAGACCGGGTGCGTCGACAAGGCAAGCAAACCCTGACATGCAGGCATCACCCTCAACGTGAATTCACACTCAGTAAAATGTCACAATCGGGAATTGGACACAATCGGTCATAATACATATTAGACGAACTATTCTAGTATCTTGAGGTTCGTGCCACAAGTGAGTTGGGACACATGTATATCATATCGGTTAACCAATACGTGATAGTGAACGGAAAACTAATATGTAGCATCGGTTGCAGTCGTTTTTTCTCAGAACGTTTTTGAAGCAGTTTTTTTGTAAGGAACATACTCCTGCTAATGAAGTTCGTATAACAAGAACATCCATAAAAAAAGTGCACGTAAAATTAAAAAAAAAATTTTAGTTTGATATCATCATCCTACTTATAGTGTTCATTCAACTGAATAGTGAGCTACACTATTAATGTTTAGGTTGCTTAGTAACCTTTCACAATGGTCAGTGCCAAATATTTTATGCATAGTGAGGTCGAGATAAATCTTATTTCATAAACTAAATTTCAGATGGCCTTGGAGAAGGATACCGAAGGTATATAGGTGACTATACACCTTACATCAGGTCACCACAAAAAACAAAAATACAGATTCAATAAGATCTGAATCCATTCGACGAGTTGTTTCTATAGAGCAAATAGTATTAAATTGGAGTTGATCAACTATAAAGATCAAAGGTCAACACGAATAAAAGGTATGTGAGGTTTACATCAATTAGACAAGAAACCAATGCCAAACATATCCGAAAGTCATCTCTAGGGCAACATACAGTCTTCAATAAGAGACGTTTGTCTATACTTTATGTGAAGCCCTAAAACATCACGAATCCATAAAAAGTTAATGCTCTCACATTTGGCACACCCTCTTTGATCTTACTATAGAGCGAAAGAAAACCAGATAAAGATTGTATACCATGCTACCCTTATGGAAAATCTTTGATTTAAAGTAGATTACACTAATTTTTGAAATGAGTGTAATCTACTTTAAGTGCAATTTAAGTCCCTCACTTCTTGTCTTACGAACGGACGTTGTGCTTCTTTGATATAGGAATGACATATATTATTTTCGAAGTGCAATTTAAGTCAAAGAATGCCAGACAAAGTGATGCTTATCTGACGATGTCGTTAACTCCTTGTATAGCTCTAAAAGCGCTCTTCCTGTGATTTTTGTTTTATGGAGATGTTGTGTGATGTATAGATTAAATATATTAATTCTTTTCGGACATATATCTATTCGCATGTTTCGAGTACTTATACATCCTTGGTTTTAATTTTTTTTTGGCGATGATCGTTACTGATGAAATGCAGAATTGCGCTTAAAAGAGGGACGAAAGATACCAGAGGGACAGTCAAACTCATAGATCGAAAACAAACTGACAACGCCATGGCCAAAAATAAAAAAACAAACAGACAAATTATAGTACAGATGACACAACATAGAAAACTAAAGATTAAGCAACACGAACCCCACAAAAAACTGGGGGTGATCTCAGGTGCTCCGGAAGGGTAAGCAGATCCTGCTTAAGACGCATACAATTTATAAGGTGTTATTTTATTTTTGATATTTTGAAAGTTGTAAGAGCTAGACAATATTTTATATACATATATTGAATGCAAAGCAGATCCCCTAATCAGAGATATTTCAGATCTTGTTTCGTTCCGGAACGATTTCATGATTTTTAGCAACATTTTTTTGTAAATATTTGTGTTTGTGCATTGAGTTTATTTGTGAATGTTTTGTTTCTGTACATGTGTGTTTAATTATTATGAGGGATAAAACAGTATGGAGATTGAATACACAATCATAAAGTGTCATATCGAAAAAAGGCACACTGTTCAAAATATCTAGTTTACACAAATCTCATACCGTATTTCGTGCATTCAAAATTTATGACAACACACTCGATTTAGGATGAGTCGAACCTCGGATAACTCGATACTTTTGTCCGGTCCCTTCGACTTCGACGTAACGAGGTTCGACTGTATACATATCATATGATCTGAAGTCTCAGTCTGACACATGACAAATTTCCCTTTCCGCATTTTTACGTTTCAGTGACTGGTCACATCAATATTAAGTTATAAAATGGGTCAGTTTCGGATTTACTATAGGTATAAGGTAAACTACATGTTCTGTGCAACAGTTACAAAGCGTTTACTGGAGTTGCCCAACTTTGACCAAGTATCATTGCTAAATAGGCGAAAACTTTCGTGCTTAGTTGATTTTCTCAGTAACTATTAGGATATGTTAACTGTTTTTGTTCTACATTATGATTTACCAGCTCCTTTTAAAACTTGCTTTTACTTATTGTGGTGCTTTGCAATTTTAGTCTTCCAATTTAGATTTTTTGTACACTTTCATTCACGTGACTGTCTTGTTTTTTTTTATACAAATGCCTTACTAGTATCCAATTTTAAATCAAACTTTATTCTACTAATACATGCACGTTGTGGTGCTATGATGAGTTGATGTTTTTGATAATTTTGTTGGTTTAAAATTCAACTTTATTACATTCAAGTGTTTTTTCGTACGTAATTTCCTAGCTATTGAAGATTCTAGTTACATTTCATACAACTGCATCAGGTTTGTTTTGATTGTAATAAAATGACAGTTTCTGGTAAGTGTCTATTCCAGTTGAGATTGAAACCACTTACTTATATTCCTTGAATGTGACTTAACCGTTTTTAAACTTGGCATGATCGTCACTACGGGTGCCACTAGTGGAACAGGATCAGTAGTTTTTGGTGGGGTTTGTGTTGCTCAGTCTTACTTTTATATGAAGTGTTTTGTGGACTTATTTGTTTTTTCGTCGTCTGTCGTTTTAGGACATTGTCAATTTGACTCGACAAAGAGTTTTTAATGTCTGTTTGAGATAATATTTAAATGATCTTATCTCAACTTTGAAACTTGTAATATTTTGTTTTCAAATGGTTTTGTTTCTATTTAGTTTAAAAGATTAGCAACTCTTCAAGAAAGAGAGAGTCAGAATATACCAAAGTCGAAGAAATAAAGGCAACAGTAGTATACCGCTGTTCGAAACTCATAAATCGATAGAGATAAAAACAAATCCGGGTTACAAACTAAAACTGAGGGAAACGCATCAAATATAAGAGGAGAACAACGACACAACAAAAACACAACATTAAAAATGTAACACACACAGAAACGAACTATAATATAACAATGGCCATTTTCCTGACTTGGTACAGGACATTTTAAGAAAAAAATGGTGGGTTGAACCTGGTTTTGTGGCATCCCAAACCTCTTGCTTTTATGGCAACGTCAAACACAACACCAAAACGACAACATCACATGACAGGACCACAATACATATAAATGGGAGAACATATAGGATAAAGAAACACACGAATAATAGCTAACAAAAGGTACTAGGCTTAAAATTCAATACGCCAGACGTGCGTCTCGTCCATACAAGACCAACCAGTGACGCTCAGATGAAAAAAGTTTGAAAGCCAAAACAAGTACAAAGCTGAAGAGCACCAAGGACCAAAACTTCCAAAAAGTTGCACCTAACACGGCCAGGGTTTTCTGCCTGGGACAAGAACTCCCTTATTATGTAGAATAATTTATAATTTTGCAAACAGTAAATTTTATAAAATGACTATATAATAGATATACATGATAAAACCGAAGTGGGGACTAACTACAGAATAAAATCGGATACATTACAAAAAACAACTTAATCCAACACATAAAAATACACAGCCGAGTTAGCCAAAGCCTCAACGCACAAAGTGACGTCACATTTGAAATTCTAAAAAAACACACAAAGTGACGTCACATTTGAATTTGTAAAAATATTTCCCAAAAATAAGATAGGATTAGGATTGATTCAAGATTAGATTTGTAATACTAACATTACATTTATTAATAACAATGAAAATTACAATACTTATTAATATCAAATTGTGGTAGTAATTAGATAATTAATTGTATTATCTAGCTATGTCGGTGTTTCTTCTGAATCAAACTGTAAACCAAATATATCGTATAAATTTCGTTGAACCAAACTAAAATCTAATAAATGAAGGGGGTGAAACCGACAAGACCATGGAAAAAACCGACGAAAAGACAAAAATAGTCCGGATAAAGCTATATAGAAAACTAAAGATTCTAATGCAATTTGTTTAGAACGATAGTTTTCATTGGACGTTGACAAATATTTTGAAGAATTAGATCCTACGTTCTACCAGTCCGTAACTAAGGAAAGCCACCATTTTGAATTCCGAATTCTTTTGGTATGCAATTTCTCCAAAAATAAACAAAAAAGTCACTTTTTGTGCTTCAAAATCTTCTTTTTGTCAACACTTAAACCATTCAGAAGCGTATGAAAAGTCTAAATAATTCTGGTGTTTATGTTTGACACCCGGGAGTATACCTTTTTAAATTGCTCATAACGAGATAAGTGGTCAGGTATCCATGTAATGGTAATTATTGACAGATGGTTCAAAGATCTATTCAAACTAAATTGCTCAAAAATAGATAAGTCGCCAGCTATCCACACACTGATAAAAAACACTCCGGCTACAATTCCTCCGACACCAGCTATGATACAAAATGCAAACGAGAAATGTAGATGATTTACATCAATGGTTTCAACAGTGGAAAAGATGATGCATCCAATCAAACCCAAACTTCCTGTAATGTAAAACAAATATGTGTAGGTATTTAAACCGTTACCAAAGAAAATGCTAGTTACAATTATAACTAAACATATAAGTGGAATCTGTAGAAGTTGTTTTCATATAAAAGCGATGCAAATATTTTATGCATTTTTATTCACGAAAAAGGAAACAATATATGAAGTTGCCCAAATTTTAAAAGTAACTGGACAGAGTAAAATGCTGACAACCTCGACTACCACTCGAAAAATATGCTATTGAATATAAGTGTTAGCCCGTATTCTTAACATGCATAGAGCATGATAGTTTTCAAAGTTAAGTCTTCGATTTAACGTCCAAAATAAGCCCGGACTTGATGTCAGATGATTGATATAGACCCTTAGTACGAGATGATCATTTTTAACAATACATTTTTTTTAACACGATTTGGAAGGACTGCACAAAGATTCAACAGCTACAAAAGCAGCATTTGAAATGTAGGAAGCGTTGTATTTTCAAACACGTTATAGCTGATTATGCGGTATGGGCTTTGCTCATTGTTGAAGGCCGTACGGTGACCTATAGTTGTTAATTTCTGTGTCATTTGGTCTCTTGTGGAGCATTGTCTCATTGGCAATTATACCATACCACACCTTCTTTTTATACGTTATATGGTCCTCAAACGGATAAATTTTTAAGACCTGATAACTCACAAGACAACACAATAAACAATACAGATACTAGCTGGACTGAGAACAAAAAAACTGACACCAGTACGGGACTAGCTAGACAGGGCACATAAAACTGACATTATAGTAAGGTACTAGCTATACATGACACGTTATAGCTGATTATACTGCATAGGTTTTGCTCATTGTTTTGTTCTCCTTCTTTTTAGATTATACGATTTCGACTGAAAGCGGAATATCTCCTCTTGTTCAAGATCAAAGATGAAGTGACGTTTCGTTTAGCCACATGGGGATGTATAAATACGTAACGACGTCGGGTCTGAATGGGTACGTTAACTTTTTCCTTGATTTGTATACGGCCATGCTGTCTACTCACTGACAAAAAATTGCAACAACTCTCAGTTTTTCAGAGCCTTATGCTTAACTTCGGTTCTTCTGATTGTGTGCTTTCAACCTTTGAGTAACCCGTTATGAAATATTGTGACAAAGATGTTGAGACCAGTTTTATCTATTTCTAGCTGTAGAGTGGACACAATTCTTTAGAAGTCTTAGATAACCTACGATCCTTTAAAGGTCAGTTTACTCTAGCACACAGTCGTTTCAAAGGAAACTCAACTATTTAATATTTTTTTTTTTTTTATTAATTTAGGTGTAATTATGTCTATTGCACTCGTTAAAATGTCATTTTCAGTAATGAAGAGTATAAAAAAATACACCATTTGGACATGTTTAAAAACAATAAACACATGCATTTTGGTGCGATAATATTGAGTTTTAATGAGATATAATGGCCAGTGATTGGTATTCCGATAGGAACAAACTATGTTCCACTTATTTAACTCTCTTGTTACAAAGCTATTTGTTTTATGTAATGCATCACAATTTATTACAAAACCTTATTTAGACTCATTAAAAAGGTATTTGATAGATATTTTTTAACAAGAATTGCAGATAATAACATGATACAATATCTGTAAGCACTCCATATTTGTATAAATAAAGGCAACAGTAGTATACCGCTATTCGAAATTCATAAATCGATTGAGAAAAAAAAACAAATCCGGGTTACAAACTAAGAATGAGGAAAACACACAACAGAAACTCAACATACATAATTAAATGCGCCCACCAGAACTTATTCTTACTAAATCAAACATTTAAAATGGCCGGTTTCCTTTGTTTTATTGATTGATTGATTGATTGGTGTTTTAATCATATTCAGCATTATTATGCTATTTTATAGCGATCAGGTTTTATTGGTGGAGGAACCCGGAGAGAACCATCGACCTTTGGTAGGAAAACTGACAATCCTAGTCAATAAAGATTGGAGTCGAACTCACAACCCCAGTGTTGACAGGCTAGTGATACAGTAGTTCGTCGGCCACCGATGCCCCCTTTTTTTATAGACGATATAAGTATTTCTCATTGCCTTTTATAATTAAAAATAATGGAAAGTACCATTGAAATTTTATTTTTAAATAAATAAAGTAAGAATGTTTACAATGATGAAAGACATAGCACCAAACTTTCCACAAATGAAAAAAAAACAGATTTTAGTTGAGTTGGTTTCCATAACAACCATTTAAAAAAAAAACGTAAAAAATTCTATAATAAAACATTTCAAAAACCTCGTCTTTTTTTCAATTTTCAAAGGTTACTTTTTCCATGCATTTAGGCAAAATGTTATTTTGATGATTTCCATGGCAACAAAGGGTAAAAAAAGAATATTTCTACTATCTTCAGCTAACACAGAAGTAGCTCTCTTCTCCCTTTTAAATTACCAGTCTATTGCTATCATATTTTTATAAATACCATACCTTCTTCAAAAACAAAATGTAAAGGAATTTGGAGAGGGGTAATGAATCATGAATAAACAGAAACCTGCACGATTCTTACAAAGACAGGTACTTAATGATAAACGGTTGCTCGTTTACCGAATGTGACCTACCGATTAGACTTATCAACGGGTTTGTACTTAAATGAGCAACACGACGGGTGCCACATGTGGAGCAGGATCACCCCCCGGTTTTTAGTGGGGTGCGTGTTCCCCAGTCTTTAGTTTTCTATGTTGTGTTTTTTTACTGTTGTTTGTCTTTTGGTCTTTTTCTTTATTTTAGACTTATGAATTTGAATGTCCCTTTGGTATATTTCGCCTCTCTTTTACTGCGTTTGTAACTTTTCGGGGATGAACATTTATTCACTAATTTTTAGTAAATGTTTCTATTGTTTTTTTCTGTACACTCGTCAGTCTGTTCTTGGCACTACACAATATAATCTCTTCCTGTTCTGTTTATGGCATTGCTGTATGAAATCTTCTATGAAGTACAGAAATCGGTATTAGAGTTTAGTTTCTTATCACCGGATTAAGTACCCGTAACTGCGAGAATTTTGAAAGCGACTATACTTTTATTATTCTACCGTTATTCAATAATTAAGTGCTTTTCCTTGCCACATATTTTTGTCCCAATCCCCGGGCAGAAACTTTTGTTATGCTATATCTTAATGGTTTATGGTTATTTGTAGAATTTTGTGTTGAAGACAAATTTGATGTTTCTGATTAAATTTATAAATTTTAGACAATTTAGAGCATGAAATACTGTATAGACACCTGTATGCTCTGAGACTATTTTAGTCGTTAGATTGCTGTCTCATAGACGTATACCCACAACTCTTTATACAAATATGATAGCAATAGACTGGTAATTTACAAGGGAGAAGAGAGCTACTTCTGTGTTAGCTGAAGATAGTAGAAAGTATTCTGTTCAAAATACCTGCAACACAGTTTGTAGTCGCTCCAGCTATGAACAATGAACTTTGTTTCACAACAAATGCATGTAGTGTTGCACACACAACAGCCGCAAGGTAAGCAACCAAAGCTATTGATTCCAGGACTTGAGTAGCTGTAATCTTGGCAGGTTGATCTCGAAAGTCTATAAAACACAAGGTATGTAAATGTCGGAAATATATAGATATTAAGTATAACATTAATTTTTAGCTAATTATACAGTACGAGATATTGCGCTCCTTTAATTCTAATTTATGTAATGTTGATAATAACGTATGGTTTATCTTAAAGTTTTAGTGGTTCAGGTGAAAACTTTTGTGTTTTTTCGATGGTAAATTTCGTAACAACTGACACCAACCAATCAAATAGACATTCGCCATACACGTACATGCATTAAAATAATGTTATTTCAATTTTCATAAATAAGTTAGAACTGCCCCAAGTTGTATCTTATTTAAATATCTAGCTAACATGATAACCTTTTATTCGATTATTCCGACCAGCCTTTGCTCATACTCCTCAATACGGCATACTAAGTATAGCAAGTATTTTGTTCCCCAAAACTCGAGGCGATTGAAACTACTGAAGCGACAGTGTAATGACATTTGAGATGAACACGACACAAACAGTTAGCACAAAACTATAAAGGCCACCGTTTTTTCAGTATTGTTTTTATCTTGTCGATTGCTGGAGATGTTCACACTTAGGTAAATGTCTTACAGTGACACGGCATTCTCGGCATGCTTTGTCATTTGTATTTTAGGAACCCACCTATAAGGCGTAAAAGATATAAGTTTAATGACTAAGGAACAGACAAAAGTTAATTGCACATATCTATACATTTTTTTTAAACCAAAGACGTACCTTTAATACAATCAGACAAACAGAAATTTGCAATGATACACGTCCCATGTATCGCTTTTGCGGACATGGAAATTAAGGTTGGTGATTTGTTTCGACTGTAAGTTACTTATTCACCCAAAAGATAGGATGCCATCTGTATTCAAACATGAATATAAATGATTCAAATATTGCGCATAATCTAAATCCATGCGACGATGTATTCTCAGCGGACAACCCGGAAGTACCATTTTGTATGTTTACACTAAACCACCCTTGCGAACAAGATTTAAGGAAAAACAACCCGGATTCTTACGGTTCACATTAAAATAAAATTGAGAATGGAAATGGGGAATGTGTCAAAGAGACAACAACCCGACCACAGAACAGACAACAGCAGAAGGCCACCAACAGGTCTTCAATGCAGCGAGAAATTCCCGCACCCGGAGGCGTCAAATGCATGTTTTGGGGGAATTTGCATGATTTTTATATTTCATAAAAGCAGAAGCCATGCAGCTGAGAACGAGATTCAGCATTTTCTAATATTTATTTACTTATTCACTGCAATTCCATACACAATTGAATACATTTTTACATCTAAGTACTATTATGAATGAATGCGACATCAAATAATTCAAGATTTCTACCCGTGGGAGAATTTTGCATTCAAAGTGTGCAAAAATACACTTTGAAATGAACGCGAAGAATATGTATGCTTGTGAGAGAAAAACTTATAAATGCATATATAACCTGAACAAACTAAACAATAAATCTCTCAGTAAGACGCTCGGCAAATTCGTCTCTTTCGTATTTAGAATAATTATTTACCAGAACAGCTGCATGTGTCTTAATGAAATACGTACGGTTATTAATACTAAGTATTCAAAGAAAAAGATGCAGTGCCACACGCTTCACTTTAAGTTGCTCAAGAAAATTCCACCAGAATTCTTGATATTTGTATTTTAGTTCTTAAAAGTTTTCAATATGTTTGTCGCAAAAAGGTAGATTACCCAATCTGATTAAAATAAAGATCCTGTGTCCAAGCGTTGCTTACAAGTATCTGACAAATCTCCATACTACTTTCTGATCTGATGTTTATAAAATCAGCCAATGAAATTCCTGCCTAAAAATTTATGAAGGTGTGTATCATTTGGACAAAACCAGAGAATCCCGAAAGGCCTTTAAAACAGAAAGTAGAACAGGGTGTTTTCAGTCATTGTAAGCAAAGTTGGAAACAGGATCTGTAGTTTAATTAGATTGTATATTACCTTGCATACTGGTACATTTATTATAAATGTGTTTGATATGATCACACCTTTGCCATAGTCCGATATGAGATTCGTATTCCCCAAACCATGCTAGCCAATACGATGTTACAAATCCTATAAAATGTAGTACAAATGCTAACACTGTAATTATGAATCCAGTTATCACTATAGGAGGAGTACCTCTACAACACTTCATGTTGCTTCATCTAAAACATGTAAGGAAATTAAAGGACAGCGATTTATCATCTATAATAATTTCATCACTGGTTTTGCCCTGATAAAACACAAATTTGTGGTTTTCAAGTTGAGAAAGAAAAATGTGTATCCTTTTAATTACATATTTTCATGAATAATTATGTTGTTTTACAACCAATAAATTGATGTAAATCATTAAACATGTGCACTACTGTCATCAATGGTTTTCCATGATAAAACAACATGCGCTTACTTAAAAATAGTTATTACGATACAAAAAAACTTGTACATTACTGTACATATTTTTTTAAATGCACAAATTTGTCTATTTTTAAATGCTGTATCTATACATGCACAGGCAAATTTTGCTCACGTGAATTTCACATGAATCTCATGTAAAATTCATATCAAACTAGCTTATAAGTTAAACTAAAGCGAATTTCACGTCAATTGAGATTCACATGAATCTCGCATCAACTTTACCAAAAAAAAAAATTGGTATTTTTCATTATTTCAAATAAATTTGAAAATTTAGATGTTATTTGAATAGCTTTATATTGAAAATTCACGTGAATCACGGTAATTTCATGTGATTTTCAGGTGAAATTCACGCGAGTTTAACATTAATATTCAAGTGAAACTCACGTGAACTGTTGTGAAAACAGTTCACGTGAGTTTCACGTATAAGCTCGTTTGAGGTGAAATTCACACGCAATTCACGTGAGTGTAATTTCCCAGTGTACGGTCGAGGTTTTATGCAATGTAAACCATGCGTTTCTGCACTTTGCTCTTACATGTGCAGTATTAAATTAGTCTGTGTTATATATGTAATAGTTTCAGCATTGAAGATCTTTCCTGAAAAGACCAACAACTGACAAGGTTTCTTACTTTGGACATGCACATTCACTATTGGAGGGGTTTCATTAGTTTTAAAAAACCTTATTTTTATATTAATCCTCTACCTTTTAATCTCGATCAGGGAAATGGAACGGCTACACAAGAAGAATCTACGCTAAAAGTGAGTTAAGAAACAGATTTTTACTTTTCTTGTACCATATTCTACGTTACGACATATTCATATAACATGTCAGGATTTTTGTTGTTCTCTGTCAGAACTAGATGTCAAGTATCTCTCTGGACAGAAAGACATGTTTTAACATGTGCGGTAGAAGGACAAGACACTGACATATTGCCCGAAAACTGGTATTTTGGTGGTTGTCATCTGTCGAGGGATCTGTAATGTTTTGTTTTTTGTCTGGAAAGCATAACTGCATAAATATACAAAATAAATGTTCTTCGTTTGGGGTAAATCCATCTATAAGAATAAAAAATTCAGCCCTGCATGACCATGTATCTTAAAAAAACATCAAAGGGCTATAGAGACTGAAATACTCAATATGGTGTCTTTTTTCATAAGGAAATAACTGAAAAGTGAAAAGTGGAAATAGGTTCTGATTGAATCCTTTTATGTCATGTACTAGTTAGGCAAGAAAGGTGTTTCTAGTGTTAATATTATTACACTGCTTAATTTATTAGAAAATTTTGGCTTGAATGATCCAAATATTTCCAACATAGATCACTAGCATCCCTTATAGATGTATTTATCACAACTAGAAAAGAGGCGGAAGATGACCTTTTAGGACATGTACGGAATGCGGAGCACTCTCAATTTTATTGCATGACTCTTAAAAAAAAGAAAATCTATAAGCTCAGGTTAATTGCACAAGTTAGTGAATAAATGCTACAGTAAAAATGAAAAAAGACAGACAAGTTAGAAACAGAAAATATGTTAAATGGAGATTTAAATAAAAGACGTTAATATCTGTACTGTATTTGCATATTCATGTTTTTATATGGAAATAACTTTGTCATTTAGGAACGTTTACGTTTATTTGCAGATTGTTACGTGGTTTGAGCAAAATTAAAACTGGAATTGTATTAAAAAGGCATTTAGAAGATAAAGCACATTGTCAGCTGTAAGAAAAAATGCTGAGAGGTCACACAATTTCAAAACATCATTGATTGATATACTGCTTCACGTAATTGCTCTAATTAAAAATTGGATTTAATTGAATGAATATAAAAGGTAAAAACCTGTTAATTAAGATGATGCATCAACTGAAGATGAATTAAACTCTATTAATGCACCAATTTGATTTATTCTTAATGAAGATGGTATAAAACTAGATATTGACAGTAAAGCTCAAGACTCACAAAGAGTTTGACAAATGTATTGAAGCTCACAGTTAAAGCACTCCTTACTATTTTAACTAAAAGATCCCCCTAAAATATTGAATTTGAAGAACTTCGTTTTCTTCCTGACCACATGACAGATAAGGGAATATAAAGACCTATATACATTCTAAGGAGCTTCCCCCAAACACTCTTGTGACATTTTGGAGAAGCTTCATTAATCAATACACAATCACAATTCAATAAAATTGAGAATGGAAATGGGGAATGTGTCAAAGAGACAATAAATATATGTCTATCAAACAGAGACTGAGTTGATAGCCAAGAACTCATACAAGCTTTTTTAAAAAGTATAAAGAGAATCTGAATATCAAAATTTCTTGAGAAAATCATCGTCTATTTGAAGACAGGTTATGTGTCAGATCTGATGTAAAGATAGCACCTGTTATCTAGAAATAGTCTTGAGACATACTGTATAACTTAGTTTTCTGTACAAACCTACCTCAATATAAGGAACTGTTAGTTTTATTATTAGTTTCTATATGGTGGCATCCAAGTAGATTATGGCGAAAATATTAAAAAAAAAACTTAAATCTGTAATAGCGCACATCAAACTACCTGAATGGATTTTAGGATACCTGGATTGGATTTTACACCATAGATCTATACGCATAACACATGAAGCTTGTTTAATGTTCCATGCTAACACAAATTTAAAATGGCTTAAAGCAAATGACGAAAAGGAAATAGAAAAGCTGATAGAATGGACAAAAACTGAACTTAAACATATAAAAGACACACAAAAACCAAGACTTAAACCATGGAAGTATTATATTGTCAATAAAATACTTCCATGCTTAAACTAATCAAAACAGAACTCGAACAAATAAGTAGGCTAAAGGAAGAAAATGCCAAAGCAAACTAGCAATGGAAAAAGTAAAATTAACCAGTTGTATTATAAGAGACGGATTGTTAGAATCTAAACAGCAAATTAACCAAAAGTTACTGCATAGTATTAAGTAAACCTAGTAAGTATTTATATTGTTTTACATATCACAGATAGTGAAAGAGGATTTGAATAATGGCATTAGTGAGGGAAAAAATAAAACAATAGACGGTTAAACAGAAACCCAAAAGCTCTAACACGAAGGAAATGCAAACAAAGAGAATGAGAGAGATAGAGAGTTAATACAACGATAGCAATAGAACGAACAAAAATATATTTTTTTTCTACTTGTTTGAAATATTGAGGGAAAATTTTATTCCACTATTAACGTTTTAATAGTCAATCAGGCCTCCATTAATCCCAAAATTCATTGCGACGTCACCATTTCATCATTTTTTTAACGACGTCATCACGATATCCGCGAATTTCATAATTTTTCACGACAATGGACGCTAAAAAGCAGAAAAAGAGGAGTTCGAACTCGGATTCATCAGAGATATCGTTGCTAAGACAGTTGGTTGACAAAAATCTAAACACTAAACACAGATCAACTGAACTCACTGGGGTTGCACTGTCGTACAGTTGGAGAGGTTAAGGTAAAATGGCAGAACATGCAATCAATTGCTAAAAAAGAATTTGCAGAAGTAAAAATAACACGCCTGCCAATCCGGTGGTGGACCACAAGCTAACCCTGTTGACCAGGAGAGTAAAATAAATCAGACACTATGAAGAATACATGGTTTGACGGGAAAAGAAAGTCCTGTGGACCAAGGCTCTTTGATGTTTTATCTACAAATAATATTCTAAAGCCTTACCTGTGAACTCTCAGACCATAGTTCATTCCAAAGTGTTCTTAATCCTTTGAAAACGAGCAACTTAAATCTTCGAAATATGTCTAGACATCCAAGATTTCAAGGTGGGGGGGGGGGGGGGGGGGGGGCACTACGTCTGTTTGACTCATTATTCATTTAGAAATTGAAAGAGTTAGATATAATAATAGTAATAAAAAAAGAGAACAACGTGTGTAGGCAATTTCACCTAAATGTAATTGAAGATGAGGAACATTTTTTTCTTTCATTGCCAAGAAAACACGAATTATTAAGAATGGAATTTTTATGCCAGATTGAAAATTGATATCCCAAATTGATGAGAGATAACAATATTCAAAATCTCATAATTATGAGTTAATTTCTCGATATTCTGCGACAACTATTTGAAATAAAGCAAATTGTCGCTGTACATTTGCATACAATAGAAATTTATACACTTATTTTACAGTCGTATGTGATAAACCAGAAAAAAAACTACAATTAAACATGGATGGAGAAATGGGCGACGAGGCCGAAATAAGCCTGCTACAACCTCCAGTTAAAACAACATTTAGTTATGTTTATTTTGAATAAGAAAACTGGGGATACGTTAAGGTAGCCCACAACAAAGTATCCTTGTCCGACCGTCCATACTTGCTTTAGTCTTGGGATTGAGGCCAGTTTTTCATAACCTCTTGTGACATTTCATAATCATTTTCGTGTGAACAGTAACCGGGTTAGGAATGATGTCCGAATGTATTGTGTTACTTGAGAGTGTATTTTCGAAGAGACATTCAAATATCATACTCTGACCAGGTTGACCACCATTTGTTTTGCTTGTGTGTGTTTTTAAGAGGGGAAAGAGGTGTTCCCTTAACAGGTTAACAATCGCTCATGTTGCTCAAAACAAATAACAGTCAATCTAAAATATTGATAACAGTAACATCAAACCAGTCATTTACAGTTAACAGTGATTTTATTTTCAAAATGACAGTTAGCAGCAGTTTAAATATGCCCAAAACAGTCTAACTGCAGATAAAGATGAGAAATCTCATGCCCTCTTTTAACAACACATGCAAACTGCAATAGTCGTTTTAGTTTGATTTTATTAGTAAACTATATACACATATTGTTGCATGCATATGGACCCTCCATTCTTGTAGTTTCATTGTCGTGTAAAATGGTTAACCGAAACACATTTTGTATGAAGCCCGGCCTTGTGTACATAGTACATTGATCTTAAATTTCATTTCTGTATGTTATATATTTTAGCACCAGCATGTTAGACAAAGAGAATTACCCCTTATTGTCCGCTATTACACCAAAACGACTGCTGAAGACTTTTCCTGTCCCACTAAAGAGAAAAACATCAAACAGGATGATTAGTTGCAAAGCAGCATGAAGTTCTAAGTAAACAAACAGAGTAATATGATTTGAAAAAACAAAAGCTTCGAATGGAGATAGCTATTCTACGCTCACAGATGGACAAGCAGGAATTGGAATCATCAATGTGTGATATGTTTGGACTGGAATATTAAGATGCTCTCTCTTGTAAGTGTGTGTGTGTGCGTGTGGGTGTATATTTGTGTGTGTTTATTGTTGCATGTTTCCAATTGAACAACAAAACCATTTTACAAAAGAATTTGTATGGATGTTTTATTTCAAGTTATAGCTATGTGCACGTTCAACCAAATAATACTCTGCAAATGTGGTCACGTACAGTCCGACCTCCCTCTGGACCTCTAAAGGGTATATCTATGCACGAATCGTCAACCATAGGTTCCCTCAAATCCACTGCGATGTTGTGGAGTATAGCACATGCCATAATCATAGTGCAAACTTTTTCTGGGTTAACACGTACTCCAGAATGTAAACAGTTGAATTTTTTTTCCACCAGCCAAAAGTCCTTTCAATACAACATCTGGTCCTGGTATGTAGGCAGGAGGATTTTGAAACTAAATAACTCAGCCTTTATAATAACAAAAATGAATAGTTTGTTCCGTGGTAGTTTGAAAATAAATAACCTGACTTACAATGTATTGAAAATAACTTGGCAGGTCTTTTAACCCATTTTATAAATGCTATTTTGAAGTATGAGATGGCACCAGATTCTTCCAAAATTCGTCTTTTTTCATATTTTTTTCGGGAAAAACTTCCCAAATCTTTTAATAATATAAATATTAATATTTTTGAAATGTTTGAAAATGGGTTTCATTTCACTTGAGGTATATTGTCTCGTAAACATTTACCTCACTTTTATTACAGGGCCGTAACTACATTGAGGCAAATGCCTCATGTTGGAAATTTCAAAACAAAAGCTTGTCTTCATATCAAATTGTTTTCACGGCAAGTGTCTTGCAAGAAGCAAGTTCTGTTCACCCTCTGACGTAGCCCCTGTTTTTTGAGATCCATGTTTCTCATTTATTTTTATTTTTCAGTGTTGATTGTCTATAATGTTTGTCGTTTTGTGTTTTATCTGTTCCCGGGTTTTGTCTTTTGTTCATTGATTGCCCTTCTTTATGACTATTCTCTTAGTGTTGCATTCTATTTTTGATTTAGTAATTATGTTTTAAACTTGAGTTTTATTATATTTAAGGACCTTTTGTCTATTACAAACTACTTTAAATTGTATCCCAGTTAGGAACTACATCAAGTTGTAATTGAAATGTGTTATAAAAACTAACTTGACATAGTTATATCAATGATAATCAGCCCCCTCTTAACTTAATTTGAAAAAAACATAATTGACAGGTATAAAAGGTTTTTCTGCAAACTGAAACATTTTATGCTTTGTCCTACATATTGGTCTTTTGATGTTGTCCCGAAAAACTAAAAGTCTTACACTGAATCTATATATTTTGCTTTGAGACCAGAATATTGTCAAAAAGTTAAAACAGAACTTGCGTTTCAGATTTAGAAATGGTCTGGGAAACGCGCATAATGCATGATTTTGCGCCATTTTTTCTATAGCTTCTTGGGGCCTTCAGCGAACCCCAGACTCTTCGCTGATTTTTTTTTCGCCTCGCTCCGCTCGGCGAAAATGTTTGACAGTTTTTAAAAGCGGCTAGTTACAGCCCAGCTTTAATACCTTGTACGTATGCAATATATGCAGCTTGCAATTCAGAAGATTAACTTCCAGAGGGTGATGATTAATTCTGATTGACTTAATTGATTATGTTATTTATTTAAGAATTTAAAAATTGTATGTTTTCAAATATTATAAATATAATTGTGAAAATAGATAATCAGTCCCTTGTTTTAATGAAAATGAAAAATCATGCTTCAACAGTGCAGAAAATAAATGATCTGTCCTTTTGGTCCACAAAAATGAATAACCCATCCAAAACAAATCCTCCTGCCCCCCCCCCCCCCCCCCCGAATATCAATTGGTCGTCCCCTTATCAGAGATGGGCGGTTATCTCCAGATGCATCGATTGCCACAGAAAAAGGGAGATAAAATCATAAGGTTCGGGAATCCTTACATGGGTGCCATCTATGCAACCTATTACGCCTGGAAAGCCACCATTTTCATAAAAACCGTTTTTAACCTCCCACTTTTTGTCCTCGGATGGCCATTTAATAAAAGTGCCTGCTATCGAGGAAAGAACTGTCAAAACTCTGGTACTGCATCGGCTGACAGTTGATTTATCTACCCCCACCGTGTCTCCATGCACTTGCATAAAACTCCATGCTGCATAATATCTCAGGGCAATAAGTACCTGTTCGATGGCAATACATAGTTTCATGTATACATCACAGAAATTATAAATGCATAACAAAAATATCTATACGATTTTTATCGTAGTTTTCAAATTAATACAACTGCGACAATCCAAATGAATTTGCGTAAATTTTAAATATTCTGCAATTTTGTTTTAAATTATGGGCTCAGTGTGTACAGGAAAAAGGTTCCTGACTTTTTGAAAAGGGAAAAAGGGGACATCTGTTTGGATAATTCCAAGGCACTTAGTCAAATCCATAAAATATGTCGTCGAAAAAAGTGTTCACTTTATGGTAACCTGTTTTTGTGGTGTTACATTTGACATAGTACACCTATATACAATGTACACCGAAGTAACATTTTTATAACGTAAACACAACTTGTGAGTAAGGCAATATTTAAAAGTCGTCTGCCTCGATGTTTTTTTTAAACTCCACTCATGTATTACCTTCTGCATTGGGAATAACATTTTCAAAAATCAGAAAAATCCATCGAAAAGAAAAAGAGAACAGTTATTTCTAGAAGCGGAATAAATATGGAACGTTGCTGTATTACGTCTAATAATGTTATCACAACCCAACAAAAAAACCTGTCACTTTTGAATGCAGATGCAATTTATCCTTTATTTATCAATATTAAATCAATCATTCAATCATATTCTTTGAAAAATTTAGAATTAGTGAATCCGTCTAACATACTTAGAATTACCATATAGGCTGAAAACACAAATGTGCTGGCAGGAGAGGGTGAGTCAAAACGCTCCCGCCTTTAATGTCGTGAGGAAACATATCTCAGCATTTTAATAGGCCTATAGTACACAATCATGTGCATGCATTTTTGAATTAAATCTTGCAATGTAGGCCTGAAACTGGGAGAGATGAGGTTTATTTCGAAAGTTAACTATAAAATGATATTGTTTCATAAAATAATAATGTATGTACTTCATGTATGTGAAGCTTTTTTAAAAAGAAAATGCCGCTTCACGAGGTGTACCAGAATAAAGTCAAAAGTAAACACAATCTAGATAATAATAACAGTTAGGTCAAACTACACATCGATAACATCAAGTGGAAAAAAAACCCAACTTGAATGTGTGAGATTGGTAGAGAGGGGTCAAATTAAGTGAATAGGTAAATTGCGGTTTTCATCGAATGTTTAACTTTATGTTTATGTATTCTACTTATTCTTTTTTTTTTCAAAATGGGACGTCTCTTGTTTTACATGAAGCTCTGAAAATTGTTTCAACAACATTGTTGTAAATTGTAACAATTTAAACACATGCATATCATGATTAGTAACAGAGAAATTCCTGAAGTACATATTACGGCACCCAACAATGGCTTCTTGGTGTCAAACGTTTGAAGGACAGTAGTCTAACCATTTGTGAGTGTAATAGAACGAAAATTTTTTGTTTATTGTCGGCCTAGTTGACAGGACTAGCCAGGTATACAATAGAAAAAAAAAGTTTGGATTTCAAAATTGTGGAAATCATACAAAACACGTTATGCATGGAGAACGCACACTGCGTCAAACAAATGCGGACTGTCCCAACAATTTTACTGAGCTAGAGGATGACAATCTTCGGGCAGTCTATGAAGATTGAAAATACTGACGCTATTCAATAAACCAGTCTAAGCCGAGTGTTAAATCTTTGATACACAAATCGGTCTTCGATGCCGTGTGTGAATTTTTGTCAAATGTGTGACTGATAAGTGGACACAGAATGACAAAAAAATATATTCAAATTATGCCCTAAATGTGGAACATTACAGGCTATTGTGATGTTGTGACCAGTAAACTGAGAATTCATGGCAAATATGTGGCGAGTCATTTTTTCTTATGTTATTGCATTTACTTGGACTGAACTGAAAGTTGATTGTATAATTCATAAATTCAGAAACATGAAAGCCACGGGTTACAAAACTAAGATATGCACCTGCAGTTCAGGGCTTAGTGCCTTGCTCCTTTTTGTTGGGTGCTCTACATCAGCCCTTTAGATGTCTGTAATAAATGCCAATCCAGCTCTCCCAAACCTGTACCGTGCCTAAAGCTCTCGGTCTGACAAATCATCGATGGTTGAGTAGCCTGTCTCGGTATTTTTCGGTTGATTTTTAGGTACAAGCAAGCCAAGCACTTGCATGTCATCCATTTTAAATGTACTATTAAGAATTTAATAGCGCTTTTCAGTTATATTAAATAGTGAGTTAATAGACTATTAACGTTAATTGGCGTTTGTGCAAGGCAAGAAATAGACTATTAAATTTAAGTGTACTTTTAATAGACTATCAACTTTAATAGACGTTTGTGCAACCCAGTCCAGAGCAGGAGCATCCAGGTCAGTTAGAATTTTAAGTCATGTATTTTAATTAGCTCATTTCAATATGATTGCAAAATAGGTACGAGCACATTTTAATCCTGATAGCCATCTGTTAATTTCCTTGTTCAAGTAGGTGGTCATCTTGTTGGTAGTAGTCCGGTGTAGATTTTTCTTTTATTTATTTTTTATAACTTTAAACGACATATGGTCTAGATAGGTAAAAGTGTAAGTACGTAAATCTGGTTTAACCCCACCACATTTTGCACGTGTACCAAGTCAGGATGGTATTTGTCGTCGGTTGTACTTTCTTTTGTCAATTCCTGTTATTCTGTTTGTGTATTGCATGATTAAACTGATTTATATTTTTAATTTTGTACTAGACCTAGAATATAACTAGATTTCGTTTAGTCTGTTGCAAACTTACCTGTTTGTCGTACTCTTTTTTCACTACTCGTCTTACTGACGGACGTGGTGCTCCTATGATATAGGAATGGCATTTGTAATACTCGAAGTAGAACAAGTCATAGATTGCCAGACATCTGTGATTTTTGTTTTGTCAAGATGTTGTGTGATGAATAGATTAAATATATTCCTTCTTTTCCAACATATAGCTATTCGCATGTTTCGAGTACTCATACATCCTTTGTTAAAAAGAATTTTTGCGATTAGCGTTCCTGATGAAGGTAAATGCAGAAAAGCGCTTCTGACGCATACAATTTATAAAGTGTTATTTCATGTTTGATATTTTAAAAGTTGGAATTGGAAGAGCTAGACAATATTTTATATATACATAGCTTATGGTCTGAAGTCTCAGTCTGACACATGGCAAATTTCCGCATTTTCACCTTTCAGTTACTGGCCGCATCATTATTAAGTTATCAAATTGGACCAGTTTCGGATTTACTAAAGGTATAAAGTAAACTAAATGTTCTGTGCAAAAGAGAGGCGACAGATACCAAAGGGGCATTCAAACTCATAAGTCGAAAATAAACTGACAACGCAATGGCAAAAAAAAAGAGAGAAAAAGACAAACAATAGTATATAAAGGCGTACACTGGAGTTACCTTACGTTGACCACGTATCATTGCTGAATGGGCGACGTTAAACTTTCGTGCTTAGTTGATTTTTTCAGTAACTATTAGAATAGGTTAATTGTATTTGTTGTACATTATGATTTACCAGCTCCTTTGAAAGTTGCTTTTACTTATTGTGCTGCATTGCAATTAAAGTCTTTTGGTTTTGATTTTTTGTACAATTTCATTAATGTAACTGTCTTGGTTTTTTTTCTCTGTATATTATGCCTTATCCAATTTTAAATCAATTTGTATTCTATGTATACATGCACGCTGTAGTTCTATGATGTGTTGATTTTTTTTCTAATTTTTGGTTGGTTTTAAATTCCACTTGATCACATTCAAGTGTTTTTTCATACGCAACTACCTAGCTAATATAAATTTTATAAAACTGCATCAGGTTTGATTTGATTGTAATAAAATGACAGTTTCTGGTAAGTGTCTATTCCAGTTGACATGGAAACCATTTACTTATATTCCTAGATTGTGACTTATCCGTTTTTGTAATTATCATGATCATCACTACGGGTGCCACTAGTGGACCAGGATCTGCAGTTTTTGTTGGGGTTCGTGTTGCTCACTCTTTATTTGATATGAAGTGTTTCATGGACTTATTTGTGATTTCTTCGTCTTTCGTTTTATGGCATTGTCAATTTATCTCGACAAATGAGTTTTTAATGTCTCTTTGAAATAATATATAAATGATTTATCTCAACTTTGAAACGTGTTATATTGTGTATAAGATTCAAAGATTAGCAACTCTTCAGGGAAAAAGAGACAGAATATACCGAAGTCAAAGACAAACCGACAAGACCATGAGAAAACTCAAGATTGAGCAACACGAAACAACCAATATATTGGGTTGATCTCAATAGTTTCGGATCTCTTAACATACATTTCTTAAGCACACTTGGTTTTTTCTTCAATAGTTGCTTTTCCGACCATCACCCGGGAATTGTAGTTTCTTAAAGCAGTGCGAATTGCAATTGGATTGCTATATAAACTCAAATATATCGTGTACTAGTTTCCATGCAAATGATACTGCGGACAACAGTTTTTTTTTAAATTGAATTATTCGGGATTTGAATACAAATGACCATCTCTATTTCAGTTGGACAGATAGTTTACGGAAGATCTCTTCAAATTAAATTGCTCATAAAGAGATAAGTCGTCAGATTTCCATGCACGGATAAAGAACACTCCAGCTACAATTCCTCCGATACCCGCTATGATACAGAATGCAAACGAGAAATGAAGATGATTTAAAGCAATGGTTTCAGCAGTGCAAAAGATGATGCATCCAATCAAACCCAAACTTCCTGTAAAGAAAAACAAATAATTTTTGGTTTTGAAAGCGTTACCAAAGAAATTCTAGTTACAATAATAAATAAACATACTTTTTAATGAGTCAATTGATCAACTGATGGAATATGTGGATTTCGCTAGCATATAAAAGCAATGCAAATATTTTATGCATTTTTTGCACGGAAAAGTAAACAATATATCAACCTGCAAAATTTTATAAGCAAATTTACATGGAAAAATAATTTGGATTATTTGTTCGATAATATTGAGGTTTATTTCTTATGAGGTAAACTGGCTATTGATTAGTATTCTGATAGAACAAACTATGTTCCACTCATTTAACCCTCTTGTTACAGAGCTATTTCTGTTGTGTTATGTTTCACAATTAATTGCAAAACCTCATTTAGCCTCATTAAAAAGGTATTTGATAGATATTTTTGACAAAAATTGCAGATATTTAGATGAAACTATCTCTGTAAGCACTCCATATTTTCATAAACACACAAATGAAATGCATCCACCAGAACTTATTCTTGTTTAATCAAACATTTGAAATGGCCGATGTCCTTTTTTTAAATGATTGATTGGTATTTATTGCTATTTTCAGCACTATTGTGCTATTTCATAGCGGTCAGATTTTATTGGTGGAGGATCCTGGAGTGCCCGGAGAGAACCACCGACCTTTGGTAGGAAAACGTACAATCCTAGTCAATAAATATTGGAGTCGAACGCACATGCCATGTGACGGATTCGATCTCACAAACTCAGTGTTGACAGGCTAGTGATACAGTAGTTTGTCTACTTAGACCACTCGGCCACCGAGGTCCCCTGTTTTTTATAGCCGATATAAGTATGTCTTATTGTGATAGCCTTCTTATGGAGTATACATTTCTTAGTTATAAAGATAAGGAAATGTGGCATGATTGCCAATGAGACAACTATCCACCAAATTTCAAATGAAGTGGATGTAAGCAATTATAGGCAACCGTACGGCGTTCAACGATGAGAAAATCCCATATCGTATAGTTGGCTATAAAAGGCCCCGACATGAAAAATATGAAACAACTCAATTGAGAAAACTAAAGGCATAATTTATAACAAAACAATTTAAGAAAAACAAATATGACATACATGAACTAACGACAACCACTAAACTACAGACTCATTACTTGGAACAGGCACCCCATTTCCATTCTCAATTTTATTACATAAGAATGTGGTGGGGTTAGTTAAATTCGATATGCACGTTTTTGAAGTGACGTCTCGAATCTAAATTCACGTAAAATTTTCATTCGTAAAACTTACATGTACAAGTAGGAATATAGATGTTATAAATTGGTTAGAACTTTTAAATTAACTATATTTTATTACTAACAGTGAAAGTTATGGAGAAGGCACGATTTAACCTGCAGGAATAAATATAAAGTGGCATTCATCATCCAGCTTTTTGCGTTAATTTTATTCATCAAGCTAACAACTTCTAATATTTCTATTTGACTTAAAAGAATTAAGTATCCGTCTGTGTAAGAAGCATGCAGAGGGTGATTCATGTTAAAAACATAATTTTTGTTGGCCCTATATAATAAGAACAAAGGTAGATGTTGAAAATTCAGTCTGTACTTTCTCTCTATAATATGTGTTGCCATTGTAACGGTTTAAACAATATTTTGCCTGAATAGGTTGAAACAGTAGCCTTTAAAAAATACAAAATAATGGAAAGTTAAAGTACCATGGAAAAAAAAATAATAAATAAATACCATAAGGATGTTAACAATGTTGTAAGACATAACATCAAACTTTCCACAAAAAATTTCTCCTTCTTTTCAATTTCCAAAGGTTACTTTTTCCACGTATTAAGACAGAATGTTGTTTTGATTATTTCCATGGCAACAAAGGGTCAAAAGAAAAAAAAAATGGATGAAACTTGATTTCATTCCATACCTTCTTAAAAAAACAAAATGTAAAGGAATTTAGAGAAGGGTCATGAATCATGAATCAACAAGAACTTGCACGATTCTTACAAAGACAGGAACTTAATGAAGAACAGTTGCTCGTTTACCGAATGTGACCTACCGAATTAGACTTATTAACAGGTTTATACTTACAAAAGCAACACGACGGGTGCAACATGTGGAGCAGGATCTGCTTATCCGGGGTACCTGTGATCACCCCCGGGTTTAAGTGGTATTCGTGTTCCCCAGTCTTTAGTTTTCTATGTTTTGTTTTGTATACTGTTGTTTGTCTTGTGATCTTTTTCTTTATTTTAGACTTATGAATTTGAATGTTCCTTTGGTATATTTTGCGTCTCTTTTACTGCGTTTGTAACTTTTCGGGGATAAACATCAATTCACTAATTTATAGTTAAATGTTTCTTTTGTTTTTTCTGTACATTCGTCAATCTGTTCTTGACACTGCACCAGGTCATCTTTTCCTGTTCTGTTTATGACATTGCAATTATGAAATCTTCTATGAAGTACAGCAATCGGTATTAGAGTTATGGACAGCATGATTTCTTATCTCCAGATTAAGTACCCGTAACAGCGAGAAATTTTTTAAAACGGTAAACTATCCTTTTATTTTTTTGTGTTTTTGTTATCTCTTATAACGTTATTTAATGGTAAAGTGCTTTTCCCTGCCACCTATTTTTGTCCCAATCCCCGGTCAGAAACTTCGTATGTTTTTGTTACGTTATATCCTAATGCTTTTGGTTATTGTAGAATTTTGTGTTGATGGTTTCTGGTTAAATTTACAAATTTTTTAGACAATTTAGAGCATGAAATATTGTATAGACACCTGCATGTGCTGAGACTATTTGAAGCGTTAGGTTGCCGTCTCATAGACGTATACCAATAACTCTTTATACTTTATATACATATGATAGCAATAGACTGGTAATTTACAAGGGAAGATAAAGCTACTTTTTTGTTAGCTTAAGATAGTAGAAAGTAAGGTTTCGGGTGTATTCTGTTTAAAATACCTGCAACACAGTTTGTAGTAGCTCCAGCTATGAACAATGATCTTTGTTTCACAACAAATGCATGAAGTGTTGCACACACAACAGCCGCTATGTAACCAATCAAAGCTAAACTTTCCAGGACTTGAGTAGCTGTAAACTTGACAGATTGATCTCGAAAGTCTATAAAACACAAGGTATGTAAATGTCTGAGATATATAACTATTAGTAATAAGTGCTAATTGTACATAAATCAGTCCGTTAGTTTTCTCGTTTGAATTGTTTTACATTTGTCATTTCGGGGCCTTTTATAGCTGACTGAGCGGTATGGGTTTTGCTCATTGTTGAAGGCCGTACGGTGACCGATAGTTGTAAAGTTCTATGTCATTTGGTTTCTTGTGGAGAAATGTCTCATTGGCAATCATACCACATCTTATGTTCATAGGTACTAAGATGCAAAAGCGTATTCGAATGCAGTGAATAAGTAAGTAAATATTAGAATATGCTAAATCTCATTCTCAGCATGTAACTGCATAGCTTCTACTTTAATGTAATATATGAATCATGCAAATTCGCGAAACCATTCGTTTTGATGTGAACCTAAAGAATCCGGGTCACTTCGCCCCGAATCCCGCGGCGTGGTTTAGTGTAAACATACATAATGGTACATCCGGGATGTGCACTAAGAATACATAGTCACATGGATTTAGGTAATTCTAAATATTTTAATGATTGTATACAGAAGACATCCTATCATTTGGATGAACAAGTGAAAAGTAAAATGACAAAAATACCAAACTCCAAGGAAAATTCAAAACGGAAAGTCCCTTATCAAATGGCATAATTTAAAGCTCAAACACATCAAACGAAAAGAAAACAGCTGTCAAATTACTGTCGAGACAAACTATCAACTTTAATTTCCATAATGGTCTCTGCGAGAGATTCGTTTTTCTTGAATGAGAAAGCAGATTATTTAATGTCATATTAAATATGTCCAATCAAAAGTAAAACAACATAAATACCGAAGTCCAAGGAAAATGCAAAACGGAAAGTCCCTTAGCAATTGGCAAAATCAAAAGCTCAAACACATCAAACGAATGGAAAACAACTGTCATATTCCACACTTGTGCATACCCGATATTTGAAGAAGATACAGCTGGGGACAGTTCTAAGCTTTATATGTAAATGGAAATAACATTAATCTTATGCATGTTCATGTAAGGCGAATGTTTTGATTGATTAATGTCAGTTGTTAAGAAATCTACCATAAAAAACACAAAATAAATAAAATAATGAGGAGAAACATTAGAATAGAGTTAACAGAATTTGTCCACTTCTTTAATTAAAATACTAAAACCTTAAGAGAGGGACGAAAGATACCAGAGGGACAGTAAAACTCATAGATCGAAAAAAAAACTGACAACGCCATGGCCAAAAATAAAAAGACAAACAGACAAATAATAGTACAGATCACACAACATAGAAAACTAAAGACTAAGCAACACGAACCCCACCAAAAACTGGGGGTGATCTCAGGTGCTCCGGAAGGGTAAGCAGATCCTGCTCCACATGTGGCACCCGTTGCGTTGCTTATGTTATTACAAATCCGGTAAATAGTCTAATTCGGTAAGTCACATTCGTGAAAAGGGAAGGGTATTGTAGTTACGACATAAGGAACATATCCGATATATAAGATTGACCATCGCTATGAGCTATATTACATAAATTAAAATTAAGGGAGGGCATTATCTCGTACTGTATAACTAGTATGAATGTGTGTAACATCAAATAGTTGAAGAATGTTTTACCCTTGGGAACATTTAGCTTTTAAAGAATGCAAAAAATGATTTTGGAAATAAAAGTAAAGAGTGTTTATGCTTGTGAGAGAAAAAAATCTAAATTCATTATGACCTGTACAATTTAAACTATAAATCTTTCAATTTGACGATCGGTAAATTCGTCTCTTTTGTATTTAAGATAATTATGTACCAGAACAGCTGTTTGTGTCTTTATGAAATACGTATGGTAATCACTCGATCCTACGTATTTAGAGGAAAAGATGAAGTGCCACACGCTTCACGGTAAGTTGCTCAAGAAAATTCCACCATAATTCTTGATATTTGTCTTTTAGTTCTTAAAAGTTTTCAATATGTTTGTCGCAAAAAGGTAGATTACCCAATCTGATTAAAATAAAGATCATGTGTCCAAAAGAGAGGCAAAATATACCAAAGGGACATTCAAACTCTAAAGTTGAAAATAACTGACAACGCCATGGCTAAAAAAGAAAAAAAGAACAATATACAAACAATAGTACACGAAACACAACATAGAAAACTAAAGACTGAGCAACACGAACCCCACCAAAACTGGGGGTGATCTCAGGTGCTCTAAACGTTGCTTACAAGGATTTGACAACACTCCTCCTACTTTCTGATCTGATGTTTATAAAATCCGATAATGAAATTCCTGCCTACAAATTGGTGAAGGTATGGATCATTAGAATAAACCAGAGAATCCCGAAAAGCCATTAAAACAGAAAGTAGAACAGGGTGTTTTCAGATCATTGTAAGCAAAGCTTGGACACAGGATCTGTATTTTAATTAGATTGTAAATTACCTTGCATACTGGTACATTTATCATAAATGTGTTTGATATGATCACACCTTTGCCATAGTCCGATATGAGATTCGTATTCCCCAAACCATGCTAACCAATACGATGTTACATATCCTATAAAATGAAGTACAAATGCTAACACTGTAATTATGAATCCAGCTATCACTAAAGGAGGAGTATCATTACAACACTTCATGTCGCTTCAGCTTAAACATGTAAGGAAATTAAACGACAGCGATTAAACATCATTTCGTCAATGGTTTTGCCCTGATAAAACACAAATTTGTGGTTTTCAAGTTTAACAAAGAAAAAAATATGTATCCTATTAATAACATTTTTTTTTTTTGAATAACTATGTTGTTTTACGACCAACAAATTGACGTAAATCATTAAACTTGTGCAAACTGTCATCAATGATTTTTTCGTGATAAAACAACATGCGCTTTTCTAAAAATAGTTATTATGATACAAAAAAAAAACGTATACATTACTGTATATATTATTTTAAATGCAGAAATTTGTCTTTGTTTAAATGCTGTATCTATACATACACAGGCAAAATTTGTTCACGTGAATTTCACATTAATCTCACGTGAACTTTACACAAAAAAAGTTGGTATTTTTCATCATTTCAAATTAATTTTAAAATTAAGATGTTATTTGAATAACTTTATTTTGAAAAATTCACGTGAATCACGTGAAAAATTTCATGTAATTTTCAGGTGAAATTCACGTGAGTTTAACATTAATATTCAAGTGAACTCACGTAAACTGTTGTGAAAACAGTTGACGAGAGTTTCACATATAAGCTCGTTTGAGGTGAAATTCACATGAGATTCACATGAGTGAAATTTCCCTGTGTACGGTCTAGGTTTTATGCAATGTAAACCATGCGTTTATGCACTTTGCCTCACATGTGCAGTATTAAGTAAGTCTGTGTTATATATGTAATAGTTTCAGCATTGAACATCTTCCCTGAAAAGACCAACAACAACTGACAAGGTTTCTTACTTTAGACATGCACATTCACAATTGGCGGGGTTTAACTTTTTTTTAAAAACCTTAGTCCTCTACCTTTTAATCTCGATCAGGGAAATGGAACAGCTATACAAGAAGAATCTACGCTAAAAGTGAGTTAAGAAACAGATTTTTACTTTTTCTTGTACCATATTCTACGTTACCACATATTCATATAACATGTCAGGATTTTTGTTGTTCTCTGTCAGAACTAGATGTTAAATATCTCTCTGGACAGAAAGACATGTTTTAACATGCGCGATAGAAGGACAAGACACTGGCATATTGCCAGAAAACTGGTATTTGGTGGATTTCATCTGTCGAGGGATCTGGAATGTTTTGTAGTTGTCTGGAAAGCATAACTGCATAAATATACGTTCTTCGTTTGGGGTAAATCCATCTATAAGAATGAAAAATTCAGCCCTGCATGACCATGTATCATCAAAAAACATCAAAATGCTATAGAGACTGATACGCTCAATATGGTGTCTTTTTCATAAGGAAATAACTGAAAAGTGACAAGTGGAAAATAAGGTTCTGATTGAATCTTTTTATGTCATGTATTAGTTAGGCAAGAAAGGTGTTTCTAGTGTTAATATTATTACTCTGCTTAATTTATAAGAAAACTTGGGCTTGAATGATCTGAATATTTCCAACAAAGATCACTAGCATTCCTTATAGATGTATTTATCACAACTAGAATAGAGGCAGAAGATGACCTTTTAGGACATGTACGGAATGCGGAGCACTCTCAATTTTATTGCATAACTCATCAAAAAAAAAAATCTATAGGCTCAGGTTAATTGCACAAGTTAGTAAATAAATGCTACAGTAACAATGAAAAATCTAGTTTCTTAATAAGACAGACAAGATAGAAACAGAAAATATGTTAAATGTAGATCTAATAAAAGACGTTAATAATACATGTACTGTATTTGCATATTCATGTTTTATATGGAAATAACATTGTCATTTAGGAACGTTTACGTTTATTTGTAAACTGTTACGTGGTTTGAGCTAAATTAAAACTGGAATTGTATTAAAAAGGCATTGAGAAGATAAAGCACATTGTCAGCTGTTAGAAAAAATGCTTAGAGATTCCACATTTTCAAAACATCATTGAATGTTTGATATACTGCTCCACGTAATTGCTCTAATTAAAAATTGGATTTAATTGAATGAATATAAAAGGTAAAAACCTGTTAATTAATGATGCATCAACTGAAGATGAATTAAACTCTATTAATGCACCGATTTTATTTATTCTTAATGAAGATGGTATAAAACTAGATATTGACAGTAAAGCTCAAGACTCACAAAGAGTTTGACAAATTTATTGACGCTCACAGTTAAAGCACTCCTTACTATTTTAACTAAAAGACCCCCCCCTAAAATATTGAATTTGAAGAACTTCGTTTTCTTCCTGACCACATGGCAGATAAGGGAATATAAAGATCTATATATATTCTAAGGAGCTTCCCCAAGCACTCTTGTGACATTTTGGAGAAGCTTCATTAATCAATACACAATCACAATTCAATACATGTCTATCAAACAGAGACTGAGTTGATAGCCAAGAACTCATACAAGCTTTTTTAAAAAGTATAAAGAGAATCTGAATATCAAATATTCTTGAGAAAATCATCGTCTATTTGAAGACAGGTCATGTGTCAGATCTGATGTAAAGATAGCACCTAGAAATAGTCTTGAGACATACTGTATAACTTAGTTTTCTGTACAAACCTACCTCAATATAAGGAACTGTTAGTTTTATTATTAGTTTCTATATGGTGGCATCCATGAAGATTATGGCGAAAATATTAAAAAAAAAACTTAAATCTGTAATAGCGCAAATCAAACTACCTGAATGGATTTTAGGATATCTGGATTGGATTTTACACCATAGATCTATACGCATAACAAATGAAGCTTGTTTAATGTTCCATGCTAACACAAATTTTAAATGGCTTAAAGCAAATGACGAAAAGGAAATCGAAAAGCTGATAGAATGGACAAAAACTGAACTTAAACATATAAAAGACACACAAAAATCAAAACTTTAACTAATCAAAACAGAACTCGAACAAATAAATGGAAAAAGAAAAATTAACCTGTTGTATTATAAGAGATGGATTGTTAGAATCTGAACAGCAAATTAAGCAAAAGTTACTGCATAGTATTAAGTAAACCTAGTAAGTATTTATATTGTTTTACATATCACTGATAGTGAAAGAGGATTTGAATAATGGCATTAGTGACGGAAAAAAATAAAACAATAGACGGTTAAACAGAAACCCAAAAGCTCTAACACGAAGGAAATGCAAACAAAGAGAATGAAAGAGAGAGAATTAATACAACAGGCGATAGCAATAGAACAAACAAAAATATATTTTTTTCTACTTGTTGTTTGAAATATTGAGGGAAAATTTTATTCCACTATTAACGTTTTAATAGTCAATGAGGCCTGAATTAATCCCAAAATTCATTGCGACGTCACCATTTCATAATTTTTTAACGACGTCATCACGATTTCCGCGTTTTTCATAATTTTTCACGACGTCATCACGATAATGGACGCTGAAAAGCAGAAAAAGAGGAGTTCGAACTGGGATTCATCAGAGATATCGTTGCTTAGGCAGTTGGTTGAAAAAAATCTAAACGCTATACGCAGCAAGCATTCAAATGCATTAACAAATAAAATCAAAAATGACGTATGGAAAAACATTGCAACGCAGATCAACTCACTGGGGTTACACTGTCGTACAGTTGGAGAGGTTAAGGTAAAATGGCAGAACATGCAATCAATTGCTAAAAAACATATGCAGAAGTAAAAATAACACGCCTGCCAATCCGGTGGTGGACCACAAGCTACCCCTGTTGACCAGGAGAGTAAAATAAATCAGACATTATGAAGAATACATGGTTTGACGGGAAAAGAAAGTCCTGTGGACCAAGGCTCTTTGATGTTTTATCTACAAATAATATTCTAAAGCCTTACCCGTGAACTCTCAGAGACCATAGTTCATTCCAAAGTGTCTTTGAAATGTTCTTAATCCTTTGAAAACGAGCAACTGAATCTTCGAAATATGTCTAGACATCCAAGATTTCAAGGGGGGGCACTACGTCTGTTTGACTCATTATTCATTTAGAAATTGAAAGAGGTAGATATAATAATAGTAATAAAAAAAGAGAACAACGTGTGTAGGCAATTTCACCTAAATGTAATTGAAGATGAGGAACATTTTTTTCTTTCATTGCCAAGAAAACACGAATTATTAAGAATGGAATTTTTATGCCAGATCAAAAATTGATATCCCAAATTGATGGGAGATAACAATATTCAAAATCTCAAAAATAATGAGTTAATTTCTCATTATTCTGCGACAACTATTTGAAATAAAGCAAAGTGTCGATGTACATTTGCATACAATAGAATTTACACTTATTTTACAGTCGTATGAGATAAACCAGAAAAACTACCTTTAAACACGGATGGAGAAATGGGCGACGAGGCCGAAATAAGCCTGCTACAACCTCCAGTTAATAAAACATTTAGTTATGTTTATTTTGAATAAGAAAACTGGGGATACGTTAAGGTAGCCCACAACAAAGTATCCTTGTCCGCCCGTCCATACTTGCTTTAGTCTTGGGATTGAGGCCAGTTTTTCATAACATCTTGTGACATTTCATAATTATTTTCGTGTGAACAGTAACCGGGTTAGGAATGATGTCCGAATGTATTATGTTACTCGAGAGTGTATTTTCGAAGAGACATTCAAATATCATACTCTGACCAGGTTGACCACTATTTTTTTTTGCTTGTGTGTGTTTTTAAGAGGGGAAATGTGTTCCATTAACAGGTTAACAATCGCTCATGTTGCTCAAAACAAATAACAGTAAATCTAAAATATTGATAACAGTAACATCAAACCAGTCATTTACAGTTAACAGTGATTTTATTTTTAAAATAACAGTTAGCAGCAGTTTAAATATGCCCAAAACAGTCTAACTGCAGATAAAGCTGAGAAATTTCATGCCCTCTTTTAACAACACATACGAACTGCAATAGTCGTTTTAGTTTGATTTTATTAGTAAACGATATACACATATTGTTGCATTCATATGGACCCTCCATTCTTGTAGTTTCGTTGTCGTGTAAAATGGTTAACCGAAGCACATTTTGTATGAAGCCCGGCCTTGTGTACATAGTACATTGATCTTAAATTTCATTTCTGTATGTTATATATTTTAGCACCAGCATGTTAGACAAAGAGAATGACCCCTTATTGTCCGCTATTACACCAAAACGACTGCTGAAGACTTTTCCTGTCCCACTAAAGAGAAAAACATAAAACAGGATGATTAGTTGCAAAGCAGCATGAAGTTCTAAGTAAACAAACAGAGTAATATGATTTGAAAAATCAAAAGCTTCGAATGGAGATAGCTATTCTACGCTCACAGATGGACAAGCAGGAATTGGCATCATCAATGTGTGATATGTTTGGACTGGAATATTAAGATGATCTGTCTTGTACGTGTGTGTGTGTGCGTGTGGGTGTATATTTGTGTGTGTTTATTGTTGCATGTTTTCAATGGAACAACAAAACCATTTTACAAAAGAATTTGTATGGATGTTTTATTTCAAGTTATAGCTATGTGTACGTTCAACCAAATAATACTCTGCAAATGTGGTCACGTACAGTCCGACCTCCCTCTGGACCTCTAAAGGGTATATCTATGCACGAATCGTCAACCATAGGTTCCCTCAAATCTACTGCGATGTTGTGGATAATCATAGTGCAAACTTTTTCTGGGTTAACGCGTACTCCAGAATGTAAACAGTTGAATTATTTTTCCACCAGCCAAAAGTCCTTTCAATACAACATCTGGTCCTGGTATGTGCTCTCTTAAACCTTTCATGGCAATCCTCTGTCGGTCTCATGAACGGTGTAATAAAAAAAATTTGACATCCATAACCGCTGTCACCTAAGACGATTCCATACTCTACACGCCTAAGCGTTAACTCCAGATGTTGCAGGATTTTTGAGCATCTTAGGGTGTGGCTGTCATGCAAAATGCCTGGCCATCTGGCTACTATATTTGTAAAACGCCCTGAAAGAGTTTTTGTTTGTTAAGGATTTTTGCTGGTCATTTTCAAAACTAAGTACTTCCTTCCCCGATCATAATTTTTAAATGATTAAAAAAAAGCTCGAGGTCTCTTTTCCTGAAAGGTATATTTTCTTATCTTTGATCACTGGACTTATTTTATAGGGGCCGTTTGAAAGACATTATAATCATTAGATCATGGTCATACCGTGTTACGACAGAAGCAGTTAAAAAGGATTAGAGTTAATGACAAGAGACACATCCCTATATACACAGGGTTGAAATAGCAAAGAACAACGCTTTTTTTATATTGTTCTTCATCTTCGTCAAATAAGAAAGAGAAACCATGCTATTTTGTTTCAATGACCAACGGAAAATCCTAAACAGCTACCGTAATGATGCATGAAATTATTTTTTTTTCTATAAATTTCACATTTACAGGATCAAGCAAACAACAACAACCATGCAAGAAAAACGAATGTGCATTATACAATATGGTACAGTAACCTAGGCTCGTCATTTGGATAAGTGGACAGGTATAACGAGATAAATGTGCCATTATTAGCTATTGCCATCATTTTCGCCCGCCATCCATTTTGCCAGCAAATATAAGGTATTGTCTCATTGATATGAGGAATTAAGGACTTAAAGTAAGTCATTGGAGGAATATACGTAATACTCTCAAACGTGTCCTCTCCCCTTTTTTAAAAGAAGTTGAATGTGTTTTAATTCATTATGTTCCGTAAAAATGCCTTAAGGTAAAATTATAACATGACATAGCATAAATAGGAGCCCGGATTTCATATTGTACAGATTATTGTAGCCTATCATTGTTTCAGAAACTTCAAAAGGTTCACTCGACTCAAATGAGCAAAATAAATTTTACCAGTTACTTATTAGAGATGGGCGGTCATCTCCAGATGCATCGATTGCCACAGAAAAAGGGAGATAAAATCATAAGGTTCGGGAATCCTTACATGGGTGCCATCTATGCAACCTATTACGCCTGGAAAGCAACCATTTTCATAAAAACCATTTTTAACCTCCCACTTTTTGTCCTCGGATGGCCATTTAATAAAAGTGCCTGCTTTCGAGGAAAGAACTGTCGAAACTCTGGTAATGCATCGGCGGACAGTGGATTTATCTACCCCAACCATGTCTCCACGCACTTGCATAAAACTCCAAGCTGCATAATATCTCAGGGCAATAAGTACCTGTTCGATGGCAATACATAGTTTCATGTATACATCACAGAAATTATAAATGCATAACAAAAATATCTATACGATTTTTATCGTAGTTTTCAAATTAGTACAACTGCGACAATCCAAATAAATTTGCGTAAATTTTAAATATTCTGCAATTTGTTTTAAATTATGGGCTCAGTGTGTTCAGGAAAAAGGTTCCTGACTTTTTGAAAAGGGGGAAGGGGACATCTGTTTGGATAATTCCCAGGCACTTAGTCAAATCCATAAACTATGTCGTCGAAAAAAGTGTTCACTTTATGGTAACCTGTTTTTGTGGTGTTACATTTGACATAGTACACCTATATACACCGAAGTAACATTTTTATAACGTAAACACAACTTGTGAGTAAGGCAATATTCAAAAATCGTCTGCCTCGATGTTTTTTTTAAACTCCACTGATGTATTACCTTCTACATTGGGCAGAACATTTTCAAAAATCAGGAAAATCCATCGAAAAGAAAAAGAGAACAGTTATTTCTAGAAGCGGAATAAATCTGGAACGTTGCTGTATTACGTCTAATAATGTTATCACAACCCAACAAAAAAACCTGTCACTTTTGAATGCAGATGCAATTTATTCTTTATTTATCAATATTAAATCAATCATTCAATCATATTCTTTGAAAAATTTAGAATAATTGAATCCGTCTTACATACTTAGAATTATCATATAGGCTGAAAACACAAATGTGCTGGCAGGAGAGGGTGAGTCAAAACGCTCCCGCCTTTAATGTTGTGAGGAAACATATCTCAGCATTTTAATAGGCCTATAGTACACAATCATGTGCATGCATTTTTGTATTACATCTTGCAATGTAGGCCTGAAACTGGGAGCGATGAGGTTCATTTCGAAAGTTAACTATAAAAAGATATTGTTTCATAAAATAATAATGTATGTACTTCATTTATGTGAAGCTTTTTTAAAAAGAAAATGCCGCTTCACGAGGTGTACCAGAATAAAAGTCAAAAGTAAACACAATCTAGACAATAACAACAGTTTGGTCAAACTACACATCAATAACATCAAGTGGAAAAAAAACCAACTTGAATGTGTGAGGTTGGTAGAGAGGGGTCAAATTAAGTGAGTAGGTAAATTGCGGTTTTCATCGAGTGTTTAACTTAATGTTTATGTATTCTACTTATTCTTTTTTTTCAAAATGGGACGTCTCTTGTTTTACATGAAGCTCTGAAAAATGTTTCAACAACATTGTTGTAAATTGTAACAATTTAAACACATGCATGTCATGAATAGTAACAGGGAAATTCCTGAAGTGCATATTACGGCACCCAACAATGGCTTCTTGGTGTCAAACGTTTGAAGGACGGTATTCTAACCATTTGTGAGTGTAATTGAACGAAAATTGTTTGTTTATTGTCGGCCTAGTTGACAGGACTAGCCTGGTATACAAAAGAAAAAAAAAAACCGTTTGGATTTCAAAATTGTTGAAATCATAGAAAACACGTAATGCATGGAGAACGCACACTGCGTCAAACAAATGCGGACAGTCCCAACAATTTTACTGAGCTAGAGGATGACAATCTTCGGACAGTCTATGAAGTTTGAAAATACTGACAATATTTCAATAAACCAGTCTAAGCCGAGTGTTAAATCTTTGATACACAAATCGGCCGTGGGTGAATTTTTGTCAAATGTGTGACTGTTATAAGTGGACACAGAATGACAAAAAAATATATTCAAATTACTAGTATACTGTGATGTTGTGACCAGTAAACTGAGAATTGATGGCAAATATGTGGCGAGTCATTTTTTCTTACGTTATTGCATTTGCTTGGACTGAACTGAAAGTTGGTTGTTTAATTCATAAATTCAGAAACATGAAAGCCACGGGTTGCAAAAACTAAGGTATGCACCTGCAGTTCAGGGCTTAATGCCTTGCTCCTTTTTGTTGGGTGCTCTACATCGGCCCTTAAGATGTCTGTAATAAATGCCAATCCAGCTCTCCCAAACCTGTACCGTGCCCGAAGCTCTTGGTCTGACAAATCATCGATGGTTGAGTAGCCTGTCTCGGTATTTTTCGGTTGATTTTTAGGTACAAGCAAGCCAAGCACATGCATGTCATCCATTTTAAATGTACTATGAAGAATTTAATAGCGCTCCTTTGTTCAATTATATTTAATAGTGAGTTAATAGACTATTAACTTTAATAGACGTTTGTGCAACCCAGTCCAGAGCAGGAGCATCCAGGTCAGTTAGAATTTTAAGTCATGTATTTTAATTAGCTCATTTCAATATGATTGCAAAATAGGTACGAGC
The DNA here is from genome assembly GCF_021869535.1 of Mytilus californianus. Lineage (NCBI taxonomy): Eukaryota > Metazoa > Mollusca > Bivalvia > Mytilida > Mytilidae > Mytilus > Mytilus californianus. Next base: position 118,395,989 of record NW_026262690.1, on the reverse strand, counting down.
ACATTTTAATCCTGATAGCCATCTGTTAATTTCCTTGTTCAAGTAGGTGGTCATCTTGTTGGTAGTAGTCCGGTGTAGATTTTTCTTTTCTTTTTTTTTTATAACTTTAAACGACATATGGTCTAGATAGGTAAAAGTGTAAGTACGTAAATCTGGTTTAACCCCACCACATTTTGCACGTGTACCAAGTCAGGATGGTATTTGTGGTCGGTTGTACTTTTTGTTTGTCAATTCCTGTTATTCTGTTTGTGTATTGCATGATTAAACTGATTTATATTTTTAATTTTGTACTAGATCTAGAATATAACTAGATTTCGTTTAGTCTGTTGCAAACTTACCTGTTTGTCGTACTCTTTTTTCACTACTCGTCTTACTGACGGACGTGGTGCTCCTATGATATAGGAATGGCATTTGTAATACTCGAAGTAGAACAAGTCATAGATTGCCAGACATCTGTGATTTTTGTTTTGTCAAGATGTTGTGTGATGCATATATTAAATATATTCTGATGAAAATATTAAATATATTCCTTCTTTTCCAACATATAGCTATTCGCATGTTTCGAGTACTTATACATCCTTTGTTTTAAATTTTTTTGGCGATTAGCGTTCCTGATGAAGGTAAATGCAGACAAGCGCTTCTGACGCATACAATTTATAAAGTGTTATTTCATTTTTGATATTTTAAAAGTTGGAAGTTGGAAGAGCTATTCCAATATTTTATATATTATAATACATAGCTTATGGTCTGAAGTCTCAGTCTGACACATGGCAAATTTCCGCATTTTCACCTTTCAGTTACTGGCCTCATCAATATCAAGTTATCAAATTGAAACCAGTTTCGGAATACTATAGATATACAATGTAAGGTATACTGCATGTTCTGTTCAATAGAGAGGTGAAAGATACCAAAGGGACATTCAAACTCATAAGTCGAAAATAAACTGACAACGCAATGGCAAAAAAAAAAAAGAGAGAGAAAAAGACAAACAATAGTATACAAAGGCGTAGACTGGAGTTACCTTACGTTGACCAAGTATCATTGCTAAATGGGCGACTTTAAACTTTCGTGCTAAGTTGATTTTCTCAGTAACTATAAGGATAGGTTAATTGTATTTGTTGTACATTATGATTTACCAGCTCTTTTGAAACTTGCTTTTACTTATTGTGGTGCATTGCAATTAAAGTTTTTTGTTTTTGATTTTTTGTACAATTTCATTAATGGAACTCTCTTTTTTTCTCTCCTATATTATGCCTTAGAATATAGCAAAGTACTCTCGACCAATGAAATTGTAGAATTGGATGCCTCTTAATTGTTAAGAAAGAATGTAAATCATGTTCTTAGTAAGGGGTTATCCTATTATTTGGGTCTATTAACAGTTCAAAACAAAGAGTTTCTATAAATGATTTACAACTGCCCCAAAGCACATTTATCAGATTGAAAGGTTTTATCACACAGTGATTGAAACTGACTAAAAGTTGAATTGTGAAACAAACAAAAATCTCAAAATAAGTTGAAGTTTACTGGTGCAGTAAAATTGGTACCGTAAATTTTATTATGAAAATATTAATAACTTCAAATTACTATAAAATTAAACATTACCAAAGCAATGCAAAAAAAAAAAGAAAAAAACTTTCAGATGAAAAATAACCTAAATCTTTAGCTTTCCGAAACTTTGATTACTTGATCAGCGGTTGGGAAGAATAGTTATTTCCAATACAATTATTCCGATAAAAAACAGAAAGTAAATTTTAAACATATTAAAAACTTTTAAGGGCATTATTTTTGAGCATTTCCCTGACATAATGAAACAGTATTTGATGTAAAAAGCCGGACCAAATTATTGGCTGTGAAATAAAATTTAGTTGTAACTCTAATGTATTAATTGATTTAAACTGTAAATAAAACAGGATAATTCCTCACTAAAATATTACATGATTTACATTCATACTCACAATCATGAAACATACAATTCATACCTTTTCCTTCTACTGTTCTATAACGCATTTTTTTTTTAAAAGCTCGTACTTATTCATGAAGAAAGGGATTATCATTCTCTTACATATACTTATCCAATTTAAAATTAATTTTTATTCTATGTATTCTTGCACGCTGTAGTTCTATGATGCGTTGTTGTTTTTTGAACTTTTTGTTAATTTCAAATTCAACTTTATCAAATTCAAGTGTTTTTCATACGTTATTCCCTAGCTAATTAAATTTTATAAAACTGCATCAGGTTTGTTTTGATTGTGATAAAATGACAGTTTCTGGTAAGTGTCTATTTCAGTTGACATGGAAACCACTTACTTATATTCCTAGATTGAGACATTACCGTTTTTATACTTACCATGAGCAACACGACGGATGCCACCAGTGGAACAGGATCTGCAGTTTTTGTTGGGGCTCGTGTTGCTCAGTCATACTTTTATATAAAGTGTTTCGTGGACTTATTTGCGTTTTCTTCGTCTTTCGTCTTATGGCGTTGTCAATTTATCTCGACAAATGAGTTTTTAATGTCTCTTTGAAATAATATATAAATGATCTATCTCAACTTTGAAACGTGTTATATTGTGTTTTCAAATGGGTTTTGTTTCTATTGAGTTTCAAAGATAAGCAACTCTTCAGGGAAAAAAAGAGACAGAATATACCTAGGTCGAAGACAAACCGACAAGACCATGAGAAAACTAAAGATTGAGCAACACGAACCAACCAAAATATTGGGTTGATCTCAAAAGTTTCTGATCTCTAAACGTACATTTCTTAGCACCACACTTGGGTTTTTCTTCAATAGTTGTTTTTCCTACCATCACCCGGGAATTGTAGTTTTCTTATAGCAGTGCGAATTGCAATTGGATTGGTATATAAACTCAAAAATACCGTGTACTAGTTTCCATGCAAATGATAATTTTTTTTAAATTAAATTATTCGGCATTTGAATGCAAATGACCCTCTCTATTTCAGTTTGACGGATAGTTCATGGAAGATCTCTTCAAATTAAATTGCTCATAAGGAGATAAGTCGTCAGGTTTCCATGCACGGATAAAGAACACTCCAGCTACAATTCCTCCGATACCAGCTATGATACAGAATGCAAACGAGAAATGAAGATGATTTAAAGCAATGGTTTCAGCAGTGCAAAAGATGATGCATCCAATCAAACCCAAACTTCCTGTAAAGAAAAACAAACAATTTTAGGTATTGAAAGCGTTACCAAAGAAACTTCTAGTTACATTGATAAATTAACATACTTTTTAATGAGACAATTGATCAACTGATGGAATATGTGGAATTCGCTAGCATATAATACAATGAAAAATTTTATGCATTTTTTGCACGAAAAAGTAAACAATATATGAACCTGCAAAATTTTATAAGCAAATTCACAGGGAAAACAAATTTTGATTATTTGTTCGATAATATTGAGGTTTATTGTTTTATGAGGTAAACTGGCTAGTGATTAGTATTCTGATAGAAAAAACTATGTTCCACTTATTTAACTCTCTTGTTCCAGAACTATTTCTATTATGTTATGTTTCACAATTTATTGCAAAACCTTATTTAGACTCATTAAAAAGGTACTTGATAGATATTTTTGACAAATTGCAGATATTAAGATGAAACAATCTCTGTAAGCACTTCATATTTTTATAAACACACAAATGAAATGAATCCACCAGAACTTATTCTTGTTAAATCAAACATTTAAAAAGGCCGGAGTCCTTTACATGATTGATTGGTATTTAACACTATTTTCAGCACTTTTGTGCTATTTTATCGCGGTCAGATTTAATTGGTGTACGAACCTGGAGTGCCCGGAGAGAACCACCGACCTTTGGTAGGAAAACGGACAATCCTAGTCAATAAAGATTGGTGTCGAACGCACCTACCATGTGACGGATTCGAACTCACAACCTCAGTGTTGACAAGCTAGTGATACAGTAGTTTGACTACTTAGACCACTCGGCCACCGAGGTCCCCCTTTTTTATAGCCGATATAAGTATTTCTCATGGTAATAGCCTTCTTATGGAGTATACATTTCTTAGTTTTAAAGTTAAGGAAATGTGACATGATTGCCAATGAGACAACTATCCACCAAAGTTCAAATGAAGTGGATGTAAGCAATTATAGTCAACCGTACGGCGTTCAACAATGCGAAAATCCCATACTGTATAGTTGGCTATAAAAGGCCCTGACATGAAAAATATGAAACAACTCAATTGAGAAAACTAACGGCCTAATTTATAACAAAACAATTTACGAAAAACAAATATGACAGACATGAACTCACGACAACCACTGAACTACAAGCTCATAAGAATGTGGCGGGGTAAGTCACGTTTTTGAAGTGACGTCTCGAATCTAAATTCACGTAACATTTTCATACGTAAAACCGTTACATGTACAAGTAGGTATATAGATGTTTAAAATTAATTAGAACTTTTAAATTAACTATATTTTATTTCAAACAGTGAAAGTTATCGAGAAGGCACGATTTAACCTGCAGGAATAAATAAAAAGTGGCATTCATCATCCAACTTTTTGCGTTTATATTATTCATACAGTTAACAACTTCTAATATTTCTATTTAACTTAAAAGAATTAGGTATCCGTCTTTGTAAGAAGCATGCAGAGGGTGATTCATGTTACAAAAATTATTTTTGTTGGCCCTATATAATAAGAACAAAGGTAGATGTTGAAAATTCAGTCTGTACTTTCTCTGTATAAAATGTGTTCCCATGGTAACGGTTCAAACAATATTTTGCCTGAATGAGTTGAAACTGTAGCCTTTGAAAATTGAAAATAATGGAAAGTTAAAGTACCATGGAAAAAAATGAATAAATAAATACCATAAGGACGTTTACAATGTTGAAAGACATAGCACCAAACTTTCCACAAAAGAAAAAAAAATCAAATTTTATTTGTGTTGGTTTCCAGAGCAACCATTTGAAAAAAAAAACTTTAAAGTTCTATAATAAAACATTTCAAAAACTTCTGCTTTTTTTTCAATTTTCAAAGGTTACTTTTTCCACGCATTTAGGCAAAATATTGTTTTGATGATTTCCATGGCAACAAAGGGTCAAAAGAAAAAATAAAATGTATGAAACTCAATTTCATTGTATACCTCCTTAAAAAAACAAAATGTAAAGGAATTTGGAGAGGGGTCATGAATCATGAATTAACAGGAACTTGCACGATTCTTACAAAGACAGGTACTTAATGAAGAACGGTTGCTCGTGACAGAATGTGACCTACCGAATTAGACTTATCAACAGGTTTGTACTTACAAAAGCAACACGACGGGTGTCACATGTGGAGCAGGATCTGCTTATCCGGAGTACCTGAGATCACCCCTAGGTTTAAGTGGTATTCGTGTTCCCCAGTCTTTAGTTTTCTATGTTTTGTTTTGTATACTGTTGTCTGTCTTATGATCTTTTTCATTATTTTAGACTTATGAATTTGAATGTCCCTTTGGTATATTTCGCGTCTCTTTTACTGCGTTTGTAACCTTTCGGGGATAAACATCAATTCATAGTCATATTAAATTTATAGTTAAATACTTCTTTTGTTTTTTCTGTACATTCGTCAATCTGTTCTTGGCACTGCACAATGTCATCACTTCCTGTTCTGTTTATGGCATTGCCATATGAAATCTTCTATGAAGTACAGCAATCGGTATTAGAGTTTAGGACGGCATGATTTCTTATCTCCAGATTAAGTACCCGTAACTGCGAAATTTTTTTTAAAACAGTTAACTATACTTTTATTTGTTTGTGTTTTTGTTTTCTCTTATAACGTTATTTAATGGTTGAGTGCTTTTCCCTGCCACCTATTTTTGTCCCAATCCCCGGTCAGAAACTTCGTATGTTTTTGTAACGTTATATTCTAATGCTTTTGGTTATTGTAGAATTTTGTGTTGATGGTTTCTGGTTAAATTTACAAATTTTTTAGACAATTTAGAGCATGAAATATTGTATAGACACCTGCATGTGCTGAGACTATTTTAGGCGTTAGGTTGCCGTCTCATAGACGTATACCAATAACTCTTTATACTTTATATACATATGATAGCAATAGACTGGTAATTTACAAGGGAAGATAAAGCTACTTTTTTGTTAGCTGAAGATAGTAGAAAGTAAGGTTTCGGGTGTATTCTGTTTAAAATACCTGCAACACAGTTTGTAGTAGCTCCAGCTATGAACAATGATCTTTGTTTCACAACAAATGCATGAAGTGTTGCACACACAACAGCCGCTATGTAACCAATCAAAGCTAAACTTTCCAGGACTTGAGTAGCTGTAAACTTGACAGATTGATCTCGAAAGTCTATAAAACACAAGGTATGTAAATGTCTGAGATATATAACTATTAGTAATAAGTGCTAATTGTACATAAATCAGTCCGTTAGTTTTCTCGTTTCAATTGTTTTACATTTGTCATTTCGGGGCCTTTTATAGCTGACTGAGCGGTATGGGTTTTGCTCATTGTTGAAGGCCGTACGGTGACCGATAGTTGTAAAGTTCTATGTCATTTGGTCTCTTGTGGAGAAATGTCTCATTGGCAATCATACCACATCTTATGTTCATAGGTACTAAGATGCAAAAGCGTATTCAAATGCAGTGAATAAGTAAGTAAATATTAGAATATGCTAAATCTCGTTCTCTGCATGTAACTGCATAGCTTCTACTTTAATGTAATATATGAATCATGCAAATTCGCGAAACCATTCGTTTTGATGTGAACCTAAAGAATCCGGGTCTCTTCGCCCCGAATCCCGCGGCGTGGTTTAGTGTAAACATACATAATGGTACATCCGGGGTGTGCACTAAGAATACATAGTCACATGGATTTAGGTAATTCTAAATATTTTAATGATTGTATACAGAAGACATCCTATCATTTGGATGAACAAGTGAAAAGTAAAATGACAAAAATACCAAACTCCAAGGAAAATTCAAAACGGAAAGTCCCTTATCAAATGGCATAATTTAAAGCTCAAACACATCAAACGAATAGAAAACAGCTGTCAAATTACTGTCGAGACAAACTATCAACTTTAATTTCCATAATGGTCTCTGCGAGAGATTCGTTTTTCTTGAATGAGAAAGCAGATTATTTAATGTCATATTAAATATGTCCAATCAAAAGTAAAACAACATAAATACCGAAGTCCAAGGAAAATGCAAAACGGAAAGTCCCTTAGCAATTGGCAAAATCAAAAGCTCAAACACACCAAACGAATGGTAAACAACTGTCATATTCCACACTTGTGCATACCCGATATTTGAAGAAGATACAGCTGGGGACAGTTCTAAGCTTTATATGTAGATGGAAATAACATTAATCTTATGCATGTTCATGTAAGGCGAATGTTTTGATTGATTAATGTCAGTTGTTAAGAAATCTACCATAAAAAACACAAAATGAATAAAATGATGAGGAGAAACATTAGAATAGAGTTAACAGAATTTGTCCACTTCTTTAATTAAAATACTAAAACCTTAAGAGAGGGACGAAAGATACCAGAGGGAAAGTCAAACTCATAGATCGAAAACAAACTGACAACGCCATGGCCAAAAATAAAAAGACAAACAGACAAATAATAGTACAGATCACACAACATAGAAAACTAAAGACTAAGCAACACGAACCCCACCAAAAACTGGGGGTGATCTCAGGTGCTCCGGAAGGGTAAGCAGATCCTGCTCCACATGTGGCACCCGTCGCGTTGCTTATGTAATTACAAATCCGGTAAATAGTCTAATTCGGTAAGTCACATTCGTGAAAAGGGAAGGGTATTTTTGTTAAGATTGATTGATTGATTGTTGGTTGCTTAACGTCCAGTGGCAAATATTTCATGCATATTCAGGACGAGAACAAGTTCACAATAAATACAATAGGTAAGTTCTGTAATAGATTAAGGGATTAAGGTCGGAGAAATTTAGACTGCCACGGAAAATGAGGGTATATCGGAAATGGACAGAAATTTAGCCTTGCAACAGGTCACCTACGGACCCCTCAAAGAGTTGTTGCAAGGGTTCTTAACGTGCAAAGAGCGTGGCACTCTCTTTACACGAGGCATCGGATTTAACGTCCCCATTCTGACCGGACGTGGTTGCAAATTTGTACATCCCGCACAGCCAAACGGACGCCCCACTTTAGCAAGGGTTTTACTGCCGGTCGGAGGAAGACCAATGGTGACCATACTTCTATTCCCCAGTCACCCTTGGGGTTTTTTTGTTAAGACATAAGGAACATATCCGATATATAAGACTGACCATCGCTATGAGCTATATTACATAAATTGAAATTAAGGGAGGGCAATATCTCGTACTGTATAACTAGTATGAATGTGTGTAACATCAAATAATTGAAGAATGTTTTACCCTTGGGAACATTAAGCTTTTAAAGAATGCAAAAAATAATTTTGGAAATAAAAGTAAAGAGTGTTTATGCTTGTGAGAGAAAAAAATCTAAATTCATATCTGACCTGTACAATTTAAACTATAAATCTCTCAATTTGACGATCGGTAAATTCGTCTCTTTTGTATTTAAGATAATTATGTACCAGAACAGCTGTTTGTGTCTTTATGAAATACGTATGGTAATCACTCGATCCTACGTATTTAGAGGAAAAGATGAAGTGCCACACGCTTCACGTTAAGTTGCTCAAGAAAATTCCACCATAATTCTTGATATTTGTCCTTTAGTTCTTAAAAGTTTTCAATATGTTTGTCGCAAAAAGGTAGATTACCCAATCTGATTAAAATAAAGATCATGTGTCCAAAAGAGAGGCAAAAGATACCAAAGGGACATTCAAACTCTAAAGTTGAAAATAAACTGACAACGCCATGGCTAAAAAAGAAAAAAAGAACAATATACAAACAATAGTACACGAAACACAACATAGAAAACTAAAGACTGAGCAACACGAACCCCACCAAAACTGGGGGTGATCTCAGGTGCTCTAAACGTTGCTTACAAGGGTTTGACAACACTCCTTCTACTTTCTGATCTGATGTTTATAAAATCCGATAATGAAATTCCTGCCTACAAATTGGTGAAGGTATGGATCATTAGAATAAACCAGAGAATCCCGAAAAGCCATTAAAACAGAAAGTAGAACAGGGTGTTTTCAGATCATTGTAAGCAAAGCTTGGACACAGGATCTGTATTTTAATTAGATTGTAAATTACCTTGCATACTGGTACATTTATCATAAATGTGTTTGATATGATCACACCTTTGCCATAGTCCGATATGAGATTCGTATTCCCCAAACCATGCTAACCAATACGATGTTACATATCCTATAAAATGAAGTACAAATGCTAACACTGTAATTATGAATCCAGCTATCACTAAAGGAGGAGTATCATTACAACACTTCATGTCGCTTCAGCTTAAACATGTAAGGAAATTAAACGACAGCGATTAAACATCATTTCGTCAATGGTTTTGACCTGATAAAACACAAATTTGTGGTTTTCAAGTTTAACAAAGAAAACAATATGTATCCTATTAATAACATTTTTTTTTTAATAACTATGTTGTTTCACGACCAACAAATTGACGTAAATCATTAAACTTGTGCAATACTGTCATCAATGATTTTTTCGTGATAAAACAACATGCGCTTTTCTAAAAATAGTTATTATGATACAAAAAAACGTATACATTACTGTATATATTATTTTAAATGCAGAAATTTGTGTTTGTTGAAATGCTGTATCTATACATACACAGGCAAAATTTGTTCACGTGAATTTCACATTAATCTCACGTGAACTTTACACAAAAAAAGTTGGTATTTTCCATCATTTCAAATTAATTTTAAAATTAAGATGTTATTTGAATAACTTTATTTTGAAAAATTCACGTGAATCACGTGAAAAATTTCATGTGATTTTCAGGTGAAATTCACGTGAGTTTAACATTAATATTCAAGTGAACTCACGTAAACTGTTGTGAAAACAGTTGACGAGAGTTTCACATATAAGCTCGTTTGAGGTGAAATTCACATGAGATTCACATGAGTGAAATTTCCCTGTGTACGTCTAGGTTTTATGCAATGTAAACCATGCGTTTATGCACTTTGCCTCACATGTGCAGTATTAAGTAAGTCTGTGTTATATATGTAATAGTTTCAGCATTGAAGATCTTCCCTGAAAAGACCAACAACAACTGACAAGGTTTCTTACTTTGGACATGCACATTCACAATTGGCGGGGTTTAACTTTTATTAAAAACCTTAGTTCTCTACCTTTTAATCTCGATCAGGGAAATGGAACAGCTATACAAGAAGAATCTAGGCTAAAAGTGAGTTAAGAAACAGATTTTTACTTTTTCTTGTACCATATTCTACGTTACGACATATTCATATAACATGTCAGGATTTTTGTTGTTCTCTGTCAGAACTAGATGTCAAATATCTCTCTGGACAGAAAGACATGTTTTAACATGCGCGGTAGAAGGACAAGACACTGGCATATTGCCAGAAAACTGGTATTTGGTGGATTTCATCTGTCGGGGATCTGGAATGTTTTTGTAGTTTGTCTGAAAAGCATAACTGCATAAATATACGTTCTTCGTTTGGGGTAAATCCATCTATAAGAATGCAAAATTCCGCCCTGCATGACCATGTATCATCAAAAAACATCAAAGGGCTATAGAGACTGAAACGCTCAATATGGTGTCTTTTTTCATAAGGAAATAACTGAAAAGTGACAAGTGGAAAATAAGATTCTGATTGAATCTTTTTATGTCATGTACTAGTTAGGCAAGAAAGGTGTTTCTAGTGTTAATATTATTACTCTGCTTAATTTATATGAAAACTTGGGCTTGAATGATCTAAATATTTCCAACATAGATCACTAGCATCCCTTATAGATGTATTTATCACAACTAGAAAAGATGCGGAAGATGACCTTTTAGGACATGTACGGAATGCGGAGCACTCTCAATTTTATTGCATGACTCGGGTTGATACAGGTGTGATATTGAAAACGCCATATTATATTCTCTATTTACTAAACGTGCCCCAATAACGGCGGCCATCAATCCAAGTTGCGGTAACGTAAGTTCTTTAAGTGGGGCTACCCTTGTCTTTGCTATCACAAGTGTGCTATGACTTCCGTTACACAAGTATGCTACTGCACCATACGCCTTTGTACTAGCGTCCACAAATACATGTAAATTGTTTTCTGATGAAACTTTAATACAACTATTTTTGGAAAAAAAGTATCTAGGAAATACCTCATTTGTTACTTGTTCAATGTCTTTGGCAAGATGGATCCATGATATACATATGTCTTCATCGACTATTTGGTCCCAGTCAAATCCTCTTTTTCATATTTCTTGTAACAGTATTTAAGTTCTAATTGTAACTGGACTTAATAGTCCGACGAGAGGGTCATACATTCTTGACGAATGTTTCAAAATTTCACGCTTGGTGGCTATTTGTGAAGAAGTAAGAATTTCTCGTTTTGGATAAAAAAAAAGTTCCTAAAATCTTTTGTTTCTTCATCTGTGTCCAGTACGCGTTCTCTGTTGCTGTTAACTACGTACCTTGTCACTGTTTGAAGTCCACGATCTTAAATCAAATCCAGCTTTGTTCATTATTGCATGAGCTTCTTGGAAATTGTTTTCTGATGAAACTTTAATACAATTATTTTTGAAAAATAGGTATCTAGGAAATACCTCATTTGTTACTAAAGTACTTGTTCAATGTCTTTGGCAAGATGGATCCATGATATACATATGTCTTCATCGACTATTTGTTCCAAGTCAAATCCTCTTTTTCATATTTCTTGTAACAGTATTTTAGTTCTAATTGTAACTGGACTTAATAGTCCGAGAGGGTCATCCATTCTTGACGAATGTTTCAAAATTTTACGCTTGGTGACTATTTGTGAAGAAGTAAGGATTTCTCGTTTTGGATAAAAAAAAAGTTCCTAAAATCTTTTGTTTCTTCATCTGTGTCCAGTACGCGTTCTCTGTTGCTGCTAACTACGTACCTTGTCACTGTTTGAAGTCCACGATCTTAAATCAAATCCAGCTTTGTTCATTATTGCATGAGCTTCTTGGAAATAAACAATGGCGTCATTTTCTGTATTTAAGCTACACAATATGTTGTCAACATACAGGTCCATTTCTACTAATTTCGTTGTTTTATTGTCGGTTTGCTGTAAATGCTTTAATAACGTGGCATTTAGAATGAAAGGTGAGCAAGTTGCTCCAAATAGTACGGCTTTTTAAATCTGTAGTCAATTAAATGACTATTGCGGATTCATTATTATTCGTTAGATACCAATTTTTGTGGATTTCGTGGGTATAGGTGAACCACGAAATTAAATGTTCATCGAATGACAAATTTCCTATAGGCTTGTATGCAAACATCGGCAAAACCACGAAATTAAATATCCACGAACATGTAAGTTTTCCATAATTCACGAAAATTGGTACCCACGAAAATAAGTGAATCCACAGTATCAGGATCAGATGGATTACTGAGCCATAGAAAACGGATGACTGTCCCTGTCGTCTACGTGTAATCCAACAAGTAGAAAAGATTTTACGATGTCCGTTGTTATGGCATAACAATTGAGTCGAAATCGAATTAAAATCTTCGTTAAATCATTCAGTATCGGCGGTGTGTTCATGAGACAGTCATTCAAACTTGGATGGTTTGGTGAAATCCGACAACTACAATCGTATACTATTCTAATTGGCGTCGTGCTTGAATTCTTTTTTACAGGATGATGTTGAATGTAATGAACTTTGTTCGGAGTCGACTCAGTTTCATTTACTCTTTCAATAAATCCGCGGTTTTCTTGATCCGTTATGATATCGCTTTACTTCTTTAACATACTTGGTTCTTGACGCATTCTTTTAATTACGCTTTCTGTTCTTTTTTTTGTAACAGCATACTAGTAGTTAAACGGTAACTCATCGTGGTCGTTTTTCCAAGGTAACTTTGCATAATATTTGTTGTCTCGAAACTGAATTGAAGATTCTTGATAACTTCTTATATAATCATTGTCTTTTTCGTGCACTTCTGGAGATTCAATTCCTATAGCCTCAAGCTTCCAAAAACGCTTCTAAGTCGTGTTCCTCGGTTTTACGTGAAATAGGTACATTGAAAATACTTGACGCTGTTGATAACTGTGATTTTTCTGAATGTAACGGCCCGGAAAGTAAGTACCCTAGTTTTGATTTGACTGCGGTGGGTCCATTTCCGCGTACAACTTTTTCTTCAACTATTTCCCAATAAAAATCGGCTCCAATTAATAATGAAATTTAAAAGGTGTTGCGTAACTGAATGTGCGAGCTTTAGTCCTTTACAAATAGTTACTGTTCCGGTTAATGTAACGAATGTGGTTCTGTAACGGCGTAGCTATCATAGGAACGATTAAAACCTGTATTGGGATTTCATGTCCAGTTTCAGTTTATGACAATTAAAGGTCATCCAACACTGATCATATTGCCGACAAAACCGTTCTGATATGGAAAATCTACATAGAATTTTGAAGAATGGCTTTAAATGAAATCGTTTATTGAAAAAATACGTTTTTGAAACAGACTATAGTTTATCCAAATTTCGAATATATGAAAATATTACTACTTAGGCATAAAAAACTATTGTTTTACTACAATATTTAATGCCAAGTTTAATTTTTCTACTTTGCAATTCAACTCAATCATTGGTGTTTTCTGAGGGGCTCTTTTTGCCAATTTTCACCAAATTTGCTTTTTGCTAGAATAGCAACTTAGTCACGATCAATATGTTTAAAAACCAATATGTATCTCCAAATTCATATACATGCTTTTCCCAATAAAAACAGTAGATATCACAAAAAAATTATATTTTCTTCATACTAGTACTGTGTCGACATTCGAGCCCACCCTAGTTTCAGATATAGAAATCAATACAAATAGGAAACAGACTATAGCTTGAATGCACGATGATATAAAGTCCACTTGACCCCATAAATTACTGTTTCACATTTTTTCCAAGCAAAATGACTATTTTTTTACATTTTTCAAAGCCTTACTAAAAAACATGTCATTTTCCTATAGGTAACAAGAGCGCAGTTATTCGTAATGCATTTTCCATAGGGTACCTATGGTGTTCCGTATTTTATTTCTCGAAGACTACACAAACTAGGAAAAAACGGGTAGCAGTTCCTGTTAATAGAAATGCCAGTGTTGCATAACAACCAAAAATATATATATATATGGTCATGCAACAAAAATTGACTTAAAATGGAGTTGAAAAAATCTCTTCTACTTTTTTTCGCTTAATGAAAAAGGCAGATTTTTAATGGCTCCAACGTGCAGAAATGGAATATATTTTCTATACTTTGTAAAATGTGAATTTGATTTTTCTGTATTTTTTAAACCTAATTGGATAAGCTTTCGATTAAAAGTAATTCCAATCCTGTATCATCCAATCAGAAGCCGTACAAGATTCAATTCTGAGTACCATCTGTAAAATGTAAACAAATAATTGCGCTCTTGTAACCATAAAGTAGATTACCATAATTTCTCGAAGGCGTTATAAATTTATAAACAATAATCTAGGAAAAGATAGAAAAAAAAAAAATTGATTACTAGAAATAAAAAACTTTTCACAAATTTCAGTGTCTTTTTTTAAAAAATTGACCACAAGAGTGACTGGGATTAACCAGTTTGTTATCTGGACTTATCTCGGTCGTTTTAAGACTTATGATCCGAGGCGTTCATTTTTCTTTGTGGGTTATATAAATACACAGCCATGTACGGTTGGAATGGATAGTAGGGTAACATTTTATCACCTCCTGTTCCCTGTAGATTTATTGAGCAGTTCATGTATGGGTTTGTTATCGCCCTTATCATGAACAAAAACTTGCCAAAAAATGGAAAAAATAATTAGCTGTCAACACGTTCAAGGAAAATTTGACTAATTTCCGTTAAAAGCCTAATGTGCAAGGAACCTGATGTTCAGTGGTTGACGTTTGTTGATGTGGTTCATAAGTGTTTCGCGTTTCTCGTTTTTTTATATAGATTAGACCGTTGGTTTTCCTGTTTGAATGGTTTTACACTAGTCATTTTTGGGGCCCTTTATAGCTTGTTGTTCGGTGTGAGCCACGGCTCCGTGTCGAAGGCTGTTCTTTGACTTATAATGGTTTACTTTTACAAATTGTGACTTGGATGGAGAGTTGTCTAATTGGCACTCATACCACACCTTCTTATATCTAATTCAATAAATCAAATAGAAAATTTTCAAGGATCTATGAGTAATCTATGTACTCAATAAAAGCGTATCCAAAGAACAGAATATCAGTACCCCGTTTTTGTTTATTTGAGGAAAAGATACTACTGATTAAACAAACTTATAATTAAAATCTGCTTTACATCTGAAATAAACTTAGTGCTAGTTAAGTCATAACCATATATTTAAAAAAAAAAAAATAAATTAAGTCTTCAGAGCACAAGCATCCAGTTCAATTAGAACTAAATTATCATGTATTTTATTTAGCTCATTTTAATAATTACAAGAATATGACTGCAAAATGGGTACAAGTACATTTTTATTCTGATTGCCAAACAATGTGCAGTCTTTTAACTTCCTTGTTCAAGTTAATGGTCATCCTGTTGGTAGCAGTCCGGTGTTGATTTTCTTGTGTTTTTAAACTTTAAACGATATATGGTCTAGATAGGTAAAACTGTACGCACATAAATCTGTTTTAACCCCACCATACTTGCACATGTACCAAGTCAAGATGGTAGGTGTGGTCGGTTCAACTTTTCAATATTTTTGTTAATTCCTGTTATCAAACCTATAATATTACCAGTTTTCGTTATGTACTTTGCTGTTTTTAGTTCGTTGTACTCGCAGCCTTTCTTTTCCTTACTTCTTGTTTTACTGACGGACGTTGTGATCCTATGATAAAGGAATGGCATTATACTCGAAGTGGAACAAAAGTCGTAGATTGCCAGACATAGTGATGCTTATCTGACGCCCTTTGTATAGCACTAGAAGCGCTCTTTCTGTGATTTTTGTTTTGGATAGTTCAAGGAAGATCTCTTCAAATTTAATTGCTCATAAAGAGATAAGTCGTCAGGTTTCCATGCACGGATAAAGAACACGCCAGCTACAATTCCTCCAATACCAGCTATGATACAGAATGCAAACGAGAAATATAGATGATTTACATCAAAGGTATCAGCAGTAAAAAAGATGATGCATCCAGTCAAACCCAAACTTCCTGTAAAGAAAAAACAAATAATTTTAGGTATTGAAAGCTTACCAAAGAAAATTCTAGTTGCAATAATAACTATACATACTTTTTAATCAGTCAATTGATCAACTGATAGAATATGTGGAATTTTTTAGCATTTAAAAGCGATGCAAATATTTTATGCATTTTTTGCACGAAAAGGTAAACAAGATAGCAAAATTTTAAAAGCAAAAGGACAGAGAAAAAATACTGACAGCTTCGACAAATGAGCATATTGAATATAGATCATACCCAAAGATAGAGTTTTAGCTCGCATTTTAAACATGGATAGAGCGTGACAGTTTCCAAATTTAAGTCTTCGATTTAAGGTCCAAAATTAGACCGGACTTGATGAGCGATATATATATATATATATATATATATATATATATATAGTATCATGTGCAAAACAGTGTATCCGAGACCATTGATTGGCGCGCTAAAATATCCCATTGACTGGGATTGTTTATAATAAATACGTCGTGAGTTGTGGGCGTTACAGACGAACGTTCACATAATCTGACCCAGTCAATGGGATATTTTAGCGCGCCAATCAATGGTCTCGGCTACACTGTTTTGCACATGATTCTATATAGATCGTTAGTACAATATGATAGTTTTTAACAATATAAACTTTTAAAACGATTGGGAAGAACTGCACACAGATTCAGCATCTACAAATTTAAAAGCAGTATTTGACATGAAGGAAGGAAGCGTTGAATTTCTAGAGACGTAAGACCGTCAAACGGAGTCATTGTTTAACATGATAACTCACAAGACAACAGCTAGACTGGGCAAAACACCATTAAGGGACTAGCTAAACACGGCACCTACAAGCTGACACCAGTAAGGGACTTGCTGTAATGAGCACATATACACTGAAACCAGTAACCGACTTCTGATTGCATAATCGATTTTTTGCCTAAAGTTCAATGGCAAATTTTGCATGCGTATTCTGGGCAGACGTCGACAAAATAATTAAACAAGTAGGTCTATGAATTTTCTCGACAGAGATGAGGGGTAGAAAATTTCTAATAAGTATGATTATCAGCAACATACATCATAGGTTGTAGAATAACATTTAAAAACTTAAATACATAAAGTGACCAAAAAGTAAATTAGCTGGTTTTTCGTGATAGAGTCGAGTCTACGGCCAGCCTCAAATATGTGTCCTATACTATTTTGCGTCACAAATCTTCGTTCTTTTTAACAAGTCATGCCCTGTCCTACCGGTATGTGTTGACGAAAGAATTATCAAAACTTTATCGATGATATTTTAAACCATTGGAAGAGGGGTAGGTAATTGCGGTATATGATACTATCCTAGATGAGGGATACATTATATCAAGTTTGAGGAAAAGTTATTTCCTAGGATCTAAATCCAGCAACTTTCTGGGCGAATATGCCGAATATCCATAAAATTGTCAAAGTAATGAAAGATTTCCTGAACCTTGGTGCAAAGCAAATTTTAGATGAGCTAAAGGTAATATGTTCTGACAGAATGATGAAAAAGTTCTTGACATTATATGTTTATATATGAGTCGAAAATGAACAAAAAAGCATGTATAAAAAGTCTCAAGATTTGAATGCATAGCACAGAAAATGTTTTGGACAAAGAACAACTGATTAAAACCATAAAAAAAACCACTGAAAATATGAATCTTTCTTACGATTTCTTGAGGAGTTCAATATATCACCAGTACAGTAGTTTTCGGTGCTGGCATGAAAATACGGAAATTGTGTTATTTAAATTTGCTGTTACAAAATTTTGGAAATTATTTTAAATTGGGGAATATATCTCCCTCATGCAAAGCCCTGATTTCTTGCCCGACTTTGGCTATACTTTTTATCCTATTTGGTTTTATCAGCTCTTCAATTTTTAAATAAGTTTTGGATTTTCAAATCTTCTGGCCTCGAGCATCACCGAAGAGACATTTATTGTCGAAATACGTACCTGGTGCAATAAATTGATACCGTTATGTTATTATCACCACTGTATCGATACCTTTGCTGCTGGACTGTTAGTCCCCGAGGGTATCACCAGTCCAGTTGGCAGTGCTTTAGTACTGGTGTGAAAATACGGATATTGTGTTATTTAAATTTGCTGTGACAAAATTTTGGGAAAATATTTTAAATTAGGGAATATATCTCACTCATGCAAAGCTCTTATTCCTTGCCCGACGTTGGCTATACTTTTTGTCTTATTTGGTGTAATCAGCTCTTCAATTTTTAAATACGTTTGGATTTTCAAATCTTGTGGCCTCGAGCAACACTGAAGATGCATTCGTTGTCGTCATGTTCAACTGGTGCAGTTAAATTTGTACAATGAATGCAAGTACCAGTACTAAACATAGAAAAACATAAAGCTTCCGTTATAATTGCACGTAAAAGAGAGGCGAAAGATACCAAAGGAACATTCAAACTCACAAGTGGACAACGCCATGGCTTAACGGACAGTGTTGCAGTAATGCCGGAATTCATTTACGGAAAGAACAATCGCTTCCTCGTTTTAAAAAAGGTTTAAAGACACATATTTTTAGAGTGGCGTACTGTGATGTGTAAGACCTGTGATATTTATTTATTATTCTAACAGTTTAAGTGATAGGCCCTTTTTATTTTTATTTTATTTAAATTTTTAGTTTTAAAGTTTTTATTTAAGAGACTGTTTTATTTATTTTTTCTCTGTGTTTTACTGGTTAAATTTCTACCTTATATTTTCTCTTATCTAAGTGAATAAATCCTTTAATGCAAATTTTTATAGGTTTTACTTGTGTATATACCACAGGGAATGTAAATACTTATAATTTTCATCATTATTTTAGTTAATTTTGGTTGACTGTTATATTCTAATATGTTTTTATGGTATTCATTGTGATAAATAATTCCCCTTTCAATGCTTTTAATTTACATCATTATTCTATTTAATTTCTGTTTCTTTCTTATGTTCATATATATATATATATATATATATATATTTGCTATTATTGTATGCATTGTGATAATATTTTCCTTAAGTTTTATATGTTAAGCGCTTAGAGTATTAAGTTTATTAGATAGGCGCTATATAAAAGCTATGTAATAAATGTGTGACTGACATCAACACATCGACGAAACCTCTCGGCTACCAATGGGTTACACTATAGATGTCTATTTTTCATATTTAAATGAACATCTGTAATACATCGGTTCATCGGACACACAGGGCTTGTAACTTTATATAGACACAATAGGCAGTCGTATAGTATGAGTTGGTAGCCGCGAGGTTAGCATGGTTCAAATCAATGAGTTGAAGATAGGGATTTGTCGGTTTAGGTTCGAATCCCTGTATTCTCTCTGTTGTTCCAATTCTTAAGTTATCCTGGTTTTATTCTAATTTTGCATGTTATAGTGGATATTTTTGTAATAATAGCGAGTTTTACTGGGTTTTTTTTTTATTATTATTGGCTATTTCACATGTTTGAAACAAAAATGATTACATTCTATTTGTCAATTTTTGTTTTATAAATATAGTATGATTTCATCTGTTTTACTACATAATTTTACAACGGTTTGTTCGCAAATTCCTATGCGAGAAAATCGTGATGTGCCTAGAGAGCTAGAAACATTTCGATAACATACTTATTATATATACTTTATATATGCTTTTTGGTCGGGTTAGAAATAATTTCGAATATGTCTTATTTTGTATAAACAGATAATATATAAAGATCTTTAAAGGTAGAAGTGTTATATTGGTATTTTGTTAACAAATTAATTGTGATCTGAGATTTATCAATGCATCGTTGGACATGATAACATGGTTATTTAAACTCACTTACAATACCTTCTAATTAAGAAAAGGCTTTAATTTTGAAAAGAAATTAACACAATAGTTTAAGTTATAGATACAATGGATAAGCGTAGATTCATGAAAAACAAGCCATTCGCCCTCCGGGCTCATGGTTTCTTTTTCAAGAATCCATGCTTATCCATTGTATCTATATAACATAGCTTACTATGATGCATAGGTTTTGCTCATTGTTATGGGCCATACTATGACCTGTATTTGTTTACGTCTTTGTCATTTTTTCTTCAATGGGCAGGTGTTTCAATAGCCATCATACCACACATCTTATGTTTATATTATATGATTCCGACATATTTCTCCCGCCTGAAAGATATTTTTCAACAACTCTTAGACTAGTTTTACGGAGCAGAGTAAATTTCTGGAAATTGGCGATGTTTATGCTGCTAAATGGTTATTTTTTTTATGTGTAGTTTTTATAAATTTCATTTTATATCTTAACTCAGTAACTTACATATCTCCTGGATTATTCGCTTATTGGACATGTAAAGAAACATTTAAACACGTGTTGTTTTTGTTAAATTTATGTTTGTTTTTAGATGAGGTATTTCGAATGCAACTAATTATGTCCCTCTTATTACAGAGTTACGTCTTTACTGTTGGGCATCATTATTTATGACAACGCTTTATCTAAACCAATTAAAAAGGTACTTGATAGATATTTTAAATAATAACTGAGGATATTAAGATGATACATTCTCTGTAAGCACTCTATATTTGAATATATATACAAATGAAATGCACCCACCTGAACTTATTCTTACTGAATCAAACATTTATCATGACCGATGTCCTTTTTTTTGTTTTAGACCAAATTATATATCTTATGGTAATATTCACATGATTCATACAAAAAAGATACATGAGACGACTTTTCCTTTCCTTTTGTTATTTTTTTTACTTTTGATGGCGATCTTCCGTTGGTTTTTATGGAGTAAACATTTCTTAGAAGCGATATGCCCGTCATTGAAGTGAGGCCTCGGATTTCAATTAACGTAATATTCATTAGTAAAGGCTTTACCAGTAGGTACAAAGCTGTCATAAATCGGTTAGAACTTTAACTATATTGCATTACAAACAGAGAAATTTCAGTACGATTCAAGCTGCAGGAATTTAATAAAAGTGGCATGCCGCATCAAGTTGTTCGCGTTAATGTTATTCATAAAGCTAACAATTTGAGAAAGTGCCCTTCTAATATTTCTCTTTGACTTAAACGGATTCAGTTACTGTCGTTAGAAAAAAATCAAATTTACTTGATACAGTGAAACCTGTTCAAACCGAACCCCCTCGGGACTTGATGTTTTGTTCGGTTTTCACAGGTGTTCGGATTGTAGAGGTAAATGGAAGTTGATAGTTTAAAATAATTTCGACACTGACTGACGACGGACACTAAGTGACACAACAGACGACAACTGTGTCATATTGATTTCAATGGAAAAGATAATGAAATATATGAAAAAGAATTATTTATAGATGCAGTGGTAATCAAATGCAAGTTCATCGGTCAAGCTCCTTATTAACAAATAAAAAACATCGGTATGGTTAATGTCCGATCATGGTGTTAAAGTGATAGTATAGGTTTTGTAGTGAAAGTATAGGTATGTATTTTGTTTAACATTTCATACCTGCAACGCAGTTTGTTATAGCTCCAGCAATGTACAATGATCTTTGTTTCACAACAAATACATGTAGTGTTGCACACACAGCAGCCGCAAGGTAAGCAACCAAAGCTAACGATTCCAGGGCTTGAGTAGCTGCAAACTTGTTAGGTTGATCTCGAAAGTCGAAAGGTATGTTAAAGTCTGAAATGTATATACATATATATATTAAGTATAGCAATAATTAGTGCTAATTATACAGTACGAGATAATGATTCGTATATGTAAGAAAAGCAGAAGCAATGCAGTTTCATACTGAGAACGAGGTTTATCATAATCTAATTTTATTTACTTGTTCACTGCAATTCCATAAACAATTGAAAACGTTTTCACATCTTAGTACGTAGTATGAATGTATGGGATATCAATCAATTCAAGAATATTCTACCCTTGGGAGAATGCTGTATTCTAAAGGTGCAAAAACGCACTTGGGAAAAACGCAAAGAGTATTTATTTATCTAAGAATTTCTAGACGAATATACAACATGTACATTCACAACTATAAATCTCTCAATTTGACGCTCGGCACATTCTTCACTTCCGTATTTAAGATAATGATGTACCAGAACAGCTGATTGTGTCTTAATGAAATACGTACGGTTATTTATACTAAGTATTCAGAGGAAAAGATGCAGTGCCACACGCTTCACTTTAAGTTGCTCAAGAAAATTCCACCAGAATTCTTGATATTTGTATTTTAGTTCTTAAAAGTTTTCAATATGTTTGTCGCAAAAAAACGTGATTACCTAGCAAACTGACACATTTGATATGATCACACCTTTGCCATAGTCCGATATGAGATTCGTATTCCCCAAACCATGCTAACCAATACGATGTTACATATCCTATAAAATGTAGTATAAATGCTAATACTGAAATAATGAATCCAGTTATTACTATAGCAGGGGTACCGTTAAAACACTTCATGTTGCTTCAGCTAAAACATGTTAGCAAATTAAACAACAACGGTTTAAAATCTATAAAGATTTTATCAAGGGTTATTCCCCGATAAAACACAAATTTGTGGTTTTCAAGTTTAATAAAGACAAAAAAATATGTTTATACTATTAATTACAACATATTTTTTTTGAATAATTATGTTGTTTCACAACCAACAAATTGAGGAGTCATTAAACATGTGCAATACTGTCATCAATGGTTTTTCCGTGATAAAACAACATGCGCTTTCCTTAAAATAGTTTTTATGATACAACAAACTTCTTCATTACTATACATATTATTTAAAATGCACAAATAAATACAAGTTTGTCTTTTTTAAATTCAGTATCTATACATACACAGGCAAATTTTGCTCACTTGAGTGTCACTCGAATCTCACATGAAATTCACATCAAAGAGCTTATACGCGAAACTTGCGTTGAATTTTAACATGAATCTCACGTGAACTGTACAAAACAAAAATTTGTGTATTTTTCTTTATTTTCAATAAATTTGAAAATTCACGGAATACTTAACGTGAAAAAAAAAATCATTTAATTTTCAGGTAAAATTCACGCGAGTTTCGCATGATAGTCACGTCAAACAAACTCGGTTGAGATGAAATTTACGTGAATCTCAATTCATGTCAGTGAAATTTCCCAGTGAACGGTCGAAGTTTTATGCAAAGTAAACCATGCATTTATGAAATTTGTCTCACATGTGCAGTATTAAGTATTAAGTACGTCTATGTTATATATGAAAGAGTTTCAGCATTAAAGATCTCCCCTGAAAAGACCAATAATTGACAAGGTTTCTTACTTTTGAAATGAACATTCACAATTGGCGGGGTTTAACTATTTTTTAAAAACTTTACACTTAAAAAGTGAGAAAAAAAACGTATATAAAACGCTCCGACATGAAAATAAACTAATCATCGATACCAGGATTTAAATACATGAAAAATGTGATACAATTCAAACGAAAAAACTAACGGCCTAATTTATAACCAAAGCATACTCCTACAAGGTCATAACAGTTTTTGGCTTGAACTAAGTGTTGATTCTTGGTTTGTTTGACACTAATTGGATTTTATTTATTTACCAAAAAAAAAACAGGAAGTTCACAAGAATAAATATATGTTCGCTTAAAATAATGGGTGATACAGGCCTTTTGAACAGATATATAATAAATGAAGACAAATACAAGTTATTATTCTATTGTAAGCATTGCCAGCAGAGATCTATTTAAATACCAATAATGCAAAAGCAGAGACAGTATCCAAACTTATTTAAAACCCTCATCCTACTAGCAATATCATCTGTAAAAGTAGACTGAGATGCTTTGAAATGTTAAACGGTTCCTTTATGAGATGCATTTGACAGCGGTCTTTGTACATTTTCTTAATTTTAAAAAACTAGTAGTCAAAGAGTTATATGCCTACTAGAGTGAAATATAGACACACACGACACTGTATAATAGAATTTGTAAAAAAAGGATCCGAAATAGTTTTTTTGTAGGTTTAAGGTACATCGATCACAAATATTCACCATCCCTCTTTAGAACAAGCAGCAGAAAAAGCATTGCTGATTAAGAAAACAAAACTTTTTTGTTGGCAGTGAAAGTCAGAGCTGTCATAAAATGTACAGCGAGTAATAAACACAGATGTATATATTAAGTAACCAAGCTGAATGTCAGTCAGGTATTAATAGGACTTTGATTTTACCATAGAAAAGTCCAAAATATTTTCTGAATATACAAAATGTCAGAGATTCATGTACAGCTGCCTTTTTCATCCAACCGATATTGTTCTGTGCCATATTACTTCATTTTTTAATAAGATTTTGATTTTCAAATATGTTGGCATCGAGAATCACTGAAGAGACATTTATTGTCGAAATGCGCATCTGGTGCAGGAAATTTGGTACCGTTAATGTTATTACTAACACTGAGTCGATACCTCTGCTGGTGGTCTGTTAGTACCCGATGGTATCACCAACCCAGTAACCAGTACTTCAGTTTTGGCATGAAAATACGAATTATGTATTATTAAAATTTACGGTTACAAAATTTTGGAAATTATCTTATGTATCTCCCTCATGCAAAGCTCTGATTCCTTGCCCGACTTTGGCTATACTTTTTTGTCCCTTTGTTTTATGAACTTTTCATTTTTATGCCCCCACCGTAGCGGAAGGGTATTAATGTTTACCCTTGTTCGTTTGTACGTCCGTCCATACGTCCCAAAATTGGTTTCCGTTCCCTAACTTTAGTTTGCCTCAACCAAATGTTATGAAACTTATTCAAAAGTCTATATGACTGTGATACAAATGAGAGGTTTAGTTAGCTAAAAAACAAACTTTAATCCACCATTTTCTACATAAGGATATGTTTGTACTAAGCGAGGAATTTGACAGTTTCTTTCTATCTTCTATAGATCTTTCCTAAAACACAAAAAATGTAAGAATCGTCATTGAAGTGCAAAAACTCCTTTAAGAAGACAACTTACGATTTCTATAATTGACTTTATTTGTAGATATTGTATAACTAATCATTTTTGCTTCTGAAAGTTTCTATCTAACTATTATATTTTTCAAGATTATAGGAAAAAAGGCAAAAAGAAAAAAGAAGGTAAAAACCGCCATTAAAGGCGCAATCAATAAGGAACCGACTGACGATTTCAGCCATGATGACTTATTTGTAGATCTTTTCTTACTGAATGTTTTTTTGCTTTTTAAAGTTTCTATTTACCTTTTATACAAACATGAAAAAAAATTGGAAAAATTCGTCATTTAAGTCAATACGGTAACTCATATGTAGGAAGTCGTCTGACAGTTTTGATTTTGAACATTTTTGCCCTGTCAGTTTTTTTTTATCTGTAGCAAATCTTATCCCGATGTTCTATTTTTAGCCATGTCGGCCATGTTGGTTAGGAAGCTTGGCCATCAGATACAATTTTTTTTCAACTTTATACCGCAATGGTGATTGTAGCCAAGTTTGGTTAAATTTGGCCCAGTAGTTTTAGAGGAGACGATTAAGTTAACGGACGACGACGACAAAGTGGGCCAGGTGAGCTAAAAACTGAGTGAAGCGCATGAACTTCAAAAGGAACGACACCGATTACGTTGACAGGGTAAGAGTCTTCTTCATTATCCGCCAAGCGAATTCACACTCAGTCAAAGTGTCACAATTGGTAAAATTACGGATCAGACAACCTGTAATTAAAACATGAACTTTCATGAAATCTACATGATTTAAGTTGTGCAAAAACAGCCCTCGACCTGGATTTTTATTGGATGTAGACTCCATAGATATTAGAGTAGTTCCTTTTGACAATAAAACAGAAAAGAGTGATGCATTTATAGTATAAGTGAAAAAAAATTTGGTATGTAATAAGATCTGTCTATTTTCAGCATTTTGGATTCTTCCACCAATTAAAGTAACCACCATAATATATTTTAAGCGGACATACTGCTGTATTCACACTTTTTTCTAACAAGGTTTTTTTCTGGATTGTGACTGAGATCATAAACACTTTCAATTTAATTTCAAGAATATTTGCATTTCATAGATTTCATCATTATATTTTCCCTTTAAGGATTTCACAATTGATTCAAAAAGAGACACGTTAAGTTTGTAATTAATTGATTTTTAAGCCAGGAAAATTTGTCCTGAAAGTTGTTCAACATACCGCTAAAAAATGAGGATGAAAATATTAAAGGGAGAACCAAGACGCATAAGTGAAAAAAATACGACAAAATCGTGACAAACAACGATCAAAAGACAAAAACATCTTATTGTGAGCAGCAACCCTCTGTCAAGGAAAACACGATCAGAAACATTATCGGAAACACTATCGGAAACATTATCTGAAATAAAGGATACAATAGTTTACCGAGGTTCTAGTCTCATAAATCGATTATGATAAGTATCAAGTTTACAAACAAAAATTGAGGGAATCACATGAACGCAGGAACGAGACCGCGTACACTTCTCCTGTTATGTGAATCCACACTCAGTAAAATCTCACAATCGGGAATTGCACACAATTGATAAAAATACAGATCGGACGACTACTCTTGTATCTGAGGATCGTAAAAACGGGTTGCTAGTGAGATTAGACACAGGGATATCGTATAGGTCAACCAATTAATGAAGGTGGCTTAAGTCGTTGAATATAGTATCAAGTGGGAGATATATACTGGATATGCAGGCGCTGCTGGTATGTTGCTACAAAAACACGAAAAGTTCACGATTGTAAAGTAAAATTATCTCCTTAGTCGTATAAAATGTGTTCTCAATCGAACTGCATTGTACGATGTATGTTAAGATATGAGGCAGACTTTACTGCGTATTTGGTACCCTTTATTTCAAATGAAATGAACTAGATGAGTTCAACGTTGTCTCCCATTTTATTTTTTTTTATTGAGAGAACATCATCTTTATAGCGGATCGTAAAGTTAAAAAATAGTTTTAGTATCCTTAATTCTCTTAAATAAGCTCCTATGCATGCTGTAAGAAGTCTACCAAACGTAGATTCTTTGTTGACTGAAATATTTAGCTACATATAAATAAGAAAATGTGGTATGAGTGCCATTGAGACAACTCTCCATCCAAGTAACAATGTATAAAAAGTTAACAATTATAGGTCAAAGTACGGTCTTCAACACGGAGCCTTGGCTCACACCGAACAGCAAGCTATAAAGGGCCCCAAAATGACTGGTGTAAAACAATTCAAACAGGAAAACAAACGGTCTAAACTATATAAAAAACGAGAAACGAGTAACACCTATGAACCACACCAACAAACGACAACCACTGAACAACAGGCACATTAATTCTTAATAAAATTTTGTGTATGTTAATGTGATGACAAGTTGATATTAATTCTTGGGGTTATTCTAGCCTGATCTTTAAAAAAATTAGTTTTGACCAATCCAAAATGAAAATGAACATTCTGTCCGAAATATTGCTAGTCAAAGCAAAACAATAGTCGTGTACAAGATTGAAAATAAATAAGTTATACTAGCAACGGGTGAAACTTACCATTTACTCAACAACAAAAAAGTTAACACAAACTTCATATTCACTTTTTCGATACAAATTAAGTCAAATATGAATGCAAGTGTAAACAAAATGAAAACAACACAATGAAAAACCTCATGTGTCACGTCAAGAATCATACAACCAAAAGATACCGAACAGTACAAAGACCAAAAAAGGCAAAACTGTAAATGAAATGATACACAAGGTCAACACTTGGAATCTATAAATCAAGACCATCCTGTATTAATTGTGAAGTAGACATTGAATATTTTTCTTTCAGGTCTTGAGGCATCGGATTTTACCAAACGTTCTTTAACAAAACCCTGGTTCATTAAATGTTTGCTAAGACATTGATTACGTTTTACAAAGTCAGAGTTGCAGCTGCTAACTCTCTTGAATATCGTATGAGTTGAGAAATGTATACTCCATACGCGGGTTAAGTTGGAGTATTGCTGGTAAGGTGAGTAAAATTTATAATTTGAAAATCGTTTCGTTTGCCATATATTCTGGAATTGAGAGTACTGCTGTAGTCAAATCCGAGGTTTATGTCTAAAATTGAGGCGGAGGATGCTATATATTTGGTTTATTAGTTAGTCCCAGTCAGTTCAGGAAGATATATTTGTGGAACAGAAAAGTTTGGATTGTTTATGGAAAGAACATCATCAATCTACCTGTATGTGAAATTAAATAATCTAGCTTTGATCTTCTTGTTTTACAAGTGTCTGAAGGAACTTGATTCATATGAAAAGTAAGAAAAAGGTTGGCCAGGGAGCGGTGCACAGTTGGTTCCCATACAAAAGCCGACACCCTGCTTGAAAATCATATCTTCAAATTCAACAAAAACTGTGAATGAAAAACTCAAGCATACTGATCACTTGTTCTTCGGTGTAGCATTTTCATCATAATATGGATGCACAATTAGTTACATGTGAATACCGACTATCGAATCTCAAACGTCAGCTATAAATATAAATCCATCAATCTGGTCGATACCTCTGCTGTTGGATTGCATAATATGATGCCGACATTGAGAAAGTAAATAATTTACTTTATGTCATCTATGACACAAGTTTTTTTAATATATTGTATATTCAAACGGTAGTCTTTTATCATATATCAAGGTGAGAAACATCTATCCAAGATAACATAGAGTTATCAGCATCACAATTGATTTCCTCCCGAAGAAATAGCATTTTGTATCACTACTCCCTTTTTAAAAATAAGGCGATTTTGTATGATTGCAAATAAGACCAAATGAAAAACTTAGATCAAAGATAATTAGCAGTAAATTGCAATTAGATTTGTGATCCAACATGAACTCAAAAGTATGTCATACATGTGAAATTTGCACACAGATTGATTGATTTTTGGTTGCTCAACGTCCTTAATAAAGGCCGACCGTATGAAGTCGGAGAAATTTGGACTGCCACTGGCAAATGATGATATTTTGGATAGGGACAAAAATTTTGCCTTGCAACAGGCCAACTAAGGATCCATCAAAGAGTTGTTGCAAGAGTTTTCAACGTGCAGAGAGCGTGGCACTCTTTTAAAAAGGGGCATCTAATTTAAACGTCTCTAATTCTGACTGGATGTGGCTGCTTACTTGTACATCTTGTACAGCTAAACAGACAATCCACTTTGACTAGAGATTTACTGCCGGTCGGAAGAAGACCAAAGTGACTATATTTCTATTCCCCTGTCACCTTTTTATGGAAGAATATTATGTCATACAAGTTAAATTTACAAAAAAAAAAAAAACTAAAACACTTTTCTTTTAATCATAATTCATATTCACAGAAGTTAATGTCAAATATTCCTTTTTAAATAAACAAAATATGCGTTTTTAAAGCATTCAACGTATGCCGCAATTTCATGAACACTATGAGAAAGTAGTATTGATTAATATTTCATTTGGCCTTCCAACTATTTTGATTCGAGCGCCACCGATGAGTCTTACGTAGCCAAAACTGGGTAACACATTATTATAAGCCTTTTATCTTCGATGTTTGAATAAGGTTGCCAAACCAATTAATTCTATTATTGAGTTTTTTTTTTTTACATAGAATAAAATAAAAACACATGACGGATTAAGCTAATTCGTTTTGCAGCAAGTAATAAAACGCAGCATCTGCATCAATTGAAAACCTACTGTAAATTGCTTACAAAAATAATCTAGTATTTCTATGGTAATGATATATAGTGCAGAAAACAGACTTTCAAATATTATGGCCTCGAGCCTTACTGAAGAAACATTAATTGTTAAAGTGATTAATTGTTAAAGTGCGCATATGGTGCAGTTAAATTTGTACCTTTAATGTTATTAATACAACTAGGTTGAGACCTCTGTTGCCTTACTGTTTGTCACTAAAACACCAGCCCCGTAGCTCAGTTCTACCGTACTGGGTTGAAAATACTGACATTGTGTTACTGAAAGTTGCTGTTTCAATGTTAACAGATATAATTTTAAGTTAAGGGGTGTATCTCCCTCATGCATAGCTCTGATTCCTTTTCTGTTTTTGCCTATACTTTTTGGTTCTTTTTCGGTAACATAAACTGATGGGGCTCTTTTCACAAAAACCCTTACGACAAAAGAATTGATTGTAAGATATACTGAAATGTTCATGACTTAAGAGTGTTTTTTCTTGCAAGATTTTTAAGTGAAATTGATCGCTGAACGTTTGTATAACGCATTTAAATAGCAAAATGAATGCCTTTTCGTTGTATATCGTGTTGCAAAGGAGGAAAAACTACTAAATATCAAAACAATAAAGAAAATAATAAGACATGTAAAGTCCTTACAAGTTTTATCATGATCCTATTCCTGAGCTTAAAACACCAGTTAATGAATCCATACCGCTTTCTGTTGCTGCACGTCCTTTTTTCTTTTCACATTTTTATTATGGCGTTTATTGAAATAAGAAGATTTGGTACGAGTGACAATGAGACAACTCTCCATCCAAGTCACAATGTGTAAAAAGTAAACAATTATAGGTCAAAGTACGGCCTCCAACACGGAGCCTTGGCTCACACCGAACAGCAAGCTATAGAGGGCCCCAAATTGACTAGTGTAAAACAATTCAAACAGGAAAATCAACGGTCTAATCTATATGAGAAACGAGAAACACGTAAGAACCACATCAACAAACGACTGAAACAGGTTTGTACAATTAAAAATCCGAAACAAGGTCGCCGTTTTTATTGAGTTGTATGTTATAACGTTCTATACGATATGGCTTTTGCTCCGTGTTGAAGGTCGTTTGGTGACCTATATTTGCTTTAATCCACGTCAATAAGTCTAATGTGGATAGCTTGGTGGTTTTTATCTTCTCCCTCTAGAAAAATATGAAACGTTAACAAATTTCAAGTGTAGATTGGAAGGAACGGCGAAAACAATGCATAACAAGAAAAAAGTTGAACCACGATTCAAACGCATTTAAATAGCATAATGAAATGCTACATCGTTGTAGATTTTCTTGCAAAGAAAGAAAAACTACTAAGTATTTTAAAAATCAAGAAAATAATAAGACATGTAAAGTCCGTACATTTTATTTTGATCCCATTCCTGAGCTTAAAACACATGTAAAGGAATCCATACCGCTTTATGTTGCTGCACGCCCTATTCAAATCGTACGGTAAGCAATACCCTTGCCCTTATTCCACGACAGTAGACAAATGCCCCCCCCCCCCCCCCCCCCAAAAAAAAAAACAAAAAAAATCGTGAAAATGTAAGCCATTATAGGGATGACGCGCTGTCAATTTAGCTCTTGAAAACCGATTAATTAATACTTATAGCGTCATTACGATTCTTATATGACTGTCGCATTTTTAAAGAACAATGTATCTGCTAGCTAATAATCATCACTAAATGTAAATTATGCCTTTAGTCAACTTAAAACTATTGTCTGGTCGGTTATCAGGCAGAATTTTTCGAAAGTAAAAAAAAAACACTAAAAATATTCTAATATAATATTGCATGAACAGCAGACTAAAAATTGTCAGATGTTTAATACTAACTATGAAACAAATCTGGTATGATTGCCAACAAGAAAACTGTCAGACAGCCAGTGACATAGAAGTAACAACTATGAACAAAACCTATACCGCATATTAAGCTAAATGACAAGTGTAAACCAATCCAAACGCGATAACTAACGGCCTGATGTATGTACTTATTCAGGAAACTAACACGTGGAAACTACTCTAGATTAACCCTTTAAACGCTTTCTCGTCTCCCTTTTTGAAAATTTTAAGTGTAAGTAAATTGTTCATATAACACTTGATAAATTATGTATTAGTTTGAAGGTATTCATCGCCATGTCAATAATAAAAAGAGGATTGTAAAATTTATTTTATACGACATTTGCAACAATTAACTTTTCTAATTGAGTAACGTTCATTATTCACTATGTCATTTAAATTCCTCATTTATAATATTTAATATCAGTTCGCCGGTATCCATTTCCATGCCAGGATGAAGAACACTCCAGCTACAACTCCTCCGATACTAGCTATGATACAAAATGCAAACGAGAAATGAAGATCACTATGATTAATGTTTTCAATAGTGGAAAAGATGATGCATCCAATCAAACTCAAACCACCTGTAATAAAAGACAAAATTATTCAAAGAGTAACCCAGTACAATTATCATTACATTAAAAAATGAAAACAACACGTTAAATAATTTCATGCGTCCGAAGCGCTTTTCTGGATTCACCTTCATCAGGAACGCTCCAAGCCGAATATTTGAAAGCCGAGGATGTATAAGTACCGAAACAGTTGAAGAGCTTCGTGAATTGTGGAGCAGAATCTGCTTGGCCTTCCGGAGCAGCTCAGATCATCCCCGACTTTTGGTGAGGTTCGTGTTGCTCATTCGTTTGTTTTCTGGATTTTTGTTTTGTATACTGTTTTTGTCTTTTGGTTGCCATGGCGTTGTCAGTTTGTCGTCGACTTTCTATGTTTGAAATCGTCTTTGGAATCTCCCAATTCTCTTTAGTCAACAAAATCTAAAAACTACACTTTATTCGTCCGGTTTCCTTCACGTGAAACGTAAACCCAATGCCCAATCTAATTAAAATATAGAACTATGATTTCGTTACACTACTCTTATGTAGTGTAACGAAATCAGAGTTCTATATTTTAATTAGATTGACCCAATGCCTAGAATTGTCAAATAAATTCACCAAAAATAATAATTTTGAAAAACAATCGTCCATATGTATCAGTTTTTCGATATAAATGTGAAGCAGACCCTCCCATCTATGAAGACGTATTCCTTGTGGTTTATGAAATGTAATTACTAACTTAAATACGGATTGAAGAGGGAAACGACATCGTCAATTCAAATTAACGTATTTACTATATAAACATAAGAAGATTGGTTGATTGAGGTTTGCTTAAAGTCCAGTGCCAAATATTACATGCACATACAGGCCAAGAACAATTGAACAATAAATACAATCGGTAGGTTTTGTAATAAAAGCCGTCCGGGATGAAAGTCGGGGAAATTTGGGCTATCACTGGAAAATGAGGGCATATTGGATAGGGACAGAAATTCTGCCTTGCAACAGGCCACATACGGAGCCCTCAAGGAATTGTTGCAAGGGTTCTAACCGTGCAGAGAGCATGGCACTATCTCTACACGAGGCATCTGAATTAACGTTCCCATTATGGCTGGACGTGACTGTGTATATATACATCCAGTAAAGTCAAAAGGACATCCCACTTTAACAGCTGGTTGGAAGAAGACTAAAGTGACCATATATTTGTCTTTTGATATTTTTCGTTTTTTTGCAATGGCATAGTAAGTTAAAAAAGTAAGAAGATGTGGTTTGATTGCCAACGGGAAAAATCCAATAGAGAACACATGGGGTAGACGTAAGTCCTATAGGTCATCGTTTGTCAAAACCAACACAGTATAGTAAACTATAGAAAACCCCGAAATGAAAAAAGTATATATATATAAAACAAAACAAACAATACTACCAATGGCCTAATGTACAGCACAATACACTAGAAAACAAATATAATATACAGCAACCAAGAAGATGTTTATTTAACTTGTCTTCTTTTAGAACTGTATACATCGCACTAGTATAACATCAATTCGGCTAGCAGAGGGCTTAAGATGGCTGTCAACTTATGTAACATACAATGTTTGCCAATTGATGTCAATAAACTCATCATAGATACCAGGATTAAAATTTTATACACCATACGCACGTTTTGTCTACAAAAGACCATCAGTGATGCTCGTATGAAAAAAGTGAAAAAGACAAAATAATGTACGGAGTTTAGGAGCATTGAGGACCCAATATTCCTAAAGGTTTTGTCAAAGTAAGGTAAATTTATTCCTGTGGTAGAAAATCTAAGTACTTCGAAAAATTCAAAGTTTTGTAAACAGTTAATGTATTATTATAAATATGCAACTACCAATTGTTCAGCAATCATCGTCATAGAAAGATGTCTGTCTAGTCTAATATCTTGTACTTGTTTCCTTATAAATGAACCAAAATAGGGTTTGATTGATTGATTCAGGTCTGTTTTACGTCCAGTGACAACTATTACAGCATATTCAGCACGACGACAAATTAACAACAAATCTAATAGTTAGTTTTAATGACTTTTAGAACCAAACGGGGAAATCAAAGGAAAAATTTTAAAAAAGGAATAAAAAAAAAATTGCTTTTTCTGTGAAAACTTTTCATTTCTCAGATTTCGGTTTTATCTAATTTAACTTTTCATACCTGCCACGCAGTTGGTAAGAGCTCCAACTATGTACAATATTCTCTGTTTCAAAACAAATGTCTGTAGTGAAGCACACACAACAGCAGCAACATAAGCAATGAAAGCTAAACATTCCAGTGCTTGAGTAGCTTTAAACTTAGCAGGTAGATCTAAAATTTAGGCTATAACACGAAAAAATAAGTTAATATTGGTAATGTAAGCATATAATAATACAACAGTTGATAACGTATCCTTACTCGTTGTGGAGTAGATCTGTAATGATTAACTACACGTTTAAGTTAACATGATACAAATATATTTTAGTAAATTAATGAAACATTACTCCTAAGGCAATGTAAGATTGAAGTATAAGTCAACAATTTATGTGTATATCTTATGTAAATATATTTCTTTTCGTTTGACTATAGGGATTTTCCTGTGTCAAATATAGTTATATATATTCAAACTGGTTAGAGTAGTGGTAAAACGGATTATTGTTATTTTGGATTTAGATATATTGGTTATATATGCAAGTGAAATCCTTTGGCGGTGTAAAGGGTGGGATACCGTTATATTATATAAAGAATTTGTTGAGGTGTCAGTTCATCGAAGGCGCTCACAGTAACTACAACGTACAGTTTAACGTTTATTGTCATATATATGAATATGGATCATATAGAGATTGAGTTTATTTATATATAATGATGTGTTGGACAATTTTGTTGTATGCAAATGTCAATTTGAATATTGTTGTTCATTTATATTATAATATTAATATGTTATTGAACATTATTTGCAAGAGAAAAGAACAAGTTACTGCGAGCAACCAAACCTATATTAGAGTTTTGTCTTATCATACGAAGGAATTAGTAAAGAAATGCTTTAAATTCGGACGAGCAGGCGAGGGAGAATTTAATTGCTTTTAGCTTCGTACTTTATTTGGCCTTTTAATATTGATATTTTAATATTAATAAATTAACTGTTTACAAAGCTTTGAATTGTTCGAAATACTTAAGATTTTCTACCCAAGGAATGTTTTATCTTAGCTGTATTTGGCATAACCATTCAGAATTTTTAATCCTCAATGCTATTCAACTTTGTACTATATTTATCCTTTTAACCTTTTTGATTCGAGCATCACTGATGAGTCGTTTTGATTATCTCACAACCACGTGGTCGATGCCATAACTGATGGAGGTGTCCACCCCGATTGTATCACCAGCTCAGTAGTCAGCACTTCTGTGTTGACATTAATTATCATTGATATGATAAAATTAATAAATTAACTGTTTATAAAACTTTGAATCGTTCGAAACACTTAAGGATTTTCTACCCCAGGAATAGATTACCGTAGCTGTATTTCGCTTTTTTAAATTTAGCAATTGTTGGTCCTCAGTGCTCTTAAACTGCGTACTTTTTTTTGGGGGTTTTCCTTTTTGATTCAATCGTCACTGCTGAGTCTTTAGTAGACGAAACTAGCGTCTAGCGTACAAACCTGTAAGTCTGATATCTTATCTACATGTATACGAGGAGAGTAATTTAAATCGTGAATTTGGTTGTAACTCATTCTCTATTATCACTGAATTTGTTTCCATTGCGCCAGAATCGTAACCCCGTTGTACTATAGAATGCTCAGCTAAGGTGTTGTTTTAAAAGCGAAGATATTGTAATTTTGACATAAGTGAAAGAAAACGTAATTGATGTAAGAATTCTGTTGAAAATGACATCCATTTTTCAATTGTATGCCCATACTAAACAACAGTACGAAAACAATACTTCGATCAATTACATAATAATAATAAACAGTATAGTAAATTTCTGATGAAAAAAAAACTAGTCTTGCTTTTAAGCAACGAAGACATAGATATCAGATATTTAACATGTATAATTCATAGACTGTTAAAGCAACCATCATAAGAAATAGATGCTCTCAGGGGAAATTTACTCCAGAGCTGTCTCCTTTATTATATTAATTTTTGTGTTCCAAAGTGGAATCCATATTAATATTGCTGGTTCTTTTGGGATTTTATTCACCAGTATATTATATGCAGTTCTATTCTTAATAAATGTATATACCAGTCCTTCACTTTTCATCTGATACCTAAATACTAAAAATATATTATGCTACATAGTTTTAGATTTACACCATATGTATTACTTTCCAGTATGTTCTTTTTTGACCAGGCCCGATTAGGTGGTGTTACATCTTACAAAGTATATCCAATTTTTTTTGGCAAAGAATTCCGCTCAAGCCGGTGCTAGGGGCCGTCTTAAACTTGCAGTGAGGTGAGAGTTGTTTTGTTTTTTTTTTGCTCCGTGTTGAAGGCCTCGCTGTGACTTTGAGATGAAGAACAGCAATAAAAGCGCTGTTCCTTTGCTTATTGTATGTTTTTTTTTTTGCTGTGCATGTACTGATTTTGTGTCATGGATGAATGCCCCATATCCTTTGTTTTTCTATTATATATGTTGAATGTTCAAATCTACTTAATCATTGAAATTAGGTTTAGTATTGTATATTTTGTCTTGTAGTGATAAATAAATTGTAGTAAATCTGCACTCATGAGGGCACTTTGCTCAGTCATAAAATTGTGGTATTGTATTGTATTTAATTGATTTATTTAATGATGGTCTTCGATTGTCCTTTTCTAAACGACTGGGCTCAGAATCAATCAAAAATACCACATTCGTTAAACAAGTACTTACAAAACCTTGAGTTAAGTAGGAACATCCTGTCGCGTATGCATTTTATACATACTAGAGGATGCCAGCGAAATCGCGGTACAATTGGGCAAGTGTTGAAACAAAGAGTTTTTAAATTTCGCGGGCAGTACGTCGACTGAGCATGTGCGAAAACGTATAAGACACTGAAGTCTCCGAATTTGGATATTTTCTCAAAAATTGGCGTTTTCTGTGGAAAAAAGATTGTTTCAAAGACAAATTTAGGAAGTACAAAACACTACATTTATACGTCATATCACAAATATTTCCGACTTTGTATGTTTTCAGAGGAGTTGCGGCTCAATGAAATCGGTCTCTTCCTTTAGTAGTATAGATATCCTGATTATATGTAATCCGGTTTTCGTTTCGACAAAAAGAATGAAAGGACATATGCTGTGATCTATACATTGATATTGTTTTTTATTAAAAGCATCAGTAGCTATCTTTTGTTTCTAATCTACTACGGTACGCAGCTGTATCACACTGACCTGTCAACCAAAAAAATTCAAGCTTTAGTTGTTTCGGTTTGCTTATGTGTGGGGGGAACATTTATAAATAAGATGTGGTATGAGTGCCAATGAGACAACTATCCATCCAAGTCAATAAACACATGTGAAAGTTCTCTAACAGGCAAACAACCCATAATTGTAAAATATAAGGCCATACACCACAAGCACGGGGACACATTCTACTGCATCCACACAGCACGAGCAACAAACCCTGCAGTAAATATAAATAAGAAGATGTGGTATGAGTGTCAATGAGACAACTATCCATCACAGTCAATAAACATGTGAAAGTTCTCTCACAGGAAAACAACCCATAATTGTAAAATATAAGGGCATTTAGTCTAGAAGAGGAAAGATAAAAGATAAATAAAGTCAATCAATCAAGCAAATTAAAAAAACGTATGTAATTTTTCGAATTGGTGATTTGAAAGCTTTTCAACCAATAGACTTAACAGTTATGTGTATATATCTAAGTGTATGACGTAATATTTGGGTCACTAGTTAAATGCAACCTAATCACAAAAACAATCAAAAGGTATCGAGAGGGCAATTCATTGTCTTCAACAAAAGACATCGAGAGGGCAACTCATAGTCTTCAACAAAAGACATCGAGAGGGAAATTCATAGTCTTCAACAAAAGACATCGAGAGGGCAGTTCATAGTCTTCAACAAAAGACATCGAGAGGGCAACTCATAGTCTTCAACAAAAGACATCGAGAGGGCCACTCATAGTCTTCAACAAAAGACATCGAGAGGGCCACTCATAGTCTTCAACAAAAGACATCGAGAGGGCCACTCATAGTCTTCAACAAAAGACATCGAGAGGGCCACTCATAGTCTTCAACAAAAGACATCGAGAGGGCCACTCATAGTCTTCAACAAAAGACATCGAGAGGGCCACTCATAGTCTTCAACAAAAGACAGATGGTTCAGTATACAATGTGTCAAGCTCTAGATAGTCCCGAGCGTATCAAAAGATATTCATATATAAAACAGAAACAAGCTTACTTTTGAGTCGCTGTGTATTTAGATACAACGAATTAGATGGGTGAATATTTAGTACTAGTATTACTACTGTGTCTATCTGGAAAATCTTTCAAATATATCAAGGGCAAGAATAGATTATTGCGATATGAATATGAACCCGAAAATGTACTTTAACATACTGTATGTATAATCCCCGGTTTTTGGTGGGGTTCGTGTTGCTCAGTCTTTAGTATTCTATGTTATGTTTTGTGTACATGCTGTTGTTTGTCTTCTTGTCTTTTTCTTTTTTGTCATGGTGTTGTCAGTTTATGAGTTTGAATGTCCCTTTGGTATCTTTCACGTCTCTTTTTTATAATATAAATACTTTTTTAATTTATGTTTTACGCCCGTCAACATTTTGCCACAGATCAGACTCCTACCGGAATCCGACAAGCCACATGATTGGCAAAGAAATGTGGTATGCTTGCCAATGAGACAACTATCCATTCAAGTTGAAATGAAGTGGATGAAAGCAATTATAGGCAACCGTACGGCCTTCAACAATGAGAAAAATCCATACCGTATAGTCGGCTATAAACTCTATTAACGATTTCACTGTGAATTCGTATAAACTTTCCAGAGAACAACTCAGCATTTTTGACAAACACCATATAAAACTTAAGACTTAGCACTACGAACACCGCCGAAAACACGGGGTGATCGCAGGTGCTCCGGACGAGTAAGCAGCGCCACATGTGGCCCCAGTCATGTTATTGTGTATTTACGAATTTGATGATTAGGCAAATAAGGTGATGTCACTATCAAGGAAAAGAGGACAAGATTATATTTACAATCGAAACTTTTATAGACTCCATTTACGACTACACTGGGCCAAAATTTTAAAAAAATAGGTTGTTTTTCTTTTTTTTTTAACAACATAATTAAATATTTATTTCAATTATTGTAGGTTTTTTTTCAGCACGCCCCGACCGACTGGAAAAGGGCGCCGACTCAAAATTTGTTTGGGTCCTTTATAATTTGTTTTCGTCTGACCAAACTCTGATTTCCGGAAATAGCGATCCGGATTCGAGTTCTTATTTAATGTGTGCATGCGTCCAATCGGAACTAATCAGCCATTTCATCTAGACATAAATTGAAAAAGACTGAGTAGTTCCGATTGATCCGCGTCAATGGCAAACACAATGACCCTCTCTTCGTGTGTTAGGATACAATATCCACACACAGGAAAAATAAAACTTTAGTAAACAACAGATTGGAAAAACAATCAATTTGCAAAGAAGTATTTGAAGATGCCACTGACACGGTTGAAGAAGTCTTTCATTGCTTTTCTGACGAGGTTCTGTTGCAAGCTAGTGAGAAAGTGTCGAGCTGCTATTCATTTAACGTTTTTGAACCAAACTTTTATGAGTCAATTAGTCTTGTACAGAAGTTTGATAAGTTTAAGTTATTGAATTAAAAGTTCTTTGTAAAAATTGATTTTTTTTCTTTGTGTATAAAGAATATCAACATTTTACTGTTACACAAAAACTGCATAACCATACGGTCAGAAATGAGAACGTTTTGTATGCAATACAGTAGTTATCAAAATGTATAAAGCTGCTTATCAATAACAGGGTATAGTTCATAGTAAAGGTGAACACAAAGCTTGATGAATAGCATCACCACAAAAAAGTAGTACCATGAGTGTAGTTGCCAATTGTTCACGCATTATGTTTTCTTTTTGTCTGACAAATACATTTTCAAAAAAAAAACAAAAAAACACCCCAAAAAACACCTTCATTTGTACCTACCTATCCACCAGCAAAAATCTGGGTAGGGGTGTGGGGAAACAAACATTTTTTTATTGCGGCCTTGTGAAATCGAATAAACTTTTCTGAGAAAAACTCGAAATTTTTATCGAAAAAAAATTTGTTGATGTACAAGAGACTTAAAATCTCTAAATTAAGTTAACACTCCATCTAATGACCAGTACTGTAATTGTTTTATCTTGACACTTGCTAAATGGTGTTCAATGCTCAACTAAAGAAATCGCTGTAAGCGGTCCAACAAAATTAATTTAAAAACAATTGTTTCATCAATTTACGTATATAGTTATTAACTTCTGGTTACTGCATCTGTATGCAAACCGAAGAAGGATCGGTACAAAACTGTAATAGAAAAGAAGCAGTGTCGATTGTTTGTAGTCATAACTTTCAAGTCATTTAACTACGCTCGGAATTATATGTGTATGTATGTCCCTAGTCAGGAACCTCGTCAGGGTTTTTTTTTTTATGTCATATCTTTTTATTATATATGGTGTTATGTTCGTCTGGACTATCATAAATTATATATTACGCAAGTATCGGACAGGAGGTATAATGCTTTGTAATGCGCGAGTGGACATGAAAAGTATCGGACAGGAGGTATAATGCTTTGTAATGCGCGATTGGACATGAAAAATATCAGATGAGAGGTCTAATGCTTTGATATGCACGATTGGACATGACAAGTATCGGATGGGAGGTATAATGCTTTTAAATGCATGATTGGATATGAAAAGTATCGAATGAGAGGTAATGCTTTGTATTACGCGATTGGACATCAATCAAATTTGATTATCTCTCTTTTACCAGAAATAAAATCTCCTTTAAAATATATGAACATTACCAATGAATTATATGCATGTGTATGAGATCGATCCGATACATTAGTAAAGTATATTTTATGTAGTAAGCCCGGATGTTTTTATCGGGAGAATAGGGCGTTGATAGCAGATCTTAGACAGTGTATGTTCAAGAGATAGGCGGAAGATACCAAAGGGATATTCAAGAGATAGGCGGAAGATACCAAAGGGATATTCAAGAGATAGGCGGAAGATACCAAAGGGATATTCAAACTAATCAGTCGATGACATACTGACAACGCCATAGCAATAAACGAAAAAAACTACCAAAAGACAAACACCATATAAAACTTAAGACTGTGCAACACGAACCCCGCCGAAAAAAGGGGTGATCGCAGGTGCTCCGTACGGGAAAGCAGATCCAGATCCACATGTGGCACCTGTTGCTCGTGCATTTACTAATTCGGTGAGAAGTCAAATAAGGTGATGTCACTATCGAGCAATAGAGGATGGGATTATATTTACAATTGGAACATATCCGTCGTCATCTGTAAAACATATTCCATTACAGCCGATTTTTCGTGCTAGCCTCCGTTATATTTTCAATTTATTCTCATTTTTTATAGACTCGGGACAATTTAAAGTTGAAATATTGTAAAGAGACATATATATATATATATATATTGTTGAAAAATGTATGGTGGCTCGATACCTTTTTGGTTTTTTGTGTTAACCCGCATCTCCTTTTAATTATATAACTAGTAATAAACATTTTTGTCACAATAAAACGTACGATTACCTGAAACACTGAGACATTGATGGTTTATGTCATCACAGACTTTCCATAATCCGTCATGGGAATCATAATCCTTTATCCAATATGGTGTAGCAAATCCTATCAAATGTATTACAAATGCAGACACTGTTATAACAAATCCAGTTATCACTAAAGGAGCAGTATCTTTAAACCAATACATAATGATATGACACATTTACGTAAATTAAATAACCACTATTAAACACATTAAATAATTACGCCAAGTTATTCTCAGGTAAAACAACATATATTTCTTTCTCGGAATATTTATTATCTTTCAAAGAAACTTGTACAGATAATTTAAAGTAAACAAATTTATGGTTTTTAGTTGCTAGAGGCTACATTGATGTATCTTTAACAATGTCAACCTCGTGTTTTTGGTTTTTTTTCTTGTATACAGTAATTTTGTGTAATGTGTAACAGTCGGATTGGTTGATTGTTGATTCACACCCAGTGGCAAATATATATCGCATATCAGGACAAGAACAAATAAACAATCAATATTAACGGAAGGGTCTGAAAAATGAGTTGACCGGGATAAAGTCCATGAAATTTAGACTGATTTTGGAAAAAGGGAGAAAGATATTCTCTAGAAACAAGGCCACCAACGGAATTCTCGAAGAATTGTTGCAAGTGGTCTTAAAAATGCCAGTAAAGTGCGATTAATACATTTCCTAACTATAATTACATGATAAATTGTCAATTATATGATTTAACGTGACGATTGGTTAGTTACCTTTTTAACTTTATATGGTCATAATTATAAATTAACTGTTTATAAAACTTCAATTTTCGAAATGATAAGGATGTTCTACCTGAGGAATAGATTACCTAAGCTATATTTGGCAAAGCCGTTCGGAATTTTGAATCCTGAATGCTCTTTCAACTTCGCACTTTATTTGGCCTTTTAAATCTTTTTCTTTTTGATATGTTTTAATATGGTATAATAGAAAAAAAATATCATTAGAAACATTCAAAATATAGAGATCCTGTGTACACGCCTTGAGTAAAAGGTAAACCCAAGGATTACTGGGGAATAGAAATATAGTCCCGCAAGTCTTCTTTCGACCAGTAGTAAAACCCTAGTTGTCGAAGTGGGGCGTTCGTTTGGCTATGCGGGATGTACAAGTACGCAGGCACGTCCGGTCAAAATGAGGCCGTTAAATCCATTGCCTTTTGTAGAGAGAGAGTGCCACGCTCTCTGCACGTTAATAACCATTGCAACAACTCTTTGTCTGTAGGTGGCCTGTTGCAAGGAAAATTTCTGTTCCTATTAAATTTACCCTCATTTTCTAGAGGCATTCCCCGACCTTCATCCCGGACGGCCTCTATTACATCACCTACGTATTGCATTTATTGTTAATTTGTTCTTGTCCTGAACTGGTACGAAATATTTGCCACTGGACGTTAAGCAACCATCTAATCTGATAATTAACATTTCAACCAATAAAATTTCCTCCTTTGGATTTTTTAATCTGTACCGCTAGACAAATACCGACGATTTTGAAAAGCACCGCAACATAAAACAAAAACACAAAAGAATGTGGTGTGATCCTTGTATGTGATGCGTGGATACAGGATCTGTATTCTAATCAGATTGAAGAGTTCACCTTCTTACATTCTTAGATTTATTTGCATACTTAAGGTACTAAATTCAACATTTATGACGGTGACATGAAAAAGAAAATAATATTTTGGTGTGAAGTAAATATTATGTGGATAAAAAAGTTAGCAACTTGAAAATCATTATTTACATGTCGCCTATTACGTTATTTTCAATTGCAATTTCGTACCACTTTTGTTTTTTTGGTATCCCTTGAACGAACCTCAGTTTTGACGTACAATGACATTTTCCGTATTCAACTATTCTTTGCATTTCATACATTTATTTACAATAGTTGTACCACGTGGAAATCTTGTAAATAATCTGATAAATTATAAATTTGAATTGCGCCTTCGACAATAATACTATAAAATAAAAGCAGAAGATGGGTTATGATATATCCTTGGAGGTGCACGTTTTACATTCGGGTGTCTAAATATATTGGTATGTCTTTAAAACCAATATATTCAAAAAGAAATATGCAATCTCGATATAAATTCCATAATTTTATATATTTATATTTTAAGGATAATAAAAATAAGAAGATGTGGTATGATTGCCAATGAGACAACTCTCCACAAGAGACCAAATGACACAGAAATTAACAATTATAGGTCACCGTACGGCCTTCAACAATGAGTAAAACCCATACCGCATAAGCTACCAAACCATTTACAAGCAAAAGAATTTTATTTGACAATAAAGTTACAGATAACACAAACTAAGTACCATCTATGTTGTTTCGGAGGAACGGAGTTTAGTGGCTACTTATAGTGCTCCTGTCTCGGGCAACACGCAGGTAATCATCGCTATCTGGTTGGATGCTTTATCCATTCTGGATACGCAGGTAGTTACGGCTGCTATAATACTTGTTGAAAGACTAGTCGCTATTTGTTTT
Source organism: Mytilus californianus (assembly GCF_021869535.1). Lineage (NCBI taxonomy): Eukaryota > Metazoa > Mollusca > Bivalvia > Mytilida > Mytilidae > Mytilus > Mytilus californianus. Next base: position 118,351,388 of record NW_026262690.1, on the reverse strand, counting down.
GGTGTTTATTTTCCACTTCTTTCAAACCAAAACCGGGTTGTATGGTTGAGGAATTTTAATACAGATAATGTTTTCTGATTTAGTCAGCAAACATTAGAGGTATTTGGGGTGAGCATATTTATCGACTGTTGAAATTTTGGTCAGCGGAACGTCTCAAGGGTGACTGAGGAATAGAAATATGGTCACTTTGGTCTTCTTCCGACCAACAATAAAACCCTTGCCAGAGTGGGCGTCTGTTTGGCTGTGCGGGATGTACAAGTACGCAGCCACGTCCGTTCAGAATGGGGACATTAAATCCGACGCCTTGTGTAAAGAGAATGCCACGATCTCTTTACGTTGATAATACTTAAAGGGGTATGCATATGGCCTGCTGCATAGCAAAATGTATTTCCTATCCAAGACAGCCTAAGTGGTAGTTAAAATTATCCAGACGTTCAACCCGGACGGCCTCTATCACAGGACATACATACCTATTGTATTTATTGTTAATTTGTTCTCGTCCTGAAAGAGGGACGAAAGAAACCAGAGGGACAGTCAAACTCATAGATCGAAAACAAACTGACAACGCCATGGCCAAAATAAAAAGACAAACAGACAAATAATACTACAGATGACACATCATAGAAAACCAAAGACTAAGCAACACGAACCCCACCAAAAACTGGGGGTGATCTCAGGTGCTCCGGAAGGGTAAGCAGATCCTGCTCCACATGTGGCACCCGTCGTGTTGCTTATGTTATTACATATCCGGTAAATAGTCTAATTCGGTAAGTCACATTCGTGAAAAGGGAAGGGTATTGTAGTTACGACATAAGGAACATATCCGATATCATCTGTGAAACGGTTATTCCATAACGGTCAACCAACTCGTGATGGCGTCCGTAAAATTTACGAAGGGATGATTTCAACTTCACCATTTGGAACTCTTGGCTTAATAGCTTCCTTGTGAGCAGCAATCCTCTATCAAGGAAATCATGATAGGAAACACAAGCCCGGGAATATCGTATCAATTGGGAGATATATACTCCGTATGCAGGCGCTGCTGGAATGTTGCTACATAGAAATGGAAAGTTCACAATTGGGAAGCTGAAATCATCTCTTTTGTCGTAAAGTTTTGTTTTCAACCGACCCTCATTGTCAATTTCTAGATGTAAGTCAAGATATGAGGCAGACTTAACTGTATCTGTAGTATCCTTTATCTCTAGTTCGATGGGATAGATTCGTTCAACATAGTCACCAAATTTTGTATTATTTAGTGAGAGAACATCATCTTTATAGCGGAACGTAGAGTTAAAGGATATTGCTAACTTCTTATCTTTCTTCCTAAGAAGTTCCTGTATGAAGTCAGCCTCATAATAATAAAGAAACAAGTCGGCAAGAAGAGGGGCACAATTGGTTCCCATTGGAATTCCGACAGTCTGTTGAAAAACACGTCCTCCAAACGTAACAAATATGTTGTCAATCAAGAAATCAAGCATCTTGATAATGTCAGTTTCAGAGAATTTTTTGTTTGAATCAGAGTGATTCTTTACAAAGTAGGATTTATCCCTCCCCAAGACAAGGGACATGCATGATGTTATACCTGTGTATCTATTAACTTGCTCTATTGACCCACAATAGATCCATCTAGCAAAGCCTCATTCTTTTTTCTCATGTGACTCGTATAGAAATAAACTTTAATAGGATTCTCAAATCATTTTCTGGAAAGAATCTTATCACAAGGATTCGGTTAAACTATTATAAAAAGTCAAAGTTCAAGCAACAAAAATATAACTTATGAGCAGAAAAAACCTCAAAAGAACAGCGACTTGTGATCAAAGCACACTTCAACAACTCAAAAATATCTGATGAATCACAGATCATGTACAAATTCACCTCGTAAGTATCAAGTTAATCGTGAACAAACAGACTATAAAAATTGAGCTGTTTGACGGATTTTATATCCGTAATAAAAAACTAGAAAAATGAGAGACGATTTAATTTCTGGATTTTTAACAATACTATTCGGAGTTTATCCATTTAAAGTGGCATGCGGTATCTAAATATAATATTTGTCACTAAAAACAAAACATTGTTTTTCGAATCAGATCTTTCCTTGTTTTTAAAGAAAAATGCGTTAACTTCTTCCCTAAATACTGCCAGCCGACTATAAGTTTACAACTTGTGTTCTAGAATGGTATTTTGAATATGTTTTCAGCATTCCGATGACCCTTCATAATTTGTGCATCGAAAATATTTACGTAAATAGCATGAAATTGAACAAAACATTTAATATTTTTTTTATCTTAAAAATACTACCGAAAACCATGAATATTCCGTAAACGGACTAAATTACAAAAAGGTGACTTAAGAAATTTATTACGAACTGACGAAAATTAGAATATAGATATTATTCTATCATTTTAAACAATTTCCTGTCGTGTGTTATCCAGGAACATTTAAAACTCTTTAATGAAGCGTATTTTTCGATGTCAGTTGCAGTAGTACACCTCTGACTTCATAGAGAAGCTTCTTAAAGAGAATAGAAAAGGTTTTTATTAATTATCCTTCAACTTCTCTTTTTGTAATATGGTTTATATCCATACATCCCAGTTGATATGATATGTGAGGGCTTGCTTTTTTTAATCATGAGTTCCTTGACACGCGATTGTTGGTTACACGGAAGGTATAGAAACAAGGGTTCCGAAATGTTAGTCACCCACTCGAAAAATTTACGGAAGCATTTATGATTTCGTTGACCGTTATGGGAATCTGTGTCAGATGACCACAGATCAAGTGGAATAGGAACTTTTAACCCTTCCGCAGGTTACTTAAGATTTTGTTGGAGTTAGTGCTGCTCAATCTTTTACTTATATATGTAGGTTTTGGTTGACGTTTGTTTGTCTTTTCAAATTTAATTTAATGTTTAAATTTTGCACGATATACTCCTCTACTCTTGCACCTGCGTGATTTCTTCTTCTAAACACTTTTTTAGTTTCTTACTGTGTCGTACATTTTGTTTATCAAGGGCATTCTAATTTGCTCGTGATCTAAATATTTCCGTGTTGATCTTCAAATTTCAGTTTATAACAATTAAAAGTATAATAGGGATTGAAGTAATAAGTTAAGTTTGAGTTCCGGGAAAGACTGACATAATATATTTAGCTGGATGAGTCTATCACAAACATTCATTGCATATTCAACTCATCCTTTATAACAAAGTTTTCGTACGGGAATATGAATACTAGCACAAATTATGATGATGCCTTTGAAGATATCAAACGTCGAGCTTTTCTACTGTATTGGAATGAACTAACAGCAGAGTATCTTTTACCAAATACCATAGTTTTGGCTATTTACCTTTCAATCGGATTAGCAGGAAATATTGCTGTCATACTTGTATACCAATTTGGACTCGATAAAAAGACAGATGGAAGGTACTTTATAGTGCCACTGGCATGGATCGATACGACCGCTTTAATAGTAACAGCAGCGTTTAACCTTACTCGAAACACGAAGCCAGTCAAATTTCCCGGACACGGAGCCTGTAAACTGCTCATATATTTAAGTTACGTTACAACTTGTACTTCACTTTTTCTTCTGAATGCCATTGCAGTGCAGCGATATTTGAAGATATGCAAACCTTTTGGTTCACAAATGAACATACTATGGAAACGTTTTTCTGTGATTATTTGTACCATTGTGTCAGTTTTGTTGTACATACCTGTGTTGTTTTACTATGGAATTGTGGAAACCATGAATCATTCTCTTGGTAATATCAGTGGACATCAGTGCAACAAACTCCCTAGTTCCCCAGGACAGATGAGAGGATTGAAAGTTTTCCAAGGATTTGGATTTTTTGTCACCATTAGCAATGTTGTAACAATAACTGTGCTATACATTTGTATAACAGTAGCAATAATAAAGCAACTCAAAAAGATGAAATGCGTAAAAGTAAGGAGAGATAACGTTAGTGTCACTACATCAGACGCAACAGGACAAACGTATGCTCCCAAAATCCAAGTTAATCTACAGTCAGCGACAAGTGATACGGAAATTTCCATGGAAACCTCTACTCGAATTAATGAACCCGAAGAAAAATATCCAACTAAAACCGCTACAAAGAAATCGACTTTTAGAATATCTTTTATGTTCATGACCATTTCCATCGTTGCATTTCTTGCCTATTTGCCATCATGGACATTTATAGTGATTGAAACGAATAATCCTGCATTTTGGAAAAGTCTTCCTCCTACTGCATTCCACATTTGTCTTACCCTGCGTAGGATGTACATGATAAATCATTTTTGTAATCCATTTATATATGGTGCATTTGATAATGCTTTCCGTGAAAAGATAAAGAATATATTTTGCAAAAAGTGATTGAGAAATATGCCCGAGAGATCCCATTTGTTTTGTACATAAAAATACAAATACAGGTGTAGAAAATAAACTGTTGCGATATATTTAGATGCATTGTAGTTGTGTGCATATGTTGTCACCTTATATCTTGTTTCTATAATGAACAATAGTTTAAATTGAAATTACAATCAATGTGACAGGCCATTTAGATAACATCTTTGTGATGTTGATTTGTAAAAAACAAACCAAAGACAACGTGTTGTCAATATAAAAATATTTCAGCTGAATAAAATAATATACGAACAATTTCGGAAAATAAATCGATACATACGGGGTCAGAATAAAACTATTTCGTGTTTTCGCCTCTTATATTTCAAAGCAAAACACGAGGAGAAAACTACTGTCAAAACTTCCCACACAAATAATATTTGTGTTTAAATTGGCGAAATATAGGAGTCAGTGCAGATAATTATATTCAATTATTTGATATAAACATATATATTGTACACATTATTATAAAATGAGATCAGGTATGATTGCCAGTGAGACAAATATCGAGCGGAATCCAAATGATGTGGATGCAAGTAATAAGAGTTCACCGTACGGCATCTAATAAAGGTGGCACGGTAGTATTTCCAGGCCCATAGGGATAATGATAGCCTTGTTAGAATTTTCACCACTTTTTAACGCTGCCCAAAATTCTACATACACAGTTTACTGAAGTACTTTCATTAAAATATTCAAAAAATAATATTGTATGATGACCGTTTACTTTTTTGCTATCTTTATAAACCTGAGGCCACTACTGCTTTTAGGTCTTTTATGCAGTGAATGCAAAATTCTCAAAAATTCATTTTCACCTTATGTAAAGTTATTTCATATTTTTCTACACCTGATTCATCCCTCAGTTTGGGAAAGTATGTTCAGTAGATACTGTATTTTTTGTCCAATTACAATGTTCAGATACATTGACTTAAGTAAATGTACACGAAAGAGCAACCTAAATTCCAGAATGTAAATACTACCGTGTCACCATTACGAGTTGAAAAATTTGAAACATATCAAACGAAAAAACCAACGGCCTAATTTTTGACACAACAATAAAGTATTTAGACCCCTCTACCAAGATAATTGTAATGATTGCACACGTATAAAAATTGCGGTTTTTATCCAACGCAATCATAGGTTTGAACGTTGTTTTCAATTTAGACTTGTGCCGGCCTCCCTCTTGTTATAGTGAATTTATATCTGACTGTATAGTTTCTTGAAATTATCGAGGATAAGGGGTAGATGTTAGTGAGATGACCAATGTTGGAAATCATAAGAATGGCAATTTGTTGTTTTGGTTGTTGTTCCAAGGTGTGATTACTAAAACACGGTAGATTTGTGTATGTCAGGAAGTTTTGTTTTACGTACTGCCTCCATATTTTCTCTATATTATTTCGGCAAATGTTTGCCGTACTTGTTTATGGGAGATCAACAGAATGTCCACGTTATTTCGCTAAATTTGTATCTGCCATAAAATGTAATTAAAACTACAAGAAAGACTCGTGCAGACATTGGCTTGTTAAAATAAAGATATATAGAAAGAGAAATAACACGGAGGGATCAGTTAGAAGCGTAAGAACCAAAGCGTAAGCACCAACAGATCAGAGAGAACTTACCCAAGAGTGGAAACAAAGAAAGACGAGGCGGAAGTAAGAAGAGACAGGAGTGATATCAATAATAAAGAAAACGAGGTACAGGGGCCAAGCCAGGCTAAAACACCCAACTTGCTTCAAACCAAAGAACAGACACTTGCTAAAATAATATCGGTATTGCACGTTTTATCAAGTGAAATAGGTGGCAATATCACCATATGTATGGATTCTAATGAGGGAAAACACAGAAGAGATGAGAAAAAGATCGATAATGTAGATTTCGAGCTACATGTATCCGATACGGAAAGATCAAGCCTTGATAGAGAGAGAGGAAAGAAAAGGCTTCACCAAGACTGATTGTTGATTGATTGTTATTTGCTGAACGTCCAGTGGCAAATATTTCATGCATGTTCAGGACGAGAACAAATTAACAATAAATAAAATAACAAATAGTAGGTGTTGTAATTGAGATCGTCCGGGATAAGGTCAACGAAATGTCGACAGCCACTGGAAAATGAGGGTATATGGACGGAAATTAGGCCTTGCAACAGGCCACCTGCGGACCCTCATCAAGACGGACATCCTCTTCTTTCTCGTCAAAGAAGTCGGACATTAGTCAGTCGGAGGTATAAAAGCAAAAACAACAGAACCGACGGATTGTTGGGTTGACAATGTTGGAAAGCGACAAATTGAATAGAAGTTAAATTATGTATGATAATTACAACCAAGCGTTGAAAGTTATTAAATACTGCATATAGTACCATTTAATTGCGCTAAATACGTTTGCCGGTGACAGTGCTAAAGTTTGTTATTGATAGTAACTATTTTATGAATAATGGGGACTAAATAAGACTGCCGGTGACGGTGCTAAGGTTGTTAGTTTCGATACTAATATTTAAGACGTTTTCATTATGCTAAGTCGATGTTGTATAATGTGGAATGGTGGTAATACCCTTAAATTGGGATTATTGAAAGATTCTCCTTGTTACTTAACTGTTGAACTATATACTAGTAGGTTGTTATTACAAAAGTTTGTTTTTCTACTGTAAGACAAACCATTACCAGTGACCCGACCAGACCAGTGACAGAGCCTGCAAGTGCCATTCTCTCCGCAGTTATTTATTTTAGTCCTAATAAAGTATAAAACTTTATTTATTCATATATTTTATTTCATCACTCAGAATATATTAATAATTATAGGTTTCATAACGAGTGATAATTGGATATCGCTTCATTTCAACTCGAGTTATTTAATTTCAATATAATAATAAACGAGCCTATGGCGAGTTTATTATTACAATTTAAGTTAAATAACGAAATGTACATTGTCGTAACCTTTGATAAACATCAATAACCTAACGAATAGCTAATGGAAATGTCGTAATATCGTCTCATGATGCTTTTAAGCCAATCAAATTAAGGCAGTTTTCGTATCACACTCCGTGTAGTGTGTTGTGTTACGAGAAATATCTCCTCATGCAAGAAATAGAAAAAAGGCCCCAACCATAAGAGAATCACAAATATACGGTTTACCCTTTCTGTAAGGTGTTTTGGTCCGACGTCGAACCTAACACTTAATGGACCCTTTTACTCTCTTTTTCTGTGTGATCTCTGGTGGCCGACTCTAGCACCAGGGAGGCATGTATAAAGATAAATGTCCTTCCTATTTTCTAAAAGAGAGGCGGAAGATACCAAATGGATATTCAAATTAACAACGCCATGTCACAAAACGAACAGTCTACAAAACACCACACAGAAAACTTAAGATTGAGGATTGGTCTAATAACGTTTCCCATGACAGACTGTACAACGCGAAACGAACATTTCTACAGTTGCGTTTTCAACCTTGCGCTTAAGGGTTTTCCTTTATGAAAACGCAAAATGGCAACAACAGAAAAGCTGTTTACACACATTCCTACAATGAAATTATATCGTATGTTCACTGTTTAGTGTGAAAACACTAATTCCATCCAAAAGTTCACTGTTAACATTGAAATCAACTTTATAAATGTCATGCATCCGTAACTGACATAATCAAAATGTTCGATTTTTTATTGACAACATTTATGTTATCTTTGGAGGACGTTCCTTTCAATTGACAATCGGCGGCAATTAACATACGTATGGAAATCAACCTTTCCCCCTCTACTCGTCAAACAGTTTCTTTATTCAGACTTTGTCCAGGAGCTACTCAAGAAAATGAAAAGAAGTTAAGTCTGCCCCATAGAAATTGACAATAAGGGTCGGTTGAGAATTTACCTCTACGACAAAAAAGATTATTTAAGTTTTCCCATTGTGACCGTTCCATTTCTGTGCATCAACACATTGCCTGCATATGGAGCAGATATCTCCAAGTTAAAACGATAAACGGGTCTTGTGTTTTCTATCATTATTTCCTTGAATTGGGGTTACGGCTACCAACGAAGCTATTTGTCAAGGGTTTCAAGAAGTAACCACAATCCCGTCCACATTTCCTCGATTGTGACATTACCAAATGCGACGTATCATCATAACTTGCACAAGCAAAGCGACGGGTGCATGATGTGGAGCATGTAGTACTTACCCTACCGGAGCACATGAAGTCATTTTTTGTGTCGTATGATTGTGTTATCCGTTTGTTTTTTTTTTATTATTATTATTTTCGAATGACCCTTGGTATCTACCTTTCTTAATGCATTTCGATTTCTCATTTGGAAATAGTACTATAGCAAAAGGGTGGACTGCGATATAGAAAGATGTTTACATAATTTATGATCTTGAAATTTTGACCAAAAAAATCAAACCGTGAATAACCAAAGCACCAGCTACTATGTGGATAGTAAATGAACTCATTATAGATACCAGGCTTAAAATTTTGTACGCCAGACGTGCGTTTCGTCTATTAAAGACTCATCAATGACGCTTGAATCAAAAAGATTTATAAGTCCAAATAAAGTACGAAGTTGAAGAGCATAAACTGAGGACCCGGAATTCCGTAAGGTTTTGTCAAATACAGCTAAAGTAATCTATTATTAGGGTAGAACATCCTTTGAATTTTAAAAAAAAGCTAAAGTTTTGTAAACATATTTTATTAATTTATAATTATGAACATATCAATGATAATCCATGTCAATACAGTAGCGCTGACAACTTGGCTGGTGATATCATATTACCCCAGGAACCAGTTTACCTTCATCGGTCTCTAAAATGTAATAAAAAACAAATCATGACGATAATTGGGCGTACACGTGTTGTGCAACATTAAAGTAATGATGACAGCTCCTTTTTTCTTCTCAAAAAGCTTGCTTTATACGGACAAAGAAACAAGCCGACGAGAAGAGGAGCAGTGTCAGGTTTCCAAACGAAGGACACATCCCCCAAACATAACACTTAAGCATCTTTAGATGAGTTTGTGTTGATGACAGTTTCACAGAAAATGTTATTGGATTCAGAGTAGTGTGACGAAGACCATACATGTAAAGTAAATGAAATTTGACGAAATAAGGCACTGTGTTATAGTTTAGGATGAATAAAATTTCTATAAATGGCAAGCAATATCAAATCGTTTAGCACTGTTAAATGACAAGTTAATTATTTGTATGTTATCAAAAAGAATGTTTTTAGAATTTAGCCAGTGTCGATGTGAATGAAAGAGTATAGCACACTCCTAAAGCTGGATAACGGACTTAATCCCCCATGGCCACACCTATTTAGTGAATAGTAACATCTTTAATGTGAGGTTGAACAATGCAAGTTTTTTGTATTTGCACAATTTTTGGGAATTTTTGGTATAAAATGCCTATCAACTTCGTATTTGAATTTGCCTTCCAACAGACAAAAAGTGAGTCTGACGAACAAAATTATAAGACTGCGGCTCTTTTCACAAAAAATCTTAAGAGTAAAAATACTCGTAAGTCATACACATTTCAGTATAACTTACGATCAATTTTAGTCGTAAGATTTTTTGTGAAAAGAGTCGCTGGTTGGTATCTTTGATGACTTTTCATATACATAACAGTATTCTATATAAGCGAAGATTTTTGTTACATCGAACTTCAAGTATTTTTTTTTATTAAGTATTCAGCAAGACAACTGATGGACTCAAGTCCACGTAAGACCTTTAAACGGAAACTTTTGTGTGTTCCAGTGAAAATACAAGGTTTGCAGTTCTTTCTTCGGCAACTGTATTAAAATACAAGTTTCTACAATTTATTTTTCATTTATTAACGTCCTGAATATGGATGTAATATTCGTTTCTGGAAGTTTAGCAAAAACAAATCAATTGCAAATAAAGGACGTTCACGCTTAACCTTATGTATAATGTTGCACTTTCTTTATATAAACCTTTGTTTGTTTTTCAAAAAAAAATCACACATTTTGTATTTTGTTCATCAAGGAAGTTCCTGTTTATTCTAATGTTTTGTCCTAGACGTTCATTGTGGTCATACCAATTGAAAATAACAAGTATTTTCAATTTAATAGTGCATTCTTTTTTAAAAGTCAAGTGTTAGTTTCCGATTATATCACGCCCTACTTTCACAAAACATAACCTCATTGAATGTACAGTCATCTTAAACGACTTATCATTTTACGTATAGGAATATTAATATGATTGAGAGCATATCACGCTCACAAAACTGGGCTTTGTAGGGTTTACTGTTGTCTCTCTCTCTCTCAACGCCCAAGTCTGTTTGAGTGGATAGTACACTTCTACCAATTATGGTGGTGTCTTGGAAGATATTCAAAGCCGATCTTTTCTACCATTATGAAACGAACTTAGAATATTGTATGCTTTACATAATACAATTTATCAGGCTACAAAATCACTCGGAATAACAGCAGTCAAACAATATCAATTTTATCAGGAGAAAGTTTCGATCATTGCTATCCATCGTTATTGAAACTTTTGGAAGAATCTTTTCTATTTCGATTTCTATTTAGATAGTTGTCCTACATTGCAAATGATGTACGGGATAACTCCGTTTATATTTGGTCCATATCAAAAAGCATTCCGTGAAAAACATGAGGAGCATATTTTTCTTTAGATTTGTAAAGCTTTTCTGGTATTAGAGTTCCCTTCCTTCACAAATTATTAAGCAATAATTTCAATATATTTAAATTTGATAACACATCTTCTTCTTTTTATTTGGATAATGGGTAATGAAAACACATTATCCAAACAACTATTAGAAAGTTTAAATGAAAACAGAATAACAAATTTAAATAAAAGATCATATTCTTTAATCAGCCAAAAGACAATAATTCAAACAAAAATCCACGCGTTGTCGTGCTACGCATACCCTACTCGTAATTCAGAGTATCGGAAAACAGAGAGTAGGTGCCTGACAGATCCGAAAAGCTCTAAAACCTTACAACCTATTTATGCCAATTATGAAGTCATTATGTGCAGTAGTACTGAAAAAAGTGTGACGAAAATTTTAAAGATTATTCAACATACTAAAACGTTCAAAGTCTTGACAAACAGGAAGAAGGTGCCTTACAGATTCGAAAAATGCTTACACGATACACTGTCAAGCTAGCTAGCAGGTTATTCTGTTCAGTTGTACATGAGATCATTTTGACCTAAAACTTGTTGGACGCACGGGTTGTTAAGGCGAATGTAATCAAGTCCCCCTCCTAGAGCGAGATTATAGTGATAATCTATTTTTTTCTTTTATTTTTTTTCATTATTATCCTAAAATGAACGCTTGAGATTGCTAACAACCCAATTTTCCGTATAATTTCTATTTCCAATGGGCTTTACTCCTAAAAGTAAATTATCGAACTCTTCCAAGGCCTTGCTAAAACAAACATTTTATATAAATCCAACTTAAAATGTAGGTTTTAACGCTTACATGTATATATGATCATACATTTAAGAATTGATCGCGTCTTTTTTTTAATTTTATAGAGTTGTAAAAGCAATTCTTAAATATTGGTTTATATACATATACTGTATTTACACAAAAAATGGTGTACTGTCCAGTTGATCTATATGTCTGGAGTAAAAAATAATGGGTCATTACTTATATTATAACCTACTTTTTTAAGAATTGAATGTTTTTTTGTAATTCTATTAGGGTGTGAAATCGTTGACCGATCGAAACACATTTTGAAGGAATCGCGAAAGCAGTTCATACACAAGATGTGCATACGTTCAACGCTTTTACACCCAATGAAATTATCAAAAAAAGCATTCGATTCTTATAAAAAGTCAATGAAATAAGTTAGTTTATTATGATTATAACATAATTTATGACCCATTGTTAAAAATCTAGACATACTTATAATATAAACTGGACTGCGAACTACCATTTATCTATGTTTGTGTAAATACAGTATATATTGAAAGTCTTCATTGACATGACGAATTGAAAGGCCAATAGAAATGTCACCATTTCGTACCACATTGCATTATAATTAAACATTATTTTCTGTATAGCACTCTTTGCACTGTTATCCGAAAAATATTTTTTCACGCGGGAAATAGACAGCAGTTAACAATCATATTTAGTATTTTTTAGAATTAGAGTTCTTAAATCGGTTTGAGTAAAGTACTGATTTTTTGGTCGAAAAGAGAGATAGGATTTCAAGACGCAATCTTAAACACAAGTTGAATAATGTCGATCTTCATTACCGTTAATGGTTAAAGTTGAGGATATTTTCTATTATAATAGTGTAAAGAGTAGAATCACAAAAATACTGAACTCCAAGGAAAATTAAAAAAGGAAAGTCCCCAATCAAATGGCAAAATCAAAAGTTCAAACACATCAAACGAATGGATAACAACTGTCATATTCCTGACTTGGTACAGGCATTTTCTTATGTAGAAAATGGTGGATTGAACCTGGTTTTAAAGCTAGCTAAACTTCTCACTTGTATAACAGTCGCATCAAATTCCATTATATTGACAACGATGTGTGAACAAAACAAACAAAAATAAGAGGTAAAAATGTCACAAACAGGGATAAATACATGTAGTCTAATTCGGTAGGTCACATTCGTGAAAAGGGAACGGGATTGTAGTTACGACATAAGGAACATATCCGATATCATCTGTGAAACGGATATTCCATAACGGTCAACCAACTCGTGATGGCGTCCGTAAAATTTACAAAGTGATGATTTCAACTTCACCATTTGGAACTCTTGGTTTAAAAATGAAAATTCACAATTGGGAAGCTGAAATCATCTCTTTTGTCGTAAAGTTTTGTTTTCAACCGACCCTCATAGTCAATTTCTAGATATAAGTCATAATCAAATGGCAAAATCAAAAGCTCAAACACATCAAACGAATGGATAACAACTGTCATATTCCTGACTTGGTACAGGCATTTTCTTATGTAGAAAATGGTGGATTGAACCTGGTTTTAAAGCTAGCTAAACCTCTATTAATAGTGTTTTTCTTTTATCCTTGTATGCTTCGTCCTATTCCAGTTGTCAAAACATTCGTCGGTCAACATTTAATCAGTTACAAACAAATTACCAATCTTGCATTGCATAAAAATTCCTCAAACTTCCAACAGTGTGCATAGTTCATTTAGCAAGGTTTAGCTAGCCCCAATTTCTACATAAGGAAATGCCTGTAAAAAGTCAGAAATATGACAGCTGTTTTCCATTCATTTGATGTGTTTGAGCGTTTTATTTTGCCATTTGATAAGGGAGTTTTTTTTTGTTGGTTATTTTACTTTTTTCAATTCACTGTTAATATCTGGTTTGTCTATATTTTTTTAAAAGTCTCAGGCGTTTTGGTAAAAATAAATCTATCACAGCACACTTGAGAAATGTGCAATTACTTTTGGCAAATCATAAGTCCTTCATGGCTTCAATGAACATTACATTGATCAACAAATCGGAGGACTTACCTTACATTGCTTGTATTGGATACCTAAGCTTCACAATATTCCGTACAAACAACGGTACATTGCCGGCTCATCTGCATGTTCCACTAAAGAATTGTCCATTAGATTGACTAAAATTCTGTCCGCAGTGAAAGAGGGTCTTCAGAAATACTGTGAAACTGTTTACGTAGTGGTATTAACCATATGTGGATTCTTAAAAATTCTAAAGAACTTCTGGATAATTTTAAATCTCGGTCTTTTTCTGAAATTAGTTCTATCATAACTTTTGATTGTTCAACCCTGTATACCACCACTCTCCATGTGAAATTATAATCTTGAAAATACTTTGAACGACAAAATTATTTTATATTTCTTCCTGTGTGACGTTTACTGTTTGTCTTTTTAATTTTGGCCATGGCGTTGTCAGTTTGTTTTCGATCTGTGAGTTTGACTGTCCCTCTGGTATCTTTCGTCCCTCTTTTACATTTTCTGACGTCAAACACGCGACTCTACACTAAGAGTAGATGTGAATGCAGTCACAGGACTTTCAATATTTCAATCCTTTATGGGTTGATTTATAATACATATATAAGTAAGCAATGAATGTGGTTGTTAAATTTGATAGTTGCTTTTTGTACTTCTTTGTTAAATGTTTGTTTGTTTTGAGATTGTGACACAGTGATGACTGCTGTACCCATATTTTGATAATGTTACCTATTATGTCTGTTTTGTTCACGCATCGTTGTAAATATAATGGAATTTGATGCGACTGTCATACAAGTGAGAGGTTTAGCGCTATAAAACCAGGTTCAATCCACCATTTTCTACATGAGAAAATGCCTGTACCAAGTCAGGAATATGACAGTTGTAATCCATTCGTTTGATGTGTTTGAGCTTTTGATTTTGCCATTTGATTATGACTTATATCTAGAAATTGACTATGAGTGTCGGTTGAAAACAAAACTTTACGACAAAAGAGATGATTTAAGCTTCCAAATTGTGACCTTTTCATTTTTAAACTAAAAGTTCCAAATGGTGAAGTTGAAATCATCACTTCGTAAATTTTACGAACGCAATCACGAGTTGTTTGACCGTTATGGAATATCCGTTATACAGATGATATCGGATATGTTCCTTATGTCGTAACTACAATTCCGTTCCCTTTTCACGAATGTGACCTACCGAATTAGACTATTTACCGGCTTTATAATAACATGAACACGACGGGTGCCACATGTGGATCAGGATCTGCTTACCCTTCCGGAGCACCTGAAATCAACACCAGTTTTTGGTGGGGTTCGTGTTGTTGTTGTACCCTTATTGTGACATTTTGTTCACGCATCGTTATCAATATAACCAAATTTGATGCGACTGTCGTACAAGTGAGAGGTTTAACGCTATAAAACCAGGTTCAATCCACCATTTTCTACATTTGAAAATGCCTGTACCAAGTCAGGAATATGACAGTTGTTGTCCATTCTTTTGATGTGTTTTATCATTTGATTTTGCCATTTGATTAGGGACTTTCCGTTTTGAATTTTCCTCGGAGTTCAGTATTTTTGTGATTTTACTTTTTACAACATTTGAAAACATCAATTTTTCATAAATGCAACCCAATAACTCTAAAAGTATGAAAGTGAATATCATAAACATTGAAAGGGAGCTTACTTTGATTTATTCTAGCCATGTGAAAACATTTCCGGAAAATAAATAAGTTAGATTATTGTAAAACATCGGGGAAAAGGTCCAATTTTCCATTAAATAAAAAGCCATGACTAGAATGACCAAAATTGGAAATCATAAAAATCGAAATGAAGCTTTGTTCCGTCAATCCCACAATTAATGTTGTGTTAAAATTTCACGAGAATTCGAGCGTCATTGATCAGTAGACTAAACGCGCGTCTGGCATTGAAAAATTAGTTCTAGTATCTATGATGAGTTTATTTTTAAAAATCAAGTTTGAGGTATAATACGAAGCGTTGACATACGGACTGACTACGGTATACCATAATACATTCCGTCTAAGACATGCGAATGAAATAGAGTATAAAATTTTTAAATTAATCCATTTTAGTTTTACGCATGTATATAAATTTTATTTACATGGCCCGCAACCGATAATGTTATGCCCACGTAAACGACGATATAGGAGATTGGTACATTTTAATAATAATTAAAAAAAAATTACATTTACAGGATAAACAATTTCTATAGTCAAAGTATAATTTGTTTTACTGCAGTTATACACACACGAAGCAGTATTATATAAATATGATTAACAATATACCATGCATTATAGAGAAAC
Source organism: Mytilus californianus (assembly GCF_021869535.1). NCBI lineage: Eukaryota > Metazoa > Mollusca > Bivalvia > Mytilida > Mytilidae > Mytilus > Mytilus californianus. The sequence goes on along the minus strand of NW_026262690.1, from coordinate 118,335,282 downwards.
ACTTATAATTGACATATTTGGTAATAACATTCTCCAGAACTTTTGCATAACAAATATATTTAGAGGTCTAACAATTTTGTGGGTAAACTGAACATGAGAGAGAGATAGGAATTTCTAATTTCACGCAGCTAAGAATTATCGAAGTTGCAATTAATATACTTTTTCTTAAGGGAGTAGTACTTTGATCAGGATCTTCTGCATAATCTTTGTTTGTTCACCATTTAATAAACAAATACACACTCCTTCGTCCAGTTGCATGGCAGTATCTTGATGATGACAGTAAAACAACATGTATCAAATGTTTGGTTTTCCTTTTAAAAATAATCTTAAGTCTGGTGGCTGAGAATAGCTTATGAAATTAACTGACCAAATAGACCAGGAAAATGGAGAAATAAAACGCTTTCACAATCAACCGTTCATAAAGAAATTTCGTCAGATATATATGAGAGGTGATTTTCGATAAAATTGTGTATTTTCTATTACTAATGGCTATTCCTATTTTTTTTTTAAATGTCAATGGAATCTATGAATGGATTGGTGTATTAACATCCAGTGTCATATTTACCATGCATATCAGGACAAGAACGTTGATATGATGTGATAAACATTAAGTATTTGTACTAGACCTACATGATGAGCTGATTTGTTACGTATTGATCAGAAGGTAACAAACAGTCTGTAGGAAGAAATGTCACCCTACCAGGATACAGGAGTATGATGCTGAGCCAAACAGTCTTTGTTCTTACTGACAAAAGATGCAGAAAAACAGCAAATACAAATTTTCAGTATTTTGGTCAACCCGTCCCGTGATCAAGCATATGACAGTTAGCACTCGAGGCGACACACAACGCACTCGAGGCGATCGAGGTGGTTCCGGAAACTATGTTGTAGGTATTTTTTTTTCTAAAATGCCTATTATAGCACGAATTATTTAACTTGTTTGTATTGATCGTACACAATAAATAAATCGCAGTATCTGACAGAATTACAGTTTTCACAGCTTTTATTCTTTGGGTCGTTTGTAAAAGTACTTTCAAACATCTTTCTTGTTAAGTTTGGGTTCAATGCTGGTTTGGAAATCAGTTACGAAAGCAGACACCAAGCAATTCTAAAAAGTCCAACATGGTCCTATACGCTAGGTAAACTAATTTTATGGATTGATTGTTGGTTGATTAAAGTAAAGTGGTAAATATGTCATGCATGTTCAGGATAAGAACAAATCAACAATAAATATAAAAGGTAGGTCCTGTAAAAAAGGCCGTTCGGAATGAAGGTCGGGGAAATTTGGGCTGCCACTGGAAAATGAGATATATTGGATAAGGGCAGAAATTTAGCCTTGCAACAGGCCACCCACGGACCCCTCAAGAAGAAGATCTGTAGCGACCATATTTCTATTCCCCAGTCACCCTTTGGACGTTTTCTATATATTTACATATATATATCAATGACAACCATAATACAAAGGGGATAATGATAAAAAAAAAAGAGGCGGAAGATTTCAAAGGGACAATCAAATTTCTTATATCGAAGGGAAAACAACAACACCATTATTAATTATTAATAAATTTTTCGGGAAAAAGGGGGTCATTTTACATTAAATTTTCCGTAGTGCTCTCTTAATTTAATGTATAGATGCCATGAGATGGTAAAAGCATTTATTATCAGTATGACCATTAGGCAATATCAAAAGCTTTGTGTACAGTTAGAAGTTAATTAAACAATAGATATAGGAAGATGTGGTATGAGTGCCAATGAGACAACTCTCCATCCAAATTACAATTTAATACAAAGATAAAATACACATGTGAAAGCTCTCTCACAGGCAAACAACCCATAATTGAAAAATATAAGGGCATACACCACAAGCACGGGGACACATTCTACTGCATTCACACAGCACGAGCAACAAACCCTGCAGTAAATAGATATAGGAAGATGTGATATGAGTGCCAATGAGACAACTCTCCATCCAAGTTACGCAAGTATAGAGTTTGAAGTGCCCTTTTCAACATTATCAGATGGTGTATCGGGAAATATTTAATTGATACTAATCTCGTGAACAAACCTGCAATCCCCACTGAAGTTGGAGCACAGCTGGTAAATAAAGCTACATGTATGGGGTTGTCTGAACAAGGCTTTGGCATCAGTAGCTTGGCGGGTTAGGCAGTTTTTCGTAAGTTACAAATGCAGTTTTAGGAATGGGCACCAGGCTCTAGAATACTTAATCCAATCAAGGTTGTGATATACTTCATAGACATGCACAAGTATACAAGCTTTAATAAACAATCCCGAATGGAGATTTGAAATATGGAACAGGTCTGAATTAAATTCATCGTCCGTGTAAAGTCCGGGCAGTTAAGAAAACCAAGAATGTCCCAGAAATAGCTGATAATAACAGGAAAAGTGGTACTGCCCTTCCAAGTGTAAATTTAACTAGGGAACAATCGCCCCTTAGGTAATATTTAAAAAGCATGACAGAGATTTAAGATCTAGAAGTTATTCCAAATACTTCGCAAATCCTGACCACACTGGTGACAATTCAGGCGCAACAAACAGTTAAACTTTGATTAATTTCAATGATTCACATGATATTACGGTTATATCCGACAACGAGTCAATAGTCAGGAACATTGAATGATGAACTGGACAAAAATACTTTCTGTAAAGTATTCTGTTAATCCAAGTTTTACTGTGCGTACTGTTGTACGTTTGTTTTTTCTACATTGGCTAGAGATATAGGGGGAGGGTTGAGATCTCAAAAAACATGTTTATCCCCGCCGCATTTTTGCGCCTGTCCCAAGTCAGGAGCCTCTGGCTTTTGTTAGTCTTGCATCATTTTTAATTTTAGTTTCTTGTGTATAATTTGGAGTTTAGTATGACGTCCATTATCACTGAACTAGTATACATATTAGTTTAGAGGCCAGCTGAAGGACGCCTCCGGGTGCGGGAGTTTCTCGCTGCATTGAAGACCCATTGGTGGCCTTCGGCTGTTGTCTGCTCTATGGTCGGGTTGTTGTCTGCTCTATGGTCGGGTTGTTGTCTCTTTGACACATTCCCCATTTCCATTCTCAATTTTATTAAAAAAAAAAGCAAAACTATCACTTCACACAAACTACTTACCAGCGATGAAATAATATATAGAAAAGGATAATGGGAAAACTAAAGACTGCAAAGGAGAGAAGAAATCAAAATAACAAATTAGGAAATCGTAGTAAATGGCAAGGCGTTTTTTATTCATGTTCTTTATTAGTTGCACTCGAAAAATAAAAACAGCTGGAAGACTTAATAATAAATACAAATTCAATAGCATTGAAATCCAAAATTCCTAAATATGGCATACTGTTCATGTTTTAGAGCATTTAATTTTTTATTTTGATTGGTTAATAATTTACACGAATGTGAGATTAGTTATTGGGATTTCAGGATTGCTGCATTGAAATAATGCTATAAAAAATTTAAAAAAAAACTTTTTGTTTTTTCATAACCTGTCGCAGTTTTCGCAATAATAACATTGCAAACATTTCGGATTTAACAGTAAATGCATTGAACAAAAAATAGTGATTTGTTTAATCCCTTTTTATTTACAGTTAATTCGCCCATAATGGCCGAATAAATATCATACGTCATGTTGTCACAGGATTGATTCTGAATTAGGCGTAGCCAGCTGATCGTATCAATGTAGGCGAGGGGTCTGGGGGCTGCCTAAGCCGCAGCAGGGGGTCTGTGGGGCGAAACCCCATGAATCGGACGACTTTTTAGCATTTAAGTGCTGTTTTGATTAGTCAAAATGTTTTTGTTTTTTGTAAAACTAGAACCACCGAGTTTTTATAAACTTAAACAAGAAATTGTGATTCGGGACGAAGTCAAAATGTTCATCAAACTTCGGACTTTTATTTAGTTTGTGAGATAATCGCACAAGTTTACACATCAATAACCTCTAGAGAAAAACAATGTTTTTAATCTTTAATGAAATTAAGGCGACAGTAGAAAACGATGTTTAAATCTTTCAAATTGATTAAGAAGAGCCAAATCAAGGTCAAAAATGAGGAAACCGCATCTCCAAAAGGACGAGACTGATTGCGTCCACTGCTATGCATGCATCATCCGCCATGAGAATCCACATTTCTTCAAAATGTTAAGAGTCGGGAGTAGGATACAATTGATAAAATACAGATCAGACGACTATACTTGTATCTAAAGATCTGAGAACATGTCTCTAGTGAGTTGAGACACTGACGCACTTGTATCGGTCGACCATATCGTGATGGTGACCGTAAAACTTAGTAGTAGTTGTTGATTTCAGTCGTACCTCCTACTCTTTATGGGTGGCAGCTTTTATGTATATCCATATAATGTGATCATGCAGATATAAGCTCAATTTACTGTCAGTTTTGTAAAACTTCCCTGCTTCATACAACTTTATAAAATCTTTGGGTTCATCGTTGAGTTTATAGTACAAACAAAGTTTATATCAAAACGTATAAAAATATACAGTAAGGCCATTAGAATTAAGAGAATTTGTTCTACCGATGATACTGTGACAAAGCGTTTCAAGAACATCGTGGACACACAACACACAGGGCCTACAAAAGAAACGTCATTAATATAGACTTATCTCGAGCTAACAAAATCAGCCGACACTAACTTTACAGTGTAAAGAGAAAAGGGTCAATCAAAGAGTCCCGTTAGTGTTGATTATCCACAATTTGATAAAATTGTCACTCTTTATCTCCGAAAATTTGAAAGATCAAGAAAAAAATCCTAAACTATACAAGTTCTGTCAGGAGCCACTCGTACTTGCTTCTGTAGGCCCAAAAGCTATATAGATTTGTTATCGAAGGAATATAATCTAAACTAGGCTCTACGTCAGCAGGCTCTTGCAAGGGTTTTGGTAACAGATGATGTCCGAATTGCAAGGAAATACTGCACACCCAAACGTTCAAGTCACTCGACTGATTTGACATACACCATATTTTGCAATGTTAATTGCAAGACTACATACACTGTGTGTCTTCTTCAGTGGAAATGTGGCAAACAGTATGGTGGAGAGTCAGAACAACCATTTTACAAACGCCAGACCTTCCTCTCAGTCGACGATTGAGATCTCCTGGTCAGTCTTTTTCAGATGTGAACCAACTGACCATCACTGCTTGGTCCAGAGAGGATAGAATCACTCAGGAAAGAAAGTTGAAAACTTTGGCACCGAATGTGATCAATGAAAAGAGGTGTTAAAATCAAGCAGTACTATCCGCAGTAGCTAAGTGCTGCTTCATTATGGGATGTAAAACCACGCAATTCCGTCGGTTGTAAATACTTAATGTGTATCCAGTTCATAAGATTATAGAATAATAAAACTCTAATTTTCCATCTATTGTAAATACTTAGCACATATTAACAACTTCTCATCCAATCATATTGCTTGAATTTCACATTGCATACTTTTTCCGTGTACTAAGACGAAGTAACTCGTAACTCTGCATTGCAACTAAGGTATTGATTGTAGATCAATAAGGGCCGTGGTCTTTTTGGAAGGAATTCAATGTCCCACATTTCGCATTCTATGTAATTAGTTTAAAAAAAAAATTTCGTTTATTATTATTTCTTTTTTAATCTTTAGGTGATTTATTCGAACACACAAACTGTCAAAAGTTTCATTATTCTTAATGATTAGTGATACAAAATATCAATATAGATAAAAATGTATCAAACATGGCTGTACAATACAACAATACTACAATACAATGTAATCTTAGTCTTGTTGTCATCAATTCAGTATGTACCATGAAGTTAAGAATGAAAGTTTGCTTGGATGAGTTTTCGTCAATATGTGGAAATACTGAAATGGACCAAATTCCTTGCTAAAACGTTTAAGAAATGTGAAGCAAATTTTGTACTGTAGCAATATACTAACTTCACCTGTATATGGGATATACATTTCCCCACTCATTCGGTATCCAAGAGCTTGAAGCTGCTACTCAGACTTTATAAAACGTCACCAGTGTCTGATGAACCAGGGTTATGTCAAAGAACGTCTCGTCCTTTTTCTAAAAAAATTCATCGGAAGATAACAAGACCTTGTTGATAAGTATTCCGTATCAACTTCACAAATAATACATGATGGTCTTGAGGTATAGATTCTAGGTACTGACGTTGTTTATTATCTTAATTACGTGTTACAGTGTTCTTTTATTTGTCTTTGTAAATCATTACCTTTACTGTTTAGTCCATTAATACATGATGGTCTTGAGGTATAGATTCTAGGTACTGACGTTGTTTATTATTTTAATTACGTGTTAGTGTCCTTTTATTTGTCTTTGTAAATCATTACCTTTACTGTTTAGTCCATTTTTGGTAATATACCTTTGGCGTGGCTCGGTACTTATACATCCCGTCATTGTGTTATTGTGCTATGGTCAATTTTTGTATTCTTGTCTTTCATTTTTGCTTGTGTGCTTTAATTTGTCCATATGCCATTTTGTATTTCTTAGTTGACATATTTGTTTGTTTTTATGGTGATCAAGATTATAACACAATGTTGACTGCTGTACCCCTATTTTTGACATTTTTACCTATTATGTCAGTTTGTTTTGTTCACACATTGTTGTCAATATAATGGAATTTTATGCGACTGTCATACAGGTGAGAGGTTTAGCTAGCTATAAAACCAGGTTTAATCCACCATGCCTGTACCAATTCAGGAATATGACAGTTGTTTTCCATTCGTTTGATGTGTTTGAGCTTTTGATAAGGGACTTTCCGTTTTGAATTTTCCTTGGAGTTCGGTATTTTTGTTATTTTACTTTTTGCATCAACCACGTATATCTATATTTAGATAAATTAACATTATTGAAGTGTAACTTAGAAAAAATAAAGATTTATATTGGATTAAGTTGAATACATATCTAATAAATAAGCAACAGTGACATGTGCGTGTACTTTTATCTACTTTTGTCCATACATTTGGGGAAAAGCATCACACGGAAGTAAACAAAATGACAAGTGGATTTATTTTAAGTGAACATGCAGATCAACCGACAAGAATTTGCCGTTATTGTGGATAATTTTGATGTATGTTACACTTAAACAAGTCCGTAATCAGGGGAGTAACGTTTTTCTGATATCCTAGCTAGATTTATAGTAATACATGATTGTTCGCTCTTATTTTCTTCAACCTTTACTTTACTTTAGAGGTAAAGGCGGCTGCAAAATTTGCTGATTTTTATAACTTTTTTTTGTATCTATCATTCATTTCTACACTGGCTTTTGTTAGTTTTAACAGCATTACTGTGCTGACACTTCTTGACGTTACCGTGGAATTACCAAAACCTTTGTCATATAAAGTTGCAACTCGTGACCTGACCGGAGTGGTTTGAAATATTACGGTCAGTGTGTTCTAAAACATGTAATCAAACATGGCTTTAATATATTTGGAAAGTTTTCAACTTGAGCAGAGAACTTTGGTTTTCAATCTTAGCTTTCCAACAGGTCCATGGTTTTCGTGACAAAGGAAAGGTAAACAGAGAACAACTATACTTCATCCCGAGGATCATATTCGTTTTCCCACTGTATAACTTTTTGGGGTTCCATTTTCTATGAAACAAACATCTCCGATGATTTGTACTCAAACGGCCATAAAATTTAAGGCATTGTTTCTTTTGAACTATTTTAAATTGTGTATGTAGCATCAAGATCTCAGTGTTCATCCATGCCTCGAAAAACAAATAACTTTACAGCTATAATAAAAATAAACACCATAGCTTAAGCTGTCTGCAGAATTATCGCCAATCACCCCTTTAAACCATAACCTGTCATCATCCTGTTGTGAAACAACATCTGCTATTTTGTTGTGGATACAAAGCTTTAACCCCAAGACCCGAGTTTAGAGTAGTTGTGAATAATGAGGCATCAATAACAAAACAAAAATTCGGTTGGAAATAAAGCTATGTATTGTCCTTGTGATGCAAATTAATAATTTTTTTTTAGACGGTTTTCGATGCAAAATTTCCCAAAAAACATGGAAATATATATGACACACGCAGCACTGGATTGCATATTTATTCGACGGAAACATTTAATATTATACAATATTACAAGTATATGCTATAGACTCTCTAATATCCAATTGCCAGTAGGATTTGAAAACTTTAACATGTTGACCATGTTAGTGAAACAAATTCAGTTGAAATTAGCACTATCTCTTTCATTGTTATTGCTGTTATGTTGTTGTCTCTAATTTTTGAAAGAAGCATTTACTTGGTAAATAATAGTGACTAATATGTTGTATAACAATGGAATTTCACCACAGTACATAGTAAGGCATCTAGAAAAAGTGTGTATTCATAATTTAATACTTCAGTGAACATGGTTACATTGTTGATTTTATATCAGGATAAGGCTAGAATGAGGTCAAGTAGTTATGGTAAAGAAGATTGATTGATGGATTATTAACAGCTGAACTTTCAGTGGCAAATATTTCACGCTTATTACGAACGATGTCATAAAAAGAAAACGCCATAATGTTGAAGAATGTAGCAAAAGTTTACCCTGACTTAATACGAATGATTGGTTTAAATTTGTATGGAAAATATGAAAAAAACCACTTTGGGAATATGTAGTTCCTCTAACGCTTCAAATTAGAATATTGGTTCCTTGTCTATGTTGTAATTTTCAAACATGTACTTGACATTTTATGATATAAAATGCGTTCCAAGCAGCTGTAACTTCTTTCATTCTTGTGTTCAGGCTTCTGGAATGTAGCAAAATCAACTAATTTTTTTCTGGAGCAAATTAATTTCAGCTCTATTGTTTTCTCTTAAATGTCTTTAAACTCCTGCTGAAATGTTCATTAATGTGTAAGGTGCTATGATGACCCATCTTTTCGTCGAGTTTCCATGATAAACCTGAATAACCATAAGTCCAACTCTTGTTCGCTAGATTAACAGGCACAGTAATGAACTCTTCAAATCCAGTCATTGAGTTATAGTTTCTACTCAAACATTCATTCACTAGCTTGCTTTGTTTTTGTTGGAATTCTGTCACTTATTCATTTTTGCAGTTCCTCTGATAATATTGACTGCAAATAAACTTGTGGAAGTAGAACTACAGTCTGAAAACACAAACTTTTGTGTTTGGATTGCAAACAAATAATGTGGCTTTTGTCTCGAGGCAAGACTATTTTCCTCTGAAAGGACCCGACCTGGACTGATTGTGTATATGGTTGTAAGGCTCTACACTATAATGTTATCCTCTAATTGGGTGTAGTATACTGTGTCTTCGTTTCGTCAGTATCACTTTGATCGGTAATCCTGGTACCTTTGATAAATATTTGATGACCATTTACAAAATGGGCGCTGCAGGCTTGCGCAAACTCCGTCCTCAGCTTCAGCTGTCAAGAGGCCCATTGATGTCGGTTATCTGCTCCTGGCTAGAACCCCCCTGACTTAGGATAAAGATACAACACCCCCTCGTAAAAAGGAGGAACTCTTTTAGTTCCGACCGAGGCATGACAACTATAGACGCCCCCCTTTTGGACTCTAAGTAAAATCCCTTATCGCACATAACCGACGAATGGGTTCTCTAACCCAGCAAATATAATAAAAATTACTGTGCAAAATGCACCCCCTCCTCTTCTATTTCCTAAGTATGGGGTTTAAAAAATATCACATTAACCCTTTCCCCACAACATGGTATATAAATCACAATAGACAACACAGCCCTGAACATTTGGAGCACCCAGTCAAAACCGACTAGAAAGTCTCATCACACATTCGAACAACCTTTACCATTCCTGGAATCACCGATCTTGCATAAAACTTAGCCATTAACTTGAGCACCAACTCCGCACCGAACATAGGTGCAAGCAAACCCTCAAGACCTAGTCCTGGAAACATCTCACCATGAGACGATGGCTTACTGTTCTGGCTAAGAACTGATTCCAATAACTTATATTATATAAATTGAGTTGTCTAACTCCAAATCGTCTTAAATGTTGATCGCATATAACCATTTATCACAAATACATAAAAAATACGTCCAATTATCAATATATACAGATGTCAATAAAACTGCCAGTTCATTAATCTCCCTATGACTTCGAATAAAACTACACTACTGCTACTACTACTACTAAGAAAAAAATCCAGATACAACTGTCTTTCAACAAAGAAGAACCAGTTCCAGCTTGGAACATAAAACCACGACCGTAAAACTGTAAAACCAAGGAAACACCAATACTGTTATTCAATATGGTGAAAATACTAAATGCGAAATCCCACGTTACAATATATCTACAATTTATACACCAGCCTTGCTACCAAATCATCATGAAAACAGACTCTGGCCAGGAAGTGGCGGCGTATTCAAATAAGTCCTCCATACCAAATACCAGTCCTGATGCTACTTAGATAACATGTAGCGCTAACATAAGTTCTACCTGGAGCTTCGCTACCACTGGTAGCAGCTCCAGCTTGACACTGCTGGTGACCTCCTCTTCCAAGTAGGTGAGAACTACCCTAGTATCTTCAAGGTCGAAAAGCTCCTGAGCCTTAAGTCATCTGTGAGATCATTTTCTGTTAATACATAACCAATATACTCCTTAAATAAAGTGTTCAGTTTACAAACTACAAGTTCAAAGTACTGTTGCTCCAGGTGTTGCTGAAGCATTAATTTGTAAATTTATTCCAATTTATAACCGATAACATTTCTTTCTTAAGTAAATTCCTTTCTTCAGCATATCTTTCCATAATATATTTTGACTGGATGATCTGCTGTTTTGTTGTTTAAAACATACCTATATCTGCAGCATTATATGAGTTTAAGCTTTTATAGACTTCACCATCTAGTTCTTTGACATTGTAAAATAATACTTTTCCTGGTGTCTCTCCAATGTTGTTATTCAGGGTGATTGAATTTTGTAAATTTTTTTGTCACACTTTTTTAATGCTTCTAACAGTCTAACAAATACTGATATGCCTTTTGCATATTTTCTCATGAGTCTGAACAAGTATTGTCGTTCTGACATGTGTAATCTAATGGCACCAAGGTGTAATTTTCTTTCTTTTTCTTTTCCAATAATCAAATTAAAAGTTAATTTATTACTTGTTGGTGTTGGTCTGATAAGACTGATTCTTTTTTACAAATGTGATCAATTGCTTTTCCAATCTTTTATCTGCATCATTGGTTTCTCCATTTGATTGTTGAACACTGATTTTATAATATCTTTGAAGGTGTAGAACATATTCGTCAGCCTTGTTTAAGTGCATTGTGCAATCACTTCTATTTGAGGATACAACAGCACTTTTTTCTTCCTCAATCCACTTCGTCGCTGAGTCATCTTGTATTTCTAGTTCAAGAACAGATATTTAAATTTCTTCATGGCAACCTTGGTATTTTCCTCCAATTGCATTGTCATCTTTATTTTCATAACCAACATCTCACCTTGTTTGTCCCTAATTTTTCAAAATTGGATCAAAGCATCAGTTAACAGATCAGATCTATTTTTTGGGGACATTTCTTTTGATATATTAGCAAATCCTAAATAGGACCATACTTTCTATGCCTTCTCCATCAGTTAAACAAATGCCTTTTGTTATTCTTGAATATATAATCTGGCAAGCCGCATTTTTTTTATATAACAGTGGAATATAGGAATAGAAAATGTCACATTTTTTTTACATTTCTTCATTTCCAAGTTTCTCAATGTGTCTTTTTAGCATACAAGCTATATCATATGAAACATGATTTTTTTTTTCATTTTTATTGTCTTTTAATAGTAATTGTATGAGGAAAACAGCATATCCAAGTCGTTTCCCATGCTTTAAACCAAAGAACTTTTGTGGAAAATCATGTCTGCAAATGGCACCAAAAGACGGCAGTTTCTGACAATTTTTGGTTCTTTTTACTTAGATCGAATGCCATTCCCTGCCTGAAACTCACTACATTCCTTATCAATTTTTGAGCTTCCATAGCTACTTATAAAATAATCATCTACCAATTTCTGTTCAATAAAGAAATGTTCTTTATGCTTTGGTGCTATCCACTGCTAACCTGATGAGGACTTCCTTACCAATTGAAAATCTGCATCAAAACAGTATATGCTTTTTTCATTCTCAAAGCAAGCCGGACAAAAGCAACCGTCATCAAGATCAGGAAAAGAATCAGTACAGTAATCCATTTGATAAATATACTGTCGGAATTGGCGAATACCTTCGTTTATCAAAGTATTGTACATTTGCTTTCACTCCTGTGTCACCGACTCCTTATATAGTTTGGGTTGTCATGCTTTTAAGGCTTTGCATAATCCATTTACTGAACGTTTGCACTCCAACAGCAATCCATTCAACAATCGTAGAAGGTCAATATGGAATGCCCAACGAGAATGTTTGGGTGAAGATGGCCATAAATTGAATTGAAGCAAAGTTTCGAAACAGCTTCTTCCTAACATGTGCAGAACTGAAGTGACCTGAAATGCTGTTTTCCTTTATCATCAAGAACTATCATTTTTTTTATGTAGCTTGTTGAACAATCTGCATGCATTTTGATTATCCATGGTGCAGTTGGTGGTGTACACCCAAAAAAATGTCCGTGATTAAAAAAGAAAAGATATTTACCATCCATATCTCGAAAATATGCAGGTGAGGATCCCCCGGATGTTTGTGCCTTTCCCCTAAACAGCCAAAACATAGAACTGCAACAGAAATGCAATCAATGCAGGTCAACCGAGTGACAGCATTCTGTTCCAGACATACAGACACAAGCTTCTTGTATATACCTCCTCAATTTTCCAGCCTTTGGTTCTTTGCTTTAATATATCCTCAATCTCCTCCATCATCATCAGAAGTAGAACTTGTTGGCTCTGGCTTAGTCTCTTTATCACATTTCTTATCTTATGGAATAGGTGGTACATGTAGCTTGTTGTATTCAACTTTTATAATGTTTGTCTTTTTTCTGCCCCTGCCATTTTCAAAACGTGTAATATGTAGATTGCCTACTCTTTTCCTCATGAGAGGCATTATGCCTCTCTAATTTGGCGTAGTATACTGTGTCTTCGTTTCGTCAGTATCACTTTGATGACCATTTACAAAGAGGACGCTGCAGGCGTGCGCAGACTCCGTCCTCAGCTTCAGCTGTCAAGAGGCCCGTCCACTGGTGTCGGTAATCTTCTCCTGACTGGGAGAACCCTCTGACTTAGGGTAAAGATACAACAAAATCATTCAATTTCTTATCTGAGTATTTATCAATTCAAAATCTGGCAAATCGATGTCATTCATCATGATTCAAATTGAAATGACATGTAGCTACGATACCATTGAGTAGATTTTAACAAACAATAAAACTGTTAAATTCACTGAAATCTAATCAGACTTACCTTGTCAGATCAAATTTTTTAATGGATGCCCGTTGAAAATAGTGATGAAAGATCATCTAACTATCAATTACATGAACTTTCCGACCAGTCGAGTTTTGAATATATGCTAAATTAGATTATCAATGGAAAGGTATATACTATGAAACTAAGTGCTCTTGGCTTAGCCCCTTGCTTTAAAGTTCATAGTTTATTATTCCTATAATATATACCTTTGCATTATATTTTCGTTATTTAACGTTTTTATGCTGATAGTTTCATTTGTTTTCAATGCAGTCATAGTCGAACATTTTCCTTTGAAAGAATATAGTGAACATCTGAAATGACAGACACCGCACATTAAAAAAATGAACATGTACCAATAAAAGTCAAAAACAAAAGGAATGATAAAATGTACTTACACTGTTGAGAAAGACTTAATTCCTTCATAAATATATGTATGTACCTATAGAACTGATCATTTGTTTTTTACCGCCATATGTTGAATTTTGCTGAGTGTATAAATCGAAATTTGTCGTCACAGTCGTACAAAACGAACTTTTCAACACATTCATTTTTTACAACTAATGTACTTCAATATTTCAAAGTTATCGAACGTAAACATGATATTTTTTCTCCTCTTTCAGTTTGATGTGTACATATACATTGTTGGCAAGCGAGACAATCCCATTCACCATGTTTTACGGCAAATTGATATGTTTTACAGTTTTCATCTGTCTTCTTTCTGTAAAATTTATACACATGTCGGCGAGAGAGGAAATCCTTGTTCTCCATGTTTCACGGCAAATTTGTATGTTTTACATATGTCCTCTTTCAGTAAAGTCGGCGAGTGAGGCAACCCCCATTCACAATGTTTTACTACAACTATGTATGTTTTACATCTGCCCTCTTTCAGTAAAGTCGGCGAGCGACTCAATCCACATTCACCATGTTTTAGGGCAAATATGCATGTTTGATAGTTTTCCTTTTTTCAGTAAAATTTATACGCATACATTGTCGGCGAGCGAGGCAATCCCCATTCAGCGTATTCACTGCTTATCTATGTAATGAACTTCAGGTTGACTGAAAGTTATGCAATCGACTATTCAACTTTTTTTTCGAAGTGAAATCAGCAAAGTCATTTTATTTTCATTAAATATGCTTCTCCATTCAACACTGATTATTTAGTATCTGGCCAATGTAAACCATATTTACGTATTCACGTATTTATCACCAGAAATCTAAAATACTGGTCATTACTTTCGTTTAATTGAACACAAATGCGCATCTGTGAAATCGGCCAGCGAGGCAATCCTCATTCACTTGATGCTCTGAAATTTTACTGGACATTCAAGTGGCAGTTCAAATTCTTATTGCTCACTGCATTTTTGTAAGTAGGCGATTTTCATTGTGCACGTTCCTGAGATCATTCCCTTTGGTTGGGATACTTGTTGCTCAGTGTTCTGTTTTCTGAATTCGCAGTAAAATCAAATAATAATTCATTACGAAAAATACAAATATTCAAATGATCAACAGTTCACAATAGTCACACTGTTCCGTGATCATATAGATTTCGTGTACTGAACTCTGATGGTAATAAAAACTGTTTCTCCTACCCATAAGGGTCTCGCACGGTCGTTTTTCTCCTTCTTTGTTCTGTACAAGGTTATTAATTGTCCGCAGGATACATGCATCAGCATATACATGATATATGTTTCTCTTAACTACGGCGGTATTTAACGACTTTGACTACACATGAGGGTCTCGCACAGTTATGTTTCTCCTTCTTTGTTCTGTACAAGGTTATTAATTGTCCGCAGGATACATGCATCAGTATATACATGATAAATGTTTCTCTCAACTACGGGGGGATTTAACGACTTTGACTACCCATGAGGGTTTCCCAAAGTCATGTTTCTCCTTCTTTGTTCTGTACAAGGTTATTAATTGTCCGCAGGATACAAGCATATATGTTTCTCCACTACATTAACTACGGGGATGCTTAACAACTTTGACTACCCATGAGAGTCACACACGGTCAAGTTTCTCCTTTGTTCTGCAAAATGTTATTAATTGTCCGCAGGATACATGTAGTACATGTACGATTGACACAAATGATTGTATAGCAAAATTTATAGTCTATTGATGAAGTACACATGTTTCTGTATGTAATCAAATATTGTTTCTGTCTAAATGGTGATGCATTGTTACCGGAATTTCCAATGATTGCTTGAACTTTCGAATTTATATTTCGAACGCTAATTTCGGGGAGCGAGGCATTCCTCATTCACCAAAAACGAAGAATTAGAAATGGAAGAATTTAAATACATAGAAAAAAAATATCTTCAGTTTATCCTTAATTTAAATTTTCTCATTGAAATTGAACTAAATGTTCAGTAACATTTCTGAAGACCTATTTGCTGCAGCTTTCTTAGCCAAACTTCCGCCAAAAGGTTAATAGGTCTTACTCTGCTAGAATTTAATATGGTCACGTATTGGCCGCATTTAAGGACAGTAGTTCTTTATTTATCTGATCTATTTTTTTTTTTAAATAATAAATTGTCTGCATTTGAATCAGAATCAGTATGACCTTGTTTATCATTCAACAATTGCATTGAAAAATTGGGACAATGTAAAAAAAAAATATCTCAGTTGTTGGATTAACCTTCAAAATCTCTTTCCTGACATCGTTTAAATCGGCCAGTACTTTGGCCCCATATATTTCATTTAAAGAATTATGTCGATCTGCCGGCGTGAAGTTAGTAAAGTCACATGTTCGTGTGCAGACTATTTATAACGGCAAGTCACACCCTTGGACAGATTCCTTCGCTCTTCGAAGCAGGGATTAATTTTTGCTTGTTGACCTCTTATTAAACAAGATCTAATGATTGCTTACATCTTGTAAATACTTTCCTTTGCTCACAGCCTAATAAAATAATTGTCGACTATTCTGCAATTTAATTCCAAACAAAAGATGCATTAAAATTGTAAGAAAAAAATATTATGCATTCTTTCATTTCTAAACCTATGATGTTTTTGTATGTCTAATTCAAGCGTTTAAAATGATTCTCCTGCGTTTGTCCAATCTTTTCTCGAGCTGCCTCATTTTACCTTGAAACTTTCCGGGAAATTTAGGATTTTCGTTATGAAAATACTCGGGCAAAGTTCTATGATGGCGGCCAGCAGTCGGTAAATACAAAGAATCACCACCAAGAAAGGTAATCATTCTGCTGATGTTTATGTCCTGGTCCTCATTTTGCCGCCTGTGTCTGTAAAGTATCATTTTCAATCACTTTTGAATCAAAGATGAAGTTCAATGCCTCATCCAGCGGGCCCACAATCTGACTACATCTTTGTATTGTATTATTGGTGTATCTACCCTCTGTTGAATCTAGTAAATCCTTAACTAATCGGTTTAGAATTTCGTTAATGATGTCCATTGTTAAATTTCGGCTAATTCCTCCCCCGTAGCTTAAATCACACAGAGCGTAATGTGCCTCTTGGGAACACATAGCAAAATTTACAATTTAGTGAAATATACCTTTGGGAACCACATTTAACAATTATCATTCAGTCGAAAGTTATAAAAGACCCAAAGATCAAGCGGATATAAATCCTAGCAGTAAGTATTCCTTACCCAAGACTGTATATTTTTATGCAGAATACTGCAAAACAGAAGTTAGAACTAAGTAATATTTTTTTTATATGTGATCCCAAGGAGAACATTACAATGTTCATGGTCCCCAGGTGAACACTTCACTAAATGCTTACTTTTATTATGTGTTCCCTCTGTGAAACATTTCACTATATGCAAACTTTTATTATGATATGTTCGCTCCGTTGAACATTTCACTAAATGCTAATTTTTATTGTGATGTGTTCGCTCCTTGGAACATTTCACTAAATGCTAACTTTTATTATGATGTGTTCCCTCCGTGGAGCATTACAATTTTTCCAGAGGAATATTTCATTAAATGGCAAATTTTGATATGTGTACCCAAGAGGAACTTTACAATGTTCACCAGGGGAACATTTCACAAAATGTATTATTACATAGTTGCACATTAAGCTGTGTGTTCCCAAATAAACATTTTAATAAAAAGTAACTTTAATTGAGTGTTACCCTTTTCACAAAATGTATTATTACGCATGCAAATGAACTACTTGCCATTTTCGGATCTGAATTGTTTAGAGTGACGTTCATATACGAGCAAAATATACCCCCCTTTTTCCCTCTTTCACATAACAAAAGAATACTGATGAAAAGTGTCACTTTTCAACTATTAATACTATTATTTACAAGCATCAAAAACATGTAATAACTTTCAATTAAGTTTAAATTATCTGGCATGGTGTACTAGTAAACCGAGCTTTCTTGATGGGAGAAGTCATTGCATTTCCAGAACTGTACTAAAACACACAGATTCCGACAAAATAAAGAAATGTGCCGAAAGGACGAAACGTAGTAGCCTTACTGCCAACTGGATTTTGAAAGACTTTATGTGTAGTCATACTGTCAGAAGATAAATCATGACCACTATAGTTATATCTCCAATGACATCGCTGATCGACGATCAAATATGCAGACTTCTTAAACTAAATGTCCGCTGTGCTAAAATTACAGGATTAAGCGAAATGAAAAGACAGACAGTAACAGGTACATTGTAAAAAATTAGGCACTGAATTCGGGGCCAAAAAGGTTTGGGGGGATGGAGGGAGGGGGCAGACAGAGCCATATTTTCCTCACGCGACACAAAATCTCAACTTCAATAGTCACTGTTCAAACAGAAAGTAAAAATTTAATAGTGCTTATTTGTTTTCAAAAGGGGGTTCTCCTACGAACCCCCTGGCTACGGGCCTTGTAAAGCCCGCAATCGGACCTCAACCTCTGTTCTTATTAATCGAAACAGTGGAATAATGCATGACAGACATAATTTCAGAACAGTAAACTATTTTTAATTATTTGCCCATCATAAATTATTTCTATCCATACTAGCAGCATTAGAAATGAAAATATGGAGTAACTCTATGTCAAGCACTAAATATGGACAAACGACGACGACAACCAACTACACGCAAACAAGTATACAGCAACAAGTGTATGTGGTCGTAAGTAAAGGTCACTCAGCTGCTTGATTTAATCATATTCATTTTTTTCAGAAATAACAAATTGCAAGTATTCAGTTGTCTTTTCATCGCCAGAATTAGTATTAAAGCCTCATTGGAAAACTTCCTCTCAGCTACGTGGCAAACTCGCTTGAAATTAATTGCAATTGATGAGGGGTATGTATATCCGAAGGGGAAGATAATTTCAGAAAAGATTACCAATAATATTGTATGAACTAAGAGGCTTCTTTGAAGCTCTTTGGTGGCATTGACTGTCATATCAACAAAAAAAAGTTTTAAAAGGACATAATGGAGCACTTACAACTCCTAGACGAAGACACTGATGTTGTTTACAAATCACTAGATAGGCCAAACTTATATTTACACATTTTAAGAAAAAAAAAGCACAGATTACGATTCTTGCTTAGACTGGTTAATAAATCACATTCGCACTAATGGCAAGAAATCGAATTATTGTTTACTGCAGATCTATTGACGCAGTATATGAAATATTCTGTTGTTTGAAAGATAGTCTCGGTAAAATGGCTTAAGTTGATGGATTGTAGATGGTAATCAAGTGCTACTGGAGATATACCACAAAAGCACACACCAAGATTCAAAAGACCGAATCATCAACGAATTCAAGACAGAAAATAGTCGTATCAGGTGCATTATTGCTACTGTGGCGCTAGGCTTGGGTTTGAATATTTCAGACCTGACTTAGTTGTCCCTATTGGATGTCCAAAACCGTTCTTTCCTACTGGCAGAAGGCGGGTCGTTGTGTCAGTGATGAACAACAGGGGTATAGTTTGATTTTGTATGACTATTTCACATTTTCCCTAAAGACAACGGAAAAAGACATTGCCCATATTGTTATTAATAAAGACGGGCTATGCATTCAAAAGCAAATGTTAGATGTATTTTCTGATGAAGACAGCAATCAAAAAGTTGAGAAAGATTCTTGCGAAGGTTGTGATTTGAATTGGTATTTTGGATTTGAATGTATCATGTGCAAGTGTTATTTGCTGTGTGCCTCTAAATGTCAATGTCATAAAGATGTACTTTTGGTGTACAGTCATTTTTATTAAAAGAATTGGCATGTATAAAACAAAAATAGACTGAAATACGGTGGACGGGGAATAAGAATTGCCTAGCTCGCCGGGTGTACCAGTATAATGGATGCTCTAATTCTGACCCATTTTAATAAATGCAATGTAGAGAGTCATTCACAGAAGAACTATCAAATATTTACATTTTCTGTAATGGACATGCACCTACATTATGTGTAATTATATTGTACAGACCGATGGAAAAACATAAATTGTTATATAGATATAATTTTCATTATATTTATTTACAAAAAAGAATTTTAATAAAAATACATAATCTTTTAAACCCCATCATTACTGGTTTTAAGTACCGTGTGACACTGGTGTTCGGATAACGGAGGAATATGCTAATAGAAAGTTTTCGTTTTGTTCTCCATTTCGATTTTTTATTGACCACAGTATTGGAATTCCCTGGTGCCAACATCACCGACCTGGATAAACTTTCTCTTCTTTTTGGATTATTTAGGAGAAACAATCAATATAATCAACATGATTGTGGTAAGTAATAACTTCTTAAAACATTTACGTGAATGGTCAGTGCAGAATTTATTGTTTTTAAATGCTTCGCGTTTCTGCAGTTATCCGATATGACCTCGGTTTGCACATTGATAGTAAAAACGAAAAATAGAAAATAAAAAATAATAAATAGCAAAATAAATAAAAAGAAAATATCAGAAATAAAACAGAAATAGAAAATAATGCCCCGAGGTCATCTATTATACCACTAATAGTTTATATCATACAAGTGAGAGGTTAGGCCAGGGGCGTAGCTAGGTATCAAATAAACTGTAGGCAAAAATTGCGGCAGGCACTGGTAGGGGGTTCAGTGGCGAAGCCCCCCGACGGAAAACGGTTTTCAGCATTTTTAGTTGCAAAATTTTGTGTACAAAAAACATTACATTTAGTGGTAATTTTATCATAATAATATACATGAAGAAAAGTTCCAAGAATTATTATAAATAATTTTACTATAACATTTGACTGATGAATTAACGCAGTACAATCGGAAATCTAAAAAAAAATATTTACAATATGCATTGCCCAGCGTAGATCAGCGTAGCCCTTTAATAATGCAGTACATCCAGTTTAGTATTTTCATATCTATTCCTTTCTGATTGAGGTCAATTGACAGTACATATTGACGACGCTTCATTAAAAAAATAGGCACGTAAACACTGAGACTACTATATAATATTACTATCGTTTGGGCTAATCATCGACCATTCATCTTTTGATTTTTTAAACCTTCATCCTCCCCCGGCCACAGAAACACATACACACACAGTCGATGTCTAATGCAGAAGCTCGGTTCTGTTCATACTATCTAACAAAATCATCAAGAAATTCATATTTTCGGATATCCTGTACTGTAAAATCCCTACCTGCTTACGAATTTGAATAATTATGGTCATTACACGACGTAGATCTGAGGTTACTCGAAGTTACTGAAAGCTAGTTGATTGATTAATAAACGTTCAGTGGCAAATAGTTTAGGCATGTTCAGGACAAAAACAAGTTGACAATAAATACAAAAGGTAGGTCATGTAAAAGGGGTCGTCCCGGATGAAGGTCTGAAAGTTTGGAAATGCCATTGAAAAATGAGGGTTTATTGGATAGGGACAGAAATTTTGCCTTCAGCAGACCATCTACGGACCCCTCAAAGAGTTGTTGAGAGTGTTCTTAACATGCAGAGAGCGTGGGCCTGGTATTCTCTCTACACTAGGCATCAGATTTAACGTCCCCATTCTGACCAGACGTGACTGCGTATTTATACATCCCGCACATCCAAACGGAAGCCCCACTTTGGCAAGGGTTATATTGTAAGTCGGATGAAGACCAAGTGGAAAGCTAGTTGAAAGACAACAACAACTTATAATCATTTATCTAGGTATAAAATGTCAGGGTTTTGAGCATGTTGAGGTTCATTCCAGTATTTGTTTATAGAAGGGAAATGATCTGATTTGAGTTCTAGTGTTTAGTTTCTATCAGGTGGAAATAATGTACATACAATTCTAATACTCGATTCACTAAGGATGATAGACTAGTGTACAAATGGGAAAGAGTTTCAGTGACAGATAACGTTGACATTATTTTTTTTTACAGCTATAAAACCAGGTTTAATCCACCATTTTCTACATAAAAAATGCCTGTACCAAGTGAGGAGTAAGACAGTTGTTTTTCATTTGAGCTTTTGATTTTGCCATTGAGGATATAGGACTTTACGTTTTGAAATTTCTTGGATTTCGATATTTTTGCTATTTTAATTTCCAATACTAAACGGTTATCTAATTTGTATGTAGTTCAAGATTATATAATCATTCTACTAACTAGTATTATTTCCAAGTTTTAAAAACTAGTATAGCTAATGAGGTAAAGAATATTTGTTAATATCCGAAATATTATTGAATTTTGTGTTTATTGTTTCAAATTTGTTGTATTATTGTTTTGAATAAAGTTTGGGGTGGGGTTCTGACATAAAGAGACGTCGTGTGTAATAAAATAATATTAATGTGGCTGCATCGTTAGTTAAATGGGGTCGCCCTTATATTCCGACGCAGTTTCAGTTCGACACCATAATAGTCTGACAGAGGAAAATAAAAATTATTTTGTAGAATCGGTTGAATTGAGGTGGCATTATTTGAACTACTCTTTCAGTCTCTCCGATGGTTACTTTGGCTATATAAATATAGCCATCCCGGAGTTCCCCCCGTTCGACAGCAAGATTCTTGATGAAATGCAGCATCCGTTGGAATGTTGAACAATCTGGAGTTGTTTTTTTATGAATGAGTTACACCGGTTAACCGTAAACGACGCCATTGAACATCGGTTCTTACTGTGATGTAATAATATATTTATTATTGTGACATATGAATTTTACGGGAAAGCGTACGAATTCGAAAGCCTGTTTACAAATTCGCACTCACGTCTGGTCAGAACGGGGACGTTGAATCCGATGCCTCGTGTAGGTTGAGAGCCAACGTGAAAGAGACTTGGCAACAATTTTCTTGATTGACCCTTATTTGTGGGTAACTGCAAGTCTAAATTCCGTCCCCTGTATATCCAACTTGCCCTCATTTTCCAGTGGCAGTCCAAATTGTACGCCCTTCACCCAAATCAACCTGCTTGACTAATCTTCATATGTATGAATTGTTTATTTTTTCATGTCGTAAAATGCTTGAAATATGACGCTGTCCCTATTATTAGAACCTTGTAATATTTTGTCACTAAAACAAGTATGATCAATGGGATAAAGTACTTAATACATGAAAAAGGAATTCGAAGAGGTGTCCTTAGTTTTAAAGTCTCTCATCATAATTGAAAAACTTCACACGATATAGTCATGATAGTCTACGATACGATTCAAACTGCAAAATATCGTGTTTCCATGAAAGGGAATTAGTTTCATCAAATTATAATTACGTTGCATATTTATAAAACGTCAAACTTTATTTATTTACATTATGAATCTCATTCTTGTTCTTATATTTGTTGCCTCTTGAAGAAATGCCCCTTTCACTAGATCAAGTAAAAAGTGTTCTGTTCTTTTTGGTGTACAAAAAAAAAATGCAATTTAAATAGATATTAAACAGCATAGTCTAACAAGCTGTGTGAGAATAAATTTAAAATTCTACACTACCAATTTGGACATTGGACTCGGATTAAATTAAAAGTTGGAAAACAAGTAAGCTATAGGAGTACAAAAATAAAATGAAAACATGGCTTAACAGGCGTACATAAAATGTTTTATGAAAGAAAAAAAACATTCGTGGAAACTGGGGAGATTACCACGTGTCTATGCTTTCAAAGAAAATCAAAGACTCCGACCTGTTTTGACGGATATTTCGTATCAATTTTGTCAAAACTGAATTTTATATTTAGTCAAAGCTGTTCGTCTTTGTCCATTTATGTGCAAGAAAAAATTAAGAACTTTACAAGAAATGTAGAAATTACTTAAAATTATATCCCGGAAATTGTTTCATAAATAAATTTTAAACATTTCTGTTCATTGAATTTATTTTCCCATCTGCGCCTTAAATATATCCGTATGTTCGTTTAGCTGATATGATAAGTGTTTTCCTGTTTTTGCAAGTGACTTTTGACTTCCGTATACGGGGAAAAACCTTGGAAGTTCAGAATTTTTAATTTTTTTTTAATTTTGTTATTTTTATTCCTACTTCTAGCACTTCTCAACAAAAAATGAGACCAGGTCTTTGTTTAGATATGTATTGACTTCTTAATATTTAAAAAAAAACTGTAAAGGAATTAACTTATCATAAATACTAGGCTTAAAATTTTTGTACGTCAGATGCTCGTTTCGTCTAGAAAAGATTCATCAGTGACGCTCGAATCAAAAAAGTTTAAAAGTCCAAAGTTGAAAGTTACGTCCAAAGTACGAAGTTGAAGAGCATTGAGGACCCAAATTTTCGAAAGGATTTGCCAAATAAAGCTAAGGTTATCTATTCCTGGTGTAGAAAATCCTTAATATATCAAACAATTCACTACTGGGCTTGTGATAACCTCGGAGAAAATAGGAAAACAAACTCCTCATAGATACCTGGAATAAACTTTTGTACGGAAGACGCGCGTTTCTCACTGACGCTCGAATAAAAAAAGTTTAATGCATGACATTTGAGGAAATGAGCAATTGCTGTACAATATTGAAAAACTGCTTAATTGTTCATGAGTTCATGTTCAAAGCCCAATAACTTTAGAATGACACAAGTTGTTACCATTAAACTTGAAAAGGAGGGGTTTTTTTTATCAAGTCTAGTCCTGTGATTAAATTTCCCAGAAAAAAAAAGAAGTTGACTTATTATACCACATTTGAGAAAATGTCCAATTTTCCATGAATGACAATACAGGAAATCGTCGTTTACCATAATTCGTTCCGTCTAAGAAGGGTGTTTAAAAATTAATCGGATGAAAATCATTGTCAATTTTATAACCTGTAATCGTGCTTTAATTGTTCATCTTTGTATCGTTTCTGATTTTTAGTTGGATTTATGAGAGTAATGAACAATAATAGTAGTAAAAAGACAATGAAGTTTTATAATTTATTGTTTGAAGTAAAACATAAATATAAGACGACATTTTGAAGTTATATACCATGCCAGCTGTTGCAATAAATCAAACAGCAGGGAAAGGGTAAACACTTTTATAATTTTTGTCATTCCCGACTGTGATTGAGGAATAAAAATATGGTCACTTTGGTTGGTCTTCACCCGACCGACAGTTAAATCCCTTGCTAAAATGGTGAGTCCGTTTGGCTGAGCTAGATGTATTAATACGCAGCCACGTCCGGGGGTTCGTAGGTAGCCTGTTGCAAGGCAGAATGTCTGTCCATATCCAATAAACCCTCATTTTGTACTGAAATTTCGGACTGCCACAGGAAAATGAGGGTATCTTGAACAGGGAAAGAAACTTAGCAAGGCAAAAAGCCATCTAGAAACCCTCAAAGATTTGTTGCAAGGGTTCTTATCGTACAAAAGGCTCGTCATTCTTTCAACCGACGCATCGGATTTAACGTCCCAATTCTGATCGGTAGTGGCTGCGTATTTATACATCCCGCTCAACCAACGGATATCTTACTTTTCCAAGGCGGTCGGAAGAAGACGAAACGTGGCAAAATTTTCTATTGATGTGTTTCATCTTTTGATTTTGCTATTTGATAAGGTGCTTTCCGTTTTGAATTTTCCATGGAGTTTGGTATTTTTGTTATTTTACTTTTTTTCTATAGCCGAGTCAACCTGATGGTCTGTTCTAAAAATTATATAACCTTATGTATATTGGTGAAATAAATAATGAGACAATTGTTATACGAAACATTTCATTCCAAGGGTTCACTTGCGTACGAAAAATATTAAAAAATGGTCACCCCTGGACTCCACCGTCCGGCAGTAAATCCCTTGCTAAAGTGGAGAGTTTGTTTAACTTTTTTGGGATGTTCAAGAACGTAGCTACGATCAAACAAAACGTTGTATAAAATTATCAACAACCTGTGTCCTCGATTACAAAAAAAATTAAGTGCATTCATAACTATAGTGTGACAGATAAATAATTATTTTATCTATTCTTTTTCTACCTAATTGAAAATAATCGCATGTATAACCATTTACATTAGCATTAAAGACCTAAAGCTCTATTTTAAAATTACACAGGTCTGTCTTTTCCCACTCATTATGAGCTTTGTCTTTACATTATTTTCGTTCAAAGAAACCACATGCTCTTTTTATGGTTTTTCTTATAATCTACATTAGAATAATATAATTTGTATATGTTAATTGTACACAGTTCAAAATTCAGCATTAAATTGAAAGTTTTTCTGAATAAGGCAAAATTCCTGTCGCTATCAAGTATACCAGTCCAAAATGGATTTTCTTCATGGACATTTCTAACATTTTCACGTGTGCGAACTAAAATTTCAATTCTATTTTGCATGTCAGGAGTTAGAAGTTCGGGTACTTTCCGGTTCTAGAAAACAGCACTTACTTTTTCAATTTGTCAATATTTGGTATATAATAGTGTAATGACTCTCCCGCCCTTTAATTTGGTCGACCCATTTAACAGGAACATCCAATTGCACTTATTATTCCCTTTTCTCGTCCTAAAACATGCATGGAATACTTGCCCTTTGACGTAAAGCAAAAACCAATCACGAGGAAAACCTATTACGAAAGAGTAGCCGAAAATCTAATAGATGATTTGCAGAAACTACTCTAGAAGCCGTCTAATCCACTGACAATAATCTAAACTTAATAAATTCATTGAAATAACTTACAATGAACACTTGTTCAATGGAATTGTCTTATGTGTGTGCTTGCTAAGTGGCTGTCCCAAATACCCAAAATGTTCTGTTTTCACCTAAGTCATTTATGTTTTTTTTTAATCATCACAGTCTTGGCCTTGGCTTTTTATAATAACATTCTAATGAGAAATTATTTCATAGATTACATATATTCATCAAGCAGTGTTTGTCTTTTATTGATTTAACCTGGTTATTGAAATCTCGACAGTAGAGAGATTGTACGGCTTGTGTTTCGGGTTTTATCCACAGAGACGTCAATAGCAACGACAATATCATGACAGAAGTCTTTGATAATGACGATGTCACCATCCCAACAAAAGTATGTTGTTAGCGATGGTAGTATACTGGCAGAGGTCTGTGGTGATGACGATGTTAGGTTGGTGAAAGAAACTTGTGGCGATGGCATAGTCACTGTTTTCGAACTTTTTCACCTAAATCACTTTTCAATGTGTTATCCATTTCCTATTCGAGATGAAAGTTTAAGCAGAACTAAATATAAAAGTCCTGTTTACTCTTTATGGAATGATAGTCTAAGTCTCCAAGTTGAAAAAATATAAACTTATATTCAGACTTGCTGTTAACGAATTTATTGAGGTAACTATTTCCCTTTCGACACTTGATATACAAATAGTTTTAACCTTATTTAAAAATTATTAATATGACACTTATTAATTGAATCTGTATTTTGATAAAAAATTTAAAAAAAGTGTTCATGTGATAAAAATTGTTTTTTTTTTTACATAAACATTCTATATCCAGTACAAAATATTCCTCATTTGTCTAACCCCCCCCCCCAAAAAAAATGTTAAAATCTTCATATTCTGAATTTCTCCAGAATGTTGTCTTCAAAGCTAATTGGGACAATTGTGCCCAAAGTCTGCAATCTATTTTGAAAATCTTAGAATTTAACATCAGGCAACTGTCATTTCTAAAAGAGTAGATTTTAAAAATAGTTTTTATATAAGATTTAATTTGTTTTCTTAAAGAAGGGGAGTATTTAATTGTAACCATCACCTTTTCACATTCTTGTTCTAGATAATTTTGAATGAGGGTATGTACAGCTGGAGTCGTTCGCTTCTACTGAATTAGTTAAGGCTGGTCGTTTATTTACCGAGATTATTGTACAGCGGCTTCTTCGTCAAACTGTCCCTTCGTATAATGAAGGATCTGCTCTAGCTGGTAGTTTCCCATTATCCATGCAATTCTTGTAAATCATCTAATGATAGAACGGGAAAATCTGTTAAGTCAGATGAATTGACTTTTTGGTAGGCAGTCCTTTTATGTTGCAGATTTTCTTCCGCTACCATTGTCTTTACATGGTTACTCTGATTTCCTTTCTCAAACATCTATTTGGCCGATTATTGTTTGCGGGATCAGGTTTTTAATAGAAGTCTACAATCAGTACAAATAGCACACACTATTCGGACAAAATAACCTATAGATGGAAAGTAGTGATGTGCAATCTAAATGCCTCAAGTATATAATTCTACCGTAAGCACCCTCAACAACCAACCTTACTCTTGTCAATAGACGAGACAAATTAGATCCTGTGGTATGTTGGGGCTATCTTGTTTTACGTATGTAGGCATTTATACAAGTACACCTTATTTTCCAGGAATTGGGTTGTATATCTGTTACCCTTGTCCACAATTACTACATCTTCCTCTTCCTCTTGAAGTCAACTTTGAATGGCTTCCTGATTTTCCCGTAATGTGGCCGTGGGTTTTTTAATTGAAGCGTCATTTGTTTTTTTATTCCGTCAGCACGGTACGGTTCTAGGACATTTTAATTTTAACCATAAGAGGGAACTGTAACCATAAGTTTTACAAGAGGCTGATGTTTTTTCATGCTGTAGCATACCCTTTGAAATTATAAATTTAAGCCTTTTTATGTAAACGTATGTTCAATCTTAAACAAGACAAGCACTGGTTGTATTGTTAGAAATAAATTGATTTAAATATTTGATTTTGAGGACAATAAGTTTTACTAAATCCGTAGACTTCAATATTAAATTATATAGTGTGAAATCTTTCTGATTTTTACCTTCAATTCAAATATATGTTCTAAATAAATCATTACAACTGAAAAAATGTTTTGCAGGAACCTCAGATCGTCTTCTCTACAAATGACCGTCTATTACCCGGCATGCAGTTGGTGTTCAAGAGTGGACGTCTCAAAATGGAAGTGATATTGTAAAATAAACGGATACTGTGACTCTTTATTCATGGATTTTATTACTACGTACTTGTCAAATATAAATAAATACTGGTTTAAAAGATTGAACAAATAATTTTTATTTTATTTAAAGTTTCAGTTTCAGTTGATCCCCCCAAAAAAAAAAAATTCTACATGAAAAAAAGCAAAAACTGCTGTTTTTATCTATCCTGTTTTATCTTATTTTTCAGAAACTGAACTGTCCAAAACTTTGGTCTGCTGATCTAAACTAACAAAAAGGAATGTCTAAAAAAAACTTACCAAACCTTTAAACAGAGTCATTCACAAGGGATATAAAGATACTGTTGTCAAGTCAAAAAGATAGCATTTTTTGGAAATATTATTGATTTACTCCTAGGGTCTTTGCATCGGAAATAAATACATTTATTGTAAAGCCAGTTGTTTGCATGATACGGGTTCCTTCTCGTATAATATATGATGGCATGGTACTAAACCTCTCACAGAAGGGATTGTTTTGATTTTCATATGATGGTGACCTAATCTTTCAATGACTTTTCTTGTGAAGTCTGGAGCCGAAACTGCTAGTAGTTCTTACCTAAGTTACATTTATAATTGTCCTTTTGCTTAGTTTCTTCTGTTACCTATTCTCATATCGGACTCGGGACTTCTTTTGAACTGAGTTTCACTGTGCATATTGGCATGTGTTTGTTTATTCCACATTGACCATTTAAATCAGGAACATCTAGCCTTTGTTAAACGTTTGTGTTTTTGTTTATTTGTATGTTTCGGAGTTTAGTTATAGTGTGTGTTTTGTATTGATGCGAAATACCAGATAATTGTAAAGCACTAATTTTTTTTTTATCCTTATCCGATGTTGACGTCAAGTGTTTTATGGTTAACTGGAATGATTTGGATCTTTTTTCAACACTTTGCGTTCGAATTAAAAAAAAACATCTAGGAAACCATTTCCACTACTCTGTATTATTTATTACCTTTAACATCATTCACATCATAAGAAGAAACGACCAGATTGTAGTAATGAAAGATTTCATATACACATTGTCACAGTGTCATTTAATCAGAAATGATTCCAAACATGGTTTGGTAGAACATAGACATTTAGATTTACAATTGACGAAACACGGAAACATATCACAACAACACTCATACAAACAAGGCATTTCACACCCAGCTTTTGTTTCAATAGACCTTAATTGGTCCATAGTTGTACCATTCACAATAAAGTTTCTCAATATAATAGAGCGCAGGCATTCTTTTTGTTTTGTCGCATTATATTTGCAACCTCCTTGTCCGTTACTTGTGCAGATAAAGATCTTCCGTATGGGTAGTTAACGTTCCAAACTTGCCTTTCATCTCTACCGCATCTTCCAACCTCCTGCCAAAAGCTCATGATAGTTTTAGGAGCGGCGCCCCCCTCCCCGACAACTCGACAATCCTATTTTCCACGAATAGGTCTCCATCATAGGCATTTTCTTTTAAAATTTCCAATAGATAACTCCACACTTCAAAAGATGCGTTGTAAGACCTGAAATTTTAACGGACTGTAAATATTTTATTTTAATCAATTCATATTGATTCTTCGAATAAACTTTTTCTTTGGTTATTGTTAAAATCAGTACTAACATTGATTTCATTTTTAAATATATTGAAATATAGATAAATATGTATTGCTATATATATATATAAATAGTTTCTGAGAACTCGTGATCTACATTCTGTCAATGCTGTTTATTTTGGCATTGCAGAAGGTCATTCGTTTCTCAGACTTATGATGTCTTTACACTAAACACGTTGGATGTGTACTGATTGATACTTTATTCCTGGAGATATAACTGCCATTCTGGCCTGAACTAGCTTCAGTAACTGCGATATCGGTGCTTTGTGTTTATAGTTTTTATTATATTAGTTTTATGTGCTTCGTATCGACTATTGAGTCAAATTAATTGCAACTGATTTTTAGGGAGATAGTTGAGCGCCATCAAACATGTGTAACCCTGTCACATTCTTTATGTCCCTGTCCTAAGTCAGGAGCCTGTAGTTCAGTTGTTGTTGTTTCAAGCCTGTCATATTTTTTTTCTAGTAAATTGTATTTTTTTAAACTATGCCGTCAGTTTTCTTGTTTGAATTGTTTCATAGTTCATGTTGGTGCCTTTTATAGCCGACTATACGCTATGAGGTTTAGTCATAGTTAAAGACTGTGTGGTGACCTATAATTAAGTATATATTTTTGTTGATTGTTTAAAGTCCATTGCAAATATTTCATGCATGTTCAGAACTAGTATATATATACATATAAATATAATTGCTTAGGAAAGGATATTGTCACAATAGTCTACTCTGCATCTACAGATGGTTGATTCCGATTATTTATATTTCCCAGATTTTCTGTTTATACTTCAATGTCTTTCAACTCAATTTTTTATTTATTTTTTTTTTATTTGTGTGTTCTTCTCGTTTCTCTGCTCACGAGAACAGTCATTTTCATGTTCATACGATTATTACAGTTTGTGAGTATGTTGTGCAATATAAAATATATACGTTTGTTGTCTTCACCAGCAGAATACAATAACTCTTTTGCTGTTGGTTCCATGTTTTGACACTCGCTCAGCAATCCATTTCAATTCTAACATATCCTGTTTTGTCAAGACTAAACCAATGAATAAATTTGACCTAGAAATGTAAAAATTTCTATGAAGATATCATATTTCTATACATAAAATAGACTTTACATGTTACCTGTGTAGAAGTAAGTTATAATATATACAGACTATGATCGTGACTGCTTGTTTCACGGTGTATGACTTAAGTCGGTTATTTCAGTCTGGTTAGATCAGTTATTCTTGAAACTGTATATGCAAAATCTATCGGTAACACAGCTGATCTATTTGAACTTTTAAAATTGGTCAAAAGCTTACCGCTTTAAACGCAAAAAGAGTGAAAGAAAAATAGTCAGTTTTATAACTAGACCTTTTTGTGTATGCTTTCAATTTCAAAATCCGCTCGAAAGGATCAAGATTTAGCTGATATTTTTAAAGACTTTCGGGTATAAATATAACATATATTGCAACATTTATTTGTCTATTTTAATAAACGTGTTACACGCCTATTTGGAATTACTGCAATTACTTCTGTTTTAGATACGTCGTCTACAATTTTTTTTGTTTGCAGTAGCAGTCAGGGCTGAAATAGGCTTGTTGGATAAAATTCTACATGTGATTTCCAGCCCTAAATTCTGGTCGAAAATCCCTACCCCTAGAAATAAATATTAAAGACATAACATTAAACATATATGAACAAATATAATCGAGAAAAAGTGACTTTTCACAAAGATGAGGAAAGTGTTGAATACTTACAGATCTGGTTTTTTATACGCCCGTTTACGGGACGTATTATGGTATACCGTTGTCTGTCCGCCAGTCCGTCATCAACATGTCGTATACTAACTCAAAAACGCTTCAACCAATTTACATGAAACTTTGATGAATTGTTTATATTTATTGACGTGAGCTCCCTTTCGATTTTTATAAATTTTAGATTTGACGTTTCCGAGTTATGGGGTTTTATTCTAAAGGGGGATTTTCCAGTATTCGGACAATAACTCAAAAATGCTTTGAGCGGTTTTTGTGAAACTTTGGTGAATTGTTTATTTCTATTGACGTAAGCTCCCTTTCGATTTTTATAAATTTTTGGTTTTACGTTTCCTAGTTGTGGGATTTTATTCATAAAAATGGGAGATTTTCAAGTTTGCGGACAATAACTCAAAAGTGCTTTGAACAGTTTTCATTAAACTTTGGTGACTGTTTTATATCTATTGAAATAAGCTCCCTTTCGTTTTTTTTTTTTTTATAAATTTCTGATATGACATTGAGGAGTTATGGAACTTTATTCTTAGAAAAAGCGACGGGCGTATCATGCGCTCATGGCGCAGCTCTTTATTTTAATTGTACGTTTAATTTCCTGATTTCGCATGTTTCTTGTTACAATATTTCGGTCTGGTACAAAGCAAAGGAACATGTACCGTCTCAGTCAACCAATCAATCAATTCAACATTCGAATGACGACATTATCAAATATGCCCGTAAAGATCTATTTTTGTTTGTGAAATCAATGACGAAAACAAATTTAAACTCTGTAATTAAAATTTAGTTAATTGATGTAAGAAAACATTCCTGTACACGCGTGAAAAAAAGGAATTTTTAAGCTTGATCTCGTAATAAAGGAAATTATAGCAATACAAATAGTCATCATAATAAAGAATCAAATATATCAAAAATTCTTAGAAATTGTTGAAACATAATCACTAAAAGTGTCGCAAAACTTTTTCTATCTGGTTTTAAGGTGTAGTTGGCTGGCTTCCAGACCGGATAAACATGATCTTACATGGAACTGAACTGTGAACTACAGAGGAGGCCAAAGCAACAACATCGAGATGGACATGATGAATGAATTTCTGAACAGAGAATTCGAAGGTCAATTAAAATATATATGAAGCACCACTTGAACCACACTCTCTCCGTGTTAAATGTGAAAAGTTTGAGGTACTCTTTACTGGGAGTGAAATTAAACCTAACGACACAGAAAAGCAGAAACGACATCCATAATTACTATAATCAGTATGATTTCCCTTTCATTCAGATCCTTTATAGAATAAACGAATTAGAGCTTGGCAAGCTAAAAAGGATACCTGTCAAGTCACAAGTATAAATTAATTAACACCATTACAAAGTTTAAGCTCTCATTGCTTTGTCACATACCCATACAAACACACAAAATTAGAGTGCTCGACGAATTGACATGTTGATATAAATGAAATGTATATGTATATAAGAGTCTATAGAAAACAACCAACCAGCAAATTTAATACATATCGGACATGAAATTTCTGTACAGCGCAACCCACAATAATAAAAGTCTCAAGATTTGTGCAACGATACTAACAAAGGTTACAATATACGAACAACATAAAATAAAATCGTTATAACAAATATTGCGGCACAACAAATGGTCTTCAACAGTGTCAGTTCCTTTTCAAAATGTAACGTAGATTAAGTTGTACAATGAGCCTATTTATAATTTAAAAATATCAATGGCCGTCGTTTGAAGTACTGGTATGAAACCATTTTTTCCCCTTAAATAGTTAAAATTAAATGGTAAGGTTTGCATCTGTATTTGATTAATTTGTTTCGTATCGGACAGATTCATATGCTAGCTCATTTACGGCAGATGTTCTGAAGAGGCATTCTATCTTTGCTTGAGGTATAGGTAACGATATAGACAAAATATATCAGTATCGTGTCTCCTCGCGGTCGACAGATCACCACTGGACCAAAAGAAACAATGCAGTTGATATTGAATATTTTGTGAATTTGTTACAGAAGGAGAAACTTGTAGAACCAATGGGATGCAGGCATTTTTACTCGCATCCAGACTGCAGACTTTATCCATCAGTGCACTATTACGTTACCATCAACAAAAAAAAGTGTCATACTGCATCAAACTGGCAAAAAAGAAAACAATCTTGTTGTCAATGGATAAACGCAAATATAAGTATAATGTGTACCTATTAAATGTTAGAAACGCTATGTGGGGATGAAGTTAAGTCCAATTAAGGTGAGTTTGGGTTAAATTCTTTTGAAAACATTTGGCTGTTTATCTTAGGAACGAAAAAGGAAGATGGTTTCTAATTTATTTTACGGTTCATTTTGTGGATATAACAGACCCCGTTTGAGTTCACAAAATTTATTATCATTACATAATTTCTATTGCCTTCATGAATAAACGATTTGTTGGACATTCCTAAATCTGTGTTGACAATACTAAAGAGCTGTAACACATACTCTGGGTCACTACTGTTTGAGCTTTTCAAAGTTGTAAAGTAATTATCTAGGAATTTTAGTTATGAATAAAATATTGAATAGCATGATGAAAACATCATACATAGCTAAAGTTATGAGCAGAATATTGTATTTGAAAACAATCAAGATCAATTTTATGAAATTGGGATTATAGTGTACAAAGGGAAGTAAAGCTTATATCATTTAATTATACATAGAGAAAGGCGAAGCAGACTAATCTTTGAACTTGTTTACTTTAAATTTCATTTTCCACTTTTAAGCTGTAAAATATATTTATTAAGTTTAGCGGTGTTGACAAATGTCTGATATTTCTTTGTTGATTGACCATTACAACAACAAAATTAAAAGTATAACGCAGAGTGGGAATATAAGGCATGGTTTAGCTCCGAATCCACTAACAGAAAGGAGTTGTCATTGTATTCAAAAGATCCTTTCAGTTTAGAAAAAAGGAACATGTGCCTATAAAAATCAAATCAGTTATTTTATCATAAATTTATTTGTATACCCTATTTATTCTATGAATGTGATTGTATGTATTATAGTGTGTAAAATTGTCATCATGATCAAATAAAAATATATAGGACAACAAATGTTCTAATTCAGGAGCATGTGTTTACTGTTGTTGTTGGTTGCTGTCTGTCATATTTGTTTGTCATAAATCCGTCCTTAGGTTTTTTCGTCTGAATTGTTTTAAGATTGGTGAAGACAGTGCAGTACGGTCACCAAAGTTGGTTAAATTCGCTTCATTTTGAACTCCGTTGGATAGTTATCTCATTGGCAATCATACCACATCTCCTTATTTTATACTAATGGTAACATGGTCTTTTTTTGCAAAATGTCTAATTTAAAATAAATCTATTTTTAGTTATTTATTGGCGCAAATCGGATTAGAGGTTAACTTTTTTTTCGTACAACAGAGTCATACACATTTAAAATTGTGTGATTGCAAATGATCGAACAAAGTTTCAAGTTAATGTGACTACAAGATAATCTACCTTTACTCAAACATTAACCTGCATATAGGTAGGACGTACAAACGGATTTATAGAGCAGAAAATGAAATGCCCCTCTACTAACGTTTATTTCAAGTTGATTTATTGATTGTTGCTTGCTTAACGTCAAGTGGCAATTATGTAATGGATATCTACAACAAAGTAACAAATAACGCAATAGGTTGGTGATAAAAAAACTTTTGACCAAAATTAATAAAAGAAGTGTGAAACAGCATTTAGGTTTTAGGTTCAAAACGCAATCAATGAATGAAGTACTAGAAGTTGGGTTAAATCAAGCACATAAAAAGCCTCAAAACCATAAAAGATTTATTTAAAGTCGGGTATACATATAACAATACAACATAAGCTCTCTAGATCTTTTAACCGACATACATATATATATCAGAAACACAAGACATAAAACAGAAAGCACATCAAGCATAGTAGTGGTTGTCGTTTGTTGATTTGGTTCTTAAGTGTTTCTCGTTTCTCGTTTTTTTATATAGATTAGACCGTTGGTTTTCCTGTTTGAATTGTTTACACTAGTCATTTTGGGGCCCTTTATAGCTTGCTTTTCGGTGTGAGTAAAGGCTCCGTGTTGACGGCCGTACTTTGACCTATAATTGTTTACTTTTTGCATATTGTGACTTGGATGGAGAGTTGTCTCGTTGGCACTCGTACCACATCTTTTTTCTATATATAGCATAAAAACTGGTATCAAAGCACAGCAATTTATAGCAAATAAGTAGCAAATCAAAACAAACATGCAAACATAGAATGCAGACAAACTGACATTCAGGTAGTAGCTATTCAGCACTAAAAGAATTTTAATCTGATTGACTGAAATTTTAATACATGTGCACGGCTAAATAATGGTATATAAAACACTTTTATCTTCAAAGTTGAAACAGTAGGTAATTTAGTCAATAGAAGTCTGTCATTATGAAGAGTAGTTCATTTGCTTTATGTATTGATGAAAACGTAATTTGATTTGTAAATATACATTTATTGTTCAAAACGAAATATGATCAATAAATTAAGTACCAGAAGTTGCGCTAAATCAAGCACCATGAAACACTAGATATGTGCAGGGCTAAAAAGGAGTAAACATTATTGCCATCAAAGTTTGTAAAAACTGCACAGGCTGTCACATTAAAAAAAAAATCACTGCTTTGTAAAAAATAAAAGTAATTTTGAGAACGTCCATATTCGTTACGTCACAATTACAGTGCATGCCGGTTATTAATCTGCCATTTAAAGTATAGCGTCTGCCAGGAAATGATGTGGCAGAATAAAAACTGTTATGTTAATATCGATACATAGGTAATCTGTTAACACATTCAAGGTAAGTGAATGTTTTATTGCTAAAGTAAGTAATTTACCGCTAAAAAAATCTTTAAAACGAGAGAATTGTACAAAAATGGTGGCTTCAGCATTATGACTTCGCAGGAAGGCGTCAAAGCAAAACATTAAAATAGCCTTCGAAGACTTCTTAATTATTTTGACTAAGCTTTACTCTGGTGGTGTCCTTTTTTGTAACTCTTAATATCATGTTTTGAAGAATTTGAGCATTGGTCAAACACTGTTTAATATCTATAATACAATTAATAAATTACAGCCGCTACATTCTTGTAACATCAATTAATTCACTGTTACACTATTTTTGCAATGATGTGAAACCCTTTTGTTGATTCGTAGATTTTAAATTCTTTAATGACCAATTCAATATGAATTTTCATTAGGTATAATTATGGAAAATCACGTTTTTGAAACGAGAAAATTTCCATTCAATTATTTTAAACTAATCATGATAATAGTTCACCTAAATATCAAATGGAAATAAGACTTCATAAATTAAATGTCACAATGTTCAAAATTTGATCATAGTGAACTTCCAAAGTCGCTTGTTCTGTAGTAAAGTCTCGTGTATGGTAAATGAAGGGATAGTCACTGTAATATACGGATAAAGTGATGACTAATAGCAAACATGTGTTGGGCAAACGTTAGCATTACGTTGGCAAATTATGTTGGGTGGACGTAATTTTGCTCGTTTGCCCAACAGCAGAATGCCAACAAAGTTAACTACTTGCCAAACAATCTGCCAAGGTATTTAGATGGGAAATTATGTTGGGCCAACGTTGGCCCAACAACAGTTTGCCAATGCATTCTACAAACTGCCAACACGTAACATAAAATAACTGATTAATTAAAAAAATTAAAAAGATGTGATTAAGGAAAACAGTGCGTAATATATGTATTTAAAGGCACATAAGCTGTCAAATACATGTTCACCGATTTGACTCAAATTCTCATATTTGATTTATAACATACTAAAACGTATATCAGAATTACAAAAAGTCTAAAATTAACAGCTGATTCATAAACTGTCTGTGCTATTTAAAGTTTCTATCTATTATAGTTTTTAAGATATTAGACAAAAACGGGAAAAAATTGTAAAAATCATCATTTAAGGGCAATAACTCTTAATAAGTAGTTGACAAGATTTCGGCAATGTTGACTTTGTTTGTAGATCCTGATGTGCTGATCATTTTTGCTTTAAAAGATTCTATCTAGATATTATAGTTTTAAGATATTAAAGGAAGGACTGAAATATTTTTTCTGTCTGAAGAAATAACCTTAAAAATGTGGTGCACACTGAATAACGTAGCAGGTTATTTAAAAATGTGCACCACATTTTTGAGGTTATTTCGAAAAGACAGAAAAAATATTAGTCAGTCCTTATAATTTAATTCTAAATTCCATTCTAAGGAGTAAATCATGAAAAAACGTTGTTGACGTCACGGTCACATGACAAAATTATGTCTATGAGCTGATAGACAAAAATCTTTCAACCAATCAAAAGACGTGTTAATAATCCAAAATTGAATTATTAGGCAATAACGCCAAAAATTGGTAATAATTGTCATTAAGGGTAATAACTCTGGCCCACGTGGCTATATTGTTTATCCACGTGTACATTCACGTGTTATGTTTATTTACTTTAATAAACATTGACCGACCTTTAACTTGTGTTTAATTTTGAGTTTAAAGTTGCAACTTATGTTTCCCGAATTTCAAAAGGGGAAGAGTTTTCTTTGTTTATCAAATTACAGTATATAATCATTCGAAGCTCAGTTTTCAGTGCAGCTAACCCACCCTCCCACCCGTGGCTATTTATATGGATATGTATATATTTTTTATTTTATTTGTATACTGACTGTTTCTGTTTTGTCTTGGTAGATATTTCAACATGGCAGCGACCAGTGCAGATGTCATATGTGACGGACTCTTTATATGTTTGTTTATAATAAATTTATTAAATTTAGCTGCACAACTGGCGAGCTGATCCAATAATGATATGGTGTTCTATTAACTAGCCTAAGTGTTGCGGTTTAAGCATTAAATACTTTATGTTCGGTTGAGGAACAAATGAGAACATAATTTAATTTCAAAATACTCATTGTACACGGAACATTTTTGTCACATTTTTTAGTCTTGAATGACAGGGAATGATAATTTATGCTTGTGTATAAATGATACCTCAATCAATTGCTTTCAGCGAGGCAGGCCCGGACCTGTCACTGGTCTTGTTATTTTATTCGTTACTAAACTGTCTCGTTTACTTATACCCCATATCTCTTTGAATTTATTATCATATAAAAAAGGAGAATAACAGAAATGTGTGTTTTACGGAAATGTCTCTCTGACGTCATTCAACTACAATACGTTTGTTTACTTTCAAATTTGGGGTAATTGTCAAACGTACATTTTACCCATATCTTAATTAACAGAAATAAGACACTTTTCAAAAATTAGTTGAAGTATACAACGGATATTGAATCGGAAATAATCCGATCCGAATAAACTTTCTTTCATCCTTGAAATCAAATTCATATATTATATGTTTCCGTATGAACTTTCGAACTATAACAATAAAATACGTTGTCATCAATTTCTGTAAATCTAATCGCGTGAAAAGTCCATGGAACAGGAAATATTTTAATGACTATAATCAGATGATATAAAACAAACATTCATTCTGCCTTTAGCAAAACCATCAAACAAACAAATATGACCATGAATACGACTTTTAGTGAGATTTCAGAAGATATTAAACATCGAGCGTACATACTATATTGGAATGAGCAGAACACGGATTATCTAACACCCAATTCTTTCTTGTTGTCGATTTTTCTCCTGATCGGAGTACCGGGCAATTTAGCAGTTATTTTTGTCTATCAGTTCAGACTTAGTAAGAAGACAGATGGGCGATATTTTATAGTGCCGCTTGCTTGGACTGATACGAGCGCATTGTTAATAACTGGAGCATTTAATCTCACTCAGAACACGAAGTCAGTAATGTTCCCTGGATTCGGATCGTGTAAACTTTTAATATACTTAAGCTATGTTTCTACATGTATTTCACTATATCTACTGGGTGCTATAGCCATACAACGGTATTTAAAAATATGTAGGCCATTTGGTCGACAATTGAATTTGGTAGGGAAGCGTTGTTCTGTTTTTCTTTGCGCATTGGCATCAATTTTACTGTATAGCCCAGTGCTGTTTTACTATGGACTGGTAGAAATTAGAAACGCTTATCTTGGTAATGTTACTGGGCACCAGTGCAATAAGCTTCCTGGTTCCCCAACAGAACTGAAATGGTTGAAGATTTTTCAAGGACTCGGGGTTTTCGGAACTTTTTGCGATGTGATTACAATAACAATACTTTACGTTCTAATTACAAGAACGATAGTTAAGCAAATGGGGAAGATGAAAATAGTCAAATCGAATGTCAGTAACTCTTGCAGCACGCTAGACGCAACTGCAGGGACATATACTCCGAAACTACTTCAATCTGCAACGAGTGAAACAGAAACCAGCATTGATAGTCCGACTCAAGTATCCAAAGCACGGGAAATTCATCCCACTAAACCTGATCCACGAAAATCTGCTTATAGAATATCCTTCATGTTCATGACTATTTCTATTGTCGGATTTCTTGCATACTTGCCATCTTGGACATTAGTTATGATAGAAACGAACAATCCAGAGTTTTGGAAGAAACTTCCTTCTGCTTCTTTCCATATCTGCCTAACATTACGGCGAATGTACATGATTAATCATTTATGCAATCCTTTTATATATGGAGTATTCGATAAAGCTTTCCAGGAAGAGATGAGGAAACTGTTTGGTAAAAAGTGAAAAAGAAATCATGAAATCTACCTTCGTTGCGTTGAAAACATTTGAATTGTTTGTACAGTATACTCTGTTTACTTAGAA
This sequence comes from Mytilus californianus, assembly GCF_021869535.1. Lineage (NCBI taxonomy): Eukaryota > Metazoa > Mollusca > Bivalvia > Mytilida > Mytilidae > Mytilus > Mytilus californianus. The sequence goes on along the minus strand of NW_026262690.1, from coordinate 118,294,594 downwards.
TTAAAGTGGTAAGAGTTGTCTCGTTTATGAAATTAAAAAAGGGGTATAACGTTTATATTATTATATGACCAAATGATATCCGGCCACATAGCTAATAATAACTGCTGTTTGCTAAGTGTCCATTAAATAATTAAACAAATAAAGTTAGAAGGAATTTATGCAATAATTAATTGCAGATTTCAATGAATAAATTAATAATAATGTTTCAATTTTTCGCTAGATGAAAAAACAATTCTAGCCACCCAAACTTTTATTTGAAAATAGTCAAAGCCACACTTGCTGGTGTGTACAGTAAGACATAGTCATATTGGATAAAATTGAAAAGATGTTTGTAAAGAAAAGAACCCCACGGTTTGACTTGGATATAGATATATTTTCCCTAGACTTCTCCCGTCTGACAGTAAATCCCTTGGTAAAGTGAAACGTTCGTTTGGCTGTGCGGGATGTATAAATACGTTAAATCCCATGCCTCGTGTTGGTTGAGTGCAACGTTCTCTGCAACTTAAAAAAAAGTGTTGTTTTAATTGTTTACATCGCTGGGTAACTTCCGCTGCTGTTGGACTATCAGTCCCAAATGTATCATCAGTTCAGTTGTCATTAATTCGGTACTGACATGTTGTATAACAAAATAGAAAAGAAGGGTATGGGGTATCCATAATGACACTAAATCACTACTTGCACATAAAAGCAAAGGAACAGCGCTTTCACCTTTCTTTAATTGTCAGCGTGTTTTGTGCTGAGGCGGTGTAAAGCAAACACCAACCAACCAAAACATTTGAGTCGTGTGTACAGTATACACTGTTTACGTAAAATTAAAAGTGTTAGACATATCTCTGTAATAAATAAAGATGGTAACTTCTGTTTAAAATAACGAGAAATTGATTGATTGCATGATTTGTTAAATGTCTTGAATAATGGAATAAAGGGATTTAAGCAATAATTAATTGCCATTTTCAGTGAACAATAATTTTTCCTTTTTTTTCTAGATGAAAAAAAAATTTCTAGCCATTTGTACGTCAAACTTTTTAAAAACCATGTTCCTACTAAAGTCCAGAGTTCAAAATATATACTCACAAGACAGTCAACGCCCAATTCTTTCGCACCATTAATATACGTCTCTTAATCCCCTACTGGACATACCAAACTATCCTCAAGTCTCGAAATGGATTACTGATTCACTTTGACTTTTCTAAGTGTCTCACAAACAGTATATGTAAACAGGAACCCCTTAACCCTTGGCAGTCTCTTAATTTTCTGTGCTCAACACAAACCTTAATCATTAGCCCGGTCACTGCAGAAAAAAATGGACTTTAGAAAAGGCTTGATATCGCAGAAACAAAAACTTAGAACTAGATGATAATTTACCCTGAGAACAAAGAAGATAATCAATGTGCTCTGCAATAAACTCGAGCTTTCCATTCAAAAACGATTTAGCTTGCTTAGCAGTAATATGAGTCATAGATTGCTCAACCCTTATACCCTGCAAATATTTCTCAGCCTCAGGACAACAAATCGTATACCCATGACCGGATGTTAAATTCCCTCTATCAACCAATCCATGCAACTCGATTATCGATTTAAGCTGGTCCATCATAGATTATACCGTACCAGCAGCTAAACGAAAAGGACATGAGCAAGGCGAGGATCCCGGTTTACCTAAATATGCGCAAGAAATTTCATGTATCTGCGTTTTTCCCTCCTATCTTTTACAACTATAGTATTTGAATATGTTTTATGAAATTAGAAAACTTTTAAATTCCTTTTCAAACGCGAACTTCCACTTTTTATAACTTGCCTTGTCCACAAGACCATCAAGATATTTTAATCTTTTATCCACACACAAATCCTCTATCATCGGCGTTGAGATATCTGGACATCTATTTACGCAACTACAAACCTGTTGAACCTCAATACTACCATCAATAGGCCGGTAACCACAAACTTGACAATACTTGGGCAGCCGAAACAGTGAAGCAACCTTAAATTGAAACAAAATAGTAACTAAAACTGGAGACGTGCGACAATCAGATTCCAAATCAACCCTTTAACTAATTGTAGAAGGATAACACAAGATATCAATATCGCCTTTGCTACCCAAAATATACCGGCAGACTTCAAAATTGGAAAAGGAGTAAAATGCCGGATGGACTTCCCATTTCCACCTACCATGGAGGTATGTCCAAGACACAATGTAGTCTTGATATCGACGACAGATATCGAGTCGATATCGACAAATAATGATCCAAATGTTTATCTGCTACATTTTTATATATAAACAATTGATTTCTCCTGGTTCGTCTAATAAAGATGTCGATATCGACGACATCGACGATATCGAGTCGATATCGGCGCATCATGTTTCAAATGATTATCTATTACGATGATCTATATAGACAATTTAGTTTCTCCTGGTTCGTCTGTTTTATGATGTCGATCGGCGATATCGACGAAATCGAGTCGATATCGACACATTATGTTCCAAATGTCTATCTGTTTTACAGTTATGTATATAAACAATTATATAGTTTCTCCCCGATCGCCTATTTATGATGTCGATATCGACGATATCGACGACATCGTGTCGATATCGAAAACATATGATACAAATGTTTATCTCCTACAGTTATCTGTATAGACAATTTAGTTTTTCCTGGTTCGTCTGTTTAAAGATGTCGATATCGACGATATCGACGACATCGAGTCGATATCGACACATGTTACAAATGTTTATCTGCTACAATTATCTCTAAAGACAATTTAGTATTTCCTGGTTTGTCTGTTTAAATATGTCGACGATATCAATTCCATATCAACATTTAAACATTTTCTTCATAATTTGTTTCTCTATTTATTTCGTTTAGTTTAGTATACGTACCTTAATTACACATTAAGATAAGGGGATGATGCACGATTTTGCAATGAGACAACAGACCACCAAACACAAAAAGAATGAGGATGTTAACAACTATACGTCATCTTACAATCTTCACAACAAAGATTAACAATTATACCGGCATGACAAAATGTCAAATATTTCAAAAGGGAAAACAAACATCCTGATTTATGTATAAATGTTAAACAAAAATCAAATATGACCGACAGCAACGGACGACAACCACTTAATCAAAGAGCTCCCGAGAAGAGTCAATCACAGTAAGGATGTGGGGAGGTTAAACTTGAGCGTTAAAACTTCCCTTATATCTAGGACGGTGGTATAGCATCAATACATAAAATTCAACAAACGAGTACTCGAAACTATTCAAATAAAGTTAAAATCTAATTTCAACTAATAGATAAACCATGTTTTCTCTGTTTAAAATGGGAACAAATTCACATCCCATGGATTTGAATTTTACATAGAAAGTCATGTTTGTACTATATCTGCATTTTTAGATCTTTGTATGCAACCATATCTCACTTAGTTAACACCTAAATTACCATGTCAGCCATTGTCAATGTAATACAAGCAAAATTTTTTTTTTTTTTTTTTTTTTGAAGAATACATTAATGTGTTTTAAAGGGTACATTACTTTGGAGAAGTGACCACCTGATTGTCTTTTAAAAAAATAAATAGATTACAATTCAGCCATCATATATCCCTATATCAATCTAAGGTCTTAATTTAATCAGCTTGTATGTCTTATTTTCATTCATTATTGTAAGTCATCACCGATATCGAGTCGATATCGAGTCGACATTGTCGATATCGACGATATCGACATCAGGTTTTGTTATTGGTGTCGGAATCAAAATCTAGACCTGGTTATGATATGAGTGTATAAGTTCATCGATATCGATTCGATATTGTGTCGACATCTTGGTATGTCTTGGACATGTATCTACCATGGCGTTCGAGTTCAATGCCACAAGACCAGTGGAATAAGAACCAAACTTCATCTTCACTATCTCCCAACTTTTACAGGATAACTTAGTATCTACATATGAAATCCTTCGTGATTCCTTATCAGCCATATTATCACCAGATGAAAGATAATGCAAACTCAAGTCAGTATTACAAGAACTTGTGAGCGAAAACAATTTCTTCCAACACACCATTTAGGACAGGATCTCTACCACCCTCATTTCTCCATGCAATGACGACCGAAAGATTGTCACTAAATACCTCAACCCTGTGATCCTCAAGCTTTCCCTTAATAAAAACAATTGTATGTAGAACAGCATTAGCCTCCTCCTTATATTGGACGCCTACTGAATTTCTCCAAAAATCTCTAAACTCAATATCCTTCCACCAAGCACAATATAAGCTCCCCACTTGAATAAAGATGTGTCTGACGACAAAACCACTTGCAAATGCTTCTCCTTACGTCAAATAGCCAAACCAACCCGTTTATCTAGAAAGACCCAACATTCAATCTCTTTCCATGAATTTTAATTAATCTTAACAGATCTACTATTCTTACTAGCCAAGGTTATTGCCCTATTTAACTAACTTGAATACAAACGAGCAGCAGGGACAGCCAAATGAAAGGAAATGCATTTTCCAGAAAATCTTTGTAATGTCTTTAATGACACCACGTCCGCACCTAAAAGCGAATCTCTAAGAATGGCAAATGATACCTTTTCGTCCTCGAGCAACATAAAGGCTAATTTATGGGAAACACACCACATCCCATAAAAACTCAATGCCTTAGTAGAAATAAACCAAAAAATTTCCTACAAAATGTGATCATATCCAGATATTTCATCTAGTGACATCATAAAACAGTCTTTTTCTTAAATTCTAGATACCTCTTTCAGAATGTCAAATGGCAGATCTTTGATCCATAAATTTAGGAATCTTTCGTCATGACATAATCTGGGTTTTGATGGTTCTGCCGTTAACGATAAGACTAGATATGGAGGTTCACATTCACCAACCTTCCCCACCAATGAAATAGAGCCATTCTTAATTCTATCCAATAACGTTTCCGAAATAAAATCTATACAATTTTCACAAGATGAAAAGTTCTGATGATAGGCTGAGGGCGGTATATCCGCATAATAATGTTTCCCTTTAAAATTTCTACTAAAATGACGAAACATACTGTAAGGTATTTGGGGAATGTTCAAAAATAAAAACAAATAGGAATAAGATTGTGTCGGGTGACTTAAAATGAATATATACTTTATTCATTTCAACCTTGATAAGTATTTCATACTGATATTTATATTTGTGGCAGTAATCCACTATTTTTATAACCATCACCAGTAAAGATTCAAGTGTTTATAAAATATGAAAAGGGGGGAGCAGTACATCAGCTAAAATATAAATTTCCAAGTCATGTTTGTACATGAGTTTGAAATAAGGAAGATAATTTTCCAGTAAATCAAATGTTTAATGTATAAATAAAGGCAACAGTAGTATACCGCTGTTCGAAACTCATAAATCGATAGAGATAAAAACAAATCCGGGTTACAAACTAAAACTGAGGGAAACGCATCAAATATAAGAGGAGAACAACGACACAACAAAAACACAACATTAAACTGTAACACACACAGAAACGAACTATAATATAACAATGGCCATTTTCCTGACTTGGTACAGGACATTTTAAGAAAAAAATGGTGGGTTGAACCTGGTTTTGTGGCATGCCAAACCTCCCGCTTTTATGGCAACGTCAAACACAACACCAAAACGACAACATCACATGACAGGACCACAATACAAATAAATGGGAGAACATATAGGACAAAGGAACACACGAATAATAGCTAGCAGAAGGTACTAGGCTTAAAATTCAATACGCCAGACGTGCGTCTCGTCCACACAAGACTAACCAGTGACGCTCAGATAAAAAAAGTTTGAAAGCCAAAACAAGTACAAAGCTGAAGAGCACCGAGGACCAAAACTTCCAAAAAGTTGCGCCTTACACGGCTAGGATTTTCTGCCTGGGACAAGAACATCCTTATTATTTAGAATAATTTATAATTTTGCAAACAGTAAATATTATAAAATGACTATATAATAGATATACATGATAAAACCAAAGTGGGGACTAACTACAGAATAAAAACGGATACATTACATAAAACAACTTAATCCAACATCTAAAAATACACAGCCGAGTTAGCTAAAGCCTCAACGCACAAAGTTACGTCACATTCGAAATTCTAAAAAAACACACAAAGTGACGTCACATATGAATTTGTAAAAATATTTCCCAAAAATAAGATAGGATTAGGATTGATTCAAGATAGATTTGTAATACTGCCATTACATTTATTAATAACAGTAGAGGTTTTCATTTGTTTACATTTGTTGTACAGGTGTCACGGCAGAGAATGTGTGTAATTTATCATAGTTTACCTTTTCCGTATAAATTAACAACCAATTCTCATATTGAGAACTATTTCTTGAAACCAAATATATACTTTTCATAACTTTTATGCTTTATAAACAATGGGTAGACACATGAATACATCTCTTCACTGATCGGCGATTTTGCCGTCTGCCATTTTGTTGGGAACGAAACGTCGATTTCTATCTCGCTAAATACCAGTTCGTCCCCTTAACAATTGATCTATTATTGTATTTTTAATACCACATAATTTATTTTTATGGTTATATCCTGCTGGACACAAATATATTATAAATATTTAGAATGAGGAGATGAACTATGTTTTTTTGTAACTTACTTCTATGTACTTGCGTATATCGTCTGATAAATCAAAGCGCACGTAGTGGTGTCCGATTGCATATTTCAAATTACTTTATTTGATACTATGAGCTCTAATGCTTAGTTTTAATATTTTTTGTTAAAGGACAATCAAAGGACAACTCGAGAAGATTTCAATTCAATGTTTTTCAATATCTTAATATTGTATAGTTCCGGCTTACCGCAAAGGACAAGTAACCAATTGGATCAGTATGACACGTGACACTTTTGTAAATATAAAGCCGAGCACTCAGTAATAGCAGATAGCCCAAAGTTCTGCTGACGGCAAGTTCAAAAAGCGAATACAACGCAAATCTTAATAAAATTGTAAACATAGCAGTAAAAAAGCTTAAGTGAGCATAAGGATAACCAATGGAATATTAATAGCCGTCTTTTTGTACAGTAAGTTTTCACCCTCCACGTCGGACACCACTAATATGAATTTGGGCTGTATATTTAGTTCATATGCAATATATTGTATACAAATAATAGGATTGTCAGTAATTCTTTATTTAATAATATTATTTAAGCAGTTCAACAAATAAAACTGTTCACATCGAAATGTTACTCTATTTTATCAATCTTGGACACATTCAATAAAATGAATATGCATTTACACTGATAAAACTAACTTGCAGCTGGAGGACGTGCATTCAAAATTAAAAACTATGGAAAGCGGTTAGTACCACAAATAGCACAGAACAAATAAAAACAGATAGCCGTTTAGTACACATATACTAATCAATCAGAGGAACCATATCAAACACATAACTGACGAAGTTTTATACACATATAGAGATGCTCCGGGGAGCAGATACTGCATTTCATGAGCGTTTGTTAGTAAACTGCACAACATAGAATAGAACAGGATACTTTAGGGTGGCTTACAATTTGGTGTCAGAAGTGGGATGCGAAAGTTATAATTTGCATCCAAAATACGAATCATAGAATAAACTGTCACTTAACAATGTGGTTTAAGCCCGACGTGGTAGATTTACTGTACAAAAAAAAATTATAATCGTAAGATATGAAACAACACATAAAACTCTTTATTTCGAATATGGCTGATGCTTATAGGAACTCCCCAGACCCTAAAATAAATTTCCGTAGGGAAAAAGATATATATGGCTTATGACAAGAGGATCAAATACATACTGATGACAATGATAAGAAATCTTTTTTACAAGGACATGGTGATTAAGAAGCTCAGAGACCTAAAGGACGGGATGAATATCAGAGACATGTAAGACAAAACAAAAGAGAGACAAAAGTAACACTTAAACCTGAACCCTTCTCTGGAGGTATTTTAAAATTTTGATTCGATTTAAGAATGAGATCATCTTCACAAGTGGAGGTGAAGTGCTGATAATGTCATATGACATTCAGGACTAGAAGACAACTTAAAAACCATCTGGTAGCAGCGCCACACAAACGACTATCTGTCATATACGTTTGGTGACCTGAGGAGAAGACATATGGGAGAATGGTAGATCTGAAGGAACACATCATGGCAAACTGGAGCTAATGCCATACATTATAGCAAACGTTGAAAATAATTGGACATGATAGAATGAGAATGAACTTTTTTTTCAAGGACAAATTCCCAAAGGTCAACAAAATTTAAGATAAAATATACCCATTAATTTTTCGAACTCGGATATAAGCACCTTTTGTCATAACTTTCCTGGAGCACATTTTTCTTCAATCTAGCAAATTCTTGAACGATATCAGGGTCATGACCTTCGAAATTACCGGGATCAAACTTTTCCCATGTAAGAACAGGTTCGCCTTTAGGATTCTAGGCATGGTCATGCTTCTATAAAATAGAAATATCCAAATACATTTTATAAAGTTTCCTCACTTCATTAACCGCAAAATGCTGGACAATATACAAAATGGTTTAATCACCGAAAATATTGGCGACTCTCTATAGGAGTTATTCCCCGTACGTGAATTTATATTGTCATGAAAATACGAATGGTGTTCTGTAGATAGGACAGGTATATGAGTCATTATTTTACCCCTGAATTGCCAGACTAGTGAAATCATTGAAGACTTGAAAAATGATGTTAATTTTATTGATAAATGAATAGGTCTAGGATTATAAATATAAGCACAGTAGTATACTGCTGTTCAATTGTCATAAATCGATTGGGCGAAAACAGATTTATGTCATCTGGTCATTCTTTTTCATTAGGTCACGTGTATTGTTACTATGATTTCATTAACATGTGAAGAATGGCATATTTGACCTAAAATGGCTATTTGGGATTTTTAGGACAAAATTGATATACACCGAGGCCTTACCCAGAAAGATATTTTACACATATTAAATTTTTTGTTTACATCTTGTAGCATTAGTTATATTTGTGGTAAAGTCTTGGCTCATGTCCGAATATTAATGACTAGATTTCAAAATTAAAATTGTTTTTTGGCCGTATTTAAAGTTTTTCAGCAACTGCAAGAAGTATGATGCTCCTAATGCAAACAAGAAAGAAAAAAATCTTCAATACAAATACTGATATCTGACACACTAATGTATTATGAAAATCTGAATGATGTTATTTGGTAGATTCATTACACTTTTCAAAAAATGCCTCACCATTCCTTCTATTGCTGTTACAAAATTAAGGAAATGGTTTTAATTGAGGAATGCATCGTCCTAGTGTATATCTCTGATTCCTTTTCCGGATTTTGCTAAACGTTTGGGCCCTTTTCGGTTATATCAGTTGATCAACGTTCTATTAAGTTTCAGATTTTTAATATTTTGACATTGAACTGAAGGGACATTTATTCTCTAGTGGTCTCCTACCGGCAAAAGCGAAGGGGGGTCTAGGCTTGCACTCCGTCCGTACGTCTGTCTGTCATGCCTGAAGATATTGAGTTGATATTCGGTGTATAGTTTAACCATGACCAGTTATAGATCAAGTTTTAATATTGTTCGGTTAAGATGATTTTCGTGGCAGAATTAATGTCCTGACTTAGAAAATTTACGCAAATAGTCCACACTTGCCCGTCATGCTTGAAGATATCGATTTGATATTGTTATATTGTTTTACCATGACAGGTTATAGATGAAGTTCGAATTTTGTTCGGTTCTGATGATTGTTTTGGCCTTGGACTTGGAAAATTCAGGCAAATAATCAGTTTTCATCATTTTTTTCGCATTTTGTTCCAACTACAATGAATTTTTAACCGTTAGGAGAATATGTATCTCCACGCAATACTCTCAGAGTGCTTGTTTATTGTTGCAATGCGCATCTAGTGCAGTATAATTGTTATCGTTATTGTTTATACGACTAACTTTCTTGTTTTTGCCTTTAATCACAACAAATATAATAATAGATAGATAAAAACAAACAAAAAAATCAAATACTATCAGCAATACAAGATGTACAAAAAGCCAATATGGTGGAAACCATTGAATGATATCTTTTAGGAGTTATTGACCTGAAATGACGAATCTTAGCGTATTTTTGCATACTGTCTCGAAAACTGTAATAGATTGGTAGAAATTGTAGTAACCAGCAACAAAAATGATCAGCAATACATGATCTACTCAGTCTTCAGTTTTTTATGTTGTGTTTTGTGTAGACACATAATGCGAAATTGTAACCTATAACGTAACTGGACTTTTAATTATCAGTAATAAATGATAAGAATGATATTAATCTAAACTTTTAGCGTACCCTGTATAGCGTGATCGTTGACTTAAGAATCGAACTCGTTTTTCAATACAATAGAATGATATGAGTATATTTTTGTACGTACATCCATCCCATACTTTTTTTAAGTCAACCAATCCGAAAGTTAGGCGACCTATTGTATTTGTTCCGTCCCGTTTCGTAAACTATCTTTTTTTTAACCTTGTCCGACCATTATCTTTGAAATAATAAGGAACGGAAACTTTCTATTTGGTAAAATGTTGGATCATTATTCCTACATGTTCATTCGGCATTTTCAATTACAACCGCAGGTACACTTATTTATTTTAGAAGCCCAAACAGGCCAGGAATAAGGGGGGATTACTATAATTACTGTGAAAGTACTTTTATTCGTAGGACCAATTTTCGTGGTTTGAGCAAAGGTTTCAGGTTTGTTCGTTCTTAAATTCGTGGATTTAAGTTTTTTGAAGAAAAAAATCGAGTGAGAAATATAAAGTTATCAGAAACGACGATTCTTGAAAATAATCGACTGCTGATTTATAATGATTTGTGGGACTTTCAAAATAAGGTGTTAATTTTCACTTTCTTGTTCGTCTTTCATTGCTGACAGCATTCATTAACTTTTTGAATAAAATAACTGCTTTCGGATAGGAGCTGTGTTTACAAATCATCTCGATTGAAGGAAATTGCAAAGTAAAAATTTTGATTGTTGCACACGTGAATTCAAAAGTAATGACATTAATTAACATGAAATCAACAGATTAACGATCATCAAAGGTTTTAATTGGGCCATAAACATGTCACTTAAAGAAAGCGGTTGCATAAAAGAAATGTAATTTGAATTGTAGAATTTATTTCTTATGAAATAAACAAGCAAGACCAGTATGATTATTTTCGGATGAGAATTATGAGGAAATAAAATGAACACTTCAACATCAGGCTTATCATAACCGGAAATCTAACTCTTATCGATCGTAACTATTATTTTAATGAGAATTAAAAGGTTAAAAGTCGTAGAGTTGAGGTTTTTTTAAAGGACTAAATGGGTAAAATCCTGTCTGAAGTTGTATATATATAGTTCATAGAGTGTTTGCTTATATTCGATGTATTTTCTAGATTCAATTAACAACGCCCGTTTCCATGTATTCAAACCTACATGGGGATCTTTCCATCTATGATCTGATTTAGACAACAGTTGTTTTATTTCGTTGGACACTTAAATTCGTGGATAAACCCATCCACAAAACTTAGTACCCCACAAATAAAAGTACTTTCACAGTAATAAGCATCACAATCGAGAAACCAATAATTCGTTGTGAATGCAAATGTTTTTGTCCCAAGAAAAGCCCACTTGCATAGTTAAAGAGGCACAAAGGAGGCAAAATATCAACTTTTGTTTGTTAATCGCCAAAACTATAAGCAATGTAAACTTGATATTTCCCATGTTATAATAGGTCCAGATTTTGCTTTGTTTAAATGTTGTATGTTTGTCCCCCGCCGACGCGTTGCTGGGGGCACAGCAATACCGGGCGTCCGTCCTGTCTTTTAAGCTCTCTTATGTGTACAATTCTGGCTATTTTTTTTATTAAACTTATATCAAAGGTTATAATGGGCCCTTTTCGGTTATATCAGTTGATCAACGTTCTATTAAGTTTCAGATTTTTAATATTTTGACATTGAACTGAAGGGACATTTATTCTCTAGTGGTCTCCTACCGGCAAAAGCGAAGGGGGGTCTAGGCTTGCACTCCGTCCGTACGTCTGTCTGTCATGCCTGAAGATATTGAGTTGATATTCGGTGTATAGTTTAACCATGACCAGTTATAGATCAAGTTTTAATATTGTTCGGTTAAGATGATTTTCGTGGCAGAATTAATGTCCTGACTTAGAAAATTTACGCAAATAGTCCACACTTGCCCGTCATGCTTGAAGATATCGATTTGATATTGTTATATTGTTTTACCATGACAGGTTATAGATGAAGTTCGAATTTTGTTCGGTTCTGATGATTGTTTTGGCCTTGGACTTGGAAAATTCAGGCAAATAATCAGTTTTCATCATTTTTTTCGCATTTTGTTCCAACTACAATGAATTTTTAACCGTTAGGAGAATATGTATCTCCACGCAATACTCTCAGAGTGCTTGTTTATTGTTGCAATGCGCATCTAGTGCAGTATAATTGTTATCGTTATTGTTTATACGACTAACTTTCTTGTTTTTGCCTTTAATCACAACAAATATAATAATAGATAGATAAAAACAAACAAAAAAATCAAATACTATCAGCAATACAAGATGTACAAAAAGCCAATATGGTGGAAACCATTGAATGATATCTTTTAGGAGTTATTGACCTGAAATGACGAATCTTAGCGTATTTTTGCATACTGTCTCGAAAACTGTAATAGATTGGTAGAAATTGTAGTAACCAGCAACAAAAATGATCAGCAATACATGATCTACTCAGTCTTCAGTTTTTTATGTTGTGTTTTGTGTAGACACATAATGCGAAATTGTAACCTATAACGTAACTGGACTTTTAATTATCAGTAATAAATGATAAGAATGATATTAATCTAAACTTTTAGCGTACCCTGTATAGCGTGATCGTTGACTTAAGAATCGAACTCGTTTTTCAATACAATAGAATGATATGAGTATATTTTTGTACGTACATCCATCCCATACTTTTTTTAAGTCAACCAATCCGAAAGTTAGGCGACCTATTGTATTTGTTCCGTCCCGTTTCGTAAACTATCTTTTTTTTAACCTTGTCCGACCATTATCTTTGAAATAATAAGGAACGGAAACTTTCTATTTGGTAAAATGTTGGATCATTATTCCTACATGTTCATTCAGCATTTTCAATTACAACCGCAGGTACACTTATTTATTTTAGAAGCCCAAACAGGCCAGGAATAAGGGGGGATTACTATAATTACTGTGAAAGTACTTTTATTCGTGGGACCAATTTTCGTGGTTTGAGCAAAGGTTTCAGGTTTGTTCGTTCTTAAATTCGTGGATTTAAGTTTTTTGAAGAAAAAAATCGAGTGAGAAATATAAAGTTATCAGAAACGACGATTCTTGAAAATAATCGACTGCTGATTTATAATGATTTGTGGGACTTTCAAAATAAGGTGTTAATTTTCACTTTCTTGTTCGTCTTTCATTGCTGACAGCATTCATTAACTTTTTGAATAAAATAACTGCTTTCGGATAGGAGCTGTGTTTACAAATCATCTCGATTGAAGGAAATTGCAAAGTAAAAATTTTGATTGTTGCACACGTGAATTCAAAAGTAATGACATTAATTAACATGAAATCAACAGATTAACGATCATCAAAGGTTTTAATTGGGCCATAAACATGTCACTTAAAGAAAGCGGTTGCATAAAAGAAATGTAATTTGAATTGTAGAATTTATTTCTTATGAAATAAACAAGCAAGACCAGTATGATTATTTTCGGATGAGAATTATGAGGAAATAAAATGAACACTTCAACATCAGGCTTATCATAACCGGAAATCTAACTCTTATCGATCGTAACTATTATTTTAATGAGAATTAAAAGGTTAAAAGTCGTACAGTTGAGGTTTTTTTAAAGGACTAAATGGGTAAAATCCTGTCTGAAGTTGTATATATATAGTTCATAGAGTGTTTGCTTATATTCGATGTATTTTCTAGATTCAATTAACAACGCCCGTTTCCATGTATTCAAACCTACATGGGGATCTTTCCATCTATGATCTGATTTAGACAACAGTTGTTTTATTTCGTTGGACACTTAAATTCGTGGATAAACCCATCCACAAAACTTAGTACCCCACAAATAAAAGTACTTTCACAGTAATAAGCTTCACAATCGAGAAACCAATAATTCGTTGTGAATGCAAATGTTTTTGTCCCAAGAAAAGCCCACTTGCATAGTTAAAGAGGCACAAAGGAGGCAAAATATCAACTTTTGTTTGTTAATCGCCAAAACTATAAGCAATGTAAACTTGATATTTCCCATGTTATAATAGGTCCAGATTTTGCTTTGTTTAAATGTTGTATGTTTGTCCCCCGCCGACGCGTTGCTGGGGGCACAGCAATACCGGGCGTCCGTCCTGTCTTTTAAGCTCTCTTATGTGTACAATTCTGGCTATTTTTTTTATTAAACTTATATCAAAGGTTATAATGGGCCCTTTTCGGTTATATCAGTTGATCAACGTTCTATTAAGTTTCAGATTTTTAATATTTTGACATTGAACTGAAGGGACATTTATTCTCTAGTGGTCTCCTACCGGCAAAAGCGAAGGGGGTCTAGGCTTGCACTCCGTCCGTACGTCTGTCTGTCATGCCTGAAGATATTGAGTTGATATTCGGTGTATAGTTTAACCATGACCAGTTATAGATCAAGTTTTAATATTGTTCGGTTAAGATGATTTTCGTGGCAGAATTAATGTCCTGACTTAGAAAATTTACGCAAATAGTCCACACTTGCCCGTCATGCTTGAAGATATCGATTTGATATTGTTATATTGTTTTACCATGACAGGTTATAGATGAAGTTCGAATTTTGTTCGGTTCTGATGATTGTTTTGGCCTTGGACTTGGAAAATTCAGGCAAATAATCAGTTTTCATCATTTTTTTCGCATTTTGTTCCAACTACAATGATTTTTTAACCGTTAGGAGAATATGTATCTCCACGCAATACTCTCAGAGTGCTTGTTTATTGTTGCAATGCGCATCTAGTGCAGTATAATTGTTATCGTTATTGTTTATACGACTAACTTTCTTGTTTTTGCCTTTAATCACAACAAATATAATAATAGATAGATAAAAACAAACAAAAAAATCAAATACTATCAGCAATACAAGATGTACAAAAAGCCAATATGGTGGAAACCATTGAATGATATCTTTTAGGAGTTATTGACCTGAAATGACGAATCTTAGCGTATTTTTGCATACTGTCTCGAAAACTGTAATAGATTGGTAGAAATTGTAGTAACCAGCAACAAAAATGATCAGCAATACATGATCTACTCAGTCTTCAGTTTTTTATGTTGTGTTTTGTGTAGACACATAATGCGAAATTGTAACCTATAACGTAACTGGACTTTTAATTATCAGTAATAAATGATAAGAATGATATTAATCTAAACTTTTAGCGTACCCTGTATAGCGTGATCGTTGACTTAAGAATCGAACTCGTTTTTCAATACAATAGAATGATATGAGTATATTTTTGTACGTACATCCATCCCATACTTTTTTTAAGTCAACCAATCCGAAAGTTAGGCGACCTATTGTATTTGTTCCGTCCCGTTTCGTAAACTATCTTTTTTTTAACCTTGTCCGACCATTATCTTTGAAATAATAAGTAACGGAAACTTTCTATTTGGTAAAATGTTGGATCATTATTCCTACATGTTCATTCAGCATTTTCAATTACAACCGCAGGTACACTTATTTATTTTAGAAGCCCAAACAGGCCAGGAATAAGGGGGGATTACTATAATTACTGTGAAAGTACTTTTATTCGTGGGACCAATTTTCGTGGTTTGAGCAAAGGTTTCAGGTTTGTTCGTTCTTAAATTCGTGGATTTAAGTTTTTTGAAGAAAAAAATCGAGTGAGAAATATAAAGTTATCAGAAACGACGATTCTTGAAAATAATCGACTGCTGATTTATAATGATTTGTGGGACTTTCAAAATAAGGTGTTAATTTTCACTTTCTTGTTCGTCTTTCATTGCTGACAGCATTCATTAACTTTTTGAATAAAATAACTGCTTTCGGATAGGAGCTGTGTTTACAAATCATCTCGATTGAAGGAAATTGCAAAGTAAAAATTTTGATTGTTGCACACGTGAATTCAAAAGTAATGACATTAATTAACATGAAATCAACAGATTAACGATCATCAAAGGTTTTAATTGGGCCATAAACATGTCACTTAAAGAAAGCGGTTGCATAAAAGAAATGTAATTTGAATTGTAGAATTTATTTCTTATGAAATAAACAAGCAAGACCAGTATGATTATTTTCGGATGAGAATTATGAGGAAATAAAATGAACACTTCAACATCAGGCTTATCATAACCGGAAATCTAACTCTTATCGATCGTAACTATTATTTTAATGAGAATTAAAAGGTTAAAAGTCGTACAGTTGAGGTTTTTTTAAAGGACTAAATGGGTAAAATCCTGTCTGAAGTTGTATATATATAGTTCATAGAGTGTTTGCTTATATTCGATGTATTTTCTAGATTCAATTAACAACGCCCGTTTCCATGTATTCAAACCTACATGGGGATCTTTCCATCTATGATCTGATTTAGACAACAGTTGTTTTATTTCGTTGGACACTTAAATTCGTGGATAAACCCATCCACAAAACTTAGTACCCCACAAATAAAAGTACTTTCACAGTAATAAGCTTCACAATCGAGAAACCAATAATTCGTTGTGAATGCAAATGTTTTTGTCCCAAGAAAAGCCCACTTGCATAGTTAAAGAGGCACAAAGGAGGCAAAATATCAACTTTTGTTTGTTAATCGCCAAAACTATAAGCAATGTAAACTTGATATTTCCCATGTTATAATAGGTCCAGATTTTGCTTTGTTTAAATGTTGTATGTTTGTCCCCCGCCGACGCGTTGCTGGGGGCACAGCAATACCGGGCGTCCGTCCTGTCTTTTAAGCTCTCTTATGTGTACAATTCTGGCTATTTTTTTTATTAAACTTATATCAAAGGTTAATATCAACGTATCTAGAAAAAGTTCGAAAATCAGTGCCGATCAAACATTTTCAAAAAAGTAATGCCCTTTGGAAATATTGATTATATGTAAAATTGCATTGTCAGCGTTCTCGAGTGTACAATCTTTTAAAGATTTTTATCAAATTAACATCAAAGGTTTATATCAGCATTGTCTGGAACAGGTTCGAAAATCAGCGCGATCTAATATTTTTAAATCAGTTATGCCCCTTGATAATATTAATTATATGGAATTATGCTTTGTATCCGCTCCCAATCTTAGATTATTCTAAATTGTTCATAAACAAACTTTTAAAGATAAAATATGCGTAACCCGGGGGCACTAAAACTCTGTTCTTGTATTCAGCTACAGGACAAATACGCAGCTAGGGGGGTTTTAAAGGGGAATTTTTAATATGTTTACTTAAAAACTCAAACTTGTAAGAGCCTGAATTTTGTCAGGTCTTTTATCGGATTTATTCAAGATTAAAATTTTTAACACCCGAAACTATTGGTTTAGGCGATTTTTGTGTCAACATCCTACAACAATATTGTTATTGTATACTTGACAACAAAAAAGCCATTCTCGACGACAGATGGAAAATACACGAAACAAACTGAAGTGAATATTGAACCGAACTGGAAACAGTCCGACCGGAATAAACTTTGTTGCATCCTTGAAATTGAATTTTTGAATATGTTTCCGCCTGAACGTTCAAACTGTTACAATAAAATACAATGGCACTTATTTGAGCAAGTCACGTGAAGCTGTCGTGTAAAAGGAAATGTGTTTATGGATATAGTCATATGATATATAACAAATAGTCATTGCGCCTTTTACTTATTCTTGAACGACATGTTTTAGAATAATGACAATGAATTCAAATTTCAGTGATATTTTAGAAGACGTTTCACGTCAAGAGAACATACTCTATTGGAACGAATAGAAAGCGGAATTTCTAACACCTAATACTATCTTGTTGCCGATTTTTCTTTTCATTGGAGTACCGGGTAATTTAGCCGTTATTTTTATCTATCAATGTTGCCTTAGTAAGAAGACAAATGAGCGATATTTCATAGTACCGCTGGCTTGGACTGATACTTTTGCATTGTTAATAACTGGAGCCATCAACCTCACACAGAACACGAGGCAAGTGATGTTTCCGGGATTCGGAGCATGTAAATTGTTAATGTACACGAGCTATGTATCTATAAGCATTTCACTATACATTTTGGTCGCTATTGCCGTAAAACGGTATTTGAAAATATGTAGACCCTACGGGCAGCAAATGATATTGATTTGGAGGCGCCGTTCTGTGTATATTTGCGTACTATCATCAGTTTCAACGTATTTACCAGTGTTATTTTACTATGGAAGCGTAGAAATAAGAAACCCTTATCTTGGTAATGTTACTGGCTACCAATGCAATAAGCTTCCTAGTTCCAAAAGCAAGCGGAAATAGTTTATGATTTTCCAAGGATTTGGGGTTTTTGCCACATTTTGTGTTGTCATTATAGTAACAGTTCTATACATACTGATAACAAAAGTGATAATTAAGCATGCATGGAAGAGGAACGCTAAACTGGCACCAGCTGTGAAACATCAGACAACAGAAGATATTCTTCTACCCCAAACAAGAGAAACAAAAACGAAGATGAACATTACTACTCGCGCAACTGAAGAACGGGTCATTTCGACTAAACCTGACCAACAAAAATCTACTTTCAGAATATCCTTTATGTTTATGACTATTTCGTTAGTTGGTTTTCTTGCTCACTTGCCATCTTGGACTTTATTATTTATAGAAACCAATATCCTTCGGTTTGGAAAAACATGTCTTCGGTTTCTTTTCACATCTGCCTTACATTACGGAGAAAGTACATGGTTAATCATTTGTGCAATCCTTTTATATATGGATTATTTGATAAAGCTTTCCGGGCAGAAGTGAAGAAACTGTTTAGCAAGAAGTTACAGAGTTAAAACAAATCTATTTTTGCCTTCTATTTTGAATATTTGATGTTATTGGGATATAATGTATTGTATAATAAAACTTAACTCCAAATAGAAAAATTATATTGCTCTAAAAGAAAATTCAGATAGATATTCCCATTTGATATTAACTAGATAATCTAAAGACCCTGTGTACCTCATCTTGATTTTTGTGCATCTTTAACAATGCCAAATCTCCAGCTTTATAGTCTAACATGATAGACTAGAATATAAATTGCTGATTATTTTTGCTATTTACAGTTTCTCTCTATTACAAGTGAGAGGTTTAGCTAGCTATAAAACCAGGTTTAATCCACCATTTTTTACATAAGAAAATGCCTGTACCAAGTCAGGAATATGACAGTTTTTATTCATTCTTTTGATGTGTATGAGCTTTTGATTTTGCCATTTGGTTAGGGACTTTCCGTTTAGAATTTTCCTCGGAGTTCGGTATTTTTGTCATTTTACTTATTATAGATTTTGTCCAAAATGTAATACAATGACATTTTGTGGATCTGGTACGGGTGATCATTTTTTAGGTTTACATTTTCTACTTGCCCATCATACTTTTCCAGAGAATTGACAAAACTATGAAAGTAAATCTCAAGATGTCATTTAAGGTCAATTACCCCTATTTGAAGTATCCCTAAGGTTTCAGCCAATAGCCATGTATGTATATCTTGTTTTGATGATAAATTTTGTTGTGGTTTTTTTAGCTTCTTTTTCATCATTGGCTAAAACACTATCAGCAAAAAGCCGTCCGGGCAATAACATATCAGATATAACAATAGTATAAATAATTGACCACTGTATATATTTCTAATTTTTTTCCTAAAATCATCAAATATCGAAACCCAATGCATAGATTGTTGGTCATAACTGATATGTTATTGCCCGGACGGCTTTTTGCTGATAGTGTTTTAGCCAATGATGAGAAGACTGTATTTCGAAGTGTATGGCCTTTGAAAATTAAAAGGATGCCTTCTGATCAGAAAAAAAGGGATTGTAGAAAAATTGTCACTTGAAACTGGTAACCTAGTAACTCCTCGCGAAAAATTTCAACTTTTAAGAATTGCCATTGGAACGGCTGTATGGTGACCATTAGTTGTTTAAATCTACGTCATTTGTATCGGTTGAATGGCTGTTTCATTGGCTATCATAGCACATCCCCTTATTTTATATCTTTTATCCGAAAAATTCTCATCAAATGAACTCATAAAAAATACCATGATTATAATTGTGAACGCCAGACGCGCGTTTCGTTTACAAAAGTCATATCAATGACGCTCGAATAAAAAAAGTTAAAAACCAAAATTAAATCCGAAACTGAAGAGCACAGAAGACCCACAATACGAAAGGTTTTGCCAAATACAGTGAAGGTAATCTTATTCCTGAGGGTAGATACCAGTTTCAAGTGACAATTTTTCTACAATCCCTTTTTTTCTGATCAGAAGGCATCCTTTTAATTTTCAAAGGCCATACACTTCGAAATACAGTCTTCTCGGAAATCACCATCATCAATCCGTTTGAAGCAATCTGGGAAAATACAAATAAGTAGTAATAAGTACTGCATCGGTGGAAGGGTGCTGTCTTCGTAGATTGTATTCCCGACTCCGTGAAATATGTTTTGCTACTTCGCTAAGCGCATGAAATTATGATTCAAACAAATCACAACAATATAGCAACATGTTTTCATTTGATGTGAAGCTTTTTTGATATTTAATAAGAGAGAACGGAAAAGAGACAAAAACAATTAAATTGACGTTTCATAATGAATATTACTACACAAAATAATGCATACAGAAAGACAGTTTTCAAATTATGTACTTTTTCTGGTATTTTTTATTTTCACCTTTTCTTTTGGTTATTCACATTTCATCTGGTTGCAAGCATCTAATTCTTTAAGATTGTATTTCGTGTAACTACATACAGACGTAAAACTATTAGGTGAATTGTCAATCGTCATCTTTTTGACAAGACCTTTCAAAATGAATGTATGATTTTTTTTTAATAATAGCATTAACGGTACTATTTTAATTTGCACCAGATGCACATTTCGGCAATTACTGTCTCTTCAGTGATGCCCGAGGCCAAAATATTTGAATATCCAAAATTATATTAGATAGTTATTATAGGATTCCATCGTTTTAGAATGGAAAAACAAATAGGGTGATTCAAAAGACTGATGTTTTATGTCCGAATAGAACGTAACAATCATGACTGCATGACTACGCGTTTTTCCATGACAACGTTGCAACAATACGTGTGAATATTTAAAACAAATCAAATTATCAATTTGAATTTTTTTTATAAATATCTTTTTTTAAAGCTCTTCTTTAATTGAAGTAAATAGGATTGTAAAAGAGTCGACCATGCGAAATTTTAGGATGTTAGCGCTTCATATAAAATTGGCCGTGGCCAACGCTGCAACACTCCAACAAAATTGAAAAAGATTCCTTCAATTCTTTTGTAAAATTATATTTTTCATATGTTTGTGCCACGAATGACAAGAGCGAAATGACTGTCAGATTTTCTGATAGGTAGCAAAATTTTGAATCTTTACCGCTGATTATTTGTGTGCAAATTTTACTCTTCAAATTCATTCCATTCACTGTAATTTTGTTATTTTCCGATTCGTACAGTTATAGCATATTACGCTGAATGGGGTATGTAAATTAAGACATTATATAGAATTAAGACTTGTTAGATATTCTCCGTTACTTTTTTTACTGTTTCAGCCCATAAAAATACATTTCGTTATTTATCCTGTTTGTCGAAAGATGCGAATTTTGATAATTATTTTCCAAAATTAAAAAAATAACAAAACCTTTTCTACCGACATTTACTTATACAAACTTACAGAAGTTGCTACAATGGAATTTTATAAGATAAAGAGAAAATGAGAACAGCAAATTTGATGATAAAACCTAGGGCTTAAAATAAATGATGATTATTTTTACCCATTTTTTCTTAGTTATCTTCATAACTATTAGATAGAGAAGATTATAAACAACAACAAAAGCACCAACACATAGTCCATAAATAATAAAGTGATGGAAATCATCAATTTTCTACTTTTTTGTGTTTTATTTTGTAAAAAATTACATTTCAACAAAAATGTTCTTTTGTTTGGACCTTGATCAAACGGGGTCACAATCTTACTGATTGCTTCTGTTGCTGCTGATTTTATAAATTGCATACTATTGCCAGGAGAACGATTCAGGCCATAGGAAGCTTCTAATTTCTTATCATTGTCCAATTTCGAAAGATCACATAAGTTGACGGGGTTTAGAAAAATTTTCAGACTTTGACTTCTATTTTGGCAGAAAAAATTTGACTTATAAGTTAAAATTTGATACACAAAACGAACGTTTAAAAGGTTGGATTGCCTTAAAAGAGTTCATAAGGAAGTGGGAACTTGTGCATATAACAGCATATAAAGGGACACTAATTGAACTGAAACCATTTCGAACAAAGACCGTGTTGAAGGCCGTACTTTGACCTATAATTGTTAACTTTTTAACCTGGATGGAGAGTTGTCTCATTGACACTCATGCCACATCTTCTTATTTATATTATCACATAATTTGAATTTTACATGTTTCCAGGAAGCTACGGAAGAAAGAATTTTGAACTCCTTCGTTCAAACAATTAGGTACGACGGGCTACAAGCTCGGGTTTTTGAAGGGTTTATATTCAAATTCAGTACGTAAAATTACAACAATTTTCATGCTATTACTTTTATAAAAAATATATAAAATTATTATACTTCGCGTTAAAATGACAGATTTTGATTGGCTAATACGAGGGAGATAATTTACTCTATCCCATGGCTCAGCGGGAGACAATTTTTTTTAATGTCACCCTCTCGTGCAGACCAATCAAAACTCGATAATTTAAAGGACATTGAAGCGAATTTACATCAATAATTTTAAACAATATTTCATTTCTACGTTTTGACCTCAGAACTTTTTTATACTGTCAAAAAAAAAAACACATCTTGTTTTACTTAAATTTTTAGTTTTTTTAACTGTAACGTTGTTATGAACATGACGTCATAGTTAAGTAACATTCAATAGAAAAAATATTGAATCATTAAAAGACAATAATGATAGAACATTCAGTATAATAAATTAAATAACACATAGCTGAGAGGGTGATGGAGCAGATTGGTACCCCTCGAAAAAACATTGTCCACCTTGGCTTCGCCTCGGTTGACAATGTTTTCTCGGGGTAACAATCTGCTCTATCACCCTCTCAGCTATGTGTTATTTATATAATATTATATATACGTACATGTTTTTAATAGTAAAGAAACAAGATTTAAAGTGATTGCATGAGAGAAACTACCTCCTCGCAGCTAAACCAAAAACGGTATAATAATTTCAGTCACATTACCTTCATTGTTGCCTTATAAAATAAAGTATAATCATGGTCAGTTATTCGACCGCACTATAGATATCTGGACATTGTTAATGGCAAAAAATTGGACTTTAGATACATGTATACACGTTCATTTGTTTAATTTTGTTTTGTTTTCAGTGGTTTAGAAGTTGTTATTCATGTATACCACACATGTTCTGTTATAATATTCATTACCAAAAAAACTGGAAAAAATACGTGTTAGAGATATATATTATATGCAAATTTTGTCATACGCTATCACACCTGTGATGTCAGACAATTACAATATAGCTTCAAAGACCACAAGTCGCTAATTAATGCTCTTCGTTGAACGACAATTTTCTTTAATATACTGTGAAAGTATTTTTATTCTAGGGTGTCAATTTTCGTGGTATCAGCAAAAGTTACATGTTCGTGGGTTCTTAAATTCGTGAGTTTTAGTTTTCTAAAAAATAATCGAGTGACGAATTTGAAAACTTCAGAATCGAATATTCGTGATATTAATCATATGTTGTTTTATAATGATTTGTGAGACATTGTAAAAAAAGGGGTTCATTTTCATTCACTTGTTCGTCTTTCATTACTAACAAAATTCATGATATTTTTAATACAATAATTGCTTTTGGAAATAAGCTGAGTCATCTATGCCTACAAATTGTCTCGATTGAAGGAAAATGCAGAGTAAACATTATAGTTGTTGCACACGTGTAATCAGAAGTTATGACACATATTAACTCGAGATCGAATGAGCAACAGATTCAGATTAACGATCATCAAAGGTGTTAATTGGGCCATAAACATGTCATTAACGAAAACGGTTACATATACGAAAATGCTACAAATTGTAGAATTAATTATTATGAAATAAAGCAGCAAGCCCAAAATAAAATCAGTATTTTTTTTCATATGAGAATTATGAAAAAAAGGAACATTTCATTATCGAATATCATCACCGGAAATCTAAATTCATCGATCAAAAATTAATTCTCATGAGAATTAAAATGTCATCAGTTACATTTAAGATTTTTTAAAGATTAAATGGGTAGAATCCAGTCTGAAGTTGTACAAAATAAATGTATATTTAGTTCATAGTGCGTTGGTTTATATGACCATATATCATGTAGTCAAACCTGATCTTTTAATGTCTGGAATCGGACAACAGTTATTATATTTCGTTTGACACCTAAATTCGTGGATTAAGCCATACAAGAAAACCACGAGAATTGGTATCCACGATTAATAGAATATTGGATATTATCTAACGTTTGTCTAGCCTTTTCTTTTCTGAACTATTTTGATGGAAAGAAGGCAATTATGACAACAGGTAGAATGATACACGAAACAATCTGAACTGGAAATTGAACCGGAAACCAATCGATCGGTATAGACTTGCATACTTGAAATCAAATTCAGTTATACGGCACTTATTTCGGTCAGTAATGTGAAACTACAACGGAAAAGAACACATGTTTATATATACATGTAAACATTCATTTTGCCTTTAGCTTAGTCTTCAACAAAATATCTTTACAAAGAAACATGGAAGAAAATGTAAGAAATATTTCAGAAGATATTAAAATCGTGCGTATATTCTCTATTGGAATGAACAGAACACGGAATATCTAACACCTAACACTTTCCTGCTGTCGATCTTTCTACCTATTGGACTACCGGGCAATTTAGCAGTTATATTCGTATATCAGTTTCGTCTGAATAAGAAGACAGATGGACGTTATTTCATAGTGCCACTTGCTTGGACTGATACGGCTGCATTGTTAATAACAGGGGCATTTAATCTTACTCAGAACTCGAAGTCGGTGATGTTTCCGAGATTCGGAGCGTGTAAGCTGTTAACATACTTATGTTATGTACTTACATGCATTTCACTGTACCTTTTGATTATAATCGCCATACAACGTTATTTGAAAATATGTCGACCCTTTGGTCGACAAATGAATTTGGTATGGAAGCGTCGTTCTGTATTTATTTGCGCATTGACGACAGCTATACTGTTCATTCCAGTGTTGTTTTACTGTGGACTGGTAGAAATAAGAAATCCGAATCTTGGTAATGTTACAGGTTATCAGTGCAATAAACTTCCTGGTTCCACGATAAGTCTTACATTGTTGAGGATTCATCAAGGATTCGGGGTTGTCGGATCAATTGGCAATGTCATTACAGTACCAGTACTATACATGTTGGTAACGAAAGCAATAATAAGACAAACAAGTAAAATGAAAAAAGTCGAAACGAAAGTTGAAAATCTAAGTGTTACAACATCATGCACACTCGAAATGAAAACCAGTACGGAAACCACTACTCGATCTACTGAAGCACAGAACATTCATCCCACTAAACCAGCTCCACGTAAATTTGCTTATAGGATATCCTTCATGTTCATGACTATTTCTATTGTCGGGTTACTTGCGTACTTGCCATCTTGGATATTTATATTGATAGAAACGAACAATCCAGAGTTTTGGAAAAATCTCCCTTATGTTTCTTTCCATATCTGTCTAGCGTTACGGAGAATGTATATGGTAAATCATTTGTGCAATCCTTATATATATGGGGTGTTCGACAAGGCTTTCCGGGACGAGGTGATGAAACTGTTTGGCAAAAAGGTATAAGAGTTGTCTTACAATCTAGAGCGCTGCGCGATCCGAAAATTTGAACTACATGTTGATAATTGTAATTATGTAGAACTTCCGTTTCCGATAAAAACACGACTAGAAATCTTATTTAAATAAAACAAGTATATTCTGACAACTGTTATGTCACTCAATCTGTGTTAAAAGATCTGAGAAAAAGTAACTTTTATTACATTATGGTGAATTGGAATTTCTCTTTGGTGGTAAGAAATATCAAGTAGTGTCATATAAAATGATATTTGAATCTATGTTATATAAGTAGCAAGAGTTATACTTACTAACATTGGTTTTGTTTTCAATAAATTAAAACATAGCTTAATATGTATTGTTTTACAGTTATGAACATTTATTGGCCTATACCATGTCGATACTTATATTTTTCCATCGCACTAGGTCATGATTTTCCCCTGTTTTTATGACATCTTTACACCAATTCCATTTGATCTATATTAATTGTTTTTAAAAGTCTGAAAAAACATTATTTATTAGTAAGTTGCATTTTGAGCTTCAACTATTTTTTTTAGGAACTGCTAATCTCTTGGATTGGTGCTTTGTTTTTATGGTCTTTTTGTTAGTTGTTTTTGTGCTAAGTGTCAATCTTTATGTTCATGTCAGCGATCTGTAAATAAATGGTTGCTGCATGCAATATTTGATTTTGGCTTATAGTTTTAGCATACATTAGTTTTCTGATTTAATCGTTGTATTTTTCATTGTGCTAGGCCGAACGGACTAAATTGTCTCTATTGACGGCCCCAGTTATGCCCATAGAACGGTCCAAGTTATCTTCGATATATCTCTTCTTATCGATCAAATAAAACCCTAGCCATTGTCTGTAAGACGGTCCGAGTTGTTTCTCTTATATAAGATCTGACATGTCTTTATAGACGTTTGACTTATCTCTACAGACGGTCTGATAAAAGGGGGACGAAAGATACCAGAGGGACAGTCAAACCTAAGTGGTAGTTAAAATTATCCAGACGTTCAACCCGGACGGCCTCTATCACAGGACATACATACCTATTGTATTTATTGTTAATTTGTTCTCGTCCTGAAAGAGGGACGAAAGAAACCAGAGGGACAGTCAAACTCATAGATCGAAAACAAACTGACAACGCCATGGCCAAAATAAAAAGACAAACAGACAAATAATACTACAGATGACACAACATAGAAAACCAAAGACTAAGCAACACGAACCCCACCAAAAACTGGGGGTGATCTCAGGTGCTCCGGAAGGGTAAGCAGATCCTGCTCCACATGTGGACTCGTCGTGTTGCTTATGTTATTACAAATCCGGTAAATAGTCTAATTCGGTAAGTCACATTCGTGAAAAGGGAAGGGTATTGTAGTTACGACATAAGGAACATATCCGATATCATCTGTGAAACGGTTATTCCATAACGGTCAACCAACTCTTGATGGTGTCCGTAAAATTTACGAAGGGATGATTTCAACTTCACCATTTGGAACTCTTGACTTAATAGCTTCCTTGTGAGCTGATATGTGGTGTGTATAGGCGATCATAGTTTTCGTCGTGCCGAGTGGTCTTGCTTTCAGGCCTGGCTTGGTTCTCGTTTAAAGGTTTGGAAAGTTCCAGTAAGACGTGAATAGTGGCAGGATACATTTTTTTTCGGAATAACACAAACGTACAGAATATGATGTTTTACTTGTAACATTCGCATGAACAAAAAAATGGGGGAAGAACCTAAACGGATTGTCAAACAAGTGTAGTTATAAGTCGAAAAAAATGACAATGCCATGCAAAAAACAAAAATCACCATAAGACAAAACACAAAATAGAAATCTAAAGACTAAGCCACACGAACACAAACATAAACCGGGCGTGATCTCAGGTCATCTGAAAGGAGAAGTAGATCTTAGTCCATATGTTGCACCCTTCGCACTGCTAATGAGGTTACAAACCCGGTGATAAGTCTCATTTGATTGGTACTTATATGAAATTAGGACAAGTTTGTGGTAACGACAATTTTACCATATGTGTCGTCATCTGTGAAACAGATAATTCATAACGGTCAATCACCTCATGATGGCGTCCGTAAATTTTCGAAGGGATGACTTCAACTTCACCACTAAGAAATCTTGGTTTCATAGCTTCATTGTTATCGGAAACTCTCTTTCAAGGAAATCATGATAGGACATACAAGCTCTGGAGTATCGTATCAATTGAGAGACATATACTCATAAGCAGGCGATGCTGGAATGTTACTACACAGAAATAAAATTGCACAATGGGGAAGCTGCAATCATCTCTTTTGTCTTTTGTCGATAAGTTTATGTTATCAATCGACACTCATTGTCAATTTCTATATGCAAGTCGTCAAGATATGAGACAGACTTTACTGTATTTGTTGTATCCTTATTTAAAGTTCAATGGGATAGATACGTTCAACATGGTGCCCAAACTTTGAATTATTCAGTGAGAAAACATGATGTTAGAGAATAATGCTAGCTTCTTTTTATTCTTCTTTCGAAGCTCCTGTATCAAGTCCTGAATAAAAGAAAAGGAGCACAGTTGGTTCCCATGGGTTAGCTGATTGTTCATTGAAAAATATGTCCTCTAAACATCACAAATATGTTGATTATGTCAGTTTTAGAGAATGTTTTGTTTGAATCACCGTGTTATTTTTCTAACGAAGTACGATGTGCTATTCTTTTTTAAGAAAAAAATCAGGACAAATTCTTTAAATTATCTTTTAGTTTGATTGGCGAATATTTGTAGTTCCCATATGATTTGAAAAGAATTGAGGTTTAGTTAATCTGTTTTGATGATAACTCTCGAAAGATTTAAACTTGATAGTATAGAAGGTTTTATAGCTATGTGCAAGATATATATTAGCCAATGAACGAAGATGGGGTCGTAATATATAACTCAAGCACTCATTTTGCTTGAGTAAAAAAAAAGTGTGTTTCCCTCTTGAAAAAAGAAGCAATCGCCAAATAATCAACTGTAAA
The DNA here is from genome assembly GCF_021869535.1 of Mytilus californianus. Classification (NCBI taxonomy): domain Eukaryota; kingdom Metazoa; phylum Mollusca; class Bivalvia; order Mytilida; family Mytilidae; genus Mytilus; species Mytilus californianus. Next base: position 118,265,514 of record NW_026262690.1, on the reverse strand, counting down.
TCTTCTTACACAATGATTTTCATAGTGCTGCCGACTGCTGATTCCGTTTGACTAGACGGAAAATATAGAAATAATCATTTCTGATCAGATTGAGGGAAATTCTTGTCACTAAAATGATCTTTAGCATAAATTCATCGCAAGGAATTTGTAGGTTGTCTGTTTCAAAGGCAGAGTTGTCAATTATCCTTTGTATTTCAGGGGCATTCAATGTCATTCTTTCATTCTCGTTGGCCTCTTTGTATTAAAGTCCTGTTGACAGCATGGTCCTTTGCTGTATGATAGTTGTCTCATTGGTTATTACATTACATCTCCTTATTTTTATATTCTCTAAAACCATCAACATCAATTCGCTTGTGTATCTTTTAAAGCAAGCCAAAACTGATCACTGGATACTTTTCTGAAAGAGAATAATGCTTTACATAGCTTTGAAAAAAGGCTTTCATTTGTTGTTAATTAAAAGGGCACTTAATGCGCTATAACGACTGCAGAAAGGAACGCACTGTTTCTTTGTGCAATTGCAAATTTATTGGTATACTAAGTAACTATAATAAGTGTTAAGGAAACATATATATTGCACAAAATAAAATTGCAATTACATCATAAAAAATCCATTTTACAAACATACAAAGATTAAAGCTATGTTTAACAGAGGATATGTTCAACTTGAAAGTTTAATTTGTAGCACTATAGACACACACACGATTTAATCTTTAAAAGATCATACGTTCAACTTACAAAACGTATCAAACCGTTATATTTTATACAGAGAGAAATACATTTTTACGTAAATGTCATTCACTATCATCCCTTGTGACTTCAGACAACAATTGTGAGTTTCCTTAGACATCAAATCACTAATTCACTCATCGTTGAGATCTATGCTCCTAACATCAGTTGTTTGGGTTTCCTCATTTCTTTGGGATATGATTATCTATCGTTCATCTGACCTACATCTTTTGATTGCTATTATTTACAGAAACGGAGAAATTCTCGACAATAGGTCGAGGTATACTAGAAACATACTAAAGTAGGTATATTGGACCCGGAACAATTCTGTCCTAATAACCTTTGTTACATCCTTGAAATCAAATCTAAATATATGTTTCCGTATGAACTTTCAAACTATTAGAATAAAATACATGATACAGATTTCTGTAAGTCACATGAAACTTCCATGAAATGTAAATATGTTAATATAAATAATCCAATTTGGCATAGAAACCATCCTTTTCGCCTTTAGCTGTATCTTCAACAACACGTCTAAAAATCTTAACATTAATACAAGTTTCACAGATATTTTGGAAGACTTTAAAGCTCATGCGTATATCCTCTATTGGAATGAACAGAAAACAGAATATCTAACACCAAACTCTATTCTGTTGTCATTTTTTTCTTTTGATTGGAGTACCGGGCAATTTAGCAGTCATATTTGTTTATCAGTTTCGCATGAGTAAAAAGACCGATGGAAGATATTTAATATTGCCACTGGCTTAAACTGATATGCCGCATTGTTAATAAGTGTAGCAGCTACTCTTACTAAAACACGAGGCAAGTGATTTTTCCGGGATTTGAACCATGTAAACTGTTGCTGTACTTTAGCTATTTATCTACAAGCATTTCACTATATCTTCTGTGTGTTATCGCCATACAACGGTATCTAAAAATATGTAGACCATTTGGTCGACAAATGAGTTTGGTTTGGAAGCGTTGTTCTATTTCTATTTGCATAGTGGTATCAGTAATTTTATTTATACCAGTGCTGTTTTACTATGGCCTGGTTGAAATTAGAAACCCTAATCTTGGTAATATTACCGGTTATCTGTGCAGTAATCTCCCTGGTTCCCCGACAAAACTTAAACTGCTGAAGATTTGCCAAGGACTGGAGGTTTTCGCCACATTTGCAATGTAATTGTTATAACAATATTGTACATACTAATAACAAATGCAATAGTTAAGCAAACAATTAAAATGAAAACAGTCCAAACGAAAAACGAAAAATGCTACAGCGGAAACATTTACTCCGAAAATGTAAGTCGTTCTTCGATCAGAAACACGACAAATCGAAACAAGGATGGAAACTTCTCCTCGAGTTACTGGAGAAAGGAAAATTATTTCCACTTATTCTGATCTACGAAAATCTGCTTTCAGAATATGTTCATGACTATTTCAATTGTCGGATTTCTTGCATACTTGCCATCTTGGACATGTATATTGATAGAAACGAACAACCCAACGTTTTGGAAAACCTTTCTACTGTTCCGTTCCATATCTGTCTAGCGTTGCGGAGAATATACATGGTTAATCATTTATGCAATCCTTTTATGTATGGAGTTTTTGACAAGGCTTTCCGAGTAGAAGTGAAGAAACTGTTTGGCAAACAATTATAAGAGTTGTATTTGGGGACAGATTAAAACAAGCAACTTTGTTTGTTTCTGGGTTACTGTATTGTATTATCTTATGTATATCATGATTTGATTTATTGAATAAAATATTGTTTAAACTAAGAGTTGTCAAACAATCTAGATTGCTGCGCGATCCGAAAATATGAATAATATATTGTAAATCATAGTCTTGTTCACATCTTGGTTATATTGTATATAGATAGTTGTCTCATTGGCAAGCATACGCATATTACGTTTCCTTATTTTTCTATATTCAGATTGCTTGATTGGTTGTTGGTTGCTTAACGTCCAGTTGCAAATATTTCATGCATGTTCAGACGAGAACAAATTAACAATAAAAACAATAGGTAGGTCTTATAATAGAGGCCGTCCGGGATGTAGGTCTGGAAAATTTCGACTGCTACTGGAAAAGAAGGGAATATTGGACAGGGACAGAAATTTTGACTTTCAACAGGCCACCTACGGACCCCTCAAAGAGTTGTTGCAAGGGTACTTAACATGAGGCATCGGATTTAACGTCCCCAATCTGACCGGACGTTGCTGCGTACTTAAGGTGGCTCAGCCCTTTAATAGTGCGCATTTTTTAACGCATGTTTCTAACGACGAGCGCCTTGGAAACGGTCGCTCTGAGGGGTCTTCTCAAAAATAGTTTTGACGACATTGTAACGCGAGCGTATCTGAGAGCACACTTTCCCGATGTCAACAAGCGATGCCAAACGTTCTATAAAAATGGAAATATGTACGGTCAGAAATACAGAGTGGTTTGTTCATTTTTCACATAAAAGTTTAAAAGGACATACATATACATGATATAATCATAACATTAAAAAAAGAAAATATAAATTTTGACATGTACGACGGTATCGGATGCGTTCGCTCCCAAAACACATTCGCACCCTACACGTTCGCACCCCACATGTTCGCCAGTCGGGTCCGTTCGCACCCTATTTTTATTCAAATACCGGTTGAATTCAAAGATGTCTTTGAGATGAAAATATTTTATTAAATGAAATTGGTTTTTTTTTATTAGATGATTATTTATTAATTGTGATTAATTAAAGATTACTGTTAATTGGTATTTATAAAGCTAATTTGGTATTATTGTTACGTGTTTGGTGTAAAGTAAAATACAAGTAGCTAGCTTGGTAGGAGTAAAAACAATGAAGATTTTTAATGAAAGAAAGATATATTTATTTTTGACAGTTTGTGACTATTTTGATAGCTGTTTGGAATCTTCTGTCTCTTTTTTACAAGTCTTAGAGACGAATGACTTAGTTAGTTTGATAGCTGTTTGGAATCTTCTGTCTCTTTTTTACAAATCTTAGAGACGAATGACTTAGTCTTTGATTATATTGACAATATTCATTATCCATATTGTCAAGGATTTGTATATTATACAAATTCTTGATTTCGTCAAATAATTCACACAAAAAAACTGTTTACGTTTTTAGAATGTCACTTTATTTTATTTTAAAACAATAAAAAAAACTAATTTTCTTTATTTTATAGCAATACACTATCTAAAGCACGATTAAAAACTTATTCAACATAAAACCTTTAAAAAGGGTGCAAAAGTGTGGGGTGCGATCGTGAAAGGGGTCGAACGAGAATGGAAGCGATCGTGATTTTGGGCGAACGGACCCGGATTCTTGTACGACTGCCCAATGAATGACACAATGTTTAACCGTAAACAAAGGATAGCGATGTTAACAACTGCATGTCACCGTACGGCGTTCAAAAACAAGTAAAAACCCATATAGTATGATATAAAGGCATCGGGGGTTCATCTGCACGCTATCCGTTTGGCGTATTATTACATTTTGTTACTGTCATAAATCCTTTTTTTTACTGGAAATATCTTCATTTTCAAGTATTGGCAGGATTTTATTCCGGAGTATGTGAAATATTTTCTCCCTGCAAAATTTTGGTAATAGTTAAGTATTTTTTATTTTCCAAAAACAGTTTTGAGCATAACAATTTTCAAGCAAAGACTAAATACTTGAAAGTCACATCTTACATTTTAATTTACAGATTTATATACTTTATCAAATCATGGGCACGAAAATATCTAACAAATCCTCTCATATCATAATTCTATGATTTCCGAAACTCTAGTCCTATAACATGAGACCTCGGGGCCAATGTTTTCTATTTATGATATTTTCCTTTTACTTATTTTGCTACTTGTTATTGTGCTAATGTTCTATTTTTCTGTTTTATCTATCAATATGCCAACCGAGTTCGCATTAAAAAAAAGGAAATATCAGCGTAAAAACGTTAATAATTGAATAAGAATGAGTTATTATAATAGACTACCGAAACTCGAGCAACACATTTAACTGAATTGATTATTTGTTTTACACAGAAAAAAAACCCGACACTTCAATAATTTGCTGTTTTCCACCTTTGATCATAGATGAAATTTGGTCAATAGTAACATGGACCTAGTATTCCGACCTTATATATCGGTCTATGCCATTATCCATCAATGCCGCATGCTTTGCGGAGAAGCGCAAAATATTTGGTTTGACCAAGTGGGGATTTAGCCTAGGACACCCGCAGTCTACCGTGCAGTTCCAAACACTACCAGCTAAAGACTTTATATATAAACAAAATCTATACTACTTACTAGGTTCAGGAAAAGTTCGAATTGTAATTTTAAAACTTTGCCAAGTACTACATGTTTTCATTTGATGTGAAGCTTTTTTGATATTTAATGAATGAGGAAACGGAAAAGAGGAAAAACAAATGTTTATTGGACAAGTTCTAAAAATTTAAATTGACGTTTCTTAATGAATATTACTACAAAAAAAATGATGCTTACAGAAGGACAGTTTGCAAATGATGTACTTTTTCTGGTATTTTTTTATTTTCAACTTTTCTTTTAGTTATTCATTTTTCATCTGGTTTCAAGCATCTAATTATTTAACATTGTATTTCAAGTAATTACACAGACGTAAAACTATGAGGTGATTTGTCAATCGTCATCTTGTTGACAAGACCTTTTAAAAAAATGATATGATTTTTTTAATAATAGCATTAACGGTACTAATTTCATTTGTACCAGATGCACATTTCGGCATTTACTGTCTCTTTGGTGATGTTCGAGGCCGAAATATTTGAAAGTCCAAAATTATATTACACAGTATTTATAGGGTTCCATCGTTTTAAAATGGAAAAACAAATAGGGTGGTTTAAAAGACTGATGTTTTATGTCCGAATAGAGCGTAACAACCATGACTGCATAACTACGCGTGCTTTCCATGACAATGTTGGAACAATACGTGTGCATATTTAAAACAAATCAAATGACCAATTTGATTTTTTTTTATAAAAATCGTTTTTTAAAGCTCTTTAATTGAAGTTTATAGGATTGTAAAAGAGTCGATCGTGCGAAATTTTAGGATGTTAGTGCTTTATACAAAATTGGTCGTGGTCAACGCTGCAACAGTCCTACAAAATTGATAACGATTCCTTCAATTCTTTTGTAAAATTATATTTTTCATATGTTTGTTCCCCGAATGACAAGAGCGAAATAACTGTCCGATTTTCTGATAGGTAGCAAAATTTTGAATCTTTACCGTTGATTATATTTGTGCAAATTTTACTCTTCAAATCCATTCCATTCACTGTAATTTTGTTATTTTCCGATTCGTACAATAATAGCATATTACTCTTCAAATCCATTCCATTCACTGTAATTTTGTTATTTTCCGATTCGTACAGTGATAGCATATTACGCTGAATGGGGTATGTAAGTTAAGACAGAGATCACATCATACAGGATTAAGACTTGTTAGATATTCTCCGTTACTTGTTTTACTGTTTCAGCCCATACAAATACATTTAGTTATTTATCCTGTTTGTCGAAAGATGCGAAATTTGATACTTATTTTCCAAATTAAAAAAAAAAACAATAACAAAACCTTTTCTACCAAAATTTACATATACAAATTAACAGAAGTAGGTGTTATATTAAGAATAGATTCTTAGCTGCTACAATGTTTATATTGGAAATTGTATCCCAACTTATTGTGGCCTTTTCTACAACATAAATCATTACAAAGTGTTCCCTTGTTATTGTAATAGCTTGACAAATTACGTCAACATAACAGTAATTACCAGTTGACTTCTCGGGGCGTTACTCTCCTGAAATTGATTTTTTACCTGTTTGTGTTTTTGTATTTTACCTGAAAATATAATAGATAGAAAGAAACTGTTTCCTGCAAAAATGAAAATGAAAATAACAAGTCAACATAACCTACATGTCAATAAACTCCTTATTAGTCTCATTGTCCGTCAATGATGATTGTTATACATGTTTGCGTTACAAATAAGTCAGAATGATTTAAACCGATTCCTTAAAGATGCTCTTGTCCTTATTGGCAATTTTTCCTATTTGTCACATTTATCTTGAAATTTTATTTGATAAAGAGAAAATAATAACAGCAAATTTGATGGTAAAAACAAGGACTTAAAAAATAAATGATGATTATTTTTTACCCATTTTTCTTACAGTTCTCTTCATAACTATAAAATAGAGAAACAACAACACAAAGCACCCACACAAAGTCCATAAATAATAAAGTGATGGAAATCATCAATTTTCTACTTTTTTGTGATGTATTTCAAAATAACTAACATTTCTACAAAAATGTTTTCTATTTAGACCTAGATCAAACGGAGTCACCATCTTATCGAGTGATTGCTTCTGTTGCTCCTGATTTTAAAGGTGCTGACTTTTGCCAGGAGAACGATTCAGGCCCATGGAAGCGTCTAATTTCTTATCAGTTCAAGAACGAGAGATCACATGAGTTGACGGGGTATTTTTTGGCAGATAAATTTGACTTATAAGTAATAATTTCATACACAAGACGAACGTTTAAAAGGTTGGACGGCCTAAAAAGATTCATTAAGAAATAGGAACTTGTGCATATAACAGCATTTAAAGAGGCACTAATTGAACTGAAACCATTTCAAATTAAAACTTATCACATAATTTGAATTTTACATATGTTTCCAGGAAACTACGGAAGAAAGAATTTTCAACTCCTTCGTTTAAACAATTAGGTACGACGGGCTACAAGCTCGGGTTTGAAGTGTTTATATTCACATTCAGTACGTAACATTAGAACAATTTTCATGTTATTACTTATTAAAAAAATATATTAAAATGTTTTATACTGTAAACCAACTAATTTTCGCGAGCGATTTATTTTTGCGACTTTCGCTAGTACAAAAATATCGCAAATGTAAATCGTCGCGAATATGTAAAACTTGGATTTTTCCTTACTTAACTACATCAGGTAAATTTGAGAATCGCGAAATTAAATCGCCGTGAAATAAAGTATCCGCGAAAATAAGTTGGTTTACAGTATACATACAACATGCTTTTAATAGTAAAGAAACTAGATTTGATTGCTTGAGAGAAACTGCCTCCTCTCAGCTAAACCAAAAAAGGTATAAAAAATTGCAGTCACATTACTTCCAGTGTTGCCTTATAAAATAAAGTTAAATCATGCATGGTCAGTTGTACGACCGAACTATAGATATCTGGACATTGTTAATGGCAAAATGGTGACTTTAGATATACACGTTCATTTATTTCAGTTTTTTTGGGGTTTTCAGTGGTTTAGATGATGTAATTCACGTATACCACACATGTGCTGTTGCTAATATTCATTTAAAAAAACTGGAAAAAATAAATGTTAGAGATATATATTTTATGCAAATACGCTATCACACCTGTGATGTCAGAAAATTACAATGTAGTTTCAAAGTCAACAAATCACTAATTAATGCTCTTCGTTGAACGACAATTTTCTTTCATATATTTTTTTTCGTATGAGAATTATGAAAAAAGGAACATTTCATTATCGCATATCATCACCGGAAATCTGACTTTCATCGATAAAAAAATATTTCTCATGCACATTAAAATGATAACAGTCATACATTTTAGATTTTTTATAAAGATTAAATAGGTAAAATCCGGTCTGAAGTTGTAAAATAGAAAACGTATATTTAGTTCATAGTGCGTTGGTTTATATGACCGTATCCATATAGTCAAACCTACATGGGGATCTTTCCATGTCTGAAATTGGACATCAGTTATTACATTTTGTTGGATACTTAAATTCGTGGATAAAGCGATCCACGAAAACCACGAAAATTGTTACTCCACGAATAAAAGTATTTTCACAGTATTGGATATTATCTAACGTATGTCTAGCCTTGTCTTTTCTGAACTTTTTTTGAACAAAAGAAGGCAATTATGACAATAGGAGGAATGATACACGAAACAATTTGAACTTGAAATTGAACCGAAAACCAATTGATCCGAAAAGACTTCGATGCATCCTTGAAATCAAATTCAATTATATGTTTCCGTCTGAACTTTCAATCTTAAACAATAAAATATACATGTCGATACTTATATTTTTCCATCGCACTAGGTCATGATTTTTTCCTGTTGTTTATGACATCTTTACACCAATTTCATTTGATGTATATTAATTGGTTTTTAAAGTCTGAAAAACATGATTTATTTGTTAGTTGCATTGTGATCTTTCAACAATATTGTTTAACTGTTAGTCTCTTTGAATGGTGTTTTGTTTCTTTAGTCTTTTTGTTAGTTGTTTTTGTGCTTAGTGTCAATTTTTATGTTCTTGTCCCCGATCTGTAAATAAGAGGTTGCTACAAACAATATTTGATTTTGGCTTAGTTTTAGCATACATCTTTTATCTGGTTTAATCGTATTTTTTTTTTCATTGTGGTAGGCCGAACGGACTAATTTGTCCTTATTGACGGCCCAATGTGTGCCCTTTGAACGGTCCAAGTTATCTTCGCTATATCTCTTCTTATCAATCAAATAATACACTAGGAATTGTCTGTAAGACAGTCCGAGTTGTCTCTCTAATATAAGATCTGTCATGTCTTTATAGACGTCCGACTTATCTCTACAGACGGTCCAATTTGTCGTTTGTATGGACGGTCATAGATTTCGTCGTGTCGAGTTGTCTTGTTTTCATACCTGGCTTGCTTCTCGTTCAAAGTTCGTGACTAGTTGCATGATACATTTTTTGTTCGGAATAACCCAAACGTACAGAATATGATGTTTTACTCGTTACATGTGCATGAACAATAAAGAGGCGGAAGAAACCAAAGGGATTGTCAAACTTATAATTAAAAAAAAATGACAATGTCATGGGAAAAAAACAAAAATCACCAAAAGACAAAACACAACAAAGAAAACTAAAGACTAAGCAACACGAACCCAAACCTAAACCGTGAGTGATCTCATGTCATCTGAAAGGGAAATAGATGTTAGTCCACATGTGGCACCCGTCGCACTACTCATGAGGGTACAAAACCGGTGATAAGTATAATTTGGTTGATAACAAATAAGAAATTAGTACAAGTTTGTGGTAACGACAATTTGAACATATATGTCGTCATCAGTGAAACAGATAATCCATAACAGTCAATCAACTCGTGATTGCGTCCGTAAATTTTCGAAGGGATGACTTCAACTTCGCCACTTGTAAATCTTGGTTTCTTAGATTCCTTGTTATCAAAAACCCTCTATCAAGGAATTCACGATAGGACATGCACGGTCAGGAATACCATATCAGTTGAGAGATATATATTCATAAGCAGGCGCTGCTGGAATGTTACTTCACAGAAACGGAAAGTGCACAATGGGGAAGCTGCAATCATCTCTTTTGTCGATAAGTTTATGTTATCAATCGACACTCATTGTTAATTTCTATATATAAGTCGTCAAGATATCAGGCAGACTTTACTGTATTTGTTTATCCTTTATTTAAAGTTCAATGGGATAGATACGTTCAACATGGTCAGCATACTTTGAATTATTCAGTGAGAGAACATGAAGTTAAAGAATAATGCTAGCTTCTTTTATATTATTCTTTAGAAGCTCTTGTATCATGTCTGCCTTATATGAATAAAGGAAAAAGTCGGCAAGAAAAGGAGCACAGATGGTTTCCATGGGAAAGCCGATTTTTCATTGAAAAAAAAAGTCCTCTAAACCTCACAAATATGTTGATAATGTCAGTTTTAGAGAATTTTTTTTTGTATGAATCACAGTGTTATTTTTCTCACAAGGTACGAGTTACCCCCACCTCAAACAAGAGATTTGTATCTACGTTAAACATTTTTTAATGAAAATTCAGGACAAATTCTTTAAATTTATCTTTTAGGTTGAATGGCGAATATTTGTAGTTCCTATATGATTTGAAAATAGTTGAGGTTAAATAAACTTGTTTTGATGATAACTCTCGAAAATTTTAAACTTGATAGTATCTAGATGGTGTTATAACTATGTGCAAGATATATATTACCCAATGAATGAAGCTGGGATCGTAATACATAACTCAATCACCCATTTTGCTTGAGCAAAAAACAAATGTGTTTCCCTCTTGAAAAAAGAAGTAATCGCCAAATAATCAATTGTAAATCTTCTTACACAATAATTTTCATAGTGCTGCTGAATGTTGAATCCGTTTGACTAGACGAGAATTAATAGATATAATCATTTCTGATCAGATTGAGTGAAATTCTTGTCTCGCAAAAATGTTCTTAAGCATAAATTCATTGCAATAAATTTGTAGGTTGTCTGTTTCCAAGGCAGAGTTGTCAATTATCCCTTTGTATTTCAGGGGCATTCGATGTCATTCTTTCATTCTTGTTGGTCATCCTCTTCGAATTAAAGTCCTGTTGACATCAAGATGCGCTATAACGACTGCAGAAAGGAACGCACAATTTTCTTTGGGCAATTGAAAATTTACTGGTATACTAAGTAACTATAATAAATGTAAAGGAAACATATATATCGACTGTCATACAAGTGAGAGGTTTATATAGCTTTAAAACCAGGTTTAATTCACCATTTTCTACATAAGAAAATCCCTGTACCAAGTCAGGAATATGACAGTTGTTTTCCATTCGTTTGATGTGGTTGAGCTTTTGATTTTGCCAATTGTTAAAGGACTTTCCGTTTTAAATTTTTCATGGAGTTCGGTATTTTTGTTGTTTTACTTTTTGCACAAAATGAAATTGCAATTACATCATTGGAAATCAATTTTACTAATATAAAAAGATTAAAGCTATGTTTAAAAGAGCATATGTTCAACTCGAAAGTTTAATTGAAGCACTATAAAGACATACGATTTAATGTTTAAAAGATCATACGTTCAGCTTAGAAAACATTAAACCGTTATAAGCACAGCAACGTACGTTTAAAATAGCTTATTTTAATGATGTTTACTTTAGTTAGATTATACAAGTTATTATTTCATTCGCTATTAGAGTATATAGTTTTTGACCAGTCCGTCCTTCATGAATTTTGATTTCCGGGTGCATACTCCAATACTTTATATCAGATTGCAACCTTACTTGGATACGGGGTCACATATAGTGAGAGGAAGATGTCTCATGATCCTGAGATCATTTCAAAGGTCAAGGTCATATCAACTAAAAATACATTGTGTCAAAAATGTGGATTCTGGTTGCTAACTCAGATACTAGATAAGGAAATGCAACCTCTCTTGGATATATTATCATTCATTATGAGTGGAATATCCCTATTGATTTCGATGGAAAGGGATCAAAGATACTTTCACAGATGACGACAGATCACCGGTTTTTGTTGGCCTCGTGTTGCTCAGTCTTTAGGTTTTCTTTTATGTTGTGTTTTGTATACTGTTGTTTGTGTTTTGGTTTGTTATCCGATCCGAATAACCTTTGTTACATCCTTGAAATCAAATTTAAATATATGTTTCCGTCTGAACGTTTAAACTATTAAGATAAAAAAAAACATGATACAAATTTCTGTAAGTCACATGAGTCTTTCATAAAAGTAATTATGTTAATATAAATATTCCAATTTTGCATAGAAGACATCCATCACGCTTTTAGCTTTATCTTCAATAACACATCTAAAAATATTGAACATGAATGCAAATTGCAGAGAGATTTCGGAGGACATTAAAGATCGAGCGTATCCTCTATTGGAATGAACAGAAAGCGGATTATCTAACACCTCATTCTATTCTGTTGTCATGTTTTTCTTTTAATTGGAATACCGGGCAATTTAGCAGTCATATTTGTTTATCAGTTTCGCATCAGTGAAAAGACCGATGGAAGATATTTCATATTGCCACTGGCTTGGACTGATATGGCTGCGTTGTTAATAAGTGTAGCAGCTACTCTTACTAAAAACACGAGGCAAGTGATGTTTTCGGGATTCGGAGCATGTAAACTGTTTCTGCACTTTAGCTATGTATCTACAAGCATTTCACTATATCTTCTGTGTGTTATCGCAATACAACGGTATTTGAAAATATGTAGACCTTTTGGTCGACAAATGAATCTGGTTTGGAAGCGTTGTTATGATTCTATTTGCACATTGGAATCAGTAATTTTATTTATACCAGTGCTGTATGGATTGGTTGAAATTAGAAACCCGAATCTTGGTAATATTACCGGTTACCAGTGCAGTAATCTCCCTGGTTCCCCGACAAAATTTAAACTGCTGAAGTCTTGCCAAGGACCAGAGGTTTTCGCCGCATTTTGCAATATTATTGTTATAATATTGACATGACAGTTGTTATCCATTCGTTTGATCTGTTTGAGATTTTGATTTTGCCATTGGATTAGGAACTTTCAGTTTCGAATTTTCCTCTGAGTTCGGTATTTTAGTCATTTTACTTTTTATTGTACATATTAATAACAAATGCGATAGTTAAGCAAACAAGTAAAATGAAAACAGTCCAAACGAAAGTAGAAAACTCTAATGTTGCAACAGCGGGCACATTTGCTCAAAAATGCAAGTTATTCTTCTATCAGAAACACGAGAAATCGAAACCAGGATGGAAACTTCTCCTCGAGTTACTGGAGGAAGGAAAATTCTTTCCGCTAATTCTGATCAACGAAGATCTGCGTTCAGAATATCGTTTCAATTGTCGAATTTTTTGCATACTTGCCATCTTGACCGTTCGTCATGATAGAAACGAAAAATCCAGAGTTTTGGAAGAAGCTTTCTTCTGCTTCTTTCCATATCTGCCTAAAATTACGAGGAATCTGATGTTCAGTAGTTGTCGTTTGTTGATGTGGTTCATAAGTGTTTCTCGTTTCTCGTTTTTTATATAGATTAGACCGTTGGTTTTCCCGTTTTAATGATTTTACACTAGCAATTTTTGGGGCCCTTTATATCTTGTTGTTCGGTGTGAGCGAAGGCTCCGAGTTGAAGACGTTACTTTGACCTATATTGGTTTACTTTTATAAATTTTGACTTGGATGGAGAGTTGTCTCATTGGCACTCATACCACATCTTCTTATATCTATTGTTAATCATTTATGCAATCTTTTTATGTATGGAGTATTTGATAAAGCTTTCCAGGAAGAGATGAGGTAACTGTTTGGCAATTAATACAAGTTCAACTTACTAATTTTGTTTTAAAATGTCCTGTACCAAGTCAGGAATATAGCAGTTGTTATCAGATAGTCCGTTTCTATGTATGTAGGCGTTTGTTTTTGTTGCAATTCAGTGTTTCTGTTTTTCCGTTGTTTTCCTCTTGTAGAAGAGGGACGAAAGATACCAGAGGGACAGTCAAACTCATAGATCGAAAACAAACTGACAACGCCATGGCCAAAAATAAAAGACAAACAGACAATAAATAGTACAGATGCCACAACATAGAAAACTAAAGACTAAGCAACACGAAACCCACCAAAAACTTGGGTGATCTCAGGTGCTTCGGAATGGTAAGCAGTTTCTACTCCACATGTGGCACCCGTCGTGTTGCTTATGTTATTACAAATCCGGTAAATAGTCTAATTCGGTAGGTCACATTCGTGAAAAGGGAAGGGTATTGTAGTTACGTCATAAGGGAACATATTCGATATCATCTGTGAAACGGTTATTCCATAACGGTCAACCAACTCGTAGTTGATGTGTTTCCCTCGGTTTTGGTTTGTGACCAGGATTTGTTTTCGCTTAATCGTTTATGACTTTTGAACAGCGGTATACTACTGTTGCCTTTATTTATGAAAAACGCAGATGGGTATAATGTAAATATAAAGGTAAATCGACTGTTGTTTGCTAAGTGTTCTTTAAATAATTAAAACAAATTAGAAGGTATTTATGCAATAATTAATTGCCAATTTCAATGAGTAATATTTTTTTCGATAGATGAAAAAAAAAAATTATCCATCCAACATTTTTATTTGAAAATAAAATAGCCATAGTTGCTTGTGTGTACAGTAAGACATAGTCGTAATGGAAGAAACTGAATAGATGTTTGTAAAGAAAAGAACCCAAAGGTTTGACATGGATATAGAAATATTTTCCCTCTGACATTAAATCCATTGCTAAAGTGAGACGGTCGTTTGACTGTGTGGGATGTGTAAATACGAAACAACGCCTGGAAGCAATATATACGTTTAATCCTATATCTCGTGTAGGTTGACTGCGACGTTCTCTGAAAAAAGAGATTTATGCAATAATTAATTGCCAATTTGAATGAACAATATTTGTTTAATTTGTCGGTAGATGGAAAAAATCTAGCCAGGTGTACGTCAAACTTTTGTTTGATAATAGCCAAAGCCAGTGTTAAAGTTTGTACAGTGAGACATATTGTATGAGACTTAATATATGTGTGGATAGAAAGGAATCTAAAAGTTTCCCTTGGATGTAGAAATATTGTCCCTTGACCTCCTCGTCTTGCAGTAAATCCCTTGCTTAAGTCGGATGACCATTCAGCTTTTTAAGATGAACAAACTAGTAACCACGTCCGGGAGGGTAACTACGTAAAATTCGATGCCTCGTATAGGGAGAGTTCGAAGTTTCCTGCCGATAGTTTGAAATTTTACAACACTCATTATGCAAGGAAAATTTTTGTCCAAGTGTTTTTTGCTTCTATGAAGGGCATTGATTTGATATTTGGTCTGCATCTTGAAAATGTTGAGTTGTAGCGAGTAAGCAATATTTATATCTGTCGTGTAGCCGCTTCCTGTTTGCCGATAGGTTAACATTTTACAACCCTCATTGTACAAGGAAAATGTTTGTCAAACTTTTCTTTGTTCCTATTGAAGTGAATGATTTTAGTATTCGGGTTGGGAATAATCAGTTATGCTCCCGTAAACATCTCAATGCATGCAGCGACTCAGGTCCAAACCCGGTATTGGTCTTGTTTAATTTTTTTAATGTGTTTTTTAAAGATTTTATTTAAATAAATACTCTTTATTGTGCATTATTTTTTAGTAAAAGTCGTAGTAGAGTTCAAAACAGAGTTTGACCTCTCTGTGTCCGTCGCAAGCCAGAAATATTTCAAAAGAATTAAAGAATTTTAAACGAAAGTTTACTTTAACTTTATATTCATCATTTCAGTAATTTCATAAGCATACTAAGTATTCAAATTAAAAAAATCGGTCAGTTGTTCACGGGTTCATTAGTTAATGCTGAATATTTTAAAAATTGTTTTTGTTCTATTCGTCTTTAAACAAAGGGCTTTTAGCTCGCCTGGTAAAATATGCCATTTTGCTATATATTTTCACCATTATTGCAAATAGATTCGTTAGCTCATTTGTAGATCTTTTTTAGTGGCATTTGTGTAGATCTTGTATTGATAATAGGTATGTTTACTGTTTACAATTTCTACCTATTTTTCATAGATTGTGAGAAATTTAGTCAAAAATAGTCAATTAAGGGCGATAACTCATATAGAGTCATCTAAGGATTTTGGTCATTGTGGAAATTTTGTATTGCTTATCATGTTTTTTTTTACAGTTTCTACCTATATATCATAGTTTTATGGAGTTAACTTGCAAAAACACAAAACTTCGTCACAAACTGTCATTTAAGGACAATAACTCTTATATCAGTCATATTAGCATTTTTTAAGCTCTTGTATTGCTGATTTTAAGTTGTTGCCTAAATTTGTATCCGTTTTTCAAAGATTTGAAGATGAATAAGTAGTCAAACATCGTCATTTCAGGGAAATTACTTATTTTTAAAGCATCCATTGGCTTTGGAAATTAAGAATTTTTGAAGATCGTGTATTGCTGATAATTTTGACAGTTTCTGCTTATCTATTATATTTCAAAATAAGAGGCATACACACGAGCATAAGTCAAAACTCGTCATTTCAGGACATTAACTCACTAAGGAGTCAAACAACTGTTTCGACCATATAAGCATGTTTACCAACTATTTTTGCTGTTTACAGTTTCTTATCTTTTTGTAGTTTTCGCGATTTTGAAAAAAAAGAATTTTGTCAATTAAGGGCAATACATTGTAACTCCTTAAGGTGTCATCATTTTTTTATTCTATTGTAAATTTTGTAGATCTTATATTGCTGAATATTTTTGCCGTTTACAGTTCTAAGTATGCATCTCGAGATAATACACAAAAACACGAAAATCAGCAAAAAATCGTCATTAAAAAATAGTCAGAAGTTACCAAGTGTACATTCAAAACTCGTTAAAGAAAAGAACGAAACGACAATCAAGTCCTCAAAATGATTGATTGTTGGGTGCTGAACATCCTGTGGCAAATATTCCATGTATGATCAAAACTAGAACAAATTCAAAATAAATAAAATAGACCACTTACCACAATGTTAGTAATAACATTAACGGTACCAATTTATATTGCACCAGATGCGCATTTTGACAATTAAAGGTTGTACAGTGATGCTCGTATTTTCATCCCAGTCAGTTGTTTCTTCTTTTTTTTCTTACGAGGAATTGAATTGTGGTTGCATATCTTTGATAGTTACTGGCAATTAAGAGTTTGACATATTGAATATGCATTTGTGTGTTAATGAAGACCGTATATTAACCTTCAGATATCTCAGTTTTAGTTTATTGTAAGGTAATTTTGAAACCGTTTTGATTACTTGTGCAAATTGACTATTAGACTAATCAATATTGCAGTCGCTACTTTTATGAAAACTGTAGTCTATATTGTTCACACTTTACGAACTTCAATAACAGTGGTGTGGTCCTTACACATAAAACTGCCATAACAGAGTTTTTAGGAAGAACGACTGAAATCGGCGTCTTACCTCGCTAGCGACATGTTTTCGCGGTCTTATGAAAATAAGGTGATATGATATAATTGCCAATGAGACATTTATCCATTAGAATTGAAATGAAGTGGATGTCAGCGATTACTGGCCACACTTACGGTCGGCCTTCGATAATGAGAAGCCACATACCGTATTGTCGGCTTTGAAAAGCACCGACATGAAACATGTGAAGTAACTCAAACGAGAAAACTAACGGCAATATTAATAAATCATTAGATACTAGTATAGTTGTCAGATCTGTTATTTTACATTGTAACATTTTAACTGAGTGGATTTGCATGGCGGGTAATGCATGGATAGCAGGAGACTCTTACCTTGTCACTGTACCAGGTCGTAGTCCTTTTAGAGTGCATACGATTCCCTCAATATTTGCCTGTTACTTTGATTTTTCTCTTCTTAATCAATTTACGATGTTTGAACATCGGCAAACTATTGTCGAATTGACTTAACTGATACAAAGACTGTTGTAAAAAGTATTACCAACTCGATTTAAAATAAAAGTATTGATTGCCGTTGTTTATGTGCGATATCTGTTTTTCGTTTACCATTGTATTATTGAAGTCGTTGATTTGCTCTTTTACATTGTTTCTTTTTTTTCATTTTTCATGCAAGGTTCTTCTATACCTAGTCGGTGCATATTGGTTTGCGCATTCTTAAAGGACGTACGATTACCTGTATTTGGTAATACTTTTGTGCTTTGATATGTAAATAATAGGGATATCAATTCGGTGAAAAATTATTTATCGAGTACTTGTTCTTTTTATCGAGCGATACATACTAGAGCACTCGCACGGAAAAATATTTACATACTGTGAAAATGATAAAACGCATTTTACGCTTTGTTGGTCGTTGCATAATTGACGTTTAACCCTCTACATCATTTTCTTTGGCTAGACCATAGTCCCAGGCATGATCTACCATAATAGAAGTTAAATCACTAAATGTTCCAATCAAGTTCACAATAATTTAGGGACTAACTGTGACTTTGAGTTGAAGAACAGCAATGAAAGCGCTGTTCCTTTTCTTTTTGTGTTTTTGTGTATTTTTTTTTTTTTTTTTTTTTTTTTTTTTTGCTGTGCATGCACTGATTATGTATCATGGATGAATATCCCAAATCCTTTGTTTTTCTAATAATTTTATTAATGATCAAACAACAGTTACATTTAAAAATCGTAAAGAAAACACATGTAAAAGAATAATAAAAAGTAAACGATATGATTGTCCGTTTTAACGTCATTTTTCTTTGTTCTTCGAAACGATATATATTTCGATACATATTGCAACATGTTTGTAAAGTATTTCTTAACGATAGATTTAGGAAGCATTTTAATTAAAAATTTCGCACAAACATTTGAAACGAATTTCAAACTATGATTCTTTAGTAATTTCTATTTAATTTTCGGGAAAGCATTCTCGAAAAAATATTTTTTTGAAAGAAGGGGCAATATCCTAAACGTAAACCGATTAATCGAGTATCATTTTGGTATTGGATAATCGGAACTGCTGAGTGATACTACAGTACTCGTTGACATCCATAACAAATAGTTGTCTCAATGGCAATTATAGCCCATCTCCGTATTTTATATTTATATTACAGTTTTACCATTAATACGACATAGTCAACGGTACATAGACAAATGTCTTTTCTTTACAACCATATTTATATAAACCCAATTCTTTTCATTATCATATAATATATTGAAGCTACAATATACTTTTCAAACTGATATAACGTAAATATAGAATGTAAATACTATGTTATACGTTATTCGTTGTTCATTGGAAATTTATTATCAGACGCGCCGCGCGACCTTTTTCAATAATTATTTTCATTATTTAGTATGGAAATATATATTTTTTTTCTATTATAAACAATAAAGAGGATTTTGTAGTAAGTTATAAAATAAAATCACTATACAATGAAAAAAATTAAATATTCGAAATGCACAGCAAATATAGATTCGTGATTACTTCATTACTTTTTGCCACACAGTTTCTTCACTTCTACACGGAAAGCTTTATCGAATACTCCATAGATAAAAGGATTGCATACATGATTTACCATGTACATTCTCCGTAATATAAGGCAGATGTGAAAAGAAATAGAAGAAAGGTTTGTCCAAAACGAGGGATTGTTAGTTTCTATAACTATTAGTGTCCAAGAGGGTAAGTACGCAAGAAATCCGACTAAAGAAATGGTCATAAACATGAAGGATATTTTGAAGGTAGATTTCTGTTGATTAGACTTTGTGGGCATTCCCAATGCTTCGGTATATCGAGTTGCATTTTCTATCCTCGTTTCTGTTTCACCTGTTGGAGATTGAAGAATAACTTGTATTTTCGGATCATTCCTTGCTGTTATAATACTTGAGTTTCTTTCTTTCTTTTCCACGGGTTTCATCTTCCTTGTATGTTTAATTATGACCTTTGTTATCAGTATGTAGAGTATTGTTATCGTTATCACATCGCTAAATGAGCCAATAAACCAGAATCCTTGGAAAATCTTTAACCATTTCAGCTTTGTTTGGGAACCAGGGAGCTTATTGCACTGGCACCCAGTAACATTACCATACGGGTTCCTTATTTCTACAGGTCCATAGTAAATCAGCAGTGGTATATACAATACAACTGGTGCCAATATGCAAAACATCACAGAACGACGCCTCCAAATCAAATTCATTTGACGCCCAACGGGTCTACATATTTTCAAATATCGTTGTATTGCAATAACACACAAAAGAAATATTGAAGTGCTTATAAATACATAGCTCAAATACATCAACGCTTTACATACTCCGAATCTCGGAAATATCAATTGCCGTGTGTTCTGTGTGAGATTGAAGGCTCCAGATGTTAACAATGCGACCGTATCAGTCAAAGCCAGTGGCACAATGAAATATCTTCCATTTGTCTTCTTACTTAGACGAAACTGATAGACAAATATAACGGCTAAATTGCCCAAAACTCCTATTAATAGAAAAATCGACAGTAAGATAGTATTTGGTGTTAGATATTCCGTTTTTTGTTCATTCCAATAAAGCATATACGCTCGATGTTGAATGTCTTTTGAAATATCACTGACATTTTCATTCATTGTTATCCTAAAAACATGCCACTGAAGACTAAGTTATAGGTGTGATAACTGTTATACATCATGTGATTATATACATAAATATACTTCCTTTTCCATGGAATCGTCACATAACTTAAAAGAATAAATGCCAATATTGTTTTTATTGTAACAGTTTAAAAATTCACACGAAATTTCAAGGATGCAATAAAGGTTATTTTTATTGCCATTTTTCCGGTTCGGTTAAATATTCACATCAGTTTATTTCGTGTACACTCCAACCTATCAACAAGAATTGGTTTCTCTCCACTCAGTATCAAAATAACATGTGACATTATGTTAGAATGCTCACACAAAAGTCGCCAAAACCAATCGTAGCGTCTATCAGACAAAAAACATCTTGTGCAAATCAGATAACAGTCCTGATAGCATTTAATCTCCCTTGTAGAACCCTCCAATGAACAAATGGGCCTTAATTGAAAAAGAAATTATTTGGAATAAACCAGAATATGGTCCTTATATAAAATATAACGCATCAAATTAATATCTTTTATAGTTTTTGATATAAAAAAATAAAAACAAAACACACAAATTTGAAATATCCCCACATTATGCCTCTATAACTATGCAAGTGAGCATTCACAACTCAGTCTTGTTGCTAGCTAATGAAGCTTATAAATAAAAATACAGTTTTTCACATCCGTGTACTTGACCTGTTTGTGTCATTGGTTGAAATAAAAAAAAAATAAAAGAGTGATTCCTTCTGTTTTGTTTGTTACCTTGATTTGTCTTCTTAATTGATTAATGAGATTTGAACATCAGTAAAATACTATATTGTATTTTTTGTTTATAATCGATCAGTTATTCTATGTTTATTCTTCATAGTTGGAATAAAATGCAATATGTTTGCAAACTGATTGGCTTTGTTTTTGCACTACTGTAGTTTATCAAAGGAGCTCAAAGGTATAACAAAAATAAAACAGATAATAAATAAAAAAATAACATTAAGTTTCCAATTTACCAATCTTTTATTTACAAAGAAAAAATTGTCAGTGAAGTTTTCTTCTATCAAAAATAGAAAGGCCTGGTAATTCAGTAATAGTGGTTTACAAGCTTCCAGAAGTCACAATAGTCACATTATCAGAACATATTTCAAAGATATTTCTAATCATATAATGGTAATCAAATACCAAAACGGTATAAATCCAGTACTTGTGATCAAGTATTCGTGCAAGTAGAAAGAACGATTTCGTGCATTTCTGGCCTGGTAAAATTTGCCGAAAATAATATAATTTGATGACACAATAATTGGTAATACGGACATTATTAAGAGGTTATTAGGTCTCTGTTTCAACTCACTAGCGATATGTTTTTAGTAGTGTTAGATCTTTAGATACCGGAAAGTCGTTTAATCTGCACTTTTACCTATTGTAACCTATTCCTGGTCTCGCTCCTTTTGAAGTTCATGAGGTTTCCTCACTTTATTTTTGAACATCGTTAAACTACTGTTGCTTAAATTTATTTTTAATAGGTATGATAAATATGTGAGATAAATGTTTACAATTGACAATTGAGAGTTGAGGGTCTACAACTGAGATACTTAAGGTAGCACAATACAAAGATTTTATACCTCCTATTCCCCAGTTTTAAAATGCTGTAACTTTCTTTATAATGCTTGAAAATTTATAAAATTGTTATTTATGGATAGCTAACAGATTACTCTTTCAAATCAATGCAATGTTAGTATTATACAACAATTATGTAATTAATTATAATGTTAAATGTGTCTACAAAATTTTACAAGAAATTTCCACTTTTAATTGAAGTTAGCTTCTTCATGGTTATCCCGAGAGGGTTGATTTTATTTTATGTTGTTCCTAGAGCTATTATCTACAAAAGGGTGTCTCATATTTTGGATAGAATGTATAGATCAAATTTTACACCTAATCAAATATTATCTAATTTTATGTGGTAAGGATGTTTACACTAATTAGAGATTTATGAGAGAATGGAATATGATAGCGATAATTTGAGACACTCTTTTGTAGCTCCTGTTGTGTTGATTAATATTTCGTTTAAATTTCCTGTGTAGTTATAGAGATGAAAGAGCTAAATTCATTCAAGTGAACTGACCAAGATTTTGCCATTAATTGCATAATAATTGATTACATAATGATTGCATAACAAAAATATTGCCTTCATTTAAAAGATTAATCTTTTATCTATCTATATATACCTCTTTTATTAATTTATATGCAGTCTTAAGAAAGTAAAAAGTAAAATCACAAAAATACTGAACTCCGAGGAAAATTCAATCGGAAATTTTAATTCAACAGCATTTTAAAGGTTGGAGATTGGAAGTAAAAAAATCTTTGTATTGTGCTACCTTAAATAAGGGATCATCTCAAAATTATTAATTTAATTATTGATGTACTCCTCACAACAATAGCTTTCAATAGATATAACAAAATACACCTTGCGAGTGAAGTCTTTCCGTCTCTTCTAACTAGAAGTTGGTTTAAAAAATGTGTGCATAACATCAATTACTTCTTGATATAGATTGGTTGGTGTGGAAGGTTTGTAGATAGGATATTTGGTTAATTGATTGATTGACATTTTGGATAATGTCATATTTGAAGAATTTCGGATTAATTAATCGATGTGACTTGGTTCGTTCGTTTGCTTGAATGAATGATTATTTGATTAATTGACAGTTTCATATTTCATATTTATTTATTGATTGTTATTATGGCGTCCAGTGAATAATATTTAACTCATATTCTTTACTCACAGAATGATTGAAAAATCTCCTCCAAATAAAATAAATCAGTTCCTTATTTTAGCCAGATACACGGGGTTGGATTCCAAGGAACTTGCAAAAAGATAGGGACTGGGGTCCCTTAAATAGAAGTTTTTTTTATGTTAGTGCAACATGTATATTTGTATCTAAATCATTGCATTTCTATGAACATTCAGGAAATTAATACCCTCACCTTTTTCCCTTCCAAAAAAAATCTTGCATTGTATTAATTTCAATGGGAACATGCAAGGATTGACACCTTTCTCAAAAATATCATTGAATCTTTCTTTATAAATTTCCCATTCTATAGGGATTCTCGTAACTTGTGTTTTGTTGATTTCTTGTGTATGTATTTGGTTTTCATTGTAATCAAGATTAGACCTGGATCTTAACCTTTATTTTTGTTGTTTATGTGAATCTGAAAATTCCATCGCATTTTCTTTTCCTCTTGTTCCATGAGAATCGTCACCGTGTATATAATCGAGTAAGTAGTACCCGTCCTGTTTCTCTTTGTTAAGGAGGGGGTATTTAACCTGTTTCTCGGAGTGGAGAATGTTCGTTAAATATTCGTCAGTGGATGTCACAAAAACAATTAAGCAATGCATTAGACAATATAAAATGTACGTCTCTTTACATTAAGCAAACTGTCAATTAATCAATTTATCAATCCATCAATCCATCAACCAATACACCCAACGATAAACCATCCATAAGAAGAACTTGTCACTTAATATTCTGCAATTTTTTCTATCAACGAACCAACCAAGCAATTAACTTAAAATCATGTTTTCTTAGAAAATATGGTATGACTTTTATTAACAATTGTGTTCAAAAACAAATATTTTCTACAACAATTATATATTTATTGGTAGCAATAAAATAAAAGATGTTAATGTACCTAGGACACCTAGTAAATTAATAACGAAATTTATACTTTTGAGATAGTCCCTTATTTAAATGTTTCAACTGCAGGGTTGCTGCTTACAATGAAAGCTATTAAAACCAAAGTGAAGTAAAAATCATTTGGTCGAAAAATATCGGACGCCATCACGAGTTGGTTGACTGTTATGAAATATCTGTTTCACAGATGACGACGCACATGTTCCAATTTTCGTAACCACAATCCCGTCCGTCCTCTTTTTCCTCGTATGTGACGTAGAGTAGTAGACTCCTCTACGGGGTTGTACTAATAGGAGCAACATGTCGGGTGCCACATGTTTTTTTTGTAGGGTTCTCGTCTTTAGTTTTCTATGCTGTGTTGTGTATAATGTTGTTTGTCTTTTAGTCGTTTTTCGTTTTTTTTTTTACCATGGCACGGTCAGTTTGTTTTTGACATGAGTTTGGATGTCCCTTTGGTATCTTTCGCATCTTTTATTCAAGTTAGCGGTCTTTGGCAAAAATAGAAGTAGATAGAGAGACACTATTATTAGCAAAAATTGATCAACAAAGGAAGATGAACGAGTAAGTCAACCAAAATCCTCAGTCGACTCACTATAAGAGTACAAGACGTGTTTCAACTTACTTGTTATTATTTCTCATTTTGGCGAAAACTTAAGTCGATTTTTAGAAATTGTATACAGCAAAAATAACTTTCAGTAACACAATCCACAAAATTTTTAGTTGTTGAATTCATTAGTTGACTCCTTATAGGATTGTAGCCATAAAATGTTTATTTCTTACCATTTTTGCGTTAAGGTTTTAATCTTGAAAACATAAGAGATGCAGAGAAAATTAAAAGAATAAAACAGATGAACTAAGCAAGATTTATTCCATTCCATTCATTATAGCTTTTCTTTTCTGTAAATAACCTTATTTTCTTGCTGTGTTGAAGACCCATTGGTGGCCTTCGACTGTTTTCTGCTTTTTGGTCGGGTTGTTGTCTCTTTGACACATTCCCCATTTCCATTCTCAATTTTATTATTATAGATACCATGAAATAAAATATTTCGTGCGTTTCGTCTACAAAAGACTCATAAGTAACACTCGAATTAAAAAAGTTTAAAGGCCAAATACAATACGAAGTAGAAGAGCATTGAGGACCCAAAGTTCCGAAAGGTTTCGCGCGTTTGCTGAAAACCATAATGAATCGAGACTGTAAGCAGCGACGTTAGATGTACAAACTAAGTTAAAATGATTTAAATCGATTCCTAAAAGAAGTGATTACCCTTATTGACCATTTTTCGTATTTATCTTGAAACGGTAATAGCTAAAGAGAAAATATAACAGAAACATGGATGATAAAAACAAGGTCTTTAAAAATATTATGATTATTTCTTATGGTTTTTTTTTTTTTTTGGGGGGGGGGGGAGGAGGGGGAGGAAGTTATTTTCATTATTATTAAATAGAAAAAACTAGAATATACATATAAAGTGGCACCAATTGAAATGAAACCAGTTCAAACAAGGCTCAACACATAACTGAAATTCAATATATGATTCTAGGAAGATAAGAAGAAAGAATTGTCAACTCTTTTGTTTAACCAATAAGATGCGATGGGTTACGAACTCGTAGTTTATATTTCAATTCAGTTCGTAAAATTACAACAGCTTTCATGTTATAACTTAAAAAACAAAATGAAAATGTCATATATATACATACAACATGCTTTAAATAGATTTGAGGTGATTGTTTAAAAGAATAAAAACGTCCTCTCAGTTAAACTAAAAACGTCTCAAAACCTTGCAGTCAAATTACCACGTTAAATGGTGGTCAGTTTTTCGACTATATGTATATGAACATTGTTAATGGCAAAAATGATTACCTTTAGATAATGGGTCATTTTAAAAAAAAATGTTCAATACACCTATGTTAAAAATTTTAATTTTTCATGGAAATTGTAGTTGTAAGTGTTTAAATTAAAGTTTGTGGGATTTCTGAGTCCGAACATCAATAATAAACACGATTTATATTTTTTTTTATTAGATTAAAATATATTTAAGTCCGATTTTTGCGTAATTTCTGTGCGAACAGTGTCAGGGTAACACATTTCAAATGATTTTTTCAATATTTTCTGATTGTCTTGATATCTGCAAGGAGAATTATTTTAGAATGTTAATGATAACTCTAACGCAAAAAGCACAGCTTCTTTATTATTCTATGTAACACTTTTTCTACAAACTAAATTCAATCGGCGTACATGTAGTTCATGTCCATCCTGTTACCGACACTAGATCAACCGTTATATTGTTTCTCCCTATGCATATAGAACTATTCAGTATGATTTCAAAAGTACGAAGCATCCTAAAAATTTAACACAGAACGTTTCTTGCATAACAGTGTAGAGAAAAGAAAATTTAAGACATTTAGTAAAAAAAAAATTGAGGACCCTTTTATCATGTCTTTGCTGTTACCAACAAATTTATTAATTACAACAATATTAGACTTGTAAAAAGTGCAATTACGTGTTGGAAACCAAAATCACCACAGAAAAACATTATGACTGCATCAGAGGGAGTAGTAATTATTTCATAACAGCATTCATAAATGAAGAAATTTGTCTATCCTGTAATGTCTATCATGTTACTATTGTTACTATGGTAACAGTAACAGGATGGACAATATTTGACTGAAACGTCTTTAAAAAGTATATAATTACATAAAATTTTACACATAATGAAATGTTTGGTTGTTTGAAATCATATGCACAGGATTCATTTGTTTTTTCACAGTTTGATTTAGAAGAAAAACCATAGTTATAAAATACACCATTTCTAACACAATTCTATATAAATATTCTTGTAATGGTTAGAAAATACATCAAATAACACCATTACAAACTTAATTAAAATTTCATATTGTATTTTTAGATATTTACCTGTGACGTCACTTTTTGTGGCGTTGATTCATTCGTGTGACGCACAGTTCATTATTCTATTGTGCTGTATTTGTGTTCTGTCTTAAATTAATTTTAGGTGTTCGTTGTTATTCTGTGGTTTACATGTTGAAATGGACTATTATATTATTTATTTATGTATTTCTCTGTCCTGAATGCTTTTGCATTTATTTGTACTTTATTCCTGTCACGTAATGTTGTCATTTTAGCGGTATTTAACATTGCTATATAAGCGGGAGGTTCAACCTACCATTTTTTCTTAAAATGTCCTGTACCAAGTCAGGAAAATGGCAATTGTTATCACATAGATCGTTTTTATGTATGTTGGCGTTTGTTTTTGAAGCAGTTCACTGTTTCTGTTTTTCAGTTTTGTTTCCTCTTATAGTTGATGTGTTTCCCACAGTTTTGGTTTGTGACCCGGATTTGTTTCAGTTAAATCGATTTATGACTATTGAACAGGGTATACTACTATTGCCTTCATTTAAAGGTTACAACGTCTAAATTTTCGCAATTTAGCATGTACAAAATGCAATACTGTTATCGGTAACAGGATAGACAAAAAGGGTAACAGGATAGAACTTGATATGGTGATATATCGTTAACGTACGTTCCAGTTCCAAAACCAAAACGACAAAAGTAAACCAACATGCGAGGGATAATTGATTGCTATCTTAGACTACCGTTGCTGGTGGGTAGTTTTATAACCTTTGAAAACCAATTTTTAGATATATTTTTCAGGACAACATGGAAAATTGACAAATGATATATCATTACACCGAATACAACTATATAGAAGTTTTTACTCTTGAAAACAATTTTTTTAACCATGAAAAACAAGCTGAAAATTTTATCGAAATCTTTTCTAAATAACTCAAAATTTCTTTTAAACATGGTAACAGGAGAGACAGAATATTCCACCACCTATCAAAAAAATGTTTCCTTATATTCTTGTATGACATTATCAAGATTGCATCTTTTTATATGTTGTTCCATAAGTATTGTTTGTTTTGATTTGCTTATGAAGAGGGTGGTTTAAATTAGCAACTTTTATTCAATTTTGTAGCATAACAGTTCGACATTTTTTTAAATGACCCATTGAAAATGGCCCAAAGGAGCCTGTTGTTCAGTGGTTGTCGTTTGTTGGTGTGGTTCATGGGTGTTTCTCGTTTCTCGTTTTTTTTTATATAGATTAGACCGTTGATTGTCCTGTTTGAATTGTTTTACACTAGTCATTTTGGGGGCTTTTATAACTTGCTGTTCGGTGTGAACCAAGGCTCCGTGTTGAATGCCGTATGGTGACCTATAGTTGTTAATTTGTTTTACATTGTGACTTAGATGGAGAGTTTCTCATTGGCACTCGTACCACATCTTCTTATTTACATATATAATTACGTTCATTTGTTTCCTTTTTCCTGTATTTCAGTTGTTTAGTTGTAATTCACCTATACCACACATGTTCTGTTACTAGTATTCATTTTAAAAATGGAAAAGATAAATGTGAGAGATATATATATTATGCGAATTTTGTCATACGTTATTACACCTGTGACGTCAGATAATTGCATTATCTTTCAACCTCATCAAATCGCTAATGAATGCTCCTCGTCTTTTTCCTTACATATATCATGTATTATCTAGCGTACGTCTTACTGATATCTCTTCTATTTTTTGAAAAAAAAGTATAGCAATTTTGACAATAGGAGGAAGAAAACACGAAACAAACATAATTGGATATTGAACCGGAAACTAATCGATCCAAATAAACTTTGTTGCATCCTTGAAATCAATTTCATATATATGTTTCCGTCTGAACTTTCAAACTTTAACAATAAAATACAAATGCACGTATTTCGGTCAGTAATGTGAAACTACCCAGAAAATATAACATGTTTATGTATGTATATGTGTAACACCTAATACTATTCTGTTATCTTTCTTTTAATTGAAGTACCAGGCAATTTAGCAGTCCTATTTGTTTACCAGTTTCGCCTGAGTGCGAAGACAGATGGACGATATTTCATAGTGCCACTGGCTTGAACTGATATGGCCGCATTGATAATAACTGGGGCCTTTAAGCTTACTCAGAACACGAATTCAGTGATGGTTCAGCGTTACCCAATGTGTAAACTGATGATATACTTATGCTATGTACTTACATGCATTTCACTGTACCTTCTAGTTATTATCGCCATACAACGGTATTTAAATATATATAGACCCTTTGGTCGACAAATCAATATTTTATGGAAGCGTCGTTCTATTTATATTTGCGCATTGGCGTCAGTTCTATTCTTCATACCAGTGCTGTTTTACTATGGACTTGTATCAAATATTGGTAATATTGCAGGTTATCAGTGCAATTGGCTTCCTAGTTCCACGACAAAGCTTGAATTGTTAAAGTCTGTCAAGGATTTGGTGTTGTCGGATCAATGGGCATTGTCATTACAGTAACAGTACTCTACATTTTGATAACAAAAGCGATTGTTAGGCAGGCATGTAAAGTTAAAATAGTCGAAACGAAATTTGAAACTGTAAGTGTTAAAACATCAGGCGCAGTCGACAAGAAAACAAGTTGTGAAACCACTACCTGGACTACCGAAGCACAGGACATTCACCCCACTAAACATGATTCACGAAAATCTGCTTATACAATATCATTCATGTTTATGACTAATTCTATTGTCGGGTTTCTTGCGTACTTGCCATTTTGGGTATTTATATTGATAGAAACAAACAATCAAACGCTTTGGAAAAACCTTCCTACTGTTTCTTTTCGTATCTACCTAGCGTTACAGAGAAAGTATATGGTAAATCATTTATGCAATCCTTTTATATATGGAGTGTTCGATAAGGCTTTCCGGGACGAGGTGAACTATTTGGCAAATAGAAGTAAGAGTTATCTTTGGAGACAGATTAAAATAAGCTCTATTGCTTGTTTCTGGATCAAATTGTTTGTAATGTATTATCTTATATATATCATGTTTGATTTATTGAATAAAATATTGTTTAAACTAAGAGTTGTCACACAATCTAGATTGCTGCGCGATCCGAAAATATGAATAACTTATAGGAAATTAAAGTCCTGTTTACATCTTGGTTATTTTGTTTATAGATAGTTGTCTCATTAGCAATCATACGTATGCCACATCTAATTATTTTTTATATTCAGTAAATCATAAATATCAATACTCGCAGTTTATCGTTTGAAGCTAGACTATAAAGGATCGTTGAGTAATTTTCTGTTTATATTTGAAAAAAGTGCGTGTCCTTATTGACCGCACGATAATGACGGAAGAGGTGCACGTATAATTGTATGAGGCCAAATGAAGTTACTGGTCCGCTCAATAAATATAAGAAATGGAAATGAGACACAAAATGAGGTTGGAATTATATCATGTAAAATAAATTATTCTAATGTAAACATATTAAAGTTTAAAAAGGCATATGTTTAACTCGGAAGTTCAATTGAAGCACTGTAAATGCATACGATTTAATGTTTAAAAGATCATATGTTCAATTTTGAAAAAAAAATATCAAACTATTATAAACACGTGTTATAAACGTTATGTTTGAAATATCCCATTTTCATATTTAAATGATGTTTACCTCTATTAAAACATACAAGTAATTATAACACGCGCTACGAGTTAACGGGGAAATTTAGTTTTATAACAGTCCGTCCGTCAGGCAACTATCATATTTGATTTTTTTTTTTTTGTGTAAATTTGTAGCTCCCTTTAAAAAAGAGGAAAAAAATTATTAAGCCTTTGAACAACTAGGTTCTATATATTTAAGCATTAAAATCATTTTTATAACTTATATGTTGATATAAGGAAAATAAAATTACATTCACAATTAATTTTATGCATACAAATGACAAAGTTACTGACTTGGGATAGCACATTAACACCGGGTAGAACTTTTTTTGAGTACTCGATCAGTGGACAGAAATTCACAATAAATTAAAGCGACAGTAGCTTACCGATGTTCGAATCTCCTAAATCGATTAAGAAGGGAAATACCAAGGTAAAAATAGAAGTTAATGCGTTTCATACACTCCAAATGGATTGAGACCGGGTATGTCGACAAGGTAAGCTTCACCCGCCATGCAAATCAACATCTGATACAAAAATTTAATTACACTTTTAGATATTTCGGTGATATATTGGCTCTCAATAATGACGACTTCAGTATGTACACTAAAGAGATTTATCCTGCTGAACTTACTTTAAATAAAGCTAATACTAACAATGAACACTGTCCTTTCTTGGATCTTGATATTTATATCTTTAACGGGAAGCTACATACCACAATTTATGATAAAGGAGATGATTTTTCATTTCCTATTGTTAATTATTCATTTTTAGATTGTGACATTCCCTTGTCACCATCTTATGGTGTTTATATATCTCAACTTGTTCGGTTCGCTCGTGTATATAACAACGCATTTGATTTAAATGAAAGTAACCTCTGTATTAATGAAAACTTACTACACCAGGGTTTCCGATATCACAAACTAGTCAAAACATTTACTAAATTTTATCATCGGTACAAGGACATCATTCGTAAATATAAATCAACATGCAGACATCTTATACGTTCAGGTATTTCACATCCAATCTTTTATGGTAATATTCTATTCATAGCACAAAAATGTCGACATTCAACTCAAAAGCTAACCAAACCTTTAAACAGACTTATTCAGAAGGGATATAGTTACGATACTGTTGTCAGGTCATTAAAGATGGCATATTTTGGTATTAATATTGATTCCCTCATAGGGTCTTTGCATCGGAAATAAACACATTTATTCTAAAACCAGTTGTTGGCATGATACGGGTTATGTTCTTCTCATATATGTTATGATGGTATGATACTAAACCCCTACTTGGAGGGATTGTGCTTGATTTTCATAGGATGAAGATCAGTTTAATTGAGGTCTGGAGCTGGCATGTCAGTAACTCCTAGTAGTCCTTTGTTAATGTATGTATCATTGTCATTTTGATTAGTTTCTTTTGTTACCTATTCTGACATCGGACTCTGACTTCCTTTAATCTGAGTTTTACTGTGCGTATTGCTGTGTGTTTGTTTATTCTACATTGGCTAGAGGTATAGGGGGAGGGTTGAGATCTCACAAAACATGTTTAACCCCGCTGCATGTTTGCGCCTGTCCCAAGTCAGGAGCCTCTGGCCTTTGTTAGTCTTGTATGTTTTTTTAGTTTTAGTTCATTTATATGTTTAAGAGTTTAGTGTGATGTCCATTTTCATTGAACTAATACACATTTTTGTTTAGGGGCCAGCTGAAGACCGCCTCCGGGTGCGGGATTTTCTCGCTGTATTGAAGACCCATTGGTGGCCTTCATCTGTTTTCTCCTCTTTGGTCGGGTTGTTGTCTCTTTGAAACATTCCCCATTTCCATTCTCAATTTTATTCATAAACTTAAATGTTAGATTTATACATTTTCACATGAAACTAACATTGATTTCAAACTAATTGAAACAATTCACAAAACTTTCTGTAAAGGTATGCGCTAAACACTTTAGAAATAAGACTTTTGCGTACCTAGTAACACGGAACACATTTGAAATATACCCTCAATAAGAATAAAACATCAGGCCGGCATATTAATTTTTGTTAAACGGTTATCGTTGTTTTCGTTGTTTTAGTAGTTAACTATGAAACTGTTGAAGGAACATGGAGAGGAAAGTTACGTTGACAGGCTATAACCAGATATCTGCATGGTGCCGATTCAAAAACTGACAACAGACTTCATAAACAACAATGGTTGAAATTTGGAACAGTATGAAGTTGCTTCAGAGGATTGCTTCTGATCTCGGTGGAACCTCCAAATTGTCACAGGGTAAATGGCCACTTGGGTTGTATTACATAGGGCGTTGATATAGTGACGATGTATGTTGCAAACCAACTTTTATTCACACTGAAAATACATTATTATAATAAACATGTATTTCAAATGTGAACTTGAAGTTTCCTTGGAATATGAACTGTGAATTTGATAGGAAAAATATGCATTATAATTCCTACAAAATTAAATGTGCTTACCTGAAAATAGGGAAAAAGCTATATATTCCATTGTTCTTTTACGTGCATGCTGAAGTGTGAAACTCGCATTAGTACGAGTACACATTATATATAGTACCAGAAAGTGTGGCGGGGTTGCATGCATTATTAATTCGTGCAGAGTAGTATATAGACTAAAGCTTTTATCTAACTGTCCGTCAATGAATGAACGAATGTGTAAATGATAGTAAATATAGTAAAGACAGCATATAGTATAGTACTAGTATAAAAACTGTACTCTTCTGATAAATTACTACGGTGACATCAATTTGAATTAATTTACCAGTATATAAAATATGCTCATGATTCAGACGACCATCTTCAGTGTTTATTAAAGATGAAAATACAAAAATAGGTGTTTAACCTGGAGGAAAGTTGCATTTTTATTTTGTTAAAAGTGACATATAGCATCTAGCTCATTACGGTTATAATATTCATGGAGCTAGAAAGTTAAGGAAATGCCATTCAAATCTTACTCTTTGACCTAATAAATTAATGACGTGTTTTCTTGTCGACTTGTTCCTTTATTCATATGAGACTGACTTTATACAGGAACTTCTTAGGAAGAAAGAATGGAAGTGAACAATATCCTTTAACTTCAATTTTCGCTGTATAGACGATGTTCTCTCACTAAATAATGTAAAATTTAGTGACTATGTTAAACGCATTAATTCCAACGAACTTGAGATAAAGGATACAACAGACACAGTTAATTCCGACTCATGTCTTGACTTACATCTAGAAATTTACAATAATGGTCTTTGAAAACAAAACTTTACGACAAAAGAGATGATTTCAGCTTCCCAACTGTGAACTACTCATTTCTATGTAGCAACATTCAAGCAGCACCTGCATACGGAGTATATATCTCCCAGTTGATAAGATATTCCAGGGCTTGTTTTTCCTATCTTGATAGAGGGTTGCGGCTCACAAAGAAGCTATTTAACCGGGTTCCAAGTGGTGAAGTTGAAATTGTCCCTTCGTCAATTTTACGGACGCCATCACAAGTTGGTTGACCGTTATGGAATATCAGTTTCACAGATGACAACGGATATGTTCCAATTGTCGTAACTACATTCCCGTCCCCTTTTCCCCGAATGCGACCTACCGAATTGGACTTATCACCGGGTTCGTACTTACATGAGTAACACGACAGGTGCCACATGTGGAGCAGGATCTGCTTACCCTTCCGAAGCACCTGAGATCATCCCCAGTTTTTGGTGGGGTTCGTGTTGCTCAGTCTTTGGTTTTCTATGTTGTGTTTTGTGTACTGTTGTTTGTTTGTCTTTTTCTGTTTAGCCATGGCGTTGTCAGTTTATTTTGTGAGTTTGAATGTCTCTTTGGTATCCTTCGCCTCTTTTTCATATATATTACGAATCTATAACGTATTATCGACAACTAATATTTCTTTTAGTGATTGTTGATCGTAAGCTAATCAACTTTCGAGTTTGTTGTCAAAGTTTACCGGATCGCGACATTGATAAACAATCAACACAAGGCACGTGACAAACAAGTGAATTCAAAGAGCCATGATATATATTTTTTTTTTTTTATCTCCCATGCGTTTCCATTTGTTAATTAAACTTGTCCGTAACAGCTGTTAAATGATTTGTTGTATTAAATTTGTTTTTTAGGAATCAGTTATTACTATTTACCTTCAAGGGCACGTTTGTTTACATTCTTTCATCACGGCTTCACCCCTCCCACTTTTGCTGTACGATGGGCGAAGTTCTAACGAGAGGTCACTGAATAAGGAAATATGTCGGCGAATTAATGTTCGGGAAGACAATAATTCAATAGCAGTACATTTATGAAGATTTTGATAATATAAAGGATTTTCTTTTACAAGAAAATTCACGTACACTTCTACAACAGTAAAACTTAGCCATTCAAGTACATAAATCATGTTCAACTTTTAGCTAAAACTTGAAGTTTCATATGACTTTAAACCGTTGTTTTTCAATAACTGCATGTGTCTTCTTTCGTGAGTTTTCTTTTCTACAGTATACCATTGTTTTGGGTTTTTTTAGTTGTTCTTGTGTTGTTTTCTTTTTTTTCTGTTATGGAGTTGAGTACTTAAGCAGTACGTTATTTAATTCCTTTTTAACAAGTTGACTCATTGACATATATCTTAAGATTTTCTGTTATTCATATATAAAATATTAAAAAAATGGAAAAATGAGAGCATATATGTTTTACGTAAATGTCATTCTTGATCGACCCTTGTACCTTCAGAAAACAATTGTACGTTTTCTTCCTCATCAAATCGCACATATACTCATCTTTGAGATCTTTGCTCCTAACAACAGTTGTTTGTGTTTCCTTATATTTTTGGGATATGATTATCTAACGTTCATCTGACCTACATATTTTGATTGATATACTTTACAGAAAGAGAGAACTACTCGACAATAAGCGGAAGAATACACGAAACATACTAAAGTAGATATAATGGACCCGGAACAATCCGATCCAAATAAACTTTGTTACATCCTTGAAATCAAATTCAAATATATATTTCCGTCTGAACTTTCAAACTATTCAAATAAAATACACGCTACAAATGTCTGTAAGTCACATGAAACTTCCATGAAAAGTAAATATGTTAATATAAATAATGGAATTTGGTATAGAAACCATCCACTACGCCTTTCATTGTATCCTCAACACATCTAAGAATTTAATATGAATACAAGTTTCAGAGAGATTTCGGAGGATATTAAAGCTCGAGCGTATATCCTCTATTGGAATGAACAGAAAACGGAATATCTAACACCTAATTCTATTCTGTTGTCATTTTTCCTTTTGATTGGAATACCGGGCAATTTAGCAGTCATATTTGTTTATCAGTTTCGCCTGAGTGAAAAGACCGATGGAAGATATTTCATATTGCCACTGGCTTGGACTGATATGGCCGCATTGTTAATAAGTGTAGCAGCTACTCTTACTAAAAACACGAAGCAAGTGATTTTTCCGGGATTTGAAGCATGTAAACTGTTTCTGTACTTTAGCTATGTATCTACAAGCATTTCATTATATCTTCTGTGTGTTATCGCCATACAACGATATTTAAAAATATGTAGACCCTTTGGTCGACAAATGAATTTGGTTTGGAAGCGTTGTTCTGTTTTAATTTGCACATTGGTATCAGTTATTTTGTTTATACCAGTGCTGTTTTACTATGGACTGGTTGAAATTAGAAACCCGAATCTTGGTAATATTACCGGTAACCAGTGCAGTAATCTCCCTGGTTCCCCGACAAAACTTAAACTGCTGAAGATTTTCCAAGGACTGGAGGTTTTTGCCACATTTTGCAATGTTAGTGTTATAACAATATTGTACATATTAATAACAAATGCAATAGTTAAGCAAACAAGTAAAATGAAAACAGTCCAAACGAAAGTAGAAAACTCTAATGTTGCAACAGCAGGCAGATCAGAAACACGAGAAATGGAAACCAGAATAGACACCTCTCCTCGAGTTACCGGAGGAAAGAAAATTCTTTCCACTTATTCTGATCCACGAAAATCTGCTTTCAGAATATCGTTCATGTTCATGACTATTACAATTGTCGGATTTCTTGCATACTTGCCATCTTGGACATTTATATTGATAGAAACGAACAACCCAACCTTTTGGAAAAACCTTTCTACTGTTTCGTTCCACATCTGCCTAGCGTTACGGAGAATGTATATGGTAAATCATTTATGCAATCCTTTTATATATGGAGTGTTCGATAAGGCTTTCCGGGAAGAGGTGAAGAAATTGTTTGGCAAACATGTTTAAGAGTCTTCTTTTGAGACAGATTGAAATAAGCAATGTTGCTTGTTCCTGGATCAATTTTTTCATAATGTATAGTCGTATTTGCCTCTTGGTTACTCTGTTTATAAATGTCAATCATACCACATCTTATTTTAATATTCTTTAAAACCACCCTAAAAATTCGCTAGTTTATCGTTGAAGCTAGACTATAAAGGATCACTGATCATTTTTCTGGCCCCCAAGGGTGACTGGGGAATAGAAGTATGGTCACCATTGGTCTTCCTCCGACCGGCAGTAAAACCCTTGCTAAGGGGCGTCCGTTTGGCTGTGAGGGATGTACAAATTTGCAGCCACGTCCGGTCAGAATGGGGACGTTAAATCCGATGCCTCGTGTAAAGAGAGTGCCACGCTCTTTGCACGTGAAAAACCCTTGCAACAACTCTTTGAGGGGTCCGTAGGTGACCTGTTGCAAGGCTAAACTTCCGTCCCTATCCAATATACCCTCATTTCCCGTGGCAGTCAAAATTCCCCGACCTTAATCCCGGAAGCCCCTATTACAGAACCTACTTATTGTATTTATTGTTAATTTGTTCTCGTCCTGAATATGCATGAAATATTTGCCACTGGACGTTAAGCAACACCAACAATCAATCAATCAATCATTTTTCTGTATGAGAATAATGCTTAATTTATCTTTGAAAAAGTGCGTGCATTTCTTTCAGGAAAAGGGCACTTACCGCACGATATTAATGACGATAGAGCGGCAAATACAATATTTTGAGGGCAAATGCAAAGTAACTGATCTAGTAAAAAAATACAAAAAATGTAAACGAGACACATATATTGCACAAAAAGAGGTTGGAATTACATTATATAAAATCAATTATACTAATATAAAACATATTTAAGTTTGAAAGAGCATATGTTCAACTCGGTTGTTAAATTGTAGCACTATAAATGCATATGATTTAATGTTTAAAAGATCACGTGTTCAAGCATTACCCGCCGTGCAAATCATCCATCTGTCAAACAATAACAATCGGGAATAGGACACAATCAAAACATTCTATAAAATACTTCGTTCAATATTATCAACAAAAACGCTTTCATGCAAATTGAAATCTTCATTGAATCTAGAGTTACCTCCCGTTTGACGACTATTATCTGTGAATATGTTATAAAGAATGACTAGGGAATAAAAATATGGTCACTTTGGTCTTCTTCCGACAGGCATTAAAACCCTAACAACTATGGGTCGTTCGTTTGGCTGTGTGTGATGTATAAGTTGGCAGCCACGTCCGGTCAGAATAGGGACGTTAATCCGATGCCTCGTGAAAAAAGAGTGTCACGCTCTTTGCATGTTACGAACCCTTGTAACAACTCTTAGAGGGGTCCATAGGTGACCTGTTGCAAGGCACAATTTCTTTCCCAATCTAATATACCCTCATTTTCCAGTTGCAGTCCAAATTTTCTCCGACCTTATCCCGGACGGTCTCTATTACAGGATCTACCTATTGTATTTATTGTTAATTTGTTCTCGCCCTGAACATGCATGAAATATTTGCCATTAGACGTTGAGCAACAAACAATCAATCAATTTATGTGAATAGAAAATAAAACATGCTATAGCGGATGGAAACAATTACCACTCGCTTTTCTTCACAGTTTAATAGGTAGTTCATGTGTAAAATATAATGTATATATCATATTTATGTAAATTAATAGAAAGGTAAATAAAACGAATACAACAGTGATTTTTTTTATTTTCTCTTAATTTCAATAAATTCACCAGTATATAAAATATTATCATGATACAAACGACAATCTTTGGTGTTCATTAAAGATCTTTGTGACATTTTATACCGAACCTTTATATAGGTAAATATCATTTTAGAAATTATTTTGCAAACTTGTAGTTCTCAATTCTTGGAAAAAAGTTAATATTATAGAGCTATAAAGCTCTAAACACGTTTTATGTTGATTTCTTTTAGCTCCAAATGATAATAAAATTGCTTATATCGAAGATATATGGAAAGTAAAAAATATGCTCTCATTGAGAATTCAAATGACAAAGTTTCGGAATTTACAGCGGGTTAGAAGTTTTTAAAGGACTACTTCATCGCCATTTACCTTAATCAGTGGGCAAAAATGTATAGACTAAATGCACAACAAAAGCTATCTTAAAAGTTCTTCGTTCAACATATCGACAAAAACGCTTTCATGCCGATCTCCATTACATCCCTCAAATTAACTAGAGTTATCTCCATTTAGACGATGGATGTATACAAATCTTAGAATGTGAAAGAAAAGATGAAAATAAATGGTCATATACTCTTATTCTATTCAGAAGTTCCCAGCGTTTGAGTTTGTTAGGTATAATATATAGATGCTTTCAATGTAAGTCGATCTTGTAGAAAATTCATCTGTTTTAGTGTTACCTGGTACAATATGAAAGATAGATATAATCGTACGCAACGTTTTTAAGGACATTTAATATTTAATGTACTTTTTTTATACTTTGAAAACTGCTTCGTTATTATATACCATATATACGTCTGTATAGAGCAAAAGAAATCTTTACTGGACTGAAATGTTGGATTTGACCATCCTCTTTTCGGACTTGACTGGAAACCGCTTTCATCTTTTTTTTATTTTAAATTTAACATCTTCATTCTTCAAAGTATGTCAATATTATAAGAGTATTTAGGTGGGTGCATTTTTTAATTAAATGCACAATTGAAAACTGATAAAAATTGTTTCTTTGATTAAGCTGGACTGTATCTATGCTTATGCTATTTATTGAAACAATCAGGCAATATGCATAGGACAGATACAGTTAAGTCTGCCTCATATCTTGACCTACATTTAGAAATTGACAATGAGGGTCTGTTGAAAACAAAACTTTATGACAAAAGAGATGATTTCAGCTTCCCAATTGTGAACTTTCCATTTTTATGAAGAAACATTCCAGCAGCGCCTGCATACGGAGTATATATCTCCCAGTTGATACAATACTCCAGGGCTTGTATTTCCTATCATCACTTTTTTTATAGAGGGTTGCTGTTCACAAGGAAGCTATTAAACCAAAAGTTCCAAGTGGTGAAGTTGAAATCATCCCTTCGTAAATTTTACGGACGCCATCACGAGTTGGTTGACCGTTACTCGTAATGTCGTAACTACAATCCCGTCCCCTTTTCCCGAATTTGTCCTACCGAATTAAACTTATTACCGTGTTCGTACTAACATGAGCAACACGACGGGTGCCACATGTGGAGCAGGATATGCTTACCCTTCCGGATCACCTGATATCACCCCCAGTTTTTGGTGGGGTTCGTGTTGCTCAGTCTTTAATTTTCTATGTTGTGTTTTGTGTACTATTGTGTGTCTGTTGGTCTTTTTCTTTTTTAGCCATGGTGTTGTCAGTTTTTTTTCGACTATGAGTTTGAATGTCCCTTTGGTATCTTTCGCCTCTCTTCTATAGCTATTCTCAGAAACTGAATCGAAATGGTTTTGAATAGAATAAGAAATCATTACGTACATCAATTAGGGGAAACATGTTTTATTTTACTGCTCACAGATGCTAATGCCTGCATGAATGAATTAATAGTAAATAATCAGTATAGCAAAGATTATTTCTTTTTAATGATATGTGTAATTCAAATCATGTGTCGTTGATGAAGAAGAAAAATAAATGTCCTTCATACTTTTTAGCTATTTATGTGTATGATTACGTCATGTGGATGTTAATTTTATGAGCAATAACTTAATTTTCTTCTTTGAAGTTGTTATCAGAAACTGGACATAAGTACCTCTCCCATGTTTACACACTCAGTTTTTTAAAGCACCTGTTTGTTTGTAAGAAATATTATATGCCGCTTAATCAGCATAGAATGGCAGATTTATAGCCCTACTTTACCATTTCATAATTGAGAGAAGATATGATAAAGAAGATAAGTTTCAAAGAATAACTTATTAAAGCTCTTTCCAATCAAGTCCAATAGTCAAATTTAGCGGACTCATCAATGAGTTGTTCACCTTCAGAGAGTCTGGTAACTATCAACGCACAGTATTGCATTTGGATCCCCATTCAAACTAGAAGGGTTGAGATTTTGATACACATCTATTTCATGTGGGGAGGGGTTTTTGTACTCTCATGAAAAACTATGTCAAATGTCTGTATACCGAAATTCCTCTAGACTATATTGAAGATTTTCAATAGTGCAGAATTGTTATTTCATGACACTTTCCAAGAACATAAAGAATGTATACGTCACCGTCATTGTTTTTCAATCTGCAAATTGTTCAAATTTTGTAAGGAAAATTGATCGTCTACTTGCATATGTCTAAAAACAAAAAATAAATGATAGAATTTTGAAATAAGATAGAGACGATGTGATTTATAAGATGATTTCACAAATAAAATGAAAAGTAGGTGCCTAAACTCAATTTACAGTGCATACTTTTTTGTAGTTATCTGAGTAATCTCCCCTAATATAGCAGCGTTTTTAATGTTTTAGTCTATTACAAATTTTATTTTTCTTTGTGATAAAAATAAATGTATAGCCATAAAATAAAATCGTATGAATCTATGAAAATTCCATCAAATTAAAAGTAGTTCTGCACTAAATTTATTTACTTGAGTAAAAATATAGCATGCTCTTAAAGACGGTAGGTATCCTTTGTGGTCATCTGCGACTCCCATTGTTGATTTCGTTGAGATATGAGCAAATATTGATGAGAATAGGAAAGTTCTATACAGCCAATGACTCTCTGGACTTCAACAATTTTGCATCTTCCTATAGTTGGTTGATCTCTGTTTTGTCGTATTTCATCGGCTATATAGCAACTTTTATTTCTTCTTTTTGTCAAATTTCTTTGAATTAAAGATTAGATTCAGAAAGAAAGCAAAACCTGTACAGGGATTGAAAAAAAACGATAACAAGAGGAAACCGTCTTAAATGGCAGCTTTATAATTTCAACTTATATTTCAACGATTAAATAAATTAAGTATTTATATTAGTATTTTGATTTCATTTTTAAGAATTCATATTATCTTGAAATTAGATAAAGCCACTCCTTTCCATTACTTCAACCAAATTTATAGTGTTAATTTCATTGCCTAGCACAGGGTCGGTAAGGCTGCTATTCCACAAGGGAAACTATTATCAGCTCGGTGGTGCGTGCTTCGGTATTGACATGATTATAACATACCTTTCTTAATTTTTTCGCTGAAAAATTTAAAATTTTAAAATAATTAAGACACTAAAAAAATGATTATAACACGTTATAAATTGTATGTGTCCAAAGTGCTTTTCTGGATTTACCTTCTTCGGGAAGGCTCGAAACCGAATATTTGAAAACCAAGGATGTACAAGAACCGAAACAGCTGAAGAGCTATACTACCAAAAAGCTACTAAGGTTCCAACTCCCTCAGTCAAAGTTGACTTTTGATGGATTTTGCGTTTTTTCGGTATCTTTTTGCCATAAAGACCCTTGCGTATTCAGGTATTTTTTTGCCATAAAGACCCTTGCGTATTCAGGTATTTTTTTGCCATAAAGACCCTTGCGTATTCAGGTATCTTTTTGCCATAAAGACACTTGCGTATTCAGGTATCGTTTTGCCATAAAGACCCTTGCGTATTCAGGTATCGTTTTGCCATAAAGACACTTGCGTATTCAGGTATCGTTTTGCCATAAAGACCCTTGCGTATTCAGGTATTTTTGGGTTTGAGCATTCCTAATGATGGTAAATCCAGAAACGCTCTTTGAACTCATAAAATTTACATAGTGCACGTTATTTCTATTTTCAAGTGAATAAACATGAGTGTTGAATATTATAACATTCCACGTGGTATACATGTTTTTATTTCCTATATTTCTCCCCTCTACCAAAATAAAAATAAATATATTTCATTTTTTATCTTAACTTCATCTCAGTTGCCTTTTTACCAAGATATGCGATGTTTTAATGGGATACTAATTCGTGTGAGATTTTTCATATTCCTTGACGTGAAAAATAAAATAAGGCATGTTTACGAAGCCTACCGCAATGTCTAAAAGATGAAAATGTCATAAAGAAGTTATTTCACAGCAGATATTAAAGTTTGAATGATTAGATATGTGGATAATGTTGCGATTTACGGACGAGAACAGATGCAATGTAACGCTATATACCAAATGATATATCATTACGGAGCGATATGAGTACTCGCCATCTGTAAATTAGTTCTAATGTGAGCTTGTTTTCACGTACTGATTTAAGTTTTATTGCAGATCTATGTTTCTTGTTAATTTAATGACTACAGCGCTACCCATCATATGTATATAATATCTCGTGCATTATACTTGTACATAATATTTGGAATACCACCACGAGCGTTTTGTCTTAGATCTAGTATATATTGTTGCATTCTTGATGTTATTTTAACATTGTTACGACCATGTCATGCCGAGAAGGAATTTGAATATACGATATAATTGTACCTATTGATCCATATTACTGTAAGAAAAGTGTTTGGTGATCCATTATATTGCGAAAATGTCAGGATATAAAGATAACACAGAAAAAGTTCTACGTGAAACATATGCACCACCTGTCCTGAAAATTGCTGCCCTCACTTTAGATACCGCAGAATCTTAAATTATACCATATGTGGAGGTTATTTATTACGGACTGGCATAAAATCAAGTTTTCTGATGTTATAAATTGTGTCCTTGCATA
Source organism: Mytilus californianus (assembly GCF_021869535.1). Classification (NCBI taxonomy): domain Eukaryota; kingdom Metazoa; phylum Mollusca; class Bivalvia; order Mytilida; family Mytilidae; genus Mytilus; species Mytilus californianus. The sequence continues at coordinate 118,221,733 of NW_026262690.1, read as the reverse complement.
CTACAATGACATGTATTGAGCACCGATAAAAACAAAGTATACAATCCTTGCCAAAGCACAGCAAGCAACTTAATAACTTGGTTATCTAGTTGTTTTCGTTTCAAATAGTATGGGTTTATTTCCCATAGAAAGCAGATGTGAGATACATAGCATTTAGATAGAATATTAATCCCAACGACAAAAATCGTTCTATTTTTTAGGGTAATAAATTTTTAAAATCGATTCGAGCTTTTATATTTTCTCTTGTATACATTCGAAAAACTAAATTCGTACTATCATCTCCATGTGGAATCCTCGGACCACAAAATCCAACGGATCGTAAGAGGGAAGGAAACATTGTATGTAGGCAATACATTGACCAATCTGTAATTCTATATTGTATAGCGTCACTAATGTCTTTTGTAAACAAAACACGCGTCTGGCGTACAAAACTTTAATCCTGGTATCTATGATGAATTAATTTGTTGATGCATAGAATAGTTTGTAGCTCTATACCGCCAATCCATAGCACTACAGTGTGTAGCTCTATACCATCTATACAAAGTACAGTATGTAGCTCTATACCATCTATACATAGTATATTATGTAGCTTTATACCATCAATGCATAGTACATTATGTAGCTCTATACTATCAATGCATAATACATTATGTAGCTCTATACCATCTATACATAATACATTATGTACCTCTATACTATCTATACATAGTACATTATGTAGCTCAATACCATCAATGCATAATACATTATGTAGCTCTTTACCATTAATGCATAATACATTATGTAGCTCTATACCATCAATGCATAGTACATTATGTAGCTCTATACTATCAATGCATAATACATTATGTAGCTCTTTACCATCAATGCATAATACATTATGTAGCTCTATACCATCAATGCATAATACATTATGTAGCTCTATACCATCAACACATAGTACATTATGTTGCTCTATACTATCAATGCATAGTATATTATGTAGCTCTATACCATCAATGCATAATACATTATGTAGCTCTATACCATCTTTGCATAATACATTGTGTAGCTCTGTACCATCTATATATAGTACATTATGTAGCTCTATACCATCAATGCACAGTATATTATGTAGCTCTATACCATCTATACACAGTACATTATGTAGCTCTATACCATCAATGCATAGTACATTATGTAGCTCTATACCATCAATGCATAGTACATTATGTAGCTCTATACCATCAATGCATAGTACATTATGTAGCTCTATACCATCAATGCATAGTACATTATATAGCTCTATGCCATCAGTACAAAATACATTATGTAGCTATGTAATACCAATACATAGCACAGAATATCACCCTTTAATCTCCAATGCATATTGTTAAACACATATGCACTTTCACAGTACTACAATCTGTCGATAACTAAATTTTGGTATTGCACATGGTCATGTTTTTCTCTGACTTGTAAATGACGTCTTACACTAAACCCGTTGGATGTTGGTTGTGTACTGATTGATATTTTAGTCTTAGTTACATGATCTTTTCATTAGTTGTTATTGACTTTGTAGCTTTCAGTAACTGTGAGTACTCTCAGATCTGTACTGTGTGTCTTTTTTGTTGCTATGGATGTATAAATACCCTATCACGTCCGGTCGATGCTTTTCTGCCTTGTATCGATCTGATGAGTTAGGCCTTTTTCAACTGATTTTTATTGTTTGTTCTTATGTTGTGATGTAACACCATCGTCCAAGGTTAGGGGGAGGGTTTATACTCACAAACATGTTTAACACCGCCACATTCTTTACGCGCCTATCCCAAGTCAGGAGCCTGTTTTTCAGTGGTTGCCGTTGGTTCATGTCCGTCATATTTTTTTTGTACATTGTTTTGTTATGAATTATTCCGTTAGTTTTCTTAATTGACTTGTTTCATATTTTTCATGTCGGGGCCTTTTATAGCCGACTATACGGTATGTGTTTTTCTCATTGTTGAAGGCCATACGGTTGCCAATAATTGCTAACATCCACTTCATTGAACTTTAGTGGATAGTTGTCTCATTGGCAATCATACCACGTCTCCTTATTTTTATATAGCACAGTATGTAATGATATACCGTCAATGCATAGTACAGTATGTAGTAATACACCGTCAATATATAGTACAGTATGTGCCTCTAAACCGTCAATACATAGTACAGAATGTAGTATTATACTGTCAATACACAGAACAGTATGTAGTACTATACCGTTAATACATAGTACAGTATGTAGTACTATAGCGTTAATACATAGTACAGTCTGTAGTACTATACCGTCAATGCATAGTACAGTATGTACCTGTAAACCGTCAATACATAGTACATAATGTAGTACTAAACCGTCAATACAAAATACAGTATTTACCTCTTTACCATCAATACATAAGACAGTATGAACCTCTGTACCATCATACATAGTACTGTATGAAGCTATATATATATATTGTGAATACAAAGTCGTTATATAACTCATTACTAGGAATATATAGTACAGAATGTAGCTCTCTACCAATATAAAGTACAGTATAAAGCTCTAAACCATCAATATATAGTACAGTATGTAGCACAATATCGTGAATACATAGCGTAGTGTGTAGCTCTATATCATTAATACATTGGACAGTATGTACCTTTATACCGTCAACATATAGTAAAAAGTATGTAGCTCTGTATCGTCAATACACAGAACAGGTTGTAGCTCTAAACCAACAATTCATGGTACAGTATGAATATCAATACCGGCAATACATAGTACAGTAAGTAGCTCTATACAGTCTATAAAAAGTATAGTACGTAGCTCTTTGTCGTTAATACATTGTATAGATAACGCATAGCTGAGAGGGTGATAGAGCAGATTGTTACCTCGAGAAAACATTGTCAACCGAAAACATGTGTTATTTGATTCATTATACTGAATGTTCTATCATTATTGTCTTTATACTTTTGTCATGTACTTAAAACCGTTACAGACATTAGAAGAAACAACAAAAGTGAAACAAGATGTAAGATTTTTATGTTGTCAGTATATGAAAAAGGTCTCAGGCCGAAACGTAGAACTTGAGCTTTTTCTTTCAAATTATTGATTTATATTCAATTCATTGTCCTTTAAATTATCGATTTTTGATTGTTCTGCACGAGAGGATGACATTCAAAAAATTGTCTCCCTCTGAGCCATGAGATAGAGTAAATTATCACCCTCTTATTAACCAAACAAAATCTGGCATTTTGACATGAAATATGATAAAGTTCAATATTTTTCTTTATACCGTCAATACAAGATAAAGTATGAAAGTCAATACGTAGTTCAATCTATACCCATTGATGGTATAAAACTATATGAAAATATTTTTCAAGTGGTGTGTACAATATGCCTAATACTCATCATATGTTGGAAATAAACTCATCAAAGATACCAGGAATAAAATTTCGTACGCCAGATGCACGTGACTCGTCAGAGACGGTCGAATCAAAAAAGTTAAAAAGGCAAAATAAAGTGCGAAGTCGAAGAACATTAATGACCCAAAATTCAGAAAGGTTTTGCCAAAATACAGCTTAGGTAATTTATTCCTGGGGTAAAAATCCTTATAGTATTTAGAACATATTATGATGGATACTAAATTCCTGCTTAACGCAAGTTTGGTCTTTGATGTTATGCAGTTCACAAAGGTACTACGAAACACAACGATACATGCAGTTGTACAAACATTATCTCTAAATCATCCTGATATTGACTGGTCTGGTAAGTGGTGGTCTTTTGTCCATTTCTTCTGGAGTATGTATCACTACGCAGTGTTCGATAGCCATGTGTTTGTAGTAAAGCGTCGACTTCATTTAATTACTTGAAGACTTTTGTAAAATGGAAATAGATAAAATAAAATGGTCAAAAAGTGTGTCAATTTTTTCATATACCTATAGGGACTTATTTTAAAGGCACGAATTAATTTGCAACTAAATAAAAATCGCTTTCACAGCTCGATCTTTAATACGATCATATTATTTTCTGAAAAAAGAACAATTTTATGCATTTTCTCCTGGTTGCAGACATTTTTACAAAAGTTTAACTATACTTTTTTCAAACTCGTGTGTCTTGTATTTTTAGGGATTGATATCAATATAAATTCAGTAAATGGGGGAAATGCTTCATTGTTTTATTTTATGTATCATAAATTTGTTTTCCTTTAGCACAAGATCATGTATTTCTGCATTTAATATGCATAACGTTGCCATATGGAGATGTTTGGTATACGTCAATATGACAGCAAACCGACGACGGAATTCTGAGTTAGCTGTCATCATTTTTTCTGGCATTTGAAAATCGAGAAGATGTGTTTGAACAAATTTACTCATAACTGTTTAAACCTATAATATGAAGTCATGCTATATTTCTGAATTTGTATTCTAAAGCCTTTACACAAAACGTTTATTGGACTTTTTGCAGCCACCAAGCAATGCATAACATCTTGTTTATGTGAATAAAAAAGAATCGGAATTATAACCAGTCATTAATTGCTGGTTTAGAACTCGACATTCAATGTTTTCGACATTCAAATACCGACAATTGAAGAAACGCTGCAAAAAATTGTTTTTCTTGATTTATTTGCTATTTTATATCTAAATATTGCTGTCATTTCATATTTATAGAAAACTTTTAAATTAATGAATAAATATTTCATGGCAAACTTAAGTATAAACCGCTTAAATAATATACAAAAAGGCTATTAGAAAAGCTGATATGTTAAGATCAAAAAGTTTAGATCCGTCGCACTAATGTGGAAATGATAAAAACAATTTGATTTGCTTTGATTGGAACAGCCGTAAAAGCAATGTTTAAAACCTAGTGTTTCAGTCTGGTTTATAGTCCGGGAAATTTTATAGTAGTTGACCTGACTGATGTGACTGTTATAACTACTTTGTAATTAAGACATAAGTGGAAATAATAGTTAACCCAATTACCTCAGCGCTGGTACGTTATACTGCTAATTATAAATGCATTCGTCCCTGGTCAACTCTCTCTGTGACTCCTCGTAAAATAGTTTGCATATGATCAAATCATTCACGTTAAAGTTATATATAATCATAAAACACATTTCTGCTAATTTATTCCATGTCTTTGACTGAAGTATCGACTTCTTTTTCTGTCATTGGGACAATAAAATATTATAACAGTGCATGGTTATCGTTTTGTACGTTTGATGTTTGTTTTATTGGAATGATTTGACGTGACCCTTAATTGAAAGAATGTGTATAGATGGGAGTTTAAATTTGGAATTAGACAGAAAAATGAGCAATTTCTTATATTGTCGTCATATTTCCGAGGACATAATAATAATTTATTCCATTTGTCACTTAAGAAAATAATATCTCTTCATCAAGCACTTCAAAGCAAGTCCTTATGCCAAAAGAAATATTCATGGAGGTGCATATTTGTACGGTAAACACTTCCACTTCAGCTAAGATTCTTCCTGAACACCTGGGGAATGTCAATTGTGTAGACTAATTTCAGAACTGGATAATTCCATCCTTATGAGTTTAAGCATTTTCATAGCTGTTTCGTTGATGTATAACCCGCATTTATTCTATTATATTTAATTAAACTGTGATCACTCTTAAAATTTGTCGAAATACCAGTATAAAACGATTTTGTGGTCTTTGAGCATTAGACCAATAAAGTTCATGAATAGCCATTTAAATTATAAATATAATTTGTAGTACCATTTTTATTTTAAACCAAAATAATGTTGAAATATTGTATTGAAAACTTTTTTATTTTTGTTAGTTGTTGATTTTGTAATTATGACTTTTGACTTTTATGAATTGTCTGTTGTCAATAATTTTGGGCTAAATCTTAACAAGTCTTAATTTTTAATGATTGGTCGCATATTCTAACCAAAGATTTTTTTTTGCGATAATATGTATTTTAGCTTTTTACATCATTAGATCAGAGAATTGTTTCGGGCATAAAGTACTTTCAAATTGTTTTCCAATAGGTCGTGGCTCATAAATGAACATTCTTTATAAATTTTCAAATGTTCCACTTTCGAAGGCTAATTACTTAATATACGTGTGTAATGAATTTTGATTTAAACGAATAAGCATCAAAAGGGACCAATTTTCTTAATTTGTGAAATATGAAACAGCGTAAGTTTATTTTTATTGCGTTAGTTTAAGGATCAATGAATAAATAAGGGTCTGTCCCATGGTAACAGGGGTATATACAAATATAGTTGTATGTAAAATCACTCAGGCAAAGTTAATCTTTATAAAAAGATGGAGATGTGGTATGAATGCCAATGAGATAACTATCCAATAGAGTCCAATACGTGAATATTAGTTATAGGTCACCCTAGCCGTAAAGACGACTATAGATGTCCCTTACATTTAAAAATGTGAAATAATTCAAACGAAAAAACCAACGGCCTGATTTGAAACAAAATAATAAAGAAAAAACAAATAGGACAGACACCAACCATGCTGAATGACAGGGTCCTAACAGGACAGACACATAAAACATTTGGTTTGATTAAACATGTTTGGCTGTATTGGCAATCTATTTAGGCACATTTGATTTTAAAGTCCTCAAAATGATTGTTTCTCTTTCTTTCTTTCTTTCTTTCCATTGCTAGTCTCCGTTATGTTCTGTGACTGTTTTGGTTATATGGTCTTTAGGGTGGCTGTCACATGCCATTTTATATATGTCCTTTATTCAAATTTAAGAACTAATATGCTCTTTTTTATATTGTTGACGCTTTAACAGTTGTATATATGCCAAGTCGTGAACAGCATGTTTATATACAGTTAATACTGCATTTTAAGGGGAAATGGTTTGATTTTCACCTCAGACTTAAACTAGATAATAATTTATGACCACATATTATACATCAAGTTGTTTTACAAATGAATTGCACTACTTACTAGATAGTTAAATATAAGTAAAAGTTTGGAACACACACGTTACTCGCAACAGGGATCTAATTATCATTATTTTCAAACTAAAAAGTACATTTTATCAAGGCCTCTAAGATTAAGTTTACCTCGGGGAGGAAATTTGTCCTTATAGTATTTATAGATTTATGATATTTCTTTATTGTCCAATCATATGAAATTGCACAAATATTATATGAGAAATTAAAAAAAATCTTCAATAAGCATGATACATTGTGATCGATCATTTGGGGTTAAAACATAAAGTTTCTGTATAATTAATATACTCTCATTTAATACAGCACCAATATAAAACAGCTGTTTTAATTGAAAAAGACTTAATTCATTTTTCAAACATTGAAGTCATATGCTCAATTCATTATATATGCTTATTCTGGTCATTGCAGCTTTGATACACATAACTGTTAACTGCGTGACGGAAATATCGGCCTTAGACCACCAAAGTAGAAATTCCCTTAGCTAATATGATTTTTGTTTTTAGAACATAATATAGATGCATATCATTTTCATTTGCAAATACTTTTCTTTTTTCGTCATGTGCATTTAATTTTAGTCCGTCTCTGAACAATACGTAAATTATTGCAATCTACGGCAAGTACTTTTTATTGAAGTGTCAAAAACAACGTATCACATGGTATCTCAGTGCACCATTAATTTCTCAATACATTTTGCAGTGTTATCATTTATTTGTGATTTTTTAATCTTTGAAATCAAATCTTATTTGTAATAAAGGATAACATATCAATCATCTCATTGGTCAAAGATATGACAGTTATCACATTCCTTCCCTACATTACGGACGAGATCTCGTGAAGCACGGGTGATTTCATCCTTATCACTGTTCCATAAACTCTAACTCAAATTCTGACGACAGCCATTAATGATATATGGAATACCAAACAATTATTTAATTTGTTTTCAATCTAGATTTTTCTAATTACGGTACTTTATCATGATGAAAATACTTAAAGATTCCGAGTTTAAAGAATAGTAAATTATATTGCTGTCATCTTTATTATTTTAATATCTGTAATTCGACAAGCATGCGAAATAAAGAATTTATGGAGTTAATAGATCAGAAATATTGCATAATTATCTTAGATCAGGAGAAATCTCATTGGTAAATTAAAGGCTTAGAATTGCAAAATATAAAAAAAAAATATTTCCTTCACACAAAATTTATTTCATTACTTCATGATCAGGATCCCCAATGGTTAACTGGTGTATAAAAATATGTCATTCCTAGAATTCTCTCGACCGCGCGATAGATAAATCCTTGCTTAAGTAAGACGTTCGTTTGGCTGTCTGGGATGTATAAATACGCAGCAACATCCGGTGTGAATGGGACGTTAATTTTTTTGATACCTCGAGTCGCTGAGTGCCATGCTACGTTCTCTGTGCGTTAATGGTTCTTTATAACAACTCTCTGAGAGGTCTTTACTGATGACTGATCTCAAGGCAAAATTTGCCCCTATCCAAATAAATCTCTTTTTCCAGGTCTCAATTCCTCGTTCTTCAACCAGATCGATCTTCCATCCAAAATATACTTATTATATCAATTTGTTCAAGTCCTTAATATGAAAGAAATATTATGAAATGTCATTTGAGATGATGATGTGACGTGATAAACAGTTTGTTTTATATTTACGTATTTGAAACAAAAAAGACTACGGTAACAAACAAAACCTGAGGGAATTGCATGAACTCCAAAAGGAACGCGACCGGTTGGCGGATATATAGGGTAAACATCTCTAGCTGTACATGCATCACTCGCCTTGCGAATCCATACCCGGAAAGAGAACACAATCGGTAAAACTTAGTCAGGCAATATATTTTAAACAGGCAATTTTCAATGAATTGAAGAATATCAAAGGTCAATAGATAATATATACACACAAAACTGAAAAATACTATTACTTATAATTATTTGAAACCCAAAAGACTCTTAAAAAACTGTCGATTTTTTTGGATAGATAAATACAACTTTATTTGCGCTTTCGAGGGGCCAAAAGTTGTTTTATCACACGTTCTCATGACTACAGTACCATATTAACAATTTATTAAAATAATGTGATAAATATTTAATAAATTTGCAAAATGAAAATAACATCTGTATTTATTTTAGCTCAGCAGTTATATGTACATTATTGATTGATTGATTGACTGATTAATAAAAATTATTGCTGATGTTTTACGAAGTTATCGAAATCAAGAAAGAAGAACATACTTGCAGAAAGGGGGAATACCAGAACAGAAGGACGAATTAAGTTGTAGGTCAGAATATATGACATGCGGGAGAGTATCTAAAACTTTTTTTAATAATGAGTTGTCATGAGGTTTCCGTAATGTGGAAGGATCAACCTCATCAATAGTGCGTTTAGGATTTAAAGTCTAGTTGTATAGGTATATAAGGAACCTGATGTTCAGTGGTTGTCGTTTGTTGATGTGGTTCATAAGTGTTTCTCGTTTCTCGTTTTTTTATATAGATTAGACCGTTGGTTTTCCTGTTTGAATGGTTTTACACTAGTCATTTTTGGGGCCCTTTATAGCTTGCTGTTCGGTGTGAGCCAATGTTCCGTGTTGAAGGCCGTACTTTGACCTATAATTGTTTACTTTTTACAAATTGTGACTTGGATGGAGAGTTGTCTCATTGGCACTCATACCACATCTTCTTATATCTATTTTACCTATAATTGTTTAGTTTTTACACATTGTGACTTGGGTGGAGAGTTGTCTCATTGGCACTCATACCACATCTTCTTATATCTATTTGACCTATAAAATTGTTTATTTTTTACACATTGTGACTTGGATGGAGAGTTGTCTTATTGGCACTCATACTACATCTTCTTATATCTATTTGACCTATAATTGTTTAGTTTTTACATATTGTGACTTGGATGGAGAGTTGTCTCATTGGAACTCATACCACATCTTCTTATATCTATTTGACCTATTATTGTTTACTTTTTGCACATTGTGACTTGGATGGAGAGTTGTTTCATTGGCACTCATACCACATATTCTTATATCTAAATAAAGATACCATGCACCAAGGATCTTTTGTTATACTACCTATGCGAAAAAAATCACGTGGCCATTTTTCTTTATTCACATCATCTAAGTAACCGACCGTTCATCTTTTCTTTTTTTTTTTTTTTTGGATGGGGTGGGTGAGGGGCATTTTTTTTTCTCGGGACAATTTTTCTTATTCCACTCCATTCAAAAACCACCTATCATTTTCAATAACATAAAGATAATTTAATTTGAAACTGAATGTCTTGTTTTATTTTTCCCCTAATTTTGAATAAAAACAAACTTTTTTTCAAGACATTTCGAATCAAATAATGTATTTTCAGAAAATAGCATGCCCGCACAAAAGATAAATGGTCAGTGCCTTTTAAAATCCTCTTATATAGACAATCTTACTTAAGTTTGATAAAAAAAAATGCAAATTAATTTTTTTGAATTAATTTGTATCAAAAGTGAAGGAATGTGTTGTAATGATAAATGACTGGCTATTGACAAAACTTTACGAGAAAAAAGACCGCGATTTTCTAGCTGTTCTACATGCAAGTATATGAAAGCGCCGTACGTATCACCGTAATTCTTTGTTAGATGTCGATCAAGCCGGGTTTTATTAAGGAATAAAACCAATAATTAAAAGCCTCATTGCTTTCTATGTTAAATTCTGGAATTTTAAGCATCCATTATCTATTTTTTCTTAATCTCAAATAAAGCGACAGTCAATTCATGTCAAAACTATGCCATATCTTAACGTGTGCTAAAAACTCATCATACCTTTAATTGCATATTAGAGCGATCTGGTTCCCGGATGTTTGGTAGTACAAAAATAGGCATTCTGATCTGAGCAAATATGTCCTTTTATTCAAATTGATATATTTTTTTAATATTCAAAAGAAACTTTCCAAAAGGGTTTTACGGTGATTCCAAGTCCATAAGCTTTCATTTGATAACAATACTACCCAAATGTTTTACTTCTTGACAAAGTTACAGCTATTCGTAGTAAACTATTTTTTTTCTTTTAATATGTACTACTTTCTTGTATGTTCTTTCTGACCTGGCTGAATTAGTGGTTTTTTACCTTAACAAATGACCATTAAAAATGGCAATCCCGAACATTTAAGGAAAAGACGGTGAGCCGGGAAATAAATCAGAAACCAGACATCTTTGCGATGCGGTATGATTACCATTGAGAAAACAGTCAACAAGAGACCTAAAGACGTGGATATAATCAACTATATGAGTAAAATCTATACTTATAGAAGGCCCCGCCATGAAAAAATGTGAAATATCTTAAACTAGATAAACCAAAGGCCTGATGTATGCTAAACAATAGACAAAAACAAATATGACAGACTGCAAACCAGCGCATAATAGGATCCTGACTACGGACATGTGGCTTAGTAAAATATATTTGCGATTGCGCAACCCTCTCTTTTATCGGCGACAGTGGTGTAGCAGAACAACATGAGAGCAAACTTTAAACAATAGTTATAAAGGGCTCGACTCATCAGATCGACTCGAAGCACAAAATCAAATAACAAAAATACAAGGTGTCTTTTTCCCTCAGAGTTCTGGATAGTAGTAAATATATTTTCTGGCCTCGACCATGCATGACAAAGATTGATTTGATATTACAAACTCGTATGTTGACCACTAGATGTCTGATAGATATATATTTGTCTTGGGGTTGCTATCATTGAAGGATACCTACATCTTGAATTCCTAAGTACTAGGGTGTTCTTTTCAAGAGCTATATGTAGTACTTTATAACCATTCACTGTGGGGATTGAGGTGTGTACTTCTAAATATTTTGTAGTTTTAGTCGGTGTTTTAATTCAAAATAAGAAAAAAGAGGGACCAGAAAAAAAGGCAATCAAAAACCGAAAGTCTAATAACAAAACCCAACACCATGAGAAAATAAAAATACTCAAGCCAATCGGAAGGATCAGGGATAAGTTAAGATATCCAATCGTAGTACTAATTTATCGTAGGACATGTAGGAAAATCCGTCCGTTCGGAACAAATCTCAACTTAAGTAGTTTTGTGCATATCAGCCCAGCAGTTCCTACTCCACTAATGATATCCGTTTAGACCTTGTGAGGTTTAAAACCTTACATATTGTATAGACACCTGTATATTAGTGTATTGTAGAAACCCGTAAACTGACCTACAAGTTTCTTTTGGATTTTTGTGTCGTTGGTTTGCTGTCTAGTTGCTGTATAAACCACATCTCCGTTTTTATACTTGTTTGCACGTGAACCGACGATCTCCATTTTAATGTAAATTGTAATACGATTTGAAAATCTGAATAATTCATGGGTCTTTGTCAAAACTTTACGTTACATTATATGGAACTTAATTGGGCCTGATATCGTTCTTTTAAGGTAAGGCATGGAATTAATTGAACAATTCAAGCTGGCAAAGCAGAATTTAAGAAAAACATAATGTTGAATGTTCTGTTTTGTCTGAAACATGGAAATTTAATATCGCCAACATGTAAGTAATAAGCATTATCTCATAGGCGTATACATTTGGTTAGCATAAAAATGTCATTAATTGTAACTATGTTTTTTAAATTTAATTTACTTTAGACGTTTTAAAAAGACAGTGAAAACATGGGTCTATTTTGACCACTTTAAAGTAATTATTATGTTAAAATCCGACCCAACGTATTCTTAACATGCACTATCATGATATTATTTCACCAAATTGATCTTTTATTTTATTGAAACTGATATAACAGTTAATCGGTCTCATTTGCGTTTTATTACGTTTCAGTTAACATTGGGTTGTGAGGTTGGAAAATGCGTCTTAGTTAAAAGCATATAATACTTAAGGATATGATTGGTAGATCAGTCTTTAGTGTCGTAGATCACATAACGTCGTAAAGTCTACGTTTGTCTCGCTATAAACTCGTTTCATCTCTGTTGTATTTCCGATATTTCAACGACCCGCAATCTCTCAATTCTCCGTAATCAATGTACTTCAGCCATTTAGGAAACGTTTCCCGTCTTGCATTTATGGGTACTTAAAATTGTTTCTCTAAAATTATCCACAATGCTTTTGAATATCGTTGTCCATTATCTTCTCACGTTTCCAACAAGATGGCGCAATAACGGAAGGATTTTTAAAGAAGGAAACACTTTTGGCCAATAGAAGATATGTTTTTATTACAGTGGCACACGCTCATTTATTTTCAGTCTCCAATCTGCTTCCATATAGTCGTAATCAGATCCCTAAACTTTCCTTTCAGAGGATGTTTTAAATGGAGTCAAAGTACTGCCAGATTTTATTACAGTAAATCGTATAGTTTAACTGCTTTGTTTGTCCTTAAGAAATTAAACTGTTTTCCAATTCTCGTTCTATTAGAGAAAGAACCCATTATAAGCGATTAAACAAATCTTAAATAAAACTTAAACAAACTTTTATTCGTATTTTGCTGTCTTCTAGACAAAATGTAAAAACTTATCAAAGAACATATATATATATATGTAAAAAAAACTCGTCAAAGATACCAGGCGGATTTAAAGTATTGACAAGAGTTGTCGTCCGAATTTTTTTTTTCACGATAGACAATAGTATGATGCAAATTATCTAGCGAGTCTGCGAATCACTTTGACGTTCAAATTTTCTTGGATGCTCTGAGAAAAAGGTAATTTTCACTTCGTTCTACCTCAAAATATAAGTCACCGAAGAGTTGAGTGATGTTAAGACGTAAGTTTACAAGGCTATCTCCAGGCCGACAGTAAAACCAATACGGATTTGGCTGTAAGGGATGTATAAATACGCCGCCACGTATGGTCGTTAAATCCAATGCCTCGTATAGGGAGGCGGGATGTATAAATACGCCGCCACGTATGGTCGTTAAATCCAATGCCTCGTATAGGGAGGGGGGTGTATAAATACGCCGCCACGTATGGTCGTTAAATCCAATGCCTCGTATAGGGAGGGGGGATGTATAAATACGCCGCCACGTATGGTCGTTAAATCCAATGCCTCGTATAGGGAGGGCGTCATGCTCTATAAACGTTAAGAATTCATTGCAACAGTTATTTTCTTGGTCTTCAGGAGGCTTGTTGAAAATCAGCATTTTTGTCCCTGTCCAACATAACTTTCTTTCCAATGGCGGTCCAAATGGCATGCCCCTCATCCCGGTCGACCAACTATGTATAACATACATATTTTGTTTTTGCTGATTGAAGAGTTCAAACATTTTGAAGATTCAATTATGTATAACGTACAATTGTTATAAAAACTTGCATAAAATATATTTTCTCTCTTCAAAGTTAATGTAATACACATTTCTTTGGAAAGAAACATAATTTTTTTTTTCAATTTTTTCAGGGTTGTTTTTTAAAAGTGATTATTTAAAAGTTACTTATAATTATTATTATTTCTAATGCAAATACTAAGTATATGTATGTAAATTTTTACAACAAACAGATTTCCCGAAGCAGTATGAGAGTTTTGCATATGTAACACATGGCATTGCTCCTTGTCGACAGAAACAATGAATGAGTATACACAGTTATATTGGAAAAATATTAGGGGAGGCTCTGGTGAATTTTTTATTCAAATTAAAAAAAAGTTTTTGTTGATGTAGCTCAATCGGACCCACACTAAATTAATCTGTAACTTTTTATTATGACGAGTCTGTGTACTAAATGTTTATTTCATTGATTCAGGATTTACAGAAAAAAGTGTGGAAATGTTACATGAAATTCACATCAAACGAGCTTATATGTGAAACTCGTGTGAAAATTGTCACGTGAATTGAGATTCACATGAATCTCACGTGAAATTGTTCACGTGAATTTCAGGTGAACTTTTCAAAAAAATTGGTACCTTTCATGATTTTTAATTCGATTTGAAAATTTAGATGTTATTTAAATAACTTTATTTTGAAATTGACGTGAATTCCACGTGAAAATAATTCGTGTGATAATCACGCAAAATGCACGCGAGTTTCACATGAGATTCACGTATATTGTATAAGCTCGTTTGAGGTGAAATGTGAGTTTCACGTGATATTTGTGAAACTCACGTGAGTGAAATTTGCCTGTGTAACTTCTTGTGTTAGTGTATGACTAGTTACCAAATATCAAACCAATAAATGAAGCCTAACATAAAGAAAATGCGTAAAACTTGAAGTGTATCATATAGCCCTTATTCTGTCTCGCCAGCTTTTACTAAGACAAGTCGAAATTTTGATTTTACAATAAAAGCTGCAACTGTCAATAACCTTTAGATAGCCGTATAATTTTTAAGTGTCAGACTTAAACAATTAATCACTTTGATCAACATATAAAGCAGTAGATCAGTTCAGACTACTTTGCAAGAAAAAAAAAACTGTCGACGATGATGTAACTAAACCTAAATCCGGGACAGATGGGTGAAGGAGTATCCCCAAGTGACGGACAAAAGGATGCCTTAATTCTTACAGAGTGTTTTATTAGTATTTTTCTCGCGGTATTTACTGTCCATATTTATTTTATAATACAATACTAAATACAGCCTAGATTTTTCCGTCCCTACCCAACTCTACATACTTTTCATGGGGAAGTAAAAATTGTTCCCTTTTTTGTTCTTAAGTTCATCGACTTGATATAGCCTTTTCGGGAGCTTAAAAATTCCTTACAATTAATCAATCAACTTAAACATTGATTTTTTTTTTGTCTTTTTCCAAACTTACGTCGAATCAAATGGGAAAAAAAATTTCAACATACTTTACTTTTGCCCATTTTACAGAAAATCGAACACTCATGATTATTTCTAACTTAAAAATATATTCTGTTCAGTTATTAAAGAGTATGATAAACATACTTTATTTGAACTTTGTTGAATAGTTGTCTCATTGGCAATCATACCACATCTCCTTATTTCTATATCAGCAATTAATTTAGAGTTACAATTGGTTTTTGTTATAGGAATGTGGAATGTAGACAGTCTTCCTAAACAAATTTGTTAATATTTTAGACTAATTTAACAAATTAAGCAGCAAAAGAAAAAACAAAGTTTGGACTTTTCATTTCCTGATTAAAAGGAATAAGAACTGATAAACAATCAGGATACGTTTTTACCCACATTTCTGTTTTTTTTTAATTCTAGATAAACAAAAACACTTCGTGAGGATATTCAATTAATTGAACTGACGTGTATATATACGTTGACTGATCTAATTGGAAACATATTTATCGTTTCATGTTTTTTATTCAGTTCCTGTAAAACAAACAAAAATATTCCGTAATAAAATATGTCACTATATCAAAACAATTGTAGTTTAATTGGCTCATGTAATGCCTTTGAAATTCAGCTTGACGAACAGTAAACGGGTAAAGACATGATTATATAAAAAAAATCGTCCAATGACGTTACTCTAATGTATGGATGACTCTGCGTGATTAAGTGGTATCTTTTTATTATGTATACAGACCGATAGTGGACCCATTGTGCATTGTGTATTGAAACAGTATCCCCGCTTTTTATATAAGATGTTGATTTATTTAAACGTTGGGAAGATGCTTGCACGAAATTTGTTATTGGAGGTCGTAAAAGGTCAGCCGATCTGAAGACATCTGTGGTTTCTCAATTTTCTTTGACTTGTGATAAATAAAACAAGTTACAGATTGCGTGCAATATCATTTCAAATTTGAAATATTAGTATCACCAGTGGTTTTAAATGTGAAATATTTAGATGAATCCGCTGAGAACTGTTCGCTAAATGTCGCCAGCAGATGGATAAAGTGTTTCTGAAATTGATTTAATGTAAATTTATCAGCCTGAGAAGGTGGAAAATTATCTCCTTTTCTGGAGAACCTTATACGCAAGTCACTATTAATCTTCGTATATATACAAGGAAATATTTACCCATATTTATTGATGGTCAGCTTAATGAAAATTCAATACATCACCATGATTTTATTCTTGATTTATTAATCATACGAAACAATGCACGAGTAACAATATGGAATGCATTTCATTTATTGTGTCAATATTCAAAGTTTCGGATGAATTTGAAGTTCTAATTTTTCCCATATGTATTTCGCAAGACATTTTGCATAATAAGATCATTTAATTTTCATAAACAGTACATTGAAATTGGAACCCTTCTTCCCCTCCCCATCGCAATTGTGATAACAAATATTTTTTAAACATACATTTCATGGGAATTTCAAATCCGGTTATCTGAATAATAGTAATTAGAAAAAATCGTGCACTAGACTGCGTTTTAGTTATTGCCCATTTGAAAAATACTTAGTTTCATTATTTTTATATAAAAATAAGAGATGTTGTATTATTGCCAATGAGACAACTATCCACCAGAGTTCAAATGAAGTAAATATAAGGATTTATAGGCAACCGTACGGCGACCAAAACATACAAAATTGCTACATATTAATGTATCCCATTGGATTAGTTTTCTTTATACTAATTATTGCTGTTCTTTTTTTATGTGTAAAAATAAACTGCCCTTAAAGTGCCGACTTTTAATAGATAAATGAAATGCATTGCCTATGTAAATTTGACATACTATCTAAACAATAAAGTTATTTTACATGCTCATACGAACAATATTTTCTTAACGAGCCGAGGGAAAACAAAGTGTTTGTGTCATGTAAATAAAAATAAAATATAAAATCTTGCGAATACACTGTCATTAGCGGAGATAGGGTTTCTTCCGCCATCTTGGATTGTAAACAAGAAGAACACCATTGGTCTACATCTTTAATATACGCCATAATAGGCTCTATTGTCCGGAACTGTTAACTATGTTTTAGCCCGCTCTCTCTCTTCGCTCTCCATTGTAAACAAACATCACTGTGTACATGTGTTAGACTAAATCAGTATTAAACAAGTAACATTCAATTGCAGTTAAGTAATGACTTAATGCCCTTGTGTAGTTTCATCTTAACTGGCGTGGTGGCAGCGTGATTCGAATTTACGCCTACAAGAAAGGTTATTATTCATCACATTGTTGAGACAAACATCGGGACTGACTAAAACCTGTCTAGGTCATCCGTAAATAAATATTTACCGTGAATCTTAAACTGCAAATAACCAAGAACATTAAACACAATGGCTAATACACACAGAGCACCTAAACAGTGGTGCCTTACTAAAATTGAAACTGTAAATTCATTTGAAAACTGGAGACAAAACATAATATACACGTTATCATTAGACCCACATTTTGCACCATTCTTAGGAGACGGCGTACATTGGGAAAAGAAAACTAGGAATGCTCCCAATCGTGGCTTTTTACATGATGGTGAAGATGTAGCCGAGGCAAATAGGCGTACACGTGAACAAAAAGTCAGCATGTTAGAATTAATGCTAGGTCAAATAGCCAATTATTGCCCCGTTATCTCTAGAAACACAATAGTGAAAAATTCTACTTCGATTGAAAATATATGGCAAACCATCCGTTTACATTATGGATTCCAATCCACGGGTGCTCATTTTATAGACTTTGCCGCAATACATTTTGAACCGAACGAACGCCCAGAAGACCTTTATCAACGAATAATGGCTTTTGTTGAAGACAACCTGCTCCAACGCGATACCCAAATAACGCATCACGGGGGCGCAATCGAGGAAGATGAAGAAATGACACCTTCACTTGAAAACTTTGTCGTGCTAACATGGTTAAGACTAATACATACAGACCTACCTAAACTGGTCAAACAAAGATATGGAACAGAATTAAGATCGAGAACATTGTCGTCAATAAAACCGGAAGTTTCGCAAGCGCTAGATTCATTACTTGAGGAACTCCGGAATTCTGAGGACGCAAAAGTTATGCGAGCAGCTACTTCTAACTTTCCCACAAAATCTAAGTTTGTTCATGAAGAAAAACTAAAATTATCTTATCCACGCTCTATTAAAAGCTGTCCGTTATGTAAAGCTGCAGGCAGACCCGACCGCCACTTCCTCAGCAAGTGCTCATTCTTACCGAACAGCGATCGAAAATACATGGTAAAAGCCCGACAAATTGCCGGAATATTTGATAATTCAGATGACGAATCATCAGACGTAGAAGTAGACACTGTTTCTAAACCTACTCATTCAGTAAACCGAGTCCAAGTCCGTCAGTCTCCGTATCTTGACGTGTTCCATTCACATTATAACACTCGTTTAACTATTGATAGTGGTGCGACCGGCAATATGTTACGTGCATCCGCAGCTAAACGAATGGGTATTGAAATAAAATCTAGCTCTCAATCTGCACATCAGGCCGATGGATCTTCACCTCTCAAAGTCATTGGGGAAGTACACACTAATTTCACACGTGATGGACGTGAACTACATTTTGAGGGTTTAGTCGTCGAAACTTTGGATGTGGACATCTTGGCTGGTATTCCTTTTATGGAAAAAAATGACATTTCTATCCGTCCTGCTAAACGTCAAGTAATACTGGGTAACAATACCGTTTATACTTATGGCTCTGTTCAAAACACGTCCGAACATCATACAGTCCGTCGGGCACACGTTTTACGTGCTCCATCTCAATTTACAACTATTTGGCCGATGCGATTTTCTTGAAATGCAATTACCATCTGATATTTGCTTAACTGATGATACATTCGCCATTGAACCAAGATTCGAGTCGCATATTTCATCAATACATGGTGGAAAGGATTCTAACCTGTGGCCCCCGCCAAATTTGATTACAAGCGTTGCTGGCAGAATTCGTATCCCAAATTTGACACAGGAACCCCATAGTTTAAGACGCAACGAACACTTTTGTCAAATACGATCAACATATATTCCAGAGTGTAAAAGTGATGCTTTCGAATCTACTGAAAAAAATGATAAAATTAGTCACCCAAGATTGACAAATTATTCAGAATCAGTCAAAATTGACCCAGATAATTTGTTATCTCAAGAGATAAAAATAAAATTCCGGGATACATTAAAAGACTATGATGATGTTTTTGATCCATATTTTAAGGGATATAATGGCGCCGCCGGTCCATTTCAAGCTAGAGTAAACATGGGACCAGTCCAACCCCCGCAACGCAAAGGCCGTGTTCCGCAATATTCCCGTAATCAACTAGTAGAACTACAACAAAAATTTGATGAACTTGAAGCAATTGGTGTTTTCAAACGCCCAGAAGATATTGGTGTATCTGTAGAGTACGTTAACCCGTCTTTTTTAGTTAAGAAACCAAATGGCAGTTTCCGTTTAGTTACCGCTTTTGCAGACGTAGGTCGATATAGTAAACCCCAACCGTCACTCATGCCAGATGTTGACTCAACCTTACGTCAAATAGCACAGTGGAAATACATAATAGCTACTGACCTTACTAAATCGTTCTACCAAATTCCACTTTCGAGTGATTCTATGAAATACTGTGGTGTAGTAACCCCCTTTAAAGGTGTACGTGTGTATGTGCGCTCTGCAATGGGCATGCCAGGCTCAGAAACAGCACTAGAGGAGCTTATGTGCCGTGTTTTAGGTGATCTTGTAGAAGAAGGCGTTGTAGCTAAAATAGCCGATGATCTTTATTGCGGTGGAAATACCCAACTCGAATTACTACAAAACTGGACAAGGGTTCTACAGGCTCTGCAAAAGAGCAGTCTAAATTTGTCTGCTACTAAAACGATTATCGCACCCAAAAGTACAACTATTCTTGGATGGATTTGGCAATTAGGAACTATCAGAGCTAACCCACATCGTATTTCTACCTTATCAGTTTGTCCACCACCAGCCAAAGTATGTGGTTTGCGGTCTTTTATTGGAGCGTATAAAGTACTAGCACGAGTAATACCAGATTGTGCTTCATTACTGGGTAAACTTGATGATGTTGTAGCCGGTCGAGAATCTAAAGAAACTATACAATGGTCAGACGAACTTACTGATATATTTTCACAGGCTCAGAAAGCTCTTTCAACAAATCGTTCAATATTTTTACCTCAACCAAATGATCAACTATGGATCGTTACCGATGGTTCTGTAAAAAAACATGGCTTAGGTGCTACCCTTTATATAACACGTGATGATAAAATACATATATCTGGGTTTTTTAGTGCAAAACTGCGAAAACGCCAATTAACGTGGCTGCCTTGTGAAATCGAAGCACTGTCTATTGCCTCAGCGATTAAGCACTTTAGTCCGTATATCATACAATCAAAACACAACACTTGCATACTGACCGATAGTAAACCCTGTGTTCAGGCATTCGAGAAGCTGTGTAGGGGAGAATTTTCAGCAAGCCCACGTGTTTCGACATTTCTTTCAACAGCCTGTAGATATCAAGTAACAGTAAGACATGTAGCAGGAGCTGCTATACTTCCGTCCGATTTTGCAAGTCGCAATGCACCAGACTGTGAGGATTCAGCCTGTCAAATCTGTACATTTGTGCAATTTACTGAAAATTCAGTTGTTAGACATATCTCTACAAAAGACATTCTTGAAGGGATTCAAAAACTTCCGTTTACAAGCAGGAATGCCTGGATATCAATCCAAACAGAATGCTCGGACTTACGGCGAACACATGCTCACTTGCGCCAAGGGACCCGACCGTCAAAAAAACTTACTAATGTAAAGGATATTAAACGCTATCTGAACAATGTGTGTATTGCGAAAGACGGTTTACTTGTTGTCAAGCGAAACGAGCCAATGGCTCCTACGCGCGATTGTATTGTTGTTCCTCGTCAGGTTTTAGATGGACTGCTTACATCCTTACACATTAAACTCGACCATCCTTCAACCTATCAACTTAAATCTGTCGTACACCGTTACTTTTTCGCACTGGATATGGATAAAGCAATTGAAACTGTCAGTAATGGATGTCATCAATGTGCCGCTCTTCAAAAAATTCCTCACAAGTTAAATGTACAATCTACAGGTGACCCACCAGAGACAATAGGGTCTGCATTTGCTGCAGATGTGATGAAGCGTGAACGACAGCTTATCCTTGTTGTGCGCGAATATGTTACGTCATACACAGCTGCTCGCTTGATCACAGACGAGCGCCAAGAAACTTTACGTGAATCTTTATTGTGCCTTTGTGTTGAACTATGTCCACTCGATGGACCATTTGCTGTCGTTCGTACCGACCCTGCTCCAGGATTCCAAGCCCTTGTCAACGATGAACTTTTGCGTCGACATAGAATGACCATAGAAGTTGGTCGTGTCAAGAACAAAAACAAAAACCCTGTAGCCGACAAGGCAATTCAAGAGTTAGAAGACGAAATTTTGCGACAAGACCCGAATACACGATGTATATCACCTCTGTCACTCACGTTAGCTATTGCCCGTTTAAACTCTCGAATTCGAAACCGCGGGTTATCTGCAAGAGAAATGTGGACTCAACGTGATCAATTCTCAAACAACCAAATACCATTGACAGACCATAGTCTTATTCAGCGTCAACATGAGTTACGAAAGTCGAACCACAGTTACAGCGAAATTTCTAAAGCTCCCTCTAGAGCTCTACCCGAATCTCCGCATTTAGAAGTTGGTGATCTAGTTTACTTATATAATGACCGAAACAAAACTTGTGCTCGTGACCGATATCTAGTTGTTTCTACAGACAATTCTTGGTGCAACATAAGAAAATTCGTTGGTTCTCAGTTACGCAATACATCATACCGTGTAAAAAGGAGTGATTGTTATAAAGTTCCGTCACTATTGAACACTTTAAGCCAACAGGATACTTATAATCACGACAATTGTACATCTTCGGATGAGGACGATAATACAGTGAAAACACATAGCCCGCCTAAACCTCCTGACATTCCAAATGTAATATCCATTCCTCATTTACAGGAGTTAGATCCGGAACGTTTCGAAAACGAACCAAGTGACTTAAGCTTACCAATAGGCGAAAATGAATTACAACACGAACCTGATGATCAAGTAAACACCGATGTAATTCGACGATCCACACGGGAACGCCATCCTCCTAAATTTCTTCAAGACAATTATGTTCTATTTAAGTGAGAGAAACAAACATTGTGTATTAATATAACCAGTGTGGACCATAAGCACAAAAGATTTTGCGTTGTAATAGCAAATTAGAACTATTATTTGTTAGATTATTATTATGTATAAATGGGGCAGAATAATCCCTGATATCACTTGAGGGCAGTCTACCCTATGAAAGTGTTTTTTTCCAACAATTAATATGTTTGTTCTTGTAACATGTAAGCAGAGTCTTATAAGTAACTTTAATTTTCAAAATGAAAAAAAAAAGAAAAACTGGTAACGCCATAATAGGCTCTATTGTCCGGAACTGTTAACTATGTTTTAGCCCGCTCTCTCTCTTCGCTCTCCATTGTAAACAAACATCACTGTGTACATGTGTTAGACTAAATCAGTATTAAACAAGTAACATTCAATTGCAGTTAAGTAATGACTTAATGCCCTTGTGTAGTTTCATCTTAACTGGCGATACGAATTTTGAGAAACAAATGTAAATTATTTGTAACACTTTTCAACTATATGAAAATTATGTGCTATATCTTAATATAACGACTGTTATTTTTTTCAATACACAACGTATTTTATATGATTATTGATTTTCCAACTTTGCCGTGTAAGGTTAGATAACTCAGATAACTTTACTTTTTTAGAGGAATGTGTAGGGAATTTATCTATTTTGTTTTGTAGCAAGAAAACGAGTTCCGTTACCAATTTCATTTTTATTTTAATTTTCCGAAAGCATATCATAGGAATTGTATTCTCAAATTTTGTCTTAAAATTCTATCGTTCAGTTTTCTTTTCATCACACAAAATTGTTTTTTCTCAATGTATAATTTGTACAAAATCTGACAATTTTGCACAACTTTCAGCTATTTTTGTATAATGGCTTTATAAAAACTACGTATAGGGATTTTTTTTTTTAAATCTCGGTTTTAATTTAAGCAGTTAGCTTAAAAGATAACTGACATTTATGGGTCATATTTTGCGAAAAAATAACAAAAAAATAATGTACTGTTCCATAATCTGATGCATTCTGGTTAATGTTTTCAAAAGCATTCATCAAACGTCGTGATTGGTTAGCAACGTCATAAGCTATATATATCTAACCAATGACTATATGTTATTTCATTATGATGTACAAATAGTTACATTATCTAACAATCCTTCAGATTCTGAAAAAGCGAATAAAAAATAACATTCTTACATTACACCACAGGCGCTTAAATAAGAGTAAATATATTGATATTTTTAAGAAAACTAAAACACATTAAGAAAAAACAGGGGTCCATATCCCAAGCGGCAATGTATATATAAACTACAAGGAAGGAAACTGATCAAATTATATGGAGAAACATGGCAGATTTATCACCAAATCGACTTATGCAGTAGGAATTTTATAAGGATAAAATGAGACAATAATCAACACTGTAAAATACTACAAGGAAGATAAGAATGTTATTAGGGTCAAAGAGTGAAAGCACGGTATGTCGGGATTCCAAAGTGTTGATGGGTATGGAAATATGGCATCCCTATACTTCTCCTGTCCAACAGTAAAACCCGTAAGTTGCTAAATTAGGGCGTCCGTGTGGCTCTGCGGGAAGTATGAATACACAATCAGAGTAGGGCGTTCATGTGGCTGTGCGAGATGTATAAATATGCAATCGCGTCTAGTCAGAATACTGAGGGACATTACATTCCACATGAAGCGTGATGTTATGCTCTTTACACGTTGTAGATGGCAAAATTTCTGCCACTACCCAACATTTTTAGTTTACAATTTCTCCCTTTCAATTAAAGTTTCAAGATAATGAGCAAACATACTTGAATTTTTCAAAAATAGTCATTTACGGGTCATTAATTTTTAAGGAGTCGATCAAATGGTTTCGGTCATTTTGAAATTAAGGTTCCTGATCATGTTTGCCTGTAGCAGTTTCTACCTATTTTATATAGTTTTTGAGATAGTAGTCAAAAACATAAAAAAGCCAAAAATCATCATAAGGGAAAAGCTAATTAAGGAGTCATCTGATGATTTTATGTGAAATTTAGAAATAAGTGTAGATTTTGACTTTTTGAACATTTTTGCCCTGTCAGATTTTCTCTATCTATTATGGTTTTCAGGTTTCAAGATATAAGACATTAATGCATTTAAACCGAATGTTCTATTTTTAACAAAGGCGGCCATGTTTGTTGACCGACCGAGAAAACATATTTTTTTTACAAAATACCATAACTTAAAGGATTAATTTATTCACCAAAACTTTGAAACTGGTTCAGTAGTTTCAGAGGCGAAACAGTAATGACCAGATGAGCTAAAACGTCAATGAGGCAGCTTCCTGAAGACACAATAAAAATATAGACGTCTAAAAGTCAACATACGGAACAGACAGTTGTGGTGTTAATATACAATAATCTTAATCGCCCGAGTATATACTCATATGATTTATGGTGGTACCAAACACCCTGACTAAAACTAATTTGGCTCGTTTAATTTTCATAAAATTTTGACAAAATATTTACTTTGACCCTTTCACAAAAATATAAAAATTTCAAAAAACTTGAACCACACAGTTTATCGAAAAAAATTTCATTGGATATATAGCAGTTTGACAAATACTAATTTTGATCATTGAGAAGCTTAATATTTCCTTAACAATAGAACGTGATTAAAACGTTCAGCTGATTTTACAGAGTTATCTCCCTGTAGTGTTATGTACCACCTTATGAGACTATCAAAGATCTGTCATCAACATTAATTACACAAAATACACAAAATACAAAATCATTTAGACACACAATAAAACAAATCCAAGTTCCTATTGATGAAATGAGTAACACAAATCGGTGTTAGGGGTGGACTATTTGATATTATGGTTGCGGGGAGGGGGGAGGAAGATGTGTTGCGGATTGACTATTCACTTTCATCTGTTGCTATGCATGCTTATTTCACTTTTGTATACAATTTTTTCCTGCATTTTGTGTTGCAGAATATTCAGTTTCATCTTGTCTTATGCAAGGTTATTTATTTTCAGCTTTTACCAGGCCAGGATATTCATTTGGGAAAAAAACAAAATGACAAAATTGAACAATGGCCTCTTCCTGTGACGTAATTGGTAGAACCTTTCCGGGTTTTCCTTCTCTTTTCCGGATATTTGCAAGGTTACTGCACCGGATGCACATTTCGACAAAAAAATGTCTCTTCAGTGATGCTCGAGGTCGAAATTTTTGAATTTCGAGAAATTATTTAAAAATGAAGAGTTTATAAACAAAAAAGGACAAAATGTATAGCAAAAGACTTAAAATATCAATAAGTAGAATACGATATCCCGCAAATTGTATCTGAGGAGCATACGTTTTCTGCAAATATGTTTGTCTAATATCCAAAAAGTATCTATTTGGAGCTCACCAGCTAGCATCAGTCTCATTTTTCATATGATGAAGACATAATCTTTCAATCAGTTTAATTAAGCTCTGGAGCTGGCATGTCAGTAACTGCTAGTAGTCCTTTGTTAATTTATGTATTATTGTCATTTTGCTTAGTTTCTTTTGTTACCTATTCTGACATCGGACTCGGACTTCTTTTAAATTGAGTTTTACTGTGCGTATTGCTGTGTGTTTGTTTTTTCTACATTGGCTAGAGGTATAGGGGGAGGGTTGAGATCTCACAAAAAATGTTTAACCCCTCCGCATTTTTGCGCCTGTCCCAAGTCAGGAGATTCTGGCCTTTGTTAGTCTTGTATGATTTTTTAATTTTAGTTCATTTATATATTTTGGAGTTTAGTATGACGTCCATTATCACTGAACTAGTACACATTTTTGTTTAGGGGCCAGCTGAAGCACGCCTCCGGGTGCGGGATTTTCTCGCTGTATTGAAGACCCATTGTGGCCTTCGGCTGTTTTCTGCTCTTTGGTCGGGTTGTTGTTTCTTTGACATTCTCCATTTCCATTCTCAATTTTAACATTGGAAATATATGGAAGGTTGCACGAATGTGAAAGTCGTCTAATGATCACTTATTCCACTTTTGTCCATCTGATATGCTAACCGGTTTCATCATATTCCTGGCTTACACATTTACTTTACTGGATATGTTTTTGGAATCTTCTGTCAGATGTTTAATGACAAGAGGAGATGCCTACCCTGACGACGCTACTTGGGTCATGTTTGCCTGTTTTATTTCCTGGCTTATGTTGCAAATGATGTCATTTAATGTTTGTAGTTTATTTATCATGGACATATTAAATGTACATTTCCTGTACGGAATGGAATTTGTTTTGACTGGCAGTTGATTCTAATAAAGCGTGTCTTTTTTCAGATTGATTTTACTTGTTCAACTTGTTTATTGAATAGGTTCATTTTAATTAGCATTCTTCATGTTTTCCTTAAGAACATAAAATGTAAATTAGCAAGGCTTTAAACTTATCTATTTTGTGCTTAATTAGATCGATCAGGTTACTTAAAAAGTTGTTTAATTTTTGACACTTCTATTTAAACATTGTTTGAAGATTTTGGTATTATCTATTCCTTTTCTTTAATGCATATAGGGTTGGCCTTGCAAAGGAACAGAACGACTTTTACAGTGCTATCATTGTCTTCCATCTGAAATGAAATGTTTGTTTAATGAAGTTTGTCAGATTAAATCAGAATCTGTTCAGCGATAATAACAAACTAAGGAATTGGTTATTCTTTATAAACCTTTAGAAAGCGCATTGTTTTTTGTTCTAAACCAATTGACTTGTTAACATTTCGTTATTTGACCAGGAATGTATTTCTTTTATTGTATTGTTTTCCAAATTCATTTCCATCAAAGAGATCTTTTTTGTAAGATGAAAAAAACTCATATTATTGTTTGGACAATATACGTAGAAGCGATACCATCACTAAATTCGCGTCTCATTGCTTTATTACAAAGTAGGCCATTTCTCTATTGACATGACGTCATATAACAAACGATTAGTTCTGATAGCGGGTGACACAGGTGCCGGGCTTTCATTGCGCTCGTGGACGCCCAAACAATACATGAATAGAGTACTGTTAACACTAAGAGATTTATCTACGTAATCTATACCCCCAAATGAAACCCGAGTGGCATAATCTACAGTCACTCAATTGAATAAATATATCGACCTGTCGTACTGTTTGAATACTAAGTAGCCACCAGATGGCGTATTTATTTGAAAGTTTATAAAACTCGACTGTTTTGCCTTTGAAATGTATCTCCTACACAAATTTAAACCCGATATCCATCCATGATAGAGAGATGTGTAACTTAATCGGTAATGGCGGGCACATTCGTATGTCCTTGGTCCTTATTGGTGTATGTCGGCGGTTTCTTAATACTATAGTCAGAAACTGGATACCAACAATTTAACGTTAATTGCCTTACTTGTACTCAGTCATTTATTTTGTGTAATTGACAGTAACTATTTATGTCAAAAAGTTGTTTTTGTCTGTATATCATAACCAACATCGATCACGACTATTGATTCTTCGATCCATTCTGAAAAACTATCCAGCAATAATTCTTAAACTGACAACAAAACAAAGAGGTAATAATTTAAGATACATTCAATATCCTTGATCCAAGACTTCCATCATTAAAAATTTAAACTGTTTGAAACGGCAACAAAAATAAATTATTCTTATTCCAAACACGTCATCGTTTGTTTTTGGTAGTCGGCAAATGTTTTCTAAATATAGCATTCAGAAAACAAAAGAAGTTTTATTAACGCGATTGAATATCAAATTGTGGTTCATTATTTATTTATATTTATATGCATAGCAGTAAATGAATACGTATGGATATTTATTTTTTAGGAAAGACACGTTTTGGTTATTTATAACACTAAAGTAAAGAATTTGACGTTTTTTTCGGGAAAACGCGTGGCTCAAACTGAAAGAAAAATTGTTTTGATTGTACAGGTTGTCCTTGCATTTTATAGGCAAAAACTTTCTTCAAGTCCATGCATTTTGTGTATGCACTTTAGAATGCGAATTTCTTACTCTGGAAATTTGTGACTTGGTACTAAAGTTCAAAGTCGTACCCAGCTATGTATGAAATTGAGTGTATAAGTAAAAAATACTTTAATATTATAAAAAAACTGCTTTGTTCTGCTTTTATTAAATGTCATTTCGTCCCAATTCGCGCACGTACATGCATGGTTTAGTGTCAACATCCAAACTGGTACTTGCAGAATGTCAACTGAGAACTCATTGTCACAATGAAGATAGAGCGAGGATTGTTAAAGGAATTAGAATATTTTCATTTGCATTTGTTCCAAAACAGCCTCTTATTGAGTTGAGTAAAATGACTTGCTTTCGAACATCATGAATTGACCAACCTTGACTTTTAATTACAGTCCAAGCAACGGCAATATGTGGTAACATTCAAAATTTACCAATACCTATATCTGAATGCGCAGTTGTAGAATCTGAATCATTGTGAAGAATGATAACCCAATAATCTAAATAGACAACAAAGATAATTCAGTATAATTAAAGCTAGCTCAGATAAGAAACCGTTTCATAGGTATAATGATCTTTAGTTGTCATCTTGATATCTTCCTTTTCTTTTTCTTTTTTTTTCTTTTTTTTTTTGTATCTTACTGCCACTTTAGTCATTAATGTATATGGTCAACTTCAACTGAACTCAGTTATTTCAGGTACATTTCCTTGCAATGAAAAACAAATCATTTGCAAATATCAATGTCAAGGCTTTCACTACAACTATATTCTGTAAATTCAAAGTTCCTTTTATATGATTCTATCAAATCCGGGTAACTCTCTAGTTGTTACATGTATAACATTAATGGCCTCTCATGATTTACTATAAACGTATGGTACTGGTTTCTTAGTTTTAGAACAGCTGCATAGTTTATAAACTGAGAACTTAAAATAAAAAAAAGTACCGATTAAATAATTTCGGTTGCAGGGTCTTCTGGTGCTCTCGGTTTCTTGCATGTATTTACCGTAGAAATGTTTGCCTGAAGAAGTTCCATACAGAGCAATGCCTCACGCGCAGCATAATAATGCATGTTATTGTTTATCAATGTAATCTACAATTCGATTTATGATAAAATAAAATATATATTATATTATTGCTTCCTTTATCGCTCATCAGTTTCAGTTCTTAATTTAACAATAAATTTCAAAAGACAGTCCATTCTACATAATTTTCAAAAGCATCCAGGAAAAAAACCGAGAAAGTGGATAAGGGTTCTATTATTTAAAACCTTTTCTTCCAAAATCATTGTTACCATAACAAAATATTATTCGAACCATGAAAATGTACGGTGATGGCAATTTTTTAACCTATATGAGCCGTTTAAAAAATTTGGAAAACCATATAACCTAAATTCGGATTTGTTCCAATTAGAATCTAGAGAAGCATTTAAGATTTTCACCAATTGTCTACAAGGAAAGATTTCTCTAGTTATAAAAATTAAAAGATGTGGTATGATAACCAATGAGACGACTATCCACCAAAGACTAAATGACGAAGATGTAAGCAACAATATGTCATCGTACAGCGTTCAACAATGAGCGAAAACCGATACCATATAGTAAACTATAAAAGGTCCCAGTACGACAAAATGTATAAAATAGAGGTTAAAGATACCAAAGTGATATTCAAACTCATACGTAGAAAATAAACTGACAACGCCATGGCAAAAAAGAAAAAAACCAAAAGACATACAACAGCATAGAAAACACAACATAGAAAACCAAAGACTGAGCAACACAAAACCCACCAAAAACCGGGGGTGATATCATGTGCTCCGGGAGGGTAAGTAGATCTTGCTCCACATGTGGCACCCGTCATGTTTCTCATGAAAGTATAAACGCAGCGATAAGTCTAATTCGGTAAGTCATATTCGGAGAAAAATAGGAGAATGGGATATATCCGTCGTCATCTGTGAAACAGATATTCCAGAACGGTCAACACACTCGTGATGGTGTCCGTCAAATTTTCGAAGGGATGATTTCAACCTCACCACTTGGAACTCTTGGTTTAATAGCTTCCTTGTGAGCAGCAACACTCTATCAAGGAAATCATTATAGGAAACGCAAGCCCTGGAATATCGTATCAACTGGGATATATAATCGCCAATGGCAGTCAGCAGGGTTTAAGAACATTTGTTGTTCGACCTGTTAGTCAAATGCGTTTTTTTAAAATATACTTTTTCACTTTTTTGGTCTTTTGGAAAATGTTGTTTGTGCTGTATTTAGACCCCTCTAACAAGAAATTTGTTTTGCATGCACACGTACAAAAATTGCGGTTTTTATCCAATACAATCATAGGTTTGAACGTTGTTTTCAATTTAGACTTGTATATATATATATATATATATATATATATACTCCATATGCAGGCGCTGCTGGAATTGCTAGATATAAATGGAATGTTCACAATTGGGAGGCTTAAATCATCTCTTTTGCCGTATTACATGTTAAACGAAAAAACCAATGAACTGATTGTTTACAAAACAATAATTGAAAAACAAATAGGGTAAACAGCAACCAAAGACAACAACTGAATTGCATGAACCTGGCTTGGGACAGGCTTATATTGAATGTGGGGCGGGGTGAAATATGTTTCCGAGCGCTAAAGTTAGTTCAATTACTCTAACATTCGTGATGAAAATAGAAAAACAAATGAAATACTGATTCCCCATACAGCTGTTTGTGTAGTTTTCGAGTACACATCTGTATGTTACATCATCACAAAATAGAGCATAATCTAGCATATTGTATAATGTAAAAGTCATTAGCCGGTGAAGATAGTATCCTTCTATTCAACAATGTTGAGTGTTTTATTGGTAAAACCGCTATTTCATTCCCCTTTTCTTCCTATGCTTAATTCTGCATGCAATACCAAGCTGTCTTTTCATATTGAGTTCAACTCAAATCTAAGTTATATTCACTTTGAAAACTGCATCCTTGCTTAACTGTAACTTTAACTATTGAAATCCCTGTAAAAATGGTTCATATTTGAAGCCTTTGAAGCAGACAGGGTTTTTCCATGGGAATAATGTTTCCGTCATGACATATTTTCCTACTCTTCAGTGCAGTTTTCTCGATTTGTTTATGATTTAAATTTTTATTATTGGGGTCTCCATTAGTCCCACTCTTTTTAATATTTTCAAATATCTTCTGTTCTGAAGACTCCATGCCACTAAAACTAGTAGACTCGACCCTTGGAACACTATATTTTGCAGAAGATCTACTTTTGATATCAGAGAGTAAAGAAGGTCTACAGAACAGTATAAATAAATTCAGTAGTTTCTGTGAAAATTGGAAACTTTCTCTAAATATAAATAAAACTAAATCCATGATTTTACAGCCACAAAGTGCCAAAAGTGTAGTTTCATTTCTTAACGACAATGGTAATATGATAAAAAAATGTATTAGAATATAAATTCCCTGGAACTCTTATAAAGAGCAATGGTATCCTTATTTCAAGTTTAGAAGACCTAGCGAAAAAAGCCAGAAAAGTCATGTAAAGCCAAGGTATCTTCATTGGGAAATCTCCCAATAGTAATTTCTAGTCATCTTTTTGACAAATTAGTTCAACCAGTTTTAACTTATAACTCAGAGATATCCTCTATGGATATTATTTAACACGATACAGAGCTAAGATAAGAGCTGATGGAAATAATAAAAACTTTGATAAATTTCATTTATTGATAAAACACCATTCGATAAGGTTCACATTAACTTTTGTAAATTTTTGCTGGGCACCAGAAAAACCGCGTCAAATATAGCAGTCTGAGCAGAACAAGGAAGACCCCGCCCGCCCCTTGAACATTTTATTTTTTCACAGTCTCTATCTTATCTAGCAAGACTGAATTCCGAAAATATAAATCCTTTACTTAAAGAAACATTTATATTGTCAAAACTGCTGGACTCGCATGGTACTTATTCTTGGTATAGTTATTCAAAGAATATTTCACCCAACCCAGACCTTTTAGATAAAGTTAATAGTTGTAGGGACTTGAATGAAACAAAGTCTTTAAAGCCCTTGATTATAAAAATGAATTTAATGAAAAATATGAAAATATTTTGAAAATAAAACAAATATTTATGATGAAAATAGTAAACTGTTACTTTATAAAATTTTGAACTTATCTTGGATAGGGAATTTTATTTAGCTTCCAATGACTTTTCTGTATAAGAAAATGCTTCACTAAGTTGAGAATTAGTGACCATAATTTAGAAAAAGTAAAGGGTCGCTATTATAAAATTCCTAGAAAGGATAAAATATGTAAACCGTCGTGTGCCACTTGCTGGAGGATGAAAAACACTTTCTCCTTGAATGTAAAATTAACAAAAAACTAAGGGATTATCTATTTGAAAAATGCTTACCTTTTCATAATTTATGTCTCTTACCCAAGAACAAAAAGGAAAAGAAATGCTTAACCCCTCTATCATGGAACATGTTAAAAATATTGGCGTCTTTATAAAACAGTCATTAGAACTGAGGGCAGAAGTCTCATAATTTTTTTCCATGTGTTCATTTCTTTTAAAATTGTTGCTTCTTTGCTATATTATGTTTGTTTTTGTTTTTTGTCGCAAACTAATTATGTTTATATGACAATAAAGATATATATTTTTTTTGTTTACATGAAATCATGAATATGTTTGAAATATTTGCAACAGGGCATTAAACAAACAACAATCGATCGATTTAATCAAGCAATTCAAAATGTCCTTATAAAAAACTGTGAGTTTTTAAACTTAATTTAGTCATATATAGCAGCAAAACAACAGCAAAGATTCCCAAAGACTATTCTGATGATTTTTTTGCTACTGGTTAATTACATCTGCACAAGGATTCTAATGGCCCAGGGTTTAAATCACTATCACCACTAATCCTAAGAATGGTGGAGATTCTATGATGCTCCTTTTAAGATAAATAAGAATGGATAATGGAATTAATATAATTACATGTAGTACATATTTATTAACTATGAACATAATAAATATCAAACAAAAATCCACATGAACTAAAATGTTAAAATTACAAAAGAACAATATTAGTATGACTAAAACTAACACTTCCAGAAAAATAAACAAGTCAATTAGACCGTTGGTTTTCCCGTTTGAATGGTTTTACACTAGTAATTTTTGGGGCCCTTTATAGCTTGCTGTTCGATGTGAGCCAAGGCTCCGTGTTGAAGACCGTACTTAGACCTATAATGGTTTACTTTTATAAATTTTGACTTGGATGGAGAGTTGTCTCATTGGCACTCATACCACATCTTCTTATATCTAAGTCATGCTTCATTTTTACACCTGTCATTGTACCCACAGAAAAGTTATAAATAAACGAATGATGGACAGGGTGAAAAAAATACTGATTTTGAAAAATACTTTTTATTTTATTCCGTGCAGTTAATTCCTTCTTTATGAGTTGTAAAGACGAATATTGAAAATACACCGCGTTTAAAGTTACCCTCAAAATATCATAATCTGATTAAATACCAACATAATTATATTGTATTCGGTTTGACAAAAACTTAAAAAGAACACGCGTTGTCCGTAATCATACATAGAACTTTTTATTGTATTTTCAATCGCATAGTCAGCGGATTTTTTTTTAATTTAATCACTTGACCTAAAATTAGTAATAAATAAATTTAGACATTCAAAGAATTTTTCTAATCGAGGCAAACTGCATCTAAATGTTGTTGTTTTTTTAAATATCATAATATTTGTTCAGACGGTACAAAAAAATTAAGTATTACAATGTACGGACGTACGGGCGACCGACCGAATGGACATGTAGGTTCTTAAATACTCCTTCGGGATGGTGTATCAAAATAAGTTATTTTATTGACAAAATGACATTAAGTTTCCTTTTTAAAACGGAAACAAACTGTACGAGAAAACACACCCTGTCTGTCTGATGGTTTCCTAATAAATCAGATTTCTGACAACAGTTTATTATCTGTTATCAATTTATGACAAATTATGGCAGATCAGTATTATTTTTGTCCATGTGATGTAGAATCCTTCCGTAATTTGCGAGCGCAATAGATATCTGTATCTGATTCTCTTGCTTAATTTATTTTTATCGTGGAAATTAATGGGGTGTATTTGGTGAAAATAAATCATTCAATAGCTATAGTAAATTCTAAGAGGAAAAACAAAATCTGTTAATATTTTGACGATAAGTGAACTCGGGAGTTTTTATTTCCATATTTTAGTTCTATTTGTTAGAAGATACATGCCGATTTATACAAAGTCAATTTTGGTAGAACGAAAGATTTGCGATCCAATGTTTTTGTTGCCAAAATCATACTCTTTCATACGCTTATCAGACAGGTGCACGACTATATAGAAAGCAGATAAATCAAACGTCTGGTTGATTACAGGACACCACTTCCCTGGTCATATTTCTACTGGTTTCGTCTCGGTATCAATAATTTATTAAAATTTCTCTTTTTTCTTTGTGCTTTACATCGCATCTCCCCCGGCAGATTTGAATATGTTTAGATGCATGTTTCTTCAGTAGTTGACTCGGATAACAGACACGACAAGATTACTACAAAGCATCATATCATCAGAATATGCCTCTGTTATTGCTTGAAAAGAATATCTTATCTGTAAATTGTTACGATTTCAGTAGGTTTACTAAGTATATTACTACAATATCGTAACCTCCAATGAAATACCTAAGATAAATTAAAGTATTAAGATTTTTTTAGATAACAATTCCATTACCATCATATAAGCATACATATACTTATTACAAAATTTTATACAAATTATAAACAACAACAAAATTAAACGAAAAATATTAGGTTTCCTAAGAATTACTGCAACAGTGTACCTCTAATCAGATATCCAAGATAAGTTTCAGTATTAACATTTTTGAATAGAAAGAAGCTTCATCGTCATATAAGCAATACTTGTGACAAAATTTTATACAAATTATAAACAACAAAAAACCTCGGTGGTCTCTTGCTCGCCTTATGTGCGGGAGATCGTTGGTTCTAAGACTTGAACGTTGTTATTTAACATTGTTATTTGCTGCTATTGCGGTAAGCATGTGGCATTTAGGACTGATCGTAGGTTTTATATTCATATAACATTAGCATGTTCTAGTCCTGAATATGCATTTTATTTGCCACTGGACATTACATAATTCCGTTGTAATAATAAAAGTTGACGTTAATATTCCTGTTTTGCATCTGGAAACCCATTTGTAGCACAAATTTGTGACAAATGTTAAATTCACGAAAACTAATTGGTGTTTTCGTTGGAAATTGTGTGATATGCCAAGGCTTAAGGTGTTACAGTAATATTTATAATTTGACATCTATTTATGATTCTATGTAGAATACAACATCGATGTTAAATATTTCTGTTACACTTTATATAAGTATCCTAAATTTTGATTGGTTTATATAATTAATGATTGACCCGGCGATACGATGTGTCAGTGTCTCAACCCACTAGCGACATGTTTTCGCGGTCTTAGATCTTTAGACACAAGTATAGTCGTCCGGTCTGTAAATGATCGACCCGGCGATACGATGTGTCAGTGTCTCAACCCACTAGCGACATGTTTTCGCGGTCTTAGATCTTTAGACACCAGTAGAGTCGTCCGGTCTGTAGCAGATTGTGTCCTTTCCCCGATTGTGATATTTTGACTGATTGTGAATGCGCATGGCGGATGATACATGCATAGCAGGAGACGCTTACCCTTTCGAAGCACCCGGCCTCGCTCTTTTTGGAGTTCATGCGATTCCCTCATTTTTTGTTTGTTACACTGATTTGTCTCTTTCTAATCGATTTGCAAGATTTGAACATCAGTACACTACAACCGCCTTACTTTATGGACATAGCTATAGTGTTTTTACTTCATTTTCTCATATAAGAAGACAACTGTTTTTATTTAATCACCATATGGATAATTAAACAAAGATTTCTCTGGTAGTTGCCTTTTTACCCTTTACGGAGAACCGGTTTATTTGATCGCTTTATTGATTTGTCTGTGTTTTCATTTATCGTCACGGTTTGATAATCATGTACGTGTATGCTAGACAAGAGAATAAATGAATTCAATTTCAAATGCTATTGAAGTGCAAACCACACCTATTAATATTCAGTTTAATTAAACATATATATCATGCTCAGGAGAGAAGTATTTGCGAAAAATACCAGTCTTGTTAGGAAATTTATTTCGCATATAATTTACGGCTAACTATATTTTACTTTCCTCAACTGATGTTTTTTTTCCGCAAATATTCTTCCTGAACTGGTTGATATAGTTTACCTTGAACCAAGTCGTTCGATGTTATATATGTGTATATACTTTATCACTCAACAGAGTATGTATGACGACTGACTCTTCAAAATTATATGGCCATAAGCTAATCCTAACACAACCATCTCTTTTATACTCATTTATATATAAAGTAGGGTATAAATTGATTATTTTGAAGAGCGATTAGTTTTTACTGTGCCTCCTGCGACTTTTTGTACCCTTGTGAAGTAGTAACTTACGGAACTGTATCAAAGTAAGGCATGGCGTCTATAGGATTATAATTCACAACTAATGTCTCAACAGTTTACTTTATAAATGATATTTTCCTTTTAGAAAAAACCTTTTTTGTCACGTTCATTCACCTAGATCTTTAATCAGTCAGTGACATTATTTATTTTAAATAATTGGAGGTATTTTCTCACCTGTAGTGTCAATCAAAGGACTATAAAACACAGCAAATGTAATTGAAGTAGGGTGAACCACAATGCCATCGTATTTAAGGACATTTGTAATCATTGTGAGTCACTATTAAACTTCTATTAAATATTAAACAGTGGTCGTTTTGAATGCAAATTTCCTCCTGGAATGCAAATTTAGAGAATAGCGTCGTTTTCTAAAGAAAGGCTTAATTTCTGTCAGAAATGTGATTCAAAATTTATAGCATTGAGATAAAGTTAACATTAGACGATTTTTGATGTTCTGTTTAGTCCTTTTGGTTTTCAAACTTTAACAGATTAGCTTTCCAAATATTTGATATTGAGCATAATTCATTTATGTTTTCAAAAAAGACTTACGATACCAAAGAGGCAATCAAAATCATAAGTCGGAAGAAAACCGACAACACAATGGCAAAATAAGA
Organism: Mytilus californianus; assembly: GCF_021869535.1. Classification (NCBI taxonomy): domain Eukaryota; kingdom Metazoa; phylum Mollusca; class Bivalvia; order Mytilida; family Mytilidae; genus Mytilus; species Mytilus californianus. Next base: position 118,183,677 of record NW_026262690.1, on the reverse strand, counting down.
AAAAGACAAAAGGTAAAAACCGTCTGCAAAACACTGTATTGAAAACTAAAGAAATAAATTAAAACTGAAATCATGCGTGATCTAAGGTCCTCCGGCAGGTAACGCACGTGTCGTGGTGCAAATAGAAATCAGTATTATTGGATTTCATGTCATTAGATGCATGACGAAAAAGGACAATAAATTAAAATCGGCTACTAAGGACGCTATTATATTAGTCAAATCCGTCTGAGGTCAACTGTATTTGAAAGAGTTGAAATTTTATTTTGTTATGCAAAAATGACGATATTAATGAAAATTATGTAAATCAATGATGATCAGTGCCGATGGGTTGATCGCTTTTTCCTCGACATCCAGCAGCAGATATTTCATGCATATTCAGGACGAAACAAAAGCCGAATGTATCATTTACTATTTTTGCAAACAATATCCCCAAGCACAATCGTCTGTGTTGACCATGTGGGAAAACAACTTGAAGAATGGCGGATTCGCTGCCGGAGGTGCATTTTCTGGATTAAACTTCATCATCGAAAAAGCACAGAGCCAAACATTTTGAAGGCAATATAAGAATGGTATAGACGCTTCCCTATACTGCTGAATATATGAATAAGATGTGGCATGAGTGCCAATGAGACAACTCTCCATCCAAGTCACAATGAATAAAAAGTTAACAATTATAGGTCAAAGTAAGGCCTTCAACACGCAGCCTTGGCTCACACCGAACAACAAGCTATAAAGGGCCCAAAAATGACTAGTGTAAAACAATTCAAACAGGAAAACCAACGGTCTAATCTATATAACTAGAGGCTCTAAAGAGCATGTGTCGCTCACCTTGGTCTATATGCATATCAAACAAAGGACACTCTCAAACATTGTAGACGAGAAAAGACTTCATGACAAAAATCTCTATTCTGTTGATCTTGTATTACTAATCTTTTAGTCTGTTTAGTTTCTCTCTATATTCTTTAGTTTTTGCTCAAAACACAAAAGAGGGTAAAAAAATCCTCATTTAAGGGCAATCACTCCTTTAAGAATTTGTCTAACAGTTTTGACGTAAATGGACAATTGGTTGAGCTCATTATTCTGAACATTTTTGCTCCTTTCAGATTTTTTCTATCTATAACGGTTCAAAATATAATAGACAAAACTTACATTTTACCCCTATGTTCTATTTTTAGCCATGTCGGCCATGTTGGTTGGCAGGCGGGGTCATCGGACACATTTTTAAAACTAGATACCCTAATGATGATTGTGGCCAAGTTTGGTTAAATTTGTCTCAGTAGTTTCAGAGGATAAGATTTTTGTAAAAGATTACAGAAATTTACAAAAAATTGGTAAAAAATTGCTATAAAGGGCAATAACTCCTTAAGGGATCAATTGACTATTTTGGTCATGTTGACTTATTTGTAGATCTTACTTTGCTGTACATTATTGCTATTTACAGTTTATCTCTATCTATAATAATATTGAAGATAATAACCAAAAACTGCAAAATTTTCTTAAAATTACCAATTCATGGGCAGCAACCCAACAATTGGTTGTCTGATTTGTCTGAAAATTTCAGGGCAGATATATCTTGACCTGATGAACAATTTTACCCGGTCAGATTTGCTCTAAATGCTTTGGTTTCAGAGATATAAGCCAAAATCTACATTTTACCCTATGTTCTATTTTAGCCATGGCGGCCATCTTGGTTAACGGGCCAGGTCATCGGACACATTTTTTAAACTAAGACGAGAAGATTTTTGTAAAACTTAACGACGACGACGGACGCCAAGTGATGAGAAAAGCTCACTTGGCCTTTTAGGCCAGGTGATCTAAAAAACTAGAAAAGAGAAACACTTATGAACCACACCAACAAACTAAAACTACTGAACAACAGGAAGACTGTTTTCTTGCCTCTATGTGTCTTTTATGTTTTCATGTCGTTGGTTTCCTTTCTTATTTGCGATCACCCCTCATTTATGCACGTGTAAATGCGTTGGATATCGATTAAGGAGATGTGGTATGATTGCCAATGAGACAACAATGTTTACTGCTGTACCCTAATTTTTGACGTTTTTACCTATTATGTCTGTTTGTTTTGCTCACACATTGTTGTCAATATAATGGAATTCTATGCGTCATAGTGAGAGGTTTAGCTAGCTATAAAACCAGGTTGAATCCACCATTTTCTATATGCCTGTACCAAGTCAGGAATATGACAGTTGTTTTCCATTCCTTGGATGTGTTTGAGCTTTTGATTTTGCCATTTTATAAAGGACTTTCCGTTTTGAATTTCCCTTGGAATTCAGTATTTTTGTTATTTTACTTTTTATCCAACAGAGTTTAAATGAAGCAGATTTATGCAACTATAAGCCACCATGTCTTTAATTTATAGCAAACTATAAAAAGCCCCGACATGACAAAATAGGAAACAATTCAAACAAGCAAACCAACAAATATGACAGACACCACCCAATGACAACCTACTGACTAGGGACTGGCACATAAAGAGTAAACCATTTGATCGTCTATATTGCATAAAAACACATTTTATTAGCGTAGTGTTGGATATTTCTTAATCAGAAACATATATAAATGTCCCTACATCTGTTACATCCAAAACATTATGTATTGTTTACTAAAGTTTCTGACACTGAAAATTGATGCCAATTTCTTTAGTCACGTGATGTGATAATTTGTGGTTTCGGTCACTTTAGACAGATGCTGTATATTTATTTCTCCATAAAAATGAATTTAGAACTTTTTGAATTTAGATTTAAACGATTTATTAAATTGTTTAGTGAAAAGACGTGTATAATTAAATGACAATACTAACTACTTTTATTGTGTGCAATATAAATATCTCTAGTTTAACTAGATCACCAAGTCAGGGATATTTATTTGTGAGTCAATTCTAAAACTGTTTTTTGTGAGAAAGTTTTCCTTTGACTAAAAGAAAAAGTAGCAGAATTTGCAAAGTATTTACGAATGGTATAACAATATATTTATTCAGGCACAATAAATACCAGACCCGATTTGTCGTGTTGTCATTAGCTTCACAAAATATTATATATAATCAAAAGATTTGAATAATTTGCAGATAACACACATTACGCACGGGTAAATTTCCTCTTTTTGCTTGCTCTTAATCAGCATTGCAAATTAGTCTCTTCAAAGGGAAATAACTCGTACTACACTGGCATGCGCACAAACTCGATTGGAATTATTTCCTTTTTGAAATGTTTCTAAATATTTATATCAATGTACTTATATCAATGACTTTATTTTTATGACAATTATAACATGATATGAAATTTTTGTTTTAAACCCAAGGAACAGGTTGCAATTATTAACATAAATAATGTCAAATCCTTTCATATATTATATATGTGTGTGTATTTTGCAACAAAGACTGAGATCATTCTTTAACAAAATAGAAAACACAACTATTCGGTGATTTGGAACATGAAATACGTATCAGTGATTTGTTTTAATCAAGTCGCATAAAAACTAATTATCAAAATAGAATGTATTTCTTCATTTAATTATTTTTTTACGTATCATTCCTGAGAAAAAGTACACGAATGCTTAATGTTATTTTGATCTGAAATTGATTTACGGAGGAAAATATCTTCATTACGAATCTGATCAACACACATGATAAATATTTGCTTCTCTTCAAAGCTTTCCCACTTAAAAACTAAAAAGTGATGATGTTAATTTAACTTTGATGGTCTTAGTTTGTGTCTAGTTTAATTAAATCCCTTAATCGACAAGTTAACAAGATCAGATGAGGCAGAAGACGTAAAGTTGTCACAAACCAGCATCTTGAAACACACCAGACAGGGCTCAAACAACAAACAAATCTATTCATCTCAAAGACTAGGGAATTGCTCACTTTTAATTGTATATAATTATTATAGATCCTCCCTCGATGAACCTGGGCGTGTATCTACTGATCGATGAAACACGCATAATTTACTGCATTTATCGAATTCCATACTTTTTTCGTGATGTTATCAGTAACCCCTTTGGTGTCTTCTGCTTTTTGAAGATATCAGACAATGCAAGCTTTACTTTGCTATTATATGTTTTCATAATCAAATCTTTGGTGTTTCTGTACACATGTAAATATGAATGCAAAAAAACAAATAAACGTCAACAAGACCATTAAAAAATGGAGACGGGAATGTTCCTGCTCCTGTAATCCTGAACTTTATTTTATGAAAATCCCCAAATCCCGAGGTTAAAAGATGTTGAATCCCGTACTCTGATACTTTATATAAACAACAGGAGTCCATTTTAAGCGTACATATAAATGCTGAAATACAAAACATCGAAACCCTATATATAAGCTTTCTGGTCTTGCTATGTCGGATAAACTAGCAGAGCAGTCGTAACACAAAGAAAAAGAAAGAGAACAATAATTTTACCTCCAATTAAAAAGTTTCTCGAAATATAAAATTCCCAGTCGCACCGTAATATAATCCCTGAATTCCAGCGTATATTTTGGTGAAGTACCGGATTTCTGAACTTAAAAATGACCGATCCGGTTGTCCGAAAAAAATCCTTAGTGTATGTTATGTAAAGATCACGTCTTGTTGAAATGCCAACCTTATGACACGGGTTATGTTCTTCTCATATATGTTATGATGGTATGATACTAAACCCCTAACGGGAAGGATTGTGCCTGATATTCATATGATGAAGACATAATCTTTCAATCAGTTTAATTGAAGTCTGGAGCTGGCATGTCAGTTAACTGCTAGTAGTCTGTTGTTATTTATGTATTATTGTCATTTTGTTTATTTTCTTTGGTTACATCTCCTGACATCAGACTCGGATTTCTCTTGAACTGAATTTTAACGTGCGTATTGTTATGCGTTTACTTTTCTACATTGGCTAGATGTATAGGGGGAGGGTTGAGATCTCATAAACATGTTTAACCCCGCCGCATTTTTGCGCCTGTCCCAAGTCAGGAGCCTCTAGCCTTTGTTAGTCTTGTATTATTTTTAATTTTAGTTTCTTGTGTACAGTTTGGAGTTTGGTGTGGCGTTCATTATCACTGAACTAGTATATATATTTGTTTAGGGGCCGGCTGAGGGACGCCTCCGGGTGCGGGAATTTCTCGCTGCATTGAAGACCTGTTGGTGACCTTCTGCTGTTGTCTGTTCTATGGTCGGGTTGTTGTCTCTTTGACACATTCCCCATTTCCGTTCTCAATTTTATTTAATCCAATGCATCGTGTAGGGATAATGTCACGTTCAATAGATATAAGAAGACGTGGTATGAGTGCCATTGAGACAACTCTCCATCCAAGTCAAAATTTATAAAAGTAAACCAATATAGGTCAAAGTACTGTCTTCAATACGGAGCCTTGGCTCACATCGAACAGCAAGATATAAAGGGCCCCAAAAATTACTAGTGTAAAACCATTCAAAAGGGAAAACCAACGGTCTAATCATATAAAAAACGAGAAACGAGAAACACTTATGAACCACATCAACAAACGACAACTACTGAACATCCGATTCCTGACTTAGGACAGGTGCAAACAATTGCAGCGGGTTTAAATGCATGTTAAAACTTGTAACAACTCTTTGAGGGGTCCTTTTGTGACATTTACAAGGCAAACGCTAACCCTTTTACAGCATACTTTTTTTCCTGTAGCAGTCTTAATTCTCTATCTTTCATTCTGATTGACCCGGTTTGCGGTATATACCTGGATCTATTGTTTGTTTGTTCCGCCGACTAGAATATGCATGAAATATTTGCACCTGGACATTTAGCAAACAACAATTAAGCTTGACTTTTATTGTTGTTGATTTTTTTATGAAGAAGGATCAAATGACAGCAATACAAGTTATAAAAGTTTAGTGACAAATAAATTGTTTTCTTACTTATATTTTGTACTTATACACCCTTGGTTTTCAATTTTTGGGGTTTGAGCGTTTCCTGAGAAGGTAAATCCAGAAAAGCGATTTGGACACATCTACTGTAAAAGGTGTTATTTTCGTTTGTTGTTCTTAAATTTGCCTCTCATTTAAATAAATGTATAAATAAAGGCAACAGTAGTATACCGCTGTTCAATAGTCATAATTCGGTTAAGCAAAAACAAATCCGGGTAGCAAACTAAAACCGAGGGAAACACTTCAACTATAAGAGGTAAACAACGGAACAACAGGAACACTGAACTACAACTAAAGCAAACACCAACATACATAGAAACGGACTGTCTGATAACAACTGCCATATTCCTGACTTGGTACAGGACATTTTAAGAAAAAAATAATTGTGGGTTGAACCTGGTTTTACGTCTAGCCAAACCTCAAATATCAGTAATATTTTATTTCCTTATATTAAAGTACTGTTTCAATATCAGTTGGGTATCTGTATACAGATAAAACTTTATTATACAATATATTTGTTGTCTTTAAGATTTTGCCTGATGCATGTAATTGTCCTTGGGTTGGAGTTATGCATAATACATGATGGCGTGTTGACCAGTAGTTTGGCGATTTTGATTTTCAGATTCAGACATTGATATCTCTCCGATTTATTTCATCATACAAATTATTTCTTATGTGTTAAGACGTCAGATTAATCAGACTTTGATTTTAAATATTAACCACTCTCGTCTTGATGTGAAATAGAATCGGCATTCCCTCCTAAAATCATTATTTATTAGCAACCAAAAGCGTTTATTCGTCTGTAGGGAGAATTTCATGATTCTTGGGTACCTCTTTGTTTAGACTTTTATCACGGCTTTGCTATAAATCCGTACAAGTCTTTAGAAATGTATGAGAAAACGTAATCAAAATTGATCAAAACTGGAATCGTTCACAATTAATTGAAGGAAATGATCGCAATGCTTATTAGACAATATTTTTCGAGAAAAAAACCCTAAACCAACATTGGAATTTGCAATTAATGCTAACATTTATATGTGTATTCCTTTAAAACCCACAACATTTTTAACAAATAGTCCAACCATAATCTCTACAAGTTTGCAGTAATATCAAAACTTTTCTTAACTTTTCCGCACTTTTTCTACACGAATATACTTTCAGTATTCTTGCTCAATTGAAAATTCGACTAAATCGTCTCATAAAACAGAGCTTTTCATAAATAAACAAAATGGAATCATAGATATCAATTCCTTGTTTTATGTCATGAAAAACCCTACTTTGTGCAGAACCACACTGATTCAAACAACAATACACCGATGGTGAGTGATGGCTTTTCATTTATCCCAGTGAACTTGGCATTAAAGATATTAGCGAAATTAAAAGGTCTGCTTCATATGTTGGTATCTTCCTCGATATTGACACAGATCAACGACTTCAAATTGGTATTCATGACAAACCTGATGATTTAAACTTTCCAATAGTAAAGTTCCCATTTCTCAGCAGTACTATATCTTCTACCTCGTGGAATGGCATATTCATATCTCAGGCAATTAACGCGTTTCTCTTGTGCATGGGCACACTGTACGGACTTCATTAGCAAGGGCGTGCTCCTGACACAAAAACTGTTCCAACAGAGTTATGATGAAAAGGGATTAAATAAAGGCAACAGTAGTATACCGGTGTTCAAAAGTCATAAATCAATTGAGAGAAAACAAATCCGGGTTACAAACTAAAACCGGGAAACACATCAACTATAAGAGGAAAACAAAGGAACAACAGGAACACTGAAGTGCAACAAAAACAAACGCCAACATACATAGAAACGAACTATTTGATAACAACTGCCATATTCTTTGGTACAGGACATTTTAAGAAAAAATGGTGGGTTGAACCTGGTTTTATGGCTAGCCAAACCTCCCGCTTATATGACAATGTTAAAAAATATCACTAAAATGATAACACTACGTGTCCGAAATACAGCCTAAACACACACAAGAACTCTCATCACAGAGAAACGCACAAACAAATAATATACTGTGAAAGTACTTTTATTCGTGGGGTACCAATTTTCGTGGTTTTCGTGGTTGGCTGTATCCACGAATTTAAGTGTCCAACGAAATATAACATGGGGTTGACTACATGGATACGGACATATAATCTAGAGAATACATCGAATATCAGTCAACGCAATATGAACTAAATATACATCTTCAGACTAGATTCTACCCATTTAATCTTTTAAAAACATAAGCTGTACGACTATTAACTTTTTAATTCTCATGAAAAATAAGTTTTGATTGATAAAAATCAGATGTCCGGTTTTGATATGCGGTGATGAAGTGTTCATTTAATTAGTCCCCTACCGACGAAGTCGAAGGGGACTTTAGGTCTGTCTGTCTGTCTGTCTGTCTGTCCATCCGTCAGTCTGGCAAATCAGTTTTCCACACTTTTTTTCTTCGTGCTTGAAGATATTGATTTGATATTTGGTTGTATTGTTTTATCATGACAAGTTACAGATCAAGTTAAAATTTTGTTCTGGTCTGATGATTTTGTACAGAGTTATGGTCCTTGGACTTAGAAAATTCACTCAAATCATCAGTTTTCCTCTTTTTTTTTGTCATGCTTGAAGATATTGATTTGATAATTGGTATATAGTTTTATCTTGACAAGTAACAGATCAAGTTCGAATTTTGTTCTGGTCTGATGATTTGTGCAGAGTAATGGTCCTTGGACTTAGAAAATTTACTCAAATAATCAATGTTTCACTATTTTTTTTCGTCATGCTTGAAGATATTGACTTGATGTTTGTTATATAGTTTACACCATGATAGATCAAGTTAGCATTTTGTTCCAGTACAATGAATGTTTAACCGGTAGTGGACTATGTATGTTTTTTTCATAATTCTCATCCGAAAAAAAAAAATTCATTTTGGGCTTGCTTTTTTAATTCATAAGAATTTATTCTACAATTCAAAGTACATTTGTTGCATTTTCTTATGTAACCGTTTTCGTTAAGTGACAATAATTATGGCCCAATTAACACCTTTGATGATCATTAATCTGTTGATCATTCGATTTTGTGTTAATTAGTGTAATCACTTTTGATTACACGTGTGCAACAATTAAAATGTTTACTTTGCAATTTCCTTCAATTGAGATAATTTGTAAGCATAGATGAATCAGCTAAATTCCGAAAGCAATTTTTTTATTAAAATGTTGTTAGTAATGATAGACGAACAAGTGAGTGAAAATGAACACTTTATTTTGCCATGTCCAACAAATCGTTATAAAACATATGACTAATTTCACGAATATTCGTTTCTGAAGTCTTCAAATTCTTGACTCGATTTTTTTTCTCAGAAAACTCAAATCCACGAATTTAAAAACCCACGAACACGTTACTTTTGCTCAAACCACGAAAATTGATACCCACGAATAAAAGTGCTTTCATAGTATTACAACATGCAAACCGCAGAACACCAACGAACATCTTCCATCAACGACAGACACCACAGGACATCACAAACAGTGACGCACTTACGTAACGAACATGCAATCTCGAACTTTATACAATTATTTTCACAATATCAGTCCAAACAATTTTCATGACAATGATGGTATTGAAAGGCAATTTTATAATTATTTGGACTACAAACGATAAGACATAACGCATCATCCAACCGAAACCATAACAGAAACATCCAAAATAAATATATGAATGTTGGATGTACAAAATACCGAGACACTTCTTATAGCAATGCAAATTCACACTCGGTATAACAGTCATATTTGGGAATAGGTCACGTTCGGTACTTAGCAGACAGACGACATAGATGTTAAACCACAATCTAAGACGTGGTAAAAATGTCATTAGTTAGTTTAGACACAGACAAATCGTATAGATCTACCAATTCGTGATGTTGTCCATAAAATTTACGGAGTGTCATTTTTAATCTTTCCTCCTCACAACTCTGTTGGAGCAGTTTCTGCGTAAGGAGCACACACCTTTATATGAATGTCAGTATAGTGTGAACATGCACGAGCATAACGTACCAATTGAGATATGTAAACACCATACGACGGAGCAGAGGGTATGTTACTGCTGAGAAATGGCAAAGTTGAAATCGACACAACATATATTGGAGCAGTCACCATCACGATGTGTTCATGTCTCAACTCACTAATGGCATATGTGTTCGCAGTCTTAGATCTTTAGATACCGGAAAAGTCGTTTGATCTGTAAATTTGTGGATGGCGGACAAGGCATGCATAGCAGGCAATGCTTTCCTTATTTATGCACCCGATATCCCTCATTTTGGGGTTTATGCGATTCCAGTTTTTGTTTTTTTACTTCATCTGATTGGATTTGAAAGATTATGGACATTGGTTCACTTCTGTTGCCTCTTATTTACACTCTGTTTTTTGGTGATGTTGATTTTTTAATTTCATGATTACCTTAACTATAACAAATTATGATCACATCCAAAATATAAATGATTATTCAGCAACCAATACAAAATTATGATACTCTATAAAGTAAATTGATGAATCATATATATGCACAATTCGAATATTTAGTTTTTGAGTGTCAAAATTGCCCAAAACCAAAATATTGGAATTACGAAATTGATCACACATTGTAATAAATATGTCAGAAGAAAATTTTAAAGGATCAAGATATTTTTGGCAAAGCACCAATTTTGGCCATTTTTATTACAAAAATAGAGCAAAAATGACATCTTTCATAGATATCTCTTTCTTTTAGGTTTTTTGTTTTCTTGCACACTTTATGGAAAACGTATCTTCCTATGTACCTTGCTGAGTCTTTAGTTTTCTATGTTGTGTTTTGTGTTCTATTGTTTATCTGTTTGTCTGTTTGGGTTTTTTTTTCCTTTTTTAGCCATGGCGTTGTCAATTTGTTTTCAGCTTATGAGCTTGAATGTCCGTTTGGTATCTTTCGCTTCTCTTCCGAGACTTGAAACACCTTCCGTGTGTAACCAAAAGTGATTGACACATGAAAAAGAAAGGCGGAGGGATACAAGTGTTCAAACTAACAAGTCGAAGACAAACTGACAACGCCATGTCAAAAAGCGAAAAACGACGAAAAGACATACAATAGGCTACAAAACACAACAGAGAAAATTCAAGACTGACCGACAGGAATTCCGGGGCACTGCAGAAGGGTAGGCTGATCCTGTCGAATAGCTGTCTGAATTGCTTTGCCATGAAGTCACTTTCAAAAATGAAAACAAAGACTTGCATATTATATTCTGATCAATTTAGTTTGTATTTTAAAATGGCTTTAGATAATGGTTTGGATGGGAGTAAGTATTTTTTAGAGATTAGTTTTTAAATTTTTACTGTTCACATACTCCTTACAACGCCAGAGGATCGGTATATATGTGAATTGGCTTTGCCTTAATCTTCAGTTTTGATGTACGTCTTGACATGAGCAATTACTTTGTGGTTAAATTTGTGCTGATATTTTAGATTTTTGCGGTTGACAGAAGGGGGTTTGGCTAATCTTCTAGATTTTGACATTTTTTCTTTTTTGTAGGACTGGTGTTTCGCTATCTTTTTGTAATGTTCATTGAAGGAATATGGTGGTCAAATTAGCAATTGAATTGTACCCTCAAACCTCGATCATTGAAATCAACAATTGTAATTAGATACTACGTCTATACATTGGGATTTTCTAATAGTATTGTCATAACTCACCAAAGATACCAGTCATGTGAGAAAAAATACGACCGAACAAGAAAAATTATGTAATTTAGTTAACATTTCATATTTTTCGAAACTAGATATCTACATTCCAACTTTAGAAAGTTTCAGATGTTAGTTTCTATGTTATATTTTCTTTAAGATAAAGAAGTGAGGAAATTTTATTGTTCGTATAACAAATGAAAATATGGTTTTGCTATTGGTTTCATATTCATTGTTTAGTTTAGTAACATTAGTTTATCGATGTTCATATCTCATAAATCTATTAAGAAGATACAAATCAAGGTAACAAACAAACAATGAACTCCAAAAGGTGCAAGACTGAGTGCGTCTACAGGGTAAGCGTCAGCTGTACATACTTCGCTCATCGTGCGAATACATACTCAATACAAAAGTAAAACTTGGGGATTGGACATAATCACTCAATATTACAGATCAGACGACTATTCTAGTATCTTAAGATCTAAGACCACAAAACTATACCGTTGGTGATTCGAGACACAGACACATCGTATCGGTCAACCAATTCGTTATGGTGACTGTCAAATTTATATAGTGTCCATTTATGTCGCTTTCCATTATAATGTTTAGTACATTGCTGGCCAACCTTTGTGATAAGACCTACTCTTTCAATTATATAGCTTTAAATGCATTAGATTACGATACATGCATATATCTATGGCAGTCAAAGTATTCATCACACATGCATGAAATATATATATTATGAGTACAACTTAATCATGTTGTTAAAACAAATGCCCCCCCCCCCCCCCCCCCGACATATTGCCCATAGTACTTATTTTTACCTATTTTCACCTCTATGCCGAATTCGATTTATTAAGCATACATAAATAAGATTAAAAAGTGCGGGTGAAAAACCATAAGTCGAAAAAAAAAACAGACAACATCATAGTCAAAAGGCAACCAACAGTTTACAGAACAATTAAGACTTAGCAACGCGAAACGAACCAAACACCGTGGGTGAACTCTGGTGCTCCAAAAAGATACACAAGTCTTGCTTCACCACTGACCGTTTCATTGAAAGTACGATATGCTAACCTTTAGAATTTGAATCAAAAACAGTTTAGTTTTAGTATTTATTTTTGTATATTCGTTTTTCTGTTTTTTTCTTCCTTTTTACATATTTATCTTGACTTTTGATTATTCTCGATTGCATAAGTTTCAATTGGGTTAAAATGTAATTTTTTTTCTATTTTTGAAATAGTAAATTTATATATAACATTTTAGAATATATTACCTGTTACGGTTTCCTGTAATTTTTTCTGACTTAAAAAACTGGTTTCATCACATATCAGATAATTATTCATTCATTTATTTATTTATTATCATAAAAAAAAATTAAATCAAATTATTCTATTTTGTGAGTTAATATTGAAGTTGAGTAGCTAGGTATTCTTTTTTGATAAAATGTTCGTATATGACGTTTCATATCAGCATCTTCTCAATATTCTATAAACTAACGGAAAGGGTACCTATAATATAGCAATACAGTATCGTTCCTGTGGTTTTTTTTTCTATTCCCAAAGTGTTGTTTTCTTTCCAATTTCCACTGAAGCATCCTTTGCCTAATATGTTTAAGCCACATCTCTTCCCTTTAATTTCTAATAATGACACCACATAATCAACTATAGATTTGCTTCATATCTAACTGGAAACATCGACCGCTAGGGTTGATTTAGGCACCGAATATTCATCTTTAATGGAGGCATGATTTTTTTTCTCTGGACAAACATTTTTTTTTTAAATTCAGATTCAAATATTGTTTTTTTTTAAATCATACCACTCCACGCACTAACACACATATACTAAACGGGTAAATGGTCGTAGCCTTAGAACTAATTTTCGACATAAGAGATTTCAATTTTTTATTGAAATTTTTCCAGCATCACGTTTCTACATGTTATATCTCCTAGTTTATGTGATATTCAAGAGTTTATTGCCCAATCAGTATGTCATTACGATAGAAGGTTACTGCCTACTAGAATGCTTTTTAATATAGGGCTCTTAATACCATATCTGAAGTCATTCCTTCGAAAGTTTTACGGACGCCATCAAGACATGTTTGCCATTACTGAATATATGTTTGACCTATAGTTCATTTGGTCTCTTGTGGAGAGTTGTCTCATTGGCAATCATACCACATCTTCTTTTTATATTCGTAAATGACACAACAGAATTGCCGTATTTGCAGTCACAATTCTTTTACTCCTTTCCTTTTTGGTGATTCATCATTGAATGCGACATATAAACGCATCTTTACTTGTCATCTCAAACAGAGAGGTGCCACTGAAAAAGCAAGAAGTGTCTATCCTTCCACTTGAGTTGATCACTGGGACTTATTTACATTCTGCTCCTCAATCTTTGGTATTCTGTGCATCTTTTGCATGTGTGTCCTTTTATCGTAGTTTTCTTCTTTAAAAAGTAAAATAACAAAAAAAACCAACTCCAAGGAAGGAAAATTCAAAACGGAAAGTCCTTTAGCAAATAGCTAAATCAAACACATCAAACGAATGGAAAACAATTGTCATATTCCAGACTTGGTACATGCATTTCCTTATGTAGAAAATGGTGGATTAAACTTGGTTTTATAGCTAGCTAAACCTTTCACTATGATATTTGAGATGCTTTATTGGAGCAAGAACTGTTTGACCTTCTGGACACTTGTCCTTATGGAGCACTTGAGTCCAACCCTGGTTTTTGCTAATTTTAGTATTGATTAGTATTGGTCAATCTGTAGTTTTCTATGTAATGTTTTATTATTCTTGTCTGTCCTTTCGTTGTTTTTATTTTTGGCCATGGTGTTTTCGGTTTGGATTGGCCTTATGATTTTCGATTGGCCCCTTCATATCTTTTCATTCTCTTCTTTGATATATTCTCCTTTAAAAAAAACATCCTTCCGGTGCTTTCAAAAGTACATTTAACTGCAGACGAACAAATATCTGACACTAAAATCTCTACAGACATGAAAAATGACATGACATCAGCATACACTGACGAGAATTTTGACATGCGGTAGACAAATGGCAGGGTTAAGATAATTTCTTTAGTTGTGAAAAGCAGATCTTCTTACAATTATCTCCAAAATGAAAAAAGTTCCTTTCTATTTTGTTATTCAAACTACAAAGAAAAATAACTACTAGTAATCAATTTGTTGTTGGAAGAAACAAAATAGCCGTTTTAAGTAAGAATCATGCACATTGCAATGTGTTTATGCTCAAGACGGATAGTCATATATTTGTATGTTTGGGAATTGCTTCTTTTTTGTTTCATGTGCATTTGCTTAACAAACTTTTGAAATCAATGCATATGATAAAGACTAACACAAAGAAGGCACATATGATCCATACGCTAAAAGGAGGAAGGATCATTTTACACATGTACACACAAGTTCAAAATCCAACATTTTGGCGAAATCTAATGAACTTGAATACACTGTATTAAAAGAAAATATAAATGATATGCTTAAATGGACCTTGTTGAGGGTTTGATTATTATTGTCCCCTTCGGTCAGTAGCCCTTCAAGATTTTCGGTACATGTACATCTTTGGCTTTCAAATATTTATCTTTGAGCGTTATTGAAGAAGGTAAATTAACAGTTTACCTATGTTCAAATTTTATATCTCGATCATAACTCGATTAAGAAGACAAATCATTTGTTACCAAGGTAACAAACAAAAAATGAGGTAATCCAGAAAAGCGCTTCGAACGCATAAAATTTAAAAAGTGATTTTTTGAAAAATAAAATAAAAGAAAAATAATTCCCTAAAATCAAAACGTTTTTCAGTTCTTGTATTGCTTTTCATGGGTTTTTTTATTGCTGTTGAAGACAAGTTTTACCAAATATTACAAATTTTACATGTTTTGTAATATTTTACAGCAAATTAATATATAATGTAATTCATTTGTATCTGGAAAAAATTCGGAGCATTAATTTCGGTAGAATTTTAGTTTTTTGGTGAAGAATATTTTTATTTGTTTCTGGGGTAAGCCTTTTGATAAAATGGTCCTTGTGTGATATAAATTCAATGAAAATTTTCATTCAGAGTTAATGAATGAAAATTTAACTTGATAAATTTCGTGAGTTCGAAGCTCTAATTGTTGTGGACTTTACTCGTTTTTTTTTCTCTCGCGTTCGATGGTAATATTGGTCATAACAGTCATTGGCATTGAAAGGGAAGTAATCTCTGGTGTCATGATGTGGTCAGACAGACAACAAGTCTTCAGAAAGTTAATGTAAAAAAGTTATATTATCCAAGATGAATCAGATGTTACTACTACAACAGACAGGGATAATCATGTAAATACTTTCTCCCAATCATTCAGTCTATGAAATTATTTAAACTTAGCTTTGAAATTCTATATCCCACTTGTCAAAGACATGATAGAGACGAAGTTAAATATTTCGTGTATTCCTATAATTCTGAAACTTGATGCGATAATTTGTAGGCCTCATTAGTTCTCTCGCATTCAAATCTTTCAAATGTTCTATTTTCCGCTTTATGAATATAGATGATATCGTAACATAACATGACATATGAATATCCCTTAAAAAAGAAAGTTATTATGTATTTGGATAAGATGGCAATAAAATTAAAATTACTGATAAATCTAATAAATTTTGATGATGAAAACGTCTTAATCATTTTTGTATTTGATCGGATGCTAACAGTTATTATTTGTTACTGTTTGGTGATGTTTTACGACTGGAAAAAATCGGTGTTTTTTCTTACTATTTTGGCAAATTATGCTGTGGATGCTTCTCTTCAATATGTAAATAATAGTGAGACGTTTTTATTCAACGTTCTTAATATACATACTACTTCTTACACTGTATAGAAATTGACCATAACTGATGTATAATTTATTTGAAGAAAATGCCACAGCTATTGCAATGAAGCTTCATTTCTTTTTTCTAAAGACACTACCTTTAAGAAAAGTACTACATATTTTTTTCTTATATAAATATATATATATATATATTATAAACTGCATACGGATAAATTGTTTCGCTCCTTTTTGTTATTCCAATTGTGTTCCACTTCTTTGTTTCTCTGTTTTTCACTTTGACTGGTGAGATATGAACAATGGTATACTACGTTTATATTTATCTTTAATTTTGTTATAAATTGTATAAGTGGTGTAAATATATTTTATGAATATGCGTATGTTCTAAACTAAGGTTTTGACTGTTTAGTTTTGGCTTTTTTTTTTATTCTGCTCTGAACGCCATTTATATTTTTATGTTTCCGAACTTTCGGATTCGAGAGTATCTGATGACAGTTATTCCAGAAATATGTCACGTGTCGGACGCAAAACTCACGAACAGTGATCTCTCTCTCTCTCTCTCTCTCTCTCTCTCTCTCTCTCTCTCAAAATTACAATTTGGTATAAATTATTGCCACTAATTTATTATTATTATTATTATTATTATTATCATTAATATTATATGTTGTTAACAACGCTTCACTTATTAAATCTATTGTAAAATTAAGTTGAAATAGATCAGGTTAACTTTAAATTTGACTTGTCAAATGGCTTCCACTACACAACAAACAAACCACATCGATGGGTTTAATCGTTGGTTCATTTAAAGGTAAAGTTTTTATAGTGATTGCCATTGTTATGGGTCTAGTGTTTTAATTTGAACTCCGTGAGGTTTCACCTGACCTTAAAATACTGGTCCACTTTTAAATCGTTTGATAGTGGAAACCTAACACTATCTTGTACAATCAAGAAAAACTATCAGATGGTCATCATTTTAAACTGTTAAATAATAATAATGCATTACCTTCTTAAAATAGCCTTATCAGATGAGAGAGAAGTTTTGACAGGAACTATTCATAATTTTTAAGGTAAGAACAACACGTTATCCGGATTTGTCTCGATTTTTTTTTTTCTTCTTTTTATTTCAAAAAGTGATAATCGAAGTTTATTAGTATCTTGTAGAAGTTCCATTACACTAAATTATTTATTTCGTTTGTATAATCATCATGTTTCTTGTTCTGTGGCATCTCATAATTTGATGTTCATTCTGTATAATATATATGCTTCTTAAATTTCCAATATGAAGTGAATCCGGGTCCATAGAGGGATCTGTTCCAGTTAATAAACTACTTGGAATGACTCGGAAACCAAAGGAAATTAGAGGTGTCATATGATATGTCTTTCTAACGTTACAGCATCACAAACAAATTATCCAAGAACCAACCGACGTCTGCATCCCTCTAGGAGTATCGCTGTCAATCATTTAATTCAGGACTATCGGAATCTGTCCGGAGTTAGATCCCTCATCAGTGACCGGCCATTTAATTGTCACCGGGTCCGTTGTTTATATCGTTGCTGCCAATGGTTAAACACCTCTCGATCAGCAGTTCTTTTTATGGCTCAATAACTTCTGTAACACTTGTGTATGAAAACAAAGCGGTAAACTTTGGGGGTGGGGCTTGTTAATAGATAAGAAATACAGAACTGTAACTAAACATAAATATTTTTAAGCATAGAACATAAAAGCGTTTACCTGAGTGACTACTCTACTACTATCGGATTGCAGTAGTACAGACAGGATGCATCCTCAGGCAGTCATGGACCCTTATCATTACTCAGGTGAGTACTATCTATTATTTGTATAGTAATTGCTACCAACTTTGTTTACACTTTTTGACATATGTTTGTGAAATGTTAGCTTTTACATTGACTTTTAGTGTGGAAATCGTGTGCGTGCTAAACGTTTTAAAATGTAAGGTGTCTTCATAAAAAATTAAGCTTGCTGGTGAATAATTTAAGAGAAGTCTACAAAAAAGAAAGATGAAGAAAAAAAGAACTGGAAAAACAATTTAATTTAAAACGTCTTTGTTCGGGTGATGTTGAGTGGATGCAACATAAATGAAGCAAACGGAGTCATAAATGTCTACAAACTGAGCACTGCCAGTTGTAATTAATATGTCGCTATAATAACAGTGATCATTTCCGATCTGCGAATTTTGTATAATTGTCAACCATTTAGTTTAAATATTGTTATTTTTCATTGTGGAACTACAGCATGTCGGTCAGAAAATAATTCATTTTTATAATGCCCTTTATTTATTAAATTTGTAATGAAATTAATATTTGGTTTTTCTCTTTTCATTTTCTGTTTTTTTAACTGTATAATAGATTGATACACTATAATTAGACAAGTTCGTAAATATCTAAAAAGAAAATGCAGAAGATTTTTATATGTATAAATAATAAAAGTTTTAATCGGAAATCCAAATAATGTCATGTACTACCCAACCACTAAAAAACCTTGTACAAGATTAAAAAAGTATACACATAATAAAACTATGAGAATTAACAAATGGCTATTAGAATGAATTTTGACATCATAAAATCATTATTTGTGCATTTTGGGGAAAACATTTTGGTTTTTTTTCATATAAATAAGTATTAATGTGATTTAACCACGTATATTTTACTATATTTATTCTGTTTTAATATTTGCATATGAAATAATCAAAACTAAACCGTGAAAATATGAAATGATAAAACAATCAACAAGAATGTAGGGTAAATATTTTGAAAACGAATAAAAATAAGATACGGTTTTGTATATTTTAATATCTACATGAAGTCTCTTTGATGCACATATAGACTTGATTTATTAACAGCAAAAACTGTTATTTGTCTTGAATATTTATCAATGAATAATATTTGTTTAGAATAGTAATTTATAATGAAAGAAAATTATTCTTCTGTTAAAAACAGTCTGCTCATTGTGTTGAAAATAAATTCTCACGAAACCGTAACTGTTAATCGAATTATAAAAATGTTTACAAGAAATTAACAACCCTTAAACGAAAAGACACAGCAATGGACGCCTTAACCCCAATTACTCAACATATTTGATTCTAACCAAACCGACAAACCTCTTTTAAAACACAATTATTTTTTTCTTCTTTATCTCTGATCAGTTTTATTGACTCAGTGCAATTGTATATTTTTCTTTGTCGTTTATCAATTGGCATTTAGCTTTATTTATTTTGATATCAATCTCAATTTAACGAGACAAATAAATACATGATATCTAACTGATTATTATCTACTAACCCTACATATTTGGGGAGGATTAATTATTTTTCGAGTATTCAAATGTACAGATTGTTTATCAGTTTTGTAAAATTATAGCAAAATTTATGTATGTTTCATTTAAAGATAAATACCAGATACGATATAGATTTTGTGTATTGCCATTAAAACACACTATCAAATTATTTTACTGGACAAATTTTATACAAGATTGGCGAAATTATACCGTAGGCCAGTTTAACAGGGTATGATCGTTGTGTTATAATGTAATAAAACTCTCCATAATTCATACGGTAATGGCCACAAATTATACATTATGTTCGTTGCAATTTTTCAAATCAAACCAAATAAAAGTCTCAATTTTCATAAATTGAGGCAATGTTTCATATCTATAGCTGTATATCGTAATCAGTAGAAATGGACCAGTAAGTTACACAGAAGTTGATTGTAGTTTTATTGTTTTATTTCCTTGTACATTGTCAATTATTTCGGAAACAAGAAATATTTGTATCAAGTTGTTGCATTCTTTACCTCACAATTTTTCAATGGTTTAAGGTTGAACTTTTAAAAAATCTCGTCGCCTTAAACATTTCTAAAATTATATAAACTCCGATTCTTATGATATTTTTTTTTTAAGAAATGAAATTTAAAAAAAAAGAGATTGTTTGACATGTTTGTTTTTTTTCTAATTTGAAAAAAAAATATTTGTACTGAATATATCCTGTTCGTTCAAATATAAATAAACATTTGATAAATTCATTGTGTCCGAAGCGCTCTTTTTGGATTTAGCGTCACCAGGAAAGCTCAAACCTAAACATCTGAAAGCTAGAGATGTGTAAATACGCTGTAACGTTGAAAGCTAGAGATGTGTAAATACGAGCTGTAACGTTGAAAGCTAGAGATGTGTAAATACGCTGTGACGTTGTGATTAACAAGGCTTTCCTGTTTAAGTCATTTGGAATATTTTGCCCATTTCGTATTTAGAAGCCTATCAATAAAATAATACTAAATCTTTTCAGAAAAATAAACTCCTAGTTTAAAATAAATAGCTAGTTTTAATTCATGATTTTCTACTAAATTAGCTTTTGGTAAATAAATAACAAAAACTATTTCAGTTATTTGTTAAGTTACTGAAACAGATAGAATAAAAGCATTTTGTTTTCATTATAACTGGACTTTGATATGATCTTTTATATTAACTTCAATGTAAAATTATAACTATTATACACATTTGAAAGATTATTCTATAATCCTTTAATCCATTTAAAGAAAAATGGTGTTTACTTAAATATTAAAAAGATGTTAATCCTATCAATCGTCTGCTCATTCGCTGTTCAAAACTGCTTCATTGATTTAAGTGGAACATTAAATTTAGTATGAAAATTACAAAATCATTAAAAAAAATTATGTATAAATCTTTAATAATGGGAATTGATTTACTGTAAATTTGTTAAAGAATTGTGATGATCTTGTGTATAATGTTACTGAAAAAAATGTTTTCGCTGAACCAAGTTAGCTTTGCATGATAGTCATGCATTTTTAACATCATGCTTAATACTTGAGCAAATATCTATTGGTTACAAAGTATTTATATGAAGAGAGTCGTCAGAGACATACACGGGTTAAAATGATACTTTTATAAATTAATTGAACTTATGGACCATAAAGTATGTAGAAAAGGAGGTGTCTAATATACGTCAATAAGACAGCAACTAAATGACACAAATTACTAAATTTATAGTTCATTATAGTTCATTATTGCTAGCTCCTCAGGCATTTAGTATTCCTTGCTTCTTACTGTAAACTAAAAAAAATCATTCGTGTATTGTCTTCTGTGTTCCCATTTCTAGTTCCTTGTTTGGTAGAGTTGGTTTATTAATTTCTACAAGCTACACGAATATGTTGGCCTCAAGAAACAAGATTTGTACATACGAAAAGTAACTGCCTGAGCTTTTTAGTACATACTGTTTATAGTGCATAAGGTCTAAGTTTTTTTAAACGCAAGAAGGAACTGTTGACAATTTTTTTCAAAACATGTCTTCGATAGCATTGTCTTCTTGCGTCGCGAACGTATTAATTTGTGAGTCAAAGTTTTTCTGGTATGGTCATTGACTAAAGCCTTTTTTATTGAACGATATCTACTCTCCTGTATCGCGTCGGAATAAAACTAGATTTGGGGTATATATTCAACAAGTCAGCTACAAAACAACACAAAAGACGCTAGGGGTCTTTCTTTTCCGCGTCTGCTGTACGAAATTATATGCCTGGTATCTCTGATGAGTTTTTTCGAAGATTTTCTTCTTATGATATTGTGGACCAAATAATTATGGGATAAAATGGTACAAGCAGGTACAATACTTCGACAAATTTTATATGTTGAGGCGATTCACAAATTTTGTTTTTTTCTATACATTTGAAGAAGAAATAGCAATTGCGTTTTCTTATTGACTTGATGGATATAGTTGCTGATTTTTATCAACATTCAGGTTTATTACAATAAGGACATTACGCATTGTTAAAAAAAAATAATGATAAAGCAACAAAGTGCAGGCTTACAAATTTGTGATTTGTTGTTTTTATTGTTTTTATTGTTTTTGTTTCTTCTTTTTTTTTATTTATCTCCTTTAGATATTCTGTTTTGCAGTAACCGTTTTAATGTGTTGCATATTTTTTCAAACTATTCTGTAAAGATTTTCTTTCATTGGAGGAAATGTTTAATTTATGATTTAAACATCTGAAAGAATATATCTTAAGACCTATTCATTTTCATTTTATTTTTTTGGTATCAAGTATGTGTTATCAAAATCATTTGTATTGGAACCTTTTTGTATCTTTCGTTTTATACTAGTCTGGGATGATAAGTGTGTCATAAAAGCTATTTCCATTTAATTGTCACCTTTCACCGAGATTGGTGAAATGCATTATAATATTAACTTTGATTATTTGCAAATGTAAACGAAAAAGAACCCGTGGGCGATACATCGTGTGATTTTCTGAGTTTGTGATGTTCAGAGTCTTTTTTATGTTTAAATTCAAAATTATATTTCATTTTTATTTCCAACTTACTTAATTTCTAAAACAGTTTCAAATGTACACTTAAAAAACAACAAACTGCAAGAATCTTGAATTATAAATTCATTAAAAGTTTTTTTGAAATGTGATTTAGCTGGTTTTCCATACTCTAAAAAACCAATGGTGTAAATATGACATGGTTTCTGGTTCTATATTATGTTCACCGGGTAAATAATTTAACAGCTGAGAAATACTTATTTATCTTAATAAGACGTAAAGATATCTATAATTTCATTTTCTTAAATAGAAAAATTAAACTGTAACGTATGATGAATGACTGTGGTCTTTAGATCAAAGCCCAAACGATCCGGTCGCGTCTTTGATTGACAGCAAAAGGGATTAGGTTCCAAAAACTAACCATACATTGCTTTTTCAATGTTTCTTTTTTTGATGTTAGGAAAATTGAGGACAAAATAATTATGGGATAAAATGCTGTAGATAATACAATACTTTGACAGATTTTCTATGATAAGGCGATTCACTCGCTTTTTTTCTAGTCCTGGTTTTGTTGATTTTTTAAGCTATTGACGGACCTAATAGCTTTAGTCATTTATCAAATCAGGTTGTTGACAAAATAATAATTATCGATAAGGTTAGTATCAAAGGGTTTCTGTCACTAATTCATACCGTATATTGTTACTATCAATTCATGTTTTACAAACAGTCACAAGTACACCTTTACGACAGGAGCCGTTTGTTGACAATGAAAATACACAAAATAAACATCAGATATTTAAGTGCCTTATTGAAACCTTATAGTCTTATAATATTTCTCTTTTTTCTATTTCTGTTTAATCCCGACTGATTATTTATTCTATATTTACCGCAATAGGTAGGTGATTTAAAACAGTTAAATTTATACAAGAAACGACCTTTTTATGATCATTCAGCAGACTGTCAATATATAGGTAAATCTATGGTAAAACCTTTTAAATGGTAGACGTTTATCTACTAAATCATAATTGAATTTCGTCCCATCCATCCGCGATTTTTCTACCAATATTGATATCGCTGTACGTATCGAATGCAGGACTCGGCGCGTGCTGTTTAACTTCAAAGATCAGTCAGTCTTTTTATCGGTAAAATCAAGGTAATTATCCCTGAATATTCATTATTAAGGAAGGTTTAGGAAATGTTTAATTTTTTATCATTCTATAACGTTATTATGACCCTTTCACTAAAGCCATATAGTTTTGATAAGTCAGCCCACCCATGTTGGTAATGTATCTAAGAGAAGAACTCGGCGTCTCAGGGACTTCAGTTACATATTTAACTGGAATACATTTGGAATCGCAGCGTGAACAGCAAACATTGATGAAGCGTACGATACAGTAACTAAATTTCAGTAATTCTCTACTTATGTTTTAATGTTTTTTCTCATTAAGTAGTCGTAATCATCGTCGTTGGAGGTGGGAATGTGTCGAGTACATCGTTTTCTTATGATTTATTTATTTTTTATTTAAATATTTCATATAAATTCATATCGTAAATCTAGATGGTTTTAACAATAGACTTTCAATTGATTTTTACACACGTTTTATATAGATGTGTTATGTTTATGTTCGGACACGATATATTGATACTTAGAAAGCCATATATTTTATTGAATATGTCTATTTGTACAGAATAAGGATGTTGATGAGTGTATATATGATAAAGCTTTACGTTTTAATGAGAAAAATATCATAAACAATTGCTTTAATTTATCTTCTCTTTTAATGTTTGTAAGTAGGAGATAAAAGAAATAATTAAACATTTAATTATGCATTAAACTAGTTCTTAAGATTGTTATTTTTGAAGAACAGAATGTTAGAAAATATGGAACCAAATAATATTGTTTTTATGAAAGCTGAATAAGAATTACATTTCTTAAAGTTCGCCATTGAATGCAGACCTTCCACCAATTGACAAGACGAAGGACAGCAATAAATTCATGGCTCCTTTGACATTATTTTTTTTCCCATTTTATCAAAATATAATGAATACCTGAGCATTCAGAACACCGAGGGTGGAAAACAGCAATCATGGCACTTTTCGTTTGCTTTGAATTTCGTTCAGTGCGCATAGGAATTGTGTATCATGAATATCAATGCACCACATCCCTTCTCTTCTAATACAGACTTCACAATATTAATCTACATACCCATTTTACTTTGTTCATTCATGAAAGGGGAAGGTCCTTGAAAATATTTCACGCCAGGGCCATTTTTAAGAAGCTCTTCATTCTTTACTAAAATGACCTCTCGGTCTCGGGTGTACCAGATGAAGACAACAAGAACATAATGTGTCCTCCGAAATTGGTTTCAAACGTTTATTAAATAGAGGGAGAGATACCAAGGGGACATCTAAAACCCAAACGTCGAAGAGAAACTGAATGCACAATAGTAAAAACACAACGACGAATAGAATCACAAGTTCACAAATCACTACATAGAACACTGAAGACTGAGCATTACGAACCCCCTCAAACCAATACATAGAACACTGAAAACTAAGCATTACGAACCTCCCAAAACAAATACATAGAACACCGAAGACTGAGCATTACGAACCCCCTCAAACCAATACATAGAACACTGAAGACTGAGCATTACGAAAATCCTCAAAAATAATAATTCACACGTTTAGTTTAATTTTACTGTGGTTATAAATTTCTGTTTCTGTTGATCAGACTTTTGATTCTTTTTAATCCTATATCGTTAACTATGGTAAAATCTGCAATTGTGTCAGATGTATAAGAAACCAGTAAAACTAAATTATCCATGGATAAAGTAAGCATGCATATATATATTTTAAATCTTGACAATCACATTTTGTATCGTTACGTAGACAAAAAAAAATGTGCCTGCATGGGGAGTCATCAAAAACCTTTTCCCATTTTTTAAAACTGTAATAACGTATTGGACATCCAAAACAAACAACCAAAGCCTCCTCACTCGGCCTTGTCTGACGGAGAATTATAATGTTACAATTAGAATAGGGAAATGAAACGGGGAATTTGTCAAAGAGCAGAAAACAACCAATCACATCTTTCAAACGCTAAAATTCACCACAACCAATTTAATCGTACCAATACCGAAGCAACGGCCATGAACCTAATGGGTGAATGTATCAACAGGAACAACGACACCAAACGTGTGGTATAGTTATATAAATTTTAATGCTCATGCATTACACGTGTTTTGGGGTCAAGTGTAAGGGTTAATAAAAATACATAGCTAACTGCATAGTTCAGTTTTATTTGTAAGGACCGGCAATGTGATATATGTAGTCCATGGGATGGTGTAGTCTTATTATCAAATGAATATAAAGATGACGTTATTGAAATAACAGTGCAGAGCCGCATTATATTATTACTGTGTCTGCAATGTACAAAAGCAGGAACTTTAAATTATAATAGTTATAATGTTAAAACTGATTATAACCGTTTTAAGCGTCTTTTTTAGAACAAAAACTCGTTTTAGATATGTTTTAATCATTTGAAGAACATTGCAGTAAATGTACATATAAGGAACACGAAAACTTTTATATCATTTCATGGTTTTTTGGGGTCAAAACATATGACAACGATTGGATAAGATTCGTGAAATCAGAAATTTTCAAAAAACTGCATAAAAACTGTTTGGGTCCGTGGTACATAATGAATTCGAATATTGTGTAAAAGCATTTGCCGAGAAGCAATGTTTGAAGATTTTCTACCGGCTGCTTATTCCAATGCAATATTTTATTTTATTAATTTTTATTTACAAAATTGCAATTTAGCGCATGTATCTTTATGTACGAAGGTCATATCAACACCAACACTCGTTTGTTGCAGTAGGTTTTTATTGTTATATAATCGTATATGAATGATGACATTGTGAAGTTATATAACTAATATTCTTTGAAAATATGCACATATAAACAGCTTGGTTTTTTCTTTTTATTAATAATACCTTTTTCCCGTGATGCACGAAACAATTTATTGTCTACAGATATGTTTCAGCATCAGTGCGTATCTAATAGGAAGGATTAAATGCCATAAAATAAAATTTGTCATATTTCTCCGTTCGATGAGAAATTTGATACATTTCATATCTGCAATATACGCTGATTTGTTTCATTAAAGGAAACAAATAAAATAAATTTTAACAATGCAAAAAGCAGCAGATGCACATTTAACTAGTCGTCATTAACGTCTAAACAGATGTCTGTGGAAAACGATATGTTCGATTGTCATATGATCGTCGATAAAGGAAGAGAGCTTTCGAAAAGGTATAATCTGCAAACTATACAGGCGCCAACAAAAAAAGCACTGAAGAGGCTAGATTTATAGCAAACAGAATGATAATATATAACAGACACCCCAAAAGGACGAAGCGGACAAATGGTCTCCTAATCTTTTGATACATATTAAAAATATTTAAGATTGTTGAAAAATAAAACGAAATAAATTAATTTTTTGAAGTCCGAAAAACTTGTTTGTAAAGTTTGTGAGCGAATATTGGTTAATAACTCCCGGGAAATGCGTTTAATTCCTCTGTTAAATGTTTTCTTTGTTTCTACTCCGGTGAACCTCTTTGGTGTCATCTTATTTTTTAGATTTAGATAAACGCCACTATTGTTTTCCATTCTATATTTCATGGATGGAACAATGTTGCATGCTTTCAGCGTCCAGTGTTTGATAGTTAATCTTATAATGATACACATGCCCATCTCAAATTTATCCCCATCAAACAAGTATTCGAATAAAATATATATTCAACATTCAAACTAAAAGTTAAATAATTGAATTGTAGGTTACCTCAAGAAACTTGCTGCTTTTAACAATATATGGAAACACAGTCCAAACATCATTGAAAAAACCTTATTATCTTTTTCTTTTGATGACTAAAGCATCATTGATGTTTTTGGACAATATATTTCTCTCTCCGTCTTTTTTCTTCTATCTATGGTATTATTTTTCCTTAAGTGCATGATCACTTGGTATATTTTACTTGATTTTGTATCAAGGTTTGACTAGTGCAGACCAAACCTCAAGTATTCATATCAAGCGTGAACAATACAACTATAAAGATATAAATAGATGAAAAAAAGTAATCAATTCAAACCTTACATATATATCATTTCAATAATGAATACATAGCTTTGTTTCTTAAAACAGAAAACCAAAAAAAAAATCTTTGATTTTTAGAGATACATATAATTGCGAGGTTTTCGTGATATTGATGAATGTTTTTCATTTGTGTAAATTTCTCTTAGGAATTTCATTATAGAATTTGTGAAAAAGTATCAGTCGTCCATCTTTATTTCATTTCAAAAGTGACCACTTTCAAGTTGGGAATGGCAGTGTAAGAGTACACCTAATAAATTATTCTGTATTGTGTACCAAACTTTAAAATAGCATTAACAATTCATTAGCTCATTAAAGATCAATATATCTTGATCTTAAGTCTCGTAACTTTTCAATTTAACAGTAAGATTTTATTTAAAATAATAAGGAAATTCCAATTTATAATAAACATAAGTCTAAAAAAACAACAAAGCCATGATTAAAATTCCAATGGTATTTTTAAACGCTGTGTATTTAACAAACGAAACGTTTACAGTGGAACACGTATAAGATATAATTATAGTTTGTATTATTTTCTGCATGTTATCGACATTAATAAATTTCAAAAGTATTTATCAAAATATAACGAAAACTAGACAAAAAGAATATTTGATTAAGTAGGATTACAAAAGTAAAGGCATTCAGTGTAAAAGGGTCCATTAATTTTTCCTTTGATACGCGGTGCATGGGGAACAGGATATATACCCTATAACACTTCTGATCAGTATATTGGCAATACCTTAGCATAGTTGCTATTTATTTAAATAACATGATTTTGTTGTATGTATATATATTTTTCTTACCTGGTTTTGGAAATTTTGGTTCTATCGGGTGATTTTCTTTTCCGGTTTTTGTTGTTCTGGCACTATTTTGGTCGTATAAAAAATAAATTGTCTATAATTGAGAAATTGATTGGTTAGAAATATCTCAAACAAATATAGCAAAAAAAACAACTGAACACCCGACACGGTTTTATTCTATAGCTAAAGTATCCTGCCACTGTACAGAGTGCTGAAGAATATCCCCCTAAAAGTCGATTGCAAAAAAATAAAGAATATATGAACAATGTCGAAGAAAAGGGTTAGAAGATATCAAACGGATATCAAACTCATATGTCCAAGACCACGCAATGGCAAAAGACGAAAAACGATCAAAAGACAAACAACAGTCCACAAAATACAACATAGAAAAAGGATTGCATTAGCATCACAAACCCAATAAAATCCGGCGGTGATTTCAGGTGCTCAGGAATTAAGCAGATCCTTCTCTACATGTGGCACCCGTCATGTGGTGAATATTTGAATCTAGTGACATCACATGATGTGTATATAAATACATAAAGACCTCATTGCATTCTTTATAAAAAAAAAACTTAGATCTCAGATTATAAATGGTGAGGATAAGAAACCAAAACTTTTAAAGCTATCAATTTATTTTTTTTATTTAAGTAAAATCTATTTTATTTATTTGTTTCGTATATATTATCGGGGTTTTTGTTTTGAATACATAACCGTTTGAATTTAACAAAAAATCATAATAAAACAGTAAGATTTTATTCTGTATATTTTGTTTTCAAAAAATTGTATTGGAAAGATTCTATTTATATGCACCAACCTTCAGATGCCTTACCATGGAACGAGGGAAAGGAGCAGTTTTTCTTTTCTTTTATTCATTATAACAATTGATATTTTGTAAACAGGTAATACATGTATGATATTTATTTATTTTTTCATTCAAATGTGTTTTTCCTTGGTCTGAGGTAAGATATATATTGCAAGCTAATTTCATTTGTATACGGTACCACTTTTGTCATATCTAATATGATGTTTTAATGAGTTGAAGAATTTAGTGCAAGTTGATTGCAGCTTAATTCGCGACCTTTTTAGACTTGGAAAATTAAGAACTTGACATATGGTTTAGACGTCTATCTTCCTATTCTTGAAGACCGTATATTGACCTCTAGCTATCATTTGTTTTTTGTTTTTTTTTATATACCTTTTGGTTGCTGTCTGCGATCCTGTCTCATATATATACCCTACAACTAATTTAATTCACTTAGTTGCGTAAATAATGCAAAGGTCATTTTCATTCTGGAATAAAATATGCATTAAAAGAAAAGAAAAGAAAAGACAGTGTACATGCATATTATTAATGCAGGTTCAAATGTTCAACAATTTTATTTCTATATTTTCACACCTTTACTATGCAGCAATGACGGACTCCCCACGTTTTATTGCAAAGATGGTGTGTAGTTTGTCAAAAATGATAACCAGCAATTAAATTTATAATACCCGGTTTATGAGTCATTATTCAAATCAAGCTTTTCACCAAATTACAGCTAAATGACAGGTTAGGGAATAAAATAGAAATATGTAAATGACTGTCAATTATGGCCGCAGTGATAGTACGTACCAATGACGTCCACCTATCAATCAATATATCTTCATAAACAATTGTATTAATTTTCGTATCTCTTTTCCGCCTGGTATATCTGCGTAACTCGATAATGGAAAAAAAAATGTCAGAATACCTTATACTGCAAATATTGATCTGTAAATAAATGCACGCAAGATTTGGGTTTAAAGTTTATTAAGTTTTTTACCAGGCTTAGAAATCATTATTGACTTATCAGAGTTTCAATCGATATGATGTTTGACTTTCTTCGATTAGGACCACACAACTCGATATTTACTTATGTATAGTTCCATGTACATTTGAATTGCTTTGTCCAGCAAACTGAGGAAAATTTTGCTACACCTGCACAATATAATTACAGTGTAATGTTTCAAACTCGTGGCTGCCCTGACGGGTAATATAACCTAGTATTATATAGCTTTAGTCACACAACTTCAGATGTTTTAATTATTGTTTCAATAAAAATGTTACTTCATTAGTGTTCGTCTGTGGGGTATAGAATTTCATAAATACACATTAATTCATTTTCCCAAAAGCCTAAAGGAATCAAATTTCTTCTCCGGAATAATATGATTTCCATCTTTCAATTGGAAGCCAATGTGAAAATACATAATGTGTTTCTTTCTCACAACAGAGTGTCAATTATCAACTTGAACAAAGTAGAAAAAGCGTGACTAACTATTTTTCAGTGCGCCCTAGCTTCACGCAGCTCTTGTTTCAGATGGTATATACTAATCTAAAGACTATATTACCAGAAAGAAACCAATACCATAAACTCAGAAATCATGCGTGATAAATTAGTCGGCATAAAAACGCATTACGTAAGATGAAAATCCTTACAAAAACATTCTGGAGCTTATTTTGAATATCAATTTCTTTTCATAAAGTGAAAATGATGCAGAAATGTAAAACACGAACACAAAAAAACCAAACTGTATCAAACAACATATTCATTGTTATCCACTTTGTTCATGTGTGATATTCTAGACATTCTTTGTATACAAGTTTAAATTCCTCCTGTTTTATCTCAAACTTTTTTTTATTACATTCAATTGATTTAATATCTGATGAATATCAGAAAAATGTTTGGAAGCCCTTACAAAGGCTTTTGTTACTGAGCAAGATTTTTTGGTAAAATTGTCTTTATGATTAAACATTTTCTTGTTTTAAGCTTTTTTTTAATATAGTAAGGTCGAAAATATTGAAAATAAAATTATCGAAAATGTGCTCGCCTCAAGTGTACGTCTTGAGACAAGTTCTTAATAAGTCTTACAGAATCAGATTTTGTTCAAATTAACTATGAAAACAGCGTTGTACAACAATCACACATTTGAATAACAATATCATAATTATATGGACAATGAACATTTTTTTTCTAAATGGCATATTAAGTAAGGATATTGTTCTTGTATCTATTATATTTAAAATCAATTGGATGCCCATTTGCATGCAAGTTTGCGCGTACATGTTCACATTATACTGACTTAATGAACAGGGTTATCTTTCAGTAGGGTTGTGAGAAAAAACGACATATAAAACGATACGTTAGTTGTACGGCCACTGTCATGAATAAGTTGACAGATCTGATGTGTCTTGATTCTTGTGCGAGCGATTTGTTTTCGCGATCTTCGATCGTAAGACACCAGAACAGCCAGCTGATTAGTAAATTTACCGATTGCCTCAAATTCCATATTGTTATACTTTTGACAGATATACTCATGCGTATATGTGGTAGAACTTACTCTGTCGATGCAACACGTCTCGCTCCGAATTTTTAGTTTATTTATTCCCTCAGGTTTTGTTCTCTTGCTTTATATATTCAAAATGGATTTACGAGTTTCGAGCAACACTAAACTGTTGTCATATCTGACACCTTTTACTTTAAAATTCTTTTGTTTGTTCATTTCACAGAAACTGTGAGGAAATATTAAAAGCTCAATTTTACTCCAAAATAACATCCTACAACTTTTATAATTTCCATTCTATGTGACCAAAGCATTCTAGCATTTCAAAGAAGAATAACTGAGTCTTTTTTTTTCATTTTCGGGTAGGTTACTAATAAACTCTTCATACCACATCTTCTTTTTTTTATATCTTCAATATCATGAAACTCAATATACCATGATATATTTTGGATAAAGTAACTCAAATCTTAGAACAATAACAATTTTAATGTTATCATAAATTCTATGTGCTTATTTTCTTACTTACTTTAGGTGATTAATCATAAACCTTTGAGAGGCTGTGTGTGTTTCGGGCAACAATATTTCACAGGAACAAAAATGTCATGCGCAATTTGAAGTTACTTAGGGGTTTACTGAGAAGTTGAAATGAAGTATTAGTACGAAACTTGAACTGGTTGTTCTCTTCGGGAAAGTGCACGTGTTTTCTTTATCTTTATCGTCCGTGTACGAGACCATTGATAAAGAAGAATATAAAATATTTATATCAATTGATGAAAATGTCTGGTTAGATCGAGATTAATTGTCAATCATCTGAATATTTGATATTCTAAGGAAACGCGTCTTTTCTTTATATTACTACTATAGCCAGGTTATATGGCTCCGTTCGGCACTGTCAGTTTTTCAATGTGGCACAGTTTGGAACTGTCAATTTTTAAAACAGTTCTGGTGTAACTCACATATTTCTTCTATATGACGTAAAAATATATAATAATAATACTATGAATGTCTGATACCAATTTCTTTACAAGTGCTCAACACATGTATTTTTGATAACTTGCTCGAGACTTACAAAGCATCGAAACAAAATATGTCCTTTACAGGAAAACCTTAATTGTCTGATGTCAGATTTATAAAGTAAACTTTAACCTTTGCTGAAGCCAAAATAATATAAAATTTGTAAGCTACAAAATTTTTAATAAAAAAATCAGTATTAAGTATTATACACAAGCACTGGTTATAATGTATGTTCGGGTTGATACCTCCGTTATTCGGAGCTCCCCTCGAATGCTGCGAGGGTACAGTGGTATCCATGAACACTTAATTAAACCATGATTAATGGAGATGTGTCACTAACATATGATAAACCCACCACCAAGGACAAATCCCCAACCGAACACCACGGGAGTGCTAGGACACCGGGAAGTCTGTTATTATGGTGGAGGAAGCCGAAGTACTCGGAGAGAACCACCGGGCAATTGGCGGGAACAGATAAACCGAAGAGATCTCCTGGTCAAAGTCGGGAGCCACTTCGACCAACCGAGGCCCCCAAAGTACCCATTCTAGTTTTTTTTAACTCCGGTATGGGTACCAGAGATGTGTATGGGAGGGTGAAAATCACCCATTTATTGTACTGAAATACTGAATCGATGATTCTCCCTAACTGCTTAGAAATAATCCACCAGAAATTGCGCTGACCTTGTTGTAGTAGTTCTTATATATTTTTTTTTGTAGTTTTAATATAATGGTACTGTCGATATTCAGTTTACTAGTATCTTATAAATCCTGATATAGAACAGACAAATTTTGGGAATGAAAATCCTCGGAATCGGATGAGATTGGGTGCGTCAATGATAAAGTTTTGGGTGGTATTTGTTTGGTTTTGTTGTTGGATTGACCGAGTCTATCAGTTTGTTGTTTTCACAAAATTTTATTCCTAGTTATTATATAAGTCGTGATCCATTGATTACAACAATCCTTTTGAGATTTGAGAGGTACTAAATATTGATGCTCCTAGATTTATTTTCATTCTTTAAAATACTTAAAGGTCATCATGTGTTGTTAATTTACTTATAAACTTATAAACAAAAAGCAAAACACAGCACGACATAAAAATAAACTATATTAAACTTGAACTTTCCTGAACAACTTCTTTTGAGATTCAAAAGCTAAAACGTGTCATTCTTAAAATAAATTATGTATAATAGTTATCTTTAAGTTAAATATCATTAACCTTTTTCTCAGAAAAAAAATAAAATTTTATGTTTAGAAAATTTCCTTTTGATAATCAGTTAATAATCTATTTTCCTGTTTTTTGTATATATAATTCATAAGCATATATTGCAATAAATATTATACATTTGATAGAGTTGAATTATTAACATGATGTATCAAAGTTTTCAGAAAAAAAAAATCCGCAGTGTAGCCATGTTTTTTTTTTTTTTTTTAATTTTTGGTAAATACATCCTCGACTATCACGTTATTTATCATATATTGTACAGATCCTTCCATTCCATTTCTTTGTATATAAATAAAAAACATAGAATGACAGTAAACTATTGAGTGGAGGCATATCTCAGTCATTGTCATTTAGGTCCTTAGTTTTCTCGTTTGAATTGTTTTACATTTGTCATTTCGGGGCCTTTTATAGCTGACTATGCGGTATGGGTTTTGCTCATTGTCGATGGCTGTACGGTGGCCTATACTTGTTAACTTTTATGTCATTTGGTCTTTGGTGTAGAGTTGTCTCATTGGCAATCGTACCACATCTTCTTATTTTTATATTGTTACCAAATTGTTGATAGTTAAATTTATTCGAAAACTGTCCAGATAATAAAGTCCAGTGCTAAAACCTGTTTTTGAACGCTTATGAATAAATAGCACAGCAACCTACCAATATAACAAAAAAATAACATTGAGAGGTCAACATAAATCAGCTTTTTGGTTGTTTTTTATAAGAACTTCAAATATATTTGAATATTTGATTATACATTAAAGTACCAGATTCTTCTAGTGAACTTCTATTTTTATTTTCTGTTGTCATTATGTAATTATGTACTTTTAATTGGAATTGCGGGGTGGTCTTTTGATACCATCAAAATTAGTACCTATATATTGTCTAGCGAAGGTAAAAAAATTATCTTCCAATCAAAAAATGTATGCAATCGAAATATTTAGCTGGTGATATCACGAAAATTGACACTAATCATGTTTATTTCCATTTTGTCTTTTAGAAATTATATCGTTAACTTTTGACTGTCACGCGACAGACATAATCTCGTCAATATATAGTTCAACTGTATGATGTGTCTTAGGAAAGGACGATACAGTATACCAAATTTTCGATAGGAGGGTTACTTTGTTTTCTTCTATCAGATTAGTTCATTGTGCTGCAATTTTTAAATGACTGTTGCACGTTCGCCCATTTTTAACATAATTTGCGTGATAGATTAAATTGGATTACTGCATTCAAACAGTAACATGAAATGTTCGGATATGGTTTTCAGATCATATCCTTGTTTTTTGTGATGAAATAAGTATATTACGAGATTACATTTTTTTTTTAAATCTGGCATGTGACGTTCACATCTAAATCTTTAAAAACTTATAACCATGGAAGTTTATTGTTCGTGCATGTAGCTTTACTGTTCAGATCATGTCGAATTATGATCGTTATCATTTACTTACAAATATATAAAAATCTGAGGGAGTATAGGTTCTCATAGATGACATTAAAATATCCATGAAAAAGTGTAACAGGCGTTTACTTTTATAAATTTTGACTTGGATGGAGAGTTGTCTCATTGGCACTCATACCACATCTTCTTATATCTATTTGTAGAAATAAGTTGTAATTCTATAGATAGGATTCAATCATCATGCTATGAATAAAGTCTCTAAATCTGACGACTACTTAGTTAACAATTTAGGGCTATTAACAAAATAATTTACTTCATCCTCAGCTTGAAAATCATAGTTAATGTAGTTATGTATATCAACTCCGTTCCCTTTCAAAAAAGATTAAAAATAAGCTCAAAGCGAATTTATATAGTAGAAATTCATAAATATTCCCAAATTTTGAGACAAACTGTTGTAAATAAAATAAATTTAAGAATTTTGAATAGTAGAAATTCCTAATTATTCCCAAATTTTGAGACAAACTTGTAAATGAATTAAATTTCAGTATTTGAAAGGTCTCCTAAATATATCTATATACATAAAAAATACTGCTCGGTATATGCGCCTATAGATTGTGTTTAAGGACCAAATAAGAGGTATCCTTGGAATTCATCTCACTCTAATGCATGATAATCTCAATCAAAGAGAATATCACGGATTGCAATTATTGGTTATAAATTGAATAATTTGAAAGTTTACTTTTGGATAATTGAAAATGATTAGAGAATATCTGTTTAATGCACCTTTACTTGCAGAGGATCTTAGACTAATGAAACAGTTTTTATACTAGAATTCAGTCCAAGATTTGAAAGATTTCAATTATGCATATTTTTTTAATTTTAATTTACATTATATATGGTAGTTTTATTTGTTCGAAACTTTATTGATATTGATTTGAATTAATGATAAATTGGTTTTCTGTTATGAATTAAAAGCATCTGTGTAATATATGTTTGAAACACAATCGGCAAACATCGGTTGAACTCGGTGGATGTATGTAGGATATTAATCGGTGTTTGATTTTTAATCGTCTGCAATAAACAAAATACGTCAATTTCTGGGACTTGTTTGTACGTATTTAAAAAATAGTAGACTAGAGCCTAAACTCCTGTTAGCATCTAAAAGTGGAAGTAGGTTTAAAGGGAACACCCTATACAACCCCTCTCCCTAATTGCTAAAAATTGGTAAACATACACGTATATTTTTGAGTGAAAAGTCGGTGTAAATAAAAAAAAAAATAAATCAATCAAAATTTTCGAGAATACATTTCGCTATTTGATATGACCCTCTTTTTTATGTTTAGTCCGGGCTATCTTAAGTTTTCATATATGCCTGTCATTTACATGTATGCAATATAAAAATGTCAAGTTCATTCTGATCTAATGGGTTATTGCGGATATTGAGTGGAAATAGTCCCAAGTAAAATATCATATTGAACGAACATGGGTCTTGTAATTAATATATTAAGACCCATATTATTATTCCTTAATTTTAGTATCTGTTTTCCTAATTATAACGTCTCGATAACACGCATTGTTTCGAAATCGGTCCGGACGGATATGACAAACGTTTGCAGTCTTTTTTTATCAATTAAGTAAAATGCCTAAGTACAAAATAGACTATATGTAATTATTTTTTCAAGTATCCAATATAAACTCTCCGATTTCGTAACATTTTTCGCGAAATTACCGTCTGTTGTAATATATTTGGTTTTCCAAATTCATGAATGCATTCTTAAAAGTATGAGTTTTTAAAGAATCCCTCAAATGATAAAAATATAATTGGTTCCAAATTCTATCTTTCTTCAAATTATGCTTACGTTACATATAAAAGTGCATAGTATTGAATGTGTCGAAATGAAAAGCCATGCCAGTATATGACGAGAATAACTTATCCCCTGTGGTTTTTCACGCCTGTCATTGCAAGGGTATTTTAATGCAGTTTTTTTGTGATGGTTAAAACATATAATACACCCAGATAAGCCTACTTACATGTACTATACAGAATACAAATGTAACCTTATTCAACCCTATATTATTTGATAAAAATCTAAACAGACACGGCAATCATCCCATTAAATATTTCAATTCAATATATGTTAAAGAGATAATGTTATTGATATAAGTCATAATCGCCATGATTGTTATAAAATATGTCATTCAAGATTGCGTATTTTAAGTTTCTCATTTCATTTTTCGGTCAATTCGGTGTTTGATTCCGAAACCATATGATTTCAAAAGTTCTAATTATTGCATAAGTCCATCTTTACTCTGCCCAGAATAATTTTTAAAGTACGTGTTTGGGGAGTTTTATCTACTGAGCAATTTCCTGTTGACCTTTGACGTCTAGAAGTATTGATCGACGATAAAACAGGTCTATGAGGCAGATAGCTGACAGTAATTAAAGTGGACTTTTTTTGTTTGTTTTTTATAATTCATATCATTATTTTCATATTTGCAAATATTGATAATAATTAAAATGACAGTAATTAAGCATTTACATGACTAATGGTAATCGTTCGTATTACAATACCGACTTCTCAATGGCGGGAATTTATTAGTTTTCTCAAACATAAACCCTCTCTTCACCATTACATTATATTTCACACTTAACATTGATTTCCCAATGATTTGTAATATGAGAAAGGTTATTTTACATATACATCTCAAGTTTGATAATAACGTTTTTTTTTTTCCAATATGGTAACATCTGCAATATTAACGATCAGGATATGTTTTCATGTGCATTTCCGTGTGTTTAAAAGAGGGTAAAGTGATATGTGTTTTTTAACGTAAGTGGCGGGAGACCAAGCTTAAAGAACATAGTTTGTCTCAACATAGCTATTGGTGGCCTTCTGCTGTTATCTGGTCTTTGGTCGGGTTGTTGTCTCTTTGACATATTCCCAATTTCCATTCTCAATTTTATTATTGTGCCAATGCGACTTGAAGCAACCAACAATCAACCAATCAACCAACAATCAACCAATCAACCAAACTAAACATATGTAGTACATTTCGGCATTCGAAATTCTCAGTTTCATTTAATTGGGCTATTGCAACCGTTTTACATTTCTTGCAATCGTCAACTAGTTTTGAACAAGATTTTATTAAGTTGAAACCCCTATTTAAAAAAAAATCAACACGGAGGCCATCGAAATACTGAATTTCATTTAATTGGCTATTTCTTTTACATTTCATCAAAGTTTCAACTAGTTTCGAACATTTTTTTTTTGGCTGAAACACCTATTTTAAAAATAAACCTACACGGAGGCATTCAAAACTATATATGTTATTTCTATTTAATATTTTGTTTATGCACTCAATTACCTTAAAAAATGTCCTATCAATTATCGATATTAAGATTTTAAAAACAACTTATCTCTTAACACGTGTATGCAGATAAGTATCTGTGCATGAGACAACATATTGATGAAGGGGATAGTCTGAGGACAGTCTGGATTTTCATAAAAATTAATTGGTCTTTTGACAATTAAACCCCAATAGTGCAACTGAGTTTGATTTTGAAATAATATTTTATCTAAATATCAAAAATCTGGGGTCTGATCCTAAAACATGTTCATTGATATGTTACCTTATGGCAGTCTTAAGGACTATCAGAGGAACATCATAGAACCACGTCTTAGAGTGCATGTTAGCGAAAATTGTACTAAATTGAAAGCTTATCGGGATTGTTTTTGGACTGTCGGTAATTTCTTACAGATAAATATATTATAATTTATTTCTTTTTCTACAGTAATAATACATTTTCATTATTGTAAGAATAATAATAGTATACATGATGAAATCGACGATACTATAATGCAAAATAAAAACAAAAACACAGTTATTTGTCTTATATCTATTTAATTAATATTAAACTTGAGTGGTAGGATATTTATTATATAAAACGATTTCTGAAGTTTTCTTTTTGGTGTATTTATTAAACAAGGAAAAGTTATGTATAAAAAGATTTCGAGGCTTTTCGGATTAAAAATGAGGATTCATTAATGAAACTGTATATATATATATAATTGAGGTAAATTGTATGGCTTTCCAAATACCGTTTCGATTCCTAACATCACTGAAGAGACATTAATTGTCGAAATCCGGATATGGTGTACAAAAACCTTTGCACCTTTTGTTTGCGGTATATCATCTTTTCCGCAAGTGTATTGTTTTCTGTTTAATATTAAATTCTTAATTAAGATCCATTTATTACATCGGTGATCCGTTTATTTGGCAATCGCCAATGGCAGTCAGCAGGGTTTAAGAACATTTGTTGTTCGACCTGTTAGTCAAATGCGTTTTGTTAAAATATACTTTTTCACTTTTTTGGTCTTTTGGAAAATGTTGTTTGTGCTGTATTTAGACCCCTCTACCAAGAAATTTGTTTGCATGCACACGTATAAAAATTGCGGTTTTTATCCAACGCAATCATAGGTTTGAACGTTGTTTTCAACTTAGACTTGTTTATATATATATATATATATTCATGTAGCAATTGTAAAAAAGGAACACGACGGGTGCCACATGTGGTGCAGAATCTGCTTACCCTCCCCGAATTTCATCATCCGGTTTTTGGTGGATGTATTTTGTGTAATGTTGTTTGTCTTTTCGTCATTTTTCGTTTTTTTTCCATAGCATTGTCAGTTTGTTTTCGGCTTATGATCTTGACTATCACTTTGGTATCTTTCGCCCCACTTTTGAAACATATCTTAAAATAATTGAAAATTCCTTTTTCTTTCGCTAAAACAGGCAGGTGGATAGATGTCTCAACGGCAATCGTACCACATCTCTTTATTTTTATTTTTATTAAATTTTAGTTTATAATAAGAATGGTTAAAATCTTGCGCTAAATGTGGCTATAAGTTGGCGCTAACATTTCCGATTTTGTTCGCTAAAATATCCTCCGTCGATGTTGTACAGTTAGATGAATTCAGTTACAGACAGGTATGCCTTGCAAAATAATTTCCTCGGAATAAATTTAACGGCGAATGCACTGATATATCAGAAAGTGTCGCAGTTAACTGGAATAATGTCATATTTTCAATGCAATATCCAATCTAATAATACGGTAAAAGCATGAACAGGCTGAAAAAAACACTTGATAAAAAATGAAGCGCAATATAATGTTTTACACATATTATCAAGAAAATGATTTAAAATTAATTAAGATATGTATTTTTATGTCCTAGCCTCAGGATTAATTTTTTTAAATATCCTAATTTGAGACACTTTTAACACACCACTTGAGACTCAAATATGACTTAGGGAAATCTTAGGACATGCTTTCGTTGAAAACTAAACTGATAAACCCCGGACAAAGTTTGAAATAGTTTGTCTCTTTGTTTATATTATACTACTACGTACAAAGTTTACAATACAGATGATACAAGAAGATACACATTTGTTTTATTGTTATTTTAAAAAGAAAACACTTTGAAAACAAGAGGTATCGAAGTGCTTACTTGTTTTCGTTTTTTTCAACGAATGCACTTTTATGAAGATACGAAATAAATGAAATACGGCAATAACTCAATAATCACTAGTAGACCTTTGAAGGCCATTATAACGATTATTCCTTTCAACAACCACAGCATATGACTAGCTCGCTCATCCCAAATATAGACAAATTTAGAAAAAAAAGATCTACGGAAACAACAAAATATTTGAAACCATGCATCGTCCTCTTCTTGCTTCTGATTATCAAGTATAGTACTACACTGCAGGGAAATATGTATAAATCATATTTTTTTTAAAGTATTTATTTTTTTGTTTGTTATGGTGTGGTTGTAACTTGCCAAATTCGCCGTTTACTCATTTTGACAGCAACTATAATTAGATATATATATATATTAACGACTTATCCAATTTGTATATGAGCAAATCAAATATTGTTAAACTAAGTGACTAAGTGACCATTGAAAAGAATCAACTTAACCCTTTTTTTCGTAAATTCTGATAGTTTTATATAATATATATTTTTGTATCTGAAAATGGAAAATAACGTCTGTTCAAATTATTTAAGCTAACCACAAATTTGGGGTTCAATCCTTTAATTTCAAAGGGGGAATATGTATCCTGTAATTGGTTAGTGGAAATTAAATTATAAGGTGCAACAAGGAAAGACGATTTGTCCCTTTATTATATTTATGTCAAGTTTTCCTTGATCCTTACAGTTTTAAATTCATGCAAACTTGAAGACTGATTTTAAGCGTTGCAATTGAAAAACTTATCTGTATAAGGGTGAGAAAATATCCGGCATGGTGAGAAAAATATCTGGCATGGTGAGAAAATATCCGGCATGGTTGAGAAAATATCTGGCATGGTGAGAAAATATCCGGCATGGTGAGAAAATATCCGGCATGGTGAGAAAAAGCGCATGACCTTAAACAGTTAAATTGTTGAATGGAGGGTCCTTGTAAATTTCATTATAGATTTTTAGAAACATATTTTTTTTCTATTTCTGACCTATCAATAGAACCCCTTATTTCAGAATGATAGTTTAGTTCTATACATATTTGTATATTAAAAAAGGAAAACGTGGGGAAACAAAATCAAAGCCGGATTATTATAAATATATTTAATTCTAATTGACTTCCATTTACGAAAACAATCATGGTTTGTATACAATAACTATAAGAATTTTAAGGTAAAACCATCCAAAACAACTCGTATATGAGTTATAGTTTGTTTTGGTTGCAAACTTTTGTCGCTCTTAGGAGAACGTTTGTAAATTTTGAAATGCTTTGAAACTCATTTTATTTATACTAAAGTAAAACTTGGTTCTTGGGGGTAGTTGTTTTATAGAATCAAATGAAATTAAAAAGGGGCCATGTAGTCTTTTATGCAAATGTCACAAAAGTAAACGTTCCTGGCAAACAGCAGTATTAATTATTTTAATCATGTACGAAGAGTTAATAATTACAGAGTGTACTGAATATCTTTAATGGTTTGAATGGGTTTTTGGATTGCTGTCTGATTGATGTTTTACACATATATTTCCTGCTATTCGTTAACTTTATAGAAATAGGTTGATGTTGTATGATTACCAATAATACCACAATCCATCAAAATCCAAATAACGTGGATTGCCTATTTTGGTAATCGTTTTCTACTGTTTCCAATCTTTTTCTTCGTCTAACTATATTTTTTTTGTTTTTTTTTTTTTTTGAAAAGGGGGGGGGGTAAACAATGTGCTTTGCTATTTTTGATAGGCATGAAAGAGGGGCAAACTTATGTATCAAAAGGATGACCTGACTTCTTTTATACTGAGACCCCACAACAACATCTGGTAGTGTATCTTACGGTCCAATCTGGTGGATAGTTGTCTCCCTTACTTATAGTTACGAAAATGCACTAAGATAGGATTTAATACTTTTCTTCTTGTTGGTTCTTTTCATTTTCTCTTTTCTTTCTCAGTGACAGTAGCTGTGTTTTTTATTTTTTTATAATAATTTTTGACATTTATAGTTGCAACGG
Organism: Mytilus californianus; assembly: GCF_021869535.1. Lineage (NCBI taxonomy): Eukaryota > Metazoa > Mollusca > Bivalvia > Mytilida > Mytilidae > Mytilus > Mytilus californianus. The sequence goes on along the minus strand of NW_026262690.1, from coordinate 118,140,557 downwards.
ATTTTATAGTTTAACCAGGAAAAAACTTTGGCGAAGAAATTAAAACAAGCTGCCGTTGTACAAAATTTGAAGACATATACGAAACAAACAGAATTTTTTTTTTCTAAATGTCATGAAATGCGGACATAATTTACAAGTGCGTTTAAATTAAATGCTAGAACGATAAAAATTAACATTAACCTCATTTCAAGGTGCGTTTATATGATTTAGAAAATATTAGCATTCAATATTTCTATGTTGGTCATCACATATTGACCTTCCTATACAGTTAGGGATGAAATAGATGGAAGAAAGAAATCTTATGCGTTTCCACTGAACCAACAGAGGCGTTAATCAGATTGATTTTACAGATGTAAGAGCGTCATTAGCGGAAAAAGTTCGACTAGTACATTTATTACGGGGAATTGTTGAGGAGATATGCAAAAATAATATACGTATTTACAAAACAGATTTTGATTACTTCTCGGTATTATTCAGGCCACACAGACTTCTCAATGTATACCGAACCCCCTCTTTTTATCTATCAGAAAAAGATTCGGAGGTATGAACACAGATCTGATTTGTTTATATTTCTCTTCAATTTCTATGTAAAATGATGAACTGTGAGAAAAATTATCCATTCATTAAAAGATGAAAGTAAACGTTCGGTACATTCTATCCTTATGATCTGTTTGAAAGAAAACACTCATTCTCATCAACACTATAGAAGTGTGAAAACCTGGAAAGATGAATTGTAAACAGTGCTAGCACCGGTTCTGATGACGGCTTCCGTCGTCTGATATTACTTTAATTATACATCTCCACACAAGACTTCATTTAAATGGAACCGTATAATTTTCGCCGTCTTTCTCCTTGTATCAATTTCTACAATATTTAGACTATTCCCTTCACTAGTCATATTTAAAGACTTAAGAAATAGCGTCAATTTTCTATGTAAATAAAATCAAATGCTTCTGTAAAATTTTCCCTATAATTGAAGTGGTTTAAATTAAACAGTATTTAAGTTAAAACGCTATCGAATTTCATTAATTTATTCTTTCGATTTTGTGTTCCATATTAGTTGAAATAAAGTGTCATATATTACAGCGATAATTGAGGTTTCTCAAATCACACTGGTTTGACTTTGACAGATTATCGTGAGGTCACATGATCATGGATAGGACTGTCAGTTCCTCTTGTAATACATTCTGTCGCTAATGTGTTATTTAGAATTTTATTTTACCATTCAGTCTTTATTTGCCTGAGGGTTCTGTCAGTTGTAACAACCCCCTGTGCTGTCATTCGTCCTCATGTATTTGATTATTTTGAATACTTTGTTTGAACATACTTTTAAAGTATTTTATTTTTTATTTGATATCTAATTATTTTCTTATATAAAAGTTGATATGTCGTAAATACGAATATGTTCCAGTAAACCCATTTTTTTTTTGTTTACTCCCAACTAATTAGATCAAAATCCAAACTGGCAATATTTAAGTATAGCAAGGGAGGTAAGCAGTGCTAGCTTAATTGTTTGCTTCAAATCTTTTGAACGTTTCGTTTTCGTTATTTGACGTATTCTATCCTTTAAATAAGACAGTTGGTGAGAAGAGCTCCTTTCTTTAATCATGATAGGAACTTTTTTCTGTAAAAACATATTTGATTTATCCCTTGTGGAAGTTGATTACTCTTTTTCAACTTTCCTCAGTAGCAAGGAAGAACGAATAATGATATTTCACTGAAATTAACCCGCATCGATGTCTTAGACCAGATTCAATATAGATAAGAACCAAAAAATATTCGAAGCATTATTTACCTCGAGACTTTTAAGTTAGTTTTTGGCATGACAGATAACTCAGAATAATGGCCGAATGCTGCAATAGACACTATTTTATCAAGACTATCTGATTACAGTCAAGAGATTTTATTAAATTTATATCTGTCTAGATAATACTTAATTCTACAGCTTCTTATCAGTCCGAGTGTAATAATTTACAAGAGAAATTGAGTCTAAAATTGAAGTATCTAAGAGCTTGGTCATAATTACAAATCAGTCAGATAGTAGGATGAAATATAATCTATCAGATGACCCAAACAAGATTGTTCTCTTTTCTATCAGGCTATTTCGTCGACATTTTGTATAAAATTTTTCAGTAGTATTAAAATTTGATGATGTTTTGCTGCTTGAATATTGATGATTGTATCATTATCTTTAATTCGGAAATAAGCTACTATTGATTTCTATAGATATCATATTACATATTAATACTTTAGTCTTTTAAAAGGCAATAATACCTAGGTCCTAAGTCAATATGTTGTTTAACCAGCCCGTATCGGTTTTCTGGAAACAATAGCTTCAATGTAATGCACTTTACACAATAAACGACGATCAGCTTACCACTGAGAAACCTATCCTCCCTAATAACAATATAATTTACTCTGTGGTGCTTTTAGAAATATTTAATGACTTTTTGTCATCAACACCAAAAACACAAATCATCTTTTCATTCTAAATCGGTTAATTTCTTTTATTGCTTTGGATCAAATTTGACTTAATGTCCTTTTATAGATGTTTTCAAGTTACAGAGATAAAATAATACTTGTAGGATTTGAATACTACATGAAAATAATTACTTTGAAAATAAAATATGAGAAAATTTAAAATATGTTAAATTTTTTATTTCCATCGAAAAAAAATGTTTTATTATTTTTTTAATATATATCGAGTGTCTTGTTTGTTTATGTCATAAGAGTACTGTAGGAACACATAAAATTTGTGATTTGACTGAAAGAGTCGTAAAAGAAACAGAAAAAATACAGCATATCAAATTAAACTATTGTTAGAGCAAGGATATTATTTAAATTTAAACATTCGTGCCTTTTCATGCCATTTAATTTATTTGAGGATAAACTGCTATAAATTTGTTGATATTTGTGTGCGCGCAGTGATCCATGAAGACTTCCTGTTGGTTTTGTTAAGGTAACCATTTTGTCGGACAAAAGTTTCAAGTTAATCATAACCTGATCATACTCATCCAGAAAATTATAATTACACTTTCATTTTACCTAGGGGTGCTGAATAAAATTATATATAAATTGGATTGACATTTTTTCTAAATTTTGTTTTATTTCAAGGATAACAATTTTTTAATTAAATATTTTTTTTTATCAACAAACGGAAAAAAAATATTCGTAAATACATTCAAGAAAAAAATGAACCTGATTTATAAATTATGCCATGGACCTTTATCAGAAAAACAAATGTGTATTGAATGATAAATAATTTGTGCGGGATTGTTTATCTAAATTAATATTGCAGTGGACATGGTATTGCCAGCTGAGTGTAGATCAGGTTACATTGGTGTCGTGTTTCTCTTTATTAGCTGAAACATATGCTCCTAACATCTGATACTAATTGCACATTTCTTGTGAACAGTAACGCGTTTATTTCACACCGAGGTGTTGTGTACTTACCACTTATATCAAACTCGGGGCGTTTGTAAAATTATAATTTTATAATTTCAAAACATTTTAGTTTTAATCAAGGATTTATAATACAACCGTCTAAAAAATATTTATCATTCTTTTAAATGATAAAAACATGGAAGTGTTATTTTTCTAGACCGAAATTAAATTTATGTAGTCTCTTTTTAATGACAAAAAATTTTTAAAGAGTTATATTTATATATATTTCAATAAAAAGAAGGTTTTTCGTTTTTATATATTTTTAAATAAATGAGTTCAGGATTATAAAATATATATAAAATTTGAAACAATCTATTATTTGCTACAAGCATGAACGATTTTGTTTTATCAAACATTATATACCTAAATGGTAAAGTTTATTTAAAATCTTATTTTTTAACTTAAACTCAGTAAGAAAAAGTAAATAAAACATGTACACCCCTCTGTGTTAAAGAATTGTTGAATGTCAGTACAAATAACGTGTCACTGATGTTGACACTGAGACTCCTGCTGGTATCAATCTGGAGATGTGTCTTTATACCCGGGGGTCAAAGCTTCCTGCATCCGTTAGTAAACATTATCTACATATATGATATGATGTAAAACATCATTTGTCAGTTGATGGAATAAATATGGATTTGGATATGTTTGATTTCGGCCTCACGGCCTCGGAGGATTGTGATTTAGGAGATACGGATTCTTTATATAGTGACTCTTCTTTAGATATTTTTGATTCAGGTATTTATTTATAACAAAAAGTAATTAAAAATACTCAAAATCAAAAATTTAAAGATTTAAAAAGCCTAGTTCGCCAAAATATATTTATTTAACAATTGAAAATATGATAGAAAGTTTTGAATGTAAACAATTTCACCCTTTTCATGTTTCTTCACTTCCGTAAGTAAACAGAATTTGCCAATATTGACAGTCTGATTATGAATTTAAGGACAACTTCTTCATTTATTTAACAATACGTATTCAAACATTTATTCATTTACAAAACTACGTGATGGTGAATATACCTGACCTCGTCTAATCTTGATTATAGGTTTAATTTCACGGTTAAGGGTACACTATAAACAGGGACAGTGTTCTATTGAACATTTCCAGTAGAACAATTCAAAGTAAACATAAATCGTTCACTTATTTTAACTGAGGTTATTCGTCTTATTTATATTTGTGCAAAAACCTGTAGCCAAATTTCTATGCTGTAGTTCTGTTTGGAATACGCCTACCCTGATATCAGGTTTCCTGATTGACGTTGTTGCTATAGTGACTAATTTAATCGGGCCACCGTATGAATAACGATATATTCACGAGGTCGACACTAGCAACCAATGAGAGATAGGCAATGAACCATTAACGCACTCTTTAAAAATAATACTGTAATGAAGTGTATTAGACTGAAGTATACAATATCAAAACACCTTTATAATTTGTGTCTTTTTAGTGCACTACCGTTCACCTGGGAATAGTTCCGGAGTTCCTGCGTTTCATCCAGATCTTTCAATGTTACACGACCAACCACCAACGTCATCGGTCGGATCCCCTACCCCCGGGGCAATGATTCCGTCCTTTGGATTTACACAGGAACAAGTTGCGTGTGTGTGCGAAGTTTTGCAACAAGGTGGAAACATTGACAGATTAGCTAGGTTTTTATGGTCACTCCCTGCTTGTGAACATTTACATAAAAATGAAAGTGTGCTGAAAGCCAAGGCAGTGGTGGCCTTCCACAGAGGAAACTTCAAAGAACTTTATAAAATTATGGAAAGTAACAATTTTTCACCTCACAATCATCCAAAGTTGCAGGCATTATGGCTCAAAGCACATTATATTGAAGCGGAAAAGTTAAGAGGTAGACCTTTAGGCGCTGTTGGAAAATACCGTGTGAGAAGGAAATTCCCACTTCCTAGAACAATATGGGACGGGGAAGAAACCAGTTATTGTTTCAAAGAAAAATCTAGAACTGTTCTTAGGGAGTGGTATGCTCATAATCCATACCCATCACCTCGAGAAAAGAGAGAGTTGGCCGAAGGGACGGGATTAACAACAACACAAGTTAGTAATTGGTTCAAAAACCGACGACAAAGGGATAGGGCATCAGAAACTAAAGACAGAGGTGATCGGTAAGTTTAAAACTTTCATATATTTACAGTGTAATGTTACTAAGATATAGTTTCATATTCTTTGTCTCAAGTTCCAAGATGGAGTCTAGTTTATCGCCTGTTTTGTTGATGTAAATTGATACGAGAGGGAGGCGGTGTCAGATTACATTAACGTTCTAGCGATACCGGCTTGTTTTTGTTGGCAGAAACACAGAATTCTTTATTTACGCTATAATGAGATGATACACGCCAATTAAATTTTACATAATCATGTGTTAGTTGTATTTGAGAACACTTCATTGAAATAAAATATTTTTCAAGTTTTGTATCGACTTCTACGGATTTTCTGTATAATGACTGGTTTGAAATAATATATAGTGTCAACCCATTGTCAAGTTAAAATTAAACAAACATTTAATTTTGTAAGTGAAATTTGAGACAGTCCTTCGAACAATTGTCTGGCGGTCACCTGCCTCCGAGATCACCTTTAATTATAGTTTAGTTCAGTGTATTGTACTACAAATATCCGTGAAAAATGGCACTTTTTAGAAACGCAATTGTTTACGGGGAAAATATTTTTCAAATATTAGATAATAACACCCAAGAAATATGGATGTCTTCTATGCTTTTCAATTATTTTTTGTATTTGACACATATACATGCACATGTTTCTTTACTAACGAAAAATTTGAGTACAAACGGTTAAACGATTTAAATTCAACTTGTTGCAATATTTTTTTTAATAAATGTATATTTTTTTTCAGTTCAAAAAGTGCACATGGTGATCTACAATTATATACGTGATCACTTCATTTTAATATTTATATATATATATATATACAGATTGGGAAAGTTCAAAGGTCGTCTTAAAATTATTTTAAAAAAGTTTTAAACTCTTTATTATAATTTTTGCTTTTGATAACAACAATTTTTCAATAAATACCAATTATATATAAAAAAAAAATGGTAAAGAAAAAATAAAAGTTTGAATAAAAATGTAAAATCATTTTAGATAGGTGACAAAAATTATATGAATAAATACAGAGACATATAATATAATTTAGTATATATGTCTCTGATAAATATAAGAGAAACAAATAAACATTTATTCATTTTAATAAGGGTCACTACACCTAATTATTTAATTTTACTTAATTATTGAAATAGAATAATTAGAATTGAAAATAATTATTTTGAAATTGAATACATATATAATGAAGGTATAAATGTGAAGTTAGATAGCTAAAATGTCATCGGTTTTAGATAAATAAATAAGATAAATATGTGTATAATCTTGTTGAATGTTTGTGTAACATGTAAATACCATTACATAAGATTCACTCTCATTCCGCTGCACTTTTAAGTTACAGCACTTTAAGACTATCCTAATCACATTATGTAATGCTGTTTATCATCAAGTTGGGTGTGAGTATAATTCTAATACTGTTTTCGTCTCACATTCAAAGCATCAATCAAAATATTTAACCCATTTTTTTTCTTTACTTTTGATACAATTTTCATTTTCTCATTATCTATTTTTGTCTCAAAATAGTACTAATCAATATGAACTGTTTCCTTAGTGAAACAAAATGTGCATGTACATGTATCAACCAATTATTCATAAATTTTGTTAATCTTTAACTGTCACGTGAAAACTATATACAAATAATTTAAGAAAGACTTCCGGTCCCATGTGGATTTGCCTTTATTACATCATTCCTAATCCGCGACTAAATTCGTATCACTCCCCTGCGTCTTGAAGAATCCGTTTTTTAGTACCCAACCCTCCCCCTTTATTTCAATTACTGCAATAACAAAAGGGTTCATAGAAAACCAACAAAATAAGTCCAGGAGACGGAGGTACAAGAAATACAATTCATGAAATGCTTACAGTTGTTGAAATCCAGCTCAAAGATGAAGTCTGCTGATATCACAACTCATGAACTCATATATTTCATACAAAAATATCGTGAACAGGTCAAAAACACGCGGCTGAGTAAAAAACAGGTTTACATTTAAATGATTTGATTGCTTTATAAATGATACTACCAAAAAGCACTGTGAAATACCACTTTTTATGTAACCAGGTATTCCTGTGATAAATCTTATTACATGTTTTCAATCTGATTAAAATACAGGTCATGTGTCAACGCTTTGTTTACAAGGATCTGACATCACTCCGTTCAACTTTCTGTTCTGTTAATTTCACACCAGCCAATGAAAATCCAGCCTACAAATTTTGAATGTGTATCATTACGACAAAACCAGAAGATCCCGAAAGATTTTTAAAACCGAAAGTAGAAAGAAGCATTACCAGATCCTTGTAAGCGTGGACCAAGGATCTTGATTTTAATCAGATTGTGTTTATTTGTGATTGATATGGTAAAGTTTTGACATATTAATGATACATGACGCTGTATCCCTTTTGTCCAGTAAGGTTGTTTATGGCATAGTATTTCATCATAAAGTTAATGCTACTATCATAAAGCTCGACACTAACAAGACAATTGAAAAGCATAACAAATTACAAGGATTGCTGTCTCGCCGATATATATCCGATAACTTTCTAGATTCAGACAGTCGGAATGTTGAAATTTTTACATTTAACCACGTTAACTGGACATTCCTGCAATAGCACTGCTGGAGCACCTTAGATCACCCCCAGTTTTTGGTGGGGTTCGTGTTGCTTAGTCTTTGGTTTTCTATGTTGTGTCATCTGTACTATTATTTGTGTGTTTGTCTTTTTATTTTTGGCCATGGCGTTGTCAGTTTGCTTTCGATCTATGAGTTTGACTGTCCCTCTGGTATCTTTCGTCCCTCTTTTGTAAGTCAAGGTTGTTCTAGTAGTTGTATTGACTGTAGATTAGCGTCACTGATGATACATATTTTGTAAGATTGTCATTAAAAGAGTAAGAAGATACCAAGAGGGTGAACAAAATCATAAGTTTTAAGATGGACTAACATTTGCAAAAAGAAAAATAATTCATTAATCACACCATACAGAATCTTAAAGGTTGAGCAACTAGACTAAAACAATGGGTTGAACTCGGTTGTTCCGGAAGAGGTAGTAGTTTCTTATATCTCATTTCGTAATGATGCTACGATTAAACTGAAAAATTAGTAGCAATGCATTCAATAAGTGAAAGGAAAAATGTTCTAAATTGAACCCAACTGTTGTTTGAATTTTCGCTTTGATTCTATTGTCAATAGTACATTCATGGTAGAAATTAGGTTAACTTTGTTTTCTTTTTTCAGTGATCCGCATTGTTCGCAAAGCAGTCAGGAATCAAATCAAGGATCTCCACAGAGTGATAATAAAGACGGTGATATTAGCAGTGATGACACATTTACAGCACACACAAAAATAGAACCACCAGACGAACACACCCAAGGCTCTATATATACCAATCTACAAAAGTCTTTGCCTGACAATCCTATGTTAATGGCGGGAAATCAAAATCGACTTTCGAACGATCATGTTAGCAATATGTTTCAAAATTTTCAAACTTTGTGACCTTAACGATGTAGTGTTTTGTTGTAAAGCTACTGACCAAAGACAAAAACATCCTGGAGTTCGGTGCAAGTGACAAATATATTCAGGCAACACGGTGCCGACTGCTTGCCATACATGACGTTTATATAAAAACTGCAATGATATTCCATATTTTGGTGCATTTTATGATTTGTCTTATTTTGCATAATATTAGAACTTCAGGTCAATTACACTGCATCTAACTTTACCATTGAAAGTTATTTTTTTGATAAAGGATCAACGCGTTTTTAGATGCATCTTTCCTGACTTTTCTTAGAGTTAAGCTAGAACGAATTCCTATTACCCTTGTATTGCTCTATCAAGTTACATTTCAAATGGAACATATTCTTATCAGCTATGCCTTAAAGAAAAAGAAAAACTCGTCTAATAACACTATTATTACGAGCGTCAAATTGAAAAATCTGCTTCCTTGTTAATCATAAATCATATAACGAACTCTCAATGGTATTTTTAAACGCCTTGTAATTATCAACCATTCTGTCGTATGTGTATCTGCTATGACTGTTGTGAATGTTTTGCACAAATGTGTACTTTTCCTGTTTCTCTCCTACATTCTTCATAACATACACATATCCTGTTTGTTAGTATGACAAGAATACCATTCATCACACCTATATTGTAAGACCCCATCAATCATCACAATAATCTTTAAAATTCGCATATTTTTAACCAAAATTCCGATCGTCCATGATAAGACACTAAGAAATTGTTCCTTATTTATACTGTTCTGCTTTGTTTACAATTACAATTTGACTTTTAAGTGAATGAAAAGCTGATGAAATCTAAACAAAAATGTCATAATTGTGAAAAGTAATAATCGAGAAAACGGTTGTCTGGTGTCTCATCTCATAGTCTTGGAGAGTGTAATAAGTACGATGTAAATATAGCAGGATATATATCGGCAACACGGTAAATAAATGATTTAGTGTAGAACATACTATATTTACTAATTAATGCTACATTGCAACTTAATTTTTGACACCAGTTAATCTTTTTCTCCATTACCACTTTCAATATAGTGCTATACTGAATACATATCCTTGTTTGTCTGTGGGTTCTGTACTAAGACGATGATATAAGGTCTCTTCCGAAATGTTCCGAAGTATTCTTTTTTTATAAGTAATAACTTAAAAAACCTACTTAACTATTTTAGGTGACTATGCAAAACATTTGTCCAGCTTCATTTATTTACTAGATATAAATATTATTTATATGTTGACCGATAATAAATAAAAATTAAACATTGTTTATGAATTTGATGTTAGTAAACATAAGTGCACATAGTACTATATTTGTCGTCGTGAATTTTTATGTACAATTGGTGCATTGATTGATTGTTGATTGCTCAACATCTAGTCGCAAATAGTTCATGCATATTCAGATTGAGAACAATTTTATCATTATTAAGTATGGTGGATAGAAACAGAAATTTAAAAGGTAGGGTCTGAAAAATAAGTCGACCGGGATGAAGGACGGGTAATTTCTAGGCCGCTAATAGGAAAACTGGTTGAGGGAAAAATTTAGCCTTGCAACAGGTAACCTACGAGTTGTTGGGGGATTTTGTAAAGTGAAAGAGTTTGTCACTCCGATGCACTGGTTTTTATGTCCCAATTATACCAGACGTGACTACATAATTATACTTCCGGACGCCTCTTGTGGGTGTTTACTGTTGGAGAAGTCCAGATTACCTTATTTCTAAGTCCAAGTCAACCTTAGGGTAGCAATGACAAGTGGACACCAAAGAAACAACTATTGATTGACAAGTCTTAGCTCTAGTGATCATGTCGGAGACAAATGCAGACACGGCTCTGGACATTTTTTATATCGTGCTGAAACATAACAAACCATACGCATGAAATATTGTTTATATCCTACCACATTTTGTCCCTGTACAAAGCCCGGCTATCTTGACCGTGCGTTGTTGTTTTTTGTATCATTCTGGAGAAGTCGGGGTGTTGGTAGTTTGTGTGATCTGTTGTACTATGTAATTTTTGTTTGCTAATTTTTGGTACAATCATGTATTATTCTCTAAGCTTACAAAGGAAGCTATCAAACCAATGGTTCCAAGTAGAAGAGTTGAAATCATTCCTTCTAAAATTTTACAGACGCCATCACGAGTTGGTTGACCATTATCCATTTCACAGATGAAAACGGATAGGTTTGTCTAATTGTCGTAACAAAAATTCCGTCCTCTTATCCTCGAATGTGACAGCCACATAGAGATTTACCACCGAATTTATGACAACCCCAAAGAGATTTACCACCGAATTTGTGACAACCCCAAAGAGATTTACCACCGAATTTGTGACAAACCCAAAGAGATTTACCACCGAATTTGTGACAACCCCAAATAGATTTACCACCGAATTTGTGACAACCCCCAAAGAGATTTACCACCGAATTTGTACTTACATAAGCAACACGACGGTTGACAAATGAGGAGCTGTATCTGCGTTGGTTTCCGGATCACACGATATCGCCTTCGATTTTTGGCGGTGCTTTTCGTGATGCTCAGTCTTTAGTTTTCAGTGTGTTTTTGCAGACTGTCGTTTTTGTTTTTTGTCATGGTTTTGTCAGTTTTTATCCCATTGGTATCTTCCGCCTCTCTTTTAGCCCAATAGGTCTGAGGAAGTTTTTACTTTCAAAAAGTATTCAATTTCAATCTTTAGAATTAATTCCCATAATTTGATCTTTGGTTGGTTTTATATTTAGCCGTCATTTTGTTATTGGGGGTATGAAATTTCTCCTAATCTTTTACTATACTGATGAAGTGATTTTATTTATAGTACAATTAACATGTCATATGCTTTTAGAGAGTGAAGATTGAATCTGAGATAAAATTCTAATTTCAGAATAAATTATATCCCGTTTTATAGTATATAGATTTCTTCGTTGGTGGCGCCTCAGACGTATTTTATAGCATTTTACAATTTGAAATTAAAAGTGCTGAAAATGGAATTGTAACACAATCTAAAATAATTATCTTTTATGGACGTTAATGTTAAATTTTCATTTCCAATGATCGATATATTCGCCAAAAGAGTTACAATTTTATATGGTTTTAATGTTTAAAATTATTTAAGATTTAAAGTTTTTTTCCACTTAGCAGAGGCTCTTTCTATTTGATACCATTCTATCTTGTTAATGATTCGCACATTTTACTAATCCAATGTAAACAATAAAAATAGATGAATAAACCGGATATTCTCGTTCAAAGCCGCTCGACAAGCTGTTAAACGTTTACATAGGTTTACTATTTCAAAATATTCTACTGTACACACGTGAATGTTTGACAAGGGAAACACGATATCGTTGAAGAACAAGATGGTGGTCGGCGTAAAATCTTGATTTAATCAAAGATAGACGAATTATGACACGTATATATGCGATAAAGTTTGTCAGACAAATAATAATTCAAACTAGTAAACTATAGACCTTTTTATAAAAAAACTCAGAATTGCCAGAAACTGATTGCAATTTTCCCATCTATTATGAACACTTGGTTTATTTATTGTAACAAACAAGAAAATAGTTGGCCACCATCATAATTACAGCTAGGCGTCAGGTTTCACCAGCGAAGATCGCTTATCTTAATTGCAATACAAGTATGTTATGGTATGTAAAATCTGACAGTTTGTTACAACGCAAGGAAACATGATATAATTACATCCCATCTGTCTTCACTGCCAAATCATACAAGCTACTGTAATATTGTAAATTCTCTACGTCCGCTACGATCATGTCTGTGTCCAGTGCAATGTTATAGTCTGTTTCTTATTTCATCTAGGGTGATGGTGATCATTTTAATTTATTTGTAACGCATGTTACTACTCTTCCGTAACGATGCGTTTTATACTAAAACAACAAAACACAGAAATAGACAATAATTGAGACAAATTTCACTGGGTTATAGTCAAATATCATGCTGACAAACCTGATGTCATATCCACCATGCTCCATTTTCAATTCCGACGGCGATTTGTTATTCTGTCTGTGCTTCGTTGTTTTCAAGTAATTCTTTGGAATTATAAGGCAACGAAGAGACCAAAGCGAGTCCGCGAAATTCATATTTTCTAACAGGTCTTTAAAGGAACGATCGATTAAATATGAATTTCTATTAACAAGATTGATAGCAGAAAAAAAAACTGATATTCGGCAATAAAATTTTATATAAACAAGTGGTGATGTTTTACTTTTGACTCTTTTTTCAATACAAATTTGGTGCAAAATTAATTGAGTTGTGTAGGCTAACGTTTGACGTGGGTGAGTTCAAAGAACTTAACATCAGTTTGGTATGGCACTATCATGCTGTTTTGTGACCAGTATTTTACTCATCATTTCTTCGAACTTGCCTGATAGTATCTCTTCTGAAAGACGGGCGGGAATATCTGCTATTACGAACAGACGACATCAACGATGAAAACTTGGTACTGTCAGTTCTAATATTTGTAATTGACATTTGAGTTTCCCAGTGCACGTGTAATTCCATTGATTAATTGTACATATAATTATAGATGTTCCATGTGGAATTCTCAAATCAATTTCCAACGCTACAATTAAATTCGCAGGTATTTGCTAACATTTACACATAAAATGGCAGATCGACCATTAGCAGACGTCTTCTAATTCCTTAATTTAATTCTTTGTCACAGCTTATCTGATGAAATTGGTTAAAGATTTGCCAGTTAAGCGTGGTTAACTAAGTTTAATAGAAAATTGAGAATGATCGACCATTGCTTGTATCTTCAGTTGTTATAGTGTTTGACTTCACTGCTATTAGACAGTTTATTGAAAAATTGTTTATCTTTTTAAAAACGAAATGAAATGGGGTGGACGTGCAGGAGACAAACATCTCATTGTAAGTTTCTAAACATTAAAAAGAAAATATTGTAGTTGCATCAAAAAGCTATTGTCGTCTTCGTATTTTTTTAGCACTATTACTTATTTATGTGCAATAACCTAGATAAGCTATTTTGAGCGGTTACAAAAATATTTATGACAATTGTTACTTTTCCTTATGTGTATCATATTTTCGGTTGTTGCAATTTTTTCGACTGGTATATTTAGGTTTGTGTAGAGGAAATACTCTCAAATTTGAGGGCTAATCATAGTAATTTTCTGAATACCTTGCGTTTCAGTGATGAATTATTCACATATCCTCCCTTGCTCTGTTATGGCATCATTTCGCTTCCGTAGAAAAGATGAACAATTGAAAGCTCTCCACACAAGGTCAAATAAAATTTGAAAATATTTGAACAGGCACCAAAAGTAAGAATTTTCATAAATGACAAACACTAATCTAAGTACAACAGTTTATACAGTTATCTTAATTTCAAGTGGTAAATAGAGTCATCTTATGGACGAGAACAACTTAAGAATATAAACCAATTCATTGGTTCTGAAAAGCGAATGCGTACGGAAAGGGCAGATAATTTTGACAAAAAAAGTAAGGGTATTTTGGGTTATCTTGCGGGGTCGAAAAATTTGAACTTACTCAAATGGACTTTTCACAAAGAGATTTCGTAAATATTTGTAACTCAAATGCGAACAAATGTTTGAAATTAACATAAAAGTAAGTTTATACTCGCAATTTCGTATCCGAAAATAAATGGGTAAAAGTATGTGGAGAATATGTAAGATACTATTTTTAACTGCCGTATTTTACCTAGAAGTTGTTTCATTTGTCAGTTCAGGTTGCAGTCAACATCCAAACCACGTGGTTAAATGAGAAGTGCTTTTTCGAACTGATAAGTTATCAGTGGCGATGGCAATAAACATTTAAATAACTAAAAAATAGCAAGAAAATAGCAAGAGGTCAATCCCAAGCCGATGAAGTACGGACAGTGCCGGGACCGAAAGAAAAAAGGAGATGGGTAACAATTGAGTAACATGAAGACCTCTATAAACCGAGGGTGTACATAGGTGATCAGGAAGGCTAAGCACACGTGTAGGGAATTATCTCCGTATGTACTTTAATGCCGTGTAGTGCACGTTACCTTCGTAAACCCTGCAAACTATGGATGATGATTAAAACAATGTTTACATGGAAACTTTAAATTGTTTTGACTATCAAGTCCAGCTGATTTCAAGTCAGTCACATGATCGACTTTTTTCTTCCAAGACATAAATGTAGATATGAAAAAACACAATGACTACTATCAACATATTCACTGAATTAAAAAAATACCAGAATGCTTAATAAATTATTCGTTCATGTCAATCTCTATACATGCTCATTTCAACGTTGGTAAGCATTTTTATATTTGTCAATATTTGAACACCGAGCGGTAGCGAGATATGCCTTCACATGTTAAAATGAGCATTGAGCATGAAATGGAATAATTATTTCGATTCTAATAGGAAAATTCGGAACTTTTGTACTTCGAATCGGACCTATTAGACTCACTCAAAACGCAGCCATTGTTATTTGATGAAATAAAAGCGTTGTAGAAAAACAACCCTTTCATGATAAGAAAGTGTACAAATACATGTAGAATGATTTTATTTGATTTTCTAGGCAGCAACACCAACAGAAATATTAATTTGATCTCCGGTCAAAATACAACTGACGATGCAACATGCACGTTAAACCCATGTTTTATTGTAATTAGAACATGGATTTGTTTTCAAAGCGAAATAACAGCGTCATATAAGAATGAAAGTTTGATTGACAATGTGTTTATTGAGGTTGAAGGATGGATATTCTAATGGACGGTAATATAATGGGTAAAATAGCATCTCTCTACGATACTTGTTCTTCATCTGAAGTAGAATTTATATAAAACCGTCTAAGAGACGGAAAGACAAAATATATTTTGCTAGATTCATTATAATTTGCCAATCAAATATATTTATCGATATCCTTTCAATTAGGTATATTTGAATATCATAGCAGATAGATAATAGTGTTTTCTATCCCTAGCTTAACATTATATAAATAAAACCGAGGCGAAGCCAATGATGACAATGTCTTTTCGAGGGTTAACAATCTGACAGCTTAGCTATGTGTTATTTGATTTATTATACTGAATGTTTTGTTATAACTGTCTATTAAATTTCAAATTCAAAGTAATAAATTTTATTATACTTCACGTCAAAATGGCAGATTTTGATTGGATAATACGATGGAGATAATTTACTCTATCCCATGGCTCAGCGGGAAACAATTTTTTGAATGTCACCCTCTCGTGCAGACCAATCAAAAATCGATAATTTAAAGGACAATGAATTGAATTTACATCAATAAATTAAAGGCAATGCTCATGGTCTTCGTTTTGGCCTCAGAAGAACTTTTTCGTAGCTTTCAAAACAAAAATAAATTTTCTTGCTTCCATTCTGTTGTTTTTCTAATAACTGTTACGTTCTTATGTGCGTGACGTCATAGTTAAGAAGTTTCAGTTTAAATTTAAACAGTAAAAGACACTTGTGATAGAACATTCAATATAATAAATTAAATAACACATAGCTGAGAGGGTAATAGAGCAGAATGGTACCCCTCGAAAAAGCATTGTCAACCTCAGCGTCGCCTCAGTTGACAATGTTTCCTCGGGGTAACAGTCTGCTCTATCACCCTCTCAGCTATGTGTTATTTATATAATAACGTCTTGTACATAACAACCATCCGTATTTGATCAAGCGCCTCTGTGAAGGGTAACATAGTATTTGCCATGAGATAGAGTAAATTATCTCCCTCGTATTAAACAATCAAAATCTAGCATTTTGACATGAAGTATAATAGAATAATATCCTGTACATGTAAATTCTTTAATACTATTTACGTTAGGACTGAAAGAAAGGGATTGAATTGAAAATACGAAATGCTATTTCAGTACCTATGATAGAGGCAGACAGAAAACATTTATCAAATTAAGGAGATGTGGTATATGATTGCCAATGAGACAACTATCCACCAGAGTATAAATGACGTGGATGTAGATAACGAAAGGCCTGTGTTTTTACATAAAAAAAGCTCACACCACAACATGAAAAACTAAAGTAGTTATGCTTCTCTAGTGACATCCATTTTGTGGCTCGTGAAAATACGTAAAATCCGTAATTAAGTCACCAACGAGGAAAAGAGGATAGTGTAGGAATTTGCCTACTATAAATGAAACAGATACATGACAATCTATTTATACTCGCATATTGATGAGAGGTCTAACGTTATGAAGATGTCCGTAAATCTTTCGAAGATTCCAGAGTCAAATATAATTTCAATAGGTCACTTTTACGTTAGTCGACGGGATTGAATGGACCGCGTCTCACTAAGAAGAGGATACCAGTATGTTGCAAGTGACAAGGACTCATATTTGTCACCTATAATAATGACCCGTCAAAGGGTTTTTAAATTTTTTTTTACCAAAAATTGAAAAATTATAGAATTTATTTTTATAGATTATAGCATGGCATTTTCAATACCAGCCTTGGTATCATCACGAGATTCCCATATCGGACAAAGGGCTTTAGCTCCTGATCACAAGAAGGATAGATGGACGATATACAAAGAAATATACGGAAAATGCCATGATACAAATAATCTATTTATCACACACTTAGCCTATGCAATAATGGTTTTCCCCCTTTGTTTCATTGTTTCTTGATGTTTTTTGCATTGTTTTACGTTCCTTTATGATTTCCCAACAATATCCATTACAACGACTGGTACTTTAAACATAAGAGTATTGTTTCCAGCAGAGATATCACAATCTCGGACTTCATTTTAAAAATAAAAGATGAGCTTATTTTCTTTAAATGATGTCCTGGTCATACATATAGTTTTATAAACGATTAGGTCAGATTCAGATCAAGTAGGTCTTGCAAACTGTTCATGACTCTTTAAACCGGAAGAAGGCTGATACGCATTTTGCACGTGACAGCTGATATGGTCTCCACACCGAAATTGCATCAGAAGCCGATATTAGCCCCTGTATCAGCCTGCTGGTCTGATAAATCCGCTTTCATTTATGCCAGATCAGCGATTCAAAAACAAGTTTATCATAAGAAATTATGTGATGAATGTAAACCAACCAGGACGCCATAACCAAACTGTATAAGGAGCCTTTGCATCAGGAGGATAAGCTTTGATTTTAACAAATCAAATCTTTTTGACAGCTGAAATTATTTTTGCAGAGCCATTCCGAATTTTGCGTTCTTCATATAATGGTTCTAACCCACGTGTTCTAGCCTCCTTGCAAAGACTACCTGAATGAATTATTTGTCAGTAATTCGTTCCCGTCCTAAATATGCATGAAGTTTTGCCACTCGACGTTAATCAATCAACAAAGATGTCTAGCATATCATTTACAAACAAAAAATCTGAATATTTTAAGTTTTGTTGTTTTAGATTAAGCAGAAAAGAAATTTCACATTTTCCTCCTATATTTAACGTTTCTATAAAAGGCAGAATTGGGATTAACTTTGGAAGAATTCAAAAGAGAATATAGAATTACTATACATTTGAAATATCTTTTTCGATTACAAAAAGATCTGAAAAATAATTCCGTTTTCCTTTTTGATAAATCGCACTTAATTAACATTGCACTAAATAATGACTTAAATAAATGTATTTTATTTTGTGAAGTGTTTATTTTTTACCCATGGCCCATGCGACTATGTTATTGTGTACAAGGGTTAGTTTCAGCGATGTTAGATTTTGAGTGGAAAAATACACACACAAAATAACATTTATTGGAATACTAATAATGTTATCATAATTTCAGACAAAAAATGTACATTTATTAATTTTCATAAAACATCATACTGTTACATTTTACTGGTTTAAACAACACCAACCCATATCAAACTGATAAAGTTATACTGGAAATAAATCTAAGAAAGCAGTGGCGGATCCAGAGGGGGCGTAGAGGGCGGACGCCCCCCCCCCCCCTTTTTGCTTGCACTTTTTTTTTTTTTTTTTTGTAAAATGATTGATCAGACTAGACTTCGCGAACTTTGTCATTTCCCGTGTATTTAATTTTTATGCGACAATTCTTTACTTATAAAGATATTTTTCGTTCGTATTTACTGTAATATATTATTGATTATGTCAAAGTCATGTGATTCGCTACGGTGGAGTTGACCAGTACGTCGAAAAAAACGTCACTCAGTCATTTTGAAATTCAAATTACAGTAACACATTGCTTAGGCTGAGGATGACAAGCATGACGCCTTCAAAGCGACAAAGTATTAAGCAAGAACGTATTGACTTCTATTTCACAATTCCACCTAACAGAAAGTAATACTCTATTACACTCTCATGAAAAAAAAAGTTCCACAGCAATATTATTTACCTATGAAAACATGTTTAACCCCACACGCCCCAGCCCATTAATAACATTGCTGAATAGTGATCCCAAGCCAGTCGGCTCTAGATATAGATTTAAAGTCTATGGTACGGACCATTTGATTTGAGGGGTTAGTCTGATATATTTTAGAGAAACAATTCTGACCCTGATTTTTGCCTTAAACAAAAATTCTGGCCGTATCTGGATTGAAAACAATAATCTTGTCCACCTTTTTGCTATTAGAAAAAAAAATTTTCAACAAAATTTTTTAGCATTAAATGAACATGATGAATGAAAAACGGGCGTAATTTTTTTTAGGGGGTTGCATGTGAATCCCATATCTGACCGGAATGTCTGTTTCGCCGAACTGATATACTGAATACTTTTTTCAAGGCCCGACTGCAACCTGCCTGCTGGGTGTGGCCTATATGTCTCCATGTGTCGACCGTCATTCACAACTTCATTGTCATTTCCGACTCATTCGTAGCCTTTGGTTGATTTGGAACCCCTCACTTCCCTTGCTGGTTGAAACATTTCAACCAAACATTTGTATAAAAATTGCTTGTTTGTCTTTCTTCGTGTCAGTCGTATTGTAAATTTCATTGAATAGCCGTATATCTTGTTTACAACAAGAAATCTGTGAGGTTATGCTAACTAACAACAAACGAGAATTTTCCATGTCCATTTTTTACTGACAAATCCCACATCAAATATATTCATTAGTACATAGCTTTGGATCCATCCAATCATTTTATAATAGACAATTAATGTAGAGAATACTGCACCAAAAATGTCCAACCCCTACACTTTAACTATAAAATGCATTTTACACTTATTTTATGTTTTTAGCCAAAAAAAGGTCCAAAATATTTTTCGCATCGCTCCGCTCGGCGAACTTTAATACTACGCCCCCACTTTCCAAAATCCTGGATCCGCCCCTGGAAAGGGCATAAATCCATTAACGTCTACAAAAAAACACAACGCAAAAAACAGTGTATATGTTCCGGACCATATGAGTATTTGGACCATACGCGTATATACTCATATACGCGTATGGTCCGGTTAGTTAACACGATAAACGTTAAAAAGGTGTCCCATTAATTAAGAGTTTCTAAAAATGAAATGTTTACTCTTTCAATCATTTTGTAATCATGATTAATGAGATAAAGTGAATTTTACTTACAAGTAAGATTTATAGTAAAATCAGTTTTACATGGTCATTATTGATTTCTCCTTAAATTTGTACGAAACGCAATATGTCGACTTATGAAAATAACTTCAAGAAATATCTAAATGAACTGTAAAAAAAGAAGTCAATTGCTTAACTCACAGGAATTTTGGTTATTGGACTCTCTTTCTTTTCTTTTTTAAAATTTATTTTATAGTTTTTTTTATTAAATCTATCTTTCTTAAATATTTCAAATAGTTTTTAGTTATTTAATATTTTCTTGCTCCTATTTATACGATCTTACAATAACAGAAAAATCATACGAAAAGGAGAAAGAACACAATAATTAAATGAAAATAAGCTGAGATTAGAATAAACTCTGTTTCTGAAATAATAATTTAAACAAGAAAAAAGGTCCATGCTCAAAACGCCTGTGGCTTCTTTTGCGGACGAAAAGTTCAACAAAATAAAACGCTCTAAATTGTTTCTAGCGAAGGCAAAATAACATTTACACCATAATTCAGACAATATGTAAAGATAAAGGAATCAGTTAGTAACTGGTGCCGGTTTGGGTTCGGAGAATGAGCTTTGTTTTCCGAAGGAAATTAGAATTTATTTGAAAAATACCTATATGGTCTAAATACTCACATGGTCCGGCCCGTTAATAACCAAACGAGTCTTATACTCATATGGTCCAACCATACGCGTATGGTCGGACCATATGGGTATACGCATATGGTCATGACCATACGCGTATGGTCGGACCATATGGGTATACGCATATGGTCATGACCATACGCGTATGGTCCAAATACGCATATTGTCCAGAACATATATATAATATCCCAAATTCGTAGAAACAAAACATTGTGAAGCGAAGAGTAAATTAAATGAAAAGCTCATAAGTGTCCCTCCGAAAATTCAACCGTCAATTAATTTTTCTGTTAAATTTACGAATTTTAAAAATGCTTTTGATTTGTAGTTACTATTTTCTACCTTATGTGACCTTTCCGTTTATCGACACATTAATGAGATGAATGTATTGACTATTCTGAGCATCAGTGCGACGCAAATGTTTGTTCATAGATCGATAATATCAACAAACTGCCAATAGACAGACAACATCATCGACAAACGGTAATTTATCCATAAATTATATCAGGCTTTGTGCATATTAAAATTGCATATATCATTTTATCATATTTTCACTTTTTGTTTTGATACTTATTTTGTTTCTTGCGATTTATTTTTATTTACTAATTTATTTATATATTGTTGTGAATTTAGCTTTCTTAAGCAACATCATGTAAGTGCGTTGGATTTGCAAGCATCCTTTTTAAGAAAAACTGAAAATAAATATATGGCCTAACATATTTATCTTTTTTCATATTTGAAAAAATACAATTAAAACGTTATCACCAACTTATACATATAATATCAAGAATAAAATCATCACGTCTTACTTTTGCATAACAAACCCTTTTATAAAAAATCCTAATACCCTATATCAAATTTGTGTCGAAATAAGAATATGAAGAAATCTACTACAAACCGTAAATAAATGAAATAAACATTTCTATATAACATTACCGAATGATAATTTATTCTAATGTTTGTTTAAATCGTATATTACATTATAACATTTTTTTAAACGCCAGTTTTTGTAAAAAATATCTTGATTAAATGATTTTATCTGTGAAACAGTCTTTGGTATGGTTTTGAAATGATATCCTTAAACAATACTCTATACGTACGTGGTCAATTTCAAAAGCAACTTGACGCGATTAAGGGTATTATTTCTGCAGATATTAATGATCTTCAATTTTAAAAATATCACAAAACAAACGATATTTGTGCAGGGTTTCAAATTGAAATAGATAAAAAGGTAAAAATATCTTATTTCATATGTGATATTAATTTCAGGAACCTAATATTTTGGGGTCTTAAAACCACAAAGACGAATATAATCCGAATTATACATTAACTTAATACATGCTCGATTTTTTTATTTTGCATTATTTTTATTCGACAATCATAGCCTTGCGTGATGTGGTTGAGAAAAACAGACTCATAAAAAGAATTGATATTGGTTCTTACGGAGTATGGGAAAGTCTTTTCCTATCAAGACGCTGTCACCTCGAGACAACAGTTAAGTCGCTAATAACACTTGTATGTAGACATAGTCTTCACACAGTCCAAATTTACTTGCAATGAATTCATTTCAAATGAGATAGAATGACAATTTTATTTTTTCTTGTCAATCAAAGTGAAGAAACATATCATTTAAAAAGCATTTGGTCCAGTGAATGGGGATAATATTTCTGACATTAAACATGAATCCAGGTATTTGGGGGACGTTTTCATTATGCACTGGTAATTAAGGGTTGCTTCAGGAGTAGATTGTGTCAATGTTCAACGGAAGTAAATAAAACAATCTTTAGTCAGTCCTATCTATCTTCTGTCAGACTCTTTTGAAATTTGCTGACTTTTGTCTGTTGTAAAATGTGTGACTCTACCATTTTAACAGAATTTATGTTTGTTTTAAAACAATAAAATTTCACTTTTACTTACAATTTACATAAACACATCTTAAAATGTATATTTCTTAAAAGCAATTTTAAAAATCAAACGCATTAAAATTCTGATGTTAATGTGCCTGTCCTTCGTCAGTTGTCTTCAGTAGTATCTGTTTTTCCCTTTATAGAAGTATACAGAATGTAGCCTCAAGTAACTCTTTAGGAGTTTCAGTAAAAGTTATTTCTGGGCGATTTATAGATTGACATTTTGAACAAACAGTTATTGAAAACTGTTAATCCCTAGATGTTTGTTTGTGTGTGTGTTATTCGGTTTTAGTTTGATTGTTCCCTGAATTCGTAAGAAATATTAACCCGAATAATTCAGTCCCTCCCCGTAATCGATCTCTCCTACTTGCTTGTTAATGGAGTAATCGTAGATCAGCGGAATATAACGACTGAATTATTCGGGTTAAAGAAATATTGAAGATATGGAACAAGATGTGATGTGATTGCCAATGAGACATCTCTCCACCAGAGACCAAATGACGTAGAAATTAACAACAATAGGTCACCGTACAGCCCTTAACAATGAGACAATGAGACAACACATAAATAGTTTTTAATTTACCAGCACGATTAAATTTTCATAAAAAATGAAACTAGGTAGGTTTGTACTTAACTTTACATAAAAATTTTAAAACCCTGTTCCTGTTTTTAAAATAGGTAAATGTATTTATGTTTCAGACTGTGTTTCCTTATATTACATTTAGCATAAGGTTGTGATTCTTAAACCTGAATTGATAAACCGAGATATGGTTTGAGGATTTTTTGGCAAGATATCGTATATTTGTGACATGAAATCAAACACAGAATTATCTCGGCTAAGTCAATATTATACCTATATATTCTTTTTAAAAAATTACATACGTGTCAGTACCCTTGTGATGATAAATATCACAGTATATCGTAAAGAAAATAGTAATGAACCTTAAATGTTTTTGCAATACGAGCTAGAAATCAAAAATTCGCATCAGCAGAAATGTCAGAATTAACAGAAAAAAACCGTGGGCTAGCTCAGGATTGACAAAATATCAGAAAAAGATCATAGGACCTCACACACACTCTGATTACAGACTTCATGGATTGTCACCTCGTACAAAGGGGGCATGGATCGAATGTTATCTAAAATTACAGACAAGTCAAAAAGATTGACTAACGGAAATTAGATCCTACGAGATGGACACGCTATAGGAAAATACTGCTGTGGCATATACATAATCAGGGCTTTGTTTTCGCTTTCCCACGTAATGCTTTGTAAAGTGAGAATAATGAAGCCTATTATCAGACCTACTCATTTTATCTGCAGATAAATCTATCATTATTTTTCTTCTGAGCCTGGAAAAATGCTTTTCTTTTACTGTTTTTTAATCTGAAATTTGTAAATGCATGTTTTATGCATTTCATTGAATATTTTTATAGAAATTATAGTACTTTAATAACTTCTCATCAGATAAAACATATCTGCATTACTATACAAAGCCACCAAATAATCGACAAATATAAGCAAGTTAATTAAATGCTTGCAGTGACGTATCAGAATACAATTGATATAAAAACAGCTTGTACAATAAAAATACTGGTATCATAAATTGGTCCCCTGAAAAATTTTCCCACAAATATCAGAAATTATTGTGAAAGTATGATTTTTCTTACCTAAATTGAAATAAGAAGTTGAGGCATTAATCAATGTTATGGCCTAAGAAGATAAACGATCTTTTGATAACTTTTCTTAAAATTTGCCAAATAGAATCAACAAATGTAAATGAATAAGACAAGATTACGTAATGATCTATGCCTATTTCTTGAAAATGAAGAAAATGTTTAATTATGCAGTATTCATACATATCTCCTTTGTGAGCACAACAATAATTTTTGGACAAACTTTATTAAATCTATTTACAAAATCTCACCAAATATAAAGTTGTTTCTTAGGTGTGCACATACATTTCCAATCCAAAATATAGTCAAAAGTTGATCCAAAACTTCGAAAATCAAGAAATTTTACATGATATACTAATTCTGTTATGGCAGCTATTTTTTTTCTGAACACTTTTCACCCTAGTAATGTTAGGGCAAATTCAGGATCACGTGTGGTAACTTTTAATCCACACATATTTTAGGGCAAATAAATGAAAATAACACTCACATTTCGTGCGTCCGAATGCTTTTCTGGATTTGCTATCATCAGAAACGCTCAAACATAGGCATTGCAAAGCCAAGGATGTATAAATACGTAAAAACGTTAAAAGCTATATAACAAAGAGACGAATGGGTAGTGAAATTCACCTAAGGTCACTTTGCCTGAGGGAATTTAGAACAGTATGTTATGAATCATGTAAGTGCGGAGGCTGACGATACCATCAGCAACTAATCAATAGTGGTACACCAGCAGTAGTATTGACCCAGTGCTGGTAAATTAAAATAACACTTAATGAATTTCGTGCGTCCCACCAAATAAGAGTGCATTGACCCCTACTACTTTGTGTTTTTCGTAATTGTTAGTTTTTGTTTATGTTGTGTGTGTTTTGTTTGTTTGTTGGTGCTGATTTATTGATATTGAATCACTACTTAGTATTTACAATTCAATTAACATTAACGGTGACAATTTTACTGCACCAGATGCGCATTTCGACAATTAATGTCCCATCAGTGATGCTATAGGCCAACATATTTAAAAATCCAAAAATTAATACAAAAATGGAAGCGCTGATAAACTCAATCACTTGTATATGTTTCATTTCTTATTTTCTAATGACTAGAAAATTAGACAAAATGTGTCTGCACTTTCCATGACTGTAGGAAATCTTCTCGGAAGTATAGCAACCGATTTTAGAGAGAAGAACTGATTTCTATATTTAACACATGTATATACACAAAGGCCTCTCAGATTTCTTTCACCATCTGCGATCTTGTTGTAGTATGAATAAAAGGAGATGTGAATTAAATGTCAATGAGTCAGAAACCCAACGACAAAATAACACAATAATAATTTAGTCGAATTTGAATTCAAGTGTTAATCATGTTTATAGCACGTTGTTCTCTGCGTCTTTTGTTAAACGACTGATCGAAATTCGTCTATCCTTTAAAAGTTCCCGTTTTGTCATAATGCTATCACGTAATTAAGTATTATACATTCTAGGCTTTCGAAATAAAGGTTAATCCAGAAAAGCACCCCGGACGCACCACGTTTATAAAAGATTTATTCCTTTTACAGCCGATAAGTAGACTAGCTAATCTAGAGAATAATTTAGAAAACAATAATCTCATCGAAAATCTCTCCATTATGTTCTTTCTGTACTTCGTCCTGAACATGCATGAAATATTTGCAACTGAACGTTGAGCAACCAACAATCAATCAATCTTTCTGTACTAAATACTGTTGGCCCTAATCATAATTTTAAAATTAAGAGATCTTTAGTTATATCCATTGAACTTTAGAAACGAGTTCTTTTCAAAATTATTTCTTCCTTGTTCTGATTTTTATCATTAGTTTTGTTTCGGGTTTTTTTTCTAGTTTTTCTTGGAAAATACTCATGTAAATATGTGCATGTAGATTATTTTCAATTAAGTTGTTGTTATTTACATTGTCAAAATTGCAAAAGGCTTACACAAAATTTTCCAGGAATGGCCAGAACAACATTCAGCACACATGAAAAAAATGTATGGTCCCGGTACAACGAATGATGAAATGACATACCAAGGTCTAAACAATACAAAACCACACCAACGCTGACCAAGATATAGTCTTTTTTTTTTTTCTTCTTCTCTTTTTCAGTAATTTATATTCTCTATTTCCATTACGAACAAAAAGAAGCCATTGGGGTACACGCCAATGAGACAGCAAATCAAAGAGAAAAATAACCAAGACATCTAGAAGGCATTCTTCAACAATAAACACTTTTAAATATATACACTGATATTGATAATAACTTGAACAGAAACTATTAAAGATCTGCCACAACACAAAATTTTCCTAATAAAAAAACACCATTTAGGTAAGATATAATACAACTGCTGACTTAAACAAGCTTTTTGAGATCTCAACCCTCCTCTTTAATCTTTGATAAGTTGACTAAGAAAAAGTCCGCATAAGGATATAAAAGAAAATCAAAACAAGAAAAGCATTTGACTTATATTAGATATCCCCAAAAAAAAAGAGCTAGTACAAACAAAAATAATGAACAATACCAATTTCATACTGTACCATTCCAAAGACAAAACAATTGCTTTAATGCAGAACTTTTCGGATTGTTTGGTTTTCAATGCTCTTTTACTTTGTATATGATTTGGGCCTTCTAACTGTTTTGATTCGAACGCCACTAGTGAGTCTTATGTAGACTAAACACGTTTCTGTCGTACCAAATTATAAGTCTAGAATCTTTGATGAGTTTTATGCTGGATCCGGGGTCAATATATAGAAACATCTTTCATAAATCATAAATTGACATTTTAATCATTTGTGCCATATTTGGTGATTCGAATTGAAATCTAATTGCGTACTACATGTAAATGCACTTAACGTTTTTTACAAATAAACACCAGCATAAAGTATCGTTTTATGAAGATGTCAAGATTTACACAGTATACTGCCCGTAATTGGGGAGGTATTTATTGATTTCTCCCGGTTGTCGCCAATTTGAAACTGTTCACGGATATTAATTTTAATACTTTATCTGATAACCGAATGTCTTTGAAGATATAAAACACGGCCGTCAAATCCAATGGCTGATCTGATGATTAACCATTTAGAGTAAACTATCATATCAGCTGGACTCTAACTAGGTTCTTTTAATTAAATTCACAAATAGTAAACTCAAACGTAAACAACTTTTCAATGAGGGTCTGGATGGGGATTAACAGAATAGAGAATAATGGTAAAAAAATATAAACAATACAGAAAAATGGACCCAAAGAAATAAAGAATAGAAAATAACGGGGTGCTGAAACATAAAGAATAGAGAAAAATGGACCAACAATAGAGACAAGTGACATATAAAAATAAAGAATACAGAAATGCAGAACCCCTATCCAGACCATCTTCAATGTACGCAATTGGACATTTTCATCATCAATGTTTCATATGTTGTCAATATACAGATACTATTGTCAGAATAACTAAAAACCAATATACTGTTGATAAGTTAATGGAAAGGAAAGTTATATTTGTTGTATAAATCCCATATGTTGTAGTATTATATCATATATTTGTGCTAATAATAACGTCTAATAAAATTGAGAATGGAAATGGGGAATATGTCAAAGAGACAACAACCCGACCAAAGAGCAGATAACAGCCGAAAGCCACCAACGGGTCTTCAACGCAGCGAGAAAATCCCGCACCCGGAGGCGGGCCTCAGCTGGCCCCTAAATAAAAAATGTGTACTAGTTCAGTGAAAATGGACGTCATACTAAACTCCAAAACATATAAATGAACTAAAATAAAAAACATACAAGACTAACAAAGGCCTGAGGCTCCTGACTTGGGACAGGCGCAAACATGTGGCGGTTTTAAACATGTTTTGTGATATCTCAACCCTCCCCCTATACCTCTAGCCAATGTAGAATAAAGAAACACACAGCAATACACACAGTAAAAGTCTACAGTAATGACAACGACACGTGGTTCTGGACAAATATACAAAATGGTATAACAGGAATGGCTCTAAATAACACACAGTACAAACCAAACCAACAAATAACGACACCTTATGGAGTCATCGCTCGAGAACGAAAGTATTGACTGCCAAATACTAAAAACATTTGTGAGCATCAATGCCAAAGGAAACGTAACAGAATATCTGATATCATCATAACCTGCGGGAGTAGCAATCTTTGTTGTATTCTAGATCCAAATATATGTATGAATATCTGTTTCTATGCTAGAAAATTGACGGAACGCTAGGAACACTGGAACCGGACAATTAGGATGAATAGATCAAGATAGTTTGATCATTGATATAAAAACGAATCAACGAAGTACGCGGTTTGATGAGTGCTAAATGTTCAAATAATTTAAAGTGACCCTGAGATTATACATGCTCTGAGCATCCTACAGGATATATAGGTTGTAATTTCTGCGACAAAACCTTCTATTTATCTGTAAGGTTTAGGAAATTCTTTTTGTATTTACTTTTACTATTATTCAAGCGCTACTGATGAGTCTTATGTAGACGAAACGCGCGTCTGATGTGATAAGTTATGAGCCTCCTCATGGGGTTTTTGATTATTTGATTACTTGGCCGTTTTTATAGTGATTATTTGATTACTAGACCAAATATTTCATGATTATTTTATTATTTGATAATCTAGGACTGTATTTTTGATTATCTTGTTTAAAAAAATAATTAATGATTATGCGATTATATTGTAAAAAAAAATTGTGATTATGTGATTACTTGAATATCCCAATGAGGGGCCTCAGTTATAAGCTCGCTATCTTTGATGAGTTGATACTGTTTCTTTAACTAATACCTGCGATTACAGTTATTTTATTTTGGATCCTTTATTTACCTTATGTTAGTCTTCTGATTGAGGGTTCAGAAACAATTTTTTACCTAGGCACATTTTCATGTTCATATCCCAAGTCAGGGACATCATATCTGGTTATCTTTAAACCGCCTCAGTGGTCTCGTGGTAGCGTGTTCGCCTCTAGTTCGGGAGGTCGTGTGTTCGAACCCCGACCGGGTCAAACCAAAGACTTAAAAATTTATATTTGCTGCTTCTTTGCTAAGCACGCGGCATTATGGCGAAGGAACAAAGACTGGTCGGCTCGGAGTCAGAATAATGTGTCCGGGTGAGGTGACATATCTTCCTGCGGACTGTTACCTTGTGAATTAGCACGTTAAAAATCCGGCTCAGCGTGTCGTTCTAGTACAAAGCAGAGTTATTATTCATATTACATTTACATGTTCTCGTTCTCTGAATATACATATTAATTTGCCGCTGGACGTTACACAGCCATCCATCATCATCATCTGGTTATCTTTTTTTTTGTGTGCACCCGGCAACTTTATTTGCTATTGTATATATATGAATGTTCACACACTGCTCTTTTTTTTAGTTCAGATTTTTCGCGATTTTTTACATTCCTTTTATAGACTTTAACCATACTCCAAACAAAGCTTGTTATTTTGTTCGCCAATATTTACCAATTATTGAGTACTTATATGTTAATGATATTTCGTTCTTGGTTGATTTAATCTCCTGTATTTTACTATACCGATGCTTGCCATTTCGACGCAAGCGGTCTCTGTTTATTATGGAGTTATTTCTATGTTCATATTGTATAAATTCTTAAATGATTTACGAGATTTGAATATCCGTAAACTACTGTTGCCTTTAATTAACTACAATGGTTGATCATGTATTTGAGATAATTATTTGTAGTGAGTTCATTGCTATGCATGCAGATCTAAGCATTGCTGAAGTTAAATAAACAAGCGAATAAATTAATCAAAAGTATTATATATGTACTGTTAATTTGTTTAATAATCATAAAGTTGTGTAAAATTTTCTCATTTTGAATACACAGAGACACTATTGCACAATTTAACTATCTGAATTCTTTGACATTCATTTACACATTAATGCTACAGTTATCTTGACTTACACCTATAAATTTATAATGAAGGTCGAATGAGGACAAAACTTAACGTCAAAAGAGATGATTTTCTGTAGCTTCCCAATTTTGAACTATCCATTTCTATATAGTGACATTCCAGCAGCGACTACATATGCAGTATATATCTCACAGTTGATACGATTTTCAGATTGCAATAAACAATTAATTTCCCCATAGGCGACAATGATAACCTTTTTTCGAGATACAGACTTTATAAAGTTGATTATTTAAGGAAACCTTGTTAGAATTAAAGAAAAATTATTCGGACAGTATTTTTTGGTCCAAAAAATATAGGTTCCTGTTGCTTTTCTTAACGTAATTTGTACTTATCTCCCTTGCCTATCAATTTTGCACTTAAAAACACGTGTCTCATCCTAGCGTTGAAAACACATCTCAGTTCTGTTAGGGCTAAGGAAAAAATATATTTTGCCTTTGGTATAATGCAGAGTGCACGAAGTCTCTTATAATAAAAAATAACGGGTGCACATATCGACCAATCAGGATTATAGCCATACTCTAAATTCTGAATACCATGTTA
Source organism: Mytilus californianus (assembly GCF_021869535.1). NCBI lineage: Eukaryota > Metazoa > Mollusca > Bivalvia > Mytilida > Mytilidae > Mytilus > Mytilus californianus. Next base: position 118,109,269 of record NW_026262690.1, on the reverse strand, counting down.
TCTTCATAAAATGGCTGCGCCCATAATATTTAATGGTTGATTGTAACCTTCAAGAGATTGCATTTCCTATCATGATTTCCTTGATCGAGGGTTGCTGCTTACACGGAAGTTTTTAATACAAGAGTTCCAAGTGTTGAATTTGAAATTACCCCTTTCGAAAATTGTACCTTTTACGCTTTAATAATATCAATACGTTTTAAACCTCAATTCAAACTTCATCTCTATTATACTGTTTCACTGTTCAATTATCATGTTACATAAAATGTTACCGTGTTACACGATTTGATGGTCTCCAACATTTTAAAGGCATGCATTGTTAAGGACATGTGATGACATGAGGGTATACAAGACATAACTTGTAACCATGTAGTTGGATCTGAAAGTCTTTTTTACTGATTACAGAATAGTTTTTAAACCATTGGAGTACCATCGAAAAAATGATGTAGTGTGTCATAAATGGTATATAAACAGTACTGTAATATAATCCACAGTGTCATAAGGCCCGATAACACAGTTATTTCGTAGTGCTTTTCTTTTAGACAATAAATTCAAATTAAAAAAATCGCAATTGCTCTATCTCAAAAAGATTTTTACAGTGTAGTATACTACTATTGATACAAATAATGTTAAAATTATAGAAACTTCTAACAGCTCTAACTCAAAATATTGACAATTCTGTGTTAAGGGGGGCTAAAATTCAGTTTGACAGATACAGACATTCTAATTTTTGACATTTTTTAACTGGACCAAATCACTACTTAACATAAAGATTCAGCACCCAAATTTTTTTAACATGTAATTTCATCCCCTTACTTAATATTTCATGCATAAAACATCAAGAAATAAATTGGGAAAGTGTATTAAAAAAAATGCAAGTTATACACTGTTCACACTAGGGACTATATTCGTAGACAACGAAAACCAACGGACGATAACTGTGTCCTTGGACCATGTCAGGATTCGCATGACGGGTGATGCATGCGTAGCAGGAGATGGATACCATGTGAACGCATCCGTTTAAGTACATACAATTTCTTCAGTATTTTTTATTGGCTTGTACATTCAGAATAGATTTAAGAGATTTGAATATCGGTAAGCTGCTGTAGTCTCTTATTTGTGTGCCATTCACGGAATTTTGTTTTGCTGACATAAAATACATTGATTTACCATTGTTTGCAAATTATGAGGATGTGCCTCTTGTATAGTTTCATTCATGATAAAACATTATAAAATATGGAATATCAAAGCAGGTCTTAAATAATAAACTCAATGCTACCCCAGCAATTGATTACCTTTGATGTATATGGCAAAATCTTTCAGAATCTTGGGTCCTCAATGCTCTTGAACTTCGTTCTTGATTTGGATTGTCTGGCGTACAAAACTATAAGCCTGTTATCTTTGATAAGTTTTCTTTTATGTGAGATTCCTCTGAATAATTTATTCAATGTCTTATCTTATTTAGCTAAAAATAAAAGATTCTATTGACCCAATTGACAGTCTGTTTTATTCCATCACCTGAAAGTGATAAAAGGTTAAACACTTAGTCTAGAATCTTAAGGTAAACGTTTTCAGTACAATTTCTAACATGTGAAAAGCTGGCACTGCCGACTGGTGCTCCCCGAACAACATACTTATTAAGGGGAAATATTTTTATATAAAGGGTTTTAATCATAAGAAAAATACTTGGAGGGACAAATAACACATGTGCTATTATTGCCAATTCTTCACCTCATTAAATGAGTAACAATTCATAATGGGATACTGCAGGTATTATGATATAAGTTATCAATATAGTTAAGCAAGGACTATATGCTCTAGGGATTACAAAATGATAAGGTATCTAGAAACCAAAATTGTTCCCATTTTTTTTCTTCTACAGATTCCAAATATACACAAAAAAACTTTTAGAGCATAAAATTTAAACAAAATGTGCAGGGATTTCCGCTTATCCATCAGGTCTACAAGCAAATGTCCAGTAAAGATATTCAAGAAAATTAAAAGACAATTGCAGATTCTAGAAACAAAAAAATTGAGAAATTTTATATTATGTACAGCGATCCGCAACATCTATGGCCTTGACTTTTGTTCAATTGACCTTAAACCGATGGGCTTCCTACCATATTCTATTTTGAGCCACTTATTTTACTTTTATTAAAATCCAACAAGTAAACACTAAATATCACACATAAACAACAAATTTAGATTAGTTTTTCTTTAATTTCAGACTATTTTTAGAAGTTGTCTCCTTGGAAGTTGACCATTTGACCAAACCATTTGGTTTCTTAATCTTCTCAATATCTTCCATCTATGCAAGTTTTATTATAAACCAAACAAGGAAACTGGTGGACGGACGGACAAACAGATAAAGCGATGACTTCATGCTCTGAGATTATTTCGTGGAGCAGAATAACGATTTCTCCCCTGTAATTGTTTTCCATTATTCATCTTAAATTTGAATTACACATACATTCGTTATTTGTGATTGATATATATAATTTTCAGTGTATTCATTGATACAGAGAAATCTATGTCCGAGAAATGTTTCAATCGTGCGGGTGATGTATTTATAGCAAGAGACACTTACCCTGTCGACGCACCGGTATCGCTACTTTAAGAGTTCATTCAATTTCCTCGGGTTTAGTTTGGTACCTTAATTTGTATCTTTTCAATGGATTGAATATCGATAAACTACCTCTTATTGATCATATTTATCCCATTGAACTTGAAAAAGGATACCACAGATACAGTTAGGGCTGCTGCCTATTTTGAGTTACATCTTTTAATTGACACTAAGTTGCGATAGAGAACTAGTCTTTATGATAAAACAGACGATTTCAATTTTCCCATTGTGAACTTTGCATTTCTCATATTTAACTTGATTATTGTATGCACATCTACATACTTAGATGATTTAATACTTTTGGATATGAACATTTATCATGCTTTATCCTAAAATAATGTCCAATTCCTGAAAACACCGTCCTAAATTATTGAATGCTATCATTTTGCGTATACGATAATATCACGATGTTAATCAGATATATGGCGATAGGCTGACGTCATCGAGGGTACATCTAATGAATATAATCAGTTATATTTTAGAGACAAAATAATATGAAAGCAATTCAGGACAGCCTGCATCTGTATACACACTGCAAGTGTCTTGACCAATCAAATGTGATGTAACAGTGTATGTTACGTGTACTCCTCGCAATATTTGATCATTCATGGTAAAATTATATATTTAATGATAATGTTCTAATTTTCTTGCGAAATTATGATAAATTGAATTTTTGTATACCAATAAACAACGGTCGCCTAAAAAGGTTGTTTTTGTCGGGTTTTACTATTTGGTCATAGATAAAAAAAAAATCAAACTTAATAATGCTTTGTGCTATTTTCTACTTTCTATCATTATGTTCATTGTAACAATTTTCACACTTGACATAAACTCGTTTAAAACCAGCCTTTTGGCTCAAATCATCTCAGATGTGAATTAAAAAACTCAATTAATTAAAAAGATGAGAATCAATACGACATGTCTCATAATGTTTATTTATCAAGTGTCTATAAAGTGGTGTTGGGTTACACCTGAAATGCTATGGTGTAATTGATCGTCAACGCTACACTATAATTTGTTCAGGGAAATTCAATGTCGACACTGACACGGAATCCTTATAATAAATATTTCAATTACGTATCATCTTACTTTACCGTCATTTTTGTAATCTATAGCAATTGTGGGGTGTTCAAGTTACAGCACGCCACATGCGAATGACATTTTAATAACAAAAATACATCCTATCTTCCCATTTGGGGAATTCCTAACTACTTTATCAGGATTATAAATGTAGATTTCATTTCTGGTGTATTATAGTGTTAGGGTATTGTTATTACTTAGATTTTATTTGGAAATACAATACTTCTAATTTTTTAAAACTGAAAATTATATATCATGTAGCTAAGGCAATGGTCATAAAATGGTTAATACTGATAATTTGTTATACGAATATACAAGTTTAAAGAAACTTTGCAAAACATAACATTTTTCGGAATCATAGTCAACAACTGTTCGGAATCATAGTTAAAAACTGTTCGGAATCATAGTTAACAACTGTTCGGAATCATAGTTACCAACTGTTCGAAATCATAGTTAACAACTGTTCGGAATCACATTCAATAGTAAAAAAATATAAACTCTTCGTTAGTGTTATATCATATCATTGTTGATCCAACCCCTTTGGCCCAAAAATTATAACAAAAATGAATTATATTATTCTTGAAACAGGTTAAAATACTAACATGTCTTGAAAAATCCTACGTTCCCATCAATGTCGTCACTAGACAGTATCTAAAGTCCCCTTTACGATAATTTTCGGACGCATGAAATTTGTAAAGTATTTTTTTTTCATTTTTTGTGAAGATCAAGTCTGAAACAACTCAAAAATCAAAATTACAAACAACAAAATAAACGATTGATGTAGGAAGTTGACCGTTCTTTATAGATTCAGTTTTCAAAAATAACTTGTATTTAAAAGTAAAATAACAAAAATAACGAACTCCAAAAGACTGGAAAACAACTGTCATATTTCTGACTCGGTACAGGCATTTCCTTATGTTGAAAATGGTGTATTAAACTTGGTTTTACATCTAGCTAAACCTCTCGCGTGTATGACAGTCGCATAGAATTCCATTATATTGACAACAATGTGTGAGCAAACATAATAGGTAAAAATATCAAAAATTGGGGTACAGCAGTCAACATTGTAATATAATCTAAATCACTTAAAAAAAAAAACTATTTCAACAAAGAAAAGAAACAAAGAAACACAAAATGGCATATAGACACTCTATAGACAAAGTACATAAGCAAAAATAAAAGACAAGAATACAAAATTGACCATAGCACACATACACAATAGCGGGATGTATAAGTATTGAGCCACGTCAAAGTATATTACCAAAAATGGACTAAACAGAAAAGGTTAAAAATGTACAAGGACAAATAAAAAGACCACTATAACACGTAATTAAGACGACTGAGAACGTCAGTACCTATAATCTATACTTCAAAACCATCATGTATTATTTGTGAAGTTGATACGGAATATTTATCAAAAGGATGAGACGTCCTTTGACATAACCTTGGCACATCAGCTTTCGGCTCAGACACTGGTGACGTTTCTAATTAAGTGGACGAATTACTCTTAAGGGCATACGATACAGTTTTGATCCCACGGTGATTTTTTTACGAAAATTTGCATACAAGCTATTTTTCACTCACCTAGTCTATTCAAATATGTAATAAAAAATATACCTTCATGAGCTACTTTAAGAAATAAATAAATTTTACTCCAAATTTCTGTGTTTTGGACATTTCTATCCTTTGGATAGACATACCTAACTTTTTTGTTTTAAAAGATAAACACAACCGGATTTTTGTAAAAACATTTGGAAAAACTTCTTTACATAAGTATGCTCTAAATTTCATGATTTTAGAAAAAAAAACGGCTTTTTTGCTGTATATTAATCTAATTTAAAAAAAAATCATCTGTAACTTTTTCATAAAAATTGGTTCAAATAATCTTCATACGTAATCAAACCTAATGTCCTTTTAAAAAAGAGGGGTCCATGAACTCGTTTTCAAGTTAAATCAGTCTGAATGATAAAAATCGGTAGAAAAATGCATCTTTTCCCGATATGTCACAGTTTGACTTCGCGAAAATAACATTTTACGTTAGCAACGTCATTATCTCCCCTGTAACTGTATCGTATGCCCTTAAGAGGTCACGACAATATTCCAAACTAGTGTACCAAAATTTTTATAATATAACTTAACATATGGTTAGAAAGTTTGAGTGCAATAATGAAACACATATGTAAATATAAAAGTCATTAAAAATTTCGGGTTATGATTCTTCTTCATATACACAATCTACAAAGCTTTAGTGCATGACTTATTGTTTTTGTTGTTGACGATCTTTTGTATTTGGCTTCCCCATCTTTTGGTATCGAAGGTTATGTCCCAAGGCTAGTTTTTCTTTAAATATTTCGGCATTGATGTCTATTGAATTATTTGTTGTCGAAAGCCGGTTCTATTCAGTCTCAGTTTAATCTATTCACATCTTGTCCAGATTCGTGGTGAGTTATAGATTGACATATGCCAATTTTCATCGGAATGAAAATCTTAAAACCTTATTATCATATCTTGTTGAAAAACAAACGCCAATCTAAAAGCTTAAAGGAAAGGCGGAGTTATGATAAGAGCTTTTATTTGGCCCCTGAAATGGAAAACAATAAAGTTATTCACGCCATCCAAAATAATGTTAATTGTATTAATAAATGCGCCAACTGATAGAAATTTGGAAACTTATGATGATAACATGAAATGGCCATTTCACGCATAGTTTTTGGTATATGAGTAAAAGCTTTTTCACCCAAACAGATATTTCACACACATTAACATTTTTGTAAAATACATTTTGTAGAAAAATATCTATAAGTGAAGCTCTCGTTCAGATCTAAAGACTAATGACAAGATCTCAAACTGAGGCTATTTTATGCAGTTTTTGATGTTTTGCACTAAATGTAAGAAGTTTGAAGCCATAAGTCAATATGTAAGACACAATTCTAAAATATAGATACTTATGTGATTATGATAATTTGAAAGATATTTGTGGCAGATTTGTAATATTTTTTTTATTTTTGAATTTAAGAGGCCAAAATGTGTCCTCATCATACCTTTCCTTTTGACAAGAACAAAATCATTTGAAGAAGTGCAGTATACCGTTTCTAAATCGTGATTCATGAAAATATTAGGAACAGGGAACTAATTGATATGTCAAATAGAAAGACAATTATCCTAAATAATAATAATAATTGTAAAGCCGTGAACCTTATTTATTACATCATATACTATATAATTGGTAGACAATCTACATAGGAGAGACCAGACACTCAATATCGGAGCGAGTCGTTAGTATCAACAGGCATCAAATAAGAATCACCAAATTCGAATGCAAGATCGGAGTAAACATTTGAATATATGCGGTCTCCAAAAATTGAAATCTTTCAAAATGCCTGTACCAAGTAAGGAATATGACAGTTGTTTTCTAGTCATTCCGTTGGATGATAACGTGTTAATGCTATTTCCTTTTTTTTTTTAAATTTACCTTGAAATTCAGTATTTTCGTTATACTTTTTTACAAAATGAAATGCCCTAGTGAAAATAGAGTTTTTCAACCTAAGCTGAATCTCCCCTTACAGTGATTTAACGTCATGAACGCTGCGAATGAAAACGTCAAGTAGGTAACCCCATACTGTGACCTGATGATTTTTAGAAAGCGTTAAAGTCATAGTGACATAGATATGTGTAATACAACATATGTAATATGAAAAATTGTCTATGCGGTTTTTTGTTTAAATTTTGATATCGTATTTTTTTCACTTTTGTTATACATATATATGACCACACTTAATGGTGTAGAACATTTTACCTTGTCCAAGAAACAACAGGTGACAATTTCTCACCGACAATTGACCACAAGGACCAACTCGATGATATATCACATTTTCGAAAAACATCATAAGCATCATCTATAATAGTGGTTAAATACACTTATTAAATTGATTTTATTCATTTAACATTTGAGAACAACGGGACAATCGACTACCATATTTCTAATTTCAACGGATTGTTACACCTGGGAAGTAATGGAAAAAGTTGGGTAAATTGAAATAGAAGCTGAAAAAATGACACAAGAAAGGTGATAGACAAAACAGATTTTATTATTTATCCCATAGTTACACAATGATATTTGAAGCTCTGACAATAACATAAGAACAGAATTTTACTTAACTATGTATTCGTTAATCTTTTTTAACTCCCATTACAGGAAATCATAGAATATATGCCGTATTTTGACCTATAATTGTTAACTTTTTATACATTGTGACTTGGATGGAGAGTTGTCTTATTGGCACTCATACCACATCTTCATATTTATATTTATGATTTTGACGTCACAAAGGAAATTGTCGACGTCGAAATGAAAAATTATTGTTTTACATATGAGTTGAAGAATGTAGAAACGGAAAATGTTGCAGAATTCAAAATAATAAATCGTCATTTGGGGGTTTTGTATATTTCTTATTTGGATCGATGCACCGAATCTATCAATTATTGTTTGCATTTTCTATCACTGGGTCGATTTTACTGTTGGTGGGCTCCAAGCCTAAATTTTATCATCAGCCCGGTGATCAGTGTTTCGGTACTGACATGATCTATAACATAACCTAGTCAAAGTTGACAGATTGATTTTGGCTATTCTTTTTAGGTCCTTTTTGGTCATGTTACTTGTCATGGTACTTACCTCATTGTTTATGTTTGAGGTTCTTGATGCAGGCGAATCCAGAAAAGCGGACCAGATGCACCAAATTTAGTTTTTTCTTCATTTTCTTCTATAAATACAATTATTTTTTCAGAATAAAGACATTTCAAAAATTTAAGATCTAATGAAAAACTTAGCAGTATCGGTTACAAATAAACTACAAATAGTCTGCTCCAGAAATAAATAACAAATTTATGGACGCCATGTTTGATTAAGTCGGAATGATACATTGAAATCGGAAATGGTATTGTGATAACTATCATTTGTTATTACTGCAACACGTATAAGGTACCAGGTGCAGTCTGTAATTATATGGCATTGATTGTATAAATTCATAACTATAAAGGAAGTCTAAGACAGAAGAATGATGATGAATACGCTTTCTACAAGTTACAAATGTAAATCGTAGAGGTTTAAGATGGCGCCGCGACATACAAACAAGCTTTGATTAACTTCCGGTATTGAGTACCAAACAGGAAATGCATCCGATTGTCCAACTAAAATATACAAGAAATAAATACCGTCACGCAAAATATATATCTTTTATTATCGTTGCATTTAATGTAGCGGTTACAACAGTCAACGATTTCTGTAGTCTGTGAATGACCGATGCGTTCTTAAAGTAATACGCGATCTATTATAAGTCTGTACATACGTTTTGTGGGCAAAATTGACAAAATGACCAAAACCTCAAACTAAATCATAGTACGGTATTGCTACCCGTGAAAGTACAAACAATTTATCCAATGTGCTTTTGACTTAAATATAATTGTTTATAATAATTGAACTTATCTAGTTAGATCAGTTCAATTAAAATAAACAATTATATTTATACATACAGCACATTGTGTTATCACATGTTTTGTTTTGTTTTGTTTACCGATACTTTCATCTGCCTATTAAATATGAAGATGCCGTTAAGTGAATTTTATAGACATGCTCCTAATGTTTCTTCCAGCATGATTTATTAAAATAAGAAATTGGGGAAAACAACAACTTAAAGGGAAAACAAACAATAAAAAACAAATAGATTGCATGAATTCATTTTCTTTATTTCAGAATGCAATGCAGTTTTGAGAAGAAAAAATAAAGAATTCTCCATTTCTGGATGGTGCAGATGTGGTTAAATTTCAGACCATATTTAAAATTTTGATGCTGGCAAAATGACGATGCTTACAAATCCTTATAATTAAAAAAATAAACAATGTCTTTACGTGCTGGCAGTATCATGCAATTATTAAATGTAATTTTCTTAATATATTATGATATTCTTGTTCCTAGGTGGAAATACAACCTTCAACTTATTGGTAACGATAATTGATTAAATAGTTATATTCAACGATAGTTTAACATAGTTTATTTTGTATACTAGCAAAGGGATCAAAATTTTAAAAACACTCACAAACTTAGAATAGAAAAAAAATTGTAAACAATTGTGTATGATATGTTGTACATTTCTATGTATTTTACTCTAAGAATAGTCTAGTTACAATATCATACAAAAGATCTTCACAAAGATAATAAATCACAACAAATCAATTTGTTTCGTGCTCGTTTCAAATTTGGCTTTCTATTAAAAACTGACAATTACACAATATCGATATGCCAGGTCTTTATATTAATACATCTCATGATTTAGCTATACACGTCATATATCTCAAAAATTTAATTATTGTCAATGGTATAAAGTTTCATCTGCTTTCTTGTGGTTTTTAAATTGCTCCGGATCTTGTTTCCAGAAAACCGACAATTTTCAGTTTTAATAACGAAACAACGGTTCTTCTGTTTCAATGTCAATTATACAAAAATACGTTACAACGCCAAGAGTAAAAAAACGCACAGATGACGGCGTAATTATTTCTTCTAACGGAAGCCAGAAGATTGACAGATATGATCTTTAATCATCAGTTCGCGGAAATTCGATCACATATTAAATTTAACATTATTAGAATGTACATGTGTGTTCAAATGATAAATCGCATTGCTTCGCCTAAGTCTGCATTGGAGGTCTAAATTAATCTGTAATTACTGACAAGATTTTTATTGTCTATTATTGTAGCTAGCAACGCCTATTGGAGTTGTCATTCAAAATAAAAAAAAACACGCGGATTTTTTTCTTTAAATGTTATTTTTGTAAGTTGGACAATGATCCATGTTGTAAAATGCAGCGATTAAATTATTTTCTTCAGACAATAACAGTATTGGGGACCGTACGCATGAGGTTCCGATCATATGTGTATATACATTTGATCGGAACGTACGCGTTTTATCCGGTTATAATACGTAAAAACTTTATCCGGTTAAAACGTAAAAACTTTCACTAAAAGTTTCGCGACAATTAACATTAAACTGACTAATGCATGAACATTGAAGTGATAGTTTTGTTCTCAAAGAATGTATGAACTGAATGGGGAAAAGCTAAGTTTCAGATGTCATTTGAAAATTCCCTATAATTAAAAAAATTAAATACAGTTCTTCTCCATCCTCACAAATCTAGTTAACTAAAGAGTAATTAAATGAATTATAACCTCTCACATATAAATTTTCATTCAATATCACTTTTGTGGCAAATGATATTTGCGCTTTTTGCACCCTCGCATGAAATTTCTCAAAACTTAATCTTGTTCCATAAAATTTTGAGGCTGGTCTGGAAAAATATGTTATTTACCATTTACTGGTACTGTTAGAAATTGTATATTAGCAGGAACAATTTTCTTATAAAACTGAACCCATTTTCTGTGTTGCTCTATTTCATAGATTTTTAAGCGAAATGCTATGAAATGTGTAAGAGGTCTATTTTTTCGAAAATCTGCCAGAATTGAACAAAACACATACGGACTCTTCAAACAGTCGCTTGAATGTTTTGTAAACAAACAAAATGAACGTAGCATTCACAAGGGGGCTTCCGATTTAACATCCCAATAACGTCAGGATGTGGTTGCATATTACAACTGCATAGCCAAACTGACACCCCTCGGTTTTACTGCCAATTGGAAGAAGCTAAGGTATGGCCTCCATACCTCAGTCAACCTAGTCGGTAATCAAACTTCTGTGGTTCAAGCCTCTACGTGTATCAGTTTTTTTCCCCTATATTTATGTTTAATAATAATTTATAACATTATCTAGTCCGCCGATTTATAATTTCAACAAACCCTTGTCTTAATATATTTTTTCTATACATGCATGCAGGCTTTGTAAAAAGATAGGGCATAGCTATACTTTCACAGATTTTTTAGAGCCCCGCATCTTTGAAAATGATGTTCTCAGTTCTGTAAATAATATAGTGAAAGTCACTCATTTCAGAATTTTGGTCCTCAATACTCAATTTCTTACTTTATTTGGTCTATTAACATTTTTGCTTAACTGATGAGTTTCTGGTAGACGGAACGCGCGCATGGCGTACAAAAGTGTAAACCTGGTATCTATGATGAATGTATTTCCTTTCCATAACCGCCAATTCAAAATATTGGATGTTCACCCCATTTATATGGTTAAGAATAAGTACCAAATAATTAACACTGAACTCAACTTATTCAAAACTGTTAATAACTTGTTTTAACACAGTTCTATAATTTAACGAACTGGATATTTTCCGACAAAATATATAGTTTAAATAATGTACTACTGGGACTATGATATCCTGGGAACTGATGATCCACCAACCGTTTAGAAAGATCGCCTAATGTTTGAAGAAAGTTGCATAACCTGTTTTCTTGTCCTATCTTAAAAGGAAATTCAATCTTTGACAGACAACATGCATCAGACGAAGTTTTTCAGTTTCGGATTAATTTTATGAGATACTATTATTAAATCTTCAGTTTTGGATTAATTTTCTTAGATAATGTTATTTTATCTTCAGTTTGGATTACTTTATTAGATAATGGTTTTTTGGCTTTGAGAGTTCTTGGTGCAGGTAGATCTAGAGGTGCAATTCGGACGGAAGAGATTTTTACAGTGTTGATTTTATTTTGTTCACCCTTGTATTTATTATTTACCTACTTTGGACTTTATCGAGAATGTGTATACTATGTGATGTATGTACTATCAACTACAAAAACGTTTCTGTTGGCGTCGTTGTCAAATTTTCTATCATTAACACAAACGTTTTTGCTGGCGTCTTTATTAAATTACCTATCAACTACAACAACTTTTTTGTTGGCGTCTTTGTTAGATCTATTTGTATGTTTGTTTGAATTTTTTAGTTAGTTGTGTTCTGTGGCTGTGGTGTAGTCCTTTGTTAATTTATGTACCATTGTCATTTTGTTTAGTTTCTCCTGTTACCTATTCTGACATCGGACTTGGACTTCTTTTAAACTGAGTTTTACTGTGCGTATTGCTGTGTGTTTGTTTATTCTACATTGGCTAGAGGTATAGGGAAAGGGTTGAGATATCACAAAACATGTTTATCCCCGCCGCCTTTGTTAGTCTTGTATGTTTTTTTTTAATTTTAGTTCATTTATATGTTTCGGAGTTTAGTGTGACGTTCATTTTCACTGAACTATTGCACATTGTTTTAGGGGCCAGCTGAAGCGCGCCTCCGGGTGCCGTATTTTCTCGCTGTGTTGATGGATGTTTTGGTTGCTCACCCAACTTTGTCAATATAACGACTGGCATACAAGTGGAATGTTTAGCTAGCTATAAAACCTAAATTAACCTCCCTTTTCTTCAGAAAATGCTTGTACAAAGTTGGGAAAATGACAAATGTTTTTTATTCGATCTGTTGGATATAGATATGAAAGTAAGGAGATTGGTATGATTGCCAATGATACAATTATCCACCAAATGAAATGAATGTAAGCAATTATAGGCAATCGTACGACCTTCAACAATGAGAAAACCCAATACTGTATAGTCGGCTATGAAAGACATGAAAACTGTGAAACAATTTAAACGAGAAAACTAACGGTTTAAATTATAACAAAACAATTTACAAAAACTAATTCGACAGACAAAACCAAGGACAACCACTGAAGTATATGCTTCTGACTTAGGACAGGCACATAAAAAATGTTGCGCGCTTAAACATGTTTGTGAGCGCTAAACCCTCCCCTAACCTGGGACAATGGTGTAACAGCACAACTTAAGAACAAACTGTGAAAGTCTAGCGTATGATTTTGTCAGTCTTTATTGACTTCCTCTTTTTGAGTTTACCTTGTAGTTCGGTATTTTTGTTATACTTTTTTATTCAATCCGGGAGCACAAAAGGGTACCCTTTGACGTTCTTTTAAGCTTGTATCGACCAAAAACATCTTTCAAGTTACATCACATCCTTCATCAAAGATACATCAAAATGAGATAAAGAGGAAAGACTTTATAATATCAGATTAGCATTGATTTTGAAATAATACGTATTAATCATCTACGGGTGCGCTTGTGACCAAACATGTGTTTATCTTAATTTTATGAATATCTTATTTTCACTCTATTCCAATACACAACAATTTGAATATATTTCATGGCGTTATGAGTGATCCATGAAGAAAAAAAGGAAAGTTATGCAATTTTGCGTTTTGTTTAATTTTCATTTTGATAATTAAATAAGTATTATTATTATTATTATTATTATTATTATTATTATTATTATTATTATTATTATTTAGTTTCTGTTTTTTGTTTGTTTGTATAAAACAATCTAAATATAATTCATCTAAAAAGAACTTTTGTTTGTCAGTTTAGCATAAAATGATGCCGATCTATTGTAGTTCGGAAATACCTTGGCCTTTTTAAGAGTTCGCTTCTGTTCATTTACCTGTCATCAACACATTAATTACCTCTTTAAGAACATAGAATAATTCTTCACAGAATTATTTTTAAAAAGATATATCACAAATTTCGGCAAAATTCGACAGGTTCAGTATTGCGAATTTTGTGCATAATGAATGCCAATTATTTTTTTTCAAAAATAGCTCCTTTTATTGAAAAGTAAATTCAATATTTAATTTCGTAAAGTATAAATGTTCATGATTCGTAATTGATATTTAAAGAGAAAACATAAAAAAAAACAAATTCCCTGTGTAGCTTTACATATCGATGATAGCTTTTATTTTTTTTTTTTTGGGGGGGGGGGGGGGATATTTCTCTTGAACATGGGTAAAATAAACAAAAAATAGAAACTGTTTAAGGATTATATTTTTCCTAGTCTATACTATATACCTGCTATTTGGGCTTTTGAGTATGTTTTTGTTATGAATTCTTTAATAAAGGGTTGCAGCATAAAAGGAATCTAAGGGTACTTAGGGGTTAAGTTGAAGTCAACTCATCTTCAGTTTAACTGATGTCATCCGAACGTAATATGGATTATCTCTGTAACGGATGATCACGAATATGTATACCACTTGTTGTATCCACAATACAGTCCTCTTTTCCTCCTTTGTGACGTTAGCCAACGCGACCGGACGAACAACACTACTGATTTACCTAGTGATGCAGAAAATGCGTACTATTTTGGACTTGGAACACATTAGTAAATCTCGAATTTTGTTTGGATTTGCGTTGCAGAATCTTGAAATATTTGTTTTCTAAGAAGTGTTTTGGAATGCGTATGTCTTTTAGTCTTTTTTTTTCTCTTTTGGTTATTGAGTACTTTATCTTTGTTAGACTTATATAAAAACACAAAAAAAGACAACTATCAGTAAGAGACCAAAAGACAAGGATGTTTACAGATAAAGGGCACTACATTTCCCCCTAATAACTACTCACCCTTTTTTATGTTTGAAGTTTAATTACTCTATACCCCATCAAACATGACGATCGCCGCTACTTTTCTTTTAAATGATATATTTGATATATTTTTAATGTTCCTTTCCTTTAGAATTGTCATTGCAGACCCCTATCTAGTGAAATGCATTGACGCAACCATCATTAGATTGAAAATTGGGACAGAATGTTAATTCATAAGCACTAGAATGTCCAATTGATATCTCTTTTTCCATAAATATTCAATGTGTTGTATTAAGAATCTGTCTTCAAACATGTCTGCCACCTTGACAATTAGAATTTTTTACACCAGAAATATCAAATGGGATAAAGAAGAATTTACAATAAAAATCAGTAAGGATAAATCATTGAACGAACGTTAAAAGTACAAAGAAAAGCACACTAAATTGGTCGCAGTAAGCTCAAAGTGTTTACTTTGCTGACTTAAAAAGCATGCTCTCTAATTGCTGTGTTCACTAGTATTTTACAGCAACACATTAACATACGTTGAGTGCAAAATAACGCAATTTTATAAAATGACCATATTAAATTTTGATTCAGAATTTCGCCAAAGAAAGGAAAAGAAAAGAAAGATGATTTTAGACATGTTTGAAACTAAAATAAACGAATCAATCTGAAGAAAATAAATACGGCATGATAACATAACATCAGTATTACATTTAAAAATAATTATATGTAACCATTAGAGACAGATTTGAAGGACAACTATTATACTTGTTAGCTTTATGAAAAGTATCACTTAAATTCACTGGGTGTAAACTACAACTTACTCAATTCCTGGAAGAGTAGTACTTTACAACATGTCCTAGTATGTGTGATAAAACACGTAAAGGTTTGTGCTTTCTGCATCAATGTTTTAAAAGTTTGTGTATAAACATATTGTTTTCATTAAAATCTGAGACGTCATTGCAAATTCAAGCATATCAATTCAACTGGGAAATGAACACTCCATATGTCATTATAATTTGAATATTAGTGTTGGATAGTACTTTGTGTGTGTGAGCAAAGGATAAACGTCATTGAGATTTGCTATTCACATTACTACATTTGAAAAAACAATGGTGATAGAAATTTTATGTATTTGAAGTGGTACCCATAAGTTTCATATCTAATACAATTAATATTAATGTAGATTATAAAGGATAGATCTTTAAAATAATCTCAACATGCAGAAGTCAATTAAAAAACATTTTTAAAAGTAGAAGTTAAATGTGTGACTTTCAAATTAAAGCAAAATCAACGAAACTTATTTGTAATATTTGTATTAATTAATTGCAAAACATTTTTAGTGTGTGAAATGTCTTCTTTACATCATAAAATGCTTCATTTAAAGTTATATCTAACATTCGGATATAAGTTAAAAATTTGGCTCAAAGCACATTTTATTGATAAAATTAGACCTCAAATTTCCGGTCAAAAGATGGAAACAATAAATTGTTAATTCTATGTATGATCCGGTTATTTTTACCGATTTTATGTTAAACGTTTTTTAACTGTAAAATAGAATATAAGCAAAACTTTGAAAAAAAGGATATATGGGATATAGGAACCTTATAAAGATTATGAATCTCTTGCTAAGCTTTTACTTTGCTGAACAATAAATGATAGTAAAGTAACGTTGAAAAGTGGCTAACTTTTATATTAAACATAAAATAAGGACAACAGATGTAAAGAAATCATTCCGTTAAAAATAAGTATAACCTAAAACAAAGGAAAATCTGTATTATGTTGATTGCTACCTTGATATCATCTTCGTCTTTGCTTCTTAGACATTTTATTTTGAAACTGCAACGTGTCATCATTTTTTTTATGAAAGAACATTAATTCAAAAAAGTTTAAGTAAAATTATTTGATGTTTACGTTATCTGTTTTTTGTCGTGTTTGAGGTCGGATCCTCTCAACAGCTCAAAAGCAATTAAATTTTAACTCTTTTTAATTATGAATAAATTCGAAAAGTATAATGTAGAAAATTTTGTTTGTACATAAGAAAATGCCTGTACCAAGTCAGGAATATGACAGTTGTTATCCATTCGTTTGATGTGTTTGAGCTTTTGATTTTGCATTTTGATTACGGACTTTCCGTTTTGAAGTTTCCTCGGAGTTCGGTATTTTTGTTATTTTACTTTTTGCTACAAATTGGAAATTTTAGATTAAAAATCAGAGTATCTTAGGAATCAGAAGATATTTTCGATCATCTCTGCATTTTAAAATTTTTTTTTTACTATTATTTCATGTAAAATAAATAATATTATTCTAGTTTTTGTAAAATAAATAAATTTCACTTGACTTTCAATTTTTTTTTTTTTTTTAATTTTAAAATCCAGATTTTGTTCGATTAAATGTAATTGCATTAATTTACAATTTCACAGATCCCGTATAAGACCAATCTCACAAAGACAAAAAGCCAACAAAACGATATCTATATCCAAAAGCGAATAATGTATCTTTCCAACTAGAGTTTGGTTTCAAAAATGCACACGTCTTTTAAAATAAATAATATATGTGTATCAAAATATTTGAATGGACTCATTTTTTCAAGCATTTTATAAATAAAAGTTTTCAATGCAAAATTTAAAATATATTCAAAGCTCTGATTTATAGCATGGCTTTTTTGACCTTTTTGGTTCATAGCTCGAACATCTCTGAAGAGACATTTATTGTCGAAATGCACATCTGGTGCAGAAAAAAAATGGTACTGTTAATGTTATTATAATTAAATTAGTGTTAAAGCAAACTGTAAGTTAACTTTTTGTCTTTCAGTTAACTTTAGTCTGAAAAAATGAACAGATCTATTTAAATTTTGATATTTTATTTACTTACATTATTATTATTATTATTATTATTATTATTATTATTGCTTTTGTTGTTGTTGCTGTTGTTTTTTTGTTTTTTTGCGAACATTGTATTTGATTTTATGTCATGTACATTATGATTGAAAATAAATTATACATACCAGCAGTTGCATTAACTCCTACAAAATAATTACAAGTTTTAAAAAGTAGATTTATCAAGCAAAATTTAATTTTCGAATGTGGTTAGGCCATAAAAGTTTATGCAAAAATGATAGACGCGCTTACAAATATTAAATTCGCGACAATTGCTCTAGGGAAGAAATGACCATTTAGTTGTATGAAGAAGTCAATTCCTCTTCAGTGGTGCCGTGGTCAATAACCTACAGATTAGTAGCTCATCAACTTATTAATTTGATAAAAAATAATAATTTGTTTATGACGAGGCGCATAAGTGACTTTCGTCAAACGAGACAAAAGTCTGGCCATCAACTTGGGTGGTTCATATTGATATTGAGCTAATAATCATTACTTCATGTTATCTACTTTGCTTCTATGATTGACATTCCAGTTTCATTTTGTGCAGTAATGAACTGCAAAAGTATAGTTCCATAGCATTAAGTTGTATCTCTAGTGTATGTTATGTGACGTCACGTTCAGTTACATATACACCTCCCATGTCTGTGATCTTATATCAGAGTTACCATGATGAACTCTGCTTGATTCCCTTCTGTCCAAAATCACCACACAAATTAATATTGTAATTGACTGTTTGAAAAACTGTCTAAGTGACACAGGTAATCTATCTGTGTGGTATGATTTATTAAGCGATCAATGTGTGTGGTTAAACCATAAAAAACACACATCTTTATGAGAAAAATTATCAGCGAAACCTTGAATATTCATCCCAATTTGTTATTTGATTTCTTTGTCATCTTTAAAACATAAGCTAGGAAGAATGCTGATAAGGGTGTTTAATTTCGATTGCAAACAAAGTTTTTGGCTTTTAACTTATTTTGTAATAGAGAATTATCTACCGCTGTAAAACTCACGTACGAAGATCTAACGTAAACCGTTCAGTGATATGATTATATCATCGAGGTTTCACCTAACATTGATAGCATTTTCTTTTCTTCATATCAAACTTCTTTTGATCCACGTCCTCAACAACGACAGCGTAGACACTGATACACTAATGTTGAGCACTAATTAAACAAAACCAATAATGTTTAATTATAAGCCAGTGCAAATCATCACACAGTGAGTGACCTTCCAACGAACTTATCAATAATACTAATTTTTAATAGGAGAAAAAACATATGTTAATATATAGTCTGAATTGTGCAGGGGGAAAGACAACAACGAAAAACCATACGGACTATAAACCGGTTGCAAAATTCCTTAACAGTGCAAACAAATTCTATCTTAGCAAAAAAAACAAATAACCATAAAACAACGACCACTATATAAAATTATTGATGAAGTTCGTGGCCCTAGATAGCAAAGCAAAAAGGTGAAAGGATTCAACAAGTCTTGCCACTTTAGGGTCAAGGTACAATAAATGGGCGATATCACAGATTTTGGTTAAAAAATGTGGACACAACTTTGGATCGTTGAACTATAACTGAAAATTGAAAAATAATGCATTAATCTCTTTTATTTTCTGAAATATTACTAAATGAATTCTTTCAAAATAGGTGAACATTTGTTAAGAAATTACAAAAAATCAGCGAAAAACGTTTTTCGTCCGGCGTACAAAATTTTAATCCTGGTATCTATGATGAGTTTATTCTGGTTGGGTTCGTGTTGTTCAATCTTTATTTTCTTCTCTATAGCGTTCTGTCGACTTTCGTATGTCTTTTTCTTTTGTTTTTCCCTTCTTTCCTATTGATATATATCCGGAAAAGTAGTTGAAATAGCTACAAGAAGAATTTTAACCAAGCTTTATCGAATAACCAATTCATCAGATGGAAAAGTGTTTATTTATCAGGCGCGTGTTTTTCTTCCCTGAACTTTTCTGTACTTTAAAACTATACTGGATACCAAAAATTGATTAAGAGAGAGCCGGAATATACAAAAGGGTATGCCAACTCATAAGGCGAAGACAAACTACCAACGCTTTGGATTAAAAAAGAAAACTACCAAAAGACTAATAACAGTCAACAAAACACAACAACGAAAACGAAATACTAAGTAAGACGAACTTCACAAAATAAAACAGGGGGATATAAGGTGCTCTTGAAGGGTAGTAAATGTTGCTCCACATGTGTCATACGTCGTATTGTTCATGTTAGTGTCATTAGAGTTAACTTTGTATTGCTTTGTTTGTTAAGTGCGCCAGAGCTGCATACTCTAGGGGTGTGGACACTTAAAAACTCCAAAAAAATGTAAGAGTTACCACAATCTATGTCTCTTTCCTCTTGCAACGGAATAAAAAAACATTTGACTTCTCTATCCTTTCATACACTATAGTATTCCCCATTCTAAACTTAAAGACAGATTGAAAGAATTAGTCCTACTTTGTTTCATTTACTATATACTATGTGAATAAAAAGCTCTCTGATTCAAACAATGCCATCTGTGACTGACATCATCAAGATGATGGATTTTTTTAACATATTTGTTATGTTAAGAGGACATGTTTTCCACAATCGTCTTTCCCATGGGAACCAACTGTGCACCTTCTTGACGACTTGTTCCTTTTATTCATATAATGTTGACATCAATCAGGAGCTTCTAAATAGAATGAAAAAGCATTATCCTTTAACTTCACGTTCCGCTATATAGATGATCTACTCTCACTAAAGTTCAAAGATTGGTGACTATGTTGAAGGCATCTATCAAACCGAACTTGAAACAAAGTATATAGTTAAGTCTGCCTCATATCTTGACTTACATCTAAAAAATGACAATGTGGGTCGTTTGGGAACAAAGTTGTGCTAAATAGGCATGATTTCAGTTTTCGTATTCTGAACTTACCATTTCTATGTACAATCATTCCAGCAGCGCCTTGATATGGAGTATAAATCTCCCAGTTGATTCAAAATTATAGAACTTACGTTTCCTATCATGATTTTCCAGCATTCCTTCTTACAAGAAAGCTATTGAACCAAGGGTTCCAGGTAGCAAAGCCGAAGTCATCCCTTCAAAAGTCTTACAAACGCCATCACGAGTTGGTTGGCCTTTATAGAGTATCTGTGTCGCAGATTACCACGAATATGTTCTAATTGTCTTACCCACAATCTCGTCCTTTTTCCTCGATTGTGATATCACCGAATGAAACTCATCACAGAATTTATACTTTCCATGAGTAACACGACAAGTGCCACATGTGGAGCAGAATCTACTTACCCTTCCGGAGCCCCATGTTTTAATGGGGTTGGTGTTGATCAGTCTATAGTTTTCTATTGAATTTTTGTGAACTTGTTTGACTTTTCATAACAGTCGTGAATAAGACTCATCATCAGAGGAAAGCAGCTTAGACATAACATCTATACAAATTTAAACGCTCGAAAAGTCTTATATTAGGTACCGAACAAAATGTTTGTTTTTGTTTTGCTCATAAACAAATAATTGAATTCGGAAAACAAAATGTATATCAGTAACATAAAAAGAACCTATTTGACTAGACGCGCATTCCCGACATTGTATGTCTCTTCAGTGGTGCTCGAGGCCAAAATATTTGAAATTCAAAAACATATAAGTTTCAGATGATGGTAAATCATGAAGAAAAGCGCCTCGGACGACATTTATAATGTGTTTGTTTCATTTGAAAAGCTGATGTAACCAAAAGTAACAAGTAGAGCCAATCCCAGACAAATGCTGATCGTTTTGGGCGTCCTGATTATTGTAAATCCATTAAAGCGCTTCAGATGCATAACATTTATAAAGTATTAGTATCATTTGTTATAGCATTGGGTATATATTGCTCCTTGTGGACTATTAGTCGACAAGGTTATCACCAGCTTAGTAGTAAGTGATTTGAAATAGACATGATTCTTAAATTGTCCGTTTCTAAATAAAGAAATGGTTAAGAAACCACGGTTCCAACTCCATAAGGGAGAGTTGAACATTTATTATTATTTTTAGATCCCTTTTGGTCATAAAGCTCCTCACGTGATTCAGTACTAATACATCCCTAGCTTTTAAACTTTTGGCTTTGAGCTTCCCTTATCAAGGTAGATCCCCAAGGGTGCAATACACCAACGAGCCATGGCTTTGGTGCTGGTATGACTTGAATGACACATTTAGTTTGTACATTTCCAGTTCACAAAACTATGTAATTATGCTAAAACTACGTTTGTAACTACATCGGGTTGGCTGATCTCGGACGATCTTGGTTTCTCGGTTAAGGCTAGAGCGTTTCCATCTTTTGCTTTCCAAACTTATGGTCTGGAGCGTACATTGTGAAGGTTATCCGGAGCACCTGAGGACACCCCCAGTTTTTGGTGGGGTTCGTGTTGCTTAGTCTTTAGTTTTCTATGTTGTGTCATCTGTACTATTATTTGTCTGTTTGTTTTTTATTTTTGGCCATGGCGTTGTCAGTTTGTTTTCGATCTATGAGTTTGACTGTCCCTCTGGTATCTTTCGTCCCTCTTTTATTCAAGAAACCCATTAAAAGGGCATGAATATTTCATCAGTTGATTTCTTATCATTTGTGATCGAAATCAAACATTCGAAATCCAAAACATATCCCATAAACAACCAAAACAGTTGTCAAAAAGGACGGCAAAACATTTTGGATAAACCTATGCTAAGATACCCGTTAATATAATAATGATAACGAGAACCTTAACTGTTGTTTGACAGCCAGTCAATAGAAAGCCATCTATGCTGCTATACTTTACTGGATGCAGATATATTTTAATGTGATTTAAAGTCAATATATTGTTTGAACCTATTGATGTTAAGATACAAGTACGCAAGTGGTACACCGACAGCAGTGGAACTACTGTAACTCCAGGCATAAATTCATGTTTTCATCACAATTCATTCGATATCAAAGTCATAAACAATGGCAGAACTATGAAAAAGATAAAGTTGAATAGTTGTTGAATTATTTCTATATACAATCTGTTCTTAAGTGAAAGAACCAGGAATGTAATTCTTTGAAGTTGTTTATATAACTGCTATTTAGATAAATCTGATGAATCCTTTAAGAATTGTTTCTGTTGATCAGTTGACAAAATGCCTTTTATGGCGCGACATTCAACTATTGGATTTTATATATTGGTCAATTGTATTTTACAAATAATAGTTTTTGACTGGGTTTTCAACCAATAGCTTTTTGATATATACTCCGTCAGTCTTCTGTGATAGGCAAACATTGGCTTTCATACAGGAGCTTCTTATGAGTTGAAAGGAAGTAAGCATTATCCCGTTATAAGGATGAGATCCTCTCAATAAATAATTCAAAGTCGGATGACCATGTTGAACATATCTATTCCATCAAATTTGAATTAAAAGATACCAAAGATACATTTGAGTCTGCTCAATATCTTGACTTACATCTAAAAATTGACAATAAAAGTCTGTTGAGAGACAAAACAGATGATTTCAGCTTTCCAATTGTCAACTTTTCATTTCTATGAAGCAACATTCCAGCAACACCTGCCTATGGATTGTATATCTCCCAGTTGATCGGATATTACAGAGCTTACGTTTTTCTGTCATTATTTCCTTGATAGGGGGTTGCTACTTACAAGAAAGTTATTAAACCAAAGGTTTCAAGTGTCAAAGTTTAAGTCATTCCTTCGAAATTTTTTCGGACACAATGACGATTTGGCTGACCGTTATGAAATATCCGATTCAGAGATGACCATAGACATGTTCCAGTTCTCATGTTATTCGTAATCTGAAGAATTGGGTGTTAATGGTAGATCTTTGATTGTTTCTGTTAAATGTATTCACAACATGTATAGCCTCTTGACATATTATTTACTGTAAATTATTGCGATGTTTTTATTATTGCGAAAAATGCGACAGGGTTATAATCGCAATAATTTAAACTCGCATTTTGAAATATTTTATATGAATTAAACAGGATTTTTCTCAATATAGCAAAAATTAAAATCGCATTTTAGTCTAAAATGACAAAATCGCAATAATAAATGCACGTAATAATTTCTGAATTTACAGTATACATTGGTCTATTGTTGAAGAGTGCATCTTGCTCTCTAGATATCTTTTGGTTATATTTGTCGTTAGTTTGCTGTCTCATTGCCGTTTATACCGAATCTCATTTTATCAAAACATACATGTTTCATATAAGCAGTAGGACATGACGTAAAATGACGGGAAAAAGCACACTTTAAACAGTCAATGCGTCCGAAGCGCTTTTCTGGATTTACCTTTATTGGGAACTCCCAACATCCCACAATTTGAAAACTTTATGACCAAAAGGATCCTTAAACATAGCCAAATTCATCTAAGGTCAACCTTGACTAAAAACAAAGTATGGAAAAATAACTAGACAAGATAGAATAACGTCACTGAATACGATTTGGAACGAATTTTAATTCCAGAATAGATAACTCTACTAATACTGATTTTGAATAATTTATTTGATATAACCATACAATACTACTGACATACAATCTTTAACTTGATATCACGTGCTACATATTCATCCTTGACTTTCACAGTTTTGTGTTTGAGCGTTCGTAGTGATGGTTAATTCAGAAAAACGGAATGTTTCGGATGTACCAAAATTATACAGTGTTATTTTCATTAACAATTTGATCTAGGTCAAATAAGTTAAAATATCAAGTAAAACCAAAAACTCTTCCTAAAAAGACAAGAACACAAACAAACAAAATGACAAACGGTGATTGATATTAGAACAAATGAAACAATGAATAACGCAATATGACCGAACAAATAAGCTTTTACTTATAATATGTAACTATAGATACAGATATGTTCAAATTGTCGTCCTCTTTTCCTCGAATGTGACCTACCGAATTAGACTTATCACTGGGTTGGTATTTATATGAGCAACCCGACGGGCGTCACATATGGTGCAGGATCTGCTTACCTTTCCGGAGCACCTGAGATCATGCCGTATCCCGTAGCTCAGTCTTTAGTTTTTTGTGTTGTTTTTTGTGTTCTGTTGTTTGTCTTTTGGTATTCTTTCTTTCTTTTTTTTTGCAATGGCGTTGACTTATGAGTTTGAATGTCCCTTTTTGGTATCTTTCATCTCTCTTTTATAGCGGTATCATGGGAAAAAGAAGCCCTTTAAGAAATGCTGGTAAAAATAGTGAGTTAGTTATGAATCATAATTGTTGCTTGGGGAAAAAGTATTATTTGTTATTTTTTAATAAAGTGTCAAATATTTAGGAGTTTGATATTGATACGAACAAAAGCAATTGCTATTAATAGAAGCAAGCTATGAGAGATTTTTACCGTCTTTAAAGATTCTGATACAACAATCCATCATTCATACAAAAGAGTGGAAATGGCGAGAGCTGCAAGCAGCTGGATATTTTTGTTATTTGTGATTAATACATGTCCAATGTGTGTTTCTTGTGATGACGTATCACCGACACACCGTCCAAACCGTATCATGGTACCAAACAGACGAAAAAGTTTTAACTAATTCCAGTAATTACCGGATCCGTTTTCATTTCGTAATCAATCTAGTATCAAATGTCGTGTAAAATTCATGGTTATACGGTGTCATCTATCTACTAGACACAAAATTATCAGGCGTAAATAACTATTTTAATACTTGATACTGAAACAGAAGATTTAATGGCCTAACAAGAATGCCTTAAAGGATATCATATCCTGCCGGTGGTCCCTTGATATCATAATGCAGCTACTAGTTAAAATCAGATTTACACCGCAAATAAAATATTAATATATTGCATTTAAAAATCCGATTTCGTTTAAAATGCAAATGGATTTCTTTTTTACATTTCTGCAATAAACTTGGACGTTTTTATTGTAAAATCTTTTAACTTGTGTATAACAAAACCGCACAAAGATCTAATTATAATACTGATGAAGAGAAAGCACTCTTATACTCTTGCCTGTACCAAGTCAGGAATATGACAGTTGTGTTCCATTCGTTTGATGTGTTTAAGCTTTTGATTTTGCCATCTGATAAAGTACTTTCCGTTTTGAATTTTCTTTAGAGTTCGGTATTTTTGATATTTTACTTTTTTAATTGTCATACTTTTTTCAACATTTTTTGCGGAAGACTTTATCGGTTTGATTAACTTGTGTTTCATCCATTTTGAATAATTAAGCAAATAAAATATGGTTAAAATATGATTACACTTCAAATAATACAAGAAGTTATTATAATGATAAAAAAAGTATTACCAAGAATACCGAACTTAAAGGTAAATTAAAAAAAATCCATTAAACCTGACAAAATCAAACGCTCGACAACTGCGGATTTTTTTTTTTTTTTTTTGTGGGTACCAATTTTCGTGGATATTAGATTTTGTGTTTTTTTTTTTCCAAAAGTCCAAAATTGAGAACGGAAAAGAGACAACAACCCGACCGAAGAGCAGAAAACAGCTTAAGGCCACCAAAGGGTCTTCAACACAGCGAGAAAATTCCGCACCCGGAGGCGGGCTTCAGCTGGCCCCTAAACAAAAATGTGTACTAGTTCAGTGAAAATGGACGTCATACTAAACTCCAAAACATATAAATGAACTAAAATTAAAAAACATACAAGACTAACAAAGGCCAGAGGCTCCTGACTTGGAACAGGCGCAAAAATGCGGCGGGGTTAAACATGTTTTGTGAGATCTCAACCCTCCCCCTATACCTCTAGCCAATGTAGAATAAACAAACACACAGCAATACGCACAGTAAAACTCAGTTAAAAGAAGTCCGAGTCGGTAACAAAAGAAACAAAATGACAATGATACATAAATTAACAAAGGACTACTAGCAGTTACTGACATGCCACCTCCAGACCTCATTAAACTGATTGAAAGATTATGTCTTCATGATATGAAAATCAAGCACAATCCCTCCCGTTAGGGGTTTAGTAGCATACCATCATAAAATATATGAGAAGAACATAACCCGTATCATGCCAACAACTGGTTTTAGAATAAATATGTTTATTTCCCATGCAAAGACCTTATAAGTGAATCAATATTTATACCAAAATATGTCATCTTTAATGACCTGACAACAGTATCGTAACTTTATCCCTTCTGAATAAGTCTGTTTGAAGGTTTGGTTAGCTTTTGAAGATAATGCCGATATTTTTTTATGCTTTGTATAGAATATTACAATAACAGATTGGATGTGAAATACCTGAACGTATAAGATGTCTGCATGTTGGTTTATATTTACGAATGATTTCCTTGTACCGTTGATAAAATTTAGTAAATGTTTTGACTAGTTTGTGATATCGAAAACCCTGGTGTAATAACTTTTCAGTAATACAGAGATTTTTTTCATTAAAATAAAATACGTTGTTTCATACACGAGCGAATCGAACACGTAGAAATTTATAAACACCAAAAGATGGTGACAAGTAAATGCAAAATCATCTATTTTATCATAAATTTTTGTATTAAGCTTCCCATTTACGATAAAGATATGAAGATCCAGGAAAGGGCAGTGCTCATTGTTAGTATTAGCTTTATTGAAAGTCAGTTCAGCAGGATAAATCTCTTTAGTGTATATACTGAAGTCGTCATTATTGAGAGCCAATATATCATCCAAATATCTAAAAGTGTTAATAAATTTTTGTGTC
Source organism: Mytilus californianus (assembly GCF_021869535.1). Lineage (NCBI taxonomy): Eukaryota > Metazoa > Mollusca > Bivalvia > Mytilida > Mytilidae > Mytilus > Mytilus californianus. The sequence goes on along the minus strand of NW_026262690.1, from coordinate 118,081,646 downwards.
AGATGTTGTTTCGATGGGTCTTTGCTGATTTTAGTCATAAATTGTAACTCATAACAATACAGAAACAGGTCCGCAATAAGTGGTGCACAGTTGGTCCCCATTGGAATTCCGATAACTTGACGATATACGGAATCTCCATAGCGAACAAAAATGTTATCTAGTAAAAATTCAAGGGCAGTTATAGTATCAAATCAGGTCCAATTGACATAGTTCTTTTGTTTGTTGTTAGTAAAAAAAAAACCTAAAAGAACATATAAATTCGCATTCTGACTTTTTAAATGCCCATTTAATTAGGTGTGTGAATTTTTTCTTAATAAGATTATGAGGCAAAGTGGTATATAGGGTAGAAATTCCACAATTTCAAAGTCCTTATTAGAACGATTTATTTCCAGGTTTTTGATTGTACCAATAAAATTGAGAATGGAAATGGGGAATATGTCAAAGAGACAACAACCCGACCAAAAAGCAGACAACACCAAGTGTACTAGTAAGTCGAATAGACAGTTTAGTAGTGGAACAATGGCTTGAAGACGAAATAAATCTATATTTGTAAGGTGTTTTGTGCAGCTTCGGAAGCCAGTACATAGTTGGAAATTTCATTGTATTTGGTTCTGCTTGTAAAGAGGTAGCTAAAAGTTTATAAAGGCAACAGTAGTATACCGCTGTTCGAAACTCATAAATCGATAGAGATAAAAACAAATCCGGGTTACAAACTAAAACTGAGGGAAACGCATCAAATATAAGAGGAGAACAACGACACAACAAAAACACAACATTAAAATGTAACACACACAGAAACGAACTATAATATAACAATGGCCATTTTCCTGACTTGGTACAGGACATTTTAAGAAAAAAATGGTGGGTTGAACCTGGTTTTGTGGCATACCAAACCTCCCACTTTAATGGCAACGTCAAACACAACACCAAAACGACAACATCACATGACAGGACCACAATACAAATAAATGGGAGAACATATAGGACAAAGAAACACACGAATAATAGCTAACAAAAGGTACTAGGCTTAAAATTCAATACGCCAGACGTGCGTCTCGTCCACACAAGACCATCCAGTGACGCTCAGATGAAAAAAGCTTGAAAGCCAAAACAAGTACAAAGCCGAAGAGCACCGAGGACCAAAACTTCCAAAATGTTGCGCCTAACACGGCCAGGGTTTTCTGCCTGGGACAAGAACATCCTTATTATTTAGAATAATTTATAATTTTGCAAACAGTAAATTTTATAAAATGACTATATAATAGATATCGGAATTAAACATATTTGTTCTAAAACCAGTTGTTGGCATGACACGGGTTATGTTCTTCTCATATATTTTATGACGGTATAATACTAAACCCCTAACAGGAGGGATTGTGCATGATATTCATATGATGAAGACATAATCTTTCAATCAGTTTAATTGAGGTCTGGAGCTAGCATGTCAGTAACTGCTAGTAGTCTGTTGTTATTTATGTATTATTGTCATTTTGTTTATTTTCTTTTGTTTCCTATTCTGACATCGGACTCGGACTTCTCTTAAACTGAGTTTTACTGTGCGTACTGTTGTACGTTTGTTTTTTCTACATTGGCTAGAGGTATAGGGGGAGGGTTGAGATCTCAAAAGACATGTTTAACCCCGCCGCATTTTTGCGCCTGTCCCAAGTCAGGAGCCTCTGTTAGTCTTGTATCATTTTTAATTTTAGTTTCTTGTGTATAATTTAGAGTTTAGTATGACGTCCATTATCACTGAACTAGTATACATATTTGTTTAGGGGCCAGCTGAAGGACGCCTCAGGGTGCGGGAGTTTCTCGCTGCATTGAAGACCCATTGGTGGCCTTCGGCTGTTGTCTGCTCTATGGTCGGGTTGTTGTCTCTTTGACACATTCCCCATTTCCATTCTCAATTTTATTAATTTTATACATGATAAAACAGAAAGTGGGGACTAACTACAGAATAAAAACGGATACATTACATAAAACAACTTAATCCAACATATAAAAATACACAGCCGAGTTAGCCAAAGCACCAACGCACAAAGTGACGTCACATTTGAAATTCTAAAAAAACACACAAAGTGACGTCACATTTGAATTTGTAAAAATATTTCCCAAAAATAAGATAGGATTAGGATTGATTCAAGATTAGATTTGTAATACTGACATTACATTTATTAATAACAATGAAAATTACAATACTTCTTAATATCAAATTGTGGTAGTAATTAGATAATTAATTGTATTATCTAGCTATGTCGGTGTTTCTTCTGAATCAAACTGTAAACCAAATATATCGTATAAATTTCGTTGAACCAAACTAAAATTTAATAAATGAAGGGGGTGATTAATTATCTTTACCATAACACACGAATATAACAGAAAAGACGTTAAGACATTTGACAAAATCCGACGAGAATAACAAATATAACATCAAAATTAAATACATGAATTTGGGATAGAAAGGTACCGTGACACGTCTTATAGCAATGCGGTTTCACACTCAGCAAAACAGTCACAATCGGGAATAAGTCACGGTCGGTAATTAAAAGACCAGACGACGTAATGACAAACCACAATCTAACACGTGGTAAAAATGTCCTTAGTTAGTTTGGACAAAGACACATCGTATGGACTAACCAATTCGTGATGGTGTCCGTAAAATTTACGGAGTGTCATTTTTAATCTGTCCTCCTCATAACTTTGTTGGAGCAGTTTCTGTGTAAGGAGCACACTCCTGTATATGAAGTCCGTATAGTGTAAACAAGCACGAGAATAAAGTATCAATTGAGATATGTAAACGCCATACGAAGGGGCAGAAGGTATGTTACTGTTGAGAAATGGGAAATTGATAATTGGGAAGTTGAAATCGTCCCGTTTATCATAGATTTTCGAGTGAAGTCGTCCATCTGTGTCAATATTGAGGAAAAGATCAAGGTATGAAGCAGTCCTTCTAGTATCAGTAGTATCCTTAATTTCAAGTTCACTGGGATATATGAGATGTAAGTATTGGCTGAAATATGGGTTATTCAATGATAGAACATCATCAATATATCGGAAAGTAAAATTAAAGAATTTCGCAAGGTGCTTTTTCTTTTTGTCTTTTAGAAGGTTCTGAATGAATTCTGCTTCATACGAGTACAAAACCAAATCGGCCAGTAGGGGTGCACAATTAGTTCCCATTGGAATACCGACTGTCTGTTGAAATATAAATCCTCCAAACTCAACAAATATATTGTCGATCAAAATGTTTGTTACAGATGTCATTTTCCAAAAATGGAGTTAGTTGGAATGTAGGTGAATTCGTGATTTCCTTTTGCAGAACCTCAATGTAAAATTTACGTCAAACAATAATGATATTATTAGCAGCCTGTTCCAAGTCAGTAGCCTATAATTCAGTGGTTGTCGTTTGTTGTTGTGTTACATATTTGTTTTTCTTTCATTTTTTTGTACATTAATTAGGCCGTTAGTTTTCTCGTTTGAATTGATTTACATTTGTGATTTCGGGGCCTTGTGTAGCTGACTATGCGGTATGGGCTTTGCTCATAGTTGAAGGCCGTACGGTGACCTATAGCTGTTGATTTCTGTGTCATTTGGTCTCTTGTGGAGAGTTGTCTCGTTGGCAATCATACCACATCTTCTTTTTTATACTTATAATTATCAGCCGGGACAAAAACAAATTCCTTGGCGAGTTCTTTTAGCTTATGTTTGATACGAGAAATAAAGCTATTATGGTTATTGTTAGGAGTAAAATGTTCTTTTAAATGTTTTATACGAATATCAACTATGTTCATTACTGAATTAAAAAAAAGATCTAAGGATTTCTTGTCAGCTTTTTCTCGTTTTATCCATTTCGAGCAGTAAGTACGGAGTGAGTCGTGGATGATGTTATGACACTCATTCCAATTAATAATTGTATGCATTCTTAAAAGAATGATTTTTTAAAATTTATAAATCGTTGAACGTTTGAATTCGTGGTTCCCTTATACCCACAAAATCCACGAAATTGGTATCCAAAGAATAATAATTAATTCACAGTATATCAACCAACGGAACGAATGCAAATTTAATATCCTTATTTGGTGAGAATGCAAATTTAATATCCTTATTTGGTGAGAATGCAAATTTAATATCCTTATTTGGTGAGAATGCAAATTTAACATCCTTATTTGGTGATGTTTGATATGGTTTTCGGTATGCACAACACATGTTTTTGGAAGCAAATCACATCAAATACATTGTATTTAGAGTATGAAAACTTATTTTTAATGAGAAAACCTGGGTTAAGGGAGATAGCTCAATAAATCAGTAATTTGATTGTAATAGGCAGTTTAATCAATACTTTTCAAGTGTTCTTGAAAAATAGAATTTAAAATTGTCTGTTTTACTAAGAAGCTTAAATTATATAATTATGAAATTAATTGATACAAACATTCAAGTAATGTGTAAAAGTTGAGTCCCTATATCTACCTCCTTAAATACAAGATGGGAATTTAAGTGGGCACGACACATTTTTCTTTTAAAAACTTCATAACATCCGCTCAAAACTGAATGTTTCTGATGCGAAATAGAAATAATCGAAAACATATAGGTATTAGGCTAATTTCCTATGTATGTTTTTTTTAACTGTTTTTTTTCAAATCTTACAGGCATTTGAACAATAAAAAAACTAAATCATTTACTGGGGAAAAAATACAGGGTATACAAAGGGGACAATAGTCGAGATAAACTGGAAAAGCTTTGTCACAAAACGAAAATGGACGAAAAGTACGCAAGTTCACAAAATCCTTTATAGAAAACTAAAGACTGAGCAACACGAACCTTTCAAAAACTACGGATGATCTCTGGTGCACCGAAAGGGTAAGCAGATCGTGCTCCACTGGTGGAACCCGTTCTGTTGCTCATGGTTAGTACAATTTCGGTTATGAGTCTCATTCGGTGATGTCACAATCGATGAGGACGGGATTGTGGTTTCGACAATTGGCACACATCCATGGTCATCTGTGACAAAGTTATCTCATAACAGTCAACCAACTCGTAATTTCGAAGCGACGACTTCAACTTCTCCACTTGGAACCCTTGATTCAACAGCTTCATTGTAAATAGCAATCCAATATTAAGGAAATCATGATTGGAAACCCAAGCTCTGGAATATCGTATCAATATGAGAAATATAAACTCCATATGCAGGCGCTGCGGGAATGTTGCCACATAGAATGGAAAGTTCCTAATTGGAAGGCTAAAATCATCCCTTTTGTCGTAACATACCTTCATTGTATATTTCTAGAAGTAAGTTAATATATGAGGCAGACTTAACCGTATTCTATGGTATCCTTAATTTCATATGATGGATGCCTTCAAGATAGTCACCAAACCTTGAGTTATTTAGTCAGAGGACATCATCTATCTAACGCAATGTAAAGTTAAATGATATTGCTAGCTTCTTTTCATTCTTTCTCAGAGTTTCCTGTATGAGGTATGCATCCTATGATTAAAGGAACAGGTCGGCAAGTAGAGGAGCTGATAGTACCCGTAGGAATGTCGATTTTATTTTTTTTAAATACATCCTTCTCACGTAAAAATATACTGTCAATAAATAAAAATCTAGCATCTTGAAAATGTTAGTTTCAGATAATGTTTTATCTTATTTAGTTTTTTTTCTAAGTATGAGTTATCCCTTCAAAACAAGATATTTGCAACTACGATGGACATTCTTTTAATGAAACAAAGTAGTGCAAATTTTTTCAATCTGTCTTTAAGTTTACATGAGGAATATTAGCGTAAATGTTAGAAAATACAAATGTTTTCATACCTTTGCGAGAGGAAATTGTATGTAATCTAACAGATCTTTGGATTTATTTTAGTATCCGCATGTGATTAAAAACTCCCTTAGAGTAGATAGGTTTACAGTAACTATGAAGCTCGGCTTTAATTGCCGATAAAATTGATGATAATGATTTGGTAAGAGGTTTTGTGGAGCATTATACCGTTGTTTGTTTGGCACTTGTGTAAAATTGTATCCGGTACAATGTAGGAAAATCAAGTTGTTCATATTTGGTTGAAATTAGAAGAAAATAACGAATAACCCTATGACTGTTCGGGATATCCTCTTTTGAGAGTATATGTTGAGTTTCCAATTGAATTATTATACCTAATTCCTAATTCCTATCCAAATGTTATCCAACGTTTCATAAAGCTGTTGAAGGCATTTCTTTTTATGCAAATTTGGTAATCTATATTATTAAGTAAATATTGTATCGATGGACGTCTCTTTTAAAAATGAATTTGTATCCGAAAGGCAATGGTAGGTTTGAGCGCTCACAAACATGTTCAACCCCGCCACACTGTTTATGTGCCTGTCCCAAGTCGGGAGCCTGTAGTTCAGTGATTATCGATGGTTCATGCCTGTCATATTTATTTTTGTAAATTGTTTTCTTATAAATTAGGCCGTTAGTTTTCGCAATTGAATTGTTGCATATTTTTCATGCCGGGACATGTTATAGCTGACTATACGGCATGGGTTTTTTTTCATTGTTGAGGGCCGTACGGTTGCCTATATTTCTTACATACACTTCATTTGAACTTCGGTGATTACAGTTGTCTAATTTGCAATTATACCACATCTCCTTATTTTTATATCTTAAATTAAAAGTTCTTTATTATTTTTTAATTTTGGTTAAGAATGTCCTTCTTTTACAAGTTTTAGATACAAATTTGTTTGGCCTACCTCTTTTTTTAAACCGGAAGGAATCAGCGAAAATCTTTAAGAAACACTGTTCTTCGACAACAAGTAACTCTTTAAAAATGCAAAAAGAAATGATTTTTTTCTATTTACTATACAGTTATAGCAGTCAATTTATTGATTAATTACAGAAGAAGCGCGAAAAATCCTCCAACCATACGCGACTTATGATTTGTTATCAATTAACCAAAAATGACAAGTAACACCGTTTATCTAGTGCTCTTTTCGAACCATAAAAATGAAGATGTGGTATAATTGCCATGAGACAACTCTCTACCAGAGACCTAATGAAAAATGTAAAGCAATCTAAACGAGAAAACTATCTGCATCAGTTATACATAAAACTATAAACGAAAAACAAATTGATATAAAGCAACAGACGACAACATCTGAATTGCATGCTCCTGACTTGCTACAGACACATACAGAATGTGGTGGGATACACATGTTTGCTGGCGCCAAACCCTCCTTAAACCTTGGACAGTGGTGTAACACTATACCAAGTCAGGAATATGACAGTTGTATTCGATTCGTATTGTTGGGTGATAAAGTCTAACGTTTTATTTTGTCAGTATCATGGACTTCCCCTTTTTTTAATTTACCTAGGAGTTCGGTATTTTTGTTACAAACATAAGACAACTATAAAATCAGTTGAAAAGGGTTTAACTCATCAGATCGATACAAAACACAAAAAAACCCTAACAAAAACACAAAAGACACAAAGTACAGATCTGAGAAAACTCACAGTTACTGAAAGCTATTTCAAAGCCATATAAACAAATGATGCATCTAAGACTAAAATATCAATCAGTACATATTCAACGTCCAATTAATTTAGTGTAAAGACGTTATTAACAGTCAGAGAAAAACATGACCTTTTGCAACGCCGAAATATAGGTATCGACAGCTTGTAGGACCGTGAAAGTACATATGTGTATAACAATAATATTTAGTTTGGTTTTAATTTATTTTTGTGCGTTTGGTCATAAACTATGATTTATAACAGTACAGAAACAGGTCTGCTATTAAAGGGACGCAATTGGTGCCTATAGGAATACCTACAACCTGTCGATAAACTTCATTACCGAAACGTACTTAACAGTTGTCAGGGAGAAAATGTACAGTTTTAATCATCGCATCACACCTCCAGTTAGTAAATCTAGCATGTTTACCTTTCTCATTAGAGAGAAGGCTGTGTATGAGTTTCAGCAAATACATTTTTTTTTCAAACGACCATTTAATTACATAGGAAAACGTTTGTTTGATAAGATTGTGTGGACGTTTAGTGTAAAGAAATGCAAAGACAAAATTGAAAATGACCATTAAAGAATTTTTTATTGTCCAAAAAAGTTAATTCCACTATTTTAAAGTGTTTTATTACAAGAGTTATGTTGGCAAGTATGTGATAAAGTTTTATACTAAGTTCTTTGATAGTAGCTTAGTAACTAGTTAAAAGCACTTAAAAATTAGTTGTAGAACTATTGGCAGAAATAAAACTAAGTTTTTCGTGTTTTTTGTGTAGTTTAGGTAACCAATACATAGTAGGAACCTTCAAATATTCAGAGGAGGCCTTAAGCTGAGACGTGGCAATCATATATCATTGTTATATGTCTGAGTTTTCCGATTTACGGCTTAATTAAACAATATGTTTTTATTTCAATCAATTCTTTTATAATATGGCATTCTGAAATGAAAAGAAAGAAAGAAATTATGTTTATAAAGATAAAGGTTAAGATCACTTTTATATTTACCAGTGGCTTTTATTAACTGAATGATATTTGGCTTACACGTACCAAGCACATTCTTATTATATCATCGTGGTAAAAAGGTCAATTCATTCAAATGAAAAAAATGATTAAAACTACAGAAATACATATAATAACAAAAACAAAATGCCAAGATTGAAAATGACTACAGCATAATGCATTTATTTGTTAAATAACTGAATTATAAATTTCTGGATTCCCCTTTAATCCAACGTTAGGTTCCACTTGAATCTTTAGATCCAACGCTGACTAAATAGTTTGGGCTACATATGTTTGGCCCTTTTGAATAAACAGCTGCACGTGTCTTTGTTTTCTCGTAAATACCGACTGTTGTCTCTTTGTGTTCCTGGTGGAAAAAAAGGAACACTAGTTAAAGAAAAAAAGAAGGCGTCAGATGTTCATATCAAAATTACTTTCAAGTGAAGTAGATTTTACATGATAATTATACCATATATTTATTTGAGTTCTAACAACAAATTTGATGTAAGTATCTAGCAGTGTGTTCTTTAAAAAGGTTCCTGTACAATTTGAATTGGAATTATCGTTCGCATGCAAAGGAGACGGAATGATAATGTTGCTTTTTAGTCCCTTTTGCAAAACAATATGTATAATACTTTATTACGTATTTGTCAACTTTTACGATAAAGGCGTGAACAACGCGATTTTGACTCCTTGTTATAATTGAACGATTGCGGTCGTGAAAAAAGCCCTAAACACGATTTTGTGGAAATCTACACGAACAATGTGTTCGTTCCCGGATTTGATCTTTTCGCAAGGGAGACAATCGTGATCCGCGATAATCATCAATCAAAATCGGTATTTTCTTTGATCATGCTTACATCTCCTGATTAACGTAGGCATTGTAAACAAGCAACTTCAATATTGGAACTTGCAAGGAATAAATAACAAACTATTTAAATGTAAAAAAATACTTATCGAAATTATATTCAATAGTTGTCTATTGTCATACCTTAATGTTTGGTGTCCTCTAGAAAAATTTGATATAGAGGCAGATCTTTGACTATATTTGTTAGATAAGTACAATTTTATAGGTGTATTTTTATTTTGTTGTTTGGTTGCTATTGCAATGGTGTATACCTTACATTTCCTTTATTCGTGTAAAATATAATGTTAAATAGTAAGCAATTAATAACAACATTCAAAAAGGTATGAAAACAGATTTAATGTAAATGCTTATAAGACAACAATCCTACACTAAAACAGGAGAGACATTGTCTGCATCAAAGCGTGTATAGCAAATGTCAAGCTTATAATAATAAGTTTTAGACAAGTTTTTAATAATGGTTCTTCAGAAAGCACTGTTGAATTAGCATAGAAGCTGAACGTTTGTAAACATATTCTCAAGTTAAAATTGAATATATAAGAAGAAAGGTAACTCTATTTGATCTGCGGAAAATGTTGGTAGTTTTAAACAAGTTTTTATAATGGTATTTAGAAAGCGTTGTTGAATTAGTATAGAAGTTTCGTTTGTTAAAATAATATTCGCAAGTTTTGTTTTATATAAAAATGTAGTATACTAAAAGAAGAGTAACTCTATTTGCGTTGTGGAAAATATTATTTTAATGTTTTCAGATTTTGATATTGGTATCTAATCAACTATACTTAAAAAAAGAAATTCAAATTAACTCAGACTGCTAAACAGAAAATAATCTTTAATCATGAAGCAGGTTAGGCGACCGCAGAATCGTGATATAGATATAGTTCGCGACCAAGTGTATTTTTTCAAAAAATACGAGATGGGTAACTTGCGTTATATAAGTGTATAAAAGTCATTTTTTTAAGAGACACGCGCATGTTGGAGGCAGCTATATATCACCGTGTGACCTTCAACAATGAACAAAACCCATACCGTTTAGTAAGCTACAAAAGCCTCCGACATGACAAAATGTAATCCAAACAATTCAAAAGAGAAAACAATGGTCTGTCTATTGCATGTGCTACTTATATTTGTGGATTTCGTTGGTAAAGGTTAACCACGGAATTTTTGTAGTCATCATAATATACATACGCTCGTTAGCAGAAATTTGCAAAAACCATGAAATCAAGTATCTACGAAAATAAATGGTACCAACGAAAAATGAATAAATCCGCAATAATAAAAAAAAAAAACGAAAGTTGTCCTTCAATTTTTATAAATATTTGATGTATACTGTGATTCATTCACAAATGTGCATCATACTTCCGTCTCAGTTTTAAGTTTTTGAAATATTGTTCTTAAAGTTATGCGCCTTTATTATAAATATCTAAAGAAAACTAAAAATTAGGTTAAACAAACCCCATCGAAACCCGAGGATGAACCCTAGTACTCCAGAAGGCAAGCAGGCCCTGGTACAGTAGTGCTATCCGCGGAGCTTGTGAATTGATGATATATGTCAATCACTTCCTTACCTTGTTAGAGCAGTTTATAATTATAGAGCTTGCCCACGGTAGGTATAGTGTCCGGCTGGGATCGTGGTTTTTTGAGTGATTTTAACGGTTTTTTCGAGTGTGACCACTTTTTTTCGAGTGAATATGATCAAAAATGTAAACAAACAGACTTCCTTTCGGGCAAAACGTGAAAAAAGATGCTAGAACCTTATATACAAGATCATGTAAGGTAAATCAGTATTTTTCATAAAAAGATATTACCAGCCCTAAATTATTTTGTTCTAAAAACGTTTAATATAGCCTTACAATGCTTTATTCCAAAATATAGTTTAAAGCCATTTTCATACACATACCAATGCAAATGTCAACGAAAATGTGCACATGGAATCTATGTATACTTGGATATACAGACACTTTACAAAAATTCTTGTTTTTGCATTGAAAAGGACATTTTGGAGAGTAAATTCATTTCTATATGTCCCGGTGTTTTTTCGAGAGCAGTCTGTGTTTTTTCGAGTGTGTCCTTGTTTTATCGAGTGAAAAAACAAAATTCCTATGGCTTAAAATGTAATATGTCAATGCATTTACGTTTAAAAAAACAATAAAGAGGTTCAAATAAAGTACTTTTCAAAGCACGAAACAATGCATTAAACCAGTTTGATAATGCTGTATTAACACGTATATTTCATAAAAAGTCATCCTTCATTTGCATTCAGAAATCTTCATGTTAGTGTACCGATATGGTTTTCAAACAGTAAATATTTAGTGATGTAAACAATCTTTATGTGATTTAAGACATGTTGGACTGAGACGTACGTACACATAGTGCGTAAAGCGGGTAAATGTGGTGTTTTCCTTAATGTTTCATTTACTATTTGTCTTGATGGAAATATTAGCTATCTTGGTGTAATCAGGAGTACTAGTGTACAGAATTTTACACCGGCGTTGAAAACATATACATCCTGAGGCGCAGCCGAAATTCGTATGCATATTCAACACCGGTGTAAAATTCCGTAGACCCCTAACTGCACCGAGATAACGAATTTATTTCTTATTTAGCGTTCGTTTACTTTTTTTATTTCCGAGAATAAAATTGAAAAAAAAAATCTTATGACACGCTTTCACTACACATTTTTCAACACCGACGTTGCTGTGCATTTTTCAAATAATATCTATTTAATTTATTTTTATTTGTGGAAAATTTGATTATTTGGGGAATATTGGAGAATACTTTTTTTTCTTCACTTGGATTTTTTTTTTTTGGCAAAAAATTTCAAAATTTTACTTTTTAATCTAAAATCTTTTTATTATTATTAATATTTTTTCCAAAATTTTAATTTTCATAATTTTGACAAACATTTTCTTTTTTGGAAATTTTGGCATATTTTTTTTTATCCCCTTGCGAACTAGGGTGGGTGTTATTTAATATATATTTTTGAGGTGAACGCATATTATATACACATTTATTCTTTTTTTATTAATATTATATCCAAAGGATCGTATTAAAGCTTACAGATCATTTATTTCGTTGTTTATTGAATACATTGGACAAGTCCCTGAGTTTATCATCAGCTCAGTAGTCAGTACATGATTTATAACAAACCTTTCTAAAATTATTTACCTCCAAGGGGGACAGGGAAAGAGAAATATGGTCACTTAAGTCCTCTTCCGACCGACCCTTGTCAACGTGGGACGTCCGTTTTGCTGTATGGGATGTTCAAGAACGCAGCCACGTCCGGTCACAATGGGGCGTGTAGAAAGAGTGCTACGCTCGTTGCACGTTGACAACCCTTGCAACAGCTCTTTGAAGGGTCCGTATACGCAGGTTCTGTTACAGGACCTACTTATTGGATTTATTGTTAATTTGTTCTCGTCCTGAATATGAACGACACATTTGCCTCTGGACGTTAAGCAACCAACAATGAATCATTTAGAAATTGTCCGTTTATAAATTTTAAAAATTATAAAGAGGTTAAGGTTTCAACTCCATCAGGCAAATTTGACCTTAGATGGATTTGGCTATTTTTTTTAGGTCCTTTTGGTCATATGCATAAAATTGTAAAGTGTTGTTTTCATTTTTTATTAGGTATACTATTCAATGTTATTGTAATTTATTAATTTGTATTTTAGGGGGGGGGGGGGGGTCCTCTTTTAGTACAATATTTGGGTTTATATTGAATTTTTCTGATTGTTTACTCCTTTTCCTTCGTTTTCTTTGACTGTAAAAACAAAGGTAGCATGCAATGAAATTTAAAAAAATATGAGTCCCCGTACTCGGTTCTTAAGACCGTTTTAAAACGGACCCATTGATTTCTTATATATCGTAATACTGCTAGGTTATAGTAAAATGTTTTCAGAACAGAAAGGTTATTAATAAATTTTATCAACATTGTAATATGGTTTTTTTGTGAAATATTGGGAATATATAATATTGTCCTTCACTTAATTACAGTTGTAAACTAGAAAAAGTCAGTTTTTAAGGTCAAGAATGCCTTATTTCTTATTCACATTTTCTTCAAAAAACCCGGACCATTTATTAAAAAACCCGGACGTTTTAACTGTTGCTCTCAAAAAAACACGGACAATGCAAAACACTAAACTTTAGGTTAAATACAACGAATTGTGCGTCTTCTGTGCTCAAAACATGTATAGTAGTCAAAATAAAATGGACAGTCATGAATAAAACTTTTATAATTGCGAAATAGCAGTTAATTGACCTGATCGCACGTTTTATCACTCGAAAAAAACCCGATCTACACTCGAAAAAAGTGGACCAATTACTCGAAAAACCACGATCTCCGGCGGACTCTATACCTACCGTGTTGCCTCTGTTTGTAAAATTTCCATACTCAAACAAGGCGTATGTCGTATTATTTGAGATACATGAACGCCCTTTGCACGTGGTTTGTTACTACTCAAAAATGTGAGTTTCACAATACGGTTCTTAAAATAAATCTTAGATTGAATGAAATAGATTTATTCCCATGTGCTTTATTACTTCTGAAGTTAAAAAAAGATAAAAACAATACCGGTCTGGACCTGTCTCGCTGCATGCAATTGATTGAGGAATATGAATTCTGAACCATAACTGGTTATACCTTTTCATTGAAGCCAAGACAACTTTGAAGACAATTTTCATTGTACAATGAGTGTTGTAAATTTTCAAACTATCGGGAAATAGGAAGTGGCTGCACGGCAGATGCAAAAATTGCCTACACAATATAACCCAATGTTATGAAGCTAGATTAATTATATAAGCATTCCCTTCTACAGAAGCCAGGAAAAACCAAAAAGAACAGACGGACGGACGGAGTAAAGTGGTTACTAGACCTGCGTTCGAGTTGGCGACGGAAGTAAAAAAACATAGTGGTTACAATCTGGGGTATTGTAATTTGTTTTCGTTCTGATAATTGTAAAATACAGGCAAACTGGATCATGTTAATCCACAAGAAACTATTTTCTATTTTTCTATTTATATTTGCTGGGACATAATACATATATTACCCAGATGAGAGTTTGTAAATATTATTATAGAAAATTGAGGAAGTCCCAAAACTACATTTTAAGAGATCGTCAGGAAAACCCTAGTTTCGTGTAATAAAAATTTGAGAAATTCATAATGATACATGACATTTTAAAACATGGAATATAAATCTACTTCCTCTAGCGTGTACTATATTGACCTAAATCACAATTTTTTATATACAAATTAGTTGTGTTATGTTCAAAATGATATCCATTTGATAATAGTAGTTTGTCTATGATGAGTTTATTGTAAAAGATTAATAAAAATAAATGCAAAGCAAATTATGCTTATATAGTCAAACAGTTTCTTAACTTGTGTAAAACAAACAATCTCAATTTAGAATGAAAACATTTTCTTTATATGGCATTCTTACGCGCATTTTATTATGACCGGACGAAAAGCATGTCAATTATTGGGACTACCATCTTTTGGACTTTAATAATTTTTCTACTAATCCGATAACAGACTACGTTTCTAAGACAGTTTTTAGCTGATTATCTTAAAAATGGACAATAATTGCTCATTTCATAGTTCCATGTGTTTTTATTATCATGTTTTATATACTTCTTAAAAATATTTATATTCAGTTTTCTCCGGGTGTATAATTTTATTATATATATATATTATATTTTTTTTTTTCAATTTTAAGATGCAGTTCCACGAGTTTTGAATGCATACAACATTTCATAAAAACAATCGAAATACATCGAAATTACGGATACATGTACTCATATACATGTATGTAGTTCCTTTTTAACAAAAATCATTCCCAGTCTTTTTAAAATTTGAAGACATGATCGTCTTCTATTTTGCATATGAAAAGTAACATCTGTTGTATTTAACAGAATAAGTACATTCCCGTTGTCCATTTAATCTTTCTTTGAGCGGTGAATTCTAATATCTATAGAAGTACTTATGAATGTGGGACAAAATTTACCATCGAGCAGGGCTACGCACCAACCAACGAGACTAAACAAGAATATATCTATGAACAACTAGACCTAGTGTGGAAAAAGGTTCCTTTCACATACATGTATACGTCGTATAAATCTTGATGCGTTACATGAATGCTACAATAGGCCAAGACAATGATAATAGGGTAAGTGTTATTCAAAAGCACACTGCTACAGGAGAACTGAATGAAAATGGAGAATAACTAATAGACTTCTGTAAAATCAATGAATTCGTGATAGGTCGTTCTATATATCCACACAAACATATTTCCAACGTGACAGGAGAGGTGGCAGGACAAACAATTTGAATATGGAGAAGTTCGTTACAGGATGTGAGGGGCTGATGTTGGCTCAGACTACCATTTTGTAATAGCAAAGGTCAACGTCGAACTAGCAAAGGAGAAGAAGATACCTTTAACTTAAAATATACGGTGTTGAGAAGTTTAGAGACAATGGACAAAAGCAGAATTCAAATTGAGCTTAGAGATATTTTTGAAGCAGTGGATAGATAAACTTATCATGAATACCAGGATTGAAATGTTGTACGCCAGATGCGCGTTTCGTTTACAATAGACTCATCAGTGACGTTCGAATCAAATTAGTTAAAAAGGCCAAATAAAGTTTCGTTGGTATAAGATTGTCCACGATGTTTTGTCTTCAACTAAATAAAAATATATATGTGGGCTCCTAGGCAGAATTTGTTAAAACAACGAAATCAAGTATCTACGGAAAATAATTTTTGGTACCAATCCACAATAGTGAAAAAAATAAAAAATTGGCCCATCAGTTTTTATAAATATTCGATGAATACTATTATTTATTGCAAAGGTGTTTCATACTTCCGTTTCAGTTTTGAGTTGCATGGGAAACATTTTACAAGTAATACGCCTGTATAATAAATATATAAAGAAAACAAAAATTAGGTAATACAAACCCCATTGTAACCCGGCGTTGACTTCCGAGTTCTCCAGAAAGGCAAAAAGGCTTTGTTGCATTAGTGGCACCCATGGAGCTAATCTTGTGAATTGATGATATATGTCAATTAATTCTTAACTTTGTTGGAACCATTTATAACTACAGAGCATAGCTATGTTAGTACAATTTCCTTAATGAAAACGTGCTCTTGTATGTCGTTTTATTTGAGAAACATGAACGTGATTGGCTGGGGCAGATGTTTTGTTACAACTAAAGAACGGGAATTTCAAAATACGGTAACTGAAATCATCGCATTAGATAATGATTCTAGTTTTAATTCAAACTTAAGTTACGGGAAAAAACAATACCTGGTCTGGACTTGTGTCTCTGCGTGCAATTGATCGAGGAACATATATACTGAAGCATAACTAATCATTCACTTTCATTGAATCCAAGAAAATTTTGAAGACAATTTTCTATGTACAATGTCGGAGTGTTGTAAAATTTCATAGAAGCTAGGAAACAATTGACGAAAGTTTTCTAATCAACGTCTTTTGGTCGGACGGACGGAAGGAAGGACAGACAGACGAAAGGAGTGAATTTGTTACTAGATATTCTCTCGCCGTTTGTGACGCAAGAGAAAAATCTGCTACAATGTGGGATATTGTAATTTGTTCTCGTTCCAATAATTGTAAAATACAGACCAACTGGATGTTAATCCACAATAAACTAACTAATTTTCTATTTTTCTGTTTATACTTGCCGGGACATAATATATGTAAATTACCCAGATATGTGTTTGCAAATATTAATAAATAAAATTAAGGAAGTCCCAAAACTACATTTATAGAGATAGTCACGAAAAACCTTGTTTCATGTAATCACAATTTGTGATATTCATTATGATACATTATACATGACATTTAATTCAAAGCATGAAACATAGCGTGCACTAAATTGATCTAAATCACATTTTTTTTATATTAAGAGTATTTGAGCTTTGTTCAAATTTATAAACATTTGTTTGATTTAGTTAAGTTTGTACCAGATAAATGAAAAACACAGGAAATATGTGTAATGATCAGATTTAATTATACTATGACAGTTATTTCATTTGTGTCAGGCGACCAATCGCAATTTAAAGTGAAAATATTTTCTTTTTATGTCATATTGTTTTCGCACATGCTGTATATCTTTTTATCTTTATCCTGCAATCGACCTTTCTACTATACAAAAACAGTTTATAGTCCCCTCCCCCCTTCAATTTTCAGATGCAGCTCTACGGGTTTAAAATGTATACAAAATTTCCTAAAATGTCTAAATATATATAAATTATGTGTACATGTACTTCACCTTTTAAATGGTGACTTTTTATCGAAATTGTAAGGATCCACGAAACAAGAATAATTCAGTGGACACTCGATTATAGGATCGGACTCATAATATAATGAATTGAGGACTCCCATACGTTTCAAATCTGAAGAAAAACCCATGATTCCTTTTTAACAAAAATATTCTAAAAATATTATTTAAAAAATTAAATTGTAACTGTTCTTTAAGTAGTAAATTTTTATGTCTAAATAACTGATTTTGAATTGGATACGGGGCAACATTTTACCATTGCACCAAACAACTAAGTTGAACAAGTTTGACGATACAAAAAGGCAAATGCAACTGCTGAAGTACGAATGTGATATAACATATGGCACATGACAACGATACGATTTTGTCTATAATGTCTTGGGTTATAGTCTAAATTAGTCTGTACGCCAAAATAAGTGTCGAGATACCATATGCAGTATTGATAAAAGAAAATCATAACTTTTAGCCTGTTCAGCATAAACCATCCCTTTGGTGACATGAGTCGGCTTTCGCATTACATATTATGAAAAGCAGTAGACGATCACCCTGTCGACGCTACCGTTGGTTGATTGTTGCTTGCTCAACGTCCAGTGGTAATTATTTCATCCATATTCAGGACGACAAAAGTTTAGTGAGAGCTAGATGAGAGGCGGGATATTTGAACTGTCACTAGAAATTATGGTCTATTGGATAAAACAAACTTTGCCTTGCAACAGGCTACCTCAGAGAGATATTGCAAGATGTCCATTACGGGCAGAGAGCAATATTGCGGAAAGCAATACGTCTGATTAGCTGTGAAGGATGTATAAATACGCAGTCATGTCCGGTAGGATTTGGACGTTAATTACGATTCATCGAATTGTGTCAGATCTATGTTCTTTGCACGCGTTGTAGACGCCTTGCAACACATCTCTGGGGGGATCGAAGATTTTTTGTTTCAAGGCAACATTTCTGCTTTAATTCAACATACCCTAATGTCTAGTGGCAGCTCAAATTACCAGCCCTTCATACCGGACCAAACTATTATGTTAATTGTTACAACATTCTCGTCCTGAATGAGCATGAAAAAATTGTTCGTGAATCCGAAGGGCATTTTGCAAAAGTAAGACAATGCCAAGAACTCAAAGAAAGACGGACAACACCATGGACAATAGAAAAAAATAGAAAAGGATAAACAGCAGTCAACCAAATTCAATTCTAATCGTTTATATTTTAAAAATGAATATTCAAACAGCCGTCCATATGGTTCATGTAGTAAAAACTGAATAAAAGACAGACAAATGAAACTAGTAGAGAAAGATATTGCCACCCTTTAAAACGGTTTTTGTTGATAACAGTTGAGTTATGTGTCAGTCTGTTAATCGTTACAGCTTTCTCTACAGTCTGTACGATGCGAGCATAAAAGAAAGATGAAAGATACCAAAGGGACATTCACACTCATAAGTCGAAAATAATCTGACAACGCCATGGCTAAACAAGAAAAATACCAAAAGACAAACAAATGTATACAAAACACAACATAAAAAACTAAAGACAGAGCGACACGAGCCCCACCAAATTTTTTTTTATATATAACAATTCCCTTATTTTCTAATATGATGACTACAAATCTTTTTGCTGCTATGATATCTGTTGGTTACTATTCCCTTATCAGTACCAAAACTAACTAAAACATACGAAATTTTTTGTTGTTACGTTTCAGGATAGAGTTACCAATAAGTGGTTTATATATTGTATCACATTTTTATGCTGCACTTCTTAAAAACACCAAAGTTTGACTGGTCACTTGAACTTCACTCATCCGGCAGTTAAACCAATACTAGACAGGGGTAGCCTTTTGGCTGGGTGGATGTATAAATACACAGTCACGTTCCGTATAAATGGCATGAGTAATAAACCAATGCCTCGTGTGAGGTGAATGTCACATATCAATAACTATAGTCCATATGAAGCAAATTGTAATGCTAATGTTTTGTCACAGATCATCTTTTCTTTTTTCAGCGACAGTCTATATTTCCATACCTTCATTCGATCGACCCACTTTGAAGAACCTACCTATTGTATAGATTGTTGGTTTGTTCTCATCCTGAATATAACTGAAATATTTGCCTCATGATGTTAAGCAAACAACAATCAATCTTAATAACCAAAAAAACCAGCACTTCTGTGTTGACATGAATTATCATAATTATAAATTAACTGTTAACAAAACTTTGAATTTTTTAAATACTAAGGATTGTCTACCCTATGATTAGATTACTTTAGCTGTATTTGACAAAACCTTTCGGAATTTTAGGTACTCAATGTTCTTCAACTTTGTATTTTATTTGGCCTTTTCAACTTTTTTTATTCGAGTCTCACTTACGAAACGCGCTTCTGCCGTAAAAACTTTTTAAGCCTGGTATCTATGATGAGTTTATTTAAAACTAAAATTCTGTATTGGAAGATGCACGTTTGGGCTAATTGGTTTAACAATTGGGCCATAAAGGTATCATAAAGTATTTTTATTTTAAATTAATTGTCGAAGTATAATATATGACTTTACATTTATAACATATTCATGTTTTATGCACCCTTTTCGTTTGCCAGACAATATCTGCTCCCTACTCGGCACAGTGAGGGGGGAGTAGGATTTTGAGCAAGATGAATCTAAACAGCACTAAATGACCTTTTTTAAAACTATGTACAACGTGCAGGTATTAAACAGCTAGGTAAAAATATAAAAAGTTCATCCAATTGATTGTTCTAAAAGATCGGTTATTGTTTCCAGTTTAAAGCTAAAAAAAACTCTCAACTGTAAACTCGTTTCAATTAAATGGTGT
Organism: Mytilus californianus; assembly: GCF_021869535.1. Taxonomy (NCBI): domain Eukaryota; kingdom Metazoa; phylum Mollusca; class Bivalvia; order Mytilida; family Mytilidae; genus Mytilus; species Mytilus californianus. The sequence goes on along the minus strand of NW_026262690.1, from coordinate 118,061,175 downwards.
AAATAGTTATCAAAGGTACCAGGATTATAATTTGATACGCCAGACGCGCGTTTCGTCTACATAAGACTCATCAGTGACGCTCCGTTCAAAATAGTTATAAAGCCAAACAAGTACAAAGTTGAAGAGCATTGAGGACCCAAAATTCCAAAAAGTTGTGCCGAATACGGCTAGGGTAATCTATTCCTGGGATAAAAAAAAATCCTTAGTTTTTCGAAAAATTCAAAGTTTTGTAACAGGAAATCTATAAAAAAAAAAAGACCATATAATTGATATTCATGTCAACACCGAAGTGCTGACTACTGGGCTGGTGATACCCTCGGGGACGAAACGTCCTCCAGCAGTGGCATCGGACCAGTGGTGTAAATAGTTATCAAAGGTACCAGGATTATAATTTAGTACGCCAGACGCGCGTTTCTTCTACATAAGACTCATCAGTGACGCTCAGATCAAAATAGTTATAAAGCCAAACAAGTACAAAGTTGAAGAGCATTGAGGACCCAAAATTCCAAAAAGTTGTGCCAAATACGGCTAGGGTAATCTATTCCTGGGATAAGAAAATCCTTAGTTTTTAGTCAAACTTCAATTTGTTTCTTTTTCAAACTAGCTTGCTTTTCTAATGACCGGATTTTTATGCAGGTTGTATTTTTTAAATTATTGTTCAGTGATTATATATTTGATATCAAATACTAGAATTGATATAGATAAATTTTATCTGTAATTTACCTCTACAGTTATAATTAGTCAAATTTAATTACTAATAGCTCAAATGTAAACTTAACTTGACCCAAAAATGTTTAGCCCAAAAGATACAGTAGCCACGCATATTATTTAATCCAAATATCTTGCGCCCTTTTTCAGTATCTACAGATTTTCAGGCGACATATTCCCTCTAAATAATCCAGATTTTTTTTCAAATTTACCGAAATTATTTACCATTGTGAGCTGATACTTACTAAATCCATTGTTACGGAATATTAGTCACAAGAAATAGCTATACTTTGTCCTTTCTACAGTCCTAACCCCCTTTCCTCGTTAAGAGTTTCAGTCAGACGGTTTTTCATTAGAAACGCGGATGATGTCTGGTGCTTCTGGTGGAGCTGGAACTGTTTATCGTCTTTAATTTCTGTGTCGTGTTTTGTTGACGTATTTGAGTTTTTTTCGTCCATTTTCTTTTGGTCTTGTATGTTGGTTTTTTTTCGACTTGTGATTTAAGATTGTACCCTTTTCGTCCTCTTGTTTTATTTGTTACTTGACAGTGTTGATAAGCCATTTATTGACCTAAATGTTTTTATGTATATTAATGCGAGAAAAAAACGAATAAAAATCAAATTTCTCTCAAGTACCAAGCATTATGTTTTTCCAGTTTGCACATATATAACTACTCGCGTATTTATACATCCTTTGATTTCAAATGTGTTGGTTTCAGTGTTCTTGATGAAAGTATATCAAGAAAAGCTCTCCGGACGCACCACATTTATATTTCTAGTGTTATTTTCATCTTTATAGACACATATTTTATGTGTGTAACCTTTTTATAATACTAGAGTGTTTTCCATTGAATTTGCTTTTCTTCACTAGGTTTAAACAGATTAACCATTATCTATTGACTATTCCTGAGGAACCGTGTTTATCTCTGCATGGGTTTTGGTGGTGTTCGTTTGCCTCAATCTTTAAATTACTGTGTAGTGTTTTGTGGACTGTTGTCTTTTCGTTGTTGTTTTTTTTTTTTTTTTTTGGACATGGTGTTGTCGGTTTTTATTGATCTTTTTGGTTTTTGGTTTCTTCTCCTGCTTTTTTTCTTATCACAATACTTGGTCGTCCTTTGGGTTATATTCTTATAAAACAAGTAGTTTTCTTCACGGATATATCAAACAAAAGTATGCTAATAATTCGGTATTGCTAATAATACTTTTTACCACGTCTTTTTTTTCACACATTTCACCTTTTCCTATGAAATTGAAAGCTGTCGTGAATGATACCTTGATCCACTGTTATAATTTCCGGTAATGCTGTTGCCTCCCTTTGGGTATACGTTCACACTATTGATTAACTAATCTGATCAGACAGTTTTATAATAATCTGGGTATAAAGATTAAGACTTCTGGCTTGAATAGTCGTCATGGCATGAGGTAACACTTTAGGTCATGAAAAGTTCATTTTTATTTACACTAAAAAGTATCCTAAGTCATATTTACATTGTTAAATTTTCTGTTGTAGGTGCCATTAGAAAGGAAACACATTATATTTCAAGTCCCTTTTATTCTTATTTACAATCGCAATACATATAGTTCTTTAATAGTGGCATTGCTCGAACATTTTGTGGCACGTTACTTATAAAAATAGAAAAAATTAGTCTCGCTCTGCCTTTTTTTAGTTCCGAAACAAGTTTTCGATCAGTATCATTACGGTCAAAATTTAAATTTACGGCTCTTCCTCCAAATGTGAATGCGCTGTACCAATTACAAAAGATGACTGTCACTTTTTCTAATATTTGCTTCAGCACAGGTTGAAGTTTTCATTCCAGTGTGAACATTTTCTTCTTTTTTTTCTCTCGACTTTTTTAATTTTAAAATGTGAAAATCGGAAAGAAATGCTATAATGTTCTGTATGCATATTCTAAACAATTTGCAAAATCTTTCAAAAAAATATATTAGTTGATTTTTTTATTCAGCGAGAAAATACCTATAGGTGATGTTTTTCAATTATCCTTGAGTATATAATACGAACATTACTTATGTTCTATCCTACACGGCGAGGAAACTGACATACATGTATAAGTATATTTTTGCTTTAGTGTATACATGTTCAATGTTTTTTTTTTAATAGTGTCTACATTCTTGTCATAGCTTATTCAATATTACTTTTGCATCCGAAATATGCAAATAAGCTCATATACATGAATTCTAACGTCTCTAAACATCTTAATTCATTAACTTTTCATGAATAGTTTTAATGATAGAAAGAACTAACCATGGGACATCTCAGTTTATTCAATTTTCCAGAAAAGAGTTAATACCATAAACTAAATTATGTTAATTTGATATTAAAACAAATGATGGCGAAATAAACAACAATTGCTGTTTGTTTTTGTTTTTTCTTTAGGTAGTATTTTACTTCTAATAATCTGCTGCCTCTCTAGTTGCACATCAGTTTATAATAAAAATAATTTGACCAAAACGTAGGCTGCGACTACCTCAGACAACGATTACCTTAGACAACTTTGGCTGTTCTGATCATCTTCTCCTTTTTTTCTTTGTCTTTTGTGGGGGTATGCATTTTAACGTTAAATGTATTTTCTCACAATCTTTTGAACCCGAATGTACCTAATGAATGTCCTTCCAGAAACACGTTTCGTGTGCTCTGGAATCGGTATCATATATTTTCATCTGATCATACCACTGAAGTACATACTAATCTCAGAAATCTTGTGTCTGCTGTCATAATGAATATAATGTATTTCACATTAATTTATTGTTATAAAGCTACATATGAAGTTCCAAAAAGCTACAATTAAAGTCTTAGTATCATTTTGAAATTTGTTTTTGATTGTCTGTAGTTTAAGCTTTTATATTTTTTAACTAACTATCTGTACTCAAAGCAAGAAAGAATTGGGCAGAATAATAAGTTATCATCACAAAAAACTGGGTAAATGGTACGGACAATTTCCATTTGTCAACTGCTATCAGGAAATCTGAGAAAATAAACAACATGCTACCGACGCATCCAGCAAGTGCTGGAAATGTTTTTGTTCTTTCATAGGCATTTGTCGCTCTCCAAGACATTATAAGAATCAATGTCATATATATCATAACAAGACAAAACATTATAAAACTATCAATGTCTGCTTGCAATGTCACTGCAAGAGCTATATATCCTAGAATGTACAAATTCTGTAATCTGCTTTTGCCACTGGATGGTTCGAAAGCCAAGATATAGAACAAATGCGCAACACCAAAGGCCAGCATACCAGGAATGAAGAGAGTGGTACGAGCCACTAGTAATGCATCTCCCAGACTGGATGTCAGCAATCCAATGAAAATGAATTTCTTATAGTCATTGTCCATCAGTTTATTCAAGTTTCCTTTAACGGTGGACCGCACAAAATATGCCAACGACCATATTGGAAGGATTTTAAAGAATGCCGCTAAGAATGTTATAGGCGGATATCCTATAAAGGGCTGGTATAAGATGAAGTATAACAGAAGTGTCCCATAAAAAGGGTAAAGTGTTGGTTTTGGCAGATATTCTAACAGCTTTGTCTTCATCATATCCATTTCCTGTAAAAAGAATAACAACAAAATTATTACTTTTTGAAATTCCAATATGGTGTATCTGTGTCATAGGTAACAATGACTATGTTTTGCTTCTTTTAATTACTGTGAGCCGGAGCGGGAACTCCTTAACTTAGTTCTTCTTAGGTTGCTGATGGGGTTCATATGCTGCTCCATCTTTAGTTTCCTGTGTACTGTTTTTTGGACTCAAGATTAGTTGTGCGGGATGTATAAATACGCAGCCTCGTCGGGTCAAAAAAGGGGACGTTAAATCCAATGCCTCGTGTAGAGAGAATGCCAAGTTCTCTGTACGATAAGTATCAATGCAACAAATCTTTTAGGGGCCCGTAGATGGTCTGTTGCAAGACTAAATTTTTCCCTATTCAATATACTCTCATTGTCCAGTGGCAGTCCAAATTTTACGCCTTCGTCCTGCATGGTCGATCCCTCTTACAGGATCTTATCTATTGTACTTATTGTTAATTTGTTCCCGTCCTGAACATGCATGAACCACTTGCCACTGGACATTAAGCAAACAGCAATCAATCAGTCAATTTAAAACAAAATCGGTATTTTCATTTCAAATTTTCGCTTTCGGTCAAGTTGTAGAAAGAAAATTTCCACTTATCGATAATTAATGACTCTGATGATGTCTTAAAGTTTAACAAGAGTCATTACAACGGAATAATTTAACTAACCCACTGTTCTCAGTGGGACTCGTGTTGATAAATGTTTAGTTTCTGTAAACTGTGTTGTGGAATGTTGTTTGTCTGTTTTTTTTGTTACGTTTTATTTTGCAATGGTGTTTTTTTTTCACTTCGACTTATGCTTTGAGATTGCCCCTCTTCGCTCCCCTTTTACATTAATCAGGATGACAGTTCAGATTTAAACAAAATTTGCCCATTAAGACATCAGATGGGCAAATTTTGTTTAAATCTGATTAGAACTGACCACGTGGGTTGCAATCATCGCTTACATCTGATAATTTAACCATACTTGTAAGCAGCCAGGGATCAAACGCACTCGACTTTCGTGAACCCTATTCTTTGTGGAGTAATAATGGGTGGGCCATGCAGTCAGATCGTTGGTGGTTCTCGGGGTTGTAACTCCACCTTTAAATGCTCGATTATTTTTATCACGTAAAAATCGAAGAAAGAAAGGACTGAAACTTCCCTTTTCAAATATTTCTGCATAGATTTGCGCCTAGAGTTTTGATTGTTAAAAGTTTGTTACTCTGTATAATTTGGTCATTGTGTTGGTGAACATTTGCTGAAGTCCATGGATACTTTTTACCTATAATTGCTGACTTCCACGTCGATTTGAACTCTGATGGATACCAAATCTTCTTATTTTAATACTTAATCGATTTTTAAGTGTGTCAGCGGAAGTCTGTTGTATACATTTTGCGAAATTATCACTTTATCAATTTCGTAAATTTGAATGATAACAATAAAATTGAGAATGGAAACGGGGAATGTGTCAAAGAGACAACAACCCGACCAAAGAGCAGAAAACGGCCCAAGGCCACCAATGGGTCTTCAACACAGAGAGAAAATGGATACATGTCAACTCGTACACTATTTTGACCAACTCGTACCCAATATTTTTTTAGCATGATTGTGTTTCATTTATTAGGTTATATCTGGGACTATTGTCAATAAATTATGTCACAGGTTATCTGGAATATTTAATTGTTATTTTCATTTTGCAATTGATCTACTGATATGATTTTTCTTAATGTTTTTTTTTAAACATTTTTGTTTTAAATGCAGCATAAGTCTTTAATTGTGAAGTAATTAATTCATTAGTTTTAACCCTTGTTGGTAAACTAAGAATATATAGAACATCATCTCAAGCTTGAACGATCCATGGAATATTGGAAAAGGATATTTCATACTGAATTTTGCGTTGGAGATGTGAGATTTTTCGTGTTAGTGTATATAATCTAATCCTTTTGAAACCATATGTATATATATCGTAAACGCTATAATTATTTAATATGTATGCCAAATAAATTGCCGTTCAAACAATTTCATATTATCAAAAAATTCTAATGACTAATGATTAGCAATGAAAGAAAATAACAAAAATGATGTATATAAATAAAAATAATATATTGGGTTGAGTTGGTAGAAGTACGAGTTGGTAAAAATAGGGTACGAGTTGTTGAAGGTACGAGTAACAACATAAACGGTACCAATTTTTCTGCACCAGATGCGCATTTCGACAATCAATGTCTCTTCAGTGATGCTCGAGGCCAAAATATTTGAAAATCCAAAGCTTATTAAAAATATGAAGAGCTATAAACAAAAAAGGACCAAAAAGTATAGCCAAAGCCGGGCAAGGAATCAGAGCTTTGCATGAGGGAGATACATTCCTTAATTTTAAATAATTTCCAAATTTTGTGACAGCAAATTTTTAATAACATAAAATCCGTATTTTCATGCCAGTACCAACGTACTGGCTACTGGGTTGGTGATACCCTCGGGGACTATCAGTCCACCAGCAGAGGCATCGAATCAGTGGTAGTAATAACATAAACGGTACCAATTTTTCTGCACCAGATGCGCATTTCGACAATCAATTGTGTACCCCGAGAAAATCACGCACCGGGAAGCGGGCAGACTCTTTCATCAACATGTGGGTAAACCTGACCTAACTGATTTTTGGTTTTTTTTTTATGCCAACCTATTCTATTGCTCTCAACATCTCTACATTTCTCTGGATTTCAAAACTTATGACTTATTTAGTTCCTGGAGGCCTCATATACCCGGGGTGACTGCAAGTGGCGTATAATATATTAGTCCCAGATTGCCCTGTCTTGTGAATCAGTGATTTCCATTTGGGAGACTGGTTTTGGCTTTAGAAGCCAACTTGTCCCAAAAATAGACAGTCAGACATCGGAGCAATCTCCGACTTATAAAAGACCATCGAAATGAATTTGATATGGGAGAACTCTAAATGATTAATGTATTAGAAAAGATTGGGATAAACAAATATTTCACCCTAAATAGTGAACCCGGAAATATATCTTTGAGTCTCTACAATATGACATAATATCAATATGTTACATCACTTCATTGAAATATAAACTCATTCTTTGACAAGAGGTAGGCCGATATAGTTGAATAATGACACTTATTGACATAAGTTTCTGAGTGTGACACAATGCCAAACAATTACCATTCATTCGACACAATATATTAAATGCGCATTGTACAAATATAATTAATCGCCGATATTTTTTATGAATGTTTTTAAGTTTTTTTTGTTGAACTACAAAGATATAAATTTCTCCTACCATGTTTCAAGTACGAATATCCTTCATATATTGTGTACAATGGGGTGTGTCACACTCAGACAGACAAAGATAAAATTAATATTTACTCACCTTGAAAATACTATCAGCAAATCTCTGCAGTAAACTTATAAATGTATAGTCATGTGGTTGCAAATAAGGTACAAGCGAGATTTAAATACATTAATAGCTTTACCTTTCACTTTCAAATAAATTTAAAACTAAATCAGTCTTACTCTAGCATTGTTATTAAGTCGACTTTTTACAAAGCTCACATATAATTGCACAATTGCGTATTATAAATATTGAACAGGTGTTTACGTATATTTGGCACTGCTTTATTTTAAACTCAACAAGTATGATCTTTTGATCTTTATACCATTCAAATTTTACAGTCCGTATATAAAATTATTAAATGTACTATGTCATAAATCTCCCAATAAACTAGTAAATATGGATTGTTTCACCTCTTAGTAACGCTGAACATCCTACGGATCATTTTGATAAATCCATCTAACTTTCTCCTTTAAAGGGCGTTCCCCTTGAAAATCTGAATAATAAAGTACTTTAGCTTATTCTGCAATTTTGCTTAATTGTATTTTTTATGCCTACTTAGCTGTTTATGTTCTTTACTTTGAAAGAGATAGTTTTGAAAGACCATACAGTAACCCTTAAAGTTATCTATGCATGAAAATGAACATCAACCCAAAAACACAAAAAAACCAAAGGAAATCTATGGTCAACACTTTTCTAAGCGCCAGATATTCGCTGTCAAAAATAGTTGCAGACGAGGTGAGTTAGTTTTCGCCATTCATTCCCACCTTTAACCGAGTTTTTATCGTTCTTTATTGATTGTCACGTGTTCTATCGTCAATAATCGATTTTCACGTGTTCCATCGAGCTCCATCTCACGAGGCTCGATGTAATACACGTCACGGTCAGTTGCAGACGACATAATATGTTTCAATCGTATACCGTTCTGAACGATTGGATAAGTGCAGTTTCTTTCTAATAAAAAAAATCACTTGTGGGTATATTTTTAAACGTTGTGTTTTCTTGTATATTGTCTAATGTACGTTTACCCCATACCTGAAAATTATATATTGATATTTACGCAGAAGTCTACACCATGTATCAGCATAAATTGCACGTTTAGTAAGCTACTAAACCTTTAAAGGTACACCCGATATCATGATGATGATATTCCATAAGTCGACAGACACAAAATATCAATGGTGATGGTAAACATGGTAAAGGAATTAGAAAATTAATAGTTTTTTTTCAAATATTTTTTTATAAAAACAATACTGATTTGAATTAAAACTACTGTATATCTGGTGAATTCTGAGGGAAGCAGGTTAAATTAGTGCCTATAATTTTTATGTAAATCAATTAAATCTAGAATTTCATCTCTCATCGGTTTCCAACCTTAAATGGATAAACCAGTCAATCAAAAACATTGAAAGTAAATAAAACGATCTGCAGTTTTACTCATTGATTATAATAACAAATAATGTATATTTCTGATGCATTGTTAATGGCTTACCTTGGAATGTCGCTATCAGATACTATCATGACGGCTCCACTGTTCAAGGCTAGTGCAACAATGTCCTTGATTATGACAACTACCTGCACAACGAAGTTACATCAGGAACAAGTATTGATTGTACTGGCAGTGCCTAACTTTCTCAGATTACATGCTATACAAGCTTTACAAAGTAAGCTCATTTGTCAGCAGTTGTCTATATTATTGATTGATATTTTCTACACTACATATAGATCTTAGAAAGATAAGAACGTGAATAAGATAGCACATGGTTTTACTTGTATATATATATCATGCTGTGTTGTCTTTTTAATCAATATGTAGTTATGTCTGTATTGAAATCAGTTAAATAAAGAAACTGAATATTCCTTTAAAACTGCATCCCATCACAGGGGCTTGTCTCGGGGATCATAATTTATATTATATGAAAATATTACATACATGTATTAAACTAACTCTTCAAGTAGTTGACTGGTATGTGAATACTTTTATCGACAGAAGGTCTGTATACAAGATGCCAAAAATGTCAAACATAACGCAAAATATTGTTTTGAAGCTTTCATTTTACTTAGCCTGTAATTATGAATGATGCTAAAAGCCTTAAGATTGATTGATGTTTGCTGATCGAAATCTAGTGGTAAATATACGTGCACATTCAGGACGAGATCAAATTATCAATAACTCTTATTAGTAAATTATTGATGGCCGTTGACATGAAGATTGAGAAATTCGGACTACCACTGAAAACGAAAGTGTGTCGGATAGGGTCAGACATGGTCTTGTAACAGATCTCACTAAGACTTCTTAATGGGCTCTTAAACGTGTATAAAACGTTGCACTTTCCCTACACGATGCATTGGATTGAACTTCCCTATTCCGACCGGACGTGGCTTCGTTTTTTTGGATCAAGCATAACCAAACGGATTTCTCTTTATGGATTTGACAGCCGGGTCGTGGGGATAGAACGGGTGACCATTTCTAAACCCCAATCAATATATTGAGTGCCAAAAAATTGACCGAATGTCAACTCTGTCCCATTGAATTGGAACTTTAGTTTTTGTATATCAGTAAAGTACAAAGATCATCAACAGAAATGTATCTAAAACATCACAGACAGTGCAGACGCATCAGACGGGTGTGCAGATATCTTCTGTGGCTATCAGTCGTTTTTCTTTTTTTGCCATGGCGTTGTCAATATAAAACAGAAGATGTGGTATGATTGCCAATGAGATAACTCTCCACAAGAGACCAAATGACACAGAAATTAACAACTATCAGTTTATTTTCGACTTGTGAGTTTGAAAATCACTTTGGTGTTGCTTCCTTTTTTGATATTGATACACCGATACCGAATGTGTGTCGTTAGAACCGCTTTTCTAAATCAAACTTCATCCGGAAATCTCGTATAATTATAAGGTTTGAAAGCAATATATATGTGTGTAAGTACATAGAACTGTGTACCCGAAAAAGGCCAAATACCAAATACAAATGTGAAGTTGAAAGAAAATATTAATACAAGATTTGCAGAAAGAAAATTTAAGTACAAATAAATATTGAATATATGGGTAAAAGGGTAGAATCTGTTTATCTAATGATATATGCAATGTATCATGAAAAACTCGGGAGAGGATTTGATATCACACGCAACAATGTAATCGACTATGGTGGTTTATGAACTGGTTACCTAACTGGTAGTAGACAGTATCATGCAGTCAGCTTTGGGTTCTTAAACGTGCAAAAGATATATTAAAAAATTCAAACACAATAATAACAAATTTACCATAATATTAAAACTTTGAATGTTATCTACCCTCTATATTTACTACTGTTCCGTATGTACTTTAGCTTCTCGTTTAATAGTGCCTTTTTTCTAAAACAATGTAAGTTATTAATGCAATTTCTTATTTTAGTAAAGAAAAAAATCTTACTTTGTGACAAACCACATTGATTCAACAAACAATCGATATTTCAATCAATACTAAATGTGAAATTCTACTGACGGACTGATAGTTCATCTGGCCGGCAAATAGCAATTTGAGCTGTTGACATCACTTTGCGTCCGTCATTCGTCCGTCTTAGTAAACTTTTTTTTAATCTTCTCTAAAACAACTTTGCCAAACTTGACCTGAATGTTCATTAGGGAATATAGTTTAAAAAGCACATCTGGAGATTTAATCCATTAACAGAAAAAGGTCGCTGTCGCTAATAATAAAACACGGGTAAAAGTTTTGCCTAATATCTCAAAGACTATACTAGTATAGCCGTCTGATCTTTAAATTAAGCGCGATTGTGTCCTGTCCCTATCATTATATTTTGGCTGCCTGGATTCGCATGACGCTGGATGGTGAATTTAGCTGTAGCATAGCAGGAGACGCATACCCTATCAACGAACCCGGTTTCTCTTCTTGTGGGGTTCATGCGGTTGCCCAATGTTTTCACTTGGCTTGTATATTCTGTTGTGTGGTTTCAGAGGGGTTGCGATGGCAAACTGTTTGTAGTATATTATTGCCAAAATTCTAAATTCAAAAGGGCATTACTCCTAGAAAAAAACATTGAATCATAATTTCTGCATAGTATGTCCTAATTATCTACAAAGTTTCATGAAATTCTGTTGTAGGTTTCAGAGAAGTTGCTATGACAAACTGTTGTAGTATTATATTTAGATCAAAATTCTAAGTTCAAAGAGGCATAACTTCCAGAAAAAGAATTGAATCCTAATTTCCTGTCGATATGCACATCTAGGTAGTATGTCCTTATTATCTACACCCCAAGGTAGAATGGGGAATAGAAATATGGTTACTACAGGTCTTCTTCCGACCAGCAGCAAAACCCTTGCCAATGTGGGGCGTTCGTTTGGCTGTGCGGGATAAAAGTACGCAGCCACGTACGGTAAGAATAGGAATGTCAAATTCGATGCCTAGTGTAGAGAGAGTGCCACGCTCTGTGTACGTCAAGATCCCTTGTAACAATTCTTTGAGGGGTCCGTAGTTGGCCTGTTGCAAGGCTAAATTTCTGTCCACATTCAATATACCCTCATTTTCCTGTGGCAGTCTAAATTTCCCCAACCTTCATCCCGAACGGCCTCTATTACAGGACCTTCCTATTGTTTGTATTGTTAATTTGTTCTCGTCCTGAACATGCATGAAATAGTTGCCACTGGACGTTTGGCAACCAACAATCAATCAATCAATCTTATTATCTACAATGTGTGATTTCAAAGGAGTTGTGCATGATGACAAACTGTTGCAGTAGTATATTTAGGCCAAAATTCTAAGTTCAAAGGGGCATAACTTATAAAAAAAAATAGAATCCTAATTTCCTGTCGAAATGCACATCTATATAGTATGTCCTTATTATGTACAAAGTTTCATGAAATTTTGTTATGCCTGTACCAAGTCAGGAATATGACAGTTGTTTTCCATTCGTTTAATGTGTTTGAGCTTTTGATTTTATCGTTTGATAAAGGACTTTCCGTTTTGAATTTTCCTTGAAGTACGGTATTTTTGTTATTTTACTTTTTCAGAGCTGTTGCGATGACAAGAAAAGGATTGACGGACTGACGGACGGGTCAAAAACGTAATACCCAACGCATCCTTGTCGAGTAGGGTATACTAAGCTTCTTCTGTTTGTACTACTTTGATATATAATATAAATAATATATTACTAAATGAAACTGCTATTTCTATTTTTGACAATTATAAGAATTACATTTAAAAAGTGCTTAAAATCTGAAGATAAATAGGACATTTTTTTATTAATACTATTCCCTTTTGTAACTCTTTCTTCTCTAGTGTTAATTTTCCTTCCCTGACGTTCCTTTCGCTCTTTCAACAACTTTTTCCAAGAACATCCCTGTTTTCTACAATAATTTCTTTTGTTTTGGAATTAAAAATAGTCTTATTTTTTCCCTAAAAGCTGATTCACACTTTTGAAAACGGATAAAAAGTAACTGAATAACAAAAATACCGAACTCCATGGAAAATTCAAAACGGAAACGGTCAAAATTAAAAGCTCAAACACATCAAACGAATGGAAAACAACTGTCGTATTTCTGACTTGGTACAGGCATTTCCTTATGTAGAAAATGGTGGATTAAACCTGGTTTTATAGCTAGCTAAACCTCTTACTTGTATGACAGTCGATAATATTGACAACAATGTGTGAACAAAACAAACAGACATAATAGGTAAAAATGTCAAAAATAGGGATACAGCAGTCAAAATTGTGTTATAATCTTAATCACTATAAAAACAAACAAATATGTCATAAAAGAAAAACAAAATGGCATATAGACAAAGCACATAAGCAAAAATGAAAGACAAGATTGCAAAAAATGACCATAGCACAACAACACAATGGCGGGATGTATAAGTACCGAGCCACGCCAAAAGGATATTATCAAAAATGAACTAAACAGGTTAATAATTTACAAAGACAAATAAACGTAATTAAGATGATAAACAACATCAGTACCTAGAATCTATACCTCAAGACCATCATGTATTATTTGTGGAGTTGATGCGGAATATTTATCAACAAGGTCTTGGTATCTTCCGATGAACTTTTTTAGAAAAAGGACGAGACGTTCTTTCACATAACCCTGGTTCATCAACTTTCTGCTCGGACACTGGTGACGTTTTATAAAGTCTGAGTAGCAGCTGCAAGCTCTTGAATACCGAATGAGTTGGGAAATGTATATCCCATATGCAGGTGAAGTTGGGATATTGCTACTAAGGTGATAATTTCAAAATTAAAATCGTCTCGTTTGTCATAGATTCTGATACTGAGATCACGGCTTATGTCAAATTCGACGTATAAGACTAAAAATGAGGTGGAGGAAGCCACGGGGGGTCTCTTCCTATATGAAGGTATATACATATGTGCCGCTGGAATGGGTCCCTTTTTTGATACGTCAAATATATCAATGGGGTGCAATTTTATTGAGGAAATATATCAATAGGTAGAAATTGACCAATTGTGATATTATATTTAGGTACTATTTGAGCTGATAAATATATGAATGGGTTATGATTTCGCTGTGAAATATATGTATAGATAGGGATTTCACAATTATTCAATATATGAATGGGGGGTGTTTTTTAAATCCCAGCTGCACAACTGTACCCAAAATCCCATGTTGCCCTGAGACAAAAACTGGGGGTGATCTCAGGTGCTCCGGAAGGGTAAATTACCTGTTCATAGATTTTACATGACTTTCCATGACCGTGGCTATTCGTCTTTATTAAAAATATCCTTTTGGGTTTTAAGTAATATTTTCATCTCCTGGTTATCTCCCTTGCGTCTCCAACATAAACAATCAGAAGTTGAATATTTGGGAAACATATAAAATTTAGTGACATTATAATGTAGATGGGACTGGCATGCACAAGACCTGATATAAACAATGTCATAGACTTTCCACAAAAAGTATTGTTGCTCGGGAAAAGCGGTGCAGGTACAATGAAAAATTAATATGAGTCATCTTTATAGAGCTACATGTAGGACCCCCCTTTTTATATATATATATATATAGATTTATCCAAAACCAAAGAAGTAAATCTTGAACTTCTTGCTTTTTAACTAACACAATTATTTGTTTTGATTTAAGAATCGCAATGTACAATAAGCTGCAAAAATATATTTAAAAGACATGTACAATAAGCTGCAAACATTTCTTTAAAGCATCCGGTTTTTACCTGGACGGCTGCACACACCTTATTAAGCTCATTTGTTTAGCGAAATATTGCATGAATATACAAAATATAAAAACTATTTTTATAACACTCATTCATGTGTTAAAGTTACATTCTTAGGCATTTATATTATATATGAGGGGCCTGATGGGGGGGTCTCATCACGATTCACGAGTTGATTTTTTTGTCAATCATGATTCATGGAAAATAAATTTCAATGATCACGGATCACGAAAATATAAAAAAAAAAAAAAATCTGTAGAAAAACGGATCACGCTAGTGAAAATGTGCCAATCACGAAGAACGAAAATAACCCATCAGGCCCCTCATATATATATATATATATATATATATATATATATATATATTTAGTATTTTCCACGTAAGGAATATCTATTTTTTTTAGTAGATATTCCTTACATGGAAAATAAAAATATGGGGGTTTCATACACAAACTAAAATTATTGTAAAATAGTATGGATAAGAGCAATAACACATTTAGTTAGATAAACTATTAAGAAATATTTACTAGAAATAAAACGCACACACAAAAATTGCAGAAAAAGGGAGGTCCAATCACCCAAGTGCCTGTGACAGAAACCTGCAAAGACAAGGAAAAAGAAACACTTGTCACTGATTCTTTGAATGGGAGAGTTTGCAGTTTTGGTTCTTTGAATTGTTTGCATGTTGATTCATTGATTTTTGCACAAAGAAATCAATTTTTGATAATAAAACTTTATATAAATATTAATATATAATTTTTTTTATTCACAGGTAAAACAAGCTTACTGTATGCTTGGAAGCTAGGATGTGATTCTGTCATTAAACCAATACCTACAGAGGATTTTAATGTTGAAAAGATTGAATATAATGGACAAATCTACATAATATGGGATCTTAGTGGTGCTCCCAATTACCATCCAAGATGGAGACAGTTTTACCATGGAACAAATGGTATTTATTCACATCATGATTGATAATGAATGATACTTACACTGATTATATGCCTGCAGGATGAGAGGGGATAGCGGCAATGATATTTGTCTTAAAATAATATTTCTTGATGTTGGGGAGTTGTAATAAATGCTGATATTTAAAGAACAACTAATCCCAAACATTTAAATGTAAAAAAATATTCATAGAGTGATTGAAACAACACATTACTTCACAAATAACCAGATTAGTTATTTCTTTAATAACATTGAATTTTAATGTGAATTAAGTAGCAAAGGCAAAGGGGACTCATTTTAAAACAAAATTTTTTGCTGCTTTGTGTAAAATTTTATCAAATTCAACTATGAAGAATTTCCATTACCCAAATACTATTATTTGAAGTAAATGTATTTCTTCTGGTTTAAAGGAGCATGATCTTACTGTACTCTTACATGTATATGATAAAAGATTTTAAAAAAAAAGACATCTAAAGACCAAGTTCACCATATATTGTAAGTAAACTCTTGTCTGGTAGATGTAAAAATACCATCTACACCAAATGAAATGCTCAAACTTGTATTGATTCTATACAAGTTTAGAATGAGTTTATCAGGACTACATCAAATAAAATAACAATCATTAACTCGTGTCTATACTGTAAATTCAGAAATTATTGCCAGGTTTTTATTAATGTGAATGCGACTGGATGGGTATCGCAATAATAAAAACTCTTATCAGGAGAACATGAAATTCTTCCAATAGTTGTTTTTCATCTATGTTACACTATAGTACACTATTTAACAAGTCTGTATTCTTCCACCTCAATACCACTATTAATTTTAGTTATTTAGTTAAAAAAATAAATTTAGTTTATTGTAGTAAGAATTTTACCCAGGACGGGTTCAAACAGAAAGATTTTGAAAGGTGAGAAAACTGGGCACCTTACAATCAGTATGATTTTATTAGATGACAATACAATACTAAAAATCCAGGCTAGAAATAAGGCATAGGTATTTTAATTCAGTCACCATGGTCACAGACCCACGATTTCGTGGGTGTGTTCTAGTATATATATACACCATATGTCAGACTCTATAAATCACACATTTTCTAGACAAGTTGTGAATTATTTTAACAAGACCTATACTAAAGATCTGCAATCAACATGAAGCAAGAAACAAAGAAAACTGCTTTTCGGTCTCTAGATGTATGTATGATGGCAGACCTTTGATAATTTTTATTTAATTTATTCACAAATTTTATAGACTGAACAATTTAGTGCTTGGCATATAGGTATATATGTTGACCTCTTGATGTCTTTTAGTAGCTGTTAATTCAGAAATTATTGTGACCTTTTTATTTATGTTATAATTTAAATGCATCAGTATCAGGTTCACAATAATAAATCTTGCATTCATAATTTCAGTAGTGATTTTTCTTCACAATATTTTTGCAATTACATTAGTTAGAATTTTTTTTTACCATGAATCAGTGATTCCCAATAATAAATGGACACATTAATTTCTGAATTTAAAATATTTGTATTGTTGGGATGCTGTCTCATTTCTGTATACCCCACATCTTATCTAATTCATATTTACTCCACCTTTTTTTGCAGTGCTAGTTATAGTTGTAGACAGCAGTGACAAAGACGTTATGAGATCACTGAGGGAAGATGTCACCTCCATTCAACAGGAAAGGGATTTAGATGACATTCCATGTGTACTTATATTCAATAAATCTGACATAGCTGGTAGGTATATATGTAGTTATAACCACACAAACTAATTTGAATCATTTTAAGTCACTTTTATTATCATATTTAATATAATTTTTTTTATATTTGAAAAATAGTTTTTGTATTAAGGTGAATGCATAAAAATTCAACAAATGTGTAATGTAAATATAACTGTAAAAATGTTGGATTAACTTTGATAATGATTCAGCTATCCAACGACCCAAGTAAACCAAAAATAGACCATGAGTGATATAGTCACTACATGGTTAGAAGTATTTTGTCAAGAATCTTCACTATAGGGTAAGCAGTCATAGGACCCAATCATTCAAAGCCTAGAAATTTGTGAATGGAGTAAACACTATTAAACTGAAGATCTGATCTCAACACCAAATTCTCAATGGGACGCAAAATAAAAATAACAGCTGGTACTGCTTTGATTCCTGGCTTAAAAAAGGTTTATATGTTGAGGGGATAAACCAGTTTTATGCCAACTCAATATGGTTTTATGGGAGTATTGATTAGAAACTGTAAATCATGCCCATTTGAAACACCAAATATAAAAAGCAATCAAAGTTATATGAGTTAACTACTTCTGTCCAATACAAATTTGTTTAAGAAGTTGAGGCAAAGTCTGGATGCCCAAGATTTCATTAATTACAGTAGGTCAGAAAGATTGGGGATGAATTACATTACATTTTGCAATGTAGTTCTTTGACAAACTTTCGAGCACAATATTTGGATACTTTTTTTCTTGCACAGAAGTAATATACTAAAGTTTGGAAAACTATTTCAGTTAAAATTAAAAAATAAGTTAAAAAAGCTGTGCAAATTTATCAGGGTTATAACTTTTCAAGCAAGTCTTCCTGGTTAATCACCACTCTTTGCCAGTACTGTGTTATTTTGTTTTATTTTATTTTTTCTTCTCATCTTGTCATGTGTGTTTATGTTATGTTATAACTTTTGATGAACTTCTTTGTACCATTGTAACTATATGCATAGTGTTTGAGAAATAAAGAATCTTGAATCTTGAATCTTGAAAGATGGATCCCAAGCTGTTGGAAATTCAAAAGTTAATAATTTGAGTTATAGGCATTACAGAAAAGTGAAGTACAAACATCTTTCATTGATTTGTGAAAGTATTAGTAAGGATGAAGAAAAACAATCAGCGCTGTTTTTAACATACATTCAACCACCTTGCAATATGCCAAATTTCAAAGAAAATTTACTTTATAAAGTTATGAAAATGTTTTCTTTCAGTGCATTTTTTGCCAAAAATCTTAATTGCTTTTAACACTACATAGACCTTATTTTGATGTGTCAAACCTTGTTCATCCTTACTATGAATCAGATGGCGATTTCAGTGATTGACAGTTTGATGAAATTAAGCATGCTGGCTGCTGTAACAAGTTTTTTTTAAAAACGGTTACAAATTGATAGTATATAAATAATGGAAACTAAAAAAGCTGAAAAAAGTGAAAAATCCATATCCTTGTTTTTGAGATATATAAAGCCATTAAAAATTTGGCAGGAAATGATTCTCTCTAGAATTTTCATACATTTAACATTGTCACCTTTTTTCTTTTAAAAACTATGAAAAAATAACAAGGATTTTATAAGGTTATCAAAAATGGCTTTTTATTAAAACTATATAATTATGAAAATCAGTTTCGATAGCTATGTTTTGTGTATGATTTCTTACAAAAACATTTATCCATACATTCTGTGCAGGATTCCCGAGAAGTTCCGTTTGGTTCTTATATTATGTAATAAACTGTGATGATGACCACATGTTATTAAGTCACAATTTTACCATAAAATTCAGCTCTTAAAAATTTATTCTTCTAGAATTTATATTTTTAGGTGAGAAAGCAGAAGCAATAGAGAAGACTACAAACTTCCCAAGTTCACCATATCTTCATGTTATCTCCTGTTGTGCCAAAGATGACAATAGTTGTAAAGCAGCTTTAGCAAAAATATCTGATGTATGTAGGAATTCAAAATTGCCAGAACAATAGATCCATTTTTATGTTGTATTCAAAATATGCTGTTGGTTATTATATTGAAAGATCCTCACAAAACTCAATCTAAACATCTGTAATTTGTCTTATTTTATCAGTTAATATCTAAAAACCATTCAAAAGATTAACTAAGGGCTCTTCTAGAATTAAACACATTGGGGGCATATGAGTCACCTTTTTTTGGGCCCTAAGGGCTATTCCATTAAAATGTATGTGGGAGGGTAGGAAGGGAAGTTTAATTATTGAATGTGGGTCATGGGTCTTTTTTCAGTATGCGTCTATTACCATTATGCAAAATTATCTAAAAAATGGTTCTTGGTTGTAGGGATATTTTGAAAGTCCCTTCCTACCCTCCCACATACATTTTAATGGAATAGCCCTAACCACCCCTAATATAAAATTTCCATTTTACTAATAATTCTTAAAAAATTCTAAGAAAAATTTTACCTCCACAATTGATAAATTTGAGTACCCAGCCCCCAAAACCAGACAATTTTGGGATGGCCCTAAAATGATGGGCTCCAGTAAGGTCAGTATGAATATTAAAGCCTTTAGTACAATCTCTCAACTTAAAAAGATTTATAAAATGAGCAGATTTATGATTAAGGATGTTCCGGGCTAAGATTCTAAATTAATCATTTTAAAAATGAAGTCTTTTTCAACAGCTAATGTATAATACATTAAAATTAAACAAAAATCAAGAAAGGTGTGTGTGTGTGTTTGTTTTTTGTTTTGTTGTTTTGTTGTTTTTTGGATTTTTGGAATTTTTTTAGGTTCTAGTATTTTAGAAATTAGAATTTTTGACAAATAACAATGTCTCTTGATTTTCATATATATGCTGAACTGTATGAAAAAGTATTAAATATGCACAAAATGTCAAAATATTTTACAAGAAGTGTATGGAAGATGTGTTTAAAAAAATAATGAGAGATATAGGGACAAAAATTGTTTCAGTGCATTGCCTAAAAAAGCAATGGGGCTTAGAAAATATAAAGTAAGAGTTGAAAACATGAGAAACACATATTCAATCATGAATAGAAGAAGATGTGGTGTAAACATCAAAAAGACAGCAACCCAGTGACAGACAACTGGAAAGATGATTCATGGTCTAGTAACTTTAGTAGTCAAGATCAAATCTTAAGTTAATAATGGTTTTTGAACATTCAATTTTTGTAAACAAATGAAACTAACTCAAAACATTTTTGTCAAACATACAACAATTTGTCACAGAAGGGAGACATAGTAATCATACAGTCTGTCCTTGGTGTCTAAGGTGTTAAAATTTAGGTTCAGTCTGTGGTTGAATTTCTTTTTAACCATCAATAACTTTGTCAAACCTTCATGATCAACAAACAATATCTGGATAAATACTAGCTAGACTAGAAACCGGGTTCTCTGAACCTTTATGAATGTTTCATCATTCAATAGTTATGAATTTCATAATCTAAAAGAAACTACGTAAAGTTAAGTTTATTTTTTTTTTTTTTTCTGACAGCATGTGTGGTAGGTATATTTTTGCTTTTCACTGTATTTGGCAGTTAAGCTTGTACTTTAATGTATGAAAAGCTTTACAATTACGCAGCATTTTCAATAACATAAGACAAAGACTTATGAATATTTTGCTTACTTATTGAATTCAGGTTGTACATGTTTTTTATTTAAAAAAAAAGGTTGTATTGTTTTACTTTTTTTATATACATGATTTTATTTATATGTTTTAGTGCTAACATACAAATTGTTGTCCATTTACGTGTATTGTGTGAACATTTTTAAAATTTTATAATAAAATATTATTAGTTTTGTGATGCTGAAGTGCATAAAGCCATACAAACCAACAAAGTTATTGTAAGGTCTACATTTTATCTGGCAGGGTTCAACTGACCTTGATCTCATTTTCTTGGTTCATTGGTCAGTCTTAAGTTTTCATGGTACGGTCTGTTTCTCAGATAATATAATCAATAGGTTAACTATATTTGGTGTATAAAAATTGTTTGTAAGGTGTACATGTCAGTCTGGCAAGGTTCATCTGACCTTGACCTTAATTTTCATGGTTCATTGGTCTGTCGTTGATAAATAGAGACTATCACAGTACGGCGGGAATCATATGTGTGCTTATACGCGTTAGAGCTATCTATATGTAACGTCATGGTTGCTATGCGTTAACGTCATTGTATTCCAGCATTAAATCATTCATTTGTATAGACGTCTTTTTCTCACTTCATAACACAATGCATTCTACAATTATACGATCACGAGATTGGTACCGAGACCAGGATAAAAGATGGATTCGACGAGAATCAAGTCTATTCGAGCATGAAATAGAGCCGCCGTCACGAAATTCTTCAAGAAACTAGATGAGTTGAACACTGATTCGGAGATGGATATTGATATTGCAGGTCCAATTATTGATGCTATAGTGAAAAAACAAAGTGTTATTCTTAAACTGGATGAACAGATCTTGGAAAATACCTCGGAAGAAGATATAGAAGTTGAAATCACAGATGCAGATGAGTATAATTTAGAACTTGAAACACATTTACGCCGTTATAAGAAGTAAGCACAAAAAATTACACGTACATGTACAGAATTATCTCATGAAAGTATCCCAAGCACACGCCCAATCATGAACATACATGAAGTCAATCCCGAAACCCGTCCTGTAATGAACACAGAATTCATCCCAAGATTTTCGTCACAAACTAGTTCACTGTCAAGTCAAAACCACCACTTGCCGAAGCTTACCTTACCTACTTTTTCTGGGGATATTCTTGAGTGGCAATACTTTTGGGAGTCGTTTGAAACCACCATTCACAGTAATCATACTCTAACTGATGTACAGAAATTCACCTACCTACAGTCACTTCTTGATGCAGACGCTATGAATGTCATAAATGGTTTGAACTTGTCAAGTGCAAATTACCACAAAGCCGTAGAATTATTAGTAAATCGCTTTGGGAAAACACATAAAATTGTGAACGCATATATGAAAGCACTTTTAGATCTGCCAGCACCCTCATGCACATTAGATAGTCTCCGTAATTTTTCTGATAAGTCAGAGGTCTATAACTGTGGATTGGAATCTTTAGGACAGTGCCAAGATACGTATGGTTCCCTGTTGATCCCAGTTATTCTTGGTAAGCTCCCTATTACCGTAAAAAGTAACATAACAAGAGAAAACGGAAACGATGACTGGACACTTGGAAATCTTAGACAGGCAATACAAAGAGAAATATCTATTCAAGAAGCCAGTACTAATGAGACAGCAGAAAATGTGATCCCAACCGCAAGTTTTCATGCAGGAATAAGTATGAGAACGAACCCAAATATACCAAAAACTGACAACTATTTCCAAAGTAAAAGGTGCATTTATTGCAATGATCATCATTTCTCTGCAGATTGTAAAAAATACACAGATAGCACATTAAGAATGATGATAGTAAAGAAGAGACATCTATGTTTCAATTGTTTGGGTAACCATAAGATATCAGAGTGTGGATCGAAAAACACCTGTCGTAAATGTAACTGTAAGCACCACACAAGTTTGTGCAAAGAATCGTCCGATCAGCAATCACAGAGTAAGCATACTAGTGATAGAGAAAATAGCACGCCGATCATGCATTCAGCTGCTATTCAACAAAATTCCACCGTCTTCTTGAAAACCACAATAGCTCTTATATGGTCACAGAGTCAGTGCGCCGACGCTAACATACTTTTTGACGAAGGAGCTCAACAATCCTTTATAGCACAGGAATTAGCCGACAAGTTGAAAGTCAAGCCAGACAGAAAGGAAACCATCAACATATCCGCCTTTGGAGATTCAGACTAGAATGTTCGCCACATGAACAAAGCCACAGTATACTTAGAGGCAGCCTCAGGAGAGAAAATACCTTTACAGGTATTGATTGTACCTACCATAGCAGCGCCGATCCAGAATAATCGCAGGTACATTTCACAGAAACTACAGTATTTGAAGGGACTTAAACTAGCCCACCCCTTGTCAGAGGATAATACCTTTGACCTTTCTTTACTCATTGGAGCAGACAACTACTGGGATGTAATTAAGGACAATATAGTTCGAGGCGACGGACCGACAGCGATGAGCTCAAAAATAGGATATTTGTTGTCTGGACCACTTACTTCATGTGCAAGACAACAACGCAATTTACACATGATGCATGTATTAACAAGTCATGAAGGAGAGGATCATGATATTGAAAGGTTTTGGAGATTAGAGTCCCTTGGAATACGTTTAATATATGTAGTAAAACCTTGATATTAAAGGTTTTTAAAATAATTTCAATCATGAACAGTAAATAAACTAATCATAGATACCAGACTTAAAATTTTATAAGCCAGACGGATGTATGTCTACAAAAGACTCATCAGTTACGCTCTAATCGAAAAAGTTAAAAGTGCCAAATAAAGTACAAAGTTTAAGAGCATTGAGGAACCAAAATTCCAAAATGTTTTGCCAAATACAGCTAAGGTAATCTATTCCTAGCGTAGAAAATCCTTAGTATTAGTTTTGTAAACAGTTAATGTATACTGTAATGATAAAGCATCTCAGAGTATGCACTTGTTTTTGTGATGTATTCAACATTGAATATACTGGTTTTAATGAGCCAAAAAGTCTAGAAAAATTCATAACTTAAGCAAAATTTTTTTTTTCAAAGTTCGTTCTTATGTTGTACTGTTACACCACTGTCCCAGGTTAGGGGGAGGGTTGGGATCCCGCTAACATGTTTAACCCCGCCACATTCTGTATGCATGTGCCTGTCCCAAGTCAGAAGCCTGTAATTCAGTGGTTGTCGTTTATTTATGTGTTACATATTTGTTTTTCGTTCATTTTTTGTACATAAATTAGGCCGTTAGTTTTCTCGTTTGAATTGTTTTACATTGTCATTTCCGGGCCTTTTATAGCTGACTGTGCGGTATGGGCTTTGCTCATTGTTGAAGGCCGTACGGTGACCTAAAGTTGTTAATTTCTGTGTCATTTTGTCTCTTGTGGAGAGTTGTCTCATTGGCAATCATATCACATCTTTTTTATATATAGTTTTTTTTTTTAGGGAGTTTGCTAAGGCTCAAAAGTTTAATATAATTCACTGGACAAATGACATATGCCAGACATTACCATCTTAGTATATGAAACAAAATATGAATTATTGAGGTCTTCTACCTTCTGTAATATAAAGCTTAAGTTTTGATCTCTCTCTAGGCTAGTCAGTGCTAGATTAGCATCCCTGCATCTCAAATTCTGACAAAATAATATTGTGGATTCATTATTTTACGTGGGATAACTATTTCGTGTGTACATATGAACCATGCATTTAAATTATTTTCTCTTCTGGTCTACAATCACATAGATATGAATGTAATTTTCATTTTCATTTGTACAATTTTTCTTGTTGACAGAAAGATACCCCCACCTTACAAGAGATTATTACCACATATTAAAATAATAAAGCAAACAAATTCAATTATCTCCCTTTTACCACTTAGGACTGGAATTATATTTTTGTATGCATATTCTCAGGTAATATTCTTTAACAAGTAGGATCAAGATTATATTCCTTTATGAAAAAGTTCTACAACTGTGTAAAGTTTCATTAATACACCTCCAGTTTTAAGGAGTTGGACTTACAAGAAACCATTATGCACAAATTGAAGGAAAAAAGGTTCCAATATCTCCCCTTTAACACGTAGCACTGGGATTATACTCCTTTATGCATGTACTTGGGGTAAATTTCTACAACTGTATTAAGTCTTAACAATGTCCATTAAGTCTACTAAAAAGCAGAAGGTTTACAAGGCACATGGACAGACTAAAATACAGAAAAAGTAAGTTCAATATCTCCCCTTTAACAAGGGCTGTGATTGTATTCCTCTATGCCCATTGTCACGTAGTGTTCTACACCTGTAAAAAGTTTCATCAATATGCCACAAGTCTGTTAAGAGTTGGTTAACAAGGCACATTGGTAAAAAGTCCTATGTAGTAAGTTTGATTATCTCCCCTTTAACATATAGGACCAGAATTATATTGCTGTATGCACATCCTCAGGTACTGTCCTACAACTGTGTCAAGTGCCATCAATAATCATCCAGTTTTTAAGGATTGGCTGACAACTCACACAAGTAGACAGGCAGATAGAGTTAGTAAGATTGATTATCCCCCTTTAAACACATTGGACCAGCAATATATTCCTGTATGCACATCATCAGGAAGTGTTCTACAAGTGTGTAAAGTTTTATCAATATCCCTCTAGCCTGTTAGTTGACTGACAAGGCTCATGTGTAGGCAGACAGACAGAGAAAGTAAGTTGGCTTATGGCCCCTTTAACATTGTTGGACCAGGATTATGTTCCTGTATACCCATCCTCATGTACCATTTTTACAACTCTGTATTGTTTCATCAATATCTATCTATTAGGATGATGGATGGCTGCTTAATGTCCAGTGGCAAATTTAAATGCATATTCAGGACAAGAACATGTTAATGTAATATGAATATTAACCCGGCTTTTTACAAGACCAACACGCTGAGCAAGATTGTTAATGCGCTCTATAGCTAGTTCACAAGGTAACAGTCTGCAGGAAGACATGTCACCATACCCGGACACATTATTGTGACTCAGAGCCGACCAGTTTTTGCTCTTACTCATTAATGTTTGTGCTAAGCAGAGAGGCAGCAAATACCAATTTTAAAATCTTTGGTTTGACTCGAGGCAAACACTCTACCACAAGATCACTGAGGCAGACTATCCATTAGGAGGAGTTGCTCTTACAAGGCAAAATGGACAGACAGATCCACAGTATTTCTCTAAAAATATTCAGCTGACTTGTCTTAAGTAGAGAAATATCTGACCACCCTCATTTTAGTGGTAGAATCTACAAATATTCAACCAATCTTGAAGCTGTAGTTGTAACATAATAATAAATCCTCTTTAGGAAACTTGAATTTGGCATTAGAAAAATTCTGACAAAATTTCTTTTATGTTTTATATAAAGAACTTTAATTTTAATATAACAATTGACTGACAGCCAATATTCAGTATAAACAATTTGTCAACTAAAACTAGGTCAGATTGTTCTGACTGAATTTTAAAAACTGTGTTTCCAACAACTTCAACAATACCATACATAAAACACTTAATGTCTTTATTTTGGGTAAAATTTTAGTTGATGATTTATGTTTACACACAAACTTAAGGTGTATAATACTTCCATTTAGTCTTAAAATTAATCACATTTTTACAAAAACAAATGGTATATCATATTTCAATTCAGTCTTAAAAAATCCATTGTTTTAAATCTATTGTGTTTTCACATTTATAAAAAAGAATATGATTGTTTTGCGATTAAAATCCAGACATTCTTATTATTGTTGTACATGTACCGGCATCTGTTTTTAGCACTTCATAAATTTATTTTACATTCAATTGACTGTTCTGATTTCATTACATGAAATATCATCACATTTAACTTTTCCACAAAGGAACAAATTCATTTTTAGAAATGTTTACTTTTTTCCATTGTTGTTTGAGTGCTTGTTTTAATTATGCCACTTCATATCAGATGAGATTATCTGTTCATCTGCCAGTAATTCGTACCATTGCTAAATTTTGATTTTGACCTTGCTGTGATGATTGGGTCTGTGACTTTGATGTGCGTGGCGTACTTGGGCCACGCGGTACATTTGCTGTGGCGCCACGTTGGTTAATCATTTGCTGCTGTTGTTGATAACCCTGTTGACCTCCAGTGTTGTAAGGACTTTGAGCTACTGATGTGGTGGGAGGATATTGACCTGGGTATTGTTGTTGTCCCTGCTGATACTGCTGATAATTGGTACCTTGTGGATAAACCTGCTGTTGACCGGGAACCTGTTGTGTTGTAGGATATGATGGTTGTGGATAGCCAGGATATTGGCCCTGGGCAGAATACTGTTGTTGAGCTGCCTGAACATAATTTGCCTGTTGGTAGCCAGGAGGATATTGAGAGTAGTGGGCCATGCCCTGAGGTGTTTGTTGCCCTGCAGGATAATTCTCTGACGAGCTTCCACCACCCCCACTCATTAAATTCTGTATAGACTTACTACCCTCTCCAGACAAGAACGATGAACTGTACATGCTACGAGACATATAAGGATTATACGATGAGAATTCTGTTGTTTGTGCAGCGCCTACTGTTTGTATAGTTTGTATATTTGAGTCATCTGATGAATGTGATTTAGACGCAGCATTTACCATGGCAGTTTGTCTCAGATCAGAACTAGAACTAGATTCTTTTACTTTTGGTGTTGTTCGACTATCTACTCTCGCTAATTTACTCTCTGGTGCACCATCTGCTGGAGTGGTCTGTAATTACATAATTCAAACTACATATTTAAATTTTTATAACTGGTGGAAAAGGAGGACAAGAAAGGGGGCAAATATTATAATTATGGCTGACCCTCAACTTTGCAGAAAAAAGTTTTGCATTAAAATCAAGTTTTCAGTAGAAGTCAGTTAAAAACATACTATACTTTATAATGATTGGTAAAATCCATGTTTTTTGTTTCTTAAAAAAAATCACTTCCTATTACTTTTCTTTCCTTCTACTGTCTATTTTAATGAACAAAAGGAGATGTTAGGTATTCATATATAAGACAGCAACCAAACCACAACCCAAAAGATCTAGATTCAACCATAGACCACAAGTTATCATTTTCCATATTAAATCATTTTAGAAGGTGGTAGGTTTTAATAAGTACACAAATAAATAAAACTTTTATGCAACTTTAGCTTCATTTATTATTGCTATTATTTTTAATTTATTACTGCCGAAAATGCAACTGGTTGAGTGTCCTGAACTCATATTTTAATTTTACTTTATAGTTCATTTCCATTAATACATTTCTGCAATTTTGAGGTACTTACAATTTAATTATTACAATATATATTTAACAAATGTTTAAATATAGGTAAAATTGAGCATTTCAAAAAAATAAATTAACTTCCTTATAAGGATGATATAAATGACTTTTCAAAGAAATCCGAGCCTACACACCATACTTACACTACGTTTCTGTGGGGGTGGTGGTGGTGGTGTTTGTCTGTGGGATTTACTAGGCGTGACTGGGGGAGAATCTTCATGTTGCTGGGGATTTTTGCTGTACAGATCTAAGACCTTATGACATATATCTGAAAACAAAAGGTTATACAATGTATGTTAATGAACATAAAGAAAATATACATAATTCTAAATACTATATGTTCAGAAAATTGCAATGAGATAATTGTCGCAAAAATAAAAACTCACATTTTAAATTTTGATAGCATTTGTTGTTCCCAGTATTTCTTAAATTCGCAAATATTAAACACTTATTTGTTTCGATTGTTCAACAGTTGCAAAAATAAATGTAGGCAAAAATTTTTGTTTTTACAGTATTATACATCTATGAAATACAATTGATTAAAAAAACCTGTACAATTATTTACATTTTAGTTAAATATATTCAAGGAAGCAAAAAGCCTAAGTTTCAAAAGAACAGCAATACAGAAAACCTTAGATGTTCAGTAAAGTTTGAATGACTTACTTCTTTAAGAGCATTTTGAATTTTTGCCATTATGGTTTAAAAATATATTTTCGGCTTTTTCTCTATTCTTTTGAACCAAATTGTATGAGCCTTTATAAGCTCTCTATATGGTGTTAGTTTATGTTTTATATTGTGAACTTATTGTGAACTTAATCTAGGTTGTTATCTTTTTTCATACTGTCCTAAGTACATTTTCCTTTAATACCCCAAAAAACACAAAGAACAACATATCCTTTAACAACTTTATAACAGAATTAGAGTTTCAATGAATGGCTGCATCCTTATTTCCATTACTTTTACTTTTAAATATAATCTGGTTTGGAGTCTGAATGTTTTTTATAATTATCAAAATTGTTATCAAGCCTGCATAAGAACACCTGGTAACTTTAATCTAAATTTTCCTAATTTGTGACATGAAGAGGCTCATTAAATTACCTTTTCTATTAAGTAAAATATTAAAAGAGGTGATGACATGTATGAGGGTATGGATGGGGGACCTTCATTTCTGTATTCTTTAATTTTTTAGGCCATTTTTTTCTATTCTTTATACTTTTTGCCCAATATTCTCTATTCTTTATTTTTTTGGTCCATTTTTCTCTATTCCTTATATTTTTTGTCCATTATTTTCTTTCCTGTAAACCTCACCCACACCCTCATGTATAGATTTAATCTATTTTGACAAATATACATGTAGGAATAAAAGGAGATGTGGGGTATACATTTATGAGACAGCATGCCGATGACAAAAATATGGTAACCAGAAGACATCCCAGAGGTCTGTATTAAATTACTGGTGCTTTTATTATGAGAGTTTTCAAATTGGATTGGAATACCACACTTAATATGCATAATGCTAATTTCTTTCAAGATTTCATTGGGTTGATTCTGGTACAGTGCAAATTCTAGGGCCAAATATATGCCTATGTGGACCTAATCTGTAAATCAATTTTGTTTCTAAAAATTTACACTTAGCTTAATCTTACCCTCCATTAATTCCACTGTAATATCTTCCACAATCCCTTCCCACCATTTTAATTTACTTCCTGGTGGCTTGCCTTGCCAGTCAGATATCTCAAACTTTGCCAGACGTGTTGCCAGATACATCAGTGATATACCTATGACCTCAGGTTCCCATTGTAAACATAAAGTTGTACATAAACTGAAATATATAACGATTAATGTTGTAAACAAACATGAAAAGTTTAATTCCAACACAAAAGGAGGAGGAGCAAACATGGTGAAACAGCTATCAAATTTACTCCACACACAAAGTTAATAAATGTTATTTTCATTTATACCCTTTTACTTGTATATTATTTAAAACTGAATGTTGACTTCTAGATTTCTTGTTTTGTTGGCTTGCTGTCTCAAATATGCATTCCGAGCATATTCCTTCTTAAACCTCTTTTGTTATGGTATACAGTAAATTCCTGTGTTACTACTATACCAACCTATCATTTATAAAAGTCCATGCCATCTGTACAAGTTTCTGTGATTTCTCCTTTTCAACTGTAAAATAAAGTAATAAAATACTTAAGGATGTTCGCAAATCTTTGTTTTTGACTTTTTGTCAGATATTCAGAATTCTCTAGTTATATTCATGTTGTGCCAATAAGAATTTTCCCCGTTTCCCCCTACTTTTATTTTCATAGTTTTTGAAAGAAAAAAGGTGTCAATGTTAAATGCATGAAAAGTCTAGAGAATCATTTCCTGCCAAATTTTCAACTGATTTTATCTCAAAAACAAGGACACAGATCTTGACCTGTCATTTTTTTTTTTTTACTTTTTAAGTTCTGTTATTTGTATACTATCAATTTATATCAGTCTTTCAAAAAGCTTGTTATTTTGAAACAGAGGAGCAACCATTCTTAACAGAGGAAAAGATTAGCAGTGACCCAGTAGACTAGATTGCCAAATTTTTGGCTGGACCCCTAAATATCTGAAAAGGACCACATTGCTAATGTTAATCTTTCATTTTGTGGCAGGTTTAATGCCTAGCTGGAAAATGTTAGTCTGGTTCCCTACTTATAAAACCTCTTTCCATGTCTCTATCTCCCAATGGTTACCCTGACTGTGTTAAATGTCTTTATTAATAAATGCTTTGAAAAAAGATTTAAAATTAGAAGAAAATCTGCTACCAAGTCACATCCGACAGCATGGGAATTTTCCAAACATTTAAGATTAAATATTTAATGTGACTAATATTTTATCAATGTCTAAACCCCTACATGCAAGAAAAACAAGAAATGAAGGATAATGCATGTATGTGGTAATTGTGTTTGACAAAGTCATGAAAGTTGTGGTTAAAAAAAATGATAATCCATGTTTTGAATCTGTCTTCACTGTAACTTTCAGCTTTACTTTTCTGTCAATTTATTTGCCTGTGTAGCCTTATCACATAATTTCACAATAGCGAAACAAAAACAGTGAAAATCCTACAGGAACATAGTGATAAAGCAACTTACTTTTAACTTGTTTGGCAAATTTTAACAGGCAAGCATAAGGATGGTCCACTTGTAAATCAAATTTGATTGTCTGTAGAAGTATTCTTTCTAATGTCATTATTTCTTCCTTGAAAAATAAAAATACCAGTTTTAATAATTGCAGCAACTATTCAGTTATGTGTATCAAGCAATAAAAAGTCATCTTCTTAATTAATCTTATGTATCTGTTTTTGAAGCAGCATTTACAATGCCAGTTTGTCTTAGATCAGAATTAAAACTTGAAACTTAGAAATTTGGTGTAAATGTTTGTCTCCTGAAGCAACTTTGCTTTTGCAGTGCCATCTGCTGGATTAATTTGAAAATGTTCATTTGTATTATCCAATTAACTGTATTATTATTACTTCTGTTCAAATATAATAAAATATTATTATTAGCTTTTGTTATAGTGTTGACACTCTATAAACCAGTATTATTGTTATCATGGTAACCAGAAGATTCTTTCATAAAATTTTGAACATGCTCAAATCATGTCTGTATAAAACTGATTAGATCCTTAATAAGTATCATGTCAGAACATCATTTTTTCCTTTAATTGAATTCAAAAATTCTAAATAAAACTATAATAAACAAAAATACTCGATTCCAATCCCTGTCCTCCAAACAAAATTTGATTTGATTTTTGGCAATTTTTTTCTATTTTGCAAGAAGTTTTTATAGAAAAATTGGCATAAAATGAAGAAAATAAAAGATTAACCACCTCAACGTCTCTTCCACAAACTGTAAAATGAAAATCTAAAAATTCTAATGGCCTGATAAAATGAAAAAAACAAATGTACTTAATTTAAACAACTAATTTGGTGTATATAGTGATCATATGTTTTGAGCCTGAGTAAATTAAAACTTTACCTTAGGATCATCCGAAAACACGGCAAACAGTTGTGGAGACAGGATACTCTGTGTTATTTTAACGATGTCTTTACATTTCTTTGGAGTTTCCTCTACTTTACCAGCCAGAAATAAACAACCAGCGGCTGTTATCTGTAACCAAAAAAAAACCAACTGTACCATGCAACAAAAATAAGTCAGAATATTTTTTCAGATGGCTGTGACTAGTAATGGTTTAAGATGAGCTGGGGCAAATCATGTAATTGCGTATGCTAAGGCCATGGAAAATGAATATTAGTTTCCCCCAACTTGAGAAAATTATCAAGGTCCGGCAGACAGAAATTTGTTTTATTCTATTTTATTACTTATTTTTTTGTGAAAATTTGTGAGAATGTTGTTGTTAACCTGATCGTAAATTCTTATTTTACATTCTATATTGTGGTATAAGCTATCATGACAGTATGTGAAACTAAAGGGATGACAATTGAGCAAGGATGAAACACTTTTTTAAAAGAGATTATCAGACAATTTTAAAAAGCATTATTGAAAATTGTCAATTGAAACCAAAGCAACATTTTTTTTTCACCTGCAAAAAAAAGAAAAGAAAACTAGAGGCTCTCAAGAGCCTGTGTCGCTCACCTGACTCTACTTTGGTTTTAGAAATCATGTAAAGATAGATAAAAATCATAACATATACCCAAATAATGATTGAGGCCAAATTTGGTTTAATATTGGTCCAGTTATTTAATAAAATATCCTGTTGACCATCTTGAACATTCATGCCATGTTTGGTTTCATTCAATTCAGTGGTTCTCTAAAAGAAGACATTTGTATGTATTTCCCATAAGGTCCTAAATTAAACTAAGTCCCCCCCTGGGTGCCATCTTGGATCATGGACTGACTGCAAAGTAACAAGACTTGGTCAGCACCTCATAAGGAACATTCATGCCATGTTTGGTTTCATTCGATTCAGTGGTTCTCTGAAAGAAGACATTTGTATGTATTTCCCATAAGGTCCTATGTTAAACTAAGTCCCCCGCTAGCGGCCATCTTGGATGATGGATCGGCTGCAAAGAAACACCACTTGGTCAACACCTCATAAGGAACATTCGTGCCATGTTTGGTTTCATTCCTTTCAGTGGTTCTCTAAAAGAAGACATTTGTATGTATTTCCCATAAGGTCCTAAATTAAACTAAGTCCCCCCCTGGGTGCCATCTTGGATCATGGACTGACTGCAAAGTAACAAGACTTGGTCAGCACCTCATAAGGAACATTCATACCATGTTTGGTTCCATTCCATTCAGTGGTTCTCTAAAAGAAGACATTTGTATGTATTTCCCATAGGGTCCTATGTTAAACTAAGTCCCCCCGCTGGCGGCCATCTTGGATGATGGATCGGCTGCAAAGTAACAACATTTGGTCAGCACCTCATAAGGAACATTCGTGCCATGTTTGGTTTCATTCCATTCGGTGGTTCTCTAAAAGAAGACATTTGTATGTATTTCCCATAGGGTCCTATGTTAAACTAAGTCACCCACTGGCGGCCATCTTGGATGATGGATCGGCTGCAAAGTAACAACACTTGGTCAGCACTTCATAAGGAACATTCATGCCATGTTTGGTTTCATGCCATTCACTGGTTCTCTAAAAGAAGACATTTGTATGTATTTCCCATAGGGTCCTATGTTAAACTAAGTCCCCCGCTGTCGGCCATCTTGGATGATGGACCGACTGCAAAGTAACAACACTTGGTCAGCACCTCATAAGGAACATTATTGCAATGTTTTGTTTCATTCCATTCACTGGTTCTCTAAAAGAAGACATTTGTATGTATTTCCCATAGGGTCCTATGTTAAACTAAGTCCCCTGCTGGCGGCCATCTTGGATGATGGATCCGCTACAAAGTAACAACACTTGGTCAGAACCTCATAAGGAACATTCATGCCATGTTTGGTTTCATTCCATTCAGTGGTTCTCTAGAAGAAGTTCAAAATGTAAAAAGTTAACGACGACGACGGACGCCAAGTGATGAGAAAAGCTCACTTGGCCCTTCGGGCCAGGTGAGCTAAAAAAGAACTGACCCACAAGGTAAAACAGACCCAGCAGGGTTAGGGGAAACAATCAATCCTTTTTGCCTGGCCTAAAGAGTAAATGTTTGTATTGTAAAATTAATTGCAAAGTACTCAGGAACAAATATATTCAATATTTGAAGTTTGGATGACATCACAAAAGTGCAAAAGGTATCGAAAAGGAAAAAAAAGCAACACATATGACATAAGCTACAAAACTTCTAAACATTAATACTTACATATCGGTGGAAATCTTTAAAAGAATGGAAAAGATAAAATCTGTGAAAATATACTACACCAGTGGCACATGTATCATATCTCCTGAGGGTAGGTTAAGGAAAAGTCAAAATAAGGACTTGTGTCTATCAAATGATTCAATTCAATCAATTGATTTAAATAATGCCTACCGTTCTATCACTACACAATGTACATGTATGTAAGCTTTGAGAAACGTCAGTCAAATCTATTTAAAACCCATTCTGTTGTTCTGTTACATTTTTGTTATCTAGTTGTATATAAAAATCTGAGAGGCATCTTTAAATATTGACAGTGCAAGCAGAAAAAAAGATTCATCTGAGTCTTTCTAATTTTCACATACCGTTATATAGACATATATATCATGTATATAATACTAATTTACTATGTTCATCAATACTCCATATTAACAAGATACATAAATAAAGTAAATCACATTTCTTTCTGTTTTCAAATGAATAAAATGTGGTATTTTTCAAAAAGCATAATCGTTTGCACGAAGTATTGTGTAGATTAGGCCGAGCTAATTATAATAATTCTATAATCTTGGGTCTTTCATATGGCAGGGATTGTTTTCATACAAAAGAAAGCATATGACAGAATCAAATGATTTGTCTTTAAGCCCATAAAAGATCAGCATTTGTATGATTCCAACACCTACTGTACTTCTGCAAATATGAATTAGTAATGATAATAAAATGTCTACATATACATGTATGGCCGAGTAGATACATGTAGTTTATATTTTTGTACATGTAGATGGTCAATATCTGCCCCCTTATCACTACTATGGTAAAATTCCAAGACCCACTCTAGGTTTGTGCAATTAGTAAGGTGCGTCAGAACTACCTGAATGTTATAGAGACAGGAAGTTGGTGGATCTATTCAAAAATAAAACTTACTAACATGTTATTGTACATTTGTACATGTTGTATGACTAAAACAAAATGTGAATTTTTATACAAGGATACAGTCCCATCTTTGTTCCTGCGTCAATGATAAATCTTGCCCCTTCCCTTCTGTATCTGGCTTCTGTTGTTGGATCAATCCCATCTCTGTGGGTTGGTGTGTTTCGTATCTCTTTCTTATCAAAGTACCAACAAGGCATATCTATGATAATAATAATACAAGTTAGTGCTGAAAATAATTCAAATTAGCTTAAACATATGAATTTGTATATGCAACTTAATTAAGAAAAGAAAACACATTGACATTCAGTTAAAAAATCACTTTTATATTGGGTATTACCTGATTTCAACATTTCCCAGAGTAACATACGCTGAATATAATTGTTCTTGTACATGTTGTTATTGTTTCAGTCTTCCAGCATGTCCAGACAAGGTTTAAATTAATAAGTTAAAGCATAAATTTATAATAGCAATTCCATATTTAACTATCTTTCATTAAAATTGTTTTATTTTAAGGCAAATTTTGTCAAAATGAAATAACTTTTGCTAAACATCCTTGGCAGTCTCAGGGCTCACACTACATGTACTTCAGAATCATATGGAGAAGTACCTTCTCTTTTTGAAACTGATAGGGAGAAGAAGTGGTGAGACTTTAAAGAAAAGTGCTTGTTCGCTTGCAGTGCTACAATATTTTTTTTTACCATAATATAAAGAGCCACATGAATACTATTTATTTGATAATTTTTTATATTGTTCAATTCATACCTGACAAATGCCTGATAGTACAACTTAAGTTGTCTCAGTTTATGTCTTAAATAATCATTTATAGTTGCACAATCATATTGTTTCCTCTTGTCAGAAACTACATGTTCCAACTACATGTAAATATCTACATGTAGCACAAAAAAGAAACTTTTTTATAGCAAAAAGGAAAAGAAAGTAATACTATCATGTCAATTAAAATTCATTCAAAATTCTGTTTATCATGTTTATGAAATTCATTGTTTCTCATAAAAAAAATACATACATTTTGTAAATTTAACAAAGTTAAGCAACTTTAATGAAAAAATTATAACAATGCAAATGTAACACCTGCCATATTTCATATCATACTATCATCATGTTATCATACTAAGCAGATTTAATAACATGGTGGCAAATTTCTTTCAGGTTTTTTTTTAGGGAATTTTCAAAAATCATCATACAGAAGCATAAAATTGTGTGCAAATTTGTATATGATTACTGTAGTAGGAACATAATATTTCCCACAAATTTGTGTGTGATTACTGAAGTAGGAACATAATATTTCCCATAAATTTGTATATGATTACTGAAGTAGGAACATAATATTTCCCATAAATTTGTATATGATTACTGTAGTAGGAACATAATATTTCCCATAAATTTGTATATGATTACTGAAGTAGGAACATAATATTTCCCATAAATTTGTATATGATTACTGTAGTAGGAACATAATATTTCCCACAAATTTGTATATGATTACTGTAGTAGGAACATAATATTTCCCATAAATTTGTATGAAATGAAATGAAAAGCAATTGAAAGAAGAGATTTAAAGGCATAAAAAGTGAAAAAAAAGAAAAATGGCTGAAAGAATTACAGTAGTGACAGGAAACAGAAATTTGAGAACTTTACCGTTCACACCGTTGGAGGATCATCTCACCACGGGCAGTCAGTGGGAGGAATGGGGCTAGAAGGAATAGAAAGAGAATTCCGATATTTTCGCATTACAGATCCCAGGACAAAAAGGACGTAATGATAATTTACGGAGGTAAAGAAATTTCAAGATAAGAGAAAAGTACACCTGACCCCGTAGACAGACGCATGGATGTATATGAGAAGATAAAGAAGAAACTGAATGATCATTTTGCTCCAAAGAAGAACAAACATTATGCGAGATGCGTATTTCTGAAAATGCGACCGATTAATGGAGAGTCAACAGTGGCAAACGCGACATGACTATGAGAGAGAGCTGCTGATTGTGAGTTTGAAAATCAAGATGACAGAATTTTAGAACACATTATTCAAACCACAGATAATGAATTGCTAATCAAAGAGACGATTAACAGAAATTGGACACTTGATCAAATGTTACAGGAAGTACACCAGTTAGAAGATACGACATTGCAGATACATGACATGAGGGATATACATACAGCATCAAGAGCCGGAGAAATTGCAATCGTGACGAATTATGGAGGAAAACAAAGAAATTACGGCATGCAATATATAGAGAAAACACAGACAATTATTGTAATTATTGTGGAAAAACACATTCGTTTGAACGACGTGAAGATTGAGGAGCTACGGAAAACAGTATAACAAATGTCAGAAAAGGAATCATTTTGCTGTAGTTTGCAAATCGAGATTGCAATCCATAAACCATGATAATGATCGATTCAGGAATCAATGACACACTGAACGAATTAAGGTAGGAATGTTAGGAAAACAATGGAAGACACAAGCGAAGAAGAATGTTCAGATGATGAGTTTTTCAGAAGTACAGTGAATCATTTGGGAGCAGTTAAGAAAATAAATGTACATAAAATCGGAGACAAAGCAAAACCAGTACTAGTTATGATGAATGATGTACAAGTGGAAGTAGAACCAGATAGTGGAGCCGACGTCAACGTAATGGACGAGTATCAGTACAGAGCATACAAAAACAGAACTAGTGATGGAACTGAATTATTAGAAAGCAAAACGAAATTGAGTACTTTGCAAACCAGTTTAAAAGAAAAAGGAGAATTTATTACAACAGTGAGAAATGCAACACGAGGGATAAAAACAAAAATAATTGTGATTAAAGGAAAAACTAATTAACCACCACTTATTGGAAAGAAAACACTTATTGAATTAGGCATGCTACAAATAAAAGAAGATGGCACATTAAAAGAGCTAAATAAATTAGGAATTCAGGGTGGAAATGTAAAATTTGAACATAAAATACCAGATATAAAAAACAAAGCAGCAAGGACTAAATTAGACCACGTAAGGAACAGCAATAAAACTGAAAACACGAACAAGAAGATCAAACAAAGAGACAAAGAATACAAACAAAATGTTTTAAATAAACATTCACAAAAAGGAGGTATAGAGAACATTCGTTTAAAATCAGTGACCGTGTCATATTCAAGCAAGAGAAAAGGAATAAATGGTCAACTGCATATGAACTTGAACCGTATATCGTATACAAAATATCCGGATCAAGCATAGGAGCTCAACGAAAGTCAGACGGAAGAAAAGTGTTTCGTGACTCTTCACACTTCAAACTCGCAAATAACATTGACATTCCGAACTCAAATCATAAGTGGCAAGATAGAATTTTGATGCACACTAAACAGAATGGAGATAAACACATGGTTGCACAAGGATGAAGAAGAGAGATGCCAATCCGAACAAGAAGACCACCTGCTAGATTTAGAGACTGTGTAGTGTGATTTCAAATATAGACAGCTGTAAATATCAAATATGATATCATCAGTGAAATATGGACTGTAAAATTTAAACTTTAATTTTGAACATTAATTTATTCAACAGCACTTTATTTGAAATGATTGATCAAAACTTTTGAAGAAATGGAGAAATGTAATGACTTTAATTGCGCATAACGTAACGTTACACTTTGGTGTTCCTTATGTAACGTCACATCCTTGGTTACTTTATGTGTTCTTAAAATTGAGAATGGAAATGGGGAATGTGTCAAAGAGACAACAACCCGACCATAGAGCAGACAACAGCCGAAGGCCACCAATGGGTCTTCAATGCAGCGAGAGAAACTCCCGCACCCGGAGGCGTCCTTCAGCTGGCCCCTAAACAAATATAGGTAGATTTTAATATACAATGTACGTTCCACGTTATATTTGTTGTCTTATGAATGCCTAAGTTATTTCAGCAGTTGCCTCATATTATCATTGTTACACTGAAGTCCACTTATTTCGTTCATCAGATAGGTCCTTTCATTTCAATAAATGAACATACATTGTAATTACCAGAAAACCCAAATTGTATATTTTCTTATCTAAAGCCCTCTACTGTCCCTCCAGTTAATGCCAGAATATTTTCTGTTGATATTAACATTTGAGTATGTAGTGTACATTGTATATTCAACAATAATAGGTTGTTGTTTTCTAGTTACATGATGACTGATATAAATAAAATGAATTCACATTATTTTGTCAGTGATAAATCATGTATAGTACTAGCTTTCTCAGAAAATCTGTGTCCCTATTCGATCATAACTTGAAAAATATTGTAAACTAGCTTACACACCGTCTGTGTTCAATTTATTATACCTGTTTTGAAACGTGAATAATCTGTTTTACTGATAAATCTCTAGTGTTTCAAAATACCAAACGTAACTTTTCAGACTTGTTTTTGGCATGTCGTAGAAATATCAAGTCATTTTGTTTTTCAGTATTTTAAAAATTGTTTTTCATATTATTGAATTTTAAATGATTTTTTTTAATTATGTTAATACGCATTAAGTTTTATTTGTATTTAATATTTTTACACTTTAACGACATACGAGATATGGTGACGTAGAACACAGCGGAAGTTGGAATTAGTAAGATACCACTGTTGAAATTTAATATCACATTGTCAGCTGGTGGTAGAACTTATCAAAGCCTTTAACAATATTTATAGCATTTCACTTTTCCAATAGCTATTTTCAGTCTTAATTCATTCACTGGTAAGTCAGCTATTTGTACCGTCTCTGTCTTTTAGTTTTACTCAACACAGTCTTTAGTTTTAGATGGGGTATTGCCATTTATGGTAAATTTTAAGACTATAAAATTTGACTTTTAAAAAATGTGTAATATAGATCCAGACTTCGATAGCATTACCAGTGCTATTTGAGAGGGTACTATTTATTTTGATAGTAAGAGGAATTAGGCCCAAAAAAACTAGAAAATGTCTAATACATGTAATATGAAGACGCACAAATGATCTATATATCGTCAACAAGTAAAATCACAGTATATCTACTCTTAGGGCAAAAGAATCAATACATAAATTTGCTGTTCTGTTTACACTAACCTTATTTATACAACCAGGAAAACTCAATTTGCGACAGTAAAACCCACATATTACGTAGGCCTAGCTTCAAAACTCTGAAAATAACATGTTTTCTCGTAGTCAAATCCTAATTTACACATGTCCAAACATCCTCTATTTCATGCCTGCACAATGGTACATTGAACATTTGTATTTTCTAATATTTTGACAACATTTTCACTCGATTTTGGTCAATCTTATTACAAAAGTCAATTATGAATCTTGAAAAAAAGATTTGTAGTCCACTCAAACAACTCAAAACATTATTTTTTGAAGAAAAAATTGGAAAGACAATAAAATCTTTTAGATTCTGCTTTAAACTAGGCAATATGGTCAGTTGGAAGGATGGCCTTTACAATACATATGAACCGACAATAGAATATCAATAAACTGAAAGTGATTCCATCCATATATTTACAAGAAAAGTATAAACATTACAAAATAATTAAATAATGAATAATGGTTTATTATGTGGTTTTTTTTTATGTCCCCGCCGTAGCGGAGGGGGCATTAAGTTTTACCCTTGTTTTTTTTAATTTATTTGATTCAAATAAGTTTACTGTTATTTTGATTGTATGAACATTCTTTGTTCAGAAAGGTGAGAATAATAATGGGAAAGAAAAGTAAAAAGAATAAAGAAAAGCCAGCTGCAGCTTCTCCTGAACATAAGGAATTATCAAAAGGTGAAAAGAAAGAAGTCTTGGATACAGTCAATCAACTATTAGAAGGTAAATATTCAGTAACATGTACAAATGATGTATATCTATATCTAATAGGGCAATTGTTTTTGGCCAACCTCAAAGCAATGAAACATGTTCACAACACACAATACTTTAAACTACTTGGAAACATAAAACCAGGGGGTGATATCAGGTGATCTAGGAAGGTTGAAAGTGATAGAAATTTTTCATCCATTCTGAAACTAAAACTATTAGATATTTGCATTATAATCAGCAAGCTTTTCATAAATATCGCATGTATTTCAGTTTGTTCCAATCCTGTGAATGCAGCTGGTCCAAAAGAGTTGGAGGAGTATATGAAGATCAAGGCTCTAGTTGATAAACTGATAAATTTACAGTCAGGTTAGTTTAAATCTTTTCTCTCATTGGTTATAAAATGTTCAACTTTACAGTCAGGTTAGTTTAAATCTCTTCTCTCATTGGTTATAAAATGTTCAACTTTACAGTCAGGTTAGTTTAAATCTCTTCTCTCATTGGTTATAAAATGTTCAACTTTACAGTCAGGTTAGTTTAAATCTCTTCTCTCATTGGTTATGAAATGCTCAACCTTACAGTCAGGTTAGTTTAATTAAATATCTTCTCTCATTGGTTATAAAATGCCCAATCATGTGGTCAACACTAATTTGAACTACATGTTGGTTTAATTGTCTGGTGCAGTTAGCCAGTAATTTGAGATGCAGTGATTTTTATCTAGTTCATTATGATGTCATATTATAACTAGATTCGTTGATACACTGTACATATAAAAGGGCATGTTAAATTATTGTTATGGTACCAATAGGTCTTGCTGATAATAACATGCTTATCAAGAATCCTTGTAATTTGTCATTTCAAATTTTTATTCAAATATTCCTGTCCAGAGCCAGAAGCCTGTATTCTAGAGACTTTCAGTGGTTGCTGTCTTTTATAACTCTTTCTTTTATTTTTTTAAAATATATATATATATATATATATATCAGGCTGTTAATTTTCTATAGAAAAAAACTATGCCAGCATGTCACTATAAACTCTGTCCCTTTATATCTTATTTGGTTCATTTATATGTTTTTGAGTTTAGTGCGACATCCATTTTCTCTGAACCAGTATACATTTTTTTTAGGGCCAGCTAAAGCCAGCCTCAGGGTGCAGTATTTTCTTGCTGTGTAGAAGCCCCATTGTGGCCTTGACCTGTTTTCTGCTCTTTGGTCGAGTTGTTGTCTCTTTGACACATTCCCCATTTCCATTCTCAATTTTATGATTCAGACAATGAGGACCATACAAGAACCTATAATTATAATAGGTTTATGAACAGGGGCAATTTGTAAAAACAAATATACAGACTTTATTTCTACATGAAGGACAGTATTAGAAATCAAGACTTTTTAACTCAATTGCTCATGATAGTGGAATTCAAATAAAAGTCATATTGAGCAAGTGGAAAGTATTTATATTGTTATATAAACAACACCTGTGACAATTAGGTAAATGACACATTTTAATCATTTTTAAAATGGTTACCACACTGTATCTACTACACAGATTATTATGATAAAAAAAAGTTATAAATTAGACAATTCTTCTATATTAATTGTTTATGTGTTTCTACAAGCAAACGTAAATGTAGAGGTTTAATTTTACTTAATATAAATCAAATAACTTTAAATCTACATGTACATGTATTAACTGGCAATAACTGTTCACTTTGTTCAGACCAAATGTTTTTTTTCTGACCGATTTTCAACACTTGATTTGCAAAACATGCACTACTGTAGTGTTTCAAAGTCATTTATAAAGATTTGTAAAGGACCACTAGTAGCGCATGAACTTTTTACCCTTACATAGTTCCTGACATGACCTTTAAGATTTGTTAGTATTTCTCAGTCTTTAATTTTCTGTGAAGTCACTAGTGGTATGTGGACAATCATTTGTCTTTTTCTTTTGAGCATGGTTTTGTCCATGTTGTCTGTCTTTTTTCAACTTATTGTTTTGTAATAGCAGTGACTAACATGGCTCGACACATATATATAATATTTATCCAGTCATGAAGTATTGAGAGTCATATTTTATTTCTAGTTCTAGGTACTCCTGCAGTAGACAGAGAGAAGAACTTCCCAGGCTTTACAGAATGGTTACATAGTAATGGGGTAGAAACAAGTGTGGTAGAGATAAAGAACTTCCCTGGATGTGGATATGGCTTGCAAGCCACCAAAGATCTCAAAGTTAGTGCTAAATTGATTAACAATATGACTTACAAGCCACCAAAGATCTCAAAGTTAGTGCTTAATTGATTAGCAGATAATTATTAATAGATAGCTTTTATAACTTTTTATTAACACAATACAAAAATAAGGAGATGTGGTATGATTGCCAATGATACAACTATCCAAAATTCAAATGAAGTGGATGTAAGCAATTATAGGCAACCGTACAGCCTTCAGCATTGAGAAGAAAAACCCATACAGTAGTCAGTGTTCTCCCCAGGGCCATAAAGCACCATGGTACCCTGGTGCTATATTTTCTACCCTGGTGCTATCTTGGATGATTTTATAATAGAATGTGTAGGGGCCATGGTGCTATATTTTTGGAAAACCAGTGCTATGTTAATTTCCGTGGTGCTATTTGAAAATTCTAGGGAGAACACATACAGAATTACTGTATAGTCGGCTATAATTTTTTTTAGCAAGGATGATAATCTTATTAACAAAAATACAATGTATGATAGATGTAT
Organism: Mytilus californianus; assembly: GCF_021869535.1. Taxonomy (NCBI): domain Eukaryota; kingdom Metazoa; phylum Mollusca; class Bivalvia; order Mytilida; family Mytilidae; genus Mytilus; species Mytilus californianus. The sequence continues at coordinate 118,017,016 of NW_026262690.1, read as the reverse complement.
ATATTGGTCACCCTCAGGACCAGATAAAACTGACCTCACAAGTTGGACCACATTTGTATTGAGGTTCAAAATGCATATTTATTACTACAGCAACACAAGACAGGTTTTCTTTTAACAGAGATGACCTTTATAGCAGGTTTGACAATAGCTCTAAGGCAAATTTGCTCTTTTCAGGAAACCTATAAAAAAAATCTGAAACTTGAAGATGGCTTCCATTAAATGAGTTTTCTCAGTTACATTAGGATTACACACTTTCTTTAGATTTTTAGGAGCAATACATGTGTATATATATTAACAATATATTCTTTCTGCAGGAGGCTGATCCATTTTTAACCATACCTAGAAAAGTCATGATGACAACACAAACAGCCAGGGATTCAGTATTGGGTAATATATAAAATTTAGGGCTGTTCCATTAAAGCATTGTACCCAGGAAGGCACTTTGAAAATGGGGTTACCTCCTTCTGTAGATGCAAATTTATAATATCTCTTACACTTTCACTGTCCAAAAACACCAACTCTCAGTTGACATCTTTAAGTGCCTTCCCTGGGTCCTATGTATGTTTTTATGGAAAAGCCTTTAATATTTAATGATGGATTAAGATATCATGAATGTAAAAGATTTTTAAATGTTGAAACAGGGTATATGTCAACAATAGAGCAAATCCCAAATACAAATATAAGGCAACAAGTTTTAAAAAAAAAACTGAAAACATCTGCACCAAATATGGTTGTGAGGGATATTGTAATCCAATTATGTGATCAGCAGACAGCAAATATTTTAATCATGATACATGTAGATCTGCTTCACATTTCATCATCACATTTCATCATAGAAATTTAAAAACTAAAACAATGGTTAAATAAAAATGTCATTAACAGTGCATGTCAGCTCATTTTTGAGGAAATAAAAATATTTTAATTATAAATAAGTTAATGGAAAGAGAAATCATAAACGATGAAACAATCTGCATATTTTTTTTAATATTGACAATCATATTTTATATTTTTATTACTGAGTGTTTACAATATTCAAATGTTTATGTGTATTACGTAAATCATTATAACCCATTTTAGACCACAGTTTATGCATTTTTTTTTGTAGGGCCATTAATAGGACAAGATAAAATGTTACAAGCCATGCCCAGTATACTACTAGCACTACACCTGCTCTGTGAGAAGAAGATACCTGAATCATTCTGGAAACCTTATGTTGATATCCTTTTATATATTTTTCACTTAGCTGAAACTGACTTACAAATGGTCAATTATTCATATAAAGCATTATATCGTTTTGTTATTTCAAGAATCTTTCTCAAACATATACACTCAATGATGTCTGGTAATATTTTGGAAGCTACATAATTAACAAAGCCGTTTTCTACTCTTAATGGACTTTTTCATTAAAATACAATGACTTACCTCCCCTTTCCCATGCTACAAAAATGTAACTTTAGGCTTCAGCTACAATTTATATAAAATAAAAACTAGTAGGATTTTTTTTTTAACTCTTGTGGAAAATAAACAAAATACATTGTCATTGTATAGCATTTATAATACCTATTCCAAGGCTTATGATGGACACCAGTGACAGAATTTCAACAGTGTAATTAAATTGAAATTGTTCACCTAATTTGCTTGGATATGTTGACCTAATTCTTTTTATGTTGTTGTTAAGTGTGGAGTTTATCAGCTTAACCAAGAACACTCAAGTTTAAAACCATAGTAGCCCTGATTCTCAGTTTTTGGAAAAACCCTTTGGTCCTTACACTCCAAGGTCCACCCTTTGGTCCTTACACTTCAAAGTCCCAATACAAGTTGTTACTACCAACTTGAGACATAATGCATAGAGTGACAAATGGCTATATATTTATAACCTTAACTTATGATAGATGTATTACCAGATTCATATTGTACACCACTCTACTTTACAGAGGATGAAATCAAACTTTTGAAAGGCTCTCCTGTACAAAGTAAGTTATCTCCCTTGGAATAAGTAGGTTTATCCCCATTGGTGCAAAGGTCCAGTTATCAGAAGCCTTGTTTTGTTTTAAGAATCTGGCGTACATTTTGTTGAGGGATCATTCTGAAAATTTCTTTAAGCATTGATATGATGTAGCAGTCTTTGAGGCAACAATACATTATTTCATCTGTTTTTTATAAAACTAGATATGTTTCCATGGTGACTTGAAGTAAAGGAGAAAGTGTAGATAGAACAAGAAGATGGATATAAAGTAATATTCCTCAAAAAATGATTCCACTGTATACAATAAAGAAAGAGAAAAATTTGGTAAAAATTCTTACATACCTTTTAAAGAAATGCCTGATGTTTTTATTATAGACATGCCAAATATGCAATTACCATTTTGCGTTGCTTTGTATGCATGTAACCAATTTAAAGCATCTACGTTCTGTAAACCAAGTTTCTGAATCCATACCTGCAAACTGGATCAACATAAATAATTATTTATATTTCAGATCAGGGTTGTTATTGTACAAATTTTGAAATGTACAGACACTTATTCTCATGCTTAAAACAATAATAAATTCAGTATAATGATGTTTTATTATACATATCTTTTCTAGGTGATTGTTATAATCAGTTAAAAAACATAGCAAGACAGTATGCCTACTTTTACAGATTATTTCAGGTAACTAACTGCAGCTTCTTTGAATATGTTATTTAGTCATCTTTACAGTTAATCTGTGTTGACTCACATCTTGAATTGCAATTTTTGGCTGTTCCAAAGATATGATGTTTATAACGGTTTGTGGGTGAAGGATGCAGCTACAAACCATGACATATAATGTACTTGCCTCCTCCTGGTTTGATAACAGAACTTTTCATTAAAAAAGTGGGGGTATACTGTTTTACCTCTGACTTTCCATCCGTCAGTCCGTCCGTCTCATGAATATTTTTCGTCGCATCTTTCTCAGGAACTACTTTACAAGGATTTCTGTAATTTGCTTTCAGGGTTTATATGAGTCAGCTATACCGTGTGATGCGATTTCAGATTCATCACTCAACAAATTCCTGTTTACCTTATACTTTTAGCGAGACGGGGGTATCATTAGTGGGCAGTAGCTCACAGATTCACTTGTTTTATCTGACTTCCTATTTAAATTTTAAAAGAAAACATGAAAATCACCATTATTATGTAATGTTGAGCTTCAATTGACAAAAGTATAAAGATACTGTTTTAACAGTTCCAACTTCCAGTAAAGAATAATTATTTCTGTAATTAGTCAAGGAGATTCCAAGACATTTTAGAATATTTAATATTTCTAGGCAAGCAACATTGCTTGTTACACTTTAAATTACTTTAATTGTTTTGGATTCTTTTAGAATTTGCCAACAACATCAAAGCTGCCAATAAAAGACTGCTTTACTTTTGATGATTACAGGTGAGACATAGTTGTAATAATACTTTTGTCCAGTTTTTATGGGATTTAAAAAAACAAAATGTTATTAATGCAAGCTTATAGCTCTTAGTTTTTTGTATGTATTTCATTTATTTATATTTACAAAGGGGAGATAACTGTTTTGTTATAAATTTTAGATTTGAGTTTGTGTTCATGGAGTTAAAAAAATTATCAATTATGACACAATCTTGGTGTAATTTATTTATGATTTCAAACACTTCTTCAATATTTTTTCAGATGGGCAGTTTCTACAGTTATGACCAGACAAAATCAGATCCCTACACCAGATGGCAGTAAGATCACATTTGGTCTGATACCAATGTGGGATATGTGTAATCACTGTAATGGAACAGTAAGTTTGTCAGGAATTATTGTTTTACTGAAAGTTCATTTATTCAAATAGCTAAACCCTAACACTTCCAGAGTAATGTAAACATATTTTTTAGTTTGATAATGAGATTCCTTCACTGATTGTAGCAACCTAATGCTTTCTGTAAAATTTAAAGGGGGTGATTATGAACTTATGAAGCAGTTCTGATAAAATTTGATGGATGTTGCTTGCTTTGAAAAAAAAAAACCTGCATGGAAAATTGAAACAGCATCCAGATAAAAAATGAAGATCTCAGTACAAAATGTATTTTGGTTTAGTATGTTAATAAGCCATGCACACTGTACAGTAATATCTTAACTCTCCAGAAAAAGTATAACCTGAGAGACAAACCAACTGAGATAATCAAAGATAATGTTAGCACAACATCCTTAAATTAAATGAACAGTCATCAACGATAAAGAGATGATGACAACCTCTATGCTGACAACCTCTATGCTGACAACCTCTATGCTGACAACCTCTATGATGACAACCACTAAGATGTACATATATGGATTTCACAGTAGGGATGGGGCATAACCTTGGGACATGGCTAAATAGTTTAAACAATTTAATAGAGATTACAACTTTCTTATGTTCCAGTTATGGGACAGGTACAGGTACATGAATATTGATTGGATTAAACCAGCTCAATGCATAGATAATTTTATGTCTACTCTGCATAGTAGGTTATGTAGGATTTTGAGGGCAAAAATTTCAGCTCAGATGCTGTAAATCCCTCTAATAATCTATGTGACAGACAAACAAGAAAAAAAAATTGTTGTTTTGGGGATAGATTTTAAAAGGCCACCTCAGAAATTTTCTTTTGCATGGGACTACACTGTTTCTCAATAATATTTTGTTATTATTTTATTTTATTAGATAAATGAAACACTGTTTTAACAATCAATTTTCAGATAACAACAGATTACAACTTAGAATCAGACTGCAGTGACTGTTTTGCTTTGAAGGAATTTAAACAAGGTGAACAGGTGAGCAAACTTACTATTTAGGAAGAAAGATGGGATGTCGGGTGGATATACATCAGACAATATTATCTGGATAATTTTTAAACACTATCACATCTATTTACATGCAATGAAAGTGTGTTGTAGGCTTGTTGTTTCACTGATATATCATCTCGCACATGGGTATTATCTGAGGGGCCTTGGTGGCTGAGTTGTCTCAGTTGTTCATATACAGTTATCACTAGCCTGTCAACTCTTAAGGTTGTGAGTTCAAAAGAAAAAGTTTGTTTTTTCGAACCTGTTCTTAATTCACAAGGGTTGCTAGTTTTCCTGCAAAAGGTCGTTGGTTCTCTTAGGGTATTATGGTGTCCGCCACAAATAAAATCTGGATGTCATGATATTGCTAAGTGTGCTGAAAATGGCTTTAAACACGAACAAACAAACATCTTACATGTTTTTATCCTATACATATATCCCTTTTATTGCTGTTCTTTTTCAAGAGTATTTCTTAAAGATCTTCAATGAACAACTAATACCATTACAATGCTAGAGTAACATGTCTTCTGTCATGGCAGTCAACATATTGATAATTACTATGATAAATTATTTACCTTGCTTGTTATTATCTCTGTACCCTTGCAGGTGGGGAAATATGATTTGGCTTTTAAAAAATATTCAAGTGCTAACAACATTATGGAATAAATGTATGAAAATGCTACTTTACTTGGTGATGACATAATTTTGATTTTGAAATGATATTATACAGGATTATTTTAGATCAACTTTCTTGATTTTTGATGGAAATTTTGTTCTCTACTTTCCTGGGACAACTATGTTAAATATGATAAAAACGTTATTTGTGAAATATACAAGCATGTGATGATCATGTGTTCTTATGTTGGGAAAAAATATTTGGAGGGTCCAACCAATATCTGGAAACTTGGCATCTATGAAATACTGTAAATTCACAAATTACTGTGTGCATTTATTATTGCTATTTTTGAAGTATGTACAAAAATGCGAGATTAATTATTGCGATTTCAGGAAAATGTCCATTAAGATATATGGATCAGATATCAGAATGCGAGTTCTTATTATTGCGATACTCGCCCAATAGCATTATTCACAATAATTTCTGAATTTACAGTATTGAACATTTTACCATTTATAGATCACCCTTTCTGGTAGGGTTCATGTTGCTCAGATATTGTTTTCTGTTTTGTTTTGTAGACTGTTATTTGTCTTTTCTTGTTTTTTTCTTGTTTTTTTTTTCGTTTTCTGACATGGCTTTGTCATTTTATTTTTTGACTTATAAGTTTGAATATCCCTTTGGTATCTCCCCCTCTCTAGTTACAATTTATAAAGTGTACATTATGAACTTCCATTATGCATGGTTCTTAAAGTATTTCATTTGTAAATTTGTAATATCATCCTATATTCATTACAATTTACTACATAATTGGAGACATAGTGTACTTGTTTATGTCATACAGTGTAGTGCATCTATTGATGACATGGTGTACTTATTGATTATATAGTGTACTTATTGATTATATAGTGTACTTATTGATAATAAAAGTAAAATAACAAAAATACCAAACTCCAAGGAAAAATAAAAATGAAAAGTTCGTTATCAAATGACAAAATCAAAAGCTCAAACACATCAAACGAATGGAAAAAAACAACTATCATAGTCCTGACTTGGTACAGGCATTTCCTTATGTATAAAACCTGGTTTTATAGCTAGCTAAACCTCTCACTTGTATGACAGTGTATTGTCGCTATTGTGTACTTATTGATGTCAATAAACATAGTTCAGTGTGAAGGAGTTTCTGACTTGTTCCTATAATGAAGCACATTTTCATATGGACTGAATTTTGTGTTATTAGAATAACTATGTATACCTCTTGTGGTTTCCAGATCAGTATATTTTATGGGGCCAGATCAAATGCTGAGTTACTAGTACATAATGGATTTGTTTACCCAGAGAATGATATGGATAGAACAGCTATTAAATTAGGTATATTTTATGGGATAACAAAGTTGAATAGTTGTAATTTAGTGTTAAATAATATACATGATATATGAACTTATATGATAATTATGAAGGGTTAACATACACTGTTAAAAGTTTTGTGTTTGACAATGACAGCTTCCAAAGTTTTTTAACAACAAAAATGAAATTTAGTATCAAAGAAAATGTAATGTTCTTCTATCCATGAAAATTGGCAGCACGAAAATAACTGAATCCACAGTATATGTTTTTTTTTATATTTCATATGAAAAATCCAGAGACATCTTTTTCCCCCGACAAAAATTCTGATTTATCCAATGCTTATTTTTATATTTACAACAGGGTTTGTTACTCATGCTGTGTGGATGCAGTAGAATGTGTCCCCGTACCTGTAGTGTATGCCCTTATATTTTACAGTTAGGGTTTTTTGCTTGTGAGAGAGCTGTCTACATATTCCATTATATTAATGTTCTGCTCAATGTTGAAGGTCATACAGTGACCTATAGTTGTTATCTTCTATGTTATTTGGTCTCTGGTGGAGAGTTGTCTCATTGGCAATTATACCACATCTTCTTATTTTTATATTTACACTTATCCTTATGTAACCATAATTTTGTAATCTTCTAATGTTGTAGAAATACTTAATTTATGAAAATGTTATTATTGTGAATTCAGCAGCTTACCTCTTTAAAATTTATGATTAAATCAAGTAAGGATTTTTTTTCAGGAATTAGTAAAAGTGATAGCCTTATTGACAAAAAAACCAAATTATTAACAGCTCTTGGTTTAGCTCCGTAAGTAAAGATTAAGATGTTTATAGTTAACCCAAAATGAAGAATATACTTTACTTTATTAAACAGATTATAATGACAGTTACATTTTTATATAAGGGGGAGTGGTTTCATGAATATAGGAAGTACATATGTTCAATTGCCTAGAGAGGAGCAAACATAAAGTACCCCAGAAAAGCACTTTTCAAAACTACTATTAATTGTACTCATGAAGAAACATGTCAAGTTGAACAGGGTTTATAGGTTGCTTTCATGCTTCATTATGACTCCACTTAAAACAGGATATGGTTTAAGTAAGTCATGAAAATAAGGATATAGTTTATAAATTCATGACACAAAATCAAAACACACACAAGAAAAGAAACCAAAAGTAAAGGAACAGAGCTTTTATTGCTGTTCTTCATCTCAGGGTAGCTTTCACCTCACTATAAGCTCAAGACAGCATACAGTAAGTAAACACTGTATATGCTGACAAAGGAATAACATTGTTATATGTATTTTTGTATTTTTTAGGTCCAGAATGTTCTTTATTTACTCAGGGGAAATCCCTGTAGATCCACACCTTGTATCTTTTCTTAGAGTATTTAATATGACGGAAGGTAAGTTTTACATATCTATATAGGGGAATTCGATCCATAATGCTGTATTCGTTCGTAATAAGTTATTTCAATATTGTTCTGATCTTGTATTTTTTAGTTTGATAATACAGTATTAGATTTTGAGCATTAAAAATACAAGCATTGGATTTTGGGCATTAAAAATACTGCATTAGATTTTGAGCATATCTACGTATTGTGAGGTAAGGGAAATTAAGAAAAGCAATTTAAGAAAGATATATGTCCTGAAGATTTCAAACTATTTTTGTTTTCAACAGCACAGACATTTTGAAAATGTAAAGTAACTATAGAATTTAATATATTTTTTCCATAAAATGTCTAAAGGGTGTTGCTGACTTTATTGTAATTGACTTTATTGTAGATGAAATCTCCTGTTATGACTGTGAGAACATGACAGAAGAAGACCTAGAAAAGATGGGTGATGTCAACACACCAATTAATGTGGAGAATGAAGAAAAATTGTGGAAATTTTTAGAAACAAGACTGGCATTGTTACTGAGGGCTTATGATACCACAGCGGAGGTATGATAGTGTTATTATTTTTTAACTTTTTTTTATTATACGCCCGTCAAATTTTTGACGGGACGTATTATGGTATACAAATGTCCGGGGTCCGTCCGTCTGTCTGTCTGGCGTTAACATGTCGCACCGTAACTTGAGAATGACTTATCCAAATTTCATGAAACTTAACATAGTTGTTTCTTATGATGGTCAAACGATCTGTATACTTTTTGGTGAAAATAAGATTAAAACTTTTTGAGTTACGGGACTTAGTAACTAAAACAGGTGTGTGTTTTTGTTCACATGTCGCGCCGTATCTCAAAAACAGTTAATGATTATTGCTTAAAACTTTACACACTTCTCAGTTATATTAATCTTAAGATCTGTATACTTTTTGGTGATGATTCAAAATTTTATTTTAGAGATATTGAGTATTTTGTTAAAAAAGGGGGAGGGGTTTTTCACATGTCGCGCCGTATCTCAAAAACAGTTTATGATTATTGCTTAAAACTTTACACACTTCTTAGTTATATTAACCTTAAGATCTGTATACTTTTTGGTGATGATTCAAAATTTTATTTTTGAGTTATTGAGTATTTTGTAAAAAAAGGGGGAGGGGTTTTTCACATGTCGCGCCGTATCTCAAAAACGATTTATGATTATTGCTTAAAATTTTACACACTTCTTAGTTATATTAATCTAAAGATCTGTATACTTTTTGGTTTTGATACAAGATCTTATTTTTGAGATATTGATTTTTTTTTTTTTAAAAGGGGGGGTTTTCACATGTCGCGCCATATCTCAAAAACGATTTATGATTATTGCTTAAAATTTTACACACTTCTTAGTTATATTAATCTAAAGATCTGTATACTTTTTGGTTTTGATTCAAAATTTTATTTTAGAGATATTGAGTTTTTTGTAAAAAAAAAAGGGGGGTTTTTGCATGTCACGCCGTATGTCAGAAACTATTTATGCTTATTGCATAAAAATTCACACACAAGACGACGGGCGTATCATGCGCTCATGGCGCAGCTGTTTATTACAGAATAGAATCATGTTAATGAACTTTCTTTCATTATTGACTAAATGTTTGCTGAAATACTAGGATATTCTTAATTCATCTGAAAACTTCAGGAAAAGAACATATTTTGTATAACTGATCTGTGATATCATGTTGATGTCCAACATTACAGATTTTTATCTCTATTATTACAAGACCTGTCATTATGGTGCAGCCTCTCTTGTTTACTGAAACCTGAGGGAATCCAGGGGCAAATTGGACCTATTTTCTATGATTGAGGGTAAAATTATTTTCCATGACAAATTGTGAAGCGATATAAATGAAACAGTATCATATTGTTTCTTACACATCTTTCTTTATTCTGTGTCTTATATATTCTGTTTTTATTACAGGAGGATACCAATCTGTTAATGGAATCTGGTATACCAGACAATAAACTATTTATAATACAGTTAAGGAGATGTGAGAAAATTATTCTGCAGAACGCTGTTAAATTTGCTACTGAGAAAAAATGTGACATTATTCAAAATTCAAAGGACAACATAGAGACTGAATCTAAAGAGGAAAATGTGGGAACTTAAGTTTCGTTATAAAATGTGTATTTTATTTTAAAATAAATCTAATATAGCAAGATAAGCAGCTACAAATATACAAACACTGGGAAGTGGTTAAATTAGTTGTTACTTATTTCATTGTTTGTGGAAAATTAATTGAAAAATCAGTTTGATAGAGAATATGCATTTCAATGGGTTAAAAAATTTGCAGTTTTGAATGACCACGAAGTCTGAGAAAATTTGTATCACAAAAATTACCTGTAAACTACTTTCAGGGTACAGTGAAACCATCTTAATGGAACACTTGGGTGAGGACATGCTATAAATATTATCAAGAGATTGTGATTATGTTTACCAAGTGGACTCATCTAAGGCAGTTCTTTATTAGTTGGCACAAAAATCTTGATAAAAACAATTATGTACAAATTATGGTTTCAGTAGTTTTAAAAAATATAGTATATCAGAATGTGAATGAAAAAACATGTACACTTCACTAGAAAATTTGTTAGATCTTCTTCCAAAAACAAAATGTCTTTTTAAATCTCTTATCAGATATCTATGCCAATTTATTTTTGGTTTTGTTCATATTTAGTTTTGTTAATCCATTTTTTCCAAAATCAAAAACTTTTATGTTAAAGAAACTTGTTAGTTCATACAAGTACAAATGTAATTTCATATCGATTTGATAAAACTATTTAGAAGTTTAACAAAAAGTCTTTCAACAGTTGATTCCATGCATGACTTCAAATAAACTATCTCCTGAATCAAAACTTTTGTGTGCAATTTTTTTTTTTATGTTTGTATTCAAAAACAACAAAAATGTTCAACAAACGGTGAATTTTGCTTTGATTAGTTTCAGGAAGAATTTAGGAATCGGAGTTTATTCCACAAATCATGAATTGTAACCATGAATAAAAGTGTTATTAAAGTATTTCATTACTGTGGCAAGATGGATTGTTATCATGATTGTGCAATAATTTTTATGAAGGAATTGTATAATAAAACCTTTGCTTCAATATGTGTGTTTAGTTTTATTATTCTACACTTAAAGTCATAGTGATAAATAGAGAATATCATATGGCTTTTTCAATATCACACCCGTATCAACCCGAGACACCAATATAATCCCAAGAGCTCTGCTCGAGGGATTATATTGGTTGAAGGTTGATACGGTGTGTGATATTGAAAAGGCCATATCATATACACTTTATTATATACATATACCTCACGTAGATGTTTTTTATGTGACATGACGTCATACAGGTAAGGAGGTTTGAAATGACGTCATACGGATTATAGGTTTGACATGACGTCATACAGATTAGGGGTTTGATAAAGCCTTTGCAACAGTGACTGCAATCAATGACGTGACGTCATACAGATTAAAGGTGTGATAAAGCCTTTGCAACCGTGCTGATATTGATATCATCACGGGTGGCTGATACAGCACGTTTGTCAATGATTGTATTAAACATACAATTTATCTGTATTTACCACTAAGTATATAATAAATCATTTTATTGTCCCATTTGCCTATATCACCCTGCGTAGTCGTAATCCTCGTATCAAGACATTGAGACATGAGCAGACATTATCAACCATGTAACAATGTCTGAGCAGAAGTTATCAGTGAAGTCACAATGTCTGAGTAGAAGTTATCAGTGAAGTCACAATGTGTGAGTAGAAGTTATCAGTGAAGTCACAATGTGTGAGAAGATATCAAGCTTACTTTTGTCAAGCGTAAAACTGTTTAAAAGAGGTGGAAAAGAATAGTGAGTAATAGAAAGTTAAACAGATTATCGGGTTTTCTACTCAGAGATCTTAAATATCAGCCGCTCTACACAATGTGAAGCTTTTTTGCTTGTTCTCTGTGCTCCCTCAACAAAACAGTTCACATTGTGGCTCGTGGCTGTTATTTTACTTTATTGGCAATTTGTACATTTTCCCTTTGATCTTACTGCCTAATATTTTTAAGATCATGGACAGGACTTGATACTCGAAAATATTAAGCAATGACGTCATGTATCAGTGCAGCAACGTCACATGTTCAAGTCCATCCGCATCAATTTATCAATGAAATGCTTCCCAACATTTTGTACGCGTAAAAGTAGTTTTTCTTATTATTTCATTTTACTTCATAATCTCAACTAAAAAAATATACAGTTAAGACAAATTGCTGATAAAAAAAATAATGGAATTTTAATTTTTGATACTGACTTCATCAGCTCAAATATCAGCTCGCCCTACCGGGCTAGCTTGATATTCTTGCTGATAAAATCAGTATCAACAAAAAAAATGCCATTATTCTATATATATCATTGGGTAAAAAACCTGATAATCTATACCTATGTTTAAACAAGGAACCGACTTTGTCTAGATGCTTGTTGTTTTAACTGACAATATATTTCTTATGGGTGGTAAACATGTTTTTTCAACAGAAAATCGGCCTGCATCAGGTAATTAACTGTTCTCCTCTGGCCATAACTAAAGCTATTATTCAGACTAACTAGTCTTTGCTCTTACTCCTAAATGTTTTATGCTACCCCACTACAACATACCTACCTTGCAGTTGTATTCTTAAAGACATTTAAATTTTGTTTAAGCTAGATAGATTGTCTTTTTCTGAGCATCCCTTCTGGGCATGTTTCAAACATACTTTTTTGTTTTTAAAATATTTTACCAAGTATCGTTCATTATACAACAAAAATAACTAAAATTTAAATTTAAAGATTAAACTATCAAACAATTAGGTGTCGTAAAGTATATTTAAAATTTTCAGAAAAAAATCCTTTTATACATGTACTGAATTTTATAGGACTATTTGAGTTTTTTTTTTTTTTTCAAGAAAACAAGGCCTGTGACCCCCTGTTTTTATTTGATATTTCAGAAGTATTAATAAAAAGCAATTATCTCATTGAATTTTAGCCAATTCTGTCGTTTAATGTTTCCTTTATTAAGGAAACATCAAGTTTCCCCTATATAACCAATATAAAAACAAGGTTTATTACCCCCAGTTTTTATATTGATATTTGAGAGAACATTGATTTAGAAGTTTAAGAAAAATCTATTATTGAACATTTAGACACCTCAGCTACATTAAATTAGAAATTGTAATTGTTTTTAAAATATTTTGAAACCAAGCAAACGTCAATGGATCATGACTGAGGTGGAAAAGTGGACAGGGTAAAAAAATCTCCACGAAAATGAGACAAATTTTATTGACTTAAAATTGACTTACAATTAGTGGTTCTTAAACTAACCTTATCACAAAAAATCATTGACTTGTCATTATGATTTCCCTTAAACTGATACAAACTTTACATAATAACTTAGAAAAAGGTCCATGACCAACTTTTTCAATCAATTATTATGGAGAAGCTTCCTGGTAAAAGTCATCCAAAAATGAAAATGAGGTCAAGGAAAAATGAAATTCTAGTTGGAAACTCTGAGAGCACATGGCATCTCCAAACATAAATGGTTATTTGCTACTTCTACAATAAAAAATAAAGCTATTTATGATAAAATTAACCCCAATGTCATACTTAGAGGAAACAGCAAAACTAACAATGATACCCCAGATCCAGGTATTAGTCTTAATATACTTAAATATTGGGGGCCTCGGTGGCCGAGTGGTCTAAGTAGTTATTACTGTAATCACTAGCCAGTCAACACTGAGATTGTGAGTTCGAACCCCGCTCGTGCGGGTGTACTCGACTCCAATCTTAATTGACTAGGATTGTCAGTTTTCCTATCGAAGGTCGGTGGTTTTCTCCGGGCACTCCGGCTGCCTCCACCAATAAAAACTGACCGCCACGAAATAGCACAAAAGCGGTGCTTAAAAGTGGCGTTAAAACACCAAAAATCAAATCAAATCTTAAATATTGACTTGTCCTTACAGACAGCCATTCATAACTTAATCACCACCATAAATATCCTAGAAGGCTTTCAAAAGTTCTTAGTTTAACATGACTTTGTACATTTCATTTGAATTGGAGATGTAAAGTTGAACATTTTTGTGATATTGACCTTGCAAACAGATATTCTAATATAAAAATAAGAAGACCAAACTTATTTACCTCACAATAACAACAACAATAATACAAAAAAGTAAAATAACGAAAATATCGAACTCCAAGGAAAATTCAAATCAGAAAGTCCATTATCAAATGGCAAAATTAAAAGCTCAAACACATCAAACGATTGGAAAACAACTGTCATTTTCCTGACTTGGTACATTTCCCTATGTAGAAAATGGTGGATAAAACCTGGTTTTATAGCTAGCTAAACCTCTCACTTGTATGACAGTCGTAAAAAAATTCCATCATATTGACAACAATGTGTGAACAAAACAAACAGACATAATAGGTAAAAATGTCAAAATTAGGGGTACAGTATCATTAATATTCTCAAAGGCATTCAAAACATCTGAACAGGACGCTTCTTGCACAGATAGGCTGAGATTTCGATATATCCCTTGCACTTGGTGACAACAGGTTTTGAATATTTTGATTTTAATAAGATGTGAGTACTAACAAAAGTCAAAGATCTGTTAGACTGCAGACAATCTAAGCCTCTTTCATCGTGTAATGCAATTGTAATAACAAAAACACTTACCCTATACACTAGTATATTGTTTTATCCTAAATTTAAAAGAAGACTGAAAGAATTAGTCCAACTTTATTTCATAAAGAAATTACCAACGCTGAACCAATATCTTCTTTTGGGAAGGACAGATCATACATAGTAAAAACCAACTGATTCAAACAAAATGCTTTCTGAAACTGTGATGCTTGGATTTTTTTTTATTGATACCATATCTGTTTCATTCATTATGTCCACATATATGTCTCTGCCTTTCTGTCGAATTGTTTCCTTACTCGTACAATTTGTACAGAAAAGCTTCTGAAGAAGAAGCTGGCATTTTAATTTTACTACTTATTCCGCTATATAGATGATGTATTCCCACTTAGGTAATTATTTGATAGCATCTATCCTATTGGACTTAAAACAAATGGTACCACAGATATGTTGCTACACATGCGTCATATCTTTACACACATCTAGCACAGGCACGTGTCTCTGAATTTTTGTTGTCTATAGACTTTAATATTAAAGAGACAATGCCTGTGACATCTAGATACTAATAATGAGAGTCAGTAGAGAACTAACTTTACGACAAAAAAGGTGTTTCAATTTTCTCATTGTAACTTTCCACTTCTCTGTAGAAACACTCCAGCCGTCCCTACATATGTTGTAAATATCTCACATTTGAAACGATAATATAGGCTTGCGTTTCCTATCATGGTTTCCATTTTAGAGGTTTGCTGCTTATTACGAAACTATTAAACCAAGCTAGGGTTACAAATACTCGTAAAGTTGAAGTCATCCCTTCTAAAGTCCTCTGTTAGGCTCATCTATTTAAAAGACTATGATGTGCTTTACGTAACAAACGTAGCACTCGTCGTCGTCCGTCGTCTGTTCTAAACATTTTCGAACCTCTTATTCGAAACTACCGAACCTATGCAAAACAACCCTTACATGATTTATCTTTAGGGTCTCTATATAAAAGTTTGTGAATTATACTAAGATCCATTAACCAACTTAACCGCCGTTGCTAAAAATATATATAGAAAATAGGAGTAAAATATAATTGATTGTCTTATAGCTTGAAAACCCTAATAGAGCATATATAAAATATATAGAATAACTGACAGACACAAACAAAGTTACGAATGTCAAGATCTACCTACTTTTCGTTTTTACATTATCAGATGAATCCCCGTAACAGTTATTTTCCTTTGCTGTGAATAAAAAGAATACACCCATAAGACAGCAATCTAACGACTAAAATAATTAAAAGACATTAGGAGGGCATATAGTTAGTGTTGCCTATATTAATTTGAAAACTATAAAAGAAAGAAAAACACTGTAAATGTCAACATGATCAGCAATACAAGATCTACAAAAATGTGGTTTTTTTTAAGACAGAAAACATAAAATGGCCCTTTAGAGAAATAATTGCGCTTGAAAGACAATTTTGACGAATTATAGCATTTATGTATATTGTATTGGTAACTATCATAAACTCATCATAGATACCAGGATTAAACTTGTGTACGCCGGAGCGTTTTGTATATATAAGGCTCATCAGTGGCGCTCGAATCAAAAAGTTAAAACGACCAAATAAAGTACGAAGTATAATAGATAGACAAAACACTGTGAAATTCATATTCAGTTTAGTTTTAGGGTTATTAGAGAATTTAAATGACAGATGATTTATGAAGTTAGTAATGTCTTGAGTATTATGGTTAGATAAAGAGTCATCAACGTATTTTAGCAAGAGTAACACGACAGGTGTTGCTAGTGGACCAGGAACTGTTGACCCTTTTGGAGCACCTGAATTTACACATGATATATGTTTTTTCCTCGACTTTTTTGTTTTGGTATCTTCTTCCTCATTTCAAAATGCAAAAAATCGTCCGAATGTTTCACTCACAGTTTGAACAACGATGTCCTTGGAACCTGACCAATCTCTGTTTAGAGTCCGTACTATCGAGCAGGGATCAGTGTATTTGCACTATAATCATATGAATTGTGTATTATTCATTTCTATGACTCTTTAGGAGCTTTTGCGTTCATTTTGAACATTCTATATGCGATAAAACAGAGTGTTCTTCCATATATATCTGGTGGCGTTGCTAAAGCATCTTTACACTTTAATTCCTTTAAAACTTACAGTGAGTGAAAATTTTACTTAATTTAGAGACGCAAAATCAGATTATTTGATACCAATATTTATAAATCTTTAAAATTAATTTTAAGCCAAAATTCGTATTGCGTAATCAGTTGTGAATCGTTAGATAGTGCTCTCATGATCTACTAGTATTAAATTTATAGACAATCGTCAACTGATTAAAAAAAATTGCAGAAGTTGATATCTTATTCATTTTTTTTATTTGAACAAGAAATATACAAATGTACTACTATTAAAGAAATATTGAAATTTAAATGCTAAAGTGAAACATGCAACTTCCGTATTCTATATGGCCTGATTTATATGGTGGTTTTGTGGATTTAAATCAAATTACGTATTACGGCACAAGGCCTCAGATAAATGGAATATTTTCGAAAGTGCAGATATTTTCGAAAGTGCAGATTCCATTATGATTTGAAATTTTGTAGAAAAAGCTAGAACATGAAAGTCTTCATTCAAAGATCGTTCGTTGATAGAACTAAAACACTGAAAATGATATATGTATACCCTGGAAATGTCTTTTTCAACAGCAAGTCACTTATTCAGTTTAAAATTGTTCTTTTTTTCCCGACGCTCTATATGTTAAGTACAAACTGTTTTAACTAGAATAGAGTGTGAGTACTCTCATACAATGTCTTAAATTAAATTAGTATTATTTATATATTACATCGTTTAAGATTACATTTGCAGTGACAAGTTAGGGGTACGTAGGGGATCGAAATAAAAACTCAAAATTCTGCCGCCATTTTTATCATTACAGACAAGTACACTCCTCCCCTGTCCTGGAGGCCTGAATCCGCCCCTGAATTGTGTCGTTTGTCAATATTTTTTTCGTTTAGGACCTAATGCTATTTTCTTAAAACTTGTCGTTAATATTTCTACATTTTGTTATCCAGGGCCTTTTATTTATTCAGCTATTTCGCGCACATTACACGTGTTGTTTTCAATTTTTTACATCACTGGGTCGATACCTCTGCTGGTGGACTATCAGTCCCCGGGGGTATCATCAGCTCAGTAGTCAGTACTTCGGTACTGACATGATTTATAAAAAAAAATTCTAAAATTGCCTGTTTATAAATTTTGAAATTATAAAGAAACTAAGGTTTCAACTCCCTCAGGCAAAGTTGACCTTAGATGGATTTGGCTATTTGTTTTAGGTATTTTTGTCATATAGCTCTTCAACTGTTTCGGTACTTATACATCCCTCGGATTTCAAATGTTTGGCTTTGAGCGTTCCTGATGAAGGTAAATCTAGAAAAGCGCTTCGGACGCATGAAATTATTAAACGTGTTGTTTTCAATTTTTTACATCCATATGAAGGTCAAGGGCAACATACATGACAATTCTGATGTTTTAAGTCTTTAAAAAAAACTTTCTTAATTAAAAATTTATTTTTGCAAGTTTTTCTTTCTTTTTATTTTTCTAAATAAAAAGAAATGGGATACTTTCAATAGCAAGGTGATGATGCTCAGAATTTCAATTTTGCATATAAGTTTTTTGGTGTCACGATTAGGGCATGTCAAATAATACTAGCCTGGCATCCTGGTCAAACCTCCTCTTCGCGTCAGTACGTCTGCTGTCGCGCAGTGAGCCAGGATCTCTGGGTAAAATTATAATACTTGTGTTTATATTCAGTGTTTATTTGTTTAAATTATAGGAGTCAATAATTTTGACCAGAAGATGATATGTGATTGTCATATACTTATTTATATCTTTGCTCAAGCTCAATTTATAGTATTGTTTTCTGAGATACTTACAGACTATGTATTTGATTTTAAATTCAACTTTGGGTCTGCTAATATTATTAACGGACCTGCCATGATTCACGTGTGAGTACCATGAGTATATACCTTGATCGTGAAGGAACTTCGATTGAGAATAGTACTCTTTTAAGTATAGCCGGTGCATCTTCCGAAGTTCGGTTAAAGGACGGTCTTCTTACAAAAGTGACTGTAGAAATAAAAAGTTAAGGGAGAATCTTCACAATTCATATCTAAAAGCAATGTTACAGCACATGTCTTTATTCCAAGTATGTATTTACAAAACTTATTATGTTCTATTGTTCCAGGAGGACTCTTATCGGAATTTTGAGTCCTGAATGCTCTTAAACTTCGTACTTTATTTGGCCTTTTAAACTTTTTTGGTTCGAGCTTCTTTTATAAACGAAACGCGCGTCTGGCGTACCAAATTTTTATCCTGGTATATGTATGATGAGTTTATTATCAATAAAGTTGAGTTTATCCGACGGACAATTATTTCTTTTATCATATAATCCAGAAACAGAATTTCACAATTATATGTAAAATTGGACGGACCAAATAGTTGTCAATCATACCTATACTCTCTTTATGATTTACTGACCTTTAGTTATTATTAATCCTTCAATAGACTGGATATATTAACATGGGAGCATTGTTTGAACATTTGTTAGATGCGTGCAACATTTTTTTAATATTTTATACAAAGAATAATATAAAATAAACAAATGAATATGCTGGCAGTTCGTTCACACAACTTGTACAGTTATCAATAGAGAACATAACTTCGAGTGTCGTTTTAAGTTGCTTAAGCAGATGACACTAAGTTTACCTTTTCCTTATTATAAGTGAAATTTTCACAAGAATTTCAACTTAATTCTTTTACAGGTTTTAAAACAGTGCTCCTGTAAACAAATATTAATTGTGTATTTTTTGTCTTTTAAGCTAATGACAAAGTACCATAGTATTAGTCTTTTTACAATTTACAGTGAGTTTGCTTTTATATAATTTTTCACTTTTTTGGTCTTTTGGAAAATGTTTTTTGTGCTGTATTTAGACCCCTCTACCAAGAAATTTGTTTTGCATGCACACGTATAAAAAATGCGGTTTTTATCTAACGCAATCATAGGTGTGAACGTTGTTTTCAATTCAGACTTGCTTGCTAAAAATATACAGTCTGGGTTTTGCTCGTTGCTAAAGGCCGTTGACCTGTACTTCCTGGTCATTTGGTCTTATGTGGATGGCAATCATACCACATCTGCTTTTTATTATTTCTATAAAATATGTACTTTTCATAAAAACAGATGACTTTTTATCCGTTTAAGCTTCTCGCGACACCTATAACTGAAAAAAAATCAAGGTGCTATAAAGTCAAACCAGAAAGTGCAAACCTCTTACAAGTTGTTTTTTCCCGTAACCTGTTTAGAGAGTATCTTGATTTACGACAACATATTTTAACTTTCTTTAACCCGTAATTGATCGGTCTACGACTAGTTGTAAAATTATTCATTTCTTCAAATATGTTACAAATCGTATTATCTTTCGTCAGAGAACATCATTACAACTTCGACTGTGGGGAAATTGATATTTTCACAAATCACAGATTTTCATCATACTTATCATAACTTCATTTCGAAACTTCGGTTTGTTTTTCTCTCTGTCATTTGCATTCAATTTTAAGAGAGTATTGCTTGAATGATCTCTGCTGACATAAAGCAGAACTTGTTCACTCAGTTGGCAATATTTCTATAATTTCTACAAATAAACTGTTATACAGCTTAATTGACAATACAAAAATGGTAATTGAAATATTCTGACTGGTCCTGCTGAGTTTTAGTTTTCTGTTGACTTTTAACATTCTGTCCCAGTTAAAATTGTTTTGTTTCAGTTTTGATGTGTCTCGCTTTTGTTTCCATTCATACAAATGATCAGAATTAAGAAGGGAAAAAATGTTTTGAATTAAACATGTGTAACCTCTACATTAGGAATTCGCATGTTTATGCCTTTAAGTAGAAATTTTAATGAAAAATTATTCAAAATAATTTTAAACGACAAATGCAATACTGTGTTAAAAGAAAGGGATTATATCAATAAAAGAATATGTGACGTAAAAACTAATGAAAAGCAACCTTACACAACACTTACGCGTTAAAAAATCACGCAAGCATACAAATTTCCTAACTATACATTTTGTATTCATACACTGTCAAGTATATTTTGTACATTCGCGAAGCTGCTTGGACAATCCCTGCTAACATAAAGAAGAACTCGTTCATTCAACATTGTAAGGATGGTTTAAATCAAATTCATGTATAACTTTAATGTTGTGTTTTTTGAGACTTTAGAGACACATTTTAAAATATCCATCTTTGCAAATGCAGAATTTAACTAATGAGATTTTTTTTTTGTTCTTTACAAACATTCTTATACTGGTTACAATTTTAAGTGTCCTTTCGGCGGAGGGCATTTCCATGAAAAATGTAAAATGGGGAGGGGATAGACAAGCTCAAAGTTTTTTTTTATACCCCCAGCACCCATAATAACACTGTTATATTTCAAGACAGTAAAAGACAAATTTTTGAAATGTCAATTTTAGAAAACTGAAAAATATGTATATTTAGAGAAAAAAAAGTTTGCTCGTCACAAATAAATAGTCATAATTTTCATTTTTTCTACAAGGAGATGAATTTGTATAAGTGACTTGTCACTAGTTTACAATCCATGCATTGTTTTGCTATACATAATTATTTAATTGTTTTCAAAATAAAATATTGTTTATACTAATTTTTTACTTTTTTCATATTTTAAAATTGTTTTGATCGCTTTTTTACTGAATAATTACAACTATCGGTGACTTGAAGGAACACCATATGGGTGTTTTTGTTTATCGGTATATTAGTCTTTGATCGTTGATTAATTGATTAAGGTGTTAAAGGTTAAATGTATACTATATCTACCTTATAACAACACTGACCACGATTGCCAGATTTTGTGACAGATTGCTCCATCTCAAACTCAAACGATTAGTAAGAAACAACAAATGTAAAGAGATACAAAATTACAAAACTTTGTTTGAAAATTTTAAGGATGAAACTAAATTCTATTTTTGACCATTAAAGAAAGGATTGTCCCCTTAAGGTCATGGCATCGCTTTCATTAGACCCTCATCGAGGCTAATTACTCTGTAGTTACCTAATTGATAGTTGTGAAAGCTCATTACGTCCACTTCCCGGGGCACGAGAGTGACCAGAGATATCTATGCAACTTTCTACACTGCCATCTGGTCACTTATTTTGTAAACGTTTTTATGTTTGCTGTCTTGTTTAAAGTTCACTTTTGAGATTTTCTTCATTATCATTTTTTTTTTAAATATTGTAACCAAGGATTTATAGATATATATAGCAAGACGTATAAATCCTTGTGAACACTAAATCGTGGGATATACATTATAACAACAACACACCAAAACCTTAAAGATATAAAATTGTAATTTTATTTGGGCAAAACCTATACAGTTTACTAGTATGACGCCGACTAAATGAGACAGAGACAAAAAAAAAGGGGGGGGATAGGAAAGACCTTTTTGTTTATATGTAAGTATATTATTAAAATTAAAGTGAGGTCATTTATTGTTTTTTTTCTGTTACGTATTTTGGAAATTCGTAGCTCTCCCCTCCCCCTAAAACCATCTCTGTCAACGAATTTAAAGAAAATATAAGCTTTTTACGTATTGCTGACTTTATATTTGTCCACTTCACTGAGAGGTTTAAATCTATCAAAGCAACGGAATTAAGAGTATAAAAAGTAATGCATAAGCAATACCAGAGACTTATAAAACCATGTCTTTGGCGATACCAACAGAGACATTAATTATTACTGAGTATGTCTCTGATGCTAAGAAGTAAAAACATGGTGATGTAGATTTGATATAATCCTAGTCAAGCATCAGACTTATCTGTAAACAATATTATTTAGAACCCGTTAACTTTTATTTTTATTGAAATTGCGGTTGTTTCTCTATCGATATGCAGTAGTTCTGTGGTTAAACGCGGCACGATTGATCATTTTGACCAATCAGCGAACGTCTTGGCACGCGACTACATAAGGTAGAAATAACTTAAGATAATACCAATCAAAAACACTTTTGATTGGTTAAGAAAATTCCGAAAACTTCTTTAGGCTTTGATATAAATGTAAACGAAAAGTAAATCTCATTATAGAGTTTTAATTTTTCTTAGAATCGGGCATATCTTTCTCCTTTTATTCTGATAAAAAATGGCTGATGAAAATAGGATTTCAGTTAGTGAAGAAAGAGTTGAAAAAAGAAAAGTGGATGATTTTGCAGCTTTGTACAATCTCGATAGCAGCACTAGAAACTTAACGGAAACAACCGGTAGGTCTCTAATTCACAAAATTCAATTTATTACGACGAATAATTCATTTTATTAATTAATCTCATTTCCAATTACCCAATAATTGAAGAATTGGAATAAAATTTATTAATTTATCAAGGTAGGGGAATGCGAAGGGATCGGAAATGTTATTACATACGGACAATAATTCTATTTTGTTTACAATGGTCGTAAATAACTAAATATATTATTCCTATTTATGTTCGACACGTTTGGAATATGAAATAATGTTACCAACGCTTCATACAATTGTACTAATTTACAGCCGATAATGTTTCGATCAAACTCCAGGTAATTTACACAAGCGTAATTTTGTTTTCTGGTAACGAAATTTTGTACTCCGGGAAAATTTCATTTGTTATGTCTGCGGCAATAAAGTTAATATATATGATTAAAGGATGCTTCTATTAAATTACTCCAGTCTTAAACCTAATATAAAGGAAGAACATTCTATTTTATGCAACATAGAGGCAATCATATAGAAGTGATATTAAACAATACAGGAGCACTGTACATATATATATGGTAAGAATTATTAGTAAAAAAAAGTTCTTTATCTCTTCAATAATATTTGTTTTCAGTTTACATCCGTAAGAATAAATAATTTATCTTGATGTTCGTCGAAGTTAACTAATTAGCAAAATTAAAATTGTGTAAACTTTGAATTATTAATTTTTAAAGTTTACTTGCTTCTTCATGTTAAGAATTTTCGGCATCGTATTTCAGGATAAATAGAACTTAAATGCAAATCTTAAGAAAAATTGAAAACAACACGTTATAAATTTTATGCGTCCGAAGCGCTTTTATGGATTTACCTTCATCAGGAACGATCAAAGCCGAATATTTGAAAGTCAAGGATGTATAAGAACCGAAAAGTTGAAGAGCTATATTACCAAAAAGGACCGAAAAAAAATAGCCAAATCCATCTAAGGTCAACTTTATCTGAGGGAGTTGAAACCTTAATTTCTAATAATTTCAAACTTAAGAAACTATTTTTCAAGTATTTTGGGGGATTAAACGAGAAAGACATTTATTCTGCGCCTAAAACTACTAAGTTGAATTATCCGGAATTTAATAAACTCGTTTTACCTTTTTGTCAGCAATGTTTTTCTTGGAATTGTTCTTAATCTTTAATTGTAAAAAAAAAATAATGGTAAATAAAAAAACAAAAACAAAAAATATCTATATGAACGCTTTCAGCATCATATAATGGAAACAGATATTGCCTTCTTTCGGCTAAAATAAAAACAAAAAACAAAAAACAAAAAACGTATGTATAATTCGACCCCACATTGTTTTTAAGTCTTGAATCAAAATAGCATCTTACAGCTTTTCACATGCCAAATAAAGAAAAAGCATATAAATAAATTAAAAAAAAAGATATGTATTTTTTAAAAGTCTAATTTTCTTTATGTCACAATTTTAAATGAAATTTTATAGGAAATTCTTATACATATCATGTATTTTCAAACTATACGCTGGTACCCTTTCGTGACTCTTAGCGATTAAGAAGGTGATAATTCGGATTGAAATTTTTGTTCGCGTGTTGATTCTAAAATGTGTGTAAATATAGAAGATAAGAAAATAGCAATCTTTTAACAAGCTTTCTGAAATGTCAAAGGTGGCAAAACTAGGTGTCTAACAGAAATTCCGAATTGTTGTTATACCTGGCGTTAAAATGAAATTGTCCGGTGATGTGGCCAGAGTTGACCATCTGTTGACACCTTCTTGTTAACATGTGATTTTGTAAATAATTAATAAAATATAAATTACGTAAAAACATCATTGTTTGACTTCCGATATTGACCACCGATATGTCTTTTCTGTAATTTTTCACCTTAACGGGGGAGGTTTTGTCAAAGAAATAAGTTTCATTAAAAAATATGGAATACTATACATTGGATTCAGATTTCTACGGTAAAAACAAGTTTTTAGGATTGTTTTATATTTCAGACTAAAACAATCAAAACAAATAATGTACAATATTAGTTTATATAATATATAATTCATTATTACATATTTATATACTATATATATATTTCATTATTACATGTAAATATAATATTGTAATTACAGTACAAGAGGGAGCTTTTAAAAAGATAAAACCAGAGCCTGGAAATGGCGGGTCAAGTTCACTTTTAAGCGGAGGATCTGGAAGTGGTAGTCACAACCCTAGTTCATGCCCGACCCCCGCACGGAGGAGACATCGGACAACATTTACACAAGAACAACTACAAGAATTAGAATCCGCTTTTGCCAAAAGTCACTACCCAGATATATACTGTCGGGAAGAACTAGCTAGGATTACCAAATTAAATGAAGCCAGGATACAGGTAAGTTTCATTTGTTTATTTTTTTTTTTTTTTTTTTCTTTGTTATTATTTGTTTGTTTGGTTTAATCAGTGACATATAATACAATTGTATTATATGTCTCTGGTTTTATTTGTTTGGTTTTTATTTGTTATTTGTTTTAATGGTTTACGTGTTTATTTGTTTATAATATGTTTATTTTTTGCATTTCTTTTCTGTCATTCTCAAGTTAAATTGAAATATTTACGGTGAAAATTAAAATGAATGTTCCTGAAAACAAATTGTTTGAATTTTACAACCTCAGTAAATTTTTGCCGTCAACGGGTGTATTTTCAATGACTTCCGTGAAGAAAAACGCAAATTTAAATCTCTGTTTATATATTTTTTAGTTAAAGAAAAAAAATCATTTTCATTTGAAAACAGTGTATGCAAATAAATTCGTACATGCTGATTTTGTATTTTGAATATAAGAAAATAATATGTCGCTTTTTATTTAATTATTCAAAGCCGGAATTTATTTAATTCAAGTATGATTCACTAATGAAATAATTTCATGAAAAATATAATAATAAATGTTCAAAGTTGAAACACTTGAAATGAAAATTAAGCATGAGAAAGGCTTTAATTTAGTCTTAGATACATGATTTTTTTATTAGTTTTTATTGGCTTTGAACTAGCTGGCAGTAACTGCGAGTACTCTCAGATCTTAACTTAGTGTCTTTCTGTTGTGTGGATGTATAAGTACCCGTCCACGTCCTCTCTTTGTTTTTGTTAGATGTATTTCGATTTGTATCCATCTGATGAGTTAAGCCTTTTTCAACTGCTTTTTATAGTTTGTTCTTTTGTTGTACTGTTACACCACTGTCCCAGGTTAGGGGGAGGGTTGAGCGCTCACAACCATGTTTAACCCCGCCACATTTTTATGTGCCTATCCCAAGTCAGAAGCCTGTAGTTCAGTGGTTGTCGATAGTTCATGTCTGTCATATTTGTTTTTCGTAAATTGTTTTGATATAAATTAGGCCGTTAGTTTTCTCAATTGAATTGTTTCATATTTTTCATGTCTGGGCCTTTTATAGCCGACCATACGGTATGGGTTTATCTCATTGTTGAAGTCCGTATGGTTGCCTTTAATTGCTTACATCCACTTCATTTGAACTTTGGTGAATAGTTGTCTCATTGGCAATCATACCACATCTCCTTATTTTTATATTTAAGGACTATCTTTTAACTTTTCTAACGGTGGGTTTAAAAAAAAATAATACCAAATTATAATGTGTGAAACTGTAGGTACAGACAAATAAAACAAATATTCATTACTCCCTGAACATTTATATTCGTCGAAAAATAACCGTATATTTCGATGAAAATACTTTCATCAGAAAATATATTCGAAATAAATAAAAGATAGTTAATACCGCCTGCTGATTTTTAAAAAGATGGAACAGACGAAAATAACAAAAAAGAAAATTACCCTCAATGCAAATTAACAATTCAAAATAAGTAAAAGATAGTAGATGCACATGCTGATTTTAAAAAGAAAGTAAGAGATATGAAAAAAAACAAATATGCCTTACATGCAAATTATAAATTCGAAATAAGAAAAAGAAAGTGGACGCACATACTGATTTTAAAAAGAAGGAAGAAAAGAAAAAAACCCAAATATGACCTAGATGCAAATTAAGAATTCGAAATAAGTAAAAGATAGTAGATGCACGCGATGATTTTAAAAGGAAAGGAAGAGAAATTAAAAAAAAAACCAAATATGCCTTACATGCAAATTAAGAATTCGAAATTAGTAAAAGGTAAGTCATGCAAACTCTTGATTTTAAAGAGAAAGGAACAGAAGTAAAGAAAGAAAAAAAAAAACGAAATATACCCCGATACAAATTAACAATTCGAAATAAGTAAAACATAGTTGATGCACGCGATGATTTTAAAAAGAAAGGAAGAGAAAAGGAAAATATGCCCCGGATGCAAATTATCAATTCAATTTAGAGATTTAAGGAACAGATGGAATATTAGCGATAGCAATGTAGCCGCGGGGGGCACCAACTAAATACACTAAACTGAACTATTGGAATCATTATATTCACTTGAACAAGTCCGTTAGAATTCCTCAAAAGAAAACAGAAAATGCTTGTAGTTTTAGACATGAAATGTCCATATGTCTCCTTGTTTACCCTGTCCATGAAAGCTTCGTACAAACTGTCGCTGTACTCTTAAGCAGAACGAAGAGACAGTTAATTGAGATAGAAAGAACATTTTGAAATCTATTTTTTTTATCTTTAGTTAATTAATTTATCCTTTTTTTTAAATTTTCATTTAATTAAGAAAGTACATATTAAAATTTATTTACTCATCTATAGTTGATTTATTTATTTTCTTTTTTTTTAATTTTCATTTGACTATCAATATGATATTTTTCTTATTCTTTATTCGTAAATTAATGTCATACAAAGTATAAACTTACACACATATATAATTATATGTATATATATAAGTAGCGTATCCATTGCTGTGCAAACCAAGACGTGTTGGGACACTGTAGAGAAAGGAAGCTTCTTCAATATTGTTAGGTCTTCTCACCTTACCGGGACAAATGGACCATTAGGTTGTTTTTTTCACTATTTCACTTTTACAACTACATTGCATAAATGACGTGGAGGTAATGCTACCAAAACTCAACTGGTCAAGATATACTATAAGAAGCGCACGCAGTAGATGTTTTTTTTACGTAAAATAGTTTAATATTGGCACCCCTTGATTTCTTTAAAAACATATTAAAAATGTGTAAATAATATACATTGTAATAAAAAGGGTAAATCACCAACTTGTTTTTCAAATTGTAGGCTGTGCAAAATTCTCACATTTTGTATGATTCAGTATCCCTGTAATAGTCACTATAGAAAGAAAACATTATGATAACATTTCGAAATAAGATTTGAAAAGATGGGCTACAGATATACTGTAAATTCCTGTATACAGCTAAATTATCTGAGTTGTCTCCCATTTTCAAAAATGTAAAGAATTTAGAAATAAGACAAAAACTGTAATTGTAAAAAAAAACCCGTTATTAACACCATGAGAAATGCATATATACAAACATCTAAAATGTAAAGTTCAACAAATAAATTGCATTTTGCATCCAAATTTGCCGATCATGCGCTGTCGTTTGTCATCCAAGTTGTCGGAACAGTCCCATCATGACTACCTGAAATTTTTATTCTGAACCGATATTAATTGTACGTTTTAAGATAAAAACAGTCAAATATAAGTTAAGAGAACCACTGTCCCAAGTCAGTGTCCTCGTCGGTGGTTCTCGTTAGTTATATTTGAAAGATGTAGCTTTAAATATTTACAGTAGGTGTTCAATTCATAGAAATGCTGATCTGTTTTTTTTTTCGTTGCTGAAAGTCGAATCATATGATTCCGTCATATGCTTTCATTTCGTATGAAAGAAACACATGCCGTTTGAAAGCAATCCATGCCGTTTAACTGTGATTTTAGAAATCGATTTCGTCTACATGACGTATTATAATTGATGCACGCGGAATGATACTGCCTTGATCTCAAAAGACAGTTTCTGCCGGAATTTTGTGTTTAAAGTTTTACTTTCAGATTCAGATGTGAATAACATATAATTTTTCTATTTCGAAAATCTGTAGATATAAAAACTGAATGCTATGTTTTTGCAAATTTATACTAAATGGAAGAAAGTGACCATCACTTCTTTTAGCTAGAAGCGCTTCATGCAAAATGTGATGGTAACTTGCTTTCATTTCGTATACATTTTAAAAAAACACAATTCAATTCAATATTGGTGTTGGTGCAACATCTTTGAATGTTTCTTCTGAATTTATTCACAGCTTTTGTATACAGTGTATTCAGATTCGGGATAATTTAAAGCTTGTCATATTTTATACAAACACTTTCATTTTGAAGGCCGTATTTCGGTCGCTGGATTTATTTTTTTATGGCATTGGGTTGCTGTCTTATTGACCCATACCTTATATCTTTTTATTCGCATCGGAAGATAAAAACCTACAAGGGATAACCCGGATTCAATAATTCAGGGTTAGAATTTGATTTAGTTCATGATCGATAACACTTACTTTTTTGAGGTTTTTAAAGATTACTTTGTATATCGTCCACCCCTTGTATGTTCGTCTATTCTGTCCATCACCAACAGTCACTGCCACATCTTCCTACTGACCCCTATACTCTTCAAATTAGACAAAGAAATCAGTAGCCTTTGTTCCTCATACACAAAAAAACCTGCATCTAATATATTTTATAGCAAGGAGGCTATCACTCTAGTAGAAATCAAAGATGGCCATCTTACTAAGAATTTGCGTAATCATGTTCTCCAAATTTAAGTAGTTGTACTTTGTTCTGTTGTTATGTCAAGGTTCATCGAAGTCATATAGCTCCTTAAGAATTTATAAATCCATGGCTTACAAGATTTTGGTTTTGGCGTTTCTGATGAAGGTACACACACAATGTTATTTCATTTTTTTTTAAATTAAGAATTAATATTATTTGCAGAACGAAATCAATCTTTGAAATCACAGGTTAATAAATTATTGCAAATGAAATTTTATTTGGATAATCGGGATAGGTTAATGCATAAGTAACGTTTTAATAGGACAATAATTGAAAAATAGACTATAATAAGGTATAAACAATATAACACGAACTTGGTTTTTTTTGCTTTCATTATGTGTGCAAATGTTTTGCTATTGTTTTTAAGATGGGTCTGTTGTATAAAATAACTTATTTCGCCTTTCCATTTATTACAAAATGTTTTTCTTGATATCAATTTTGGACGGTAAACTTTTGATTCGTATATGCATGACAATTCATATGTTTTCTTTCTACATTGTTTCTGTAACTTGAGCCCCTCTTCCCCATGTGGACCCACGTCGACCAACCCGTCCATGCAACCATAATCGTCGTTAATAGATTTAAGTACCTTTTCATTTTATGCAAATTCCTCGCTGTATTTAAATTTCCCTGCTTTGGACAGTTCTAATAAAAATTCCACTGATATACTCTTTGTTTGACCGTTTACATGCCAAATTTCGTTGTGGAGTGGTACCATTAAGAAGAAGGAACAGAAAAGAAAAAGAGGGGGTCCATGTCCGAAACGTCATAAAACACCGCAAAAATTTCTAAATTTACAGTTTTCGATTTGGTATATTATAACGTAGAGATTGAAATCATTCAAAATTATTTTGCAGACACATTTTATTTTATAGAATAAAAAAGAATTTCTTGATATATTTTATTTATAAGAATGAATATGTCCCCTTATAGGCCATGTTCCCAGTTTATTGAATCAACACGGAAAATCCTATTTACCACAGCTTAATATTTCTGGAACAATTTTCAAAGACTCGACCCTAATTACCTATCAGAACTAATTCTATAATGCTCAAATGACTACCATTCTAATACTGCAATGTTTCGGTGTGTTTTCTTAGGCTTACAAAGTAACGAAGTTGCCATTTTCCTCCATGAAAAACATTAAAACTTAGCACTGCTTTAGGGAGAATCACAATTGAATTTAGTAAATGAGTGAAGAACGATCAATGGTGTTCTAACATCGCTGTTGATGAATTTTTGCCTGTCGCTAATGCGTCGAATGTAAAGATGCTAGAGACTGCTCCATTAAAAGATATGTCAATCCTGATTACTAGAGCCATTCTCACGAGACAGAATAACTTCGCTTAAAAACCTCATGACTATTCTCTCTTATACCACGTCTCTTAATATAAAAATTCATAAGATGTATAGTCTCGGGACAGACGAGTATAGCGAGCTTCTTCTCAGGGTAGTGACCATTGTGTCCAAATATTCACAATTTATATTCATCAAATAGGTTTGCGTCTTTGGTTTGTCAAAAATTGTAGATTTCTGTCTTGTTATGTTAATAAGATTCAAAAGGGATGAAAAAAAAACTATGTTTCCATTCCCTGGATATTCTCGCCTTTTGTCCTTTGAACTGTCAAGTTGTTTGGGTTACATTTATAGCATATCATTAATTCATATGTAGCAAAAATACTGTTTATCCCGAAAATGTGGGCACATTTATTCAAATTCTTTTAAGAGAGAATTAAGCAGGAATGAATCCAGTATTTTTTTTTATCTTGCTGTCGATTCAATTTTTTTTAAGCGCGGCTCAAGCTCAAATCAGAACTTTACTAAATGTTGTCTAAATGTTTCATACAAACAAAATAAAAAAATGCAAATTTAATTCAGTTAAAGAAAGACTATGTTTTCATTCCCTGAATATTCTCGCTTTTTGTCCCTTGAACCGCGTCAAGTTGTTTGTGCTACTACATTTATAGCATAGCATTGTTTTCTTTTTTGTAACAAGCAAAAATACTGTTTTTTCCAGAAAACGTGGGCAAATTTATTTAAATTCTTTTGGGAGATAATTTAGCAGAGTTAATTCAGGGTTTCACCTAAGTTTCGAATTCCTTATATTTGGCGCAACTATATATAACAAAAAAAATGATACAATCTGCAAGAAAGTTTTAAATAAACTTTATTTTCGTCTGCTTTTTGCTGTATGATGTCGTCTTGATCTAAATATAACCTGTTGCTATAGCAAACGTTTCCTTATTTTATAGTGATATATCTGAGTTTTTATATCGTGTAAACATTTTTCTTCTTACTTTTTTCTGAATGCGACTCAAGTATAAATCAGTGTTGTCTAGTTTTCATACAAACAAAATTTAAAAAACATAATTAAATTATCTGAACGGATTTTATGAATGAGCCAAAATTATTCAAAAACTTTCGACTGAATTTTAAATTGACAGTGGAGAAGACAGTATAGACATTTTCAATTGGTATCGGAAACTACTGGATTGTCAACACGATACTGAACACAAAGAACTCTAATTGCTGTCCTCAAATTCGCATTCTTTATTCAAGACGCATTTTAAACCTTATTAGATTATAAGCCGTGGACTGTGCTGATGAACATAAAATGGCATCTCTATTGGTAAATTTTCTTCGATCATGCGAGCACTATTATGTCACTGAAAAGACTTTGTTTGTGCTCATGCGATCACTGAATCGGACTCATCTTGCATGTAGAATAGAGAACCAAATTCTTTCAATTTTACCAATGTTTAATGCATTGATCGGTGACGAGTTGTTCGTGCTAGCTGCCGATACTAATTGTAATCAATTCCGCTTCTTCGATTAAAATGCTACTTGGATTTTGTACAGAGTAATTGACAAGGAACGTTCTTGCTTCATTAGATGTTGTAAGAGTGTTTGCCCACTCGACTCATCAGGACCTATTTAATTTCAATTACATATTCACAATCAAGACTACCCAGCCCATACTTGAACGCACCGAATGAGGACTTCCACTTTATTATTTTACAAATATTTTGTCGAAAAAGAAATTATTTCATTCGGTATGTGAACATTAAAAGCATCCATTTGTTACAGTTAGGTTATTAAATAAAAGTAAGCATTAATATAAATGGGTGTTAAAATACATAAAACGAACTAAGATGACAACAATTTCATGATAATTTGAAAAACATAATTACAAGAAAATGCTAACATAAAATTGTTACATAAATAAAAAATAGTTTTCCTAAATGGAAATAGGCTGCGATTTTTTCGTATTTGTGTGGGCTATTTCTTTCTTTTTTGAACAAATTGTATCGGTTTGTTACATTTTGTGAGCCCTGTAACATTTTGAAAAAGATCATAACTTGGATGGAAGTTTAATAAAAAAAATGTCCCCATTCCTTGCTGGATTGGTAATAAATGTTCAGTTCACGTCTTTACTCGACGACTTTGTCCTTAATCTTTTATAAGAAACATCCATGGTTATTTTTGAATACCACTGGATATCAAGCAAACACCAATCAATCAATCTATTTTGTTTCGATTCTTCTGCAGGTTTGGTTTCAAAATAGAAGAGCAAAATACAGGAAACATGAAAAACAACTCGCCAAGTCTCTGTCCCCAGTAATGAACCCTGCCTGCAACGGAATGATGAGAAACTTGTATCCTACCACATCTCGACCATATGCTGCGTACTCACCGCATACCAACATGAATTCTATGGCAAGATATCCACAGATGAACTCATCATATCCATCAATGGCTCAGTTTTCAGGGATGTCCAGTATGGCCACTTCTAACATGGCCAGTATGCCAAGACAAGTTCAACAATTCCCAATGTCTTCAGACTACAGTTTGGTAAGTTTATTCTCATATATTCAAGATAACTCTTTTAGTCACAGTCATAGTTTTCATTGAATTTTTTCTGCTAAATTTTTTAAGTAAATGATGATATTCAAATGTTTAGACTTAATTCAATAAACTTACTTACATTGAGGACATGAAGGGGATTTTTAGTCATGCATAGTAATATTTAAAGAAATTGATCAATATATGCAAATATATGCATATAATTTTAAAAGATAATATCCGTGGTGGAGAATGAACCATGCTTTTTTATATATATAACTAGGATATGTCTAGCTGTGAGACCAGTCTCATGTTTTCTTGTTTATTATTTTACAGGACAACCACGAAGATGATTGGTATAACAAAAGTTTGACAGCACTGCGCATGAACAACAGTCACCACTTATCTAATCCTGTACTACAGTACCAAGCATGACTAGAATCAGAGTCAGGAAAAATGGACCATTAAGGGCAACCATTGCTTCATCATCATTAAAAGTGCTGACATTTTAACTATGGAATGTACATCATTATCGTCTAGTCTGAAAGATTTCTCTTGTAGATTCATCAATATTTGTTGGATATTAAAATCGATTTGGAAAATCCTGCAACAGAAACTAAATTTGGTGGTATCTATATAGCCTTGGATCATGTTCTGCTTTGCATTCAGCTGCCGAGATGTGAACCCTGGTCCAGAGCTAACACATATGAACCTGTTTTGTCATATTTTGACTTGCAAATGCAAGAACATTTATCATGTTTGCATTAAACTACATAGAAAACCAATAAATTCCAAATAGAACACGAACTAGACAGTGTTACCACTCTCTTTACATTGATTTTGATTAAATTATATGTTGCAGCATTTTCCAAATTGATTTTGATTTTTCGTGGATTTTTGTGTTGATGCAAACTAAAGATTTTAAGCTTAAAGAAGTGAAATTTCAGTTGCTTTTTGAAAGCAACTTCGGAAAAAAACGAAATTACTGACAAAATCACGCGGGAATTGATATTCACAGAATACGATACTTGAACATTTAGAGAGGAAGTTTCTACTTGTTATTTATAAATGAACACCATCTTGCCATATGACGCTGGTGAAACTGGCTCTGTGCCATAGTAACGGATTTTGTATATATAAATTATTGTAAATATTAATATTTATATTTCAGCTATTGGTAAAACCAAACTCAGTATTACTGTTGTGGTGCAGTCTGCACAACATAATAAACAAATGTGAAATGACTTTATTTTTTCTGTCACTTGGCCAACTATTGAATAGAATTATAAAAAAAAATCTTAAGTTTCACTGTTAATGAACCATGAGATAAACAATTATGTTCACCTAAAAGACAAAAAACATCAAGATATGACTACACCTATCACATTTAATGTGCCTGTCTAAAGATTGGTTACCGCCAGTCTTAATTGTGCTTTTAATTAAAGATATCAACTTCAATCAAGATGATACATTTCCCTTTTGAATTTTTAAATGTATTACTGGGGCCTTTTACCTTACTATGCAGTACGGGGTTTGCTCATAGTTGAAGCTCATAAGGTTACCTGTGATTGTTTGCATCATTTCATCCTTTTGTCCATGTTGGACAGTTTTTTCATTGGAAACATAGTATTCCCTTTAATAGGCAAAACATTTAAACTACAATCAAACAAAAAGATTTCTATGAAACAAACATTTGTCATGGCCAAGAACAGCAATTAAAGTGTTTTTTCCTAATACATCGATAAGTTTGCAGTATTTTGTGAGACTGTTGACGCATGTGCATTCGCTCAACTTTTTATCCTTTTCCAACCTTGATGCTTTTGTTTAGAGTTTCTAGTATAATAAATCCAAATCTTCATTGTGCTTTTTGCCGACCAAAAAGAAAGTTGTTTCCAATTTATATGGTTGGAGAAAAATATGGTGATTGAAAAAATGTTGAAGTCGTGTTTGAAACAATGTCTTTTTTTTGTAACTCACCGGGCCCTTCGGGCCCCATGTGAGCTTATGCCATCACTTGGTGTCCGTCGTCGTCGTCGACGTAAACTTATGTGCCAAATACCTTCAAACTTTAACATAACTGAATGTACCTTAGGGTATCTAGTTTATAAATTGTATCCGAAGGTTTGATCCATCAACAAACACGGCCGCCATGACTAAAAATAGAACACAGGGGTCAAATGCAGTTTTTGGCTTATATCTCAAAAACTAAAGCATTTAGAGCAAATCTGACATGGGGTGATAATGTTCAATAGGTCAACATCTATCAGCCATGAAATTTTCAGACGAACCAAACAACCCATTGTTGGGTTGCTACCACTAAATTGGTAATTTTAAGGAAATTTTGCAGTTTTTGGTTATTATCTTGAATCTTATTAAAGATAGAGATAAACTGTAAACAGCAATAATGTTCAGCAAAGTAAGATCTACAAAAAAGTTTAATATGACCAAAATTGTCAATTGACCCCTTAAGGAGTGATGGCCCTTTAAAGACAATTTCACACAATTTGTTCATCATGTTTGCTTACATTTAAAAATCTTCTTCTCTGAAACTACTGGGCCTAATACTTCTTAACTTTATCTGAATGTTCCTTAAGGTATCTAGTTTATAAATTGTATCTGAAGTTTTGATCCATCAACAAATATGGCTGCCATGGCTAAAAATAGAACATAGGGGTCAAATGCAGTTTTTGGCTTATATCTCAAAAACTAAAGCATTTAGAGCAAATCTGACAGGGGTGAAAATGTTCAATAGGTCAAGATCTGTCAGCCCTGAAATTTTCAGCCGAACCGAATAACCCATTGTTAGGTTGCTGCCACTAAATTGGTAATTTTAAGGAAATTTAGAAGTTTTTGGTGATTATCTTGAATATAATTGAAGATAAAGATAAACTGTTAACAGCAAAAATGTTCAGCGAAGTAAGATCTACAAAAATGTTTTATATGACCAACATTGTCAATTGACCTCTTAAGGAGTTATTGCCCTTTAAAGACAATTTTTCACACTTTGTTCGTCTAGTTTGCTTGCCTTACTTTAAAAAATCTTCTGCTTTGAAACTTTTTTTGAGCCAAACTAGGGCTGAATGAGTTTCAGAGTATTTGGTATAAATTTTGTATTTTATTTCCTTGCACGTCAAGAAACATAGCCACTATGGCTATAATGGAACATAGGGGTAAAATGCATTTTTTTGCTTTTATAGAAAAATATGACAGATACAAAGAACATTTAAATGGCATTTTTAAGCCACTCATTAATAAATATTGAAAAGCAAAAATAATCATTGATGAAAGATTTTCAACAAAAAGTTACAGGTGAGCGATTCAGGCTCTTGATAGCCTCTTGTAATATTGTTGTCATCAGAAATGTAGATAAATTACCAATGCAAGCTATATCAAATACCACTGTGGTGTGGAAATTGGGAACCCAGCAATGGTTGGTAGGTGTATGTAAAGGAAATACAGTGATCGATTAATGTTCTTTGCATGGCGATAAAATGGTTGATTTGTGGTTTTTTTTTGTCAAGTTGATAAAATGGCCAACTAGTGTTCTTTACAAGTCGATAAAATGGCAGATTGGTATTTTTTGCAAGTTAAAAAATGGCTAATTTGTGTTCTTTCCAAATCTATAAAATGGTTAATTTGTCTTCTTTCCTAATCATTGAAATGGCTAATTTGCATTTTTGCCAATTTGATAAAATGGCTAGTTTGTGTTCTTTGCAATTCGACAAAATGGATTCTTTGTGTTCTTTGCAATTCGATAAAATGGCTAACTTGTGTTCTTTCCAATTGGATAAAATGGCTTATTTTTGTTCTTTGCAATTGATAAAATGGCTCATATGATTTTTTTCCAATTTGATAAAATGGCTAGCTTGTGTTCTTTCCAATTTGATGAAATGGCTAGTTTGTGTTCTTTCCAATTTGATAAAAAGGTTGATTGGTATTTATAGTAGGAGTGCATATACATCGTTTTATTGTGACAACAAAAACTCCAATGCACTATTTTAGTCGTGTCCTGCATATTTTTTTTTGTATTTTGTGAAAGTTCTATTACTCCAGGGATCTCGGAATTGAAGGAAGATGATTGATAGCCACTGTTAAATTCATTTAGATCTTTTATAAGGATTTTAACAAATAAAGAAATGCACCACCTCCATTAATTTCTTTCAAAGGATTTATATAGTAAGTTTATTTAAGTCATTGTTTCTTTGAAGTTAAAATCACTTTTTCATATAACTTTTTTGAAAATGATTGAAACTAGTCAAAATTTGACGCAATGTTTCTGCAGTAATAAACATTAAATTCTGTGGAAATGAGAATTTTCTTAATTTTAAATTTGATATCTCAAAAAAAACACATTTTTTAACCAAAAATTAAACGTTGCTAAATTTGTAAATTTGTGTGTATCTTCTAACATGTAAACAACAAAATCACTTTAATTTTCAGTTTCTCAAACGACATCTTGTCTATTGACCAATTTGAAATTGACTTATAGTCAGACTTTTGATTTTTGACTTCTGTGGTTGAAACCTATGTTGCCACTAAAATGATTTTTTTTCCTGAAAACTCAGCATTAATTTCAAGATTTTGATTCAAACATACTAGATTTCTACAAATTTGTAGCACAAAAAAGAAATTGTGAAACAACTATATATGTTAAGATGTGGTGGTTATATCTGTTTTAGATTTAGATTCAGATATTGTCTAGACATTTATCTGTTGTTGAATACAGTATATTGACTTCAAGATGTGTTGTTTTTGTCTTGATTGGTAGCTGTCTCAATGATGTTTGTTTGGCCAACACATGGTGTAGAATAAGATTCAGGTGAATTAACATTTTGTCATGTGGTTTGGCCACCACATGGTGTAGAATTTATCATACCATGATCACTTGATGGCTTGAACATACTTATAATGATCCATTGATTGTTGGTGTTTTATGAAACTTTCAGCACTATTAACTATTTCCTGGAGGTCAGTGTTATTGGTGGAGGAAGCCAAAGTGCCAGAGAGAACCACAATCCTCACAAGGAAAACTGACAATTCTAGTCAATTAAGATCAGGTCAAGCAAACCTGTCACATGCGGGGTTCAAACTCACAACCTCAAAGTTGACAGGCTAGTGATACAGTAAATGAACTACTTAAGTCACTCGGCCACCAAACTTTTAATAATTTTATGTTATAAACAAGAATAAAACAAGTTTACAAATATATCTCTCCATTTATTAAATACTCTTACATTATCAGACTTCCACCACATATATATCAATTGCACAATGATTTAGTATAATGAGCATAAAATGACAATAGCTAATAATTATGTCGAACAATCAAATAAATAAGGCCATGTCTGGGAAAAGTAGCGAATATGCTTAATCAATTAGTTCACATGATTCGT
Organism: Mytilus californianus; assembly: GCF_021869535.1. Taxonomy (NCBI): domain Eukaryota; kingdom Metazoa; phylum Mollusca; class Bivalvia; order Mytilida; family Mytilidae; genus Mytilus; species Mytilus californianus. Next base: position 117,977,902 of record NW_026262690.1, on the reverse strand, counting down.
CTCTCATCAAGACCTCATTTCCAAGGTATTACTTATACATGTTATATCTTAATATTCATACTAACAAATTGAAAATTGCATTTTCATAATCATTAAAGAATTAACCATAAAGTATTTATCTATTGGTATAGTTGTTATTAAATCAGGTTAAAATTAAACACATTAAAGAATATGTAATGTAAAGTATGTTCAAAACTTTTCCCATTATAGCTAAATAAAAAAAAAATATAAAGGGTTCTGCAGAACCCTGTTTCTTGCCTGAGATTGCTGCTGTCAGTGTTAAAGTGTAATGTTGACTGCCAAAACGTCTTTTTTCAGTCTATTCCTCAGTAAAATACATCGGATAAAAATCTTTTTCTTCAGATGCTATTTATTGATCATAAAAAAGCTGCTGTCCAAAATTTTGTAACATTCACTGAAGGTTTGACAGAGTTCTGATGTTAAAAATCTTTAATCCTAGACTGCATATAGATGTGAACTGCAAAAAGTCCATTTTTTAGTTAATTTGGAAAAAAAATAAAAAAATAAAAATTCTGCTTCAGGAACTGTCTTTTGATTGTCCAATTTTTGTGAGATTCCATGAGGGTTTGACAAATTTATAGAAGTCACAAAAAAGTTAACCACAGATTGAAACTAACTGTTGGGGATGCTGTCAACGGAATGTAGGATCACTTTGTTTCTCACCGACAACTTTTGCCAAAAGGGACACAAAAATGGAATGTTTCTATAAAGATGAGCAAAAAATTAATAAATAATTGAATTCATTCATTACATTTATATAAAGATTGGAAAAGATACAAACAAGAACTGAACTTTTCATTCATACATTCAATTGCACTTTGACATATTTTCAACGCTTTGGTCAGCATATTCATTAGATATTTGATGGAAATCCTTATTAATGCTGATCCATCAATATAGGCATGGGAACTTGACAAATCTTAAAATAGGTTCATAATAAGATCCTTTTTTTTTTAAAGCAAAGATCACACATAATGTTAATTTTACCTATCACTGAATAATTTTGAATTTAAAGTTTCAGATTTTGTGCAAGATTTTTGAAAAACAATATTTTAGTGTAACTTTGAGCTTATGACTATACTATTTAAAAAAGCCTACTCAAGTAATAAAAAATTTATAAATTGTTATAAAAATAAGAAATCTACTGTTTTTAATCAACTGTTTATCTACGCACCATTATAAAATCTATTGCAAGACTATGTCCCTATATTTTAACACAAATACTGTAAAATTAGATGTTATTGTGAGGTTTTTATTAATGGGAATAATGTGACTAGGTGAGAATCTCGATAATAAGAACTCGCAATCTGATATCTGATCCATATATTTGTATGCAGCTTTTCCCAAAATCACAATTATTAATCTCGCATTTTTGTCCATTCTTCAAAAATTGCAATAATAAATGCACGCAATAATTTCGGAATTTACAGTACTATTGACTCACCTCTTTAATACATTAGAAACAGTTTGCATGTCACTGAAACAATTAACAAATTCAAGTGAAAAGCAATAGTAGATGTTTTCTATATCTTTTCTTGTTTCTTCTAATTTTGTTTATACATTTTATAATGTATGACTGTTTGTCGTATTATTTCCCTGATACAAAGAGAATTCTTTAGTCATCTTCAACATTATCTTACACATTAAAAAATATACACATTCCATATCATAAAATGATAGCTAGCAAAGATAGTCATCTTGGGATGAGTTAAACAAACGGACGCACAGACCGAAAAATATAATGCCCCTCTACTATCGTAGGTGGGGCATAAAAAAATATATATTTATCATCAAACATCCCTCTTTAAGGCAAGTGGGGCATAAAATGAGATTATATTAATTGATTGTTGCTTGCTTAATGTCCATTGGCTAATATTTCATGCACATTCAGTACTATAGAGATTAAAGCTTTCAAAGTAAAGAACAAAATTCAGCACAAAATAGCACTTCATTCATAAAAGAAGATATTTAAAAAAAGGTCTTTATAATTGTTTTAGTGGATTTCTTGAGATCACAAAAACAAAGATAAAACTACAATAAAATACGGTAATATATGACAATTGTTTCATCAGACAGACTTTTCAATTGTCCCAGTTTACAATCATAACATGAAATTTTGCAAACAAACTTAATTTAGCTGGGAATTTATTTATGTGACTCATTAGACAAATATAATGCAAATATAATTCATTGCAAATATGTCAACAAAGTCAGAAAATTTTGAAAAAAAATCATATCATGATCAGCTCTAAAAAGGCCTAAGCATGAATAAAAATACATGTACGGGTACATGAAAAAAGGTTGGTTAACAGTACATACATTATACAGTGTTCAGATCATTATAAAACAGTCAAAGAAAAAGCAAAATGTAAATAAAGATTTATCTAACAGGTCTATGTGTCAAATCAACATGTATTTTTCTATAAAAAAAAATTAATTAAATATTGGTTATAAAGCCAACATAAAGATTAAACTTTAAGTCCATAATTTAAAATATTATTTGTGAAGTTTATACAAAAAAATATTTGCTTTCCAACTCAAACAGACATAAAAAAACAACTTTTATTTTTTCAATTCAAAATTACCAACTGTCATAATATCTAGATTTTCTGTGACCTTTTAACAAGCTGTATAAAAACACAATAACTTCCTGAAATACTACAATACTACATCCCTACCACCCTGATAACAAATAAGAGAGAGGCCAGTGAAATAAAATGTTCTAATAAAGATAAGTATTTCTCATATGAAAGACCAGAAAATCAAAATAAAACATTTTAAATGGATTTATAGGTGACAGGTATTTGATAAAATTCATCCTTAAACACATTAAGAATTTCATTATAACAAACACACAAAAATTGTCCTTTTCACTGAAACCATTCTTTTACTTTGGGTATTTTAGATAAATAATTTTAGGGGTCTATGAATCTTCAAATCAGATGTGAAATCCCCATCAGGTCATAAAAATCTGGCCTAAGAAACATGAACTTGAATTATGTCGGCTTATTATCTCCTCCTTCTTTAGCTTTTCTCTGTGCTGTTACAAATTCAAAGTACTCTATATATCCATCGTCATTGAGATCGTCTTCTTTCATCACCATGTCTATTATGCTAGTCAATTCATCGTCAGCGTAAACTTTAGGTGGAGTTTTATGTTCATTTTTGTTTCCTTCTCCTTCACCATGTCCACCTTCTCCTTTTCCCTCGTCTTCTGTAAATATACATTTATATTCATATTTAAACTAGGTTTATATTATTTTCTTACCACTTCTAGGCCATTTCATTTTGATTTCCTTTTTCTTGTTAGGATTTTTTCATTTTCTAATGTTACTTTTTGACTTTTAATTTTCTAATGTTATTTTTTTACTTTAAATTTTTTAATGTTACTTTTTGACTTTTTCATTTTTTAAATGTTACTATTTAATTTTTTTTTACTTTTTGGTGTTACTTCTAAATTTTTTTAATTTCACCTTTTTACCAAAAATGAAACATATTCATCATGAAGAAGGGGTCATACACTGACATTGGCTTACATTTGTATAGCTATTTTAAATTTTAAAATATTTTCAGTTTTTTGTTTGATTAATGTAAAAAAATGTTTTGCTTTTTGCATTTTTATTTAATTAGTATTTGATAAAAAAAAAAAAAAATTACAAGATGGGATTCTCAAATTGTTTTCTGCAGGACCAAGGATTTGTATACTTATAGATTATCGATGGTTTTTCAAACGAGAGGGTGTTTCCCAGCTACAATCTCATCCAAGGGCGTAAGCCCTTTGATGAGATGTGCCCGAAAAACATCCTCGAGTTTGAAAGACCATTGATAATCTGTTTATCGCTATTTTGCCTATGACGTCATTAATTTTTACATTGACAATGGCACGTGCGCTCTTGGTTTCTGACGATAATTTTCCATCTCAAGCGAGTAGCATGATATGAAAATTATCACAAAAAAAGATCAAAGGAAAAATACACAAAATAGCGATAATATACTATACAAAACCTTGGCAGGACTAAGGAAAAATATTTTTATATAAAAATAGTATTGGCAATGTTGAATGAACAAATTATCAAATGCAGCCTTTCTTGGAATTTTACTTACATCAATCAATAAGATAATAGTTTAATCATCTGCAATTTATCTTGCATACAGATGTACCTCTCCTATACAATGCTTTTTATCTTATGAATATCAGCGTCTTAAAAGTCAGTTTCTATTAAAAAGTAAAACATGTAGATATCAAAATTGTCTATCAAACAATTTTCTAGTCTTATAACCCACTAGCATCAACAGAATATATTTAAGTTTAAGGAACAGCCTTTCAAGTGATGTCTTCTCAGAATTATCTAAAAATTTAACATTGACGAAAGAATGATACAACTTCCTGAACTAATCAATTTTATTAACGAGAAATTTATCGAGGAATGAAATACAAATTGATCAGAAACTGACATTATATCAAAAACTAAATTTCAGAATTATTTTTTTTCAGAATTCAAAGATTTCAGAAATACAAATACAGTGGAAATAAATTCAAAATAGATAAAAAAAAATCTGTCTGAAAAAGGGAGCAGTGTAACTAATGAAAAATAAAAGAGTGAATAGATAAATTATGGTACCATAAAAGGGTTTTAAAATATAATCCCTCAGATCTTAATCTAGATTATTGGTTTTACATTGTATGGAGAGAAGAATCCAACATCTATGATATTTTGCTATGTATATACAAAAACACTTCTTCTTAAAAAAAATATATTGATAGTCTTATGCAACATGAAGATGAAAGATGCAGAATTACTTGAATTTAATTTGAGTATTATTTTATTAATTTGTCTTTAGTTATTTTTGTTTTCTCCTACTGATAAAACACATGATAAATGCTAACCCTTTTGTTTTAGTTGAAATTATATAGCATGTTTCTGGACAAAAATATAAAGTGCCTTTAAATCATCAGAAAATAAAAATGTTTCATAACAAAGTTAAAACCAATAAACTAATAAACCTGTAACATTTCAATCAATGAAAATACTTCCAAAAATGACCAACAATATTTTTTTAAATGTGGTTTTATATGAAATGAACATGTATGTATTTATCCCAAATAACCCATGTCCAAACACTATACCTGTAGTAACACAGGAAAATCACAAATAAATACTGTACACCTTGAACGTACCATAAAAGCAATTAACAGGATAAAATGAAAAAGCTTAGGGCAGTATAAGCAATACACACCAATAACATTTAACGGTAGGATTATATTGTAAAAGTTGACAGTAATCCAGGATGATAATTACCCCTTCTCTTGAGAATTATTCATGCATAACACACTTTAAACAGCCATCCCATCAGGCCTGTAAGATTGCTGGCATTTACTCAACGAGCTCGCGATCGTCAATAATTAAAGAGTTACCACCTGGCTGTTTCAACGAGGAAGGCGGAGATTTTACACCTCTAGGGTCTTCTCAAGACAGTGACGGGTTAGAACAACATCAAAGTTTTGTATCCCAGAGGTTTTAATGAATTGTGTTAAAATCGATGGCTTACACGGAACTTAATGCAACCAAATATGTTCATAAATTTTGATTGACTTTTATAAGGTCAGAATTTCCAATATGGCCATACAATATGACAATTACGATAACAATTAGTAATTACTATGTACACCACAATGTAGAAATCTGAAGGAGAATTTGCATTCAACATCTTTTTACTGTATAATTATTCATTTTAGACAAATTGTCAGAAATTTCAGTTTTTTTTTTAGACATAAACACTTTAAACACAGCTACAGATTTTCTAAAAGAAGCAGACAAATCTCATTCATATGTACTTAAATGTCTCAAAAATTGGATTTCTTTAGAAAAAAACTCTGATATAAGTAACTAATGAAAACAAAAGACTTAATTTTGTATCCATAAAATTGAAAACTTAGCAACATATTTCATAAGAAATTATTTTTTCCATTAAAAAAATGTAACATATGTTTAAACTACAATAAGGAATTCGGTTAAGTAGTAAAATGAACCATATACCAATAATAAAATTCCCAAACCAATTATAATAAACATCAATAAACTTTATTCTGGATTTTGATATAAAAATTTAAGGATTATCGGCAATGTATCTACTTACTCCCTGTATTGTTATCATGGTTATGGCTTTTGTCTAAAGAACAGAAATTATATATCATAATGTGTGTAATTGAACATCATACCATCAATGCCCATAATAAATGCCTGGGTTGAAGTTACTTACTTGGCTAACTTTTTGGTACTAGTGTGCACCCAGCATTTCATAAATTTACATTATTCATAAATTTAGCATTTTACGAACTCACATCCTCTTTCATCTATCAACATGCCTAATAAGTGATTTAATAATACAGTCCTTAATTTCAATTAAGAGGTTAATCTGAAGAGAAGTAATCTTACTTTTCTTAGAACTTGTAACAGCGCTCTCCCAAATATTGTTTTATAGCCCTACGATAAGTGTGCTGTGTTGCAAAGTGATGTTTACTTATAAGAAAAGTGTATAACTATGTGAATTTCTTAATTTTTGGCAAAATTTTGTCATCTTGGCATTTTTACCTTCAGTTCACACAAAGTGATTCAGTTGAAAATTCCTCTTGCTGGTGTATTTCCATAATGTAGTATGTTGAATTCAGGTTATCACTCTAACATTTCTCTCAGCGTATTCAACAGAAATATTAACCAAAGAGTCTTTAAAAATGAGTACTATAACTCCAAATCACCAGTTTTCCCTTGTTTCACTTAGAAACACTAAACACCAACAAAGGTGTTTTTTCAATAAATCAGCTTGCGTTTATACTGTACATTTACCAAGAAATCAAACCCTTTCATTACACTGTGAATTTGTTATAATTTTTTGGTACTACTTTTCACATATTACCATAATACAAGGTTTAAATCAAACCACAAATTAATGTGCTCAGTAGAATACACATTCTATATAAGCTTATCTGCAGTACATTGTATTTCATAAAACATGAAATCAAGTATCCACAAAAATACAATTTTTCATAATCCATGAAAATATATAAATGCACAATACTGACAAACTGTAGTTTTAGGATCTTCCAATATTTCTAATCAATAAAATCTGATTTCTTTGGACCACACACAAGAAGTACTACTTATATTGAAAGTTATAACCCACTCCTTTTTGATCCTACCTAAAAAAAGTAGACCTCAATCTTTTTTTTTAAGGTAGGGGAAAAGTTAAGATTTCATTATTGTTTGAGTAAATTTGATCTCTTTTTAACTTTTGGGTACAGGCAAAACAATAGCAATACTATGAAATGGACAAAAGACTCAAATGGTTGGGTTGCACAGAATACTTCTTAAACTCATAAAAAATCATAATACTGTGGATTCATTATTATTTGTGTTCAAGAAAATATATATTTTTTCAAAGGCTTGTAAGCAAACTTGTGCAAACCACTGAATCAAATATGCGTGAAAAATACATTTGTTCCTCCTTCCACGAAAAATGGTACCCACAAAAATAAATTGATCCACCCTAGCAGGTGCACAATTCCCTTTTGAGTGCAATCTTTCTGTGAAATTTCAGAGATCTCGGTTGAAACCTGTATTAGGAGACATATTACAAATTTTTGCTGATCAAGTTCCTAAGTTGAGAGAATAAACATTATGAATTTGATGCAATGTTGCAAGCTTACATTTTTTTTATATTCCACTGTGAATATTAATGACATTGTGCTGCTATGTAATATATTTGAATGTAAAATATAAACCTTGCACTTTTTTCAAATCAGCCACCACATTGAATTGCCGTAAAATAAAGTTATCTATTATTGTACAGTTTGATGAAATGTTGAAATCCACAAGCCTATACCCTCAGAATATAATGAAATTCATGTTCATCTTTCAACATTTTCATGCATATGTCATACAAAAAATTTCTTGTTGTGTTGATGAAAATTTTGTGAAGAAAATAATTCCCATTCATATTATGCACAATAGATAAAAAATTCATCTTCAAATAAATTAACTTATGTTGTCATTTTTTAAGCATTCATTTAAATAATGGCATATTGCAAAATGTGTTAGAATCAAATGAAAATTTTCACATGAATTGACTTTGTTACACATGCCCTTCATGGCCCGAGAACACAGTTATTTCGTAGTGCATTTCTTTTAGACAATAAATTCAAATTAAAAAAATCGCACCTGCTCTATCTCAAAAAGATTTTTACAGTGTAGCGTACTACTATTGATACAAATAATATCAAAATTATAGAAACTTCTACCAGCTCTAACTCAAAATATTGACAATTCTGTGTTAAGGGGGGCTAAAATTCAGTTTGACAGCTTCAGACATTCTAATTTTTGACCTTTTTTAACTGGACCAAATCACTACTTAACATAAAGATTCAGCACCCACATTTTTTTAACATGTAATTTCATCCCCTTACTTAATATTTCATGCATAAAATATCAAGAAATAAATTGGGAAAGTGTATCAGAAAAAAATGCAAGTTATACACTGTTCACACTAGGGACTATATTCGTAGACAACGAAAAACCAAAGGATGATAACTGTGTCCTTGGACCTCATGAATGAAAAATTATTTTATAAAAGTGAATCTTTAAATTTGGAATTCAAACACATAAGCAGTTGTATACTATCAGTAATAAGTTTTCTTTCAATTTATAGAATTTTTATCTTTTATCCAATAATAATAATAATACACCTACAGTCATAAAATTAAGAATGGAAATGGGGAATGTGTCAAAGAGACAACAACCAGACCAAAGAGCAGACAACAGCCGAAGGCCACCAATGGGTCTTCAATGCAGCGAGAAAATCCAGCACCCGGAGGTGGTCCTCAGCTGGCCCCTAAATAAAATTGTGTGCTAGTTCATTGAAAATGGACGTCACACTAAACTCCAAAACATATAAATGAACTAAAATTAAAAAACATACTAGACTAACAAAGGCCAGAGGCTCCTGACTTGGGACAGGCGCAAAAATGTGGCGGGGTTAAACATGTTTTGTGAGATCTCAACTTTCCCCCTATACCTCTAGCCAATGTTGAATAAAGAAACCCCTAGCAATACGCACAGTAAAACTCAGTTTAAAAGAAGTCTGAGTCCGATGTCAGAATAGGTAACAAAAGAAACTATTCAAGTAAGAGCATTATTACTTCATAAATTTAACCTAGCAAGGCATGGCTGAAACAAATACAGAATTGAGCAAATGCTCAATTTCAGGAAAGTAAACTATTTCATATATGATACAGAATTCTAATAAACAAATTAATTCCAATACAAATTTCATCAAAGTTTCACTCAACAAAAGTGAGTAGAGAAATTTTATCTGCAATGCCCATTAATTTCTGTTAACCAACTTATTTTAGCAAGAAATTCATTTTTGCAACTTCCATGATTAGAACAATTACACAAATATAAATCTTCATAACTTGTAAAACTAGGATTTAACTTTTTACAATTACATTAAGAAAATGGTAAAATCAATAAATCGTTTGAAGTCCGCTAGAAAAGGTCTTAATGCCAAATAAACTATGTTTTCCTCTTATGAATACATTAAGAAAATATCCTGCAGAGTCGTCTAGAAAGGACTAAAGGCAAAATAAAATATCCGTGAAAATGAGTTGGTTTACAGTATGTATCTGTGTAAGCGATGCTGACTCATGTTAAATTAACTCAGTAATACAATGACAGAAACCCAACACATTTTTGAAGTTCCCTCATTTCTATCTTACCTCCCTTTGATTGTAGACGCTCTAATTGTTTACAAAAAAAAGGATATTATATATAAATAAATAATTCATTATGACTGTGAAAATATAGCATTAAAAAACAAAGTTTTAAAAATTTTTTTAATCAAGAATAAGCCATTATCAAAGTTTGTAAAGGTGCTAGATGGTTTACTTATCAAAACATTTTCATACTATTTTTATTATTGTATATGGAATAGTTTTCACAAAAATAAATAAAACTTGAATTTGAAAGTTTACGAGCATTAATTGTATGCAGCATTTCCTATAATCGTAATAATTAATCTCACATATTTGTTCATAGTTCAACAATCGCAGTAAAAAATGCATGCAGAAATTTCTATATTTACAGAAACTATAAAAATCCTAAATTTTAATCAGATATTTGTTTCAGTCAAAATCTCAGCAAAAAGTTACCCATATAGAACTAGAGCTTATGGTGCTAATAGACATTAAACAAACAATGAAAGGGTTTCAACATATTACTTCAATCTATTAATAATACTATCATACTATGGTAGGGGATAGAGCATTTGTACTTGAACAAATCATGGTATACAAATTGTCAATGAGACAGCAACCCATAGACACAATAAAAATAAAAGACATCAACAGAGCTCAAGCTTGTTAACACTTCTTAAGCTTAACTTTACACCAGTCATTTATCCAAATATTTAAAGAAATCACACAAATAAAGGGAAGTAACTCAAAATGACAAATAAAATTTCCTTCATAAGAAAATTATCCAATACATTTTGAAACCAGGTTCAAGGTCTAACTCATTGTAGAATGTTTTCAACAATGACTTAACTTTCAATGTAATACAATTAAAAAAGTTATCAAAATATAATGGGTGCTGAAAAAAATATCTCAAATCAAAAAGTCAAACTGGCAGCATAAAACTTAAATACCACTCCTTAATTTTGTGGAACATAATGTGTGTTTTACAGCAAGAATGGTCAGTAGAATGGCTGAATTTATTATGGGTTGAATGATGCATATCAAATTTAGATAGGATCTTCATGAATATATTCCTTTGTCTTTGACATGTTTGAAACTGGCTGAAGAGATTCAGAAAAAATTTGATGTTTGCATACAACACTACTTGTATAATCATGATAATAATAATAAAGGTCATCTCTCTTATAAAGTCAGTTTTCCCTGGTCCCAAGGATGATCTTTATAAACAGGTTTGACTGTATCTGTAAAGACTTCGTGAATTTGCAACTTTATATGACATTTATGGCCATATAAACAGTCATGATGACTTGTAAAGGCATGCCACTATATACACAATTTAACAACAATGAATATTTAGCAATCTGCCAAACAGATGATTTAGTAAAAGTGTTCTCACTAGGACGAGCTTATATGAGTCCTGTCTATTGACTCTATTCATCATCACTTTATTAAAGAAAACAAATTAAACCAGAACTTAATTTTGTTTACAATGTCCTTTTTAAATTATTTAGCTGTGTATGCCTGGCATGCTGATTTGTTCACAAGTTTCTGAGAAAATTGTGGTGAAAATATTTGTTGGACAAATGGACAAGCAGACAGGGTGATTACAATATAACCCCATTCCTTGATTAGGAGTAAACACACTTACATTTTAAATAATGAAAGCAATCCATTCTCATTAGTCAAGGCCTCTGTGTATGCTTCAACTTAGTGTAAGGTAATAGAGTCCAAATGTACACAAACATTTGACTAGTTAAAGTATAAAAATAAGGAGACTAGGTATGATTTCCAATGAGACAACTATCCACCAAAGTTCAAATAAATGGATGTAACCAATTATAGGCAACCGTACAGCCTTCAACAATGAGAAAACCCCATACTGTATAGTCGGCTACAAAAGGCTGCTACATGAAAAATGCGAAACAATTCAACTGAAATAAAATGCTTCGCTGAGCCCAGCTGGATACGACCGCAGAGGTCTAACCCTGAACAGTTGGGGCAAAAATGGACACAATATTCGCGCTTGATACAGGTCTGAATTTGGATTGTAATTAAATATTTGACACATAATAGGTTTCTGACACCGAATAACTGTAGTCAAAGAACTTAGAATTGGTTATATGATTTGAATTTATATTCAATTATTTGCTTTTGTGCAATACACTGTGCTGTTGCGAATTGACCCCCCCCCCCCCTTTTCCAACAAAAAAAATACATTACCCCCCCTTTTTTTTGCTTTAGTGAAATACACTATGCTGTTGCATATTGACCCCCCCCCCCCAAAAAAAAATAGTTTTTTACCCCCCACCCCTTTTTTTTGCAAAAAACAAAAATATTTGAAGAAATTTTCTTTTTAATTTCTGAAATCTTAAATGAAAAAAAAAATTGCTCCCCACAATTTCTTTTTTACCCCCCTCCCCCCCCCCCCCCCCCCCCTTTTTCCAAAAAAAAATTCTTTCCCTCAAGATATGGTCATAATCTCAATTCAAATTTCCAATGGAGTTTGCAACCATAATTACCAATACAAATACATCATAAAAGTCTTAAATAGACAATTTAAAAGCAGTGTAAGGGAGGTAATCCAACATTGTACAATTTTGTTTTTGGATTACCTCCCTTACACTGCTTTTAAATTGTCCATTAACCAGGAAACCCTTGTTTTTTCCCCTTTTTTGCCCCTAATTCCTAAACGGTTGGAGCCATAACCCCCCCCCCACAAAGCCAATCCTAACCATCCCTTTGTGGTATGGAAACTTGTGGTATAATTTCAGAGAGATCCATACACTTAAACACAAGTTATTGTCTGGAAGTTACAAATATGCTTATTTTTGGGCCACTTTTTTGCCCCTAATTCCTTAACATTGGTACCATAACCCCCAAAAACAATCCCAACCTTCCTTTTGTGGTATTGAACCTTATGGTAAAATTTCATAGAGATCCATTCACTTAAACTTAAGTTATTGTGCGAAAACCAATGTGTCTTTGGACGACGACGACACCAACGTCATACCAATATACGACCGCAAAAAAATGTTTGTGGTCGAATACAAACTAACGGCCTAATTTATAACAAAACAATAAACAAAAAACAAATATGACAGACATGAACCAACAACAACCACTGAACCAAAGGCTCCTGACAATGGGACAGGCACATACAGAATTTGTCAGGGTTAAACATGTTAAAGGATTGTTTCAACTTTAAAAAAAAAAACAGTGACTATTCTATATATACAACAGACGACTAGATTAACTTACCATCATGAAAGTGAGTTATTGCTTTGGTAACTTCTACACCATCTAGTTTATTATTACCGTCATAATCGTGTAATTTAAAGTAATGGAATTCTAACTCATCATCAGTCATTTCTTTCTCTGGTTTATCTACGACTTCTTTTAAATGCTCTTTTATATGTCTGTAAAGAGATTATTTGTTCTATTGAAACTAGCTTAGTCATTTAATAAATACATATGTCTTATGAATTGAAATTCATCAGAAAAATTCGGTGCAAGCTGTTTGGAAAGACAAATAAAACAACACATTCGGAGTGATATTATCAAAAGGGCCTAAAAAGGTAAACATCTTTGTCTGTTGGAACTTTCATTGACACAAGTTATATTATAATTCTTTTAAATCAAATTAAGATATTGCAGATTGTATATGTGATGTGATAACTAAGAAATATATATATGGTTTATGATTTTGCCATGGAATATACATGTATATGGGTCATGATTTTGCCATGGAATATACTTGTATATGGGTTATGATTTTGCCATGGAATATACATGTATATGGGTTATGATTTTGCCATGGAATATACATGTATATGGGTTATGATTTTGCCATGGAATATACATGTATATGGGTTCTGATTTTGCCATGGAATATACATGTATATGGGTTCTGATTTTGCCATGGAATATACATATATATGGGTTATGATTTTGCCATGGAATATACATGTATATGGGTTATGATTTTGCCATGGAATATACATATATATGGGTTATGATTTTGCCATGGAATATACATGTATATGGGTCATGATTTTCACAAGACTTCAGATTAATGATTGATAAGATTTGCATTCCCAGGAGCATATCTGTACCCAACATCCTATGTTGATATCCCTGTGAAAATATACGGAGTATTCAGGTATTTTGTAGGTACAATATTTAAGTGAATATTCACATAGATTCATGACATTGGTTTCAAATACTTTACAGCCTTAGTGGTTTCAAAACTATTGGATACATTCATACATATTGTCATAATAAAAGCCTTATTAGACAAGACATAAATTACTGTAACAGTACTGTATCAGCAATATGAGACAGGTTAGTTTATGGATCAACACTAGTACAATTTCAATTGAATAAAAGTAATAATAAAACATTAACATAATACTTCTAAAAAGAAACTGATGAAGATTACCAATGAAAATTAAAACCTTATATCATAAGGGTCTAGAGGAACCTAATTTGAAGTTGTGTAAGGGTCAACACCCAACAGTCATAGGATTTTTTGCTTTGCTCTTCTTTATTTATTTACCATTTGTGAGTACTCTATTAATCCGAGCTTAAACCTTTTTCCAATACCAAATGTATAATGTATACATTTTCTCCTTTGTTGCAGATTTTCTCACAATAATTGTAATTCACGAAACCTTAGTATGAACTTTGATTTAGGTTTACTTTCTCTGATAACAAACATGGGAAAGCATTTAAACAAACATACTCTTGATTATGGACATTTTCCCTCTGGTTGAAGGTATGTTGACCATGGTGACCTTGTTGATGACCTCCTTGACCTTGATTTTGATTTGGTGGTGGCTGCTGTTGGAATTGCTGTGTATTTGGATGTCCTTGAGGTGGCTGTTGATACAGTTGTTGCTGACCTTGACCTTGTTGATACTGTAAATTTTGTTGTTGCTGACCTTGGCCTTGTTGATACTGTACATTTTGTTGTTGTTGACCCTGATACTGTTGATTTTGACCTTGATATTGCTGTTGATTTGGAGGTGGTTGGTGCATGTGTTGTTGCTGTGGAGGGACTCCAGGAGGGAAAGCTTGGTTCTGATGTTGTGTTGTTAAGGCAACACACAAAAATAGAATGGACAATGACTGGATGATCATCTTTGATATCTGTAAAGCAAACAAAACAAAATTATATTATCAAGGACTACAATCCATTTTTTTAAAACATTTTTTTTTAATATCTTATTTGTAAACAATCCTGGTGTTTGATGTGATAGAGATAGGTTGATAATTGTAAAAATTTTCCATTTCAAAACTTTTTCACTATAAACATGATAAAATTCATGCTTGTAACAAAACAATAATTTTGAAAATCTTAACAAGCTATGTTTTCTTATCAAACAGCCTTTTTAAGCTTATATGAAACATAATTTTGCAATATGCACCCGAAAATGCAGAATAAAATACTATTTCACTAAACGTAAAGTTAGTTTTAATTGAATGCATTTTTCAGAAGATATATGTCAAAAATTCATGATGCAATGTTGGATGAAAAGAGATAAACATCATGAAATATGTTGCTTACTTATTTTGCTGATAATTTATGCAATGTGATCATGGTGATAGCCCAAAACTAAAAAAAAAAATGGTCTTTTAAAGCCAATAACTTCTTTAAGAAGTTGACTGACCATTTGGACCATATTAAATACTTTGTAGAATTTTTCACGCTGATCATTTTTGCAGTTTGTGTTTCTCTCTATCATATATCGTTTTCAAGATATTAAGCAAAAAAAAACAAAAATTTGAAAAGAAACACAGAAATAGGTCGCACAATATTGGTAGTATAATGAAAATGTTGGAATTAAAATGGCAAAACTATTATGTATAGACTATGCAATGCTTTCAAAGTCAAAGAAAATGGCTTAGGGGATGGACCTTATACTCTCAATGCTAATACAATTGCATATCAAATATCATTGACTTACCATTAGCATGATTAGTGGTTCTGGTTCAGATTAACTAAACTAATTACAAACTTTAAAAATTAAATCATGGAAAAGTATCAATAGACAACGACAGGAGGTGGTGCCAAAAAATCTTGGAAGAAGTGAGATGTGCCAATAGTAATGCAACTGCTTACCTAATATCATTTGTGGTCTATGGAGTGGTGAGACATTTTAATTTCATTGACTACCTATCAATATCCTGATTTGTATTTCAAGATTAAAGCCCAAAATGCCAAAAAAATGGGTAATAAATTAAATATTGTCATTTAAGGAATTTAGGAGTAAAACTAACATAAGGAGTCGACTGACCATTTTAGCTAAGATGGTGTATTTGTAGATCTCTTCTTGCTGACCATTTTAGCTAAGATGGTGTATTTGTAGATCTCTTCTTGCTGATCATTTTTGCAATTTAAATTTCATCTCTTCCATTATCATGTTTTTAGTTTTCAAAATAAAAGACAAAAAAATCGAAAGATTGGTAAGCATCATCGGGTAAGAATTGTCATTAAAGGGCAATAACTCCTATAAGAAGTAATCTGACATTTTGATCATAGAGTAAATTCTAATTTTAGCAATGGTGACCATGTTTGTTGCCTTGAGGATTCATGGGACATCATTTTAAAACTAGATACTAAATTGTACAAGGATGATTGAGGGTAGCTATTAGCCTGGCAATTTAAAATAAACTGCTTCGCTGAGTGCAGCTGGATACGCCCGCAGAGGTCCAACCCTGAACAGTTGGGGCAAAAATGGACACAATATTCAAGCTTGATGCAGGTCTGAATTAGGATTGTAATTAAATATTTGACATATTATAGGTTTCTGAATAAATGTAGTCAAAGAACTTGAAATTGGTTATATGAATTGAATTAATATTCAATTAAAGATTTCTTGCTGTTTTGCAATACACTGTGCTGTTGCGCAATACTTAGTAAATCTGTTGTCAGACTATAAACAAATAAAGTTCAATTTCTTCTCAATGTCATATTTGAAATTTATGAAAATTAATAGGGAGATTACATCAATAGCTATAAATAATTCACCAAAGTTTCATGAGAACTGCTGAAAGCATTTTTTAGTTATTGTCCGAAAACTGGATAATCACCCTTTTTTTAATGAATAAAACCCCAAAACTCAGAAACGGTAAATCTGAAATTTATAAAAAACGAAAGGGAGCTCGTGTCAATAGATTTAAACAATTCACCAAAGTTTCATGCATATTGGTTAAAGCTTTTTTGAGTTAATGTCCGACATGTTGACGACGGACGGACAGAGGGACAAACGGATGGACAGACGGTCAAAGGTATACCATAATACGTTCCATAAACGGGCGTATAAAAATGAAAACGTTTGTCAAAGTTAAAGGAAAGTTGACAGACAACAGATGCAATAGATGGCAATAAAAAGGAACAATACTTTTTTTTCAGTTTCATACATGTAGCTACATGACAGTTCAAAGTAAGATGTTTCATCAAAATTGTTTTAAACTATTTGAATGTGAAGATTCATGGGAAATCTGGGTAAATGTTTGAAAAAAGAAGTAAGTCATATTCATCTTGGTTGTTGTAACTTATCTTATTATTCATTCTGGATATTTCTGGAAATATTTTAAACCAACAAACACACAAAAAGGTAAGAATTTGTATATATATGCAAAATTTTCTAACCTTCAGTGAAGACTTCATGGCAAAATTGGGTCTCAAATTTGAAAAATCAATATAAAAATCAATATACTAATGAACTCAAAATCATAACCTTTTCCTGACAGTTGAGCTTGCACTTTTACCCTCTGCCTGTTTTGTTGACGGACACTGCCAGTCATATGATTTCCCGCAAATTTGTATAACTGATTACCAAAAAGAATAATGAGGACGAAAATCTGGAATTACATGTATTCTGTTTGTGTACGTAATAAAATGAGTCTAGAGCTTATTCAACATAGGATTTTATAGCAAACAAAATGAGTTCTCTTGGGAAACTCACCTCAGATCAATCAGGAAGATTTCTATATCTGTACAAAGAACAGTAATAAGGTGACTTTGTATATTTTTTTTTGCTTTGAGGTATAAATTATTATGTTTTTAATTAAACTACTTTAAAATGAGAAAAAAAAACTCTACATGAAGATAGCGCTTCTTTATCAATGTCTATTTTGTTTACTCTGAAAATGACATCATATATAAAACTCCTAAAAATAGGACCAACATGGGATATATGTTTACCTAATTCAGTTACTTTTTCACCAGAAATTATAAATGCTGGGAATTTTGTTACAATAAATATTGATATATATCTGCTGTTAACGGAATATCGTAAAGTATTCTAAAGGTTTGCTGACTTTGTTTCCTTTCACAGGTAACACCTGCCTCATATTAAACTTACATAAAATACTGATTAATGCATAACCATGATAACTACAATCAATTATGATTTGATTAAATATGTTTATTCAAACACAATAAAATTCTGAATTGCATATTTTATGTTAGGATATTCATATCACCATCAAAATTCTTGTTTTACAGTTTTTCTGAAATAATTTTTAACAGGAACTTTTTACAGAGATATTATTTTAATATAAAAAGGGCTACCAAAACGTTTGGTTTATCACCATAGACTCTGACTTTAGTTTCTCTTATAAACAACGAAAAAACAGGTTACTAGTATGTCGATTTTCGCAGGTAATTTTATAGGTACGACAACCAGTTACTCAGTTACATGTACCATCCCTTTTGAATCTGGTCATTAAATGTTAGAATTTACATTCAATTGGGACAATAATGTTATTTTTCTCTTTCGTATTGCAAGAAGAGAAGAAGGTATGTCAGTGAACCTAACACATCACCATTCTGACCATTATTTTGGAAGGTCTCCTTCCTGATCTGAATGTGAACTTGAAAATAACCACTTACAATGTACTAAAGAGATGTATATACAATGTACTTCAATTTAGAAAATCATAAATCTTTTACAATTATTTTGAAAGCAATTCTAAAGCAAGGTTAAATATTGCTTTGTCTTAAAACATTATAAGTTTTTCAAAACTGATGATGTCATGTTAACTATTAATAATAACAGGAAAATATAGAGATAAAAAACAGTGCCGATTTGTCTTGGTCCCGAAATTTCCTGATGCTGAAATAATGGTGCCAATTTGATTTTGGAACAAGGTTCCAAAATGTCTTTTTAGCCTTAAAACTACCTGTACATGCTGTAAATTGTAGTCACTATTTGTCCCACATTACTGAAAATGGCAATTGTTCTCATAAATTTGTCATGTAACAATAGAAAAAGTCTGATTGAGCAGTATGTGTGTGTGGATTTGTCAAGTGTTGCAGATTCAGAAATAGCAGAAAGGTCCATTTTAGCCTTTCATTTTTGTAACATATGTTAGAGAATAAAAATAACATATTTTTGTACATTAGATTTTTATCTATTGCATGGCTTAACAAACATTTATGAGTATTCTCTGAAAGGTATCAACATAAAATGTTATCTTGAAGCAATGCATACCTAATTATGACAATTAACCAGTTAACAAACGCTGTGATGTATATTGATGAGTTGGCCAAAGCCGAATGGAGATAAATATTTTCTTCAATGTCAATAATAACTCTGTATCTGCGGTAAATTTCACTTAGGTTAAAACGTATAAATGATTTTGCTGTTCCGAACATTTTTGACTCTTAGGACACAAGCGAAGAACAGGCTAAAGAATCTCGAAAAAATGTAAACAGGATGTTGCACGTGTTTGAGTGTTTAAAAATCATTCAAAATGCAAAACACAGGATCTGAGTCTATGATAGAAACTTTGGTATGGAACTGAATGAGAACAGTTGTGTATTAAAATAATATATGAAATAGGACCAAGTGCAGACCAAAGTTCAAAAGGAGAATTCAAAATAGTGATCAAGTCCAGGCGAATGAGCCCCCTTTTTTCAATTTTTTTAATTCATATTCTTTATTATTTGAACCTATTTTCACTTATTTTCACTTATTTGATGCTTTTTTGCTCTTCAACGTACAACGCGAGGGTACCTAAATTGCACCTATATTGACAGTTTTTTCATCTAGGTTTATTTATCATCCTGACCAAAGTTTCCCTTCTGTGTTTATTATGCCCCCGCCGTAGCGGAGGGACATTAAGTTTTACCCTTGTCCATCTGTCCTTCCGTCCGTCCGTATGTCCCAAAGTTGGTTTCCGTTCTCTAACTTTAGTTATGCTAACTTTACAATTTCGACTCCGTTCTCTAACTTAAGTTTGCCTCAATCAAATGTTATGAAACTTGTACACAATGCTTATTACCACAATATACAGATCAAGTTTGAATTTTGGTGCCGTCACTTTTACTGTTCTAGAGTTATGCCCTTTACAAATGGAAAAATTGTTAAATTTTTCTTTTTTTTTTCTAAATATCAAGTCATTTTTAAAATTCGAGTTACCTTCCTTTGTCCATGATTATAGTTGAATCAACTACAATCAATGTGTTATACAATGCAATGTTTAATTTTGCCTTCCACTGATAAATTAAAGCAATTTTTACCCTTCATTTCCAAAAGTATTTTAAAGTCTTCTTTGAAAATTGGAGTTATCTTTCTTTGTGCATAATGGTAGTTGAATCAACTACAACCAATGCTTTGTACAATGCAATATTCAATTTTACTTCCTACTGATAAATAAAAGCAACCTTTACCATTCAGTGCTTACAAGCACTTTGATTACCGTTCTAGGGTTATGCCCCTTTACAAATGAAAAAATTACTGAATTTTTCGTTTCCGTTCTCTAACTTGAGTTTGTCTTAATTATATGTAATTTCTAAAAATATCAATGTCATTATTTAAGTAATTTTTATACGACCGCACAAAAATTTTTGTGGTCGTATATTGGTATGACGTTGGCGTCGTCGTCGTTGTCCGGCGTCGTCGTCCGAAGACGCATTAGTTTTCGCACTCTAACTTTAGTTTAAGTGAATGGATCTCTATGAAATTTTACCATAAGGTTCAATACAACAAAAGGAAGGTGGGGATTGATTTTGGGGGTTATGGTACCAACAGTTAAGGAATTAGGGACCAAAAAGGGGCCAAAAATAAGCATTTTCTAGTTTCCAGACAATAACTGTGGAACGGTGTATGGATCTCTCTGAAATTATACTACAAGTTTCCATACCACAAAGGGATGGTTAGGATTTGCTTTGGGGGGTTATGGCTCAAACCGTTTAAGAATTAGGGGCAAAAAAGGGGGGAAAAACAAGGTTGTCCTGGTTAATGGACAAATACTTTAGTACAAAACATAATTTAAAGCAGTGTAAGGTAGATAAATCAAATACATCATTGAAATTATCTCCCTTACACTGCTTTTAAATTATGTATAAAGTAATGGTTAATGAACAATTAAGATAATTTAAAACAGTGTAAGGGAGGTAATCCAAATACAACGTTTTGGTTACTTCCCTTACACTGCTTTTAAATTATGTTTAAAGAAATGCATATTTATAAAGGAAGACCAGTAAAAATATCTGCAAATGTTGCATCTTTTTTTTTTACAAAAAAATCCATATGAAAGATTTGACACTATATTTTAAATTCTATTATAAAATAGATTAAGTTAGCACTATGGTAAATTTAAATGGGTAATTATGGTTTGGGGGAAAAAGGGGGGGGGGGGGTAAAAAGAAATTGTGGGGGGTCAATTTTTTCTCATTTCAGATTTCAGAAATTAAAAAGAATTATTCTTCAAATATTATTTTTTTTTCAAATTTCAAATATTGAAAAATTTCAAGAAGTAATCTTTAATTGCACAGTATGGCGCATTAGATTTGTAAAATCTTTGACCACATTTATTTATTTGTTATGCCGAATCTAACCATGTATTTAGATTTTTAATTTTGGATCCAGTTTTCAAATTGGTCTACATTAAGGTCCAAAGGGTCCAAAATTAAACTTTGTTTGATTTTAACAAAAAAATTGAATATATGGGGTTCTTTGATATGCTGAATCTAAACATGTATTTAGATTTTTGATTTTTGGCCCAGTTTTCAAGTTGGTCCAAATTGGGGTCCAAAATTAAACTTTGTTTGATTTCAACAAAAATTGAATATATTGGGTTCTTTGATATGCTGAATCTAACCATGTATTTAGATTTTTTATTTGTGGACCCCGCTATCAAATTGGTTCATATTGAGGTCAAAAGGGTCCAAAATTAAACTTTGTTTGATTTCATCAAAAATTGAATTATTGTGGTTCTTTGATTTGCCAAATCTAACCGTGTATTTAGATTTTTAATTTTGGGTCCCGTTTTTTAAATTGGTCTACATTAAGGTCCAAAGGGTCCAAAATTAAACTTAGTTTGATTTTAACAAAAATTTAATTATTTGGGTTCTTTGATATGCCAAATCTAACCGTGTATTTAGATTTTTAATTTTGGGTCCCGTTTTTTAAATTGGTCTACATTAAGGTCCAAAGGGTCCAAAATTAAAGTTAGTTTGATTTTAACAAAAATTGAATTTTTGGGGTTCTTTGATATGCTGAATCTAAACATGTGTTTAGATTTTTGATTATGGGCCCAGTTTTCAAGTTGGTCCAAGTTGGGGTCCAAAATTAAACTTTGTTTGAAATCAACAAAAATTGAATATATGGGGTTCTTTGATATGCTGAATCTAAACATGTATTTAGATTTTAGATTTTGACCCAGTTTTCAAGTTGGTCCAAATTGGGGTCCAAAATTAAACTTTGTTTGATTTCAACAAAAATTGAATATATGGGGTTCTTTGATATGCTGAATCTTACCATGTATTTAGATTTTTTATTTGTGGGCCCGCTATCAAATTGGTTCATATTGAGGTCAAAAGGGTCCAAAATTAAACTTTGTTTGATTTCATCAAAAATTGAATTATTGGGGTTCTTTGATATGCCAAATCTAACCGTGTTTTTAGATTTTTAATTTTGGGTCCCGTTTTTTAAATTGGTCTACATTAAGGTCCAAAGGGTCCAAAATTAAACTTAGTTTGATTTTAACAAAAATTGAATTCTTGAGGTACTTTGATATGCTGAATCTAAACATGTGTTTAGATTTTTGATTATGGGACCAGTTTTCAAGTTTGTCCAAGTTGGGGT
This sequence comes from Mytilus californianus, assembly GCF_021869535.1. NCBI lineage: Eukaryota > Metazoa > Mollusca > Bivalvia > Mytilida > Mytilidae > Mytilus > Mytilus californianus. Next base: position 117,955,033 of record NW_026262690.1, on the reverse strand, counting down.
CCAAAATTAAACTTTGTTTGATTTCAACAAAAATTGAATATATGGGGTTCTTTGATATGCTGAATCTAACCATGTATTTTGATTTTGGACATTGGACCATAATAGGTAAATTAAAAAAATTGAAGTTCTTAGACCACATTCTTTCTGTGTCAGAAACCTATGCTGTGTCAAATATTTAATCACAATCCAAATTCAGAGCTGTATCAAGCTTGAAAGTTGTGTCCATACTTGCCCCAACTGTTCAGGGTTCGACCTCTGCGGTCGTATCAAGCTGCGCCCAGCGAAGCATTTTATTAAAATTGGAGTTATCTTCCTTTGTCCATGATTATAGTTGAATCAAGGTAACATTAAACAATCAATGCTTTGTACAATGCAATGTTTAATTTTGCCTTCCACTGATAAAACACAGATCAAGTTGAATTTGGGTAGTGTCACTTTAACCATTATTGAGTAATGCCCCTTTATAAATCGAAAGATTTCAAAATTTTTAGTTTCCGTTCTGTAACTTAAGTTTGCCCCAACCAAACATTATGAAACCTATACACAATATTCATTACCTCAAAACTAAGATAATGTACAATTTTTTTGTTTCCGTTCTCTAACTTTAGTTTGCCTCAACCAAATGTTATGAAACTTATACACAATGCTTATTACTACATAATACAGATTAGGTACGAAATTTGGTGGCGTCACTTTTACCATTCTTGAGTTATGTCCCTTTATAAACATAAAAATTGCTGAATTTTTTCGTTTCCGTTCTCTAACTTTAGTTTGTCTCAACCAAATGTTATAAAACTTATACACAACCGTTCTAGAGTTATGCATGTTTACAAATAGAAAAATTGCTGAATTTTTAGTTTCTGTTTAAGTGAGCCTCAACCAAATGTTATGAGACTTACACACAATGCTTATTACCACAAAACTCAGATCAAGATCAAATTTGGGTAGCGTCACTTTTACCGTTCTTCAGTTATGTCCCTTTATAACTATATGATATGCAAGCGGGGGCATCATCTGTGTCCACATGTGGACACAATCCACATTTATTTTGTAGATGTTTCCTGATTTACTATATACGTCCACGAATTTAATTTTGAATCCATATTGAATCATAGAAAAAATGGGATCGAACAGACCTCCAAATGATCCATGATTCTGTAATGAGAAGTACTCGAATTGCATCCATGCTTATAAATTCACATCTGTATATAAAAATTGAATAACTGATGTTATTTATTTTTATTGCTCCAAATATTTAGAGCAATTTGACAATAGTCATGATAGTCCATGCTAACTATTTATTTTTTAAGAAATGGATGCCTGTTACATGTTTTAATTGCTTATTTTTAAAAGTTGACTTTATCATGTTCATGTGGACGTCGCATGACTTGACGTTTACCTAGATTTTACTAGTACTTTTTTCAGTGAATACTTTATCTGTTGATTTATACCATGTATACGGCGAAAGTTTTGTGTATAATTAAATATGTTTACATGGTTTAGGTATGTTGAAAGACGAACATAATGTCAAATCATAAAAATACAAATTGTTTAGTTTCTAAGAAAAAGATTTCCACTGCTATTTTTGCCAAATTGGTGCAATTTGGGTACTGTGACTTTTCTATTAAGATAACAAACGTTTATATATCACACCCCTCTATTCACATTCACAATTCAAGAAATATGTTGTGAAGTGTGGGGGTTTGAGTATGCATTAAGGAGCTGAGACTCTGATCTTTACGAACTATTGCACATATTATATTAGAATTTATTAAAGAAATCCTAGGGATATATTGCAAAACTTCTAATGATGTGAGTAGAGCAGAGCTAGCCAGACTCTAAGAACAAAAATAATCACGTCCTCTATAAAATATTTAGACCATTTTGTCACATCTGAATCTCATGAATCTTAGCACATGATTTACTCAAAGCATCTTGGAAAAAAAACCCTTGGGTTATTAATATTATTTCATGTCTTCAAGAACTTGGATTCCCCTTTGTAGCCCAGAATTCAAATTTAACTCTTAAACCATTGTTTAACCAATTACATCAGCGCATTATAGACAAATGATAGATCAAAACCTACAAGTAACAAGAGCAAAATTCTAAAATGTTTTTGATAACATTTCAATGATAAGGGAACATTACCTTATGTCGAATGGACTTACTAGGAAATCTGATCCTGACCATCTATTATTGCAAAAATGAGACTAAGCGCTCAGTATCTCAAAATCAAAGAGGGAGGTATAAAAAAATTGCTAGAAATGAAAGATTTTGTAATGTACAAATGTACAAAATGTATGTATTCAAAACAAAATTGAAGACGAAAAACCACTTCATGTGGCATTGTCAATATCATAAAAGGGAAAGAGAAACCCTTGAGACAAAATTATCTAAAATTTATTTAAATTTCTAAACTATCAACATTAATAGTGTTAAATCAAAATTATTATTTATCAGTGGGTCTTTACAGATACTAAAGATGTGTTGTTCTTATATTTCTGAATTGTCTGAAGTAAGAAATCATGTATTACAAAAATATTAATAACATAATATCATGAACATGCAGGTAACTTGTATACAACCTATTAATATTATAGTTGCTTGTGCTAGATGTTTGTTTCTAGCACATTTATACTTGTATTATGGGATTTCATACTATTAAGAACGCATTGTGACGTCACAATTTCCATGGAAAAAGAACACATAGTACAAATTCACATGATATAAGAAAACATACATGTATGATCTGTTCGTCATTATCATTTCATAATCTATTGGTACCGTCTTATGGAGTGTATTTACATGTACATAATATATCTCAGTTGGTTTAATACCTATGCGTTTTCAGTGACAATTCAGTTGTAAATAATTGTCACATTTTCACCATTAAAATTATGGATATTATTATAGATACATTGTACCATAAATAGTTAATAAATTTAACAACTTTTTATCACAAATATATCGATTTATTTAAGGAGCACAATTCTATCTGCAGGAATTTATTAAATAGGGGTTTAACACACCCAGCTTTTTATGTTAAAATTATATATTACTGTTGAAAATTGGAAAAATGTACTAAATTATACAAACGACCCTCAAGCCAATCCCTGGATCTATATAATTTGAATTCCCCAGTGTGTATAAATTTTATACCTACATGCTGTAATATACCTGTATATATATGTGTATTGTATTTACTCCTGTTCTTTTTTGCAGAGGGACATTTGTGAAGTTTTGTTTGATTCATCACTAGAGGATCCAAGTGCACCACTGATTTGGTTGAATAAGTTGGACAAAGAACTGAAAACAGGCAAATACCATAAACTGATAACAATATATATATAAGCAAAATGTGTCATTGTATCTCCCTTGCACATTTTTTGTGGGGTAAATGTCAAGGATCCAACAACCCAACAAAAAACAAAGCCACTGAAAGACATCTACAGGTCAATATGCCTTCCTCAATGGTATACAAGTATCTCTTACTATATTTTTAGGTGTAAAGTTTTTATTTTTGTTTAAAGTGCCTCAGTTTCTGTTGTGTCCTTTTTTGTGTGCAATTAACACATTAAGATGAGAATAATATGCCCTTATATAAATTAATTCAGTAGACTAAAATAGACACTGTCACACAAAATCTTTACAAAACATATGTATTAAACAGAAGAACATCAAATATTGGAGAATATTTAACACCACACAAATAATCGTCTGGATCGTAATATTATTATTATTTATTAAAACTGGTTTAAAATAGATGACACAGTCACTACAGCTGAATTTGTAACATGCTTGCACACACAAGATAATAGTCTACAGAACAGTATGTCACTGTTTTGAAAATATCGATTTAAGTTGGGGCGAATTGTCTTTGCTCACACTCCCAGACTTGGCAGAGGGGAATCAGATTTCAGTTTTTAAAATCTTTGGTTTGACTCCTACTGCAGGCAGGGTGAGAAGGCCACAACAAGACCACCAACTTAAGGTACATGTAGCTAGTGGAAGATTTAATAACTTTGCAGTCTGATTGGTATAAGCATGAATTACAACCTTATTGATAGAGATGAAGGTTTGCATCCAGTGAATTCAGTTATTCTTATATGTTTAATTGTTGTTTATCATTATAAGGCTTTTTATATCTATTTTTCTAAAATAGATGATCCATTGTGTACTAAGGGAGATAACAATGTTGACATGGTCATTCCCAAACTACTGGATGTTCTCAAAGAATGTTTGTCATCCCATAGATGGTCTCAAGTGGTACCAGTTATAAAACAAATATCTAAACATGAACTTACAACATTCTGGAAGGTACAGTATCATAATTTATCACATTTTTAAAAGATATGGTAACTCCTCCCTTACCCACTTCCACACACCACCACACACATACACACAATCCATTTAGCATACAGATATGAAATTTGGGACAATAACTGAAAATACTATTTAATGACCTTTCAAGATGGTGGTAATACTATAGCAAGCATTTTCATGTACTTTATATATTTTTTACAACATTAAATTGTCTCCCGACTGCACTCCTGAAATCCAAAAGTATATACCATCTGCATTTAACAGTTTGATAATTGTTCATAACTAGTTTAAAATGTACTTATTTATGTTTTAGTAAGTTATGTTGTGTCTATTTAAAATAGATAAAGTTTCCTGTACTTACTTACCTGTATGATACTGTACATGTTGTTTGTGTTTTTCTAAGATACTATATCTTTATGATATATATTTTAGTCAACTGTATTTAAGAAAAATACTTTCATTAAGTGGATGTATTAGATTTTTAGTCAGTAAATTTTCAGGTGAAATTTTTATCACATCTTTATCTAAATAAAACCATAGAATTGATTAAGTACATCAAGTGGAGATAACTCATTATTTCATCAGACAGTGGAAATATTTTTGTAGACTATTGTTGTGGTAAACAAAGTAGATATAAGGGGATTTGTTTTAATTTATTCATCTTTATTTTAGATAATAACATATTATACCAAAACAATATTCATTATTAGAAAATAATTAAGTGCTCTTATGTTGTTGTAATTGACATCAATAATGAAGTTCTGGAAAAGTTAGATAGTTACATTTAGAAATGGCCGAAATTTTATGGTACATATGGATTGATTTGTTGGGACTTTTAAAAATAGAATGATAGGTTTGTTTTTAAAAAAATCTATAAAAAAATCACATCAAACAGAATTTCTGTTAAGACATTATAAATAGTCTAAGAAAAGCACAACCTTGTGCAATGATAATTGTAAGAATCATCTGGATGTTGGGTAATAAGTGTTCACAACTGTATATCAATAGGATTTAATTCAATAAAAACAAAATCAATGTTAGTAACAATGAAATCAGAATTACAGTGTTAAGCTGATAACCTTTAAGAATAGGTTTATTCATAGGATCAATAAGTTTCCACAAATCATATCTGTGCAAAACACCATATCTTCAAAGACTATTGGATACTGTTTAAAGGGAAATAATCCTTACATAAATTGATTGTCTCCCATATTACGTTCTCTTCCATCTGCATGCAATAACTGTTCAGTGTTCTATTGTGACGTATTTTATTTTATTATTTCATTGTTATAACACAAATCGTTGTAATCATTGTATGAAATTTAAAACCCGCAAGGGTCCATAATTGGATTATTAAAGTATTCTTATTCTTATTCTTATTCTTATTCTTATTCTTATTCTTATTCTTATTCTTATCTGAATGTCCAGGGTTCTATAAACAACATCAAAAACAAAAATTAGGATGTATTATCTTGTTTGTAATAAGGTTTCTACAGGTACAGTTAGCTTTGCACAAAATTGATAAACTTACTTTTTACGCAATCTTTAATTGTATTGTGTACTTTATTGTATTTCCAGACAAGTATGGAAGCTATGTATGTGTCTGATTCTGCAGTTTCCTTGGTGCAACAACTCGTCAAGTAAGTCAGTATAGTTTATCCTTGCATGTATTAGGGGAATTCAAAATTGTCAAAATTGTTCTTCTAAAACATATGTTGGAACAGCAAATTTTGTATCTTCTGCCAAGGTCAGGCAGTAAATATTGTCAATGTCTAATTATTACTGTAGCACCTTTAGTAAAACAAAAGGTTAACTTTTTCACAGGATCAAGTTTATACGTGTTATCTATGCAGAAAATATTTTTTAAAAATCTGTATACCCTTGCAAGCAAAAGGAAAGAAACAAAACTTGATGTGTGAAACAATTCATGCAGCATGAATGTTCTGCAAATAATGAAGATATAAATATTTTTCAAATATACAAAAAATGTGCATCTTTTATGCACTACTGTGTTATATTTTGTGCTTTTTGTATTCCTTTCATTTTTGTCGGCGTCGGCGGCGGCGTCCACAAATATTCACTCTGTGGTTAAAGTTTTTATACGACTGCAAAAAAATTTTGTGGTCGTATAATGGTATGACGTTGGCTTCGTCGTCATCGTCCGAAGACACATTGGTTTTCGCACTCTAACTTTAGTTTAAGTGTATGGATCTCTATAAAATTTTACCATAAGGTTCAATACCACAAAAGGAAGGTTGGGATTGATTTTGGGGGTTATGGTACCAACAGTTAAGGAATTAGGGGCCAAAAATAAGCATTTTTGTAACTTCCAGACATTACTTGTGTGTTAGTATATGGATCTCTTTGACATTGAACCACAAGGTTCCATATCACAAAGGGAATGCTGGGATTGATTTTGGGGGTAATTGCCTCCAAATTATAGGAATAAGGGGCCAAAAAAGGGGCAAAAACAAGCGTTTTTCTAGTTTCATGACAATAACTTGTGTGTAAGTGTATGGATCTTTCTGAAATTGTACTACAAGGTTACATATCACAAAGGGAAAGCTGGAATTGAGTTTGGGGGTAATTGCCCAAAACGTTTAGGAATAAGGGGCCAAAAAGGGGCCAAAAATAAGCATTTTTCTAGTTTCCAGACAATAACTTGTATTCAAGTGTATGGATCTCTCTGAAATTGTAGTGCAAGGTACCATACCACAAAGGGAATGCTGGGATTGATTTTGGGGGTAATTGCCTCAAAATTTTAGGAATTAGGGGCCAAAAAGGGGCAAAAAAACAAGCATTTTTCTAGTTTCAGGACAATAACTTGTGTGTTAGTGTATGGATCTTTATGAAATTGTACTACAAGGTTCCATATCACAAAGGGAAAGCTGGGTTTGAGTTTGGGGGTAATTGCCCTAAACGTTTAGGAATTTGGGGCCAAAAAACAAGCATTTTTATACGACCGCAAAAAATTTTGCGGTCCTATATTGGTATGACGTTGGCGTCGTCGTTGTCCGAAGACCCATTGGTTTTCGCACTCTAACTTTAGTTTAAGTGAATGGATCTCTATGAAATTTTTACCATAAGGTTCAATACCACAAAAGGAAGGTGGGGATTGATTTTGGGGGTTATGGTCCCAACAGTTAAGGAATTAGGGGCCAAAAAGGGGCCAAAAATAAGCATTTTTGTAACTTCCAGCCATAACTTGTGTGTTAGTGTATGGATCTCTCTGACATTGTACCACAAGGTTCCATATCACAAAGGGAATGCTTGGATTAATTTTGGGGGTAATTGCCTCCAAATTTTAGGAATAAGGGGCCAAAAAGGGGCAAAAAACAAGAATTTTTCTAGTTTCATGACAATAACTTGTGTGTAAGTGTGTGGATCTCTCTGACATTGTACCACAAGGTTCCATATCACAAAGTGAATGCTGGGATTGATTTTGGGGGTAATTGCCTCCAAATTTAAGAATTAGAGGCCAAAAAGGGGCAAAAAACAAGCATTTTTCTAGTTTCATGACAATAACTTGTGTGTAAGTGTATGGATCTCTCTGACATTGTACCACAAGGTTCCATATCAAAAAGGGAATGCTGGGATTGATTTTGGGGGTAATTGCCTCCAAATTTTAGGAATTAGGGGCCAAAAATAAGCATTTTTGTAACTTCCAGACATAACTTTTGTGTTAGTGTATGGATCTCTCTGACATTGTACCACAAGGTTCCATATAACAAAGGGAATGCTGGGATTGATTTTGTGGGTAATTGCCTCCAAATTTTAGGAATTAGAGGCCAAAAAGGGGCAAAAAACAAGCATTTTTCTAGTTTCATGACAATAACTTGTGTGTAAGTGTATGGATCTATCTGACATTGTACCACAAGGTTCCATATCACAAAGGGAATGCTGGGATTGATTTTGGGGGTAATTGCCTCCAAATTTTAGGAATTAGGGGCCAAAAAGGGGCAAAAAACAAGCATTTTTCTAGTTTCATGACAATAACTTGTGTGTAAGTGTATGGATCTTTATGAAATTGTACTACAAGGTTCCATATCACAAAGGGAAAGCTGGAATTGAGTTTGGAGGTAATTGCCAAAAACGTTTAGGAATAAGGGGCCAAAAAGGGGCCAAAAAACAAGCATTTTTCTAGTTTCCAGACAATAACTTGTGTTCAAATGTATGGATCTCTCTGAAATTGTACTGCAAGGTACCATACCTCAATGGGAAGGCTGGGATTGAGTTTGGGGGTGATGAATCATAAGGGGGTTCAAAAAATTGGGGGGGGGGGATTTTTTTTTTCTTTTTTTTCTTTAAAATTTTCCATTTTAAATTGGTTATTTCTGATTTATATATAAAAGCAAATAATAATGATATGGTTTGAATAGGTAAATTAAAATTTTTTAACTTCTTAGACCACATTCATTCTGTGTCAGAAACCTATGCTGTGTCAAATATTTAATTACAATCCAAATTCAGTGCTGTATCAAGCTTGAATGTTGTGTCCATACTTGCCCCAACTGTTCAGGGTTCGACCTCTGCGGTCGTATCAAGCTGCGCCCCAGCGAAGCATTTTATTCTGGTTTCCAGACAATAACTTGTGTTCAAGTGTACGGATCTCTCTGAAATTGTACTGCAAGGTACCATACCACAAAGGGAAGGCTGGGATTGAGTTTGGGGGTGATGAATCATAAGGGGGTTCAAAAAAATTTGAGGGGGGATTTTTTTTTCCTTTTTTTTCTTTAAAATTTTCCATTTTAAATTGGTTATTTCTGATTTATATATAAAAGCAAAGAATAATGATATGGTTTGAATAGGTAAATTAAAAAGTTTTAAGTTCTTAGACCACATTCATTCTGTGTCAGAAACCTATGCTGTGTCAAATATTTAATCACAATCCAAATTCAGTGCTGTATCAAGCTTGAATGTTGTGTCCATACTTGCCCCAACTGTTCAGGGTTCGACCTCTGCGGTCGTATCAAGCTGCGCCCAGCGGAGCATTTTATTGAAATTTTAATAACTTTCTTAAATTATCCTGGTTTTTTACCAAACTTGGATAGAAGCTTGTTTGTGATCACAAGATAGTATCCAGAAGTAAATTTTGTAAAAATAAAATTCCAATTTTTCCGTATTTTACTTATAAATGGACTTAGTTTTTCTGCCGGGAAATATTACATTCACTCTGTGGTTAAAGTTTTTAAAATTTTAATAACTTTCTTAAACTATCCTGGGTTTGTACCAAACTTGGACAGATGCTTGTTTATGATCATAAGATAGTATCCAGAAGTAAATTTTGAAAAAAAATAAATCCATTTTTTCCTTATTTTACTTTTAAATGGACTTAGATTTTCTGCCAGGAAACAACACATTCACTCTGTGGTTAAAGTTTTTAAAATTTTAATAACTTTCTTATACTATTTTGGATTTGTACCAAACTTGGACAGAAGCTTGTTTATGATCAAAAGCTAGTATCTAGAAGGAATTTTGTTTTCTTCCAGTTAACATTACATTCAGTCTGCAGTTAAAGTTTTTAAACATTAAGTTTATTAGATTCATAAACTATCCTTGATTTTTACCAAACTTGGACAGAAGCTTCTTACAATCAAAAGATAGTATCAAGTGGAATATTTTTATTGATTTACTTCCTCATTTTTGTTGAGCCTGCAATTAACAGAAAAAGTAGGCGAGACACTGGGTTCCGCGGAACCCTTACGAATTTTATTAACATCCAAACAAATAAGATTCAAACGTAAAAATCTATTAATAATCTTGTATAAAATTCAAAAGCAAATTATTTATTGGTGAAAATCCAAATAATGGATTTTTACAAAGCCATAAAAAATGACATTATTTACAAACATACAAAATACGAAATTAACAAACATTCATAGTATATATAAGTATATCATATGTTAAGATATTTTTGCTTATGATAACTGCACACTTAATTTAGGGAACATTATAATTCAAAGTATAATTCAAACCTTAAAAAGAAAATGCATGATCTTGTTGATGCCAATCTAAGTTCCCCATATGTGGCATTGTTTTATTACCTTGATAATTTATGCTCAATTGATATGCATGTGTTTTGTAGGGAGTTGAAGACTGTACGTCATCTCAGTTGTCAGGAAGTTTTGTTGGAATACCTCATGTTTTTACTTCATCATGGAAAAATAGATGATGCAAAACAGATTTCACAGGTCAGAATGATTTTTTTGTTGTAAATAGAGTTTTCTACATGTTTTATCTATATATTTATAAAGCTTCATTGTAACAAAGCACTGTAAAAAGTACTGCTGAAATTCAGAAACTTTTGCCTATTATCTCCTTTGAACATTTGAATAGACCACTTTCGAATTATGTCCTTCACCAGAAAAGTTCGTCAACTATGCACGCCTTTATGACGTCATTTACCAAATAGAGGGGATCGCCTGTATCCCTTCACTATTAAAGTTTATCAAGCGTCTTCATGATCGTCATTATGCAGGATAAACTAGAAATAATATTTGTTTCGTAGGTACGTAATCACAATTCCCCTAATGACAGCAGTGCTGATTATCAATTACCGGTATAAGAATTTAATTTGCAAAATAATTTCTGCAATATAGCATCATTATTTTTCAACCGCTCCCTCAACATGGGGAGGAAGTAACAATGCCCTTAAACGCACAAAAAATGTTCACTAAAACCAAAGTTTTTGACAGAAATGCAACAAACTTGAAAGTGGTCTATTACTTAGATTATCTACTGTGCATTCAGAAAACGATGGGATGTTTTCTTGAATGAAAAAAAGTGTGACAGGATGTACCATCCAATAGTTAATCAAACAATTGCTGAAATCGTTATGTTAAACCAAATGATGGGATTGAAGAGATTTTCATAAAATCTCTTTCATTGAAAACATGTAAGTGACTTTTTGTAATTTATGAGGGATTTTACTCTCAGGATTTTTTATAGATAGTGTACTGTCATATTTTCTTTTAACTGTAGGATTTTTTTTATAGATAATGTACAGTCATATTTTCTATGACTGTAATAAGTATTTTTTGTTTGTAATGATCATACATGAGGGATTGTTTTAGTGAGAGATCTGCCGTATTACCTGTGAGATTTTTGTCTCGGCTGCCACGAAAGTCGCAGAATTTCAGGCATGGGGATGCTAATCCAGTGATGGCAACAGAGTTAACAGTGGACATCTTAGCGTGTGCACTCTTGATTTAAAATAATCTAAAATGCTATAAAATTCTTAAAATAAACAAATAAATCCATATATTGATAAATTTATGAACTAAAATTAACATCAGATTACAGGTTTTACACTTAATATTGTAATAATTCACTATAAAATGTTTACAGTCAATAATAAATAGAGAGTTGACGTTTTTGATTTTTTTTAAGGAAAAAGTTAAACAAACAAGGTATGAACAGACTGCTCGAGATCATCACACAGAGGTTTTATACAAATCATATCTAGGTTTAGTATGGTATGTGGAATGGAAGTCTCTGAAGATGAAAATTAAAGATTTGGATGAAAATAGTAAGTCAACAATTTACTGTGACTTGACTGTAAGTGTTGCTCTCCACCTATTGCAACTTATTCATAATTCTGACCAAATTGCAATTTGTTTTATAAAACCAAACTGTTCAACTGGTCAGAAATTTGAACGAACTGCTGTAGAAAACCACAGTCAAGTCGTGAAAGTGCAAGGTGATAAAGTAAAGCATACTTACAATCCTATAAGACTTTAATTCCACTTCAATGTTATTATGAAAAATCAGTCTAACAGTTTGTATAGAAATTTTATTGTTATTGTCATGCTAAAGGTGATAGGTAGTAATTTTGAATTGCTATAAAAATGTCCAAACTAAGCTTTCATACAATTTGTTTTTTCGAAAAGTCTTCTATATTCATAAGAATCAGACATCATTTGAATTAAAACATTTCATATTCAGAAAATATGTGTGAAATTACAATACGTTGTTAGGAAGTTTCCATGGGAGGCAATCAATTTTTCTTTCGAAAAGTCTTCTATATTCAAAAGAATAATGTTTTAGGTTATCTCCCATGGAAACTTATGTTTTGATTTGAAATTTAACTTAAATTTACATTCACTTATATTATACCATTTCCACTTTTTGTGACCAAGACTCAGGTCTGACAGATGTATCTATGTAACAAGAACTATCAGACAGTAATTCTACCTGTAATTTATAGGTGACCTTGTATCTAACTATGAAGAAATAATGGTAGTTTATGCACAGAAAGCTATGATTGGTTTCCAGCAAGTGTCGGGAGAGGTTGGAGTATGGGATATATTTATTACTAAACATGTAGAGGTATTTATACAAATTTACACAAAAGCTAACAAATTATTCATGTCAGCACTGGTAAAAAAAGTTTCAGAATGGCGATAGGGATAAAATGTTCCACGTCATGAATTCTTGTTTGTGATTGTCAAAAAAAGGTATTCTTGAGGTGTGAATATGCCAATTGGTGTACTGGAATGTCAAATGGATTTCAAAAGTCAATTCCTAGTATTTCAGTTTTTTTCTTTTAAATTTCAAGTTTTTTTTTTTATGCCCCACCTAGGGGCATTATGTTTTTCGGTCTGTGGGTCCGTTCGTTCGTCCATCGGTCCGTTCGTTCGTCCGTCCGGCTTCAGGTTAAAGTTTTTGGTTAAAGTTTTTGGTCAAGGTAGTTTTTGATGAAGTTGGAAGTCCAATCAACTTGAAACTTTGAACACATGTTCCCTATGATATGATCTTTCTAATTTTAATGCCAAATTGGAGTTTTGACACCAATTTCGCAGTCCACTGAACATAGAAAATGATAGTGCGAGTAGGGTATCCGTGTACTATGGACACATTCTTGTTTTACTGAAAATCATTTGGAACAGATGATTGTTGTCATCCCTATATCTGTAAGTAAGGGTGGTCAGTTGTCTTCTTTGCACCTTTTTCTGCTGCCTGCAAACTGATCATGTGAACAAGCACAGTAAATACCCGACTGAGTCAGTCTAGTACATAGCAGGGTTCATATTCATATCACATTAACATGCATTCTTCCTTGTATACATTGGCAATCATACCACATCTTATTTTTATATGTAATATTTGCCACGGCACATTAAACAACACAACTCACATCAGCCATACACATTTATATATAAGAAAAGACAATTTTATAATAATGAATGGAGAAGAAATTCCTGTAACATTATTTGAGGAAGATTCATTTGTTACTATGGTAACAATTAGTTTTTTAGTAAAATAATTTTAGAAAAGTTTTGCCCAAGGTTTTGAATTAATATAAAATAGCAAAATAATGGCAAGTCATGAAAAGGGTGACATGCTGAAACTTTTAACAAAAGCAACATTCCAGGAAGGCAGAAAGGTTAGAGTTCATAACTGATACCTGGGATGAATATTTATATTTATATGTATTGTTGTATTGTATATTCTAACTAATTTGTTTCGATCAGAAAGAGTAACATGTTCAACTGTATTTTCAAAGGTTGACTGAAAACGGCAGTTATTTAAATTTTTTTTTGAATATTTCTAAAATGTCTAAAAATAGAAATCTAAATACTTAAATACTTTGTGACACAATTGTAATAACCAATCAAATTAGCTTTGCTCTATTTCCGGCATATTGACAATAATTATTATAACAATTGTAGCCTTTATATAATGTCATCAAGGATATATCGACCCAAAGAAGTATATCAACCTCAGACACTGTCCTTAGTCGATATACTTTGTTCAGGTCGATATATCCTTTTATCAACATCATTCAAAGGCTAAAATTGTATAATATAGATATGCACCTGTCATTTTCTCTGTCTGTTAAAAGTATTTTTCTGTTTCAGATTTTAGAACACTATGACAAAATCGAAGAAGCAAAAGATATTCTGGCACAGTACAGGGACAAAAATACAGAAAATCTAAATGCTCACAAATATGTCTACTATTTCTGTGTAAGAAATGGTTTCTTTGAACATGATGAGATTCAATTATTAATGGTAATAATGTATTAGAATTCAATTTAAGTAGTATATTTATTTGATTCATGGGGGGTGGGGGGGGGGGGGGGGGGGGGGGGGGGGGGGTGGGTAGGGGGGCTTTTTATTGCTAATACATGATAGAGAGAATTTTTTATGCTTTGATTAGATTTTTACCAATAAAAAGTGAGAACAAGCAAACTACAGTTGATTGTCAAAAATAAGCAACTAGATAGAAAAAAAATAGTGAGTTAAAAAATAGAGAAATAACTGTTCTTGGTATCCTAGCATTTTCATTTTTATACGCCTGTTTATTTTACGTCTGTTTACGGGACGTATTATGGTATACCGTTGTCCGTCCGTCCGTCCTATGTCAACATGTCAGACAATAACTCAATAACGCTTTAACCAATATTCATGAAACTTTGGTGAGTTGTTTATATCTATTAATGTAAGCTCCCTTTCGTATTTTAGGTTTTATGTTTCTGAGTTATGGGATTTTATTCATAAAATAGGGGTGATTTTCCAGTTTTCGGACAATAACTTAAAAACGCTTTTTATTTTGAATAGTATCAATTTTTAAACCTTATTTCAGCCTTAATGCATTTAATTGCTTCACCATCTCTAATTCAATGTTGTTTTTCTTTCAGAATATAGCAGAAAAATGTCCCTCAGATTCCTTGGTTTTACCGTTATGCAATAAACTGGTTGAAGGTTTGTATTTATTTTGCATCCACGATTTTTTTCCAAATCTGTATAGGGAACTGTTAATTTTTGAACATCATAAATTTTTAAGAACAGTTAAGAATGATAAATGAATAGATAAAAAGGTAGAATAAATCAATAATTAATGAAAAAGATAGACGAATTTATAACATTGGTTGTAATGAAATACCTTGATCTCCAAGTTGAATAAAAACAGATAATTTCACATGTTAAATAAATTCGATAATTTCACTCATCTGACATCATACAACAATGATTGTTGTTTAGACTTTCTGTATCATTTTGCATCAAAACAAATTGCAAACATATAGAAAAATATATGCCGGTAGGTCCTGGTATTTTATACTTTATTTCCATTTAAAAGCCAATGGTCAATGTAATAAAAAGAATAGCTAATAAAAAAATACAAGTATCAAAAATATTCAACTTGTGATCTAACAAAACAGATAATTCATTTGTGGCCTACTGACATTTGTGAATTAATGTGTTGTTCGGTGACTATCTAAATGTTTTTCTATATTTAAATTCTTCGTTTAGTTTATATTCTCAAAATAATTGTTATGTTACAGATAATAAGATACGAGAAGCCTTGAAGTTCCTGTTTGATTTGCTGGATTACTGTTGTTGGCAGCAACAATTAAAAGCTTGGAAATTTCTGGTAGATTTGATTGCAATAAGAAACAAAAGGTTGGTAAGAAAGAATGATGCACATACTTAAAAGATTGTTTTGAAAAATAAAAGTTTGTTTAGTTTACAACCTAAGCCCATAACCAAATTGTTGTAAAAAAATAAACATAGGTATTGTCAACATATATTTGTTCCTAATAATATTTATTCCTGAGGGAAACAATATTATAATGATATATGTTCTGCAGAATTTCTGTCATGGAATACTTTTTCCACCTGTTTTATATTTGTTTGACTGATATTAGGAACTTATCTTATATGTTGATTAGTAAAACAACAAATGTTCCTATTAAGGAAGTTCACTTGTCATGTTTTGGAATTTATGTCAGATTTTCGAAATCCTCTGGTTTTATCTATTTGAATGCCTTAAAAAAATTTGCTCATTGACCCCCATTTTTCTTTTAAAAAATCTTTTACATGCATAATTATAAGCCATCTGTAAAAGTCTTATAAAATCTTAATTACTTTTTAATAGTTTTGAGAACTTTAACTTGTCAATGATAAAGCTATGAAAAATCAAGAGAATATTTTCCCGTCAAAATTTCAATGGCTAATATCTCGAAAAACAAACACATTGACCTATATTTTATTTTTGCTCTTTTTGTTCCTTTATTAATCCCCTATCAATATATACTAGTGTTATGAAAAGCTTGTTATTTTGAAACTGAGTAGTGAACTTCCTTAAGCTGATGATTTGTTTACATCTGATTGATTATTATCTAAATCAAAACAGCATTTTATGTGCTGATTATTTAATTATTATGTAATTTGAAAAGTGTTAATGAGTTAGATATATTCACCTGTACACAATACATGTATGTACAAACAAACATGAAGGCTGATGAATATGAAAAAATATTTATGTTCCTTAATGATGGATCATATGTTGAAGGTAAGTAAATATGTTAACAATTCAGCTGTGAAATATAAATGTAAATTCTAATGAGACAAATATCATTTATATGAAAAATATGCATGCCAGTAATTGTGGATAATTTGAAATGATTATTTAATGTCAGCACCATTGTGAACAATTATTTCCCATATTCACGATACCTGTTCTTTTACTAGTATTCTTTCTACTAGTTACATCAGAATAATAATTGTACATACTAATTTACCATTCCGGCATTTGTAATAGATAGAACATAATAATATTTTCGGGTCGGAATAGATATTATATAATACTTTTTCCAATCGGAATGAATAGTACATAATACTTTTTACAATCGGAATAGATATTACAATATACTTTTTCCATTCGGAATAGATATTACATAATATTTATTCCTTTTGGAATAGATATTTATGCATAATATTTTTTCCATTCGGAATAGATATTACATGCTACTTTTTCCTTTTGGAATAGATATTACATAATATTTTTTTCCATTGGGAATAGATATTACATAATACTTTTTCCTTTTGGAATATATATTGCATAATTTTTTTTTTTTCGGAATAGATATTACATAATACTTTTACCATGCCATAATAACACTTTGAAAAGGGTTTAATATTACATAATACTTTTTTACAATCGGAATAAATATTACATAATACTTTTCCATTTGGAATAGATATTACAATATACTTTTTCCATTCAGAATAGATATTACATAATATTTTTTTTTCATTTGGAATAGATATTACATAATACTTTTACCATGCCATAATAACACTTTGGAAAGGGTTTAACATGTCAGATTGTCAAAATGATAAAAGTCAAAATGTTATGCCAGTCACACTATAAAACTTCCACCATAATATTTATTCCAAAGATACTTTATTACTTTATTCCAAAAATACTAGGCTATTTTATTTTTTGCTTTGACGCCTTACTGCAAAGCAAAAAAATAAAATAGCCTTTCAAGACGCAGTAAGGCATCAAAGCAAAAAAATAAAATAGCCTTTCAAGACGCAGTAAGGCATCAAAGCAAAAAATTAAAATAGCCTTTCAAGGCGCAGTAAGGCGTCAAAGCAAAAAAATAAAATAACCTTACAAGACGCAGTAAGGCGTCAAAGCAAAAAAATGAAATAGCTTTTCAAGACGCAGTAAGGCATCAAAGCAAAAAAATAAAATAGCCTTTCTAGACATAATTATTTGGACTATCCTGATGAATGTATATCTAGGAAAGTGCTTAGGACACATGCAAATTTATAATAGATTCTGTGGCAATGATTTAGATTTTCATTTCAGTTCAGAAGTGATTCATACTTTAGAAGAGAG
This sequence comes from Mytilus californianus, assembly GCF_021869535.1. Classification (NCBI taxonomy): domain Eukaryota; kingdom Metazoa; phylum Mollusca; class Bivalvia; order Mytilida; family Mytilidae; genus Mytilus; species Mytilus californianus. The sequence goes on along the minus strand of NW_026262690.1, from coordinate 117,937,075 downwards.
TTGGAAGATAAGACAGTCGTGGTGGCCTCAATATCATTTTACCAGCTATGACTGTCCAGAAAGTGGAGAGGAATGTGAATTATGTTTATGTAAATCCAAATATGCAGCATATGTTTTAGGTCAAGGTCAGTTTTACTTATTCATTTGTTTATTCCATACTCTTGCATGTTCTATTTTAAGCTTTCAAATGTTTTGGTGTGAGCAATCATGATGAAGATAAATCCTGAAAAGTCCACATGTTCACATCTTCGGCCTCTTTTTTTGTTCAACTTATGTAAACCAGTCAATGAAACAGTCAACCAAAGCCATAAAATACCAGAAAGCATTCATATCAACATAAAGTCGCCAACAATTTACAAGTGTTCATTCAATATTATTACGCTCTAAATTAAAAAAAGTAATGAATAAATTTAACAGAGACTATATAAAAATGAAAATCAAATCCAAATTCTCTAAATAACTAATGACAACCATATGAACAGCAATAAGTATTTGTGATAATGATATTCAAATGAAAAAAAAATGGTCCAACTATTTTGTTTTTAATTAATTTTTTTTTTATTTTTCAGATTTTCAAAATATACATAAAGACTTTCAACATTTGAGTAAGACGCAGATACAAATGTTAATGTCCTCAGTGACTTGATTATAAAAGTAAGACATTCCCGAATGACTCCATATTTATTGAATGATGAAATCTACTGAAGAGATTTCAAAACAGATACTTGTTCCCATGACAACAGGTTAGAGGATGGAATGTTTGACTCGCTTGGAAAGACCAAAACAAAAAGAAGATAACAAAGTGAACAAATAAAGTTCTAAATATCATTCTCATTACATGTGTTTTTTTAGCTTGATTGTTATACTGGCAACTGACGAAATTTGCAGCAGTTTTATTCAATATAACAAATTAAAATTGAAGTGAAAACAGGGCAAATATAAGATGTTGAAAAAGATTGCCAAAATAACATGATCAATGTGTTAATATTTTTTGGTTTGTAATAAACAAAGCAATAACCAATACACAAGTATATCAAAATCAAGTATTCTTATCTTAATGAGATTTAAAATTTGAGCTTAAGATACTTCTGTGTTACGATTCCTTGTATAACAATAATAAAAAAAAACATGTATAGATAGACGAAAACTGCAATTTATTTTTGATGTAATGAGCACTGGCAAAACAGCAATTATTGACTATTTTATAAAGATTAATTTGTGATGATCCATAGATTGTTGTCGAAACTCAAGCATTTTGAATATAATGTAGAAGAAAAACAAATAAATTACTTTTACATACAGATATTTTGTATGAATTTTCTCTGTAATAAAAAACAAAAAATATCAAAACTTTCATTTTTAAACATGCTACATTGTCCATAATTTACCCTTCTTGAATGTTCTTCAAATTATGTGTATTTAAATTTGCAGGAAGAGTATTTATTTCAAGAATATATTATGGGGTCTTGAATTTATTGTGATTTTTTTCCATGAGTTTGCCCTTTATGCGAAATATTTTACCACAAGCAATAGCAAGGGGTAAAACATCAACATAAAGGGACAACCCATTGTAAAATCAATATAATACAAGTCACCATCAGTGATTTCTATTTTTAAAGGACAAAGACAGCAATTTTGGATGGAAGCACTCTAGGTAAAGGGAAATACTTGCTGTTCCTGTAATTAAACACACTATTTATATTTACATATATGATGAAGAAAACTGAATAAGTGACATTCTAAAATGTTTTTCAGTAACATACTTAGACAGGTTTGGACAAAGTTGGTTGATTTTTTTTTTTTTTTTTTAAGAAAATGGGCTTTCAACAAAATCTTTTCATCATTTCTTTATGTTTCTTTTGTTTTGATGACTTTTAGTTTCAGATTCTTGCATTTTCTTTTAGAATGATTATATTCTTATCTCATGGTATTGACGTCATTTGTGCCGTTTGACCTTGTGTTATTCATTCATAAAAAGCTAACAACGCGGGAGTAAGATTGGAACAGCCCAACCAATCCATTATGTTGAGGATCAGCTGACATATCAATATTTTGGTTTTTTACCAGGGGTGTGTACTCAATTTGTTTGAAGAACGTCATATTGGAATATTTATTCTCTGTCAGTTGATAAAGGTAATGTTGTTACCAGTACTATGATTTTTTTAAAGCAAAATTAGTTAATGAAAGGATGAAATTTGAAAAAAATAGGCAGGACAGGAGTTTTGAGTAAAAAAAAAGGCAGGATGAGCAACTTGGCAAAAAAAAAGCAAGATGACAATTTATGTAAAAAAATTCAGGATAAACTAATAAAAAAAAAGGCAGGACCGAATCGAGTGAAAAATAAAAAGGCAGGACAGAAATTACAACTAAAAAAAATGCAGGGCAAAATTTTTCATCCTAGCCGTCCCAAAAAACAAATGGTAGCTCCCTTACATAACATGGTCTTGCCAACATGAATGTGACCTACCAATTTAGACTTATCTACGTGGTTGTACTTGCAAGAGCAACATGAAGGGTGCCACACGTGGAGCAGGATCTGCTTACCCTTCTAGGGTACCAGAGATCAATCCTGTTTTTTTTAGGTGTTCCTGTTGCTCATTCATTAGTTTTCGATGTTGTGTTTTGCAAACTGTTGTTTGTCTTTTGATAATTTTTTGGTTTTTGCCATGTCAGTGTCAGGTCGTTTTTGATATATGAGTTTGGAGATTGGGCATTGTTGGAAATGCATATAGATTCATGCAAGCGACACAGGCTCTTTACTAAGAGCCTCTAGTTTAATATCACACGACCAACATTTCGAGACATGTCAAGTGATTCATTGTGCAACGTCTTCACACACCCTCAGAAATGGCCCAGGAATATGCTTATCCTTTCAAAGCAAACTACATTTTGCTTATGCTTTCTATAGGATGATATACCGTGTCAGATTTAGCAGTGTACGCTGTTTACTTTAGCGCTTGTTTTTGTGATTAATTGTTTTCTTGTTATTAGATAGTATTAATCTGGTTTTACACATTCTGACTTTTAGGCACTGGCTGCGATTATGTTGAAAAATTAATAATCATTAAAAAATATTGTTGCTTTTAAGACTAATTAACGAAATGCAATGTAGGGTTGGAAACCAATTAATAAAGTATGTAACAATAATATGTTTGTCTATGGTTACATTGTGTTATTGTTAAGTTAAATATATTAAATCTTTAACAGACTCCAGTTTGTTGTAGAATTCTCTTATATTCTTGATTATTATAGTAACTGTTATGATAAATATTACATTTCAACAAATAATGTTTAAATGGTTTGTTAAGTATTGTTTTATCGTTTTTCAAGATAAAACTATAGTTTGATATAGCCACAAAGGCGAAGAAGATAGTTCAATAGTCCGATTTTAGAAGAAGAGAGTCCATTTCTATGTGTTAAACTGCATGCGTACCCTGTCACTTGAGTAGAAAGATATAAGAATGTGTGGTATGAGTGCCAATGAGACAACTCTCCATCCAAGTCTCAATGGGTAAAAAGTAAACAATTATAGGTCAAAGTACTGTCTTCAACACAGAGCCTTGGATCACACCGAACAGCAAGGCCTTGTTATCTCTTCATTTACTTTTTGTTTATCAAAAATACAAAATACAACAAAAAGGTTAGATTTTTTCAAGATACTAATTCACTTGATGATTTAATCCTTTATTCTTTTAATGTTCTGGAAACGGAGACAAGATATTTTTTATAAAACCTCTTGTAATAATGAGGCTTTTTAAAATATCGATCTGGTAATTTATGTGAGGCAGTTGTTAGGTGGTATGCAAAAGCTTTTAATCCCTCCATTATTTTTTCGCTTGTAGGAGTAATTTCTGATGCAGGTAGAAAAAAGGCCATATCTCCTTCATCCCTAAGTTCAATTGTATATGAGTACTTGATTCTTGCTCCACCTCTTGCATAATCATCTGACGCTCCAGCAATTAAACCAAATTCTGGTATAAAGGAATTTTGGTCCACTCTGTATTTCTTTTGATGCTTAGTAAATATCGCAGCTGCTGCAACTTTACCAGCGTCCTGTAGATCTTGTTTATCTTCTAATTTTTCTAATGAGTAACCTATAGGATATGACATTATCTGTCCATAATTATGGAAAGTCCAGTAAGCAAGGAAGTTAGTTTTCTTCTTTTTATTTCTACCCATCACTCTCATCAGGGCTTTACTTTCTTCCTCTGTAAAAGGACCTGTACCGGCAAATCTCTCATAGTCACAAGGGTCTGTTGAGCCACCAACGGCAGGATTCCAAGATTCGTCGTCAAAACCAAAATTTCTATTCAAATCAACCCCAAAACATTTAGGATCATAGGAAGTCTGTCTTCGATTTTTCCTCCAGCAAGGATCTGTTGTATAGCTATAAACGTAACCATCTGGATTGAGTACAGGGATGATATACCAGTCATACATGTCGACCAATTTTTCTATGGCAGGATCCTATGTAGGGTTATTCTTAAGTTGGTTAATAATATACAGCACTACCGCTGGTGAAATCCATTCACGTGCATGTATCCCGCCATCTATCAAAATCGCAGGTTTCATTTTGCGTCTTCTTTTTCCACATCTCCCATTTTCCTTTTTGAATATCTTGATTAAATGTATTTTTCGATTTTCTGCAGTTTTGCCTATTTTTTCTCTATAAGCAAATATCTTCCCCTTACCTGATGGTCCGACGGATGGTTGATAACTTAGTGATGTCAGAAATTTTTCTATTACTGGGTATTTGTTATATTTCGTAAAGTCTATATGTCGAGCGTTTGAAAGGCCCTTTTGTCGTTCTTTTATATTGTCCTTGATTGCCGGATTTTTTTTGATAGCCTCTACTACTCCTGGAGACTTGCATTCCGGGACGCAATCTGAGACAGTGTTGACAATCAGGAATGACAAAACAAGAAAACTCTTCATTTTGAGGTTATTCTGAAATTTTGATAAATCTATATGGTTACTCTAATTAAAACGGGTTATTACCCTCTTCTCTACAATTAAGCTCAAATAATTTAATTTTGGTTATTATCTTGAATTATTCTTCTGATTGGCTGACAGTGTTTTGTCTATCAGCTCATAGACATAATTATTCATGTGACCATGACGTCATCAACGTTTTTTCATGATTTACTCCGGCTTAAAATGGAATTTAGAATTAAATTACGCGGGTTATTCAGTGTGCATCAAATTTTTTTATTTTATTTCTTCATAGACAAGGAAAAACCTATTAGAGTTATTCCTTAAATAACACACAAAAGGGGGCCAAATGCCAACATAACAACTACACATACAATTTGAAAGAACACCATCATAATGACATGAATATCAACTAAAATATCAAACTCACAGCAAATGACCTTAATTGCCCTTGTCCTCCGTTTCATAAACTGTTATTGGATGGATGTATTATTTTTCGAGGAAGGAAAGTGTGATTGCTACTTAATCGTTAATAAAATGAATTGGCAATATAAATACGCATCCCTCTGAAGAGTTTTCTTGGCGATAATGTTATAATAGTCTCAATGTCTTAAGCATCAATATCTAAAATTATTTTTTTTCTGTGAAAAGGACATTGTACGAAGGCCAATATACGTTTTTTCTTTAAATTAGAAATATTGCAAATCTTTCTCATACACCATAGTTTTATAATTATTTTGTCTTTGATATAAACGTATGTCCACACGAAGTATATATCTCCCATTTGATACGATATTCCAGAGCTTGCATTTCCTTTCGTTTTTTCCTTGATAGAGAGTTGCTGAACACTAGGAAGCTATTAAACCCAAAATTTCCAAGTGGTGAAGCTATAATCACCCCTTTGAACATTTCACGGACACATTTAAAAGTTGGTTTACTGTTCTTGAATATATCTTTCACAGATGCATATGTTTCAATTGCTGATAGGGATATTTCTGGGAGGAAGAAGGATTTTTTAAATGTATATCCTTGCCTTTTTAGAGTTAAAAATAAATACACTTTGTCAAAACAGAATGAAAATAAATAGTTTACCCTTCAACATGCAGGATATAAAAATTTAAATAACAAAACCGAACTCCGATGAAAATTCAATACGGAAAGTCCCTATTCTAATGGCAAAACCAAAAGCTCAAACACATCAAACGAATGGATAACAATGTGTACACAAGTTTGAGCAAATAAGCTATACTCAGAAAAAGATGAAAATGAATATTCTGCCAAAAACCAATCCGACTGACACAAGAATGTCGAATGACTGTCTCTTAAACACAATCCCATCCAAAAATCTCGATGTATATTTACCGGATCCAGAGTATATAATGGAAGTTTAAAGTGCAACTGAGACAACTTTTAAGATATGAAAAGATCATAACAAAAACATAAGATAGGTCAAAATAAATTATATATAATGTCTTCAAAATATAAAGAACTACACTTACTTTTAAGTTGTGTAGATTGGCAAAGACCATTTACTAGAGGTTCCAAACAACATAAATCACTGAAATGGTAAACATTCAGTATCAATTCAAATATTAATGTCATGACAAAACGAAATAAATACCAAATTGTCTATTATGTTTTTTTACAGATCATGCATTACTGATAATTTTTGATCATTTTTTAAATTGATGTATATTTTCAAAATGAGTCAAATCGCAAAAGTTGTCAAACAATTCATATTAGGACAACAACTAAAAGAAGTCGATTAATTGTTTCAGTCATTTTAAAATTTATCTAGATCAATAATCTTATAAATACTGATGAAGATCTTTTTTAAAGTAAGAAACTATGTCCAATTGTTCAAGAAATTATAAGATATGGAAAACGAATTGTTTCTATCAACCTCAAGTTGTTGAAATACTTTACGGATGTACTAAGATTAAGAAATCAAAAGACTCATTATATGTTTTTCGCTAATTCGATAATATATTTATATATTTATGATGATTACGATTTTCCAATTTATACTCCTCCTGCTTTTCCTTTTTTTCTCGGGTTTAAATGTAAACAACTCGAACCTTAAGTCACACATTCATTTTGGCTACAACAGTATTACCATATTAAAACAATAATAATGATAAATGCATACCTATGACGTGCAGAGTGTCTTCAGCAATGAACGAAAAAAAGAACACATTCAAATGTAACAAATGTGTGCAATTTGAGAAAACACAGCTTGATAATTGATATGGGTCGTTTTTATACAATCAGTTAATGACCTTTATAAATTGAACCTTGTTCAACGGACAACCTTGGACAACTTTAGCTATTTTATTTTAGACCTACCAATGCCACAAAAACATGCATATTTAATCAAATTGAGTCAAATACATCAAACAAACATAAGAGATGTTGATTTTTAAAAACAGCAGATGGTTTAATTGAGAATCAGCATACTTTAGAATACATTAAGTTAATTTCTGTAATTTTGTTATTAAGAAAATAGAAGTTATACAGTCAGGTGCAGATAAAAAGAGTCAGTCCAGAATGTTACAAAAACCAAAATATGAAAACACCCAAAAAAAGAAGAGTCCAAACTGTAATTAGTAGAAAAAAATATGTAAATATCCAGTGGCAACTTTGTAGGAAAAGCTTTGAAAAAATCATTATTAGAACATAACTTAATTGGCTTTCACAGATGAAAGTGATTCGTTCACCGAGGTCTTAACCATACGAACAAACAATGACAAAATTTAGATTTTCAGCACAATATATAGTAGGTTCTTAGACCCTAAGCCACAGTTTGTTGATTCTACTAATTACTCAAGCAATTGTGTTGTAACAACATACACACATCCGTTTCAAATGCGTGAAACACGCATGTGTTTGAGACGTTTTCTGCAACGCATGTGACACGTGTGTGGAGAACGCATGTGATACATGTACATATGAGTCACGCATGTTTTTTGTGTTTCACGTTCGTGTTTCATGCGTAATCAAACACCTGCATGGAATATGCGTATTTTGAGACATAGGCAATTCACATGCGTGGCCACACACGTGAAAGCATGTGTGCCACGCATGTTTTACATGCGAGCATGAAAAAAACGTGTTTCGCATGTGATGTGCCTGTAACACATGCGTTTCAAGGTACATGCATGACACATGTGGACATTTTTCCCCTAGTATATAAGTAACTGTAATTTTGAATGTCACAATAGAACCGTTATTCTACCCTTAAAATCTATTCTGTCTAGGACAGTTTTGTTTAGAACGTACCTGAACAGGATTGATTTCATTAGTTAGCCTATATGTAAACATTCCTTTTTTTCTTTGTTGTTGTTCTTTTACTAATTTAGTAATATATTGCAAGATGTAAAATGTAAAATATTTTTACTTTGTTTCGTGTCAGTTCCATATTAATGTACTCGTATTATACCAATTTTCCGTATATTGACAAGTGTTTTATAAGACATATATAAGGCAACTTTTATATCAACATAACAAAAGTATGATAGAACGTTTGAAAGCATCTTTGTGCATAAATATGTATGTTTGAAGTTAACCTCAGATGTTAAGATAATTCATAAAATAGTACTCCAAGAAAAATATGAAAATTATACAAAGAGCATTAAATAGATTCAATAATGAATTATACAAACTATCCCCAAAATAGAAAGAACTACAAAATAGGTTAGCATTAAAACTTACTGTTTGGCTTTATAGATTGGCCTACACCAATAGATTGAGACTACATGGAGACTTAATTACGAATTTGATAGAAATGAAATAGCAATGCAATTCTAAACTAAAAAAAAAACAGAACAAAACAAAATATAAACCAAATTATCTATAAAAAAAAAATCCTGATAGTTCTGGCACTGCTGATGATAATTGCTCTTTAAATTTATTTCCATCTTCAATGGTTTTTTAAAAGGTCAACATTTTAGAGGAGTCGATAAATGGTTACATCCGTTTTGACATTTTTTTAAATCAATAAGTATATAGAGACTACAAGCAATTATACATTATATCATATTGTATGGAAAAGACCCATTTTGTTTTATCATTGACCCTTATTTTGTAGAAAAACTTTAAACATGTAATAAAATTAAGACAGTAATAGACTCATAATACCACATATTCTTGTTGGATAAACAATAATACTGTATTAAATACTATTAATGATAAAAGCAAATTATGTTGTGCTGTGTGTCTTTAGCAATGAATGAATGAATAATACATTCAATAGTCGCACCTTGGGCAAATTTGTAAAATTGGTTTAACCCCATCACGTTGTGACCATAATTGACTCTTAGGGGTTCAGAAGATTCCCAATAGGCACCATGACGTCTTGTCGTCTACTATTAACGGTGACTTCATCTCTAAATGTTATTGTTTTTTATTGTGTATTTTATTCCAAATTTGGCAGGAAAAGTCTCGGGTGCAATAAGTTTGTTATACGGTTCACTACTCAATTTCTTCGACATCACCGCTATAGATTTTACTAACCCTCTACTGATTCGGAGAGTATTAGTAGCGAACCATATATCTTACAATGCAACAAATGTATGCAAATTGAGAAAAAAAACAGCTTGTTAATTGTAATATGTTTGATTTAATATGCATGTTCATGTTTTTGTAGCATGTCCAAAATTAATACCTAAACTTATCCAAGGTTGTTTGTTGAACAAGGTCGAATTTCTAAAGGTCATTAACTCATCTAAATTGAATTCGTATAAACAATATTTTGGATCAAATGTACTTTCTGTTCTTATTGTTACATTTGATATTAATGTTGATCCTTCATTTGATATCAGATTATGGCTTCGAATTGATCTATCTTTCTGTAAATTTTTTATTTTTTCATCATAAAAAAAGCTTAATCATAAAAAGTTATCGAAAGTACCAGGCTTATAATTTGATACACCAGACGTGCGTTTCGTCTACATTAGACTCATCAGCGACGCTCAGATCAAAATACAGTCAAACCTGCTTAAGAGACCACCTGTAATAAGCAAAAACCTGTGTTAAAAGACCAACAATTTTAGATCCCTCTGTAGTACATTTCATATAAATTGAACCTGTATCAAAAGACCACCTGTCTTATGAGACCACTTTTTTGCTCTCCCTTAAGTGGTTTCTTAAAACAGGTTTGACTGTAGTTAGAAAGCCAAACTAGTTTAAAGTTGAAGAGCATTGAAGACCCAAAATTCCAAAAAGTTGTACCAAATAGGCTAAGGTAATCTATGCCTGGGATAAGAATTCCTAAGTATTTCGAATAATTAATACTTTTGCAAACAGTTAATAAAAAAAGACCATATAATTGATATTCATGCCAACAACCAAGTGTTGACTACTGGGCTGGTGATACCCTCGGGAACGAAACCTTTGTATTGATGAGTAATTGAAACATTCTTTTGATTGAGTAAAGCCATTTCAATTGATATTTTATAGTGTGTCGTTTTATGTCGGGATGTTTTATTCAGGTTAGGGTAAAGGTTGGCGCCTGTTAAAATGTTTAAACCCGCTGCATTTGTTTGCACCTGTCGTAAGTTTAGGAATTTGTTGTTCAGTGGTTGTCGTTGTTGATGTGGTTCATAATTGTTTCTCGTTTTTTACATAGATTAGACCGTTGGTTTTCCTGTTTGAATGGTTTTACACTAGTAATTTTTTGGGGACCTTTATAGCTTGCTGTTCGGTTCGAGCCAATGCTCAGTATTGAAGACCGTACTTTGACCCATAATGGTTAACTTTTTACAAATTGTGACTTGGATGAAGAGTTGTCTCATTAGCCACATCTTTTTATATCTACATTCCGTTCGATTTTGATTTTGCAAAAATCACGTTGTTAATGCATTGATCTCAAGCATCACAAATTTTCTCTTCCCGTAAACTTCGAATACAGGATTTTGTTTAAGTTGCTATGTGAATTATTAATTATTTGTTTTTTACTTTTGTTTGTATATTCGGCTTTTTCTGTTTACAAATTTGATGTCTGTCCTTTTCTTGCTGTTTTCAATAACTACCCCTTGATATCTTCTATTATTTGTTCTCTTCAAATCTTCTATAGATTATATATGATTCTATCATTGGTACGTGCGATTAATTGCCCATGTTTCTATTGTCGATTGTCCAAATGGTATCCCATGTCGATTATTTGCTTAGTACAACCGATTAATTTGTTTCTTGCTTTCCTTGTGTTTCCCAGTTAACTTCCTTTGAATGCCCCTTAGTATATTCATACATACAAACAAACACCCACACACACACATTTTTATTTTAGCTTATTTCGAATGTCCTTATAAATGTACATTGTTGTTTTTTTTTTTAAATTGTTTAACATCTCACAGCGATATACTACTGTTGCCTCTATTTATTCACCCCTTATTTTATTTTATTGATTTTGTATTTACATTTTGTATCATAGATAAAATTTATTCTTTCAGTGTATGTAGTGTTAATATATCTCTTGAGTTAAGCCATTTCAATTGATATTTTATAGTGTGATTTCTATGTTGTGATGCTACACTATTGTTTCAGATAAGAGTGAAGGTTGGTACCTATTAAAACGTTTTAAACCGCTGCATTTGTTTGCACCTGTCCTCAGTCAGGAATCTGATGTTCAGTAGTTTTCGTTTGTTGATGTGGTTCATAAGTGTTTCTCGTTACTCGTTTTTTATATAGATAAGACCGTTGGTTTTCCCGTTTGAATGGTTTTACACTAGTCATTTTAGGGGCACTTTATAGCTTGCTGTTCGGTGTGAGCATAGGCTCCGTGTTGAAGACCGTACTTTGACCAATAATGGTTTACTTTTAAAAATTGTGACTTGGATGGAGAGTTGTCTCATTGGCACTCATACCACATCTTCTTATATCTATGTTCATAATAAATGAAACGCATACACGTATTATTCGCTAAATTGACCCGAAACGACAATTGAAATCACTTATAGTTAAAATACTGTATTATTTGTGTTATTTCGTATTCTTTTTTTCAATTATGTATATCAGTAAAATTTAGAATGGTAATGGGGAATGTGTCAAAGAGACAACAACCCGACCAGAGAACAGATAACAGCCGAAGGCCACCAATTGGTCTTCAATGCAGCTAGAAAATCCCGCACCCGGAGGCGTGCTTCAGCTGGCCCCTAAACAAAAATGTATACTAGTTCAGCGATAATGGAGGTCATACTAAACTCTGAAATATATGAAAGAAACTAAAATTAAAAATCATACAAGACCAACAAAGGCCAGAGGCTACTGACTTGAGACAGTACATGCGCTCTGATATTGTCTAGATTCAGTTCTATCTGTTAAGCGCATGTTTTATCGATGGAATTCATATATGGAAATTTAAAGTGAAATCTTTTTTAATTGGCGATTTAAACCCTTTCTTATATAATTAATAATGTTGACCTTGTTATAATATTTGTTTATTCCCCGCGACTCTACACTAAGAGTAGATGTGAATGCAGTGACAGGACTTTAAATATTTCAATCCTTTATGGGTTGATTTAAAATACATATATAAGTAAGCAGTGAATGTGGTTGTTAAATTTGATAGATGCTTTCTGTGCTTCTTTGTTAAATGTTTGTTTGTTTTGAGATTGTGACACAGTGAAGACTGCTGTACCCATATTTTGACAATGTTACCTATTATGTCTTTTTGTTCACACATCGTTGTAAATATAACGGAATTTGATGCGACTGTCATGCAAGTGAGAGTATTAGCGCTATAAAACCAGGTTCAATACACCATTTTCTACATTTGAAAATGCCTGTACCAAGTCAGGAATATGACAGTTGTTGTCCATTCGTTTGATGTGTTTTATCATTTGATTTTGCCATTTGATTAGGGACTTTCCCTTTTGAATTTTCCTCGGAGTTCAGTATTTTCAGTATTCAATATTTAGGTAAGCAGATGATATTTTTAATTTGGATTTCGGTTTTTCTTTCTTGCATCCAAATTTAGTAATATTCATTATGGGTTCTTTGTAGTAAATACTTACACGGTAAAAACGAAATAAATTACCAATAAGTTTATTAGTTCCAATTGTTGAAACTACAATCCCGTCCCCTTTTTCCCCGAATTTGACTTGCTGAATAGGACTTATTCCCGGGTTTGTAATTAAATGAGCAACACGACGGCTGTCACATGTGGAGCAGAATCTGTTTACCCTTCCGGAGAACATGAGATACTTCCCAGTTTTTTGTACTACTCGTGTTGCTTTGTCTTTAGTTTTCTATGTTGAGTTTTGTGAACTGTTGTTTGTCTTTTTGTTGTTTTTCTTTTTTAGTCATGGCGTTGTCAGTTTATTTTCGACTTATGAGTTTGAAAGTCCTATTTGTATATTTCGCCTACCTTTTATTTTACTCTGTGGCATTTTTACATTTTTTTATCTTTCAAGTAACAATTTTAAAGATATTTTTCGTATTTAAATATTTTCCATTGTTAAATTATTTGCTAATATTTTCAATGTAGAAGTTCTATCGTAGAAGGACATCCTTGAAAGTTTCATAATATGCTGTATTTGCATTGTCTACTTGCGTTATAATGTAAGACCTTTGATAAAAGCCCAAATATTACATGTTCTATAAACAGCTAAACTGCATGTAGTCGATCGATACAATATTTATACTTTTTGTTATAGTAAATATTCTTAAGACAACATCATTAATTTGTGCATTTTTGAGAGCATTTTCTGCATCATACATAATTATGATTGTTTAGTTCTGAAACATTACGCGTTTATTCCATCAGAGCGTGTTGTGTATTATGGATGGGAAATTTTCTATAAAGACGAAATGTTTAATTTTTCTGCCAAGCGGGATTATTATTTTGGTGATTTTGGCATTAATACCTTTCGTCGATATTATATTTCTTTGATATTTCAAATAGTTCACACTCTTTTGGCATGATAGTGTCCGTTTTAATTCTACTTATGAGTTTTTGTATTGCCTATAGGACTGATGATACCCTCGATGATTTATCAGTCACACAGCAAAAGTATCGACCCAGTGGTAGTTATATAATTAACATTACAAATTTTACTGCACCAGAGTTTCATTTCCACAAGTAATCTCTATTCAGTGATGCTCGAAGGCAGAGCTTTTGAAAAACGAAAACTTATGCAATCATTGAAGAGCTGCCCTAACCTAAAAGGACTTTAAAAAAAGCCAGATCCGGAAAAGAAATCAAACCAGGCATGAAGGAAGATATTCCTCAATATATGATTTTTCCTAAATTTTACAACATAAAATCTTAATCAAACAATAGTGGTATTTGCATACCAGTGTTATAGTGTACTGGCTTCAGGGCTGGTGGTACCCTCCGAAGAGACTAACAGCCCTCCAGCAGAGGTATCATTCCAGTGGTAGTAATAACATTAATATAGTGTACTGGCTTCAGGGCTGGTGGTACCCTCTGAAAAGACTAACAGCCCTCCAGCAGAGGTATTATTCTAGTGGTAGTAATAACATTAATGACACAAATTTTACTGCACTATATGCGCCTTTTTATTATAAATGTCTCTTCAGACGTTCCACTGTCGATATAAATCAAGAGTTGATATATTACTTTTTGGAGCAGGGCCAATACGGAAAATATACGAAAAAAGCCGTATTGGCCCATTGGCTAATATGGGACGTTCATTTCCGGTTGCAATTTTCTCACGCCTTTCTTAACTTTGGACGTTTCGTTATGCATTAAAAACATTTGTATTATATTTTTTTTAACTTAAAATCATAGAATAAAAAGTTTTAATGATGTACGTCTTGAAGTCTTGAAACGGAAATATTTCACAGCCTTTTTTAGTACGACTTTCGACTATTGACATGGTTTCATTTTCGTTGATCAATCATCAGAACGCAGACGATCCAAGAGTAAGAATAGTTAAAATGTCTGAAATATTCTTCCTGGCTACTTTATATTTGCTGGATAAAATGAATTGTAATAGCAAAATATTGAGTACTTGGACGGGAAATCAGAAATTACATCTGACAATGTTGACAAAAAAATCCATGAGCATGGACGTGAAAATGCGAAAAGACAAGTTCAGATATGAAATTCTGTATTTTCTTCACGGTAAGTTTCTTTGAAATCATTTAATAAAAAAGTTATGAACTAGCTGTTTCTGTATTGGCCCTGTTATAGATTCGAGGTTAGCTGTATTGGACCCGTGCATGATACACGTTTCTTTTTTATATTAAGATCCATATATTTATTTGACGTAACTTTCAACCAACGTTTTTACAGAATCATTTGTACTTTGTTAAATGGGAAGGTATCTATTTCTACAAATCATCATGGGTACCAGAGCTTTATCATAACAAAATTTTGAACTTTGAATTTCCTTTACAGTAATGACTTAGAGTTAAGCACAATATTGTGATGATCAGATTTAACCTGGATGTATTCAGACTTGTATTTTTGCTGAAAACAATCAGATTTGTACAAAAAAGTAAAATAACAAAAATACCGAACTCCAATGAAAATTCAAAACGGAAAGTGCCTTAACAAATAGTTAAGTCAAAAGCTCAAAACACATCAAACGAATAGGAATCAACTGTCATATTCATGACTTGGTACAGGCATTTCATTATGTAGAAAATTATGGATTAAAAATGCGAACGATTTTGAAAAAAAAAGTACAAGAACTGTTATTACAAACTGAACGCCAGCGGACGTGGGGTAAAAACTGCACTTCCGTGTACAATCAAACACAGACCACACATGAAAAGTTAATATTTCAGAAAAAAAAGACATTATGGTGATGAAAACTATGCACGTCGAGACAATTAGGATGATCTCTGGCACTGAAATAAGGACTATTCAACAGCTATAGTGGACAGCAGAGCAATTTTGTTCAGCTACTTCCGATGCGTATTGTTGCAGTCCAACATATCCAACGAATTCACAGCTGACTGCAAAATCTTGCTGGAAAAAAGTATTGAAACCTACTAGTACTTTATCAAACTTCTTAACTGAAAGGCACCGAACGACTTGAAGGCAGTCAGAAAAGACCGTAAAGAGAGTTATTAATCAATGCAAGACAACACACACACATATATATATATATATATATATACAAGTCTAAATTGGAAACAACGTTCAAACATATGATTGCGTTGGATAAAAACAGCAATTTTTATACGTGTGCATGCAAAACAAATTTCTTGGTAGAGGGGTCTAAATACAGCACAAACAACATTTTCCAAAAGACCAAATGAGTGAAAAAGTATATTTTAACAAAACGCATTTGACTAGCAGGTCGAACAACTGATGTTCTTAAACCCTGCTGACTGCCATTGGCGATTGCCAAATAAACGGATCACAAGCATAACAAAATAGATCTTATTATTTATTTATTACCAAACAGAAAACAATCAACTTGCGAAAAAGATGGTATACCGCAAACATGAGGTGCAAAAATTTGTACACCATATCCGGATTTCGACAATTAATGTCTCTTCAGTGATGTTAGGAATCGTATATATATATATCTGGTCTAGAACGTTCTAATATTGATGATGGTATTTACAATGGTTGATGTGCATGACTCCCAACTTTAAAATGTGACTTCATAATTCTACCGCCTTTCCGAGTTTGAGCAAGATGAAATTGAAATGTCCTTTAAGTATGAAAAAAGTTCATAAACAGTTACTGTAAGAAGAAAATATAAGATCGCGACAGAATGCAGATAATCAGAATTTGTAGATCGCGAAAATGACAGCCTGCACAAATGCTAAGATTGATCAGAAAACAAAATTTGTTAAGTATCGGCGGGAAATTGGTTGGTGATCCTGGGATGTCTCAGAGAAATGGTACAATACAAAAGCTAAAACACGATCTGCAAAGGTGCTATGGTTTGCTGCAACTGATAATTGACACTAAAAACCGTGGCTTCGGAAACGAACGTCAACAGAACAATCAGAAATGCAATCCAAAATTCACGTGAAAGAAATCTCTTGTCTTTTGACGAGTTAAAATTTAGAAATGTAGACAAAAGAAACAGAGATAGACAAAAAGTCAAGACACACGCATTCTTGAAATTAGGTTAGAAAGTGACAATACAATAGAAGATAAATTTGGTGATGTTCCAAACAGAAACAAAAAGTGAGAGTAAAGGTATCAGGCGATGGAAGTAAGCCAATTGTCGAATTATGTTGTGATGCATTTTGCAATTCTCGACGACGATACATGCTTATTCTCGTCAAGGAACTTTGGCGATCGCGAAAAGACCATATAATTATGAAAACATTTATTCTTGATGTAGACCGTTGACTTGTAAGATAACATCAACAAGCTATATTCCGACGTACGATATGATTAGAGACCACAAGAATGAAATCGAGGCTTTTTTTAAGCATTGACCTGAAATTCATACAATTATGCCTGGGTTTCAGAAGTGCTTAGTAAAGGGTGTCAAAAAATTGATAAAGTCACTTTTCCAGTCCTGGAATTATAATCATTTACACGAACACCGTCGAAACATTTCAGAAATTAAGGAAATATTAAAGTAAGAACAACAAATACACTTTAGCGTAAATAACCCAACTATTATACATTCGTTGAGACGAATTATATTTGACGATTATAGTTTCCGAAATGGGATAGGTGATGCTGCAGGGATGAATGATAGAGCCGCAAGAGTAGTTAAAACAACATACTATTTGGTTCAAAGTGTAAGATGAAGCGGAGTTTCTTTCAACATTTGGATAGCAAAAACTTCTTTAAATAGAAGATGACACGAAGAAAATTAAAAAAAAATTTACAGAAAAGTTATTTGGTATTTTTTGGTATAGAAAACAATATCCACAACCAAACATTGAGATTATAGAATGAATTTTCCTCCGTTGTACGATTAATCACGCCCGTGCTGTTTAACTGAGAACACGACCATTTGTATAAAATATGTGTAAAAAGAAGGCAACTGACTTTTTTGAAATCTCGAATGAATGCCATTTGTGTTTCTTTGTGGAAATAGTTATTTGATTTTATAGTGATTAAGATTGTACTACAATGTTGTCTGCTGTACCCCGATTGTTGACGTTTTTTACCTATTACAGTATAGCGTGTTATTTTCGCGGGGTGTCAAACAATTGATGAAGTCACTTTTCCAGTCCTGGAATTATAATCATTTACACGAACACCGTCGAAACATTTCAGAAATTAAGGAAATATTAAAGTAAGAACAACAAATAACACTTTAGCGTAAATAACCCAACTATTATACATTCGTTGAGACGAATTATATATGACGATTATAGTTTCCGAAATGGGATAGGTGATGATGCAGGGATGAATGATAGAGCTGCAAGAGTAGTTAAAACAACATACTATTTGGTTCAAAGTGAAAGATGAAGCGGAGTTTCTTTTAAGGTGTAAATTTTCGCTTATTTTCGCGGATAGAACAAAATCGCCAAAATAAATTCCGCCAATTTAAAAGTGCACATGCAATGGTACTGATAAAAGTTTTGAATCCGCCAAAATATTTCGTATACCTTATTCAATGAAAATCGCGAAATTTTACATCCGCGAAAATAACCCGCTATACAGTATGTCTGCTTGTTTTTCTCAAACATGTTTTTCAATATAATTGAATTCTATGCAACTGTCAAACACGTGAGATGTTTAACTAGCTATTTTTATTTTCTTCATCCTCACAACTCTCTACTCTTGCATTATGTTTATCGAGAATACATTATATTCGTTAATTCTGAAAAAAATATAAGGATACAGTACAATTTTTGTTCTTTATTTCTTTGAATTTTCTAAATACTGTGTCAAGCAATTATGTAGACTTCCTTTTAATAAACGTAACTTTACCATTTATTATAATAATAGTTTTTTCTTCGAGGCTTGTAGATGTAGTTAGCAAAAGCTTTAACTCCCTCCAGTATTTCTTCGCCGTTAGGAGTGATTTCTGATGCAGGTAGAAAGAATTTTTTCTCTCCTGTATCCCTAAGTTCAATTGTATAAGAGTATTTGATATTTGCTCCACCTCTTGCATAATCATCTGAGGCTCCAGCAATTAGGCCAAATTCTGGAAAAAGGGCAGATTGGTTCACTCTGTATATCTTTTTGCTCTTAGAAAATATCGCAGCTGCTCCTACATTAGCAGCATTTCTGAGATCTTGTGCATCTTTTAATGTGTCCTGTGTGTATCCCCAAGGATATGCCCATATCTGACTGTAACTTTGAAAAGACATATAAGCAACGAAGTTTACGCCCTTTCTGTTCATCACTTTCATCACGGCTTTACTTTCCTCCTCAGTAAAAGGACCTGTACCAGCATAACCGACATAATTACAAGGATCTGATGATCCACCAACAGAAGGATCCCACGTTTTGTCATCATAACCAAAATTTCTATTTAAATCAACACCATAGCAAACGGGGTTTGACGACGTTTGTCGTCGATTTTTCCTCCAGCAAGGATCTGTGGTATAAGTATAAACGTAGCCATCTGGATTGATTACAGGGATGAAATACCAGTCATACAAGTCGACCAATTTTTCTATGGCAGGATCCTGTTGAGGATTATTCTTAAGTTGGTTAATAATATACAGCACTACCGCTGGTGAGATCCATTCACGTGCATGTATTCCACCATCTATCAAAATTGCAGGTTTCATCATACGCCCTCGTTTTGAATATCTCCTTCTTTTATGCATTTCTTTTTTGAATATCTTAACTAAATGTATTTTTCGATTTTCTACAGTTGTGCCTATTTCTTCGTCATAAGCAAAGATTTTCTGTCCTGATGTCCCAATCGTTGGTTTATTACATAGTGACTTAAGGAAGTTTTCTATTGCTGGATATCTGTTATATTTCTTAAAGTTTATTTTTGCAGAGTTTGAAAGGCCTTGGTGTCGTTCTATTATATATTGCCTGAGTTTCGGATTTTCTTTAATTTGCTTGCTAAGGCCTGGACTCATACATTCTGGGACGTCTTGTGATTTCCACTTTGAATATCTGTAATATGCGACGGCTTCGACTATCATAATAGACAAAACAAGAAAACCTTTCATTTTTTCAGTTTTTCTGCAAATGAAAAAATAATTATAAATGTTCAATCTAATTTTAGACGATTATTGACTGAATGTTTTTGTTAAGAAGACGGGCATTTGGGAATGCTCTTCAATCGTTTATAAAACGGCTCAACCTCAAATCTCGTTGTAACATTGTGAAAGGAAAAAGAAACCAACCAAATATAATGTCACTTAATAGATACATACTCATTTTTTTTAGTGCATCTGTAAAACATCAATTTTGAACAAAGGTGTATAAAATGAGTTTAAAATATGCAAAACCACTTGTTAAAAAAATGCAAACTGTCAAAACTCCAGATGGTTTGATTCTTAAATAATTTACATAGGTTTAATTTTTTTTTAGTAAGAATAAAAGGACATTAGCTGAGAAACTAATTACCACAGAATTAACTCAAACTTGTTAATTTGATTCATAAATTAATAATATATTTACTACGATTACAAAATACTTATAGGAAACAAACAAAGCATGAAATCTTAATTAACCGTTGAGATGACACACGAAGACTGCGGATGGTCATTTTACCCTATATAAACATGAATATCAATATATATAGACAAAATAAAAGCATTCGCAATAGTAAGAATTTTCTAGGTTTATTTATTATAATTTCGTAGATTTAAAAAAATGAAACTCTAAAAGAAAATGATGTTTCAGAAAATAAAGTATTAGTATATAAAGGAAGTCAAATACCACCATCGCATTTTACAGTGCCTATAGCTAATACTTCTTAAAAAAATTACCACATTTGAAAAGAAGTGAAGGAAGTATTACGATTGAAACTCAGTTCAACCATCATTTAAGGGCTTACGATACAGTTGGGTATTTGAATAAAACGTGCTTACAAGCTATTTTTCACCTAGTCAATTCAAATATGTGATATAAAATGTGCTACTTTTAGAAATTAATAGAAGAAATTTTAGACATTTACTTAAAATTTCAGTTTCTTTGACATTTCTTTACTTTGGACAAACTTACTTTTTTGTTTATGTTTTGTTTCAGAAGATAAACACATGCGGACTTTTATAAAAACTCATTTTGGAATATCATAAGTATGATCTAAATTTGTGTAACAATACGTTGGAAATAATTAATTTTTATCATTTTTTTACTGAATTTAGGAAACCGGCATGTAACTATGGTGCGTCATGTAAGTTTTTTTTACTTAATTGCAATAGGTTTAGCACAGAATTTTCGAAAGACCAACTTAAATAGTAAAAAAAAAAAAAATACAAATGCACGGTTATCAGATAAAATCTATTCTTATGGATATATATATAATTTGTGTTCATAAATTTATACATACGTGAAATAACAATAACGGGACCATTGTTAGTCAAAGATAAGAATAGTCTAAAATACTAAGATGTGTATTTGAGTAGTAGGTAAAGCTAATACCTGTTTTTCATTTTTTTTTTAATAAAATCTACGAAATATATATATAGCAGGCAGCTCATTGAGTTCTGTTCCACCATAAAAACAAACAAAAATAGAAATTGTGCAAATGTTTGTTATCCTAATTTTATATTTGAAAAGAATTTTAACTACAATGTAAGAAAAAGGGTTCTTTTTGTAGAACAAATTCGTTTATTTAACAACTAAAGTTAAACACAATATATCTCACTGGCAACATGACGCCAGTTTTTGGGTCCGAATCTTATGGCAATAGTAGTTCCTGAAGTCACGGTGTCAGGAAAGGAATACATTTTAAATGTGTTTACCTGATGGAGTATTCGTTTGTCCAATGAACAGAGAGGTAAGTCTTGGTCAATATTCCGGTCCCAAAGTAGGTAATGACTTATTTAATAGATACACTTACTGGAAATGTGTGGATATGATTGAAGCTTTAAATTTTCTCCTGGACAACATATATGTACGTTTCGGCGATAAAGTGTATCGACAGTTAGTAGGTATTCCTATGGGAATACTACTGTTGCCTTTATTTTGCACGATAATATACATTATTTCTCAAAACCGCGTTTTTAAAAAAAATTAAGCATGTGAAAAATTGTGATTTTTTGATAATGTTTAAGAAAACAATATGATTATCACTGGTTTTTATGTTTTCCTCTTTTTTCAAATTTATGGTTGCAATGACAATAATTTCTCAAGCGTCTTATACTGTCGTGTTAAAACACCATATGCTAGACTATAGAAATGATAATAAACGCATATACCTTTGTAGTTTTAAGTGTAGTCAGTAAAGAAAGAACAACGAATTAAACGAAATATATTTTTCTGTTAAGAAAAAAAAACTCAATTTAAAAAAACAACTTGTCAAAAGCTGTTAATTGTAAAATATTTTTGTTGTTAATTGGGAAGTAAAGTACGTTGAAAGTAATGAATAGATTCACATGCAAAAATACATTTTTACTAACGCATTCGCCTTGTTGAATTTATTAATAAAGGATGTAACAAAATTATGAATTTGAAAAACTCAAAACGCTTTAATTTGGAATTTGAATAGATTATATGAGTGTCATTTGTTTTCAAATTTCTCCCTCATGTTACCTATAAAGGCAACAGTAGTATACCGCTGTTCCAAAGTCATAAATCGATTGTGAGAAAACAAATTCGGGTTACAAACTAAAACCGAGGGAAACACATCAACTATTAGAGGAAAACAAAGGAAGAACAGAAACACTAAAGTGCAACAAAAACAAACGCCAATGCAACATACACAGAAACGAACTATTTGATAACAACTACCTGGTTGAACCTGGTTTTATGGCTAGCCAAACCTCGCGTTTATATGACTATGTTAAAAATACCGTTAAAATGACAGCATTACATGACAGGAATACAGTACAAATAAATGCAAGAACACTTAGGACAGAGAAATACATAAATAAATAATATAATAGTACATTTCAAATAGTATAGTTAAAATGACAATTATTCCCAAGTCACCTATACTAATTCAGTATTTGCTAAACTTATACATGAGATCCTTTATCCCCTAGCGTGTCTCCAGTAATGAAAGAACAACGAATAAAAGGAAAGGTCCCAAAATGACTAGTGTAAAACAATTCAAATAGGAAAACCAACGGTATAATCTATATAAAAAACGAGAAACGAAAACATTTATGAACCACATCAACAAACGACGACCACTAAACAACATATTCCTGACTTAGGACAGACACGAACAAATGCAACAGGTCTAAATGTTTTAACAGGCGCCAACCTTCACCGTAACCCGAAATAGTAGTGTAACAAGACAACATAGAAAGACACACTATAAACTATCGCATTTCGTCTACTTAATACTCAACAGTAACGCTCGAATCAAACACTTGGAAGGCCAAATCAAATAGGAAGTTGAAAAGCATTAGAACCAAAAATTCCCAAAGGTTGTACCAATTATGACTATGGCCATCTATGCCTGGGGTAGAAAAACATAAGTGTTTTGAGGTATTCCGCATTTTATAAACAATAAATGTACAGAAAGTGAACATATCAATGATATTTCATGTGAACACAAAAATGCTGACTCCTGGGCTAGTGATACCATTGTGGCCACAGCGTCCATCAGCAGTGGGATCCACCCAGTATATGCTACAATGAAAAAATGATAATAAAAAACATACCTTTGTTTTGAGATGTCTTTAGTAAAGAAAGAAATTTGACTTTATTTATATATACTAAAATTATGCAAATTTAGAAACAGCTTGTGAAAACTTGCTAATTGCAAAATCACTAATGTTACGTTTGTGAACGTGTCAAAATCTGTTATACTTTTCAACTAGTCTTAATCTAGGCTTATTATACACGAATAGAGCTCTATCATAGTTGACTCTTTTCTGTAGGAGTCAGTTTAGCTTCTCCCCATGGCATACTCACTAGTTTATTCGTAGTATATTTTCAACTTGGAAATAAGTTTTAACTGAACTGTTCACTAAAGCTCATTAAGATAAGAATGCCCATACGAAAATTTTATCTTATGAAATTTACTCGTCTGTACTATTCTGCATATATCATCAGGTACGCTAACACAATAGCATTTCAAAGCCATGGATGATAAATACGTGCACTTGAATACTTCGGGAGCTATATGACGGAGAGGGACATAAAACGAATAGCCATATTCATCTAAGGTCAATATTTCAAAAGGGAGTTGGAACCTAAGTTTCTCAATTATTTTTAAATTCACCAACGGAGAATTTAAGACAGGTGTGTTATAAATCGTGTCAAATCAGAAGCACTATTTACGAAGATGATGATATCCTTGGGGACAAACAGCGGTATCGACCAAGTGTACATGTAAGAAAATGAAATCATGTTGAACCTCACTATCAATTAAAGAGACATTTGAATTCAAATACTATACTTATATACTGCAAACATTTGAAAAACTATTTACATGTAGCAACAACCTTAAAACTGACCAGAAATATATAACATTTGTCTATATCTTTGAATATTACACATATTAAAGTACTCAGATACTTTAAGGGTTCTACTGAGGCACTTAATGGACATAGATAAACAACATCAGTCAATTGCAACATTTCTTTCAGATGGTAAGAAAATATTGAAAATAATAATCCCTGTCAAAGCTCTTAATTATTTAATTATTTTGTGCAAATAAGCCTTTTAACAAATAACACTTTTTGAATTCAAGGTGACTGAACGCTATATGACCAATACATTAATCTTAAACAAATTCACATAAGGTCAATGTATATTTCGGTAGTCTCATTAAAAAGACAGTGTAATTAAAAAACATTAATGATAGTAGAATAAACTATGAAACCCCCTTTGACTCAAATTAAGTCTATCGAAAGGTAAAAAATGCTGGAATTAATTTTTTTCACACTTAGCTTTAGATTATATATTACCCACTTAATTAAAAAATAACAGTATCCCCCTTACACAAAGGCATCTAAGGCCTAAGCTTAAGTTCAAGTCAATATAAGTAGTAGTATACCAATGTTCAAAATTCATAAAAGTCTGATTTATATACAAATCAAGATAGAAAAAAAGCCTGAATGAAGCGCATACAATCAGAACGAATCCACACCGAGTTCGTCGACAATGTAAGCATCTCCTGATATTTATGCACCAGGCGCAAGACTACATGTTTTATAACGTTATTCATGTTTTAGAATCCACACTATTAGATACAGGTCAAATTGAATACAAATTACTAGCTCTTCATACAAAGGGGAAAGATGGTGTTATGTTAAAAAAACATGGTTAAACAACCTTTTTTTATTTGCAAAGTGCCTTTGCCAGGGTAATTGCATTTTTTTAAAGTTGATTGTATATACAGAATTTTGTTTTTTATCTGGAATGATTCATAGCCAAACATTCACAAAGCTAAAATGTAAATGAGGAACAATATTTTCTTTATAAGAAGTTCGTGATGAGATCTAAAACTAAAGCCAGTTAACCCTGCTAAAAATTTCATATGCATATCCAAAGTCAGGAACCTCGTAAGTGGCTGTCTTATGTTAGATGATTTAACATTTTTTGTTATTTGAACAGCTTGGTGTTGGTGAAAGATCAATGCTGGTTTCTACTTTAAATAATTTAAAACTCTGTTAATTTTTATTGGGATGATTAAAAACTTGACGTATGGTATATACACATGTCGATGTTTATGCCCACGCCGTATGCAACCGGGACATTAAGTGTTAACCTTGACCGTCATTCCGTCCTTCCGTCCATTGTCGTTTCCGCACTCTAACTTAAGTTTTCCTCATCCAAATGTTATGAAACTCAATCACAATGCTAAGAACCAAAACTAGCAGACACAGTTCTAATTTATGGCAGTGGGACACTAACAGTTCTAGAGTTATGCCCCTTTTTAACTTTTAAAATTGCAAATCTTGAGCAGGGGCGTTCCTGTCCTCAGACACATTCTTCTTTTATTTACTGTCTGCTGTCCGCTAGATATCGTTTTTTATTTGTCGCGTTGTGTTGCTGTCTCATTGACGTTTAAACCACATCCCTTTTTATCTTTTTATTCATTTAAAAGAAACATGATTTTAACAATATAAAATTTGTTGATTAACAACAAATTGCCATAACATTCAAATAGAATAACAGATGTTTCTCGTGTTCTTTACTTCCTTTACACTTTATACATTTTATCCAAAATATGTTCAATTACGCAATTATACAAATACCGATTTTACAAAAGTACTTTCGAATATAATATGTACTGTTTTAGTTTTTAATGGTTAAGCACAACAATGTACTTAAATAAATAAGTACTCTTTCAGTCCTTTGAAATTATTATAAATTTCATGCTTGATACATTATCAAGCTGTCAATGAGGTACATTGAGCCCCTGGTTATTATGCTTGGCAGCAAAGTTTGAAAGTGATTTCAGTATTGTTCACTTTTACATAGACATGCTTAACATGAGTGAAATTGGGTTTCATACTATGTTCTATTATCATTTATGTTTGTTAATTCCACAGTCTTGTGAATGGGCCAACAGAAAAAAAAAGTCAAAATATAATGAGAGATTCAAACTGTCTCCTACAACTTTGACCTATGGTAAATTTTTATATTAGGTCCAGGTCTATTTTTTGGTCATATAACTCCTCTAGTCTATTTATATATGCATCCAAGTTTTGGGGTTTGAGTATTGAATGTATACCAGCAATAAACGTCAGTCGCCTTGAATTTAGAAATCGTTATATGTTAATAGGATTTTTTGACAATTTTATTAGATATTACAATAATTTTGACCATGATTATTATCTTCAATACTTTCTTAGATTCTGTAAGAACTGTGGCAATTGATTAATGGTGTTTATCTTTGTCCATAAATTCGCCTCAGTAGAACCTTAAAGTATCTGATGACTTTAGCATGTTTACATTTAAAGATAAAGAACTATTTTATATATTTCTGGTCTGTTTAAAGGTCCATATATAGAACATGTTCGGTGATAACTCATATAATTACAAACTCGGTGAAAAATCATATTCGAGATAAAGAGGACGGAATTATGGCACCAGTCGTGTTGCTCATTTAATTACAAACTCGATGATAAATCATATTCGAGATAAAGAGGACTGAATTATGGCACCTGTCGTGTTGCTCATTTAATTACAAACTCGGTGATAAATCATATTAGAGATAAAGAGGACGGAATTATGGCACCTGTCGTGTTGCTCATACAATTACAAACTCGATGATAAATCATATTCAAGATAAAAAGGACGGAATTGAGTTTGTAATTATACGAGCAACACGACTGGCGCTATATTTGAGCAGGATTTGCTTATCTTTTCGTTTTTCGTGTTTTGTAATCCACACTATGAGACAAAGCTAAAATTGTATAAAATTACTAGCTCTTCATTCAAAGGGGGGATGTTATGTGCAAGACAAAACATGGTTCAACCGTCCTTTTTTTTAAGTGCCTATGCCAGGGCAGTTGCATTATTGCAGATGTATCTAAGATGATCGCCCTTTAAATGGTCAGTATTTGTGGACATTTACTGAATTTAATGCACATTTGTGGAGTTAGATTAATATGGAATGCTTCTTAAACAGACGTTCAGAAAGCCAAAACTAGTAAATGAGGAACAGCATTTTCTTTATAAATAGTTAGTGATAACATCTAATCATAACATCCAGTTTAACACTGCCAGATTTTCATATGCCTATCGTAAGTCTTGTATTTGGTTGTCTTATGTCATATGAATAAATAATAAATATGTAGGTTGTTTGAAAAGTTGTGTGTACATGACAGATCTTCGCTGGATTTTGTTTGATTCATTTAAAACTCTGTTAAGGGTCGGTACGATTTGGAACTTGACCTATTGGATCGACTATTTTTAACTGTATGTTGCCCTTCTAGATTTCATTTGGTTATTTGACTCGTTGAGTTGCTGTCTCATTGACATGTATCCCACACTGATTGTATTCATTCGAAAAGAGAAAACATATTATAATTTGTTTATTTACAACACATTGCCATAACTTTCAAACATAATGACATTTAACCAGATGTTAAACATGTTCATTTAATTCTTTAATTTTTTTTATTTTTTTCCAAAAACATATTCAATTACGCAATTGCCAATTTTAAAAAAGCACTTTTAAACATGTTTTAGAACTTTAATGTTGAAGTACAAAAAAAAAATGATATTGATATGGTACTCTTTTAGTCCTTTAAAATAATTGTACAATTTCAGCAACAAAATTTTCAGTACTACAATTTCAAGGCACCAGTGTTGTATATTTATTGTGAATTACATTTTTATGTACAAATAATAATATTATTTTGTACTGATAAAGTAGTTTAGTATTATTGTTCACTGACATTACCTATCACATTATAGAACTAATGAAGTTCTGTAATATACCACTTTCGACTTCGATGCATTTCCATCAAAAACGTTGGTTTTAGAGAACATCATTCGTGCGTTTAGGGGCATCGTCACTTCCTTCCCATGTTGAGCGCGCGGTTGAAAAAATATGATGCTATATTGCACGAATTATTCGGCAAATTAGATTTTCATAATTGTTAATCAGCACTGCATTCATTAGGGAATTGTGATTAAGTACCTACGGCACAAACATTATTTCTAGTTTATACTGCGTAATGACGATCACTAAGACGCTTGATGAGCTTTAATAGTGCATGGATATAGGCGATCCCCTCTACCTGGTAAATGACGTCATAAAGGTGCGCATAATTGACGAAATTTTTCGGTGAAGCAAATAACTCGAATGTGGTCTAATTGATTTGTACCTTTACAGTACTAAAAGATTACAGTACGGAACTGGTACTACCTATACTTATTACAAACGTACTGTAAATAATGTTAATTGTTTAGTACAATAGTTTGGAAGCATTTAATCAGTGCTACGTTATTTTATTATATTTGCAGTATTAAAGAAACACATATGTAGAAGAAGCTGTGCAAAATAAGCTGACGCGTATTGACCAATGTAAATTAAGCAGACATCAATTCAACAATGCAGAAAGCTATTTAGATAAAGGAAAACACAATTCAACAATGCAGAAAGATATCGAAATAAAGGAAACCCCAATTCAACAGTTAAGTAAACTTTTGGAATAATGTCATATGAATTGATTGATATACATATCTGAAGAAGCAATTATTCACAATAACTGGACACAGAGGATAGCACGAACTTGAAACAGGAATCCAGTCGCTGATTGAAACTAAACTTTCAGGCTTCCGAAAGAATAAGAGTCTTATCTAAAGCAATTAATAAAACTAAGTATTTTTATATTTGAAAATTGAGGATTTACTCACTCTCTCGGTCCATTTGAATTCAATGAAATAAGTCATCATCAATGATAGTATTCACCATTAATACCTTTTGAATCTATTGGAATTGATAACAGTATTGACAATAAATTACCTTTGACTCAATCGAAGCATGGCTATTTAAGTGAACAATACTGGAGTAACTAACAAATGTTGCTGTCAAGCATAATTACCAGGTGATCAATGTACTAGTTAGCTTATTAAGTATGGGAGACATCTTTCAGAAACAAATTCATTTCAACAACAAAATCATTTAAAACTCTTCTTGCTCAAGTTATGATGCATGCACTATTCCCCCTAAAAATATCGACAAAAACCCTAATAATTCGGTACGCCAAACGTTAGTAAGAGGCAACAGTAGTTTATCAATGTTCAAAAAGTAAAATAACAAAAATAACAAACTCCAAGGAAAAATCAAATCATAAATTCTCTTATCAAATGACAAAATCAAAAGCTCAAACACATCAAACGAATAGAAAAAAACTGTCATACTTCTGACTTGGTACAGGCATTTCTTTATGTAGAAAATGGTGGAATAAACCTGATTTTATAACTAGCTGAACCTCACAGTTGTATCACAAAACTAGTAAAACCATGTTTATACAAATGAAGAAAAAAATACCGGAAGAAAAGAATTAACACTGAACGAAGCGAGACAGGATGCGTCGACAATAATAGCATCTTCTATAGGCTTTGCAGCGTTAATTTTGCCCTTTTGACCTTCACATTTCATGCATAGCTTCAAATCAAAACAAAATTACTAGCTTTCCATACAAGGGGGAAGGGATTGATTTTTCCTAAAAATCTGGTTAAACCAAACTTTTTTTTTATATTCAAAGTGCTTGTACCGAGTCAATACTGACAGAATTTTTCAGTTCTAATACTAAGACTCTCTCATCTTGCAATAGTATTAAATCATTTGACTTTTCTACACTTTACACAATAGATATAAGAAGATGTGGTATGAGTGCCAATGAGACAACTCTCCATCCAAGTAAAAATTTATAAAAGTAAACCATTATAGGTCACAGTACGGTCTTCAACTCGGAGCCTTGGCTCACACCGAACAGTAAGCTATAAAGGGCCCCAAAAAATTACTAGTGTAAAACCATTCAAACGGGAAAACCAACGGTCTAATCTATATAAAAAACGAGAAACGAGAAACACTTATGAACCACATACACAAGTATTCCCCATTCAAAACTTAAAGACAAATTGAAAGAGTTGGTATTACTTTGTTTCATTAAAAAGAATGGCGAACGTAGATACAAGTATCTTGTCTTGGGGAGGGATAAATCCTACTTTGTAAAGAATCACTATGATTCAAACAAAAAATTCTCTGAAACTGACATTATCAAGATGCTTGATTTCTTGATTGACAACATATTTGTTACGTTTTTGGAGGACGTGTTTTTCAACAAACTGTCGGAATTCCAATGGGAACCAATTGTGCCCCTCTTCTTGCCGACTTGTTTCTTTATTATTTTGAGGCCGACTTCATACAGGAAGAAAGATAAGAAGTTAGCAATATCCTTTAACTTTACGTTCCGCTATATAGATGATGTTCTCTCACTAAATAATACAAAATTTGGTGACTATGTTGAACGAATCTATCCCATCGAACTAGAGATAAAGGATACTACAGACACAGTTAAGTCTGCCTCATATCTTGACTTACATCTAGAAATTGACAATTAGGGTTAGTTGCAAACAAAACTTTTCGACAAAAGAGATGATTTCAGCTTCCCAATTGTGAACTTTCCATTTCTATGTAGCAACATTCCAGCAGCGCCTGCATACGGAGTATATATATCCCAAATTGATACGATATTCCCGGGCTTCTATTTCCTATCATGATTTCCTTGATAGAGGATTGCTGCTCACAAGGAAGCTATTGAACCAAGAGTTCCAAATGGTGAAGTTGAAATCATCCCTTCGTAAATTTTACGGACGCCATCACGAGTTGGTTGACCGTTATGGAATAACCTTTTCACAGATGATATCGGATATGTTCCTCATGTCGTAACTACAATACCCTTCCCTTTTCACGAATGTGACCTACCGAATTAGACTATTTACCGGATTTGTAATAACATAAGCAACACGACGGGTGCCACATGGGGAGCAGGATCTGCTTATCCTTCCGGAGCACCTTAGATCACCCCAGTTTTTAGTGGGGTTCGTGTTGCTTAGTCTTTAGTTTTCTATGTTGTGTCATCTGTACTATTATTTGTCTGTTTGTCTTTTTATTTTTGGCCATGGCGTTGTCAGTTTGTTTTTGATCTATGAGTTTGACTGTCCCTCTGGTATCTTTCGTCCCTATTTTTCAAACTAAACCTTATATAAACCGTTACGCTTCGCATGCTATGTTTGGTAGAGACTTGCATAATTCAACCTTAATAGAAAAGAAAAGAAACCCACTCCAGGCTGTGATAAAAGTTTAAATTACATTTTATAAAATAAAAACTTCTTCAAAAAGGTCGTTAGAAATTACTCAGCGCCGATGAAATATGTGACCCGCCATACAATTTCCATGCAGGCTTATGGAGGTATAACGTCATTTTTATCTTGAGAATCCAGTAGGGTACACTTCAGGTCACAAAGTTGCGTTTAGAAATTGCCTCAGATCACCAAACTATACAGCTCTAAACTATCAAATGATAAAGATATTAGCAAATATTTGTCACCGTACGGCCTAATTCATGAGCAAAACCCATAAAAAGCTATAGTAGACTTTGCATGATTTCTATCCTGAAAAATAATGCTTTGATTTATCTCCTGTAGATAAATCTGTTATCTTTAATGAGAAGGTTTGTCCGATCTGATGTTTCTGAATGTATATACATCGTGCACGGAGACACACCTCTTTATAAGTATGTAGAGATGTGTTATGATTGACAATGTGACAAATATCCGAAGAAACCAAAGAACAAAGATGTCAATAATTACAGGTCACCATACGGTCTTCAACAATGAACAGAACCCACTCCGTACAGCAAGTTGAAACAGGAATCGATCGGTGAAACACTATACGATGAAACAACTTAAAAGAGAAAACCTCTTATTTATGTAACAAAAAATTTGTTCCGTCGTGACATTTGTTCTTCCGGAACTTATTTCATAGGAAATATGTTCCACCAGAATTTATATCACTGAAAATTTATACCCGGAATGCATATTATAAGGAAATATGTTCCAGAACTGTAAAATTTGTTCCGAAACTAATTTTTTTACCAAATGTGAAATAAGTTCTGGAACGAAAATCACAGCGCCATGAATTTTGTTCTAATATTAAATGTTTAAAAAAAGTGAAATAAGATCCTGTGATATAAGTTCCTAAAGAACATATTTCAGAGAATTCAATGAATAAGTTCCGCTCGAACCTATTTCACAGAAAACAAGTTCCTTTGCAACATATCTCACAGCGTAACATTTTCTTGTTACATTTAAATGATAATACAAGCTGCATGCTGTACTGAGCTTGAATGGAATACATTTGCAATTGAAGGCATGACTGCAACTCTAGGTTGAAGAATATAAATAAAAGCGATGGTAATGTATTATAATTTGTATTTGTTTATGTTTTATGTGGTATTCCTTCTTGTTTCCTGTTAACTGTCATGGGTGTTATAGTTTAACATGATTAGCATTAACCTTATATTAAGCAAAACATTCTATAGTTGTACCTGACAAATTTAATACTCATCATCGAAGTCTTTAAACAACACGAGAACATTCAAAATATGGTAAATCTTTTAGAAATTCAAATCAAGTCAGCTAATATATTGTACGTTGATAATATGATTAAAAAATGCACAACTAAGATTAACAACTGTGTTTCAGGAAAGATAAGACATCCCAAAGCATTTTTTACAGTCGGTTGTAAAATACAGTAAAGCTGTTGTTATTTCGTTGGATTGATCAAGGTTCCCAAGTCCTTTAACACTGTACTGAAACAGTCTACAATGTACTTTGTTTGCTGAACTAGTTCTTAATGTGCAATTTCCTTTATGCACACAACACAACTTCATTCTCACATGGAGACAGGAACTGTAAAAAGATATCAATAATATCCTGTTTAAAAACGTTGTGCGCACAAGTTTAAAAGCTGTGCGCACAAGATTGAAAGTTGTGTGCACAAGATTAAACGTTGTGCGCACAAGTTTCAAAAAGTGCGCACAAGTTTATAAAAGTTGTGCGCACAAGATAAAAAAAATTGTGTATAACAAGTGGTACAATCTAACAACAGAGCCCCTTAGGTGCCAAAGATGAAATTTATAATATTTGTGCGCGCTGTTTTAAATCTTGTGCGCTCAACTTTTAAACTTATGTGCACAAGTTTAAAAATGTTGTGCACACAAGTTTAAAAGTTGAGCGCACAAGATTTGGAACAGCGCGCACAAATATTATAAATTTCATCTTTGGCACCTTAGGGGCTCTGTTATTAGATTGTACCACTTGTGAATCAGTAATACAAAACATGTGTCAAAATGTATTTAGAGTGACAAGATGTGGCTGAGATAATGGGTTCTTTTTTTTTTTTTTTTATTTTTACAACACCAGTCTGATGCCTTTTTTGGGGCATACTGTAAAACATGGTATGGTACGGTGGTAAGATATGTGGTATTGTATAGTCAATATAATGGTTTGGTACAAATCCCATCATAACATGTATACATAAATGGTATGGTACAAATACCACCGTGCATTTGTTAATTTATCTGTGTACCTTAATTGGGGTACATTATATTTTATTTATTATCTTCACAGTTACCCTTGCGACTCTTGAATATATACTGGAGTATCCCGATTTCAACATTTATTACCATTCTGAAGTTCGATTTTGTTGAACAGGGAATATGAGTTCAACAAGTTATTATCAAGTTCAATCTCTGAAAACAATAAAATGGAGATTTAACATGAGTTTAGAATATAACTAAAACTTATTTTAAACAGCTGAAAAGTTATTTTATACCATACCATATTTTACAATATTTAATTTTAAAATGGTATTATAGTATGTTCCATATGACCATGCCATACCATGATACCATCGTTACATACCACGTCATGGTAGCATTTGTACCATACCACATACCATATCATCTTACCATACCAGGTTTTACGGTATGTCGTTGTTTCTTTTTTTTTTTTTTTTTTGTGTGTGTTTTTATGGGAGGGGATTAACTTTACAAGTCTTGTTAAAAAAAAATCAAAACAAATCGTATCTCATTCTCAACAGAAAATATATAAAAGCATTTATCAATAGAAATTATTATATAAACTAATTGAAATCGTCAAATCAATATTTTGTTTCGTATTTTGTAATAGAAAACAATTTATATAAATGCAAAAGACTTATTATGCTGTGTTTTAAATGTTTTATGCCTTTTTTAATCCAAACACAATAATACCATCTTAATGAAAGAATAAAGAATGACAGCTGCGTTAACGAGTGCGGACTAGGTTGAAAGAAAATTTACAACGTCTCCAATCTTTTCAAAAACAATTCCCCAGAAAAGCATCCTTGTTTTTCTTTTGGGTAGCACCGCTAATATACAAAAGAGCAAATTCAAGTTACGAAACTATTAGCGGCGTAGTAAAAGACTAAAGGTGAGGGATCAATTCTTTGTCATTGAAAATCAAACATAAATTAAATTATCTTCTATAGTCTTATATATTCTATAGTCTAATAGTATAATATTGAGTCAGTGAGGGCGGGGGGGGGGGGGGTAGGACCTTTATCGGGACTCCGGGATTGGGTGTTTTTAAGTTCGGGATTTCGGGATCCGGGAATTCTTTTTTCGAATTTCGGGATGTCGGGATTTAAATTTTTTTAAATTCGGGACCTCGGGATTCCATGTTTTTAAGCCCGGGATTTCGGGATCAGCACCCCTCCTACCCCCCCCCCCCCACCCCCCCCCCCCCCCCGTCAGTGTCCTCTTTCATTTTTATTTTTTTTTATTTGGCATTAATTTTCTTTTGCCAAAAAGTGGATGAAACCTAGTCCCCCCCTCCTGTTTCCTACGCTTTCAACCGTGTCACACATATTCCAGTACTGCCATCATTTCCTTAGATATTTCACGGTATTATTTATATATCAGATACACACTTTAAAAGATTGATGGAAGCATTGCATGATTTACTGATTAAGTTATAAGTATTTAAATTATACTGTTGATATAACATTTATAAAAAAAACTTCATCTTAATGGGAGGGATCGATGAAAGAATCGTTTCGTGGGATTTTGAACTAAAAACGATTGTTTATATCACTGTAATAAAAAATAAATATTGTTTGACAACGTTGTAGAAAGTAAAAACCTCTTATCCAAATTGTCAAAATGCAAATATCAGTTATAACACCTGTAGATTGTGTCTAAAATATTTGTTTGGTTTAAAACACTTTCCAGTCATAAAACTTCAGTTGTTAGTTAGGAAATTACGTCATTAATCATTAAAATCATTAATTTTGTAAACATTTCTTTTCGGCGTTAAAACAAAATTTTCTGCATAATTATGCAAAAATAATTACCGTGTGTATTTCTTTTAGAGAGACTACTTGGTGTCATGATAAGATACGTCGATATTTACGAAACAACCATTAAATAGTATATTACAAATATTCGTAATATAGAAAAACTATGTTACAGATATTCGTAATATTGATTATTACGCCTTTTTGTAATGTAGGCCTTATATTACACAAAGCTGTATATGTTACTATTTCTCGTAATATTACGAGTTTGAGTAACATTACGAATAACAATAATCGCCTGGACCGTTATCGGGAACCCTCAAAACCTTTTACGAAAGATATTTCCAAATGTCGACATTTTATCCAAAATAAGAAAGTAGATGTAAAATTATTAGTCCAAATAAAAAATACCAAAATTCTCATATTTGGAATCGAGTTTGATAAGAACATGTTGTAATTATGGAAAAGTAAAATAAGAAAAATACCGAACTCCAAGGAAAATTCAAAACGAAAAGTCCCTTATCAAATGTCAAAATCAAAAGCTCAAACACATCAGACAAATAGAAAACAACTGTCATATTCCTGACTTGGTACAGGCATTTTCAAATGCACTTACTGGATATATACATTATTTCTTAAATTTTCGTTTTGTCAAAATTATTCAGACATGAAGCTACGTTATGACTTTGAAAGACTCCACTTCATTTGAACTTTGGTGGATAGTTGTCTCATTGGAAATCATACCACATCTCCTTATTTTTATATTCATAACGTGATTATTTGTCAATGTTTGAAAATATTATATATTAATATCACTAATGAAGGCGATTTGATATATATGTGTGTGTATATCAACCTTATATAGATTTGAAAAGAAGTTAAATGAAATATAAAATAATTCGTTTATTTTGTTCGCTCCTCTGTTTCAAAATAACAAGCTTTTTAAAAGACTGTTATAAATTAATAGTATATTAATGACAGAACTTAAAAAGTAGAAAAAAATGACAGGTCCGTGTCCTTGTTTTTAAGATATAATCAATTGAAAATTTGCCGGGAAATGATTCTCTCTAGATTTTTCTTACATTTAACACTGGCACCTTTTTTCTTTTGAAAACTATGAAAACATAACAAAACTATATGCAATAAGATTATGAAAAGAAAAGTAGGGGTCTGCGGGCAAAATTGTTATTGGCGCTACATGTATTTAACTAGAGGATTCCGTATATCTGTCATAAAGTTCAAAACATGAGTAGCGAACATACTTAAGTTAAACACAATACATCTCACCGGCAACATGACGCCAAATTTGGGTCCGAATCATATGGCAATAGTAGTTCCTGAAGTCACGGTGTCAATAAAGAAATTCAGTTAAAATTTGCTTACCAGATTAAGAATTCGGTGGTCCCATGGACAGATAGGTCAGTCGAGGTCAATATTCCGGACTACGACAATCTTCACTGAACAAGGGCTACAACTCAAACTGGTATTTAATGGGGATTTTAGATACAATATTTTTGCTAAACCCAAAGTAGGTAATGACTTTATCTATTTATCTAAATGTTTTGTTTTATTCAACTCATAAATCAGTCGTTGGTTGCTATTTTTTTATTACATAATAAACATCGGGCACTATCTAATCTCCGTCTTCTCTATGGACATTCAGACCCATGTATTTATTTTTTATTATCATTTTTTTTTATTGCTTACTATTACTAGTACCTTAGATATCGAAATTTATAATATATAGAGATAATTAGCCACTTATCAATAATGAATGACATCATAAACGTCTCATAATCGTAAAGGTTTACGTAAACAAATATGTATATCTTCGTAATACTATAAGGATTACAACCACTCACAACTTCACATCACTCGCGACACAACACGCAACACTAAGGAAAAAATATTTAGTAAGATTAAAGAATATTATATATGAATATCACTGGTTTCAAAGTTTTCGCCTTTTACTTTCGATAGTATTGTTACGATGACAATAATTTCTCAGGTCGCATATACTTGTGTGCTCAAACACCATTATATACAAGACTTAATGAAAGATAATAATAAATGCATACCTATGTTGTTTAGAGATTTTTCAGTGAAGAAAGAACAACAGCTAGATTGAAATGTGCTTAAAGAATGCAGTTAAACAATCAGCTAAAGAAAAGCTATTAATTGGTAAATCTATATACGTCATGTTTTTTAATGTGCCTTACTTTAATGAAATTTTTTAGATACATTGGGAGGTAAACACATTTGATCTCTGGTGGAGAGTTGTCTCATAGACAATCATACCACATCTTCTTATTTTACATTGACCGTTATTCATTTTGTATGAATTGAAGCGTGGACTGTCGATATCAAATGTCACATGAAACATAAAAACATACACACAAATAAACAAAATACAAATGCATATTATACATTTATATACTAATGCGGTCTCTTGTATATATATGTGTGTATCAACCTCTTTTTGTTGAATTTATTATCCATGTGGACTTTCGATATCAAATGTCAAATGAAACATAAAAAACATACACACAAATAAACAAAATACAAATGCATATTATACATTTATATACTAATGCGGTATCTTGTATATACATGTGTGTATCAACATCTTTTTGTTGAATTTATTATCGTATTTATATGGAGGATGTATATATGTTTTTTTTATTTATTTGTATTATGACTGTTTCTGTTTTGTCTTTGTAGATATTCCAACATAGCAGCAGCCAGTGCAGATGTAATATGTGACGAATTTTTCCTTTATATTTACTTGTTCAATAAATTTAATAAACTCGAAACGATCCAGAAACAACAAGGGCAATCGCATAAACAATTTGAAGAAGAGAGGTAAAAGATACCAAACGTAAATTCAAACTGCTAAGTCGAAAATAAACTGACAACGCCATGGCTACAAAAGAAAAAGACCAACAAACAAACAACAGTACACAAAAACAACATAGAAAACTAAAGACAGAGCAATACGAACCTCACCAAAAACTGGGGGTGATCTAGGTGCTCCGGAAGGGTAAGCAGATCCTGCTCCACATGTGGCACCCGTCGTGTTGCTCATGTAAGTACAAACCCGGTAATAAATCTAATTCGGTAGGTCAAATTCGCGGAAAAGGGGAAGCGATTGTAGTTACGACAATTGGAACATATCCGATATCATCTGTGAAACGGATATTCCATAACGGAATTGAAGATTCCCGTACAATTATCGAACAGTCTTGGCTTAAACGACTGCAGACAGCATATCCCTGGGTCTAAATGACAATATAATGGGACAAGGGAACATATCTAAAACTTCTTTTATTGATATCATGAATATTGTTGATAAAAATCAACGTAATAATAGGTCTCGTGGCAAACGTCTCAATCGAAACAATCGAAATCGAATTAAACATCATATAAATTATACTCTTGATGATCTCCTATCTATATTTAAATACAACGGTAGGCATCAATTATTATGTAAACTGGACCAAATACCAATTAGTAAATTACATGATATTTTCAAGGAGTGTGACACAAGCAGGTTCTTCAGCCCACTCTATGAATATTCGCGTATAATTACAGCATTTTGCCACCATAGGATGTTCCTTGTCGATAAACCTGAAGATAATAAACGGCATTTTCTGAAAATTAAATATATTAACAGAGGTATTGATTTAATCAACTTAAATCGAGTATATCTAATGACTCTTCCATTCAAAACAGTATACCTCCTATTTTGATAACACAGAACTATCGATTATTTCGTATACATACAAAAAACCCTGCAGAA
The DNA here is from genome assembly GCF_021869535.1 of Mytilus californianus. Classification (NCBI taxonomy): domain Eukaryota; kingdom Metazoa; phylum Mollusca; class Bivalvia; order Mytilida; family Mytilidae; genus Mytilus; species Mytilus californianus. The sequence goes on along the minus strand of NW_026262690.1, from coordinate 117,897,544 downwards.
GTTTAATTTTCAGACGTCATTGAAAAAAATAATACTCCTCTAAATCGAGATTGTGCATCTTCGAATTTTAGATATGATCCCTATGGCCATTTTATTACGAGGGACCTCAATATCGTTCAAGACCGAGAGGTTATTAACATTTTTGAAAAATGGACCAAAATATCGTCTTCCATCTAAAATAGATTGGAAACAGTTTCGTCAGGCCATAAAAGGCGCTCTTTCATCGTATTGTAAAAATCGGTGTAAACCGGGAAAATCTGATAGATTATTTATTAGTTGTAATTGGCTTTCAACTGGCTAGTATTCTTATATCGGTGCTTTGTGTTTATTGTTTTTATGTTAGTTGTTTTGTGCTTCATACCAACCTATTAAGTTAAGCCAATTGAAACAGATTTTTACAGTTGATCTTATGTTGTGCTTTTACGCCACTGTCACGGGTTAGGGGAAGATTCAGCGCTCAAACATGTTTAACCCCACCACTTTCTTTACGTGACTGTCCATATTTGTTTTCGTGAATTGTTTTCAAATTCTTATGAATAAGCCAATTAGTTTTCTCGTTTGAATTGTTTCACAATGTTTTATAGCTGACTATATAGACGGTATGGGTTTTCTCGTTGTTAAGACCGTAGAGTGACCATGATTGCTCATATCCACGTCATTTGAACTAAGGTGGATGGTTGGGGCATTGGCAATCATACCTCGTCTCATAAAAGAGAGGCGAAAGATACCAAAGAGACATTCAAACTCATAAGTCGAAAATAGAAAACTAAAGACTGAGCAACACGAACACCCATGAGTTGCAGCAAATCAATTTACAATCTTATTTTTCAAGGAACATATGGCCACTAGAATGTTAAGAAAAAAAGGTATCATTCAAAGATGAAAAAAAAACTAATATAGAGATCAACTATAAATTTATTTAGTTCAGCTTCAATGATGAAAGATCCAGTTTGTGGTGCCACACACCATCTAATCTCTTTTCACCTGAAAAAATACAATTATCATTAATATTATTATCATATTATTAATATTATTATTATTATTATTATTATTATTATTATTATTATTATTATTAGGTAGTAGTAGTAGTAGTAGAAATAATAATAATTCAAAAAGTCAATATAATGAATAATCATTCTTTATGTTATTACCAGTAACCTTACGATTCTATCCAAAGTGTTGCCATTAGCATCTCTTTTTATTCTGTTAAATTCAAGCCGTCCGGGTGGTGGGATTCCACTAGCTGTCCCTGCTAAAACTGATATTACCATCATCAATATGGCACACAGAATCTTGAATATTTTCATCTTGCAGAGGATTTGTTCACCTAAAGGATATGTAATAATGTATGATAAAATTTTCCTGCGTATGAATTTCCGAATATATAACCTTCATCATATACGCTCAAAACATGAAAAAAAAGTTTGGAAAACATAATGTGCTGTATTTTAAATCACATTTAAACATATTTAACGGGAAAATATAGCTAAGCTGAAAATCGCTGCTTTTGTTTGAAACTTACATGATATAGTTGATATCTCCCTCTTTTTAAATGATCCTGCTCTCGTTCAGACACTGTAAATAAAATTTTCTAAATTTTCTGTTTTAAGCGTAGAAATTTTATGTGACTTTATATATGAAGTCAGAGTGATTTTCAATTCAAGCAGGCGCTTAAGACATATGTGACCGCCCATGACATTTTCAGGATTATGGAGATATAACGTCATTGTAAAAAAAAACGCCGTTAACTAAAAACGTTACGTCACATTAGTATTTGTGCATTGTACATCACATTTTTCTAATGAATAGTTATCAAATACCAAATAAAATGCTATACAGGTTCTACATTGTTTTTAAAACCTCACCAATGATACTATATTTACAATTTATTCACCATAAAATATATGTGTAACACTGGAACAGCCAATAATAAGAATACATTTATACACATTCATGAATGTAGCCTTACGATTTTTAGGGTAATTGTATTTGAATATGGTTAAATCTCTTTTCAAGTACTTTATACCAAAAATTACTTCTGTAAGTGAAAAAGGGTACCAAAGCTTGCCTAAAGCCGTGAGCTGAACGTGGATCAGCATATAAAATTAGTTTTGCAGCCCTTTCCTGGAAATTTATTATTTTTACTAGCTCATTTTTAGCACAAACACTCCAAATAATACAACAATAATCTATCAGTGGGAGAATGTAACCATTATAAAATAATTTTCTTGGATTAATATTTAGAAATTTTTTGATCTTAGAGAGTAAATGAAGTCTAGATGATATTGATGAACATAAGTAATTAACATGGCCTGTCTGTTACAGATTAGAGTCAATTCTAACACCTAAAAGTTTTTCAATTGATGATTTTTGGAGAATATTATTCTCAAAAGTAAGAACTGGTTCTGCTTGATGGAAACGCAGCCTTTGTGTTGTACCTATAACCATACATTTACATGCAGACTTCTTATACGTTCAGGTATTTCACATCCAATTTTTTATGGAAATATTCTTTATAAAGCACAAAAATGTCAGTATTCACCTCTGAAGCTAACAAAACCTTTAAATAGACTTATTAAGAAGGGATATAGTTACGATAATGTTGTCAGGTCATTAAAGATTGCATATGTTGGCGTTAATATTGATTCACTTATAGGGTCTTTGCATCGGCACTAAACACATTTATTTAAAAACCAGTTGTTGGCATGACACGGGTTATGTTCTTCTCATATATGTTATGATGGTATGATACTAAACCCCTAACGGGAAGGATTGTGCCTGATATTCATATGATGAAGACATAATCTTTCAATCAGTTTAATTGAAGTCTGGAGCTGGCATGTCAGTTAACTGCTAGTAGTCTGTTGTTATTTATGTATTATTGTCATTTTGTTTATTTTCTTTGGTTACATCTTCTGACATCAGACTTGGACTTCTCTTGAACTTAATTTTAATGTGCGTATTGTTATGCGTTTACTTTTCTACATTGACTAGAGGTATAGGGGGAGGGTTGAGATCTCATAAACATGTTTAACCCCGCCGCATTTTTGCGCCTGTCCCAAGTCAGGAGCCTCTAGCCTTTGTCAGTCTTGTATTATTTTTAGTTGTAGTTTCTTGTGTACAATTTGGAGTTTAGTATGGCGTTCATTATCACTGAACTAGTATATATATTTGTTTAGGGGCCAGCTGAAGGACGCCTCCGGGTGCGGGAATTTCTCGCTGCATTGAAGACCTGTTGGTGACCTTCTGCTGTTGTCTGTTCTATGGTCGGGTTGTTGTCTCTTTGACACATTCCCCATTTCCATTCTCAATTTTATTTAGTTTTATCCGAATTTATGAACATGTTATTTTCATGACATCATTTTTCAACATATTGGAGATCATCTTGTACTTTTAACTGCATATCAGCAATACTCTAGTTGTGTCATCAGCATAAAAGTTTGTATGGCAGTTTTTGATATATAATGGAAGGTCATTTATGTACAAAACTAACAAAATGTGACCAAGTATTGAGCCTGATAAATTTTTTATCAGAATATTGATTACTTAAATGGACTTGCTGTGTTCTTTCTTTCAAATATGATTTTAAAAAATCAACAGTATTGTCATGGAAGCCATCAATTTGAAGTTTTTTTTTTACATAAAACTTCATGATCAACAACATCAAAAGCTTTTTTAAAATCCAGGAGAACTGCCATATTGATATTTCCATTATTCATTTCATGTAGCCATTGATCAATGATATTAATGAGCATGGTTAGGTTTAAAACCAGATTGGGAAGGGTGTAAAATTTGAAACTTAGTCAAATAATCATACAGATGTTTAGAGCAAATGAAAAGGCCAAATCGTTATTAATTTACAGTGTAAATGCAGTTTATAGTTCTTAAAATGTTATAAAAGAACATTTTAAAGAATTCCACAATATTATGTAGTAAAATTATAAAATCAAACCGCATTCTGTTAGAACTTTAACAATTAATATTCTTGAAAACTTCACGTACTTTTTCAGTTTTTATTTTTGTTTAACATTTCAACATAACACTGTATCCCATTATACATACTTTTCAGCGCTATTGCCTTAATGAATATGTAAAGTATTTAAGTTTCCATACGAATGCAATCATCATTAAGAGAATGAGTCGTGTGAATGTTATAATTATGTAAATCCTATTTTTCTAAATGTAAGGAAATTGAATATTTTAAAAGTGCAATATCATTGAATGAGGTTAAGAATAAATCTATGTAGCAACTTTTTGTTTATTTGTTTTTGAATAAAAAAAACATTTTAAATACATTTTTTGGGGATAGAACACTACAATACACAATATTCTTTTACAAATCATTTCCAATTTTTGTATTAGAGATATACCATGGATTTTTTTAATTCTGAGATATCCCAAATTCTGTAACGCTTGATTTGCTGAATATGACTCAACGATTGAGTGGAAATAATTCTAAAAAAAAAATGCATAGTACTAAGATAATTTTGATAACAATTGTTTTAGAGAAGTAACATCTGAAAATACAACATTATAAAATTATTTTCTCTGAACTTCCAATGTCCAACTAGTATAGTTCTGACAAAAACTCGTAGAATGTAGAAATTTCGGTTGATAGTTGTATAGGGAGATAAACCATAGAATTTGTATCTCAAATATAAAATATCTCCATTTTTATCAAACATCGACATAGAACATTATAAGAACCATACGACGATTTGTTCTAGGTCCAGTCAATTAATGTAAGACGATATACGTAAAGATATGTGATGAATTATTAGGAGTCCAAATCCTCAAAATATCCATATATATAAGTAAACAAAAAAGATCAGAAACAATATAAGACATTTATCATAGTCCTATTAAGTTGTTGTAGCATGGGAGATCTAAAATATATTTTTCTTCATAAGTTGAAGCCTTGTAAAAATAATATATAAATCAACAAATACTTACAAATTAAAGACTGTTTTCAGATAGTTCCTTCAATTTCCTCTGTCGAAGTATGTGTGGAGAAGGTAAACTACATGTACTTTACTTTGGTTATATTCTTTGCTTGAAAATACACAAGTACTGGAGAAATTTTACGCTTTTGTTTGAATTTGAAATTATTTTATTCTGCATAAATTGAGAAACAAGCTGTCAAAGTGTTTGAAATCCAAAATTATCTGCTCTATAGAGTTTTCATAAATAAAATCATTAGAATTGCACCATCATAATAAATACATCATCATTTTTCAACCTAAACCTTATATAAACCGTTAAGCTTCGCATGCTATGTTTGGTACAGACTTGCAAAATTCAACCTTAATAGAAAACAAAAGACACCCACTCCAGGCTGTGACAAAACTAATTTCATTGCAAGTTTAAATTACATTTTCTAAAATAAAAACTTGTTCAAAAAGGTCGTTAGAAATTACTCAGCGCCGATGAAATATGTGACCCGCCATACAATTTCCATGCAAGCTTATGGAGGTATAACGTCATTTTTATCTTGAGAATCCAGTAGGGTACACTTCAGGTCACAAAGTTGCGTTTAGAAATTGCCTCAGATCACCAAACTCTAGACTTTCAAATGATAAAGATATTAGCAAATATATTTGTCACCGTACGGCTTAAATCATGAGCAAAACCCATACCGCATAAAAAGCTATAGTAGACTTTGCATGATTTCTATCCTCAAAAAATAATGCTTTGACTTATCTCCTATAGATAAATCTGATATCTTTGATGAGAAGGTTTGTCCGATCTGATGTTTCTGAATGTATATACATCGTGTACGGAGACGCACCTCTTCATAAGTATATTGAGATGTGTTATGATTGACAATGTGACAACTATCCGAAGAAACCAAAGAACAAAGATGTCAATAATTACAGGTCACCATACGGTCTTCAACAATGAACAGAACCCAATCCGTACATCAAGTTAAAACAGGAATCGTTGAAACACTATATGATGAAACAACTCATAAGAGAAAACGTCTTATTTATGTAACAAAAAATTTGTTCCGTCGTGACATTTGTTCTTCCGGAACTTATTTCATAGGAAATATGTTCCACCAGAATTTATATCACAGAAAATTTATACCAGGAATATGTATTATAAGAAAATATGTTCCACCTCTGCAAAATATGTTCCGGAACTAATTTTTTTACCAAATGTGAAATAAGTTCTGGAACGAAAATCACAGCGCCATGAATTTTGTTCCAATATTAAATGTTTAAAAAAAGTGAAATAAGTTTCTGTGATAGAAGTTCCTAAAGAACATATTCATAGAATCCGCTCGAACCTATTTCACAGAAAACAAGTTCCTTTGCAACATATTTCACAGCGTATCATTTTCTTGTTACACTTAAATGTTAATACAAGCTGCATGCTGTACTGAGCTTGAATGGGGTACATTTGCAATTGAAGGCATGACTGCAACTATAGGATGAAGAACATAAATAAAAGCGATGGTAATGTATTATAATTTGTATTTGTTTATGTTTCATGTGGTATTCCACCTTGTTTCCTGTTAACTGTCATGAGTGTTATAGTTTAACATGATGCATTAACATTATATTAAGCGAAGCATTCTATAGTTGTACCTGACAAATTTAATACTCATCATTGAAGTCTTTAAACAACACAAGAACATTCAAAATATGATAAATCTTTTAGAAATTTAAATCAAGTAAGCATATATATTGTACGTAGATAATATTATTAAAAAATAAATGCACAACTAAGATTAACAACTGTGTTTCAGGAAAGATAAGACATTCCAAAGCATTTTTTACAGTCGGTTGTAAAATACAGTAAAGCTGTTGTTATTTCGTTGGATTAATCAAGGTTCCCAAGTCCTTTAACACTGTACCGAAACAGTCTACAATGTACTTTGGTTGCTGAACTAGTTCTTAATGTGCAATTCCCTTTATGCTTAACTTAATATTGTCAGGTTATGCCACTTTCTACTAGAGTGGCTATCTAGAAAATCTGCAAGGTCTATTTATTCGACCGCTGCAAAGTTTTCCAAAGCACATAACACAACATCGTTCTCACATGGAGACAGGAACTGTAAAAAGATATCAATAATATCCGATTTTACCTCACCAAACATTGCTTCTTTAAATATAACTGTTGCAAATAAAACTTTAAAGATAAAAAGTTGTGCGCACAAGATTAAAAAAATTGTGCGCACAAGTTTTAAAAAGTTGTGCGCAGAAGTTTAAAAGTTGTGCGCACAAGATTAAAAGTTGTGCGCACAAGATTAAAAGTTGTGCGCACAAGTTTAAAAATGTTGTGCGCACAAGATTAAAAGTTGTGCACCGGAGGCGCTCTGTTATTAGATTGTACCACTTGTGAATCAGTAATACAAAACATGTGTAAAATGTATTTAGAGTGACAAGATGTGGCTGAGATAATGGGTTCTTTTTTTTATTTTTTATTTTTACAACACCAGTCTGATGCCTTTTTTTGGGCATACTGTAAAACATGGTATGGTACGGTGGTAAGATATGTGATATTGTATAGTCAATATAATGGTTTGGTACAAATCCCATCATAACATGTATACATAAATGGTATGGTACAAATACCACCGTGCATTTGTTAATTTATCTGTGTACCTTAATTGGGGTACATTATATTTTATTTATTATCTTCACAGTTACCCTTGCGACTCTTGAATATATACTGGAGTATCCCGATTTCAACATTTATTACCATTCTGAAGTTCGATTTTGTTGAACAGGGAATATGAGTTCAACAAGTTATTATCAAGTTCAATCTCTGAAAACAATAAAATGGAGATTTAACATGAGTTTAGAATATAACTAAAACTTATTTTAAACAGCTGAAAAGTTATTTTATACCATACCATATTTTACAATATTTAATTTTAAAATGGTATTATAGTATGTTCCATATGACCATGCCATACCATGATACCATCGTTACATACCACGTCATGGTAGCATTTGTACCATACCACATACCATATCATCTTACCATACCAGGTTTTACGGTATGTCGTTGTTTCTTTTTTTTTTTTTTTTTTTGTGTGTGTTTTTATGGGAGGTGATTAACTTTACAAGTCTTGTTAAAAAAAATCAAAACAAATCGTATCTCATTCTCAACAGAAAATATATAAAAGCATTTATCAATAGAAATTATTATATAAACTAATTGAAATCGTCAAATCAATATTTTGTTTCGTATTTTGTAATAGAAAACAATTTATATAAATGCAAAAGACTTATTATGCTGTGTTTTAAATGTTTTATGCCTTTTTTAATCCAAACACAATAATACCATCTTAATGAAAGAATAAAGAATGACAGCTGCGTTAACGAGTGCGGACTAGGTTGAAAGAAAATTTACAACGTCTCCAATCTTTTCAAAAACAATTCCCCAGAAAAGCATCCTTGTTTTTCTTTTGGGTAGCACCGCTAATATACAAAAGAGCAAATTCAAGTTACGAAACTATTAGCGGCGTAGTAAAAGACTAAAGGTGAGGGATCAATTCTTTGTCATTGAAAATCAAACATAAATTAAATTATCTTCTATAGTCTTATATATTCTATAGTCTAATAGTATAATATTGAGTCAGTGAGGGGGGGGGGGGGGGGGGGGGGGGGGGGGGGGGAGTAGGACCTTTATCGGGACTCCGGGATTGGGTGTTTTTAAGCTCGGGATTTCGGGATTGATCCTTTCGGGATCCGGGAATTCTTTTTTCGAATTTCGGGATGTCGGGATTTAAATTTTTTTAAATTCGGGACCTCGGGATTCCATGTTTTTAAGCCCGGGATTTCGGGATCAGCACCCCTCCTACCCCCCCCCCCCCCCCCCCCTCGTCAGTGTCCTCTTTCATTTTTATTTTTTTTTATTTGGCATTAATTTTCTTTTGCCAAAAAGTGGATGAAACCTAGTCCCCCCCTCCTGTTTCCTACGCTTTCAACAGTGTCACACATATTCCAGTACTGCCATCATTTCCTTAGATATTTCACGGTATTATTTATATATCAGATACACACTTTAAAAGATTGATGGAAGCATTGCATGATTTACTGATTAAGTTATAAGTATTTAAATTATACTGTTGATATAACATTTATAAAAAAAACTTCATCTTAATGGGAGGGATCGATGAAAGAATCGTTTCGTGGGATTTTGAACTAAAAACGATTGTTTATATCACTGTAATAAAAAATAAATATTGTTTGACAACGTTGTAGAAAGTAAAAACCTCTTATCCAAATTGTCAAAATGCAAATATCAGTTATAACACCTGTAGATTGTGTCTAAAATATTTGTTTGGTTTAAAACACTTTCCAGTCATAAAACTTCAGTTGTTAGTTAGGAAATTACGTCATTAATCATTAAAATCATTAATTTTGTAAACATTTCTTTTCGGCGTTAAAACAAAATTTTCCGCATAATTATGCAAAAATAATTACCGTGTGTATTTCTTTTAGAGAGACTACTTGGTGTCATGATAAGATACGTCGATATTTACGAAACAACCATTAAATAGTATATTACAAATATTCGTAATATAGAAAAACTATGTTACAGATATTCGTAATATTGATTATTACGCCTTTTTGTAATGTAGGCCTTATATTACACAAAGCTGTATATGTTACTATTTCTCGTAATATTACGAGTTTGAGTAACATTACGAATAACAATAATCGCCTGGACTGTTATCGGGAACCCTCAAAACCTTTTACGAAAGATATTTCCAAATGTCGACATTTTATCCAAAATAAGAAAGTAGATGTAAAATTATTAGTCCAAATAAAAAATACCAAAATTCTCATATTTGGAATCGAGTTTGATAAGAACATGTTGTAATTATGGAAAAGTAAAATAAGAAAAATACCGAACTCCAAGGAAAATTCAAAACGAAAAGTCCCTTATCAAATGTCAAAATCAAAAGCTCAAACACATCAGACGAATAGAAAACAACTGTCATATTCCTGACTTGGTACAGGCATTTTCAAATGCACTTACTGGATATATACATTATTTCTTAAATTTTCGTTTTGTCAAAATTATTCAGACATGAAGCTACGTTATGACTTTGAAAGACTCCACTTCATTTGAACTTTGGTGGATAGTTGTCTCATTGGAAATCATACCACATCTCCTTATTTTTATATTCATAACGTGATTATTTGTCAATGTTTGAAAATATTATATATTAATATCACTAATGAAGGCGATTTGATATATATGTGTGTGTATATCAACCTTATATAGATTCGAAAAGAAGTTAAATGAAATATAAAATAATTCGTTTATTTTGTTCGCTCCTCTGTTTCAAAATAACAAGCTTTTTAAAAGACTGTTATAAATTAATAGTATATTAATAACAGAACTTAAAAAGTAGAAAAAAATGACAGGTCCGTGTCCTTGTTTTTAAGATATAATCAATTGAAAATTTGCCGGGAAATGATTCTCTCTAGATTTTTCTTACATTTAACACTGGCACCTTTTTTCTTTTGAAAACTATGAAAACATAACAAAACTATATGCAATAAGATTATGAAAAGAAAAGTAGGGGTCTGCGGGCAAAATTGTTATTGGCGCTACATGTATTTAACTAGAGGATTCCGTATATCTGTCATAAAGTTCAAAACATGAGTAGCGAACATACTTAAGTTAAACACAATACATCTCACCGGCAACATGACGCCAAATTTGGGTCCGAATCATATGGCAATAGTAGTTCCTGAAGTCACGGTGTCAATAAAGAAATTCAGTTAAAATTTGCTTACCAGATTAAGAATTCGGTGGTCCCATGGACAGATAGGTCAGTCGAGGTCAATATTCCGGACTACGACAATCTTCACTGAACAAGGGCTACAACTCAAACTGGTATTTAATGGGGATTTTAGATATAATATTTTTGCTAAACCCAAAGTAGGTAATGACTTTATCTATTTATCTAAATGTTTTGTTTTATTCAACTCATAAATCAGTCGTTGGTTGCTATTTTTTTATTACATAATAAACATCGGGCACTATCTAATCTCCGTCTTCTCTATGGACATTCAGACCCATGTATTTATTTTTTATTATCATTTTTTTTTATTGCTTACTATTACTAGTACCTTAGATATCGAAATTTATAATATATAGAGATAATTAGCCACTTATCAATAATGAATGACATCATAAACGTCTCATAATCGTAAAGGTTTACGTAAACAAATATGTATATCTTCGTAATACTATAAGGATTACAACCACTCACAACTTCACATCACTCGCGACACAACACGCAACACTAAGGAAAAAATATTTAGTAAGATTAAAGAATATTATATATGAATATCACTGGTTTCAAAGTTTTCGCCTTTTACTTTCGATAGTATTGTTACGATGACAATAATTTCTCAAGTCGCATATACTTGTGTGCTCAAACACCATTATATACAAGACTTAATGAAAGATAATAATAAATGCATACCTATGTTGTTTAGAGATTTTTCAGTGAAGAAAGAACAACAGCTAGATTGAAATGTGCTTAAAGAATGCAGTTAAACAATCAGCTAAAGAAAAGCTATTAATTGGTAAATCTATATACGTCATGTTTTTTAATGTGCCTTACTTTAATGAAAATTTTTAGATACATTGGGAGGTAAACACATTTGATCTCTGGTGGAGAGTTGTCTCATAGACAATCATACCACATCTTCTTATTTTACATTGACCGTTATTCATTTTGTATGAATTGAAGCGTGGACTGTCGATATCAAATGTCGTATGAAACATAAAAACATACACACAAATAAACAAAATACAAATGCATATTATACATTTATATACTAATGCGGTCTCTTGTATATATATGTGTGTATCAACCTCTTTTTGTTGAATTTATTATCCATGTGGACTTTCGATATCAAATGTCAAATGAAACATAAAAACATACACACAAATAAACAAAATACAAATGCATATTATACATTTATATACTAATGCGGTATCTTGTATATACATGTATGTATCAACATCATTTTGTTGAATTTATTATCGTATTTATATGGAGGATGTATATATGTTTTTTTTATTTATTTGTATTATGACTGTTTCTGTATTGTCTTTGTAGATATTCCAACATAGCAGCAGCCAGTGCAGATGTAATATGTGACGAATTTTTCCTTTATATTTACTTGTTCAATAAATTTAATAAACTCGAAACGATCCAGAAACAACAAGGGCAATCGCATAAACAATTTGAAGAAGAGAGGTAAAAGATACCAAACGTAAATTCAAACTGATAAGTCGAAAATAAACTGACAACGCCATGGCTACAAAAGAAAAAGACCAACAAACAAACAACAGTACACAAAAACAACATAGAAAACTAAAGACAGAGCAATACGAACCTCACCAAAAACTGGGGGTGATCTAGGTGCTCCGGAAGGGTAAGCAGATCCTGCTCCACATGTGGCACCCGTCGTGTTGCTCATGTATGTACAAACCCGGTAATAAATCTAATTCGGTAGGTCAAATTCGCGGAAAAGGGGAAGCGATTGTAGTTACGACAATTGGAACATATCCGATATCATCTGTGAAACGGATATTCCATAACGGAATTGAAGATTCCCGTACAATTATCGAACAGTCTTGGCTTAAACGACTGCAGACAGCATATCCCTGGGTCTAAATGACAATATAATGGGACAAGGGAACATATCTAAAACTTCTTTTATTGATATCATGAATATTGTTGATAAAAATCAACGTAATAATAGGTCTCGTGGCAAACGTCTCAATCGAAACAATCGAAATCGAATTAAACATCATATAAATTATACTCTTGATGATCTCCTATCTATATTTAAATACAACGGTAGGCATCAATTATTATGTAAACTGGACCAAATACCAATTAGTAAATTACATGATATTTTCAAGGAGTGTGACACAAGCAGGTTCTTCAGCCCACTCTATGAATATTCGCGTATAATTACAGCATTTTGCCACCATAGGATGTTCCTTGTCGATAAACCTGAAGATAATAAACGGCATTTTCTGAAAATTAAATATATTAACAGAGGTATTGATTTAATCAACTTAAATCGAGTATATCTAATGACTCTTCCATTCAAAACAGTATACCTCCTATTTTGATAACACAGAACTATCGATTATTTCGTATACATACAAAAAACCCTGCAGAAGTTTAATTTTCAGACGTCATTGAAAAAAATAATACTCCTCTAAATCGAGATTGTGCATCTTCGAATTTTAGATATGATCCCTATGGCCATTTTATTACGAGGGACCTCAATATCGTTCAAGACCGAGAGGTTATTAACATTTTTGAAAAATGGACCAAAATATCGTCTTCCATCTAAAATAGATTGGAAACAGTTTCGTCAGGCCATAAAAGGCGCTCTTTCATTGTATTGTAAAAATCGGTGTAAACGGGGAAAATCTGATAGATTATTTATTAGTTGTAATTGGCTTTCAACTGGCTAGTATTCTTATATCGGTGCTTTGTGTTTATTGTTTTTATGTTAGTTGTTTTGTGCTTCATACCAACCTATTAAGTTAAGCCAATTGAAACAGATTTTTACAGTTGATCTTATGTTGTGCTTTTACGCCACTGTCACGGGTTAGGGGAAGATTCAGCGCTCAAACATGTTTAACCCCACCACTTTCTTTACGTGACTGTCCATATTTGTTTTCGTGAATTGTTTTCAAATTCTTATGAATAAGCCAATTAGTTTTCTCGTTTGAATTGTTTCACAATGTTTTATAGCTGACTATATAGACGGTATGGGTTTTCTCGTTGTTAAGACCGTAGAGTGACCATGATTGCTCATATCCACGTCATTTGAACTAAGGTGGATGGTTGGGGCATTGGCAATCATACCTCGTCTCATAAAAGAGAGGCGAAAGACACCAAAGAGACATTCAAACTCATAAGTCGAAAATAGAAAACTAAAGACTGAGCAACACGAACACCCATGAGTTGCAGCAAATCAATTTACAATCTTATTTTTCAAGGAACATATGGCCACTAGAATGTTAAGAAAAAAAGGTATCATTCAAAGATGAAAAAAAAACTAATATAGAGATCAACTATAAATTTATTTAGTTCAGCTTCAATGATGAAAGATCCAGTTTGTGGTGCCACACACCATCTAATCTCTTTTCACCTGAAAAAATACAATTATCATTAATATTATTATCATATTATTAATATTATTATTATTATAATATTATTATTATTATTATTATTATTATTATTATTATTATTATTATTATTATTATTAGGTAGTAGTAGTAGTAGTAGAAATAATAATAATTCAAAAAGTCAATATAATGAATAATCATTCTTTATGTTATTACCAGTAACCTTACGATTCTATCCAAAGTGTTGCCATTAGCATCTCTTTTTATTCTGTTAAATTCAAGCCGTCCGGGTGGTGGGATTCCACTAGCTGTCCCTGCTAAAACTGATATTACCATCATCAATATGGCACACAGAATCTTGAATATTTTCATCTTGCAGAGGATTTGTTCACCTAAAGGATATGTAATAATGTATGATAAAATTTTCCTGCGTATGAATTTCCGAATATATAACCTTCATCATATACGCTCAAAACATGAAAAAAAAGTTTGGAAAGCATAATGTGCTGTATTTTAAATCACATTTAAACATATTTAACGGGAAAATATAGCTAAGCTGAAAATCGCTGCTTTTGTTTGAAACTTACATGATATAGTTGATATCTCCCTCTTTTTAAATGATCCTGCTCTCGTTCAGACACTGTAAATAAAATTTTCTAAATTTTCTGTTTTAAGTGTAGAAATTTTATGTGACTTTATATATGAAGTCAGAGTGATTTTCAATTTAAGCAGGCGCTTAAGACATATGTGACCGCCCATGACATTTTCAGGCTTATGGAGATATAACGTCATTGTAAAAAAAAACGCCGTTAACTAAAAACGTTACGTCACATTAGTATTTGTGCATTGTACATCACATTTTTCTAATGAATAGTTATCAAATACCAAATAAAATGCTATACAGGTTCTACATTGTTTATAAAACCTCACCAATGATACTATATTTACAATTTAATCACCATAAAATATATGTGTAACACTGGAACAGCCAATAATAAGAATACATTTATACACATTCATGAATGTAGCCTTACGATTTTTAGGGTAATTGTATTTGAATATGGTTAAATCTCTTTTCAAGTACTTTATATCAAAAATTACTTCTGTAAGTGAAAAAGGGTACCAAAGCTTGCCTAAAGCCGTGAGCTGAACGTGGATCAGCATATAAAATTAGTCTTGCAGCCCTTTCCTGGAAATTTATTATTCTTACTAGCTCATTTTTAGCACAAACACTCCAAATAATACAACTATAATCTATCAGTGGGAGAATGTAACCATTATAAAATAATTTTCTTGGATCAATATTTAGAAATTTTTTGATCTTAGAGTGTAAATGAAGTCTAGATGATATTGATGAACATAAGTAATTAACATGGCCTGTCTGTTACAGATTAGAGTCAATTCTAACACCTAAAAGTTTTTCAATTGATGATTTTTGGAGAATAATATTCTCAAAAGTTAGAACTGGTTCTGCTTGATGGAAACGCAGCCTTTGTGTTGTACCTATAACCATACATTTAGTTTTATCCGAATTTATGAACATGTTATTTTCATGACATCATTTTTCAACATATTGGAGATCATCTTGTACTTTTAACTGCATATCAGCAATACTCTAGTTGTGTCATCAGCATAAAAGTTTGTATGGCAGTTTTTGATATATAATGGAAGGTCATTTATGTACAAAACTAACAAAATGTGACCAAGTATTGAGCCTGATAAATTTTTTATCAGAATATTGATCACTTAAATGGACTTGCTGTGTTCTTTCTTTCAAATATGATTTTAAAAAATCAACAGTATTGTCATGGAAGCCATCGATTTGAAGTTTTTTTTTTACATAAAACTTCATGATCAACAACATCAAAAGCTTTTTTAAAATCCAGGAGAACTGCCATATTGATATTTCCATTATTCATTTCATGTAGCCATTGATCAATGATATTAATGAGAATGGTTAGGTTTAAAACCAGATTGGGAAGGGTGTAAAATTTGAAACTTAGTCAAATAATCATACAGATGTTTAGAGCAAATGAAAAGGCCAAATCGTTATTAATTTACAGTGTAAATGCAGTTTATAGTTCTTAAAATGTTATAAAAGAACATTTTAAAGAATTCCATAATATTATGTAGTAAAATTATAAAATCAAACCGCATTCTGTTAGAACTTTAACAATTAATATTCTTGAAAACCTCACGTACTTTTTCAGTTTTTATTTTTGTTTAACATTTCAACATAACACTGTATCCCATTATACATACTTTTCAGCGCTATTGCCTAAATGAATATGTAAAGTATTTAAGTTTCCATACGAATGCAATCATCATTAAGAGAATGAGTCGTGTGAATGTTATAATTATGGAAATCCTATTTTTCTAAATGTAAGGAAATTGAATATTTTAAAAGTGCAATATCATTGAATGAGGTTAACAATAAATCTATGTAGCAACTTTTTGTTCATTTGTTTTTGAATAAAAAAAAACATTTTAAATACATTTTTTTGGGGATAGAACACTACAATACACAATATTCTTTTACAAATCATTTCAATTTTTGTATTAGAGATATACCATGGATTTTTTTAATTCTGAGATATCCCAAATTCTGTAACGCTTGATTTGCTGAATATGACTCAACGATTGAGTTGAAATAATTCTAAAAAAAAAATGCATAGTACTAAGATAATTTTGATAACAATTGTTTTAGAGATGTAACATCTGAAAATACAACATTATAAAATTATTTTCTCTGAACTTCCAATGTCCAACTAGTATAGTTCTGACAAAAACTCGTAGAATGTAGAAATTTCGGTTGATAGTTGTATAGGGAGATAAACCATACAATTTGGATCTCAAATATAAAATATCTCCATTTTTATCAAACATCGACATAGAACATTATAAGAACCATACGACGATTTGTTCTATGTCCAGTCAATTAATGTAAGACGATATACGTAAAGATATGTGATGAATTATTAGGAGTCCAAATCCTCAAAATATCCATATATATAAGTAAACAAAAAAGATCAGAAACAATATAAGACATTTATCATAGTCCTATTAAGTTGTTGTAGCATGGGAGATCTAAAATATATTTTTCTTCATAAGTTGAAGCCTTGTAAAAATAATATATAAATCAACAAACACTTACAAATTAAAGACTGTTTTCAGATAGTTCCTTCAATTTCCTCTGTCGAAGTATGTGTGGAGAATGTAACTACATGTACTTT
This sequence comes from Mytilus californianus, assembly GCF_021869535.1. Lineage (NCBI taxonomy): Eukaryota > Metazoa > Mollusca > Bivalvia > Mytilida > Mytilidae > Mytilus > Mytilus californianus. The sequence goes on along the minus strand of NW_026262690.1, from coordinate 117,880,169 downwards.
ACTTTGGTTATATTCTTTGCTTGAAAATACACAAGTACTGGAGAAATTTTACGCTTTTGTTTGAATTTGAAATTATTTTATTCTGCATAAATTGAGAAACAAGCTGTCAAAGTGTTTGAAATCCAAAATTATCTGCTCTATAGAGTTTTCATAAATAAAATCATTAGAATTGCACCATCATAATAAATACATCATCATTTTTCAACCTAAACCTTATATAAACCGTTAAGCTTCGCATGCTATGTTTGGTACAGACTTGCAAAATTCAAACTTAATAGAAAACAAAAGACACCCACTCCAGGCTGTGACAAAACTAATTTCATTGCAAGTTTAAATTACATTTTCTAAAATAAAAACTTGTTCAAAAAGGTCGTTAGAAATTACTCAGCGCCGATGAAATATGTGACCCGCCATACAATTTCCATGCAAGCTTATGGAGGTATAACGTCATTTTTATCTTGAGAATCCAGTAGGGTACACTTCAGGTCACAAAGTTGCGTTTAGAAATTGCCTCAGATCACCAAACTCTAGACTTTCAAATGATAAAGATATTAGCAAATATATTTGTCACCGTACGGCTTAAATCATGAGCAAAACCCATACCGCATAAAAAGCTATAGTAGACTTTGCATGATTTCTATCCTCAAAAAATAATGCTTTGACTTATCTCCTGTAGATAAATCCGATATCTTTGATGAGAAGGTTTGTCCGATCTGATGTTTCTGAATGTATATACATCGTGTACGGAGACGCACCTCTTCATAAGTATATGGAGATGTGTTATGATTGACAATGTGACAACTATCCGAAGAAACCAAAGAACAAAGATGTCAATAATTACAGGTCACCAAACGGTCTTCAACAATGAACAGAACCCACTCCGTACATCAAGTTAAAACAGAAATCATTGAAACACTATATGATGAAACAACTCATAAGAGAAAACGTCTTATTTATGTAACAAAAAATTTGTTCCGTCGTGACATTTGTTCTTCCGGAACTTATTTCATAGGAAATATGTTCCACCAGAATTTATATCACAGAAAATTTATACCAGGAATATGTATTATAAGAAAATATGTTCCACCTCTGCAAAATTTGTTCCGCAACTAATTTTTTTACCAAATGTGAAATAAGTTCTGGAACGAAAATCACAGCGCCATGAATTTTGTTCCAATATTAAATGTTTAAAAAAAGTGAAATAAGTTTCTGTGATAGAAGTTCCTAAAGAACATATTCATAGAATCCGCTCGAACCTATTTCACAGAAAACAAGTTCCTTTGCAACATATTTCACAGCGTATCATTTTCTTGTTACACTTAAATGTTAATACAAGCTGCATGCTGTACTGAGCTTGAATGGGGTACATTTGCAATTGAAGGCATGACTGCAACTATAGGATGAAGAACATAAATAAAAGCGATGGTAATGTATTATAATTTGTATTTGTTTATGTTTTATGTGGTATTCCTTCTTGTTTCCTGTTAACTGTCATGGGTGTTATAGTTTAACATGATGCATTAACATTATATGAAGCGAAGCATTCTATAGTTGTACCTGACAAATTTAATACTCATCATTGAAGTCTTTAAACAACACAAGAACATTCAAAATATGATAAATCTTTTAGAAATTTAAATCAAGTAAGCATATATATTGTACGTAGATAATATGATTAAAAAATAAATGCACAACTAAGATTAACAACTGTGTTTCAGGAAAGATAAGACATCCCAAAGCATTTTTTACAGTCGGTTGTAAAATACAGTAAAGCTGTTGTTATTTCGTTAGATTAATCAAGGTTCCAAGTCCTTTAACACTGTACCGAAACAGTCTATAATGTACTTTCGTTGCTGAACTAGTTCTTAATGTGCAATTCCCTTTATGCTAAACTTAATATTGTCAGGTTATGCCACTTTCTACTAGAGTGGCTATCTAGAAAATCTGCAAGGTCTATTTATTCGACCGCTGCAAAGTTTTCCAAAGCACATAACACAATATCGTTCTCACATAGAGACAGGAACTGTAAAAAGATATCAATAATATCCGATTTTACCTCACCAAACATTGCTTCTTCAAATATAACTGTTGCAAATAAAACTTTAAAGATAAAAAGTTGTGCGCACAAGATTAAAAAAATTGTGCGCACAAGTTTTAAAAAGTTGTGCGCAGAAGTTTAAAAGTTGTGCGCACAAGATTAAAAGTTGTGCGCACAAGTTAAAAAATGTTGTGCGCACAAGATTAAAAGTTGTGCACCGAAGGGGCTCTGTTATTAGATTGTACCACTTGTGAATCAGTAATACAAAACATGTGTAAAATGTATTTAGAATGATAAGATGAGGCTGAGATAATGATTTTTTTTTATTTTATCTTTATCCAACACCAGTCTGATGCCTTTTTTTTTGGGGGGGGGGGCATACTGTAAAACATGGTATGGTACGGTGGTAAGATATGTGGTATTGTATAGGCAATATAATGGTTTGGTACAAATCCCATCATAACATGTATACATAAATGGTATGGTACAAATACCACCGTGCATTTGTAAATTTATCTGTGTATCTTATTTAGGGTACATAATATGTTATTTATTATCTTCACACGTACCCTTGTGACTCTTGAATATATACTGGAGTATCCCGATTTCAACATTTATTATCACTCTGAAGTTCGATTTTGTTGAACAGGGAATATGAGTTCAACAAGTTATTATCAAGTTCAATCTCTGAAAACAGTAAAATGGAGATTTAACATGAGTTTAGAATATTACTAAAACTTATTTTAAACAGTTCAAAAGTTATTTTATACCATACCATATTTTACAATATTTAATTTTACCATGGTATTGTAGTATGTTCCATATGACCATGCCATAGCATGATACCATCGTTACATACCACGTCATGGTAGCATTTGTACCATACCACATACCATATCATCTTACCATACCAGGTTTTACGGTATGTCGTTGTTTCTTTTTTTTTTTTTTTTTTTTTTTGTGTGTTTTTATGGGAGGTGATTCACTTTACAAGTCTTGTTAACAAAAATCAAAACAAATCGTATATCATTCTCAACAGAAAAAAATGTAAAAGCATTTATCATTAGAAATTATTATATAAGCTAATTGAAATCGTCAAATCAATATTTTTGTTTCGTATTTTGTAATAGAAAACAATTTATATAAATGCAAAAGACTTATTATGCTGTGTTTTAAATGTTTTATGCCTTTTTTAATCCAAACACAATAATACCATCTTAATGAAAGAATAAAGAATGACAGCTGCGTTAACGAGTGCGGACTAGGTTGAAAGAAAATTTACAACGTCTCCAATCTTTTCAAAAACAATTCCCCAGAAAAGCATCCTTGTTTTTCTTTTGGGTAGCACCGCTAATATACAAAAGAGCAAATTCAAGTTACGAAACTATTAGCGGCGTAGTAAAAGACAAAAGGTGAGGGATCAATTCTTTGTCATTGAAAATCAAACATAAATAAAATTATCTTCTATAGTCTTATATATTCTATAGTCTTATAATCTAATATTTAGTCAGGGTCCTCTTTCATTTCTTTTTTTTTTTATTTGGCATTAATTTTCTTTTGTCAAACACTGAATGAAACCTAGTCCCCCCAACCTGTTTCCTACGCTTTCAACCGTGTCACACATATTCCAGTACTGCCATCATTTCCTTAGATATTTTACGGTATTATTTATATATCAGATACACACTTTAAGAGATTGATGAAAGCATTGCATGATTTACTGATTAAGTTATAAGTATTTAAATTATACTGTTGATATAATATTTATAAAAAAAACTTCATCTTAATGGGAGGGATCGATGAAAGAATCGTTTCGTGGGATTTTGAACTAAAAACGATTGTTTATATCACTGTAATCAAAAATAAATATTGTTTGACATAGGTAACGTTGTAGAAAGTAAAAACCTCTTATCCAAATTGTCAAAATGCAAATATCAGTTATAACACCTGTAGATTGTGTCTAAAATATTTGTTTGGTTTAAAACACTTTCCAGTCATAAAACTTCAGTTGTTAGTTAGGAAATTACATCATTAATTTTGTAAACATTTCTTTTCGGCGTTAAAACAAAATTTTCTGCATATGCAAAAATAATTACCGTGTGTATTTCTTTTAGAGGGACTACTTGGTGTCATGATGAGATACGTCGATATTTACGAAACAACCATTTAATAGTATATAACAAATATTCGTAATATAGAAAAACTATATTACAGATATTCGTAATATTGATTATTACGCCTTTTTGTAATGTAGGCCTTATATTACACAAAGCTGTATATGTTACTATTTCTCGTTATATTACGAGTTTGAGTAACATTACGAATAACAATAATCGCCTGGACTGTTATCGGGAACCCTCAAAACCTTTTACGAAAGATATTTCCAAATGTCGACATTTTATCCAAAATAAGAAAGTAGATGTAAAATTATTAGTCCAAATAAAAAATACCAAAATTCTCATTTCGAGTTTGATAAGAACATGTTGTAATTATGGAAAAGTAAAATAAGAAAAATACCGAACTCCAAGGAAAATTCAAAACGAAAAGTCCCTTATCAAATGTCAAAATCAAAAGCTCAAACACATCAGACGAATAGAAAACAACTGTCATATTCCTGACTTGGTACAGGCATTTTCAAATGAACTTACTGGAAATATACATTATTTCTTAAATTTTCGTTTTGTTAAAATTATTCAGACATGAAGCTACGTTATGACTTTGAAAGACTCCACTTCATTTGAACTTTGGTGGATAGTTGTCTCATTGGAAATCATACCACATCTCCTTATTTTTATATTCATAACGTGATTATTTGTCAATGTTTGAAAATATTATATATTAATATAACTAATGAAGGCGATTTGATATATATGTGTGTGTATATCAACCTTATATAGATTTGAAAAGAAGTTAAATGAAATATAAAATAATTCGTTTATCTTGTTCGCTCCTCTGTTTCAAAATAACAAGCTTTTTAAAAGACTGTTATAAATTAATAGTATATTAATAACAGAACTTAAAAAGTAGAAAAAAATGACAGGTCCGTGTCCTTGTTTTTAAGATATAATCAATTGAAAATTTGCCGGGAAATGATTCTCTCTAGATTTTTCTTACATTTAACACTGGCACCTTTTTTCTTTTGAAAACTATGAAAACATAACAAAACTATATGCAATAAGATTATGAAAAGAAAAGAAGGGGTCTGCGGGCAAAATTGTTATTGGCGCTACATGTATTTAACTAGAGGATTCCGTATATCTGTCATAAAGTACAAAACATGAGTAGCGAACATACTTAAGTTAAACACAATACATCTCACCGGCAACATGACGCCAAATTTGGGTCCGAATCATATGGCAATAGTAGTTCCTGAAGTCACGGTGTCAATAAAGAAATTCAGTTAAAATTTGTTTACCAGATTAAGAATTCGGTGGTCCCATGGACAGATAGGTCAGTCGAGGTCAATATTCCGGACTACGACAATCTTCACTGAACAAGGGCTACAACTCAAACTGGTATTTAATGGGGATTTTAGATACAATATTTTTGCTAAACCCAAAGTAGGTAATGACTTTATCTATTTATCTAAATGTTTTATCTTATTCAACTCATAAATCAGTCGTTGGTTGCTATTTTTTTTATTACATAATAAACATCGGGCACTATCTAATCTCCGTCTTCTCTATGGACATTCAGACCCATGTATTTATTTTTTATTATCATTTTTTTTTTATTGCTTACTATTACTAGTACCTTAGATATCGAAATTTATAATATATAGAGATAATTAGCCACTTATCAATAATGAATGACATCATAAACGTCTCATAATCGTAAAGGTTTACGTAAACAAATATGTATATCTTCGTAATACTATAAGGATTACAACCACTCACAACTTCACATCACTCGCGACACAACACGCAACACTAAGGAAAAAATATTTAGTAAGATTAAAGAATATTATATATGAATATCACTGGTTTCAAAGTTTTCGCCTTTTACTTTCGATAGTATTGTTACGATGACAATAATTTCTCAAGTCGCATATACTTGTGTGCTCAAACACCATTATATACAAGACTAAATGAAAGATAATAATAAATGCATACCTATGTTGTTTAGAGATTTTTCAGTGAAGAAAAAACAGCTAGATTGAAATGTGCTTAAAGTATGCAGTTAAACAATCAGCTAAAGAAAAGCTATTAATTGTAAAATCTATATACGTCATGTTTTTTTAATGTGATTTACTTTAATGAAAAACTGCCCGCATCATATTATAGATTCATTGGGAGGTAAACACATTTGATCTCTGGTGGAGAGTTGTCTCATAGACAATCATACCTCATCCTCTTATTTTACATTGACCGTTATTCATCTTGTATGATTTGAAGCGTGGACTGTCGATATCTATGTCAAATGAAACATAAAAACATACACACAAATAAAAAAATACAAAAGCAAATTATACATTTATATACTAATGCGGTCTTTTGTATATATATGTGTGTATCAGCCTCTTTTTGTTGAATTTATTATCGTATTTATATGGAGGATGTATATATTTTTTTTCTTCATTTATTTGTATTGTGATTGTTTCTGTTTTGTCTTTGTAGATATTCCAATATGTGCAGATGTTATATGTGACGAATTTTTCCTTTATATTTACTTGTTCAATAAAATTAATAAACTCGAAACGATCCAGAAACAACAAGGGCAATCACATAAACAATTTGAAGAAGAGAGGCGAAAGATACCAAAGGGACATTCAAACTCATAAGTCGAAAATAAACTGACAACGCCATGGCTAGAAAAGAAAAAGACCAACAGACAAACAACAGTACACAAAAAAACAACATAGAAAACTAAAGACAGAGCAACACGAACCTCACCAAAAACTGGGGGTGATCTAGGTGCTCCGGAAGGGTAAGCAGATCCTGCTCCACATGTTGCACCCGTCGTGTTGCTCATGTTAGTACAAACCCGGTAATATGTCTAATTTGGTAGGTCAAATTCGCGGAAAGGGGGAAGCGATTGTAGTTACGACAATTGGAACATATCCGATACCATCTGTGAAACGAATATTCCATAACGGAATTGAAGATTCCCGTACAATTATCGAACAATCTTGGCAGCATATCCCCTGGGTCTAAATGACAATATAATGGGACAAGGGAACATATCTAAATCTTCTTCTATTGATATCATGAATATTGTTGATAAAAATCAACGTAATAATAGGTCTCGTGGCAAACGTCTCAATCGAAACAATCGAAATCGAATTAAACATCATATAAATTATACTCTTGATGATCTCCTATCTATATTTAAATACAACGGTAGGCATCAATTATTATGTAAACTGGGCCAAATACCAATTAGTAAATTACATGATATTTTCAAGGAGTGTGACACAAGCAGGTTCTTCAGCCCACTCTATGAATATTCGCGTATAATTACAGCATTTTGCCACCATAGGATGTTCCTTGTCGATAAACCTGAAGATAGATAATAAACGGCATTTTCTGAAAATTAAATATATCAACAGAGGTATTGATTTAATCAACTTAAATCGAGTATATTTAATGACTCTACCATTCAAAACTGTATACCTCCTTATTTTGATAACACAGAACTACCGATTATTTCGTATACATACAAAAAACCCTGCAGAAGTTTAATTTTCAGACGTCATTGAAAAAAATAATACTCCTCTAAATCGAGATTGTGCATCTTCGAATTTTAGATATGATCCCTATGGCCATTTTATTACGAGGGACCTCAATATCGTTCAAGACCGAGAGGTTATTAACATTTTTGAAAAATGGACCAAAATATCGTCTTCCATCTAAAATAGATTGGAAACAGTTTCGTCAGGCCATATAAGGCGCTCTTTCATCGTATTGTAAAAATCGGTGTAAACGGGGAAAATCTGATAGATTATTTATTAGTTGTAATTGGCTTTCAACTGGCTAGTGTTCTTATATCGGTGCTTTGTGTTTATTGTTTTTATGTTAGTTGTTTTTGTGCTTCATACCAACCTATTAAGTTAAGCCAATTGAAACAGATTTTTACGGTTGATCTTATGTTGTGCTTTTACGCCACTGTCACGGGTTAGGGGAAGATTCAGCGCTCAAACATGTTTAACCCCACCACTTTCTTTACGTGACTGTCCATATTTGATTTAGTGAATTGTTTTCAAATTCTTATGAATAAGCCAATTAGTTTTCTCGTTTGAATTGTTTCACAATGTTTTATAGCTGACTATATAGACGGTATGGGTTTTCTCGTTGTTAAGACCGTAGAGTGACCATGATTGCTCATATCCACGTCATTTGAACTAAGGTGGATGGTTGGGGCATTGGCAATCATACCACATCTCATAAAAGAGAGGCGAAAGATACCAAAGAGACATTCAAACTCATAAGTCGAAAATAAACTGACAACGCCATGGCTAAAAGAAAAAACCAACAGATACAATAGTACACAAAACACAACATAGAAAACTAAAGACTGAGCAACACGAACCCCACCAAAAACTGGGGGTGATCTCAGGTGCTGCGGAAGGGTAAACAGATCCTGCTCCACATTTGGCACCCGTTTTTGTTTGATATTTATATGAGTTGCAGCAAATCAATTTACAATCTTATTTTTCAAGGAACATATGGCCACTAGAATGTTAAGAAAAAAAGGTATCATTTAAAGATGAAAAAAAATCTAATATAGAGATCAACTATAAATTTATTTAGTTCAGCTTCAATGATGAAAGATCCAGTTTGTGGTGCCACACACCATCTAATCTCTTTTCACCTGAAAAAAATACAATTATCATTATTATTATTATCATATTATTATTATTATTATTATTATTATTATTAGGTAGTAGTAGTAGTAGTAGTAGTAGTAGTAGAAATAATAATAATTCAAAAAGTCAATATAATGAATAATCATTCTTTATGTAATTACCAGTAACCTTACGATTCTATCCAAAGTGTTGCCATTAGCATCTCTTTTTATTCTGTTAAATTCAAGCCGTCCGAAAGGTGGCCTTCCACTAGCTGTCCCTGCTAAAACTGCTATTACCATCATCAATATGGCACACAGAATCTTGAATATTTTCATCTTGCAGAGGATTTGTTCACCTAAAGGATATATAATAATGTATGATAAAATTTTCCTGCGTATGAATTTCCGAATATATAACCTTCATCATATACGCTCAAAACATGAAAAAAAAGTTTGGAAAGCATGATGTGCTGTATTTTAAATCACATTTAAACATATTTAACGGGAAAATATAGCTAAGCTGAAAATCGCTGCTTTTGTTTGAAACTTACATGATATAGTTGATATCTCCCTCTTTTTAAATGATCCTGCTCTCGTTCAGACACTGTAAATAAAATTTTCTAAATTTTCTGTTTTAAGCGTAGAAATTTTATGTGACTTTATATATGAAGTCAGAGTGATTTTCAATTTAAGCAGGCGCTTAAGACATATGTGACCGCCCATGACATTTTCAGGCTTATGGAGATATAACGTCATTGTAAAAAAAAAACGCCGTTAACTAAAAACGTTACGTCACATTAGTATTTGTGCATTGTACATCACATTTTTCTAATGAATAGTTATCAAATACCAAATAAAATGCTATACAGGTTCTACATTGTTTTTAAAACCTCACCAATGATACTATATTTAAAATTTAATCACCATAAAATATATGTGTAACACTGGAACAGCCAATAATAAGAATACATTTATACACATTCATGAATGTAGCCTTACGATTTTTAGGGTAATTGTATTTGAATATGGTTAAATCTCTTTTCAAGTACTTTATACCAAAAATTACTTCTGTAAGTGAAAAAGGGTACCAAAGCTTGCCTAAAGCCGTGAGCTGAACGTGGATCAGCATATAAAATTAGTTTTGCAGCCCTTTCCTGGAAATTTATTATTCTTACTAGCTCATTTTTAGCACAAACACTCCAAATAATACAACAATAATCTATCAGTGGGAGAATATAACCATTATAAAATAATTTTCTTGGATCAATATTTAGAAATTTTTTGATCTTAGAGAGTAAATGAAGTCTAGATGATATTGATGAACATAAGTAATTAACATAGCCTGTCTGTTACAGATTAGAGTCAATTCTAACACCTAAAAGTTTTTCAATTGATGATTTTTGGAGAATATTATTCTCAAAAGTAAGAACTGGTTCTGCTTGATGGAAACGCAGCCTTTGTGTTGTACCTATAACCATACATTTACATGCAGACTTCTTATACGTTCAGGTATTTCACATCCAATTTTTTATGGAAATATTCTTTATAAAGCACAAAAATGTCAGTATTCACCTCTGAAGCTAACAAAACCTTTAAATAGACTTATTAAGAAGGGATATAGTTACGATACTGTTGTCAGGTCATTAAAGATTGCATATTTTGGCGTTAATATTGATTCACTTATAGGGTCTTTGCATCGGCACTAAACACATTTATTTAAAAACCAGTTGTTGGCATGACACGGGTTATGTTCTTCTCATATATGTTATGATGGTATGATACTAAACCCCTAACGGGAAGGATTGTGCCTGATATTCATATGATGAAGACATAATCTTTCAATCAGTTTAATTGAAGTCTGGAGCTGGCATGTCAGTTAACTGCTAGTAGTCTGTTGTTATTTATGTATTATTGTCATTTTGTTTATTTTCTTTGGTTACATCTTCTGACATCAGACTCGGACTTCTCTTGAACTTAATTTTAATGTGCGTATTGTTATGCGTTTACTTTTCTACATTGACTAGAGGTATAGGGGGAGGGTTGAGATCTCATAAACATGTTTAACCCCGCCGCATTTTTGCGCCTGTCCCAAGTCAGGAGCCTCTAGCCTTTGTCAGTCTTGTATTATTTTTAGTTGTAGTTTCTTGTGTACAATTTGGAGTTTAGTATGGCGTTCATTATCACTGAACTAGTATATATATTTGTTTAGGGGCCAGCTGAAGGACGCCTCCGGGTGCGGGAATTTCTCGCTGCATTGAAGACCTGTTGGTGACCTTCTGCTGTTGTCTGTTCTATGGTCGGGTTGTTGTCTCTTTGACACATTCCCCATTTCCATTCTCAATTTTATTTAGTTTTATCCGAATTTATGAACATGTTATTTTCATGACATCATTTTTCAACATATTGGATATCATCTTGTACTTTTAACTGCATATCAGCAATACTCTAGTTGTGTCATCAGCATAAAAGTTTGTATGGCAGTTTTTGATATATAATGGAAGGTCATTTATGTACAAAACTAACAAAATGTGACCAAGTATTGAGCCTGATAAATTTTTTATCAGAATATTGATTACTTAAATGGACTTGCTGTGTTCTTTCTTTCAAATATGATTTTAAAAAAATCAACAGTATTGTCATGGAAGCCATCAATTTGAAGGTTTTTTTTTTTACATAAAACTTCATGATCAACAACATCAAAAGCTTTTTTAAAATCCAGGAGAACTGCCATATTGATATTTCCATTATTCATTTCATGTAGCCATTGATCAATGATATTAATGAGCATGGTTAGGTTTAAAACCAGATTGGGAACGGTGTAAAATTTGAAACTTAGTCAAATAATCATACAGATGTTTAGAGCAAATGAAAAGGCCAAATCGTTATTAATTTACAGTGTAAATGCAGTTTATAGTTCTTAAAATGTTATAAAAGAACATTTTAAAGAATTCCACAATATTATGTAGTAAAATTATAAAATCAAACCGCATTCTGTTAGAACTTTAACAATTAATATTCTTGAAAACTTCACGTACTTTTTCAGTTTTTATTTTTGTTTAACATTTCAACATAACACTGTATCCCATTATACATACTTTTCAGCGCTATTGCCTAAATGAATATGTAAAGTATTTAAGTTTCCATACGAATGCAATCATCATTAAGAGAATGAGTCGTGTGTATGTTATAATTATGTAAATCCTATTTTTCTAAATGTTAGGAAATTGAATATTTTAAAAGTGCAATATCATTGACTGAGGTTAAGAATAAATCTATGTAGCAACTTTTTGTTCACTTGTTTTTGAATAAAAAAAAACATTTTAAATACATTTTTTGGGGATAGAACACTACAATACACAATATTCTTTTACAAATCATTTCCAATTTTTGTATTAGAGATATACCATGGATTTTTTTAATTCTGAGATATCCCAAATTCTGTAACGCTTGATTTGCTGAATATGACTCAACGATTGAGTTGAAATAATTCTAAAAAAAAAATGCATAGTACTAAGATAATTTTGATAACAATTGTTTTAGAGAAGTAACATCTGAAAATACAACATTATAAAATTATTTTCTCTGAACTTCCAATGTCCAACTAGTATAGTTCTGACAAAAACTCGTAGAATGTAGAAATTTCGGTTGATAGTTGTATAGGGAGATAAACCATACAATTTGGATCTCAAATATAAAATATCTCCATTTTTATCAAACATCGACATAGAACATTATAAGAACCATACGACGATTTGTTCTATGTCCAGTCAATTAATGTAAGACGATATACGTAAAGATATGTGATGAATTATTAGGAGTCCAAATCCTCAAAATATCCATATATATAAGTAAACAAAAAAGATCAGAAACAATATAAGACATTTATCATAGTCCTATTAAGTTGTTGTAGCATGGGAGATCTAAAATATATTTTTCTTCATAAGTTGAAGCCTTGTAAAAATAATATATAAATCAACAAACACTTACAAATTAAAGACTGTTTTCAGATAGTTCCTTCAATTTCCTCTGTCGAAGTATGTGTGGAGAAGGTAAACTACATGTACTTTACTTTGGTTATATTCTATGCTTGAAAATACACAAGTACTGGAGAAATTTGAAATTATTTTATTCTGCATAAATTGAGAAACAAGCTGTCAAAGTGTTTGAAATCCAAAATTATCTGCTCTATAGAGTTTTCATAAATAAAATCATTAGAATTGCACCATCATAATAAATACATCATCATTTTTCAACCTAAACCTTATATAAACCGTTAAGCTTCGCATGCTATGTTTGGTACAGACTTGCAAAATTCAACCTTAATAGAAAACAAAAGACACCCACTCCAGGCTGTGACAAAACTAATTTCATTGCAAGTTTAAATTACATTTTCTAAAATAAAAACTTGTTCAAAAAGGTCGTTAGAAATTACTCAGCGCCGATGAAATATGTGACCCGCCATACAATTTCCATGCAAGCTTATGGAGGTATAACGTCATTTTTATCTTGAGAATCCAGTAGGGTACACTTCAGGTCACAAAGTTGCGTTTAGAAATTGCCTCAGATCACCAAACTCTAGACTTTCAAATGATAAAGATATTAGCAAATATATTTGTCACCGTACGGCTTAAATCATGAGCAAAACCCATACCGCATAAAAAGCTATAGTAGACTTTGCATGATTTCTATCCTCAAAAAATAATGCTTTGACTTATCTCCTGTAGATAAATCTGATATCTTTGATGAGAAGGTTTGTCCGATCTGATGTTTCTGAATGTATATACATCGTGTACGGAGACGCACCTCTTCATAAGTATATGGAGATGTGTTATGATTGACAATGTGACAACTATCCGAAGAAACCAAAGAACAAAGATGTCAATAATTACAGGTCACCATACGGTCTTCAACAATGAACAGAACCCACTCCGTACATCAAGTAAAAATCAGGAATCGTTGAAACACTATATGATGAAACAACTCATAAGAGAAAACGCCTTATTTATGTAACAAAAAATTTGTTCCGTCGTGACATTTGTTCTTCCGGAACTTATTTCATAGGAAATATGTTCCACCAGAATTTATATCACAGAAAATTTATACCAGGAATATGTATTATAAGAAAATATGTTCCACCTCTGCAAAATTTGTTCCGCAACTAATTTTTTTACCAAATGTGAAATAAGTTCTGGAACGAAAATCACAGCGCCATGAATTTTGTTCCAATATTAAATGTTTAAAAAAAGTGAAATAAGTTTCTGTGATAGAAGTTCCTAAAGAACATATTCATAGAATCCGCTCGAACCTATTTCACAGAAAACAAGTTCCTTTGCAACATATTTCACAGCGTATCATTTTCTTTTTACACTTAAATGTTAATACAAGCTGCATGCTGTACTGAGCTTGAATGGGGTACATTTGCAATTGAAGGCATGACTGCAACTATAGGATGAAGAACATAAATAAAAGCGATGGTAATGTATTATAATTTGTATTTGTTTATGTTTTATGTGGTATTCCCCCTTGTTTCCTGTTAACTGTCATGGGTGTTATAGTTTAACATGATGCATTAACATTATATTAAGCAAAGCATTCTATAGTTGTACCTGACAAATTTAATACTCATCATTGAAGTCTTTAAACAACACAAGAACATTCAAAATATGATAAATCTTTTAGAAATTTAAATCAAGTAAGCATATATATTGTACGTAGATAATATGATTAAAAAATAAATGCACAACTAAGATTAACAACTGTGTTTCAGGAAAGATAAGACATCCCAAAGCATTTTTTACAGTCGGTTGTAAAATACAGTAAAGCTGTTGTTATTTCGTTGGATTAATCAAGGTTCCAAGTCCTTTAACACTGTACCGAAACAGTCTACATGTACTTTGGTTGCTGAACTAGTTCTTAATGTGCAATTCCCTTTATGCTTAACTTAATATTGTCAGGTTATGCCACTTTCTACTAGAGTGGCTATCTAGAAAATCTGCAAGGTCTATTTATTCGACCGCTGCAAAGTTTTCCAAAGCACATAACACAATATCGTTCTCACATGGAGACAGGAACTGTAAAAAGATATCAATAATATCCGATTTTACCTCACCAAACATTGCTTCTTCAAATATAACTGTTGCAAATAAAACTTTAAAGATAAAAAGTTGTGCGCACAAGATTAAAAAAATTGTGCGCACAAGTTTTAAAAAGTTGTGCGCAGAAGTTTAAAAGTTGTGCGCACAAGATTAAAAGTTGTGCGCACAAGATTAAAAGTTGTGCGCACAAGTTTTAAAATGTTGTGCGCACAAGATTAAAAGTTGTGCACCGAAGGGGCTCTGTTATTAGATTGTACCACTTGTGAATCAGTAATACAAAACATGTGTAAAATGTATTTAGAATGATAAGATGAGGCTGAGATAATGATTTTTTTTTTATTTTATCTTTATCCAACACCAGTCTGATGCCTTTTTTTTTTGGGGGGGGGGGGGGGGGGGGGCATACTGTAAAACATGGTATGGTACGGTGGTAAGATATGTGGTATTGTATAGGCAATATAATGGTTTGGTACAAATACCATCATAACATGTATACATAAATGGTATGGTACTTATACCATCATTACATGTATACATAAATGGTATGGTACAAATACCATCATAACATGTATACATAAATGGTATGGTACAAATACCATCATAACATGTATACATAAATGGTATGGTACAAATACCACCGTGCATTTGTAAATTTATCTGTGTACCTTATTTAGGGTACATAATATGTTATTTATTATCTTCACACGTACCCTTGTGACTCTTGAATATATACTGGAGTATCCCGATTTCAACATTTATTATCACTCTGAAGTTCGATTTTGTTGAACAGGGAATATGAGTTCAACAAGTTATTATCAAGTTCAATCTCTGCAAACAATATTAAGGAGATTTAACATGAGTTTAGAATATTACTAAAACTTTCTTCAAACAGTTGAAAAGTTATTTTATACCATACCATATTTTACAATATTTAATTTTACCATGGTATTGTAATATGTTCCATATGACCATGCCATACCATGATACCATCGTTACATACCACGTCATGGTAGCATTTGTACCATACCACATAACATATCATCTTACCATACCAGGTTTTACGGTATGTCGTTGTTTCTTTTTGATATGGTTTTTGTGTGTGGTTTTTTATGGGAGGTGATTAACTTTAGAAGTCTTGTTAAAAAAAATCAAAACAAATCGTATCTCATTCTCAACAGAAAATATGTAAAAGCATTTATCAATAGAAATGATTATATAAACTAATTGAAATCGTCAAATCAATATTTTTGTTTCGTATTTTGTAATATAAACAATTTATATAAATGCATAAGACTTATTATGCTGTGTTTTAAATGTTTTATGCCTTTTTTTAATCCAAACACAATAATACCATCTTAATGAAAGAATAAAGAATGACAGCTGCGTTAACGAGTGCGGACTAGGTTGAAAGAAAATTTACAACGTCTCCAATCTTTTCAAAAACAATTCCCCAGAAAAGCATCCTTGTTTTTCTTTTGGGTAGCACCGCTAATATACAAAAGATCAAATTCAAGTTACGAAACTATTTAGCGGCGTAGTAAAAGACTAAAGGTGAGGGATCAATTCTTTGTCATTGAAAATCAAACATAAATAAAATTATCTTCTATAGTCTTATATATTCTATAGTCTTATAATCTAATATTTAGTCAGGGTCCTCTTTCATTTCTATTTTTTTTTATTTGCCATTAATTTTCTTTTGTCAAACACTGAATGAAACCTAGTCCCCCCAACCTGTTTCCCACGCTTTCAACCGTGTCACACATATTCCAGTACTGCCATCATTTCCTTAGATATTTTACGGTATTATTTATATATCAGATACACACTTTAAAAGATTGATGAAAGCATTGCATGATTTACTGATTAAGTTATAAGTATTTAAATTATACTGTTGATATAACATTTATCACAAAAAAAAACATAATGTGTATATGTGTGAACAAAATTCTCAGTGGTAAACTTCATCTTAATGGGAGGGATCGATGAAACAATCGTTTCGTGGGATTTTGAACTAAAAACGATTGTTCATATTACTGTAATCAGAAATAAATATTGTTTGACATAGGTAACCTGGTAACGTTGTAGAAAGTAAGAACCTCTTATCCAAATTGTCAAAATGCAAATATCAGTTATAACACCTGTAGATTGTGTCTAAAATATTTGTTTGCTTTAAGACACTACTCAGTCATTTCAGTGTGTGTGTGTGCTTTTATTTGTCTGTTTTGTTTTGGTTTTATTTTTCTCTAGGACTTGTAACGAACATATGCAGGCACAAAACTTATCTAAAGTAATCAGGATCTGAACGGGTTTACCGAAAAGAGGAAAATGGACAAAATATAAAGAAAATCTAAAACGGGCAGAAACTAAAATAAATTAAACCGAGTGTTAAAATAAAAAGAAAAAAATTCAAGCCGCGGTACATTAGTGGGAAAATGCAAAGAACAGAGGACGTTCCGGCAACCAAGGGGCGAGAATAATGGACGAAAATTCTATGAAGATCCTTATCAAGACCCTCATCAATGTTTTTTTTTATATTTAAAACAAACTATTTTTTTCTCATTTCCGTTCTGAAACAAATTAATATTTTCTAGACATTTTGAATTCAACAATTCTTTTTAAAAAAATGCCCCTCCCTAATAAAAAAAAAATGATCGTTGCCTAACTTCTTTTATTGCGGAAAATCTTTAATATCTCCTGATACCATGTAGTGATTTATATTATAACAAAGGACATGATTCCGTTCGTCGTGTGTGCAAGATGTCATACACATCTCTTTACATTTTCTATGATATGTAATATGAATGAGATGTTAAATATTATAAATCAATTTGGATTATCAGATTGTCCTAATTTTTTCAGCTACTGACAAACCGTGAAATTTCAAGTGCGTTGGAGCCATTTTAAGGGAAACAACGATAAATATTATTCAACCACTTTTAAGCGACCAAGATTTGACTCCATTGAAATATGGTTTGGAATCGATACACATGTTTCTTTAAAGTTTTTTCGATGTAATATTATCATTTAAAGCATAACACATGAAACGTTTCTGGCAAGATAAAATGTTATTCTTTCATAGGAAATTAAATGTAAGATTGTAGGAAGGAACAGTTTGCCCAAACTTCAGTTGTTAGTTACGAAATTACGTACGAAAATCATTAATTTTGTAAACATTTCTTTTCGGCGTTAAAACAAAAATTTTCTGCATATGCAAAAATAATTACCGTGTGTATTTCTTTTAGAAAGACTACTTGGTGGCATGATAAGATACGTCGAAATTTACGAAACAACCATTAAATCGTATATTACAAATATTCGTAATATAGAAAAACTATATTACAGATATTCGTAATATGATTATTACGCCTTTGTAATGTAGGCCTTATATTACACAAAGCTGTATATGTTACTATTTCTCGTAATATTACGAGTTTGAGTAACATTACGAATAACAATTATCGCCTGGACTGTTATCGGGAACCCTCAAAACCTTTTACGAAAGATATTTCCAAATGTCGACATTTTATTCAAAATAAGAAAGTAGATGTAAAAGTATTAATCCAAATAAAAAATACCAAAATTCTCATATTTGGAATCGAGTTTGATAAGAACATGTTGTAATTATGGAAAAGTAAAATAAGAAAAATACCGAACTCCAAGGAAAATTCAAAACGAAAAGTCCCTTATCAAATGTCAAAATCAAAAGCTCAAACACATCAAACGAATAGAAAACAACTGTCATATTCCTGACTTGGTACAGGCATTTTCAAATGAACTTACTGGAAATATACATTATTTCTTAAATTTTCGTTTTGTTAAAATTATTCAGACATGAAGCTACGTTATGACTTTGAAAGACTCCACTTCATTTGAACTTTGGTGGATAGTTGTCTCATTGGAAATCATACCACATCTCCTTATTTTTATATTCATAACGTGATTATTTGTCAATGTTTGAAAATACTATAAATTGATATCACTAATGAAGGCGATTTGATATATATGTGGGTGTATATCAACCTTTTTTTCCCCTGAATTTATCACCAGGAACTCTTAAAAGTTCATTCCCAATATCGACAATGGTATCCAAAATAATAAAGCAGTTCAAAATTTATTTTCTACAAATACAAATATTTTCATGTTTGGAATTGGGTTTAATCGAAATATCGTTGAACATTGAATATATTTACACGAAAAAATACATTTTTCTCAAAATCGCGTTTTCTTGAAATTATTGAAGTATGTAACACAATTATGACTAGTAGATGCATAACGTGATTGTTTGGTAATATTTGAGAATACAGTATTTATAGTATCACTGGTTTTAAAGTTTTTTGTGGGATTCGTGTTGCTCAGTCTTTGGTTTTCTTTGTTGTGTTTTGTGTATTGTTGTTTGTTTGTTTGTCTTTTTTGTTTTTAGCAATGACGTTGTCAGTTTATTTTCGACTTATGAGTTTGAATGTCTCTTTGGTATCCTTCGCCTCTTTTTTTCCTCTTACTTTCTATAGTATGGTAACAATGACAATAATTTATCAAGTCACATAAACTGGTGTGTTAAGACACCATATGCTAGACTATAAGAATGTTATGAAACGCATATACCTATGTAGTTTAAAGTGTAATCAGTAAAAGAAAAACAACGAATTAATTAAAATTTATTTTTCTATTAAGAAAAAAAAATATTCAAATTAAAAAAACAGCTTGTGAAAAGATGCTAATTGTAAAATATTTTTTTAGATTCATCGGTAAGTAAAAAACGTTGAAAGTAATGAATAGATTCACATGCAAAAATAAATTATTTCTTACAACTTCGAATTGTTGACATTATTAAAGGATGTTACAAAGTTATTACTTTGAGAGGTTTAGCTAGCTATAAAACCAGGTTTAATCCATAATTTTCTACATAAGGAAATGCCTGTACCAAGTCAGGAATATGACAGTTGTTTTCCATTCGTTTGATGTGTTTGAGCTTTTGATTTTGACTATCCGTTTTTGAAATTCCCTTTGAGTTCGTTATTTTTGTTATTATACTTTTGGAAAACTCAAAACGCTATAATTTGAAATTTGAATATTATATATGAGTGTCACTGGTTTTCAAATTCTCCCTCATGTTTCCTATAGTAAAGACAATTATTCCTCAAGTCACCTTTTCTAAAACAGTATATGCTAAAATAATACGCGAGTACCTTTTTCGCTTAGAGTGTTTACAATAAAGAAACAACAACGACTAAATTGAAAAGTTCAAAAAGATTGAAAATTAAGAAAACAGCTTGTGAAAATCTGTGAATTGTAAAATCAGTAGATATTATGTTTTTAATAAGTTTCTGACTTTAGTTCAAAACTGACCCTAACTTTTTGTAATTTCATTTCGATGTAAAGACGTTGACCGTTCTGCATTCTCCATGAAGTGAAGCGAGAACTTCCGACTTCAAATGAAACATACAAAAATACAGACACCTAGACCATCACAAATTCATATGTTTTTAATTATACTAATGCAGGCCCTTGAATATGTGTATTATGTGTGTTTCAACCTCTTTATGCTGCCTTTTCAACAGAAACTCTTAGAAACCTTTTACAGAAAGTTATTTCCGATTGTCAATATTTGTATCCAAAATAAGAAAGTAGAAATAAAACTATTCCTTCGAAATACACATACATTCGTGTGCTAAAAAACTCATCAAAGATACCTGAAACATGTTTCGTCTACTTAATACACAACAATGACGCTCGAATCAAAACACGTGGAAGACCAACTCAAATAAGAAACTGAAAAGCATTAGAAGCAAAAAATTCCGAAAAGTTGTCCCAAATATGACAATGCCATCTTTGCCTGGGGTTGAAAAACCTAAGTATTTCTAGCAATTCAGCATTTTATAAACAATAAATGTACATAAAATGAACATATCAATGATAACATGTGAACACAAAAGTGCTGACTACTGGGTTAGTGATACCATCGGGGCTGAAGCGTCCACCAGCAGTGGCATCAACCCAGAATATGCTACAATGAAAGAATGATCATAAAAAAACATACATTTGTTTAAAGTGTCTTTAGTGAAGAAACAAATTTGACTTCATTTACATATAATAAAATTATGCAAATTAAGAAACAGCTTGTAAAAAGCTGCTAATTGTAAAATCACTAATGTTACGTTTGTGAACATGTCAAAATTAATTTGATTTAATTACAAACTGACTTCATCTTTTTGTTGATTCACGTTCACCGTTATGCAGTCTGCATGAAATGTAGCGAGATTTGCCGCTATCATATGAAACTTACAAAAACATATACAAATAGCACTACACACACAAATTCAAATTATACCTAAAAAATAGAGCATTCTCAACTAATTATTTAACAGCGGTTTTTTTTCGCGAAATTCTGAGGTAATTTCTGAGTAATAATGCTGTTGGACAATTATAGTATATCTAATGCATATTTTATTTTGATGATATAAAGATGAATATAATAAAAAAAAAAAAACAAGAACACATGTTTTTTTTCTGCTGTACTTTTCAACTAGTCTTAATCTGGGCCTATTATACATGTATAGACCGGTATCATTTGTTGACTCTTTTTTGTAGGAGTCAGTTTAGTTTTTTCCAATGGCATACTCACTAGTTTCAAAGCTTCGCAGTATATTTTCGACTTGGAAATAAGATATACCTGAAGTTTTCATAAAAGAGTAATTAATTAAAAATGCCCATACCATAAAACTGAGTTATTAAAAACATTTTATAAATTTGGTACGTCTGTGGTATTCTGAACGTATCCTCAGGTAGGCTAAAAGATAAACATGTAAAGCCATGGATGATAAATACATACACTTGAATACTTGAATACTTCAGGAGTTATGACCGAGTGGGACATAAAAAAATATCCATATCCATCTACGGTCAACTTTTCCGAAAGGAGTTGGAACCTTAGTTTCTCAATAGTTTTTTTAATTCATCAATAAAGAATCTAAGACAGGTGTGTTATAAATCATGTCAAATCCGAAGCACTGACTACTGAGATGATGATATCCTTGGGGACACACAGCGGTATCGACTAAGTGTGAGAAAAAGAAAATAATGCTGAACCTCAATATCAATTAAAAAGACATTTGGATTCATATACTATACTGATATATTGCAAGCATTTTAGAAACTTTTTACATCCAGCAACAACCCTAAAACTGACAAGAAATATATAAAATCTGTCTCTTTTTTTAATGTTAAACATGTTAAAGTCTTCATATACTTTAAGTGTTCTACTGAGGCGACTTTATGGAAATAGATAAACAACATTAATCAATTGCAACTGTTCTTTCAGATGCTGAGAAAATATTGAAGATAAAAATCACGGTCAAACTTTTAAGCTTTTTAACAAATGACACTTTTAAGATTCAACGCTATTAATTGTACCAAGCCGACAAAAACAAATACTGAGTATCATTTAAAAATGAGGATGCCTTTTTGCTTTAGTTATAATGCATGCCTTACTCCCTAAACATTCATATCTATTAAAAAAAATATCGACATCGGGTTCAACGACAATGTAAGTGTCTCCTGATATGGATGTATCAAGCACATGTCTTTTTTGGTTTATAGGTCTTCATCTTTTTAATTAGATATGGATTTTCAAATATGTTGGCCTCGAGCATCACTGAATAGACATTCCTTGTCGAAATGCGCATCTGGTGCAGAAAAATTGGTACCGTTAATGTTATTCTTGTAACGTTATTCGTGTTTTAGAAACCACACTTAAGGCTTAAGCTGAAACTTGAAATTGAAAAATTACTAACTCTTCACACAAGGGGGGGAAGTATTATGATGTGCAGAAAAAAACATGGTTCAACTAACCGTTTTCCTTTGAAATGACAAGGTTATTGCAGTTATTTTTAAGATGATCGTATTCCAAAAATGGTCAGTATAAAGTGGACATAGACTGGAGTTGATTCACATTTCTTAAGTTACCTTTATCTGGAATGCTTCATAGCCAAACATTCAGAAAGCCAAAAAGTAAATAAGGAACAGTATTTTTTTTTATAAGTAGTTAGTGATGAAATCTAAAAGCAGTGGCGGATTTACCGGGGGGCACAGGGCGCACGTGCCCCCCCCCCCCCCCCCGCAGTCGGGGTCACCAAAAAATTTTCTAACATAGTTTTTATTGCTACTGTATCTGTTTATGTAGATATCTAGATCTAAAATCAAGACACAGCTTGATTTGACTTCCTAAAGTGGTCGTTAATTAACCCCAGCTTCAACATGCGTGATTTATGACAACTTATCGATGGGTGTGTAAATATTGACACCTTTGTGTAATGTCTATATCCAAAAGCATTTATGTAAACTACATGTACATCTACATGCTGATTGGAATTAATACGAATATATATATTGATTTCTAATACAATATTACAGGATCAAGATCGATTAACAAGAGAAATCTTCTGACCAGGAAAGAAATTACCAACTAAAATCGGTCTGAAAAGAATATGTAAAAATAGATGTTTAGTGTCAGGAATGTTAGTATCGATATGAGATATGTCTTTATTACCAAACACTCACATTGTATACGGTTTCTGGGGAATGTGTCTTTCTCAGAACAGTCTTTTTCAGACTTTATTAAACAACAAACGATTTTTTTTCAATGCATACAGCATTTTTTTTAAACTGAATGTCGTGTTTTTCCCCTTATTTTTTTATGGAAACCAATGATTTGTCTTTAAAAAAAAATTCCCGCTCCACAAAACATGAATGGTCTGTGCCTTATATATATATCATGAATAAAATGATATTGTATTTTTAGAAAACCTATACTCATATTTGAGATAAAGAACAGCAATAAAAGCGCTGTTCCTTTGCTTATTGTGTGTTTTTTTGCTGTGCATGTACTGATTTTGTGTCGTGGATGGATACCCCATATCCTTTCTTTTTCTATTATAGTACAGTAATATGTGTATACACATTTATTTCTTGTTTTAATTACCATGTATGAGGGTATGAATAGGTTACTATGAATGAGGGTATGAATGGTTTACCGTGAATGAGGGTATGAATGGGGTTTACAGATTAGAGAACAATGGTCAAAAAGTAAAGACTAGAAAAAAATGTGACCAAAAAATATAGAAAACAGATTAAAGGTGTGATGAACTATAAAGAATAGAGGACAATTAGCAGCAAATAAAAGAGAGTAGAAAGAAATGGATCCAAAAATA
This sequence comes from Mytilus californianus, assembly GCF_021869535.1. Lineage (NCBI taxonomy): Eukaryota > Metazoa > Mollusca > Bivalvia > Mytilida > Mytilidae > Mytilus > Mytilus californianus. The sequence goes on along the minus strand of NW_026262690.1, from coordinate 117,856,044 downwards.
ATGAAAAGATATAGAAATGAAGACCTGACCCCCCTCCCCCCTCCACGACCACCATCATCCCCAATACATGACACCACCACCACCCACACTCGCATATATACATATCTAAACAAATCTTAAATTTTGGTTTCATGGTGCCCCCCCAGACTTCGAGGTTCTGGATCCGCCGCTGAAAACTAACGTCAGTTTAACCCTTCCACAAATTTCATATGCCTATCCAAAGTCAGGAACATTGTAAGTGGCTGTCTTGTGTCAGACGATTCAATATTTGTTGTTGTTTTAACAGCTTGGTGTTGATTGAAGATCCATGCTGGTCTCTATTTGAATAATTTATAACTTTATTCCTTATAAAAAGTTGACGTATTGTATATACCCATGTCTATTGTTAATGCATGCTGCATTTGTTGTGTTGTGTTGCTGTCTCATTGACGTTTATCCCATATCCTCTTTTATTCATTCAAAAAGAAAACATAATTATAACAAAATCAACTTTGTTGATTTCCAACAAACTGCCATAACATTCAAACTAACTCGAATAATTCAAGCCCTTTCCGTGTCCGATTTTCTCCCACACGAGGGCTTGAACTCCTTACGATCATTGGCCGCGTCGTCTGCTCTCTGTGAGAGAGAGCCAATCGGCGGCGATCAGGATAATGAGTCTGCGCAACTGTCTTGTAATTGTCTTACTAAACACGTGTGTTCAATTAACACAAATCCGATAATAATTAATTAACATCAATAAACATCAGTTTACATCATTTAACATCAATTAACATCCGGAACTCCTCCTTCTTTAGCTGCCAACTTAAATCAAAATTCCCATATTGCATAGCGGTGTGAATTTTCCGGTTGACGGTCTTTATCGAGGAAGACGTTCAGGCGTTAATGTAGCCTTCGTAGATCAGCGGAATATAACGACTGAATTATTCGGGTTACATTCAAACATAATGACATTTAACATGTTTAAGCAGATGTTACTCATGTTCCTTCACTTTCTTTACACTTTTAACACATTTTTCTAAAAATATGTGCAATTATGCAATTATGCAAATACCGATTTTACAAAAGTACTTTTGAACATGTACTATTTTAGTTTTTTAATTGTGAAGTACAAACATGTATTTAAATAATTTAGTACTCTTTTAGTCCTTTGAAATTCTTATAAGTTTCCTGTTTGATACATTAACTAGCATTCAATGAGGTACATTGATCATCTTGTTAGTATGCTTGTCAGCAAAGTTTGAAAGTAATTTCAGTATTGTTTACTTTTATATAGACATGCTTAATATGAGTGAAAGGGGGTTTCATAGTTAATTATATTATCATTAATGTTTGTTAATTCTACTGTCTTTTGAATGGGCATCTCGAAAAAGAGTCAAAAGGAAATTTGACCTAAGGGAAATTTTGATATTTAGTATAGATCTGTTTTTTTCATATAACTTCTCTAGTCTTTGTTTTTATACATCAAAGTTTTTCAGGTTTTTGGGTTTGAGCGCTTCGTTGAATGTTATAAGAGCAGAAAACGTCAGTCGCCTTGAATTTCAAAACCTCTCTGTAGAAATTTCATTAGCAAAAGGCTGTTTTGTATTTGTTATTTTAATTTTTCAAGAGTTTGTCACCAACACCAATTTAGGCGGTATGCCATTTCTGTCTCCTAGTTGATAGTATCTTTTGTTCAATTCTTTTTTTCCTCGATTGTGAAATCACCGAATGAGACTCATCGCCGAATTTGCACTCACCCTGAACAACACGAAAATGCCACTAGTGGAGCAGGATATGTTTATCCTGCCGGAGAACCTGAGATCATCCTAAATTTTAGCGGGACTTCGTGTTGCTCAGTCTTTAGTTTTTTATTCAGTGTTTTGTAAAAATTCAAAAATACCCCGCTTATAATTTGGTCCACAAGGCGTGCATTTCGTCTCCTTCTGGCTCATCAGTGGCACTCGAATCCAAACTCCCCGGCAGTTCCAACTCCGATCCGCATACTACTCTACACCAATTGACGAGGAAAAAAGTTTCGGAACGGAAACGATCACTGTACGGAGTTTGACTCGAATCAAAATATTTGAAGGCTGAATCAAATACGAAATTGTAGAGAATTACAAACCTAACCTAAAACGTTGTGCTAAGCACGGTTAGGGCAATATATTAATGGGTAGAAACTCCCTAATATTTGGAATAATTCAACATTTTATAAACAGTACATTTTCAGAAATTTATTGAATTCGGGAATTTCTCTATCTTTTCGTTGTATATATATATATATATATATTTGCCATAGTACTGTCCGTTTCTCTCAACTTATGATGATTATGTTGATTGCATCTATCCCATCGAACTAGAAATAAAGATTACGACAAATACAGTTAAGTCTGCTTTGTACCTTCACTTACATCTAGAAATTTACATTGAAGGTAGTTTGAAAAATAAAGGCAACAATAGTCTACCGCTGTTCAATAGTCATAATTCGATTTAGCAAAAACAAATCCGGGTAATAAACTAAAACCGAGGGAAACACATCAACTATAAGAGGAAAATAACGGAACAACAGAAACACTGAACTACAACAAAAGCAAACGCCAACATACATAGAAACGGACTGTCTGATGACAACTGCCATATTCCTGAATTGGAACAGGACATTTTAAGAAAAAATGATGTGTTGAACCTGGTTTTATGGCTAGCCAAACATCCCGCTTATATGGCAATGTTAAAAATACCGCTAAAATGACAACACTACGTGACAGAAATACGGTACAAACAAACGCAAGAACACTCAGCACAGAGAATTCGGGAATTTCTCTATCTTTTCGTTGTAAAAAAAAATTACTAAAGAGATGATTACAGCTTTAATTTTCTCATTGTAATTTTTCAATTACTATCTAACAACAAAAATTAATGCAGCAGTGCCTGCATGCGCAGTATATATATCTCCCAGTTGATGCGATATTCCAAGGCTTGCGTTTCCTATCACAATTTACTTGATAGAGGGTTGTTGCTTACAAGGAAACTTTTAAACGAAGTGTTCCAAGTGGTTGACCGTTACGGAATATCTGTTTCACAACTAACGACGGATATGTTCCAAGACTCTGGGATCTGTTTACCCTACCGGTGCACCTCAGATCACCCTCAATTTTTTGTGGTGTTCGTGTTGCTCAGTCTTTAGTTTTTTATGTAGTGTTTTTTGAAAACGCATTAAAAAACAAGGCTTATAATTTGGTCCGCTAGACGCGCATTTGTCTACTAAGACTCATCAGTTGCGCTCGTATCAAAATATACGGAAGCCAAGTCAAATACGAAGAAAAAGAGTATTAGAAAACCGAAACTAAAACTTGTGCCAAAAAAGGCTCTATTACTGGGTAGAAAATCCATAATATATGGATTAATTCAACATTTTATTTCGGGAATTTCTTTGTATTTTCGTTGTTGCTGTTTTTTTTTTTTTTGCCATGGCGTTGTTTGTTTCTTTCGACTTATGGTTTTGTGAATATAACGGCGGATAAGTTCCAATATGTCGTAGCTACAATTCCGTCCTCTTTATCTTGCCTCGGAATGGATTTATCACCGACTTTGTAATTATATGAGAGCAACCCGACGGGTGCCACATTTGAGCAGGATTTGCCTACCTTTCGTGAGCTCCTGATATCATCCCGGATTTTGGTGGGGTTCATGTTGCTAAGTCTATAGTTTTCTATGTTGTGTTTTGTAGAATGTTGTTGATCTTTTCGTCGTTTTGTTTTTTGCAATAGAATTGTCGGTTTGTCTTCGACTTATGAGTTTTGATATCTCTTTGGTTTAGTATAACAAAAATTTAAGCTCCGTATACACACCATATTATCATTGCTACAAAACTTCCAATATAAACGAATACACAGGACTGTTTGCTGTGGCTGAATGTTCTGATACGGAAGTAAATACAATTGTTACACTTCTTTGTCAAAGTAATGATTTGTTGAATGTAGGACCGTGTGTTGTTTATTACAATATTATATTTAAAAGTACTGTGCTTTTTGTCATAATATTACTTTGTATGATACATTTGATCTTAAAAATCAACCTAACGGGGCAGACCCATCAATGATTCAGGAAAACATATCGAGATATCGGAAAGAATGGATTTTTTTTTTTTTTTTTTAAACAGCAAAGGCTATCAATTAGTAGCACTAAATGGTATAACCATCCGTTCATGTATGCTTAAACTAGTTGATAACAATTACTCAATTTGCCAAATGTTCATCAATCCAGTTTACCAATTTATAAGTAACCCGAATAATTCAGTCGTTATATTCCGCTGATTCACGATGGCTGCATTGATAAATAAATACATCAACATATTTTTTTGCACTAAATTAATTACTTGTATTGTACATGTACATAACTTGCATGACTATTAATATCGGACCTAAATAAATTGATCATTCATGCATGCCAATGAAGTGAAAAATGGTCTCAACAGCATATTCATGTATATTAATTATGCATGTTTTTGCGGTCCCTTTAATTAAGTTGTTTTATTGTTACCATACAAATGATTAAATTATCTGTGATAAATACATACATATATTGTTTGAATTATTCTACATTTGTCATTTCCGGGCCTTTAATAGCTGACTATGCGGTATCGGATTTTCTCATTTGTTGAAAGGTCGTACAGTCTCTCTGGTAAATGGGAGTATTTTTTTTGCTTTTCCCATATCCTGTTGGTAAGACAACGAAACGTATCTTTACTCTCCATAATGTATTTTACCGACTCAAGCATTTCTTTAAATGTAAAGGCATATTTCATCTCGACTGTTTTCAAAGCATTTGCGGCATCCATTTTGTTTGATTTTAAATTTCAGGCGGAAATTGTTTTTCATACATTTGCGCAGACTCCCAATCCTGATCTTCGCTGATTGGCTCTCTCTCACCGAGAGCCAGTGACGCGTCCAATGATCATTAAGAAATTTTACCCAATGACCATATTATTTTCATTCGAATGAAGGAAACAAAAGACAGAAGATTGTGCCAAGTTGAATAAGTAGATAACAATTAATCTATCTAACTAGTTAAATGAACAAAAGAAGATGACCGGTATACGTCAATGTGACAGCAACGAATAAATGACAAACGCACATTCAGAGGGCAATATACAATCTCATCGAGGTACCAAAGTACTTCGTTTTGAGCCTATTGCCTAATAAAGCAGTATATGTCTGCTACTGATTGCAAGAATATCTGAAGGGAGCGAAATAATATAATACATAATACGCACAATTTTTTCAAAATTACGTAACAAAAGTAAAGTTGAGCAAATTATTAAGATTTAAGAGAAAATATTTGATATACAAGAATCATTTGATTTTGGTTTATTAAATGCTGAGTCTAATAATTGCCACTTCTTGATTATTTTTACTTCTCTTATAGGATACCAGAGTATTTTTCGACACAATTCCAATATTTCAAGTATTCAATCCCAATTTTGTGGGCAATATGTTCTTACATCAACATTTGTATATATAGTTTCAGTAGATGCTGGAATGATTGTCAAACTAAGAATATGTAAGGTAGAAGTAGTTTGTGGTCGATACAAGAGTAACTTTTACACCGTTTCTTCCAAGCAACACAATATGATAAGTCGGGTATGAACGAAGTTAAGACAACTGAAAGGTCATGCTGTGGCACTAATCTAATACTTCGGGAAGAGGTAGCTTCAATCTGTGTTTTATTTAACATCATTTGCATTCTGAAGCTGTAGTGACTGATCTGCAAGTTGATGATATACTTGGCTTAGACTTCATTAAACACCCCAAGTGTTTAATTAATGTTAAAAATGGAATTGTTTATATAGAGTATTTTTAAGGTAGGTTTGTGTTTTCAGGAACCAATAGGTTGTTACAGAGTGGTTGCTTCAGAAATGGTTGTCATACCGCAAAGATTTAAAATTGTCATTAATTACTTTGCAGAAGGTAAACTAGATGTGTTTGAAGGACACGAATGGCTCCTCTAGCTAAAAAATCCTGAGGCCATTTCTAGGAGTGGAAATTTAAGAATGAAAGTCCGTATAACTGTTTTTTCATGACATTTTCAAATTCCAAAGACCATAATTTCGGCAAAAATCAGCGGAGCACCACCAAATGTGAACTCGATCTGTAACTAATCAAGCAGACTCACATACTAAAGATCTACTCAATATGTGAAGTCGTTTAGAAAAAGTCTGTATAACTGTTGTTTTCAGAAAATTTTCCAAGTCCAAAGCCCGTAATTTCAAAAAAAACTTTATCTGTAACTCATCACAGTAGACTTGCATACTAAAAATCAGCTCATTAAGTGAAGGCGTTAAGAAAAAAGTCTGTTTGACTGTTATTTTCACAAAATAGACTGTAATTTCGGCAAAAATCAGCGGAGTGGTACCAAATATAGACTGGATCGCATCATCTGTAACTCGTCATAGTAGACTCACATACTTAATATCAGCTCGTCGAGCAGAGAAGTTAATGACAAGTGATCAAATGTAACAATAAACAGCTGCGCCATGAGCGCATGATACGCCCGTCGTCTTGTGTGTGAATTTTTATGCAATAAGCATAAATAGTTTCTGACATATGGCGTGACATGCGAAAACCCCCTTTTTTTTTTTTACAAAAAACTCCATATCTATAAAATAAAATTTTGAATCAGAACCAAAAAGTATACAGATCTTTAGATTAATATAACTAAGAAGTGTGTAAAATTTTAAGCAATAATCATAAATCGTTTTTGAGATACGGCGCGACATGTGAAAACACCCCTTTTAAAAAAAAAATCAATATCTCAAAAATAAAATTTTGAATCAAAACCAAAAAGTATACAGATCTTTAGATTAATATAACTAAGAAGTGTGTAAAATTTTAAGCAATAATCATAAATCATTTTTGAGATATGGCGCGACATGTGAAAAACCCCTCCCCCTTTTTTTACAAAATACTCAATAACTCAAAAATAAAATTTTGAATCAAAACCAAAAAGTATACAGATCTTAAGGTTAATATAACTAAGAAGTGTGTAAAGTTTTAAGCAATAATCATAAACTGTTTTTGAGATACGGCGTGACATGTGAAAAACCCCTCCCCCTTTTTAACAAAATACTCAATAACTCAAAAATAAAATTTTGAATCATCACCAAAAAGTATACAGATCTTAAGATTAATATAACTAAGAAGTGTGTAAAGTTTTAAGCAATAATCATAAATTGTTTTTGAGATACGGCGCGACATGTGAAAAAAAACACACACCTGTTTTAGTTACTAAGTCCTGTAACTCAAAAAGTTTTAATCTTATTTTCACCAAAAAGTATACAGATCGTTTGACCATCATAAGAAACAACTATGTTAAGTTTCATGAAATTTGGATAAGTCATTCTCAAGTTACGGTGCGACATGTTTACGCCGGACAGACGGACAGACAGACGGACGGACGCCGGACATTTGTATAACATAATACGTCCCGTCAAAAATTTGACGGGTGTATAAAAATCGACAACTGAACCTTCTAACAGTCCCTGGGAGGCAGTGATGGTATTCAGAAAGAAAAGGGCCAGCAATTATGGTTTTGCTTTGATTATAGGCGTTCGAATAGTCTGACACTAGAACATCTTGTTTGAAATAAATGGTATAGTACATTGGACTGCTGTTTGGATTCTTGGCAGGAAAATTTAAATAAACCAACTGGGAAGGCATAGAACCACTAATTCAGGCCCGGTCGGAAAGAACATACAAGAAAGTAGTACATATATTAAACAAAATAGTTCCTACGAATAGCTGTTTCTTTGTCAATAGGTGTAATATTTGGGTAGTTTTGATATCAAATGAAAGCTTGGGGACTTGGGATCACTGTAGAACCCTTGTTAAAAGTTTCTTTTGAATAATAAAGAAGTACATAAAATTTTAATAGGAGGGCACATTTGCCCTGTTGTTCAGATCAGAAGTACCTGTTTTTGTACTATCAAACTTCCGGGAACCAGTACGCTCTAATATGCAATTAAAGGTATGTTGAATTTTTCAGCACAAGTCAGGAAAAGGTATAGTTTTGACCTGAAATAACTGCCACTTTTTTTGAACTTAAGACAAAGTAGCCATTAATGCTTGAAATTGCATAATTTAACATAGAAAGCAATGGGCTATGAATTAGTGGTTTTATACCTACATTATTCTTCAGCTATTTGAAAATTAATTTGATTGCACAATAACTTTCTTTTTTGAAAAATCCTCCTATGCCAAAATGTAACAGTATACTCCTAACAGTATTTTACTATCTTAGTCGTTTCATAGAAGATGAAAATGTGAAAAGTTTACAGATGAAGACTACCAAAGCCAAGTGATGTCATTAGCTATCATGGCCATTCATACCAGGTGGGCTAAATAGAAGGCCAGGTTGGATACTTAATGTGGGGAGATGAAACAATTGGCCATGCCTGCATACCAACTTTATAATGCTGTCAAAAGTATGTCATCCAAAATGGAGGGTCTGAATGGGGGTCCTTCGTTTGTGTATTCTTAAATTCTTTTATGTATTTTTTTCTATATTCTATATATTTTTTGTCCATTATACTCTTTTTTTATTTTTTGGTTTATTTTTCTCTATTCATTATTTAAATGGCCCATTTTTCTGCAGTATTAGCCCTTTATTCTCTATTCTGTAAACCTCATCCAGACTCTCATAACTTAACATGAAGATGATTTGCAACTAACTAAGAAAACTTATAAACCAATAAAATGTTCCGCAGGGCGCAGCTTGATACGACCGCAGAGGTCGAACCCTGAACAGTTGGGGCAAGTATGGACACAACATTCAAGCTTGATACAGCTTTGCATTTGGATTGTGATTAAATATTTGACACAGCATAGGTTTCTGACACAGAATGAATGTGGTCTAAGAACTTAAAAATTTTAAATTGGACATTCACCTATTATGGTCCAATATCCAAAATCTAAATACATGGTAAGATTCAGCATATCAAAGAACCCCAAGAATTCAATTTCTGATGAAATCAAACAAAGTTTAATTTTGGACCCTTTTGACCTCAATGTGGACAAAGTTGATAACGGGGCCCAAAAATCAAAAATCTAAATACATGGTTAGATTCAGCATATCAAAGAACCCCATATATTCAATTTTTGTTGAAATCAAACAAAGTTTAATTTTGGACCCCGATTTGGACCAACTTGAAAACTGTGCCCATAATCAAAAATCTAAATACATGTTTAGATTCAGCATATCAAAGAACCCTAAGAATTCAATTTTTGTTAAAATCAAACTAAGTTTAATTTTGGACCAATTTAAAAACGGGGCCCAAAATCCAAAAACTAAATACACGGTTAGATTCAGCTATTAAAGAACCCCAAGAATTCAAGAATAAAACCCCATTGAAATTGGTCAAGAAATAAGCAATTTATATGAAGTATCTTCTTTTGCACAATACTGTGCAATTAAATATTTCTTGCTATTGCGCAATACTGTACAATTGACAATTTCTTGCTATTGCGCAATATTGTGCTATTGGATATTTCTTGCTATTGCGCAATACTGTGCAATTGAAGATTTCTTGCTTTTGCGCAATACTGTGCAATTGAAGATTTCTTGCTATTGTGCAATACTGTGCAATTGAAAATTTCTTGCTATTGCACAATACTTATTATATAATAATTTACACATCCTGTTTGGTGTGTATCTCCTACCATATCATTATTATTTGCTTTTAAATATAAATCAGAAATAACCAACTTAAAATGGAAAATTTTAAAAGAAAAAAAAAATGAAAAAAAGAAAAAAAATGAAAAAAAAAAAATCCCCCCCCCCCAAATTTTTTGAACCCCCTTATGATTCATCACCCCCAAACTCAATCCCAGCCTTCCCTTTGTGGTATGGTACCTTGCAGTACAATTTCAGAGAGATCCATACACTTGAACACAAATTATTGTCTGGAAACTAGAAAAATGTGTTTTTTGGCCCCTTTTTGGCCCCTAATTCCTAAACGTTTAGGGCAATTACCCCCCAAACTCAAACCCAGCTTTCCCTTTGTGATATGGAACCTTGTAGTACAATTTCAGAAAGATCCATACACTTACACACAAGTTATTGTCATGAAACTAGAAAAATGCTTGTTTTTTGCCCCTTTTTTTGCCCCTAATTCCTAAAATTTTGAGGCAATTATCCCCAAAATCAATCCCAGCATTCCTTTTGTGATATGGAACCTTGTGGTACAATGTCAGAGAGATCCATACACTAACACACAAGTTATGTCTGGAAGTTACAAAAATGCATATTTATGGCCCCTTTTTGGCCCCTAATTCTTTTACTGTTGGTACCATAACCCCCAAAATCAATCCCAACCTTCCTTTTGTGGTATTGAACCTTGTGGTAAAATTTCATAGAGATCCATTCACTTAAACTAAAGTTAGAGTGCGAAAACCAATGTGTCTTCGGACGACGCTGGACGACGACGACGACGACGCCAACGTCATACCAATATACGACCACAAAAATTTTTTTGCGGTCGTATAAAAATCATGTCAATATCTAATTGCATAATGACACATTTTTTTTTTAATTTTTTTTTTTTTGAAAGTAGATCATCTAAAATGAAACATGATTCCATCTGTAACATAAAAATATTTACCTACAACCAAAATTTTACTCAATATCTACAGGAATGAAGAAAAAGTCAGGATTAATACTGGATTTGAGAATGATCGGGCAGCCTATCTATATGCTATATGCATTGAGTGTTGGGAGCATAACACAAATATTGTTTTGTATATTTCCCGATTTCATTCATTACTGTTAAGTTTGTATCTGCCTGTGTTGAAAATCACAATTCTGTCAGCCCAAAAACTTATTTTGTTTGATCTGGTAAAAAATCAGTTAAAAACAAGTACATATAGTTTATTCACTTCCATGATTAACCTCAGATGCGTTATCAAAACACTTTATGTCCCTGTACCAAGTCAGGCTAACTGGACTATGTGATGATCGTCGTTATTAATGAAAAGAGATGTGGGGTAAAGGTCAATGAGACAGCAACACATCAACAACAAAAAAATACATGTAGAGTGCAACATACAGTATTCAGCAACAGACAGGTGTCTATAAAATGTCAAGCTCTAAATTGTCCCTAGTCTACCAAAAGAAGTGAATAAAAACAATTTAAGATCTGCCATTACATTGTTTGTCTTTGTCAAGCTCTAAATTGTCCCTAGTCTACCAAAAGAAGTGAATAAAAACAATTTAAGATCTGCCATTACATTGTTTGTCTTTGTCAAGCTCTAAATTGTCCCAAGTATACCAAAAGAAGTGAATAAAAACAATTTAAGATCTGCCATTACTTTGTTTGTCTTTGTTTAAATGTTTTGGTTTTTTAAGAGGAGTCTATGTGGTATGTTGTACTGTCCAATATTGTGACCAGTTTTTATGTGATTCATATTATCCTTTTCCTTATGTTACTCATTAATAGCCATTTAAATGTTATCAGGTGTATTAAAAACTGTTTTGATAAATTTTTTAAAACATTTTATGATTTTTTAATAATCATTTTCTGATTTTCTAATTTTTCCATGACAGCTAGATGACACATATAATATTAGTCCACATAAATCACAGGTCCTTTAATTATTTATAGGCTGCCATAATACCTGCAACACCTGAAGAAAAGAAATAACACATTTATAACATTTATGGCTGTTTTAAAAGGAAACTGTGCATAGCAGCACATAAAATAAAAGAAAGAATGATGATGAACAGAAAAAAATTGGAGCATTTCAATATCCCTGTAAATTTCTGATTTCAACATTACCCATCTTATATTCTTATTTTAAATGAAAATTACTCCAAGTCAGGAATATGACAGTTGTTTTTCACTTGATTGATAGCTTTTGATTTTGTCAGTTTTTATGGACTCCCCCCCGTTTTGAATTTGCCTTTGAGTTTGGTATTGTTGTTATACTTTTTTACACTTTATAAATAAGTTACATTTGAAGCACTTTTCTGGATTAACCTTCATCATTGTTCATCAGGAATACTCAAAGCCAAAATTTTGAAAATCAAGGATGTATACATACTATTTTTCTTTTTGCATGGGCCCTTTCAGGATTCGAGGTTATAGGGGGTGTGACCCTCACAATTTTGAGGGTAAACTCCTCCTGATTCGCCCATGTTCTAACTACTTATTATTCAATAATAATTTTCTTTGTAACATATTTTTTAATGTGTTTTTCCTCTTCGGCTACTTACTTTCAAATGTAATTTTCTCTGTGATATTTTTTGTTTTGATATTTTCCTCTTGGTTTGTGATGTAAATATTTCCATCATTCTGTAAGGACCAGCCATATTTTGAAATCCATTGTTTCACTTGAGATTCTACAAAAAATAAGCAAGTACATTTTCAATTGAGCCATAACAAGAATGTGTCAATATTACACGGATGCCCCACTCGCACTATCATTTTCTATGTTCAGTGGACCGTGAAATTGGGGTCAAAACTCTAATTTGGCATTAAAATTAGAAAGATCATATCATAGAGAACATGTGTACATTGTACTAAGTTTCAAGTTGATTGGACTTCAACTTCATCAAAAACTACCTTGACCAAAAACTTTAACCTGAAGCGGGCACTATCATTTTCTATGTTCAGTGGACCGTGAAATTGGGGTCAAAACTCTAATTTGGCATTAAAATTAGAAAGATCATATCATAGGGAACATGTGTACTAAGTTTCAAGTTGATTGGACTTCAACTTCATCAAAAACTACCTTGACCAAATACTTTAACCTGAAGCAGGCACTATCATTTTCTATGTTCAGTGGACCGTGAAATTGGGGTCAAAACTCTAATTTGGCATTAAAATTCGAAAGATCATATCATAGGGAACATGTGTACTAAGTTTCAAGTTGATTGGACTTCAACTTCATCAAAAACTACCTTGAACAAAAACTTTAACCTGAAGTGGGACAGACGGACGGACGAACGAACGAACGAACAGACTGAAAAACATAATGCCCCTAGGTGGGGCATAAAAAGACAAATTTGAAACTGGCTACTATTATATTCAATTAATTTACCAAGAATTTAGTCTGCAGGATGCTGGAACAAATTAAAACTGTTTTAGTTAAAATAATGAGATTGGTTGCTTGTACCTATGAACCATATAACTTTTCCAGCAACAACTTAATTTTGCCTTTAAGCAATATATTTTAAGAATGTGGAATTTTTATAATGGGACATATATATGAGATCTAAAAAATTACTTAAATTTGATGCTGATTATTTAAACAAGAGGCTCTCAAGAGCCTGAATCGCTCACCTGTAATAGTTTGCTTAAATCTTTCATCAATGATTATTTTTGCTTTTCAATATATATTTATGAATGGCTTAAAACTTCATTTGAAATGTTCTACAAGAAAATAAAATACAAAATTTATACAAGATACTCTGAAACTCATTCAGCCCAAGTTTGGCTGAAACAATTTCAAAGGAGAAGATTTTTTAAAGTAAGCAAACTAAATGAACAAATTGTGAAAAATTGATTTTAAAGGGCAATAACTCCTTAAGGGGACAATTGACAATTTTGGTCATACAAACTTATTTGTAGATCTTACTTTCCTGAACATTTTTGCTGTTTACAGTTTATCTTTATCATTAATAATATTCAAGATAATAACCAAAATCTGCAAAATTTCCTTTAAATTTACAATTAAGTGGCAGCAATCTAACAATGGGTTGTTGAGATTCATCTGAAAATTTCAGGGCTGACAGAGCTTGGCCTAATAAACATTTTTACCTCCATCAGATTAGCTCTAAATGCTTTGGTTTTTGAGATATAAGCCAAAAATTGCATTTTACCCCTACGTTCTATTTTTAGCCATGGCGGCCATGCTTTTTTACGAAACAGACAATAAAACACAAACTTTATTCTAGATACCCTTAGAATCATTCAGCTTAAGTTTGGTTGGAATTGGTTCAGTAGTTTCAGAGAAAAAGATTTTTTAAAGTTAGAAAACACGATAAACAAATTGTGTAAAATTGTCCTTAAAGGGCAATAACTCCTTAAGGGGTCAATTGGCAATTTTGATCATATGAACTTATTTGTAGATCTTACCTTGCAGAACATTTTTGCTGTTCTCAGTTTATCTTTATCATTAATATATTCAAGATAATAACCAATAAAATGCTCTGCTGGGCGCAGCTTGATACGACCGCAGAGGTGAACCCTGAACAGTTGGGGCAAGTATGGACACAACATTCAAGCTTGATACAGCTCTGAATTTGGATTGTGATTAAATATTTGACACAGCATAGGTTTCTGACACAGAATGAATGTGGTCTAAGAACTTAAAATTTTTTAATTTACCTATTATGGTCCAATATCCAAAATCTAAATACATACACGGTTAGATTCAGCATATCAAAGAACCCCAAGAATTCGATTTTTGCTAAAATCAAACTAAGTTTAATTTTGGACCCTTTGGACCTTAATGTAGACCAATTTGAAAACGGGACCAAAAATTAAGAATCTAAATACAAGGTTATATTCAGCATATCAAAGAACCCCAAAATTTCAATTTTTGATGAAATCAAACCATATCATTATTATTTGCTATTATATATAAATCAAAAATAACCAACTTAAAATGGACAATTTTAAAGAAAAAAAAAAAGAAAAAAAAAAAATTCCCCTCCCCCAATTTTTTGAACCCCCTTATGATTCATCACCCCAAACTCAATCCCAGACTTACCTTTGTGGTATGGTACCTTGCAGTACAATTTCAGAGAGATCCATACACTTGAACAAAGGTTATTGTCTGGAAACTGTAAAAATGCTTGTTTTTTGGCCCCTTTTTGGCCCCAAATTCCTAAATGTTTAGGGCAATTACCCCCAAACTCAAACCCAGCTTTCCCTTTGTGATATGGAACCTTGTAGTACAATTCGATAAAGATCCATACACTTACACACAAGTTATTGTCCTGAAACTAGAAAAATGCTTGTTTTTGACACTTTTTGGCCCCTAATTCCTAAAATTTTAAGGCAATTACCCCCAAAATCAATCCAAGCCTTTCCTTTGTGGTATGGTACCTTGCAGTACAATTTCAGAGAGATTCATAGACTTGAACACAAGTTATTGTCTGGAAACTGTAAAAATGCTTGTTTTTTGGCCCCAAATTCCTAAAAGTTTGAGCAATTACCCCCAAACTCAAACCCAGCTTTCCCTTTGTGATATGGAACCTTGTAGTACAATTTCATAAAGATCCATAAACTTGCACACAAGTTATTGTCCTGAAACTAGAAAAATGCTTGTTTTTTTCCCCTTTTTAGCCCCTAATTCCTAAAATTATTGTCTGGAAGTTACAAAAATGCTTATTTTTGGCCCCTTTTTCCTTAACTGTTGGTACCATAACCCCCAAAATCAATCCTGACTTTCCTTTTGTGGTATTGAACCTTATGGTAAAATTTCATAGAGATCAATTTACTTAAACTAAAGTTATTCTGCGAAAACCAATGTGTTTTCAGACGACGACGACGCCAACGTCATACCAATATACGACTGCAAAATTTGTTTGCAGTCGTATAAAAACTGTAAAATTTCCTTAAAATTACCAATTTAGTGGCAGCAACCCAACAATGGGTTATCAGATTCAACTGAAAATTTCAGGGCTGATAGAACTTCACCTAATGAACACTTTAACCCCATGTCAGATTGCTCTAAATGCTTTGGTTTTTGAGATATAAGCCAAAAACTGCATTTTACCCCTATGTTCTATTTTTAGCTATGGGGGCCATGTTATTTGACAAAACAGTAAATAAAACACAAACTTTATTCTAGATACCCTAAGCATCATTCAGCTTAAGTTTGGTTGGAATCGGTTCAGTAGTTTCAGAGGAGAAGATGTTTGAAATAGTTTACACCAGACGGATGACAACGGATGCAAAGTGATGGCAAAAGCTCACTGTTCTTTCGGAACGGTGAGCTAAAAATGCCAAATATTGATACATAGCTCTCAAAATAGTTAAATAACCTTGGTGACCTTTAAGTCTTAGATACGTGATTTTTTTTATTAGTTGTTATTGGCTTTGAACTAGCTGTCAGTAACTGCGAGTACTCTCAGATATGTACTTAGTGTCTTTTTTATTGTTAGGGATGAGGGATAGATAAATACCCTGTCACATCCTGTCTGTGTTTTTGTTAGATGTTTTTCTGCTTTATATCGATCTGATGAAATAGCCCTTTTCTTAGTAATTCTGTTAGTGTATCAAATGGTATGGTCTGGTATCTGGTACAGACCACATGACACCTTACCTGGTATATTGCCTAGTAATTCTGTTAGTGTATCAAATGGTATGGTCTTGTATCTGGTAAGGACCACATGACTCCTTACCTGGTATATTGCCTAGTAATTCTGTTAGTGTATCAAATGGTATGGTCTGATATGTGGTACAGACAACATGGCTCCTTACCTGGTATATTGCCTAGTAATTCTGTTAGTGTATCAAATGGTATGGTCTGGTATCTGGTAAGGACCACATGACTCCTTACCTGGTATATTGCCTAGTAAT
This sequence comes from Mytilus californianus, assembly GCF_021869535.1. Lineage (NCBI taxonomy): Eukaryota > Metazoa > Mollusca > Bivalvia > Mytilida > Mytilidae > Mytilus > Mytilus californianus. Next base: position 117,839,480 of record NW_026262690.1, on the reverse strand, counting down.
TCTGTTAGTGTATCAAATGGTATGGTCTGATATGTGGTACAGAAAACATGACACTTTACCTGGTATATTGCCTAGTAATTCTGTTAGTGTATCTAATGATATGGTTTGATATGTGGTACTGACATGACATCTTACCTGGTATATTGTCTAGTAATTCTGTTAGTGTATCAAATGGTATGGTCTGATATGTGGTACTCACATGACACTTACCACATGACACATTACCGTGTATATTGCCTAGTTATTCTGTTAGTGTATCAAATGGTATGGTCTGATATGTGGTACTGACATGACACCTTACCTGGTATATTGCCTAGTAATTCTGTTAGTGTATCAAATGGTATGGTCTGATATGTGGTACAGACAACATGACTCCTTACCTGGCATATTGCCTAGTAATTCTGTTATTGTATCAAATGGTATGGTCTTGTATCTGGTAAGGACCACATGACTCCTTACCTGGTATATTGCCTAGTAATTCTGTTAAGTGTATCAAATGGTATGGTCTGATATATGGTAAGGACAACATGACTCCTTACCTGGTATATTGCCTAGTAATTCTGTTAGTGTATCAAATGGTATAGTCTGGTATCTGGTAAGGACCATATGACTCCTTACCTGGTATATTGCCTAGTAATTCTGTTAGTGTATCAAATGGTATGGTCTGATATGTGGTACAGAAAACATGACACCTTACCTGGTATATTGCCTAGTAATTCTGTTAGTGTATCTAATGATATGGTCTGATATGTGGTACTGACATGACACCTTACCTAGTATATTGCCTAGTAATTCTGTTAGTGTATCAAATGGTATGGTCTGATATGTGGTACTGACCACATGACACATTACCTGGTATATTGCCTAGTAATTCTGTTAGTGTATCAAATGGTATGGTCTGATATGTGGTACTGACATGACACCTTACCTGGTATATTGCCTAGTAATTCTGTTAGTGTATCAAATGGTATGGTCTGATATGTGGTACAGACAACATGACTCCTTACCTGGTATATTGCCTAGTTATTCTGTAAGTGTATCAAATGATATGGTCTGATATGTGGTACTGACCACATGAAACATTACCTGGTATATTGCCTAGTAATTCTGTTAGTGTATCAAATGATATGGTCTGATATGTGGTACTGACATGACACCTTACCTGGTATATTGCCTAGTTATTCTGTAAGTGTATCAAATGGTATGGTCTGGTATGTGGTACAGACAACATGACACCTTACCTGGTATATATTGCCTAGTTAATCTGTAAGTGTATCAAATTGTATGGTCTGGTATGTGGTACAGACAACATGACACCTTACCTGATATATATTGCCTAGTAATTCTGTAAGTGTATCAAACGGTATGGTCTGATATGTGGTACTGACCACATGACACATTACCTGGTATATTGCCTAGTAATTCTGTTAGTGTATCAAATGGTATGGTCTGGTATGGGGTACTGACAACACGAAACCTTACCTGGTATATATTGCCTAGTAATTCTGTTAGTGTATCAAATGGTATGGTCTGGTATGTGGTACTGACAACATGACACCTTACCTGGTATATTGCCTAGTAATTCTGTTAGTGTATCAAATGGTATGGTCTGGTATGTGGTACTGACAACATGACACACAACTGAAAAAATAAACATGATAAAAGTAGTCGAATTTATCTATACTTTCAACTATTTTTACACTAGTTATCTAGAGCTAGCGTTCTATTAGACTTTATGATTGTATGGATCTAGGATTTTGTAGAAAGAAATGAAATGACCCCTTGTGAAATAGCAGGGAGGACACTTTAAGAAGACCAAGATAGGTGCAGGAGTACAACATTTATATTGATCTGTTTTATATAAGTACAGATAAGTACTGGATGAGGAGTGAACATAGTGTCTGCTTTATTTTTTAAACTTCTTTTTTGCCACTGGGTCCATACTATGGGATGTACATTTTATTTTTTTTTAATTCCTAGTGCACACAATTCCTAGGAAACACACTGTACATAAAACACAAACATCCATTTCTTTTGCATCACTTGGTTTACTGTGGATAGGAGGGGGAAAACAAAATACCCACAAGATTAGTGTACTTAGACCAAATTTCAACTTACATTTTCTTATACTGTCTTCGAAACCTGTAATAACATGAACACTGGCACTTAAATCTTGGTCTATTTTCAGACATTCCTGAAAAGTAAATATATGTTATCAATAAAAAAAATAATATTAAGACAAGTTAAAACCCAGTGTGAAAGACTATAAAAGCAAGTAAAATTAAAATCTCCTGAAGTAAAATAACAATGGAAGTATAAAAAATAAACATTTCAACAAAACTACCCTGCCTGACTATTTATGTGTTCATCCAAAGTCAAAAATTTTGTCAGTGGTTGCCTTATGTCATATCTTAATTTTTGTTTTGTTATTTGGAGAATTTCCTGTTGATGGCAATTCTTTAATAGTTTCTGTGTATTTCCATCACAACTTTTTTAGACTTAGGACCATTAATACAGTTTTACTGTATAGACAGGTCTACTGAAGACTCTTAATTTGTACTTTATTTGGCCTTTAACTTTTTTGATACCAGCGTCACTGATGGGACTTTTGACAAATTTGTACAACTGTACAACAAAGACTTACCCAGAAACTTTTAAACTGGCACATCTCCAACATCTCAGCAATATGCATCACCTTCATGATAGGTTCTTCTTCTTGCTGAAAAAAAATGCAGTCAAAATTTTATTTGATATTTATGCACCATGCATATGGTACATGTATTTGTACAAGTTAGAAATTTATGCACAAAATGCAAAAAATTACTGAAATATAGATTAATATTTATTAACTGTTGTAAAATGTGATTATTTCTGAAGTTAACAATAAAAAGGGTTGCGGTTTCAAGGCATGAAATACAGCATAATTCATTCATGTGTTAAAAAAGGGGGTGTAAATATTTTTCCAAATGAGTCAAAAAAAAAAGACAAAAACCATCCATAATACACCTAACAGAAAAACCAAAGACTGGTTCTTCTTGAAAGGTGATTAGTTATATCTACATTGTTACAAGAACTTGTATGTAAATGTTAGTTGGTGAAAAAAAATTTCTCATGTGAATTCCAAACCTCAGGTAAAATTGAATGAAGCTGTTTCACATTTACAATATTTTATTTCAATACCAGTAAAAATTAAAATTGTACAGATACATATATTTTATTGTATCCTTTGAATAAAATGCTCCGCTGGGGCGCAGCTTGATACGACCGCAGAGGTCGAACCCTGAACAGTTGGGGCAAGTATGGACACAACATTCAAGCTTGATACAGCACTGAATTTGGATTGTAATTAAATATTTGACACAGCATAGGTTTCTGACACAGAATGAAAGTGGTCCAAGAACTTAAAAATTTTCAATTTACCTATTCATACATGTGATGGACTGTGAAACTCAGATCAGGAGATTGGGAAATTTTGGTCAGGAGATTAGGACTCAGATCAGGAGGTTTTTAATCGACATTAATTTTGTTGTAAATGTAACCGTGTGCTGTAAAAATGGTCTTTTAAAGTGTGTTTTCTTCAACTTTCCAACCAATTTATTATGTTTATAGTACCCTTGTACTTATAAAGTTTCTCCATCTTTATATTCTACATGTTCAATTTAACATTGTTTTTTTCCAGTATGTTCTTTAAATTTTTTACTTCATATTCTATAAAACAATCATTGCAACCAGAACATTTGTTTAGCTGTCTGCAAATAGTTTTTATTTTTTATTTTTTTCTCTTGCAAATAGTTTTTATTTGCAAACTCAGAAATTCATTCTATCTGTAAAGTTAGGGTCATAGTTATTATATAAATTTCAATTTAAGCCTTAAAAGGAAGTATAGAATCCTCAAATAATTTTCAAATTATTATTTTTTTATTTGTCCTAAGACATTTAAAATCATTTAATAACCATCCTTTTATGATTATTTGTTCAATTTATATTTTATTTATATTCTTTTAAAAATTTTCATTATTAAAAGGAAAGTAACTTAAAACAGGATAAATCAAGGGAAGTAACCCAATAAATACACAGTTTTTGTTACACAACGGCAGTTAGCCTGAGGTAAAAATCGTTGCTTACCAGTATGTTTGACACCCAAGCTGACAAGTGAAGCCATATAATTATGCATGTTAATTGATTTACAGGTAAAATATAACTTCAGGTAATGTCAGTTACACCAGATGCCTGAGATGTTATGTTGGGCAGAAATTTTTCATTCATGAAAAATTTCATACACAGGATTTTTTCAACGGGAGGTCGGGAGGAGACCCCTGAAAACGGGATTATTGTACTCCCATCGGGAGGTTCACATGTATGCCTATTCAAACCATATCATTATTATTTGCTTTTATATATAAATCAGAAATAACCAATTTAAAATGGAAAATGTTAAAGAAAAAAAAGGAAAAAAAAATCCCCCCCCCCCCAATTTTTTGAACCCCCTTATGATTCATCGCCCCCAAACTCAATCCCAGCTTTCCCTTTGTGGTATGGTACCTTGCAGTACAATTTCAGAGAGATTCATACACTTGAACACAAGTTATTGTCTGGAAACTAGAAAAATGCTTGTTTTTTGGCCCCTTTTTGGCCCCAAATTCTTAAACGTTTAGGGCAATTACCCCCAAACTCAATTCCAGCTTTCCCTTTGTGATATGGAACCTTGCAGTACAATTTCATAAAGATCCATACACTTACACACAAGTTATTGTCCTGAAACTAGAAAAATGCATGTTTTTTTTGCCCTTTTATGGCCCTAATTACTAAAATTTTGAGGGAAAACCCCCAAAATCAATCCCAGCCTTCCCTTTGTGATATGGAACCTTGTAGTACAATTTCATAAAGATCCATACACTTACAAACAAGTTATTGTCATGAAACTAGAAAAATGCTTGTTTTTTGCCCCTTTTTGGCCCCTAATTCCTAATATTTGGAGGAAATTACCCCAAAAATCAATCCCAGTATTCCCTTTGTGATATGGAACCTTGTAGTACAATTTCATAAAGATCCATACACTTACAAACAAGTTATTGTCATGAAACTAGAAAAATGCTTGTTTTTTGCCCCTTTTTGGCCCCTAATTCCTAAAATTTGGAGACAATTACCCCCAAAATCAATCCCAGCATTCCCTTTGTGATATGGAACCTTGTGGTACAATGTCAGAGAGATCCATACACTTACACACAAGTTATGTCTGGAAGTTACAAAAATGCTTATTTTTGGCCCCTTTTGGCCCCTAATTCCTTAACTGTTAGTACCATAACCCCCAAAATCAATCCCCACCTTCCTTTTGTAGTATTGAACCTTATGGTAAAATTTCCATGAGATCCATTTACTTAAACTAAAGTTAGAGTGCGAAAACTAATGTGTATTCGGAGGACGACGCCGGACGACGACGACGACGACGACGACGACGACGACGACGCCAACGTCATACCAATATACGACCACAAAAATTTTTTTGCGGTCGTATAAAAACACATTAAATCTTAATTTAAATATGTTGAAATAAAATACATAAAGTTTTTAAAACACAATAGCATTTTGTCATGTATCAGATTTTTCCCTTATCGAGTACCGGTAAATAGTAATACAAGAAATATGCTTTCACATTTTCTTGTCTCTGTCCCAAGTCAGGATTATTTGGAGAATTTTGTGCTGATGGCAGATCTTTAAGTTTTTCCCAAATTTTTAAAAACTCTTGATTTAGAGCTTGACATACTGTATAGAAAACTGTTTATCAATAAGAACTTTTTTATTGACAGATGATTCCTTTAAACATTTGTGCATACCTTATTAAGGTCTATTAAACATTTACACAATGTGAAGTCTGTGTGAGGCAGGTTTGTCAGAGCTTTTAATAGAACCTGAGCTGCTACGGTGGTCTGGTAATGCATTGGATTGAACTGGTATCTGAAAACATATTATATAAAACAATGAAATTACAACACTATTTAACAAAACAATGCTATTTCAAATCCAATGGCAAAGGTGCTTTTAAAAAATACTGTTATCTATATACTTTATTCCTGTGTGTTTCTTGTTTTGTAAACAGACAGTTTTATGACATATATGAGGAATCAATTTGAAAAGGTTATAATGCTATTGGCATTAACCTGGTTGTTTCATCAGAAAATGTATCAGCATGCTAATCTGGTTGATTTACAAAGGACTTAACTAAGTGTGAACAGTTGCTAAAGTTTGAACATAAGACTTCAAACAGGTGTGATTTGTAAAAAAACCAGTCTGCCAGTGTGCCAAAGGGACCCTTTAAGGTAGCACTACAGTCTAACAATGATTTTTTTAAGATATTTTTTTTATCACATAATTTTGAAGTAAGTATTATTCTGCACAGTTTGTAAAAATCCCAAAGTCATTATCATATCACAACAGGGAGTAAATTGATAATGAACGTATGTAAATAAAAGCACATGTAATTAATCTAAATATATAGGCATTTGGGAGGGGCTAATATGTTAATCATCTGTTGATACCAGTGTCCAGCTGTTAATCCCTGACCACAAGATAAATATCTCATTGCATTGCAACAAAACTAATTTATAAAACATGGAAGTTTAGAACAGAGAAAAAGAAAAAGATATGAATAGGAAAAAATTTAAAGGGAAAAAATCTACCAAAATGAAAAAAAACTATGGAAAAGAGTGTGAAAGTATCTTTGAAAGCCTCTGACTGCCTGTATAAATTTCTCGTATTTGGTCTTCTACATTTAAAATTATTTTAGGCATTTTAACTAATTTTAAGTTTATGTGAAATTTTTTAATTCCATGAAACTCATAAATCATGTTGGACAGTCTATTTTCAAGAAGGGGATGGTCTTGATCTTTTTATGGACATGTATTTTAATTTTAATATTTTAGCTAATTTCAGTCATCATGGTCATATTATATTTCTTTTTAAAATTCAAAGGAAAATTATTCTTTATAGTGAGAATAATGATGTTAAATATTAATTATGATGCAGCTGGCCAATCCTGTTATTCTCTTATCTTAGACTGTCTGGACAGAGGCGGAGCTTTGTCTTTATTTAATTACTACATCACAGATGTTGGTCAAATCTGTGACGTCAAACTCCCACCAAATGCCAAGTTAGTGTTATACAGTGCACACGAAATGCAAATTTTACAGCATTAGAGCATCAAAGACACAATGTGTGTGGTTCTATTGATAAAGTAATGGTGTCAGAACACTCCTGGGGTGTTCCCAGTGGAATTTTTGTATTTATGTGGCATTTATAGGGTTTCTCAAGAGGAAATTCAGTTTTAAGGTCATTTCTCAGAACAATTTTTCATGAGAATTGTAAGGAAAAAATGAAAATAGAAACTTTATGGGTACCCCCTTTGGCTTGACTTTGATATATGTGATTGAAGGGAGTATTTTCTACAATACCGTGTCCCAGTTTTTGGATAATTTGTTTCTAAATGAATTTATAGGTCTCCAAAGATGAAAGTTGAAATGAGGTTTGGCATCCAGCAGTAAAAATAATATATCTTATTACTGGAGGCATATATCAAAAATCTGAGGCACGGTTTTGTAGATTGTGAATGGTTGATTAAAGGGATGAAAACAAATTTTTACTACCATTTGACCTGAATGTGCCATTTTCATCCAAGTTGGAAGACCACTTTTTTGGCAATTAATGAGCTATATTTTGAGATTAATCATACCAAAAATAAATTTATCTATAGATTAAGAAAGAGTTATATTTCAGCTTTAAAATGAGTTAAAGATTTTTAAAATCCATTGAGTAGTTTTGGAGAAATTAATCTTTAAAGACTGTTGGTTGGAGTCAGAAAATTCTGACTGTAGTGCTACCTTAAGTTGTTTCAATTTCTTAAATCATTATATGAGATCATTTCAATAATTGAAGACTTCTTGTAAACCTAATTGGAATCAAAGAATCTCATGTTGAAAAATAATATTATTTTGGAATTAAGATATATATTATCTAAACTGCTCACTTTCCTTATAGATTTTTTTGTGTACCTCTACCTTTTACACTCAACAAAACGATTTCACCTTGCTCATAGTTTGCTAACTGTGGATTCATTATTATTCTTAGGATAATATTTTTGTTTATTTTCTGGGTAAACGTTAACCACAAATTTAAATGTTCAACAAAGTTGCACAATTTCTATGGGAATGTATGCAGACTTCGGGAAAACCATGAAATCAAATATCCATGAAAATGGAATTTTTCCTCAATCCAAGAAAAGTGGTATCCACTTAAATAAATCTGCAGTATTCAAATTTACACTATATACATGTATATACACTACAACATAGGTGGACTCTGTCATTTAGTTTATATGTAGAAGTTAATGTTAGAAATATACTTACAATTTCAAAACAGCCAGATTAGCTTCCAAGTCATATGTGTTCTCTTGAGCCTGCATATTTATATATTTTTCCAAAGTTACTAGATTTTCAGGGTTATATCTGAAATAAAACAAATTTTCAGATAAATCGAAAGCGATCATCTCCAAGTAAGAAAAATGATGTCCATCATAAGTGGAATACAATGACCTAAATGAAGTGCTTAAAAAAATAACTGTAACTGACAATTGTCCAGGGATTGAGGTTGATTCAGTCTTGCCATTAAACCATTTCCAAGACTGAGACTCAGTTAAAATTTGGCTTGAATATACTGAACTTTAACCTACTTTCGTGTAATAACTTTTAACAATTTAAATTTGTGTAATTCTTTGATATTTCTATCAATAATGATTCCCGTCTTTTTAAAGATAAAAGTTTTAATGAAAGGGCATGAGGGGCAGAAGAGTTTCACTCCAGCCGGAAAAATCACATGTTTGATGGTATATTTGTACACATACATGTAGTATTGTTAAACAAATCTATATTCATGATGTTATTTATTTTTTTCAAATCTGGATTTTCATTTCATTTTTCATTTTAAAGTTTTCAATCCTATTGCTGACAGAAAATTGAAGTTTCAAGTTGAATTTTGATGTCCCAGTGTATCCCAAACTCTGTCTGACCGACAGAATGTCAGACAAAAATTCATTTGGTCAGACAGAAATTTTTAGATTTTTCAGTTGAAAATATAGTAGAAAAGGTCAAATTTCTTTTTCAGTCAGACAAACTCTAAAACAGTTTGGCACAGACTGTGTCCAACAGGGTTGGCAAAGTATTACCCGGGCTGGGCAATACTCCTAGAAACAGGTAATATTGGGCAATACTGAGTAAAATGATTTTTCAAGCTTATTTTTACACAAAATAGTAAAGACTTGTTGTAGTTTAATAGTATTATAGCTAAATATATACATTTTATACCATGTACATGTACATGTATAGAGATAACCATTGAGAGTCATTCCTGAAGATTGAAAATTCCATTTCTTCCACTTCTCCACTAATTCTATGTGGGCAGAATACAAGTTTTGGACATTTCAGGATACCTTGTTAATTTCCAAGCTTTGTTTCAATATTAAATCCAAGTTGAACAAATGCATTTTATTGCAGTGTTTAAGCAAATGTTAAGTGAATTGTAAATTTTAACAATAAATAAATAATGTTTTTAGCAATCATATTGCTAAATAAACACCCTAAGGGGACAGGCCATGAACACTTATAGAAATCAAAGGGCTGATTATTGCTATATAAACAAATCTGTGTTATAATCTGAATAATTACTTATTAATTAGTGATATACATAAACATATGCTAAAACTTAGTTAACATATTAGTAATGAACAAATAATGTTTTAAAGTAATTTTCCTTACACATGTTACATAGAATTGTTAATTTTTAATATTAGTTATGTTTATTAAAAAAAACAAATTGAATTCTTCAACTTTAATGTATTGCATTTGTGATTAACCACTGAATCCTCTTACCTTACATGATTTCAAAATGGTTTCCCAGATTTTCAAAGAAACGTCACATCCGGAGAGTATAAAATATCAAACTCGGTAAATTTAGATGGACCCAAATTTCCAGATCACATAAATCAAACGTTCCGGAAATTCGGGTCCATCAAATTTTACCGAGTTTGCAGTGGCGGATCCAGAACTTTTCATAAGGGGGGGCCCACTGACTGACCTAAGGGGGGCCCCGCTCCAGTCATGCTTCAGTGATTCCCTATATAATCAACCAAAATTTTCCCACGAAAGCGGGGGCCCCAGGCCCCCAGGCCCGGGGCCTGGATCCGCCTATGGTTTGATATTTTATACTCTTCGGATATGACGTTTCTTTGAAAATCTGGGAAACCATTTTGAAATCATAGTAAATATTTGCCCTCAAACAATGTCAAATGGAATCGTATCTTATTTTATCATTTCTTTTGGATATTTCTGGAAATATTTTGCACCAATAAGCACAAAAAAGGTAAGACTTTATATCTATGCAAAAATTTCTAGCTGTCAACGAAGATTTCATGCCAAAATAAGGTCTCAAAGACTCTCTCTCAAAGTCCAGATGGAAAAAATGGCTTTAGTGTTATGACGTGGTAGGAAGGCGTTACGAGAAAAAAAATAAAATAGCCTTTCAAGACATCATAATTATTTGGACTAACAAAAAACCAACCCCCTCCCCCCCCTTTTTGAAGTTAAATGGTTGCTCCTTTACAAGATTGTTTTAGCTGTACAGTTGTGAATGTTATTATTCTAGAGGGTATTTGGCAATATAAGGAACAGAATATATTGATAAATTCTCTTAATTAGGTTTGTCCATGGTCTACAAAGGGCTGCAGAGTGCAGTGTCATTTCCTTGGCAAGATCCAAATTTATGTTATGCCATAAACAGAATCGCCGGTGTGAAAACTTAATCACTTTCGTATTTTCGTGTTTTACCTATCAATTCCCTTTAGCAAAGCAGCTACTTGGGCCCTCATAGCATCTGCCATCCTGAAGTTTGTGAATTACAGCTGTCAAAATAACAATTTAGAAATTCACATGTGTACCGGTACTTTAAGCGCTTTAGTGATCGCGATTTTTGCCATAAAAAAGTCTTCGAGTAGATCAGAAAACCAACTAGCTAGTATTTAGCGCATAACCACAACCTACCAAATTTTGCTGACGTACTAAGCCCATTTATAAATCAAAACGTTCCGTTTAATTACAAGTAGCCTAGGAAACACTGTTTTTTTCGTTAAACTTCATTGTTGAAACATAGAAATATAGGTCAGCGGCCTAGGTAAGCTCTTTTCTCATCGTATAGATTGTGTATTTGTATCTGTCTAACTTCTGGAACGGTATAAAGACACCTCCACAAGTTGGGAGTTATGGAATTCTAAATCCTCCACCAATAACCAGTTTAATTTGTACATTCACAATCTATTATCAAAAATCACTTTCTCCAATCCTCCACCAATAAAAGGTAAAAGTTTATTTGCAACACACATGACACACTGTATCCACTAGATCAATGCCATAAATATCTCTTTAGTGGGATATATTTACTTACACTTTAACCTTAAGCAGGGATATAATTTTAAGTGTATGAATGAATGAATGAATGAATATTTTATTGCAGTAGCAAACATAATGCTATAGCAAAATAACATAATATATAATGACAATAATGACAGCAAGGATTTGTATAGTGAGAATATACAAATCCTTGATGACTGTAAACAGAGAACAACACAATAAAGTCATAGCAAGCACAGTCATACAACTGTTATGCAATTATAATTTGTAATCTTAACTTCAAAGCCACATTAAAGATTTACACAATTTTTTGGTTAAATTCTTTGAGCTAGCTTGCAAAAGAAATACAAGCTTTCTATTATTTGGCCATGAACAATAATATTTAGGTAAAAACTGTAGCCTCGATGATCTAAAGGCAGGACATACTAATACAAAATGATACTCATTTTCTATACAATTCATATAACAACATGTACATATACGATTTTCTCTTGCAATATTGTCAAAACGACCAACTTCTATATTCAGTTTTCAGTGATGCTCCACTACGTAGTTTAGTGAGTAAATTACTATTAAACTCATAATTCAAGTAATCCTGTAAACAAAAATCATTTTTCAATGTTCTATATAAACACAGTTTTTCACAATCATTCAAAAAAGCAAACCATTTCTGGTAGTATAGATCGTTCATACGACATTTTATATATTCAAATGTTGCATTAATGTTCTCTTGATCAATCCAAACAGAGTTTAGACCTAAACTAAATAGTAAATCGCCCACATTTGAAACCAAGTTTCCCTTACCATTTGAAGCATCAATGCGGAGGAGGTTATAAATATCATATACAATATTAAGTTTATCATATATTATATGCAACCAAAACTTTATAACTCTATGTTTCCTTAAAATGAACATAGGTAAATGACCAAGTTCACCACATAAAAAACGTTTGGTACATTATTACCAAGCTTTAATATAAAACGACAGAAACGATTATGAACGAGTTCAATGTCATTGGCTCGATGAAATCCCCAAATTTCAGACGCATAGTTAAGTATAGAGGCCACCATACTGCTAAACAAAAAACATGCTTGACTATGTTCAATATAAAAAAAGTAAAACAACAAAAATACTGAACTCCAAGGAAAATTCAAATCTGAAAGTCCCTTATCAAATGGCAAAATCAAAAGGTCAAACACATCAAACGAATGGAAAACAACTGTACCTTATTTGTGATTGATAAGATTTTTTTCAACTTTGCCAAATAAGGGGAGATAACTCAGATAAAGTAATTTTTATAATAGAAAGTGTTGTGAATTTACCTATTTTGATGTGTAGCAAGAAAACAAGTACGGTGACCCCATTTTTTCTTTTTCTTATCTGAATGCATCTTATAAGAGTTATCTTCTCACATTTTATCTTAAAGTTCTATCAAGTAGTTTTCTTTTTATCAAACAAAATTTGATTTTCCATGCATAATCTATACAAAATCTGACAATTTTGCACAACCTCTAGCGTGAAAAAAAGTTCGGTGACCCATACTTTTTATTTTATTTTTAAAAAATGCATGATAAAAAATTCATTTTGACAAATTATCAAAAAAATCTATCAATTTTAATGAAGACGCCCCATCCTCCTTAGGGTTATTATCACTCATTTTTTGTTTACAAAATTTGAATATTTTTGTTTGATAATTATTATTTTTTTTTATAAAGTTGGTATTAAGGGGAGGTAACTAAGAAAATATACAATTTATAAAGGGATCTTCATGATTTTTTTCTTTTTTATCTTATAGCGTACGGTGACACATTTTTTTTCTTTTGATATTCAGAAAGCCTTTTATAAGAGCTATCTCATATTATATTTCAAAATGCTTTCATATTTTAGTTTACCTTCTATTCACATTATGATGCTTTTTCTCTGTGTTATCCATACAAAATGTGTATTTTTTTCACAACCTGTAGCTTGCAAACAAGCTCGGTGACCAAAAATAATATTACTAGTATATTTTTTAACATATCACAATATATTTTGGCAAAGTATGTAAAAATTCTATCATTTTCCGTTGATATTCCAATACCACCTTAATTAGTTTCAATCCTTAGAATAATAAAGATAGTTCTTGAATAAAGTAAATTTTATAAATTCTTTTTAAAGTCTAGGAAGTTGTTCAATAGCATTGTTTTATAAAGAGTATTATCAATTTCAATTATGCAAAGGACACATTTCTTTGCAATATGAAACCGATCAATTAACAAGCCACTTTAACCGATTGTTTTTTAACAATAGTTAATCAATATTAAGTAAAACAACTAATTGGCATAAAAATTTTATATTTTTTTTGTTAGTCAAAAAATTGTGCTGCTGTGATTCTCTGTCCGATTAATTGGTGTATCGTTGTCCACTTTTATATTATTTTGCATTGCGGTAATAGGACATATTTGTCTGTCGTTATAGTGTAGTGGAAAAATAATTAATTACTATATTTATATTTATAAACGATAGAGAAATTACCCCTTTAATTCTAAAATAGTTTTATCAAACTACGATATACTTTTATTTTCTTTATCACAAAATTTTCAGATGGTGACAACCAAAAACAAAACTATTGTTTACCTCCACACGTGAAAAATGGAAAGTTCTGAAAAAAACAAACTTGTCAGCGACATAGAAAAAATTAAAACAGCAGAGCGATTTAAAAAGGAAGGCAATGAACAGTATAAAGCTAAAAATTATAAAGCTGCGATTGGCAAATATCACAGAGCAATAATTCAACTGAAAGCTGTGGGTCAAAATAGGAATATAGGAAACATAATGGGTTTGTCGGCAGATAATACAGATATCCCAACAGAAGTTAAAGATAGAACAAATACACTAAAGGGAGATTGTTATAATAATCTAGCAGGTAAATGGAACTTTAACATTGTATAGACTGCAGTCAGGGCAGTTGACACTCAAATACTTTAAAATTTGGATGTAGGCTTCAGATATATAAAAAAATAGGTGTGGAATGAATGCCAATGGGACAACTCATGAACTATCAATGCAACCAGCCACTAAAGAACATGGATGTAAGCAACTCTAAGTCATTGTACAGCCTTCAACAGTGAGCAAAACCCAACACCTATTTTGTAAGCTAATATGAGACAGACAGGTGCTTACGAATGCATGAGCTCCAAAAGGTTATGCAGGGAATTGGAATTTCAGTTTTGTCATGAAGCATGCAATCATACTTTCTTGCTATCAGACTTATAAATTTACTGGAATTCGCATGCTCATGAGCAGTCATTTTTTGTGTACGAGTTACAAATTTGCAGGAAATAGTTTACATTTGTACATGCTTTAGGAGTCCTCAATTTAAAATGTTATGTATGATGTTTTACAGAAAAACCTCAGGGCCTGAAAGAAAGGAAAATCTAGGAAGAAGTTGAAATGCCACCATGTTGCTTAGGCTTTTTGTGGTCATGGTACATTGTATAGACCCAACTAGATCCTTCTTACATTTATGCTCTCTATGGGAGGATTAAATACTGTACATGTAAATTCAGATATTATTGAATTTGTTGATCGTTGTACAAAAATAGAAAAATAAATTATTGTGGTTTCGGAAATGCTGTATACAAATAATGCTTAAAAAATTTAAATGTGATATTTCATTTATGCAACACCTTTCCAATCCCAATTTTCTCAAAATTAAAAGCATTGCAAAAATTTCTAAATTTATTAGACTAAGAATCAAAGATACAGGCATGACAAAATGTGAAACAATTCTTACTAGTAAACCTACAGTCTGATTTATGCTAAAACAATAAATGAAAAACAAATATAACAGACGGTAACCAACAACAACTGAATTGCAGGTCAAAAGACCACAGGACTAATCTATAAAGTGATAATTTTAACAGATACATCATGAAGGATTGCTGAAAAAGACTCACTCACTCTGTTTAATCTTTTATTCTAATTCTATATGAATATGTTTCAGCTTGTATGTTACAACAAGAAGAACCAAACTATGAGAAGATAGTAGAACATTGTAACAATGTATTAGAGGCGTCCAAAGGAAACGTGAAAGCTTTGTATAGGAAAGGTGTGGCTTGTTATCATTTGAAGAATTATGAAGAAGCTTTAGAATATTTACAGCAATCAGAACAAAATGGTATGTGGATTAATTGTATCAATTAGTTATTGAAAGGAGAATTTGTAATTTTGAGATCACAATGCTCAAAGTGACATATATATCTTTAACTGAAATGCACTGCAACATTGTAAAACTAGTTCCACCATATTTGGCAAAAAGATATGATTCTCACAAATGGTCTGTTCTCAAGGAGGAATCAAGCAAAATGTTTCCTTATTTTTATTCAAATAGAGGCTTATGATGGCTAATATTGTAAATAACTTATGAAGGTCACGATTTTCTTTCATAGTTTGTGTTGTTCACATCAAATGAAACATTTTGATGTGTTATTTTATTGTTTTGTCATTTATGAAGAAAGTATAAAAATTTAAAGGGTAAATTTTTTAAACCTTTTGTATTTCTATAAATGTTAGTGTTTTGTATACTGTGTTCTGCATTATAATTTTGATCTTCTCTTTGTACCCAAAGATTTAAAAAATAAAAAAAGATGTTATCATTAAAATTATTGAAAATGGAATTTTTGTTTGATCGGCAAGGTATCTAGAATCTTTAATGATTTCTCAAAATTAAACATTGTTAAAAGCATTACAAAAATTTCTAAATTTATTAGACATTTCCAAACTTTTGGGTCAAGATGGTATTTAATGAATGGAGAATAACAGTCTTTTTTTTTAATTGAAAGGAGAATATTGACCCTTAAAATAATGAATTTGCAAATATGTTAAATACATCTAATTATTTTAAAGCAGTATATAATATGTGTTCTATGATCTCCCTTAGGGAACATCTAAGCTGATTTCTCTAAAATCAAAAACATTATAACATTTGAGTTATCTCCCATGGGGGAACATCTCATATGGTCTGTCAGATCAATATTGTATAACATTATTTACATCTCCCATAAATATTCTCTTGGTTAAAAAAATGCAGAAAAAATGAAGAAAGTAAATATCAAGTTTTAGCTTCTAGCCTGGGATAGCTTATGTTTAATTATCAAGCTATATGAACACACTGTTATGCAGTATCATATATGGATATATACATGATATAGCTGTCATCATTTTATTTTTAAGTCTAATTTCTATGGTGAGCAACCAAAATGTTAATATATGAATTCCTACTTATGTGAGGTGATTTTCTAGGTGTTAATGAAATTAATTTTATCTTGGCATCGTTTTCAATGCATTTTTAGGGGAATTATATGTAATAAAAAAGTTATTTTAGGTAGTTTATTAATGTGTAAACTAAGCTTTATACTCACTAACATAACATAAAGTCAATAAACTCCTTGGCAATGAACATTTAAGTTTTTACTTTAATAGATGATGACCACATAAGCTGATTGTTTGTAAACATGAATTTATAATTCCATCGGATACAAAAAACAAAAGGTAACTGTTTGTAATTATGAATTTATGTTTTTAATTTTCCGATACAATAATCAAAAGGTAACTGTTTGTAAAGATGAATTTGTATATTTTATTTTTCAGATACATTAACAAGGAAATATTTAACATTATGTAAAGAAGGAATAGCTAAACAAGAAAAAGAACTAAGGACAGCTTATAAAAAAATGTTTACACAAACAACTTGACAAGATAATGGAGGATAGATCTGATTACAGCAATTTCTTATTTATTTGATAAATTACTTTTTTACATTTATATTTTGTTCAATTACAATTATGCCCTCCACCAATAAGGACTATAGTGTTACCCATGTCCATCCTTCTGAATTGAGTCCATGTTTTTTGTTATGCCTGTAGATAAATACATGTACTTTTTTATTGTCAAAATGAGGAGATGTGGTGGTTCATTTGAGTATAATGCAGAGTTGCAAATTAAAAATTATAACAAGAATACATGCCTTGTCGTGCCAAATAATTCAAAGTATCTGAAAATAGGAAGTAGGTGTCCAACAGATCCGAAAAGCTCAAACATATTACATGCACAACCCAGCTGCTGAAAGTATGGAAGAAGTATGTGACAAAAACGTTTACTGTAAATTCAGAAATTATTGCGTGCATTTATTATTGCGATTTTGTCATTTTAGACTAAAATGCGATTTTATTTTTTGCGATATAGTGAAAAATCCTGTTTAATTCATATTAAAAAAAATTGAAATGCGAGTTTAAATTATTGCAATTATAACCATGTCGCATTTTTCGCAATAATAAAAACATCACACTAATTTCTGAATTTACAGTAGTTCATTCAACTTATTAAAAAATGCAAACAGGATGTAGGTATCAAACAGATCTCACAGGTTACAACTTGTCAATGTCAAGCTGGTGACCAAATATGGTGATTCTGTTCAGTAGTTTCTGAGAAAAGTATGATGAAATTATTTGTTGGATGGACAGACAAGGTGTTTTCAATATACAATGTAACTCCCACTTTTAAGACAGATCATTACACATTCGTGAAAATACTATAAGCACAAGGAAAGAGCTTTTATCTGTTAAATCACAGTGAGGCCTTCAATGTTAAGTAGAAATTCATCTCACTGCAATTTCTAAATTAAAAGAGATTGAAGGAACTAGAACTACCTTGTTTCATAATAAAAAATATTGGCCAACCTAGATAGAAATATCTTATTTAGGAAGGGATAAATCAAACTGTTAAAAAAATTCTCTGAACTTGATATTATCAAGATGCTTGAATTTCTAATTGACAACATATTTGTTACATTTGGAGGACATGTTTTTCAAGAAACAATCAGCATTCCTATGGGAACCAATTGCACTCCACTTCTTGCAGACTTGTTCCTTTATCCATATGAGACACACTTCATACAGGAGCTTCTCAGGAAAAATGAAAAGAAGCTAGCATTATCTTCACATTCCACTATATAAATATGTCCTCTCACTAAATATTTCTAAGTTTGTTGACCATCAAACTTTAAATAAAGGATACCATAGATATAGTGAAGTCTGCCTCATGTCATGACTTACAGCTAGAAAAATTGACAATGAGGGTCATTTAAGAAATAAATACTATAAAAGGGATGATTTCATCTTTCCACTTGTGAAATTTCCATTTCTATGTAGTTACATTCCAGCAGCTCTTGCATTTCCTTGACAGAAGGTTATTGCTTTCAAATATGCTATTGAACCAAGGGTACCAAGTGGTAAAGTCATCCCTTTCCAAATTTTATGAACACCATCAAGAGCTGGTTGACTGTTGTGGAATTTCTGTGTCACAGATGACCACAGACATGTTCCAATTGTCTTGACCATGATCCTGTCCCCCACGGTTGTGACATCACAGAATTAAGACTTACCATCAGATGTTGCATGGGCAACATGATGGGTGCCATATGTGGAGCAGGAACTGCTTACCCTTCATGAAGATCTGAGTTCACCCCGATTTTTGGTGGCGTTTGTGTTTCTGAGTATATGTTTTTCTATATAGTGTTTTTTGGACTTGTTTGTCTGTTTGTCGTTTATAATTTTTTACCATGGCATTGTCAGTTTTTTATCCTCATATGAGTTTTGAATGTCCCCTTGCTATCTTCTGCCTCTTTTTTCTAGACTATCCCTAGCACTTGTTTTAGTAAAATTCTGTGCTAGATGTCATTCATGTTACAAATACAGCTTCTGTTGCTCATAAGAACATTGTGTGACAATTACATAAAGATTGGTCTATTAAAGCACTTAAGTTAATGTAAGAAAATATTGTTGAAGGCTGTAAGAGGACCTATAACTTTTAACATCACCACCCTTTGATCTTGAATGAATAGTTGTCTCATCACCAGAAATCGACAAACATACCATATCTCTTGCAGCTGCCACATCTTTAGTGATGAAGGGGAGGGGGAGGAGGGGAGAGAGAGAGAGAGAGAGAGAGAGAACCTTTTCAGGACGTAGATATTGAGCCTTTATTTTTTAAAGGAATTCAGAAAAAGACAATCTAATGGACAGCAATATTGATAATTAATTCAAAGTCACTGCACCATGAACTAATGGGCAGGGCCTCTAAATATCAACAAACTGAGATGTAAAGACAATAATGTAACTTTATAGAAAATATAGTTGTCTATTTTAAGTAGTTCCTATCAAACTAACTCAAGCAGAAAACTTAACATTGAAAATTGGTAATTAATTGAAAGTCACTGGACCAAGACCTACGGGGGCCTGAAGTCGAAATAGTCATCAAACTGAAATGTACTGATAGTAATGCAACTTTATAGAAAATATCAATTTATCTATCACAAGTAATTCCTATCAAACTAACTTAAGCAGAAAACTTAACATTGAGAATTGCTAATTAATTCAAAGTCGCTGGACCATGACCTAGGTGAAAGGGCCTCAAAAAAGTAATCAAACTGATATATAATGATAGTAATGCAACTTCATACAAAATATCACTGATCTTTCACAAGTAGTTCTTATCAAACTAACTTAATCAGAAAACTTAACAATTGTTGACGCTAACGACGTCGCCGAAAAAGCAAAACCTATGTCTCACCTTCTGCTACCTGCAAAACAAAAATTAAGATCAGATCAACATCTTCATAATTATCAGATGATTTTAAAGCAATGACAGGCAGTGTTTTTATAGGTTCTTTTGAAATGAACTTTGTTATAGGGTTTAAAGAAAATATGCAAGAAATTCCTTTTAATATATTTTTTCACTTTTTATAATGTCTTATTTGACAGTCAATTTCTATCACTTTTCCATTTTCAAATAAAATGGATCGGAATCTGATCATACTTCCATCTTTGAAATATGTATATAAAATATATAGTAAGATGCAGAGCTGATACCTTTCACTGCTGCCTAAACAGACAAAGGCTGACATAAGCAATAATATTGAAGTTGTTTATAATATTTATTTTAAAATAAAATATTGACTAGGATGTACCAGATATCAAGTTGGACATCATATTCCTGAACGATAATGGGAAGACTTCATTCTACAATATACAAATGTATAGAACATTAGTAAAAACTTAATAATAAAATGATACCACATGTATTGTGGTCAACTGAGCAAACATTAACATTTACAATCATCCAGTTGTTTAGATCGGATTTAGAGATTTTGTTAACATGCAGTGACAAATATTCATCCATATTCAGGACAAGTGTGGATCAAAAGATAAAGTTAGACAAACAAAAGGGCCAAAAATTTGATAAGCATGTCATTTAATAAATGATGTTTGCTACTTATTGACGTTATTGTAATATTACATGTCTATCATTTCTTTTTTCATTAATTTTCACTAAACTGTTGATTCATTTATTTTCATGGGTACCAATTTTCATGGAATGATGAAAAATTGTATTTTCATGGATATTTGAATTTGTGGATTATTTTTACGCATGAAAAATACACAAAAAATTGGTACTCCACGAATAATAATGAATCCACACTAAACTATGAAACAGATGCCTCTGACAAGCAATATATTATATTCCAAATAAAAGAGTGTAGGACACAAGGTTATATTAATATCATATCTATATTATATTATGTCCTTTCACCAGTAATATCTTATCAGCAATATGAACAGGAGTAACGGGACAGGTGTTATGTGAAGCAGGAACTTCTGACCTTTCAGGAGCACCTGATTGGCCACCCTTTTTAGTGGGGTTTGGGATGCTCAATCTTTAGTCTTTTGTGTAGTGTTTCATGAACTTGTGTTTGTAATTTCCTGACTCTGGATTCATTACTTTCGTAGGTACCAGTTTTCATGGATTGATGAAAAAATGTATTTTCTTGGATATTTGAATCCCTGGTTTTACAAAAGTTTGTATAGACAATTTATACTTTGTTAAACATTTAAATTCGTGGTTTCCCTATACCCACAAAATCAACGAAAATTGGTACCTCATGAATTATAATGAATCGATAGTATTCTCATTTGTTGACATTAAATAATAAATGTTTATTTGACCATCAATTCAAAAATACTTTTTCTATTTTTTACCTTTAAAGTATTGTGTATACTATTTCTGAGGTTTTCCCAATCTTTTTCCGTTGATATAAGACAAATGAAATGAGCTGCTAATACAAGTCCTGTCACCTTCTCCAATATGATACTGTCGTTAAATCGATTTATTACCCTTTTACCTAGGCATAGAAATAACAATATATATCAAAACTCTTTTAAAGTTCAATATTTTCATCAATATTAAAAAAAAAAAGTAAACCTGTAAGATTTGGGTATTCTACAGTTAAACTTGTCCAGTAACCAAATTAACTTAAAAAAGAATAGTATTTGAATGTCCCAATCAAATGGTTCAGGTTAGATAGAGTTTTGGTTTACAATTTTTGTAAGAGATGATGTACTGTAAAATTAACTTCAAAGAACACAAAAAAATAAATTTAAAATCTAACAATTTTTTTGAGTCTGACTTTCGTCTTTAAATTGGGTTTTTTCCCCACATGTCTTAATTAATCCTCCGTCATCAAGATCTGATCAAAGAAATAAGATACCTGTTTTAATGTCATTCATAGCTGATATAAGAATATGTAAATCAGAAACAACAGTGCCTCCATCTATCTCTGGAAATGATGTTTTATTTTCAATATGTTTCTGTAATATGAGCTGAAAAAGATAACTATTTAATTACTTATAAGAAACACAGGCAATTAAATAAAGTTGTTGGATAATGGCATTTTTTCAACATTGTGCAGATCAATCCTTTTTATTATCATTTTTTCAATTGAGTTATTTATTTATTACCTCTGGAAAAAATTTCCAATGTCATAGTGTGTATTTATTCCATTCTTGTAATAAATGGGGAATGTGTCCAAGGGACACAGATGATGTCCCTGCTTGCATATAACATCATAAAGGGGCATAACTCTAGAAAGGTAAAAGTGAAGCCACCAAAATTCAAACTTGATCTGTGTTAAGTGGTAATAAACATTGTGTATAAGTTTCATAACATTTGCTTGAGGCAAACTAAGTTAGAGAATGGAAATTAGAAATTCTGCAATTTTTCCATTTGTAAAGGGACATAACTCTAAAACAATAAAAGTGAGGCCACCAAAATTCAACTTGATCTGTGTTTGGTGGTAATAAGCATTGTGTATAAGATTCATAACATTTGGTTGGGGCAAACTATACTAAAGAACGGAATCAAATTTTGGGACATAGGACGGAGGTACAGACAGACAAGGGTAAAACAAAATGCCCCCTACACAACGACGGGAGCATAATAAACTTCAGACAATTTGAACAGATCCAAAAGGTTATAGAACAACTAAGATGTTGCTTTTGAAGAGAATTGCATTTAAAATGACTTGATGATTCGGACGATTTTAGAGAAGATGTGTATTTGGTAGACCTATGCATATAGTAAAGAAAAATTCCCCCCAGAACAAAATTTTCAAATAATGAATGGGGAATGATTCCATGGGACAAGGATGATGCCCCCCTTTGCATTTAACGTTATAAAGGGACATTACTCAAGAAAGGTAAAAGTGACGCTACCCAAATTTATACTTGATCTGAGTTTTGTGGTAATAAGCATTGTGTATAAGTTTCATTACTATCGTTTGAGGCAAACTTAAGTAAGAAAAACAAAAACTAAAAATTCAGCAAATTTTCGATTTGTAAAGGGGCATAACTCTAGAACTATAAAAGTGACATCACCAAAATTCAAACTTGATCTGTGTTTTGTGGTACAGAAACCTATTTCTGGACTTATGGACGTACTAAAGGACAAGTGTAAAAACTAATGCCCTACACTACATCAGGGGCATAAAAAATTTAAAGAAATAAACTATGCGATTAATATTCGAGCATTATGGAGGGCGCTGTCTATATACTTTTATTTACACAGACCGTACTGGTTACCTGAACTTTGGATATACCAAATCAGATACTTCATATCTGAGAAACTGTCAATATAGGCCCTCCTTTTTCGATTAATTCATACATTTTTGTAGTGTTCAAAATTATAAATCAAAACAGTGTTCTACAATGATCACTAGTCCTTTAACCCTAATTTGAAACCTAAATTATTATAACATATCTTAAAAGTTTGATATTTACACCTATGCGTAGGAATTATTTTGTTTTAAATATGTAAGTAAGTAGAAGTAGAAACTACAAATCGAAACCAGTGTGTTCTTATTGGCCGGGCCAGATTTGGTGCTGTTTCATCTTACAAGGTCTACATGAATTATTTCAGTTTTTAAAGAATTTTGCTCAAATCGGTGCTAGGGGCCTTCTTAACTTGCAGTGAGGTGAGCGTTTTTTTGTAACGTGTTGAAGGCCTCATTTCCACTTTGAGACAAAAAAAAGCAATTAAAGCACTGTTCCTTTGCTTTTTGTGTGTTATTTTGGTTGTGCATGTACTCACAGTTTTTGTGTCATGAATGGATACCTCATATCCTTTGTTTTTTTATATTATTTCATTAAACCTTATGGCTATATCATAATTTAAAGGATTCAACCTTAAGTTGGACGTTCTTTAAACAGATTATTTGTTTACAGTTTAAAATAGAATCTGCCTTAAGTCATTTTCTGTGACTGTACCTTTAGTGTACTATATACATTAGAATGGGATATGGTTCTCTCTGAGAAGAAATTGTTTTCATCTTTTTCAAACAACTGTTGTCTCCTGTAAAAAGAAAGATGCATATTTGTGGTACAGATTCAATATAAATGTATGATATCAATTATAGATTTTTTTCTTCAGCAACAACTTTATGGGGAGGATCTTTTTTTCTTTTCTTTGTTTCTTACTTTTTTCTCTTTACTTTTATAATGAACTTCTGAACCAACACCTCCTAAATTTCCTGTTATAAGTGGATACTGATGGCCTTTCTTGTACTATTTTTAGGGTGTCCAGTAATTTGGTTTCTTTTCAAATTTTAATCTTTTAATCAAAGTCAATATTATACATAATATGAAATTTGAATTAATTCACAAATTTATGCAAGTTCAGTTTCATGGCTCAAAGGGTATTTTTCTATCACGATATAAAGAACACTAAAATATAGCTAAATGTTTGTTCTGGTAAATAAAAGTAAATTATTTGCTGTGCTTTAAAATGATGTTAAAATCTTGTATAAAGAACATAGATTGACAGTGTGTTGTCTTGTTGGTTCAGGATATTGCAGAATACAAACAATCAAGTTTTACTAAAAATCATAATACAAACCAAGCACTAGTCTTAAAATTTGTAATTCAACTATCAAAAATTGGGGAGCGTTATATTTAACTTTATGCAGTGGTAGAATCAATACATTTAAACTTAGTTCCTACCTCTGATGTAATCTTTCTATGCACAATTGTATTTCACCAGATTTATACAGCATTGTAAACAGACTTTGGATCATATGTTGTGATGTCCAAAAATTACATTTAATTAAGTCATACAGCATCTGTAAATAAAATGTTTATCTTTTTTATTTTACATAGTTTTTCTATTAAATAAATATGAAGGGGTGGACAGGGGGTCCCTGATTCCCAATTCCCTCCCCTATTCCCAGATGAAAATTGGTCTAAATAAATTCTCAGAATATTTCCATTTTTACTCAACCTAATCCCCCAGCTCCCATCCCCCCTTAACTCCTGTTTCCTGCCCCCTGTCCACCCCTCAGATATACTGATATAATTTTTACAGTGCTGTTGCAATTGCATAGAGTCAATAATAGTGAGACACTGTGGAGAAAAGTTCTATCAGATTTTTTTTTAGATTTGGCCTGCTTCATAAGACACTTGTCTCATTTCCAATTTTTTTAGAAAAAAAAATTGAAAGTCTGCCAACAATATTTGGTGTTAGACACCTTCAATGAATGAGACATTGTTTTACACTTGTTCCAGAAGTAGATTTTTTAACATTTTTTAAGCAATGAAACTGTCTTGAGGTTTAATTGATGTAATGCAAGAAACTGTATTTCATCTTATAAAAGACTATAACCTACCTTACATCCTGTGTTAAACTGTATACTCTGGTACTAAAAAGAAAAAAAAAGTATAAAGTACAAATTTATTCATAAAGCTTTAATTAAAATTAACTTATTTTCTATGTCTAAGATTTGGATGTGACACTAAAATTTGCATATGATCTTGTTGTTTGCCTCTTTTTTTTGGTCTTTGAATGTTAAATGAATAAATGAATTTATCAAAGAACTTCGGATAATATAAATTACTGAGAAGGCATACTATATGTTTCAATCTTTAATACCTTCATCACTCTGTACTTATTTTTAGGAAGAGGACAATTGGTTATTAAAACATATTTTACAACTAACATCATTTATTCAACATGTATTTTTAAACAGATGTTATATGCAGATCTAAGGTCATTCTGAGACAAAATTCAGCTAAATACCAAAAGTATGAATACGCTTATTCAAAAAGTAAAGCAAAACTCAATACATTTTGACTATTACTCAATAGGAAAGTTTGATAGTTCATACCTGTACTAAACAGTTGGGGATCCAGGATTTTGAAAAAGGGGGGGAGCCATCATGGCAACATTAGGAGTGGGACTTGTAATGAGTCTATGCATTACCATATACGTAGCTCCATAGAAGGGACAGGGAGGCAATACAATAAAACTGACAATCACTGATACCTGAACAGCTTTAGTTTTTCACTGTAAAGATACAATAAAACTGGCAATCACTGATACCCAAACAGCTTTAGTTTTCCACTGTAAAGATACAATAAAACTGACAATCACTGATACCTGAACAGCTTTAGTTTTCCACTGTATTGATACAATAAAATTGACAATCACTGATACCTGAATAGCTTTAGTTTTCCACTGTAAAGATACAATAAAACTAACAATCACTGATACCTGAACAGCTTTAGTTTTCCACTGCATAGATACAATAAAACTGACAATCACTGATACCTGAACAGCTTTAGTTTTCCACTGTAAAGATACAATAAAACTGACAATCACTGATACCTGAACAGCTTTAGTTTTCCACTGCATTGATACAATAAAACTGACAATCACTGATACCTGAATAGCTTTAGTTTTCCACTGTAAAGATACAATAAAACTAACAATCACTGATACCTGAACAGCTTTAGTTTTCCACTGCATTGATACAATAAAACTGACAATCACTGATACCTGAACAGCTTTAGTTTTCCACTGTAAAGATACAATAAAACTGACAATCACTGATACCTGAACAGCTTTAGTTTTCCACTGCATTGATACAATAAAACTGACAATCACTGATACCTGAACAGCTTTAGTTTTCCACTGCATTGATACAATAAAACTGACAATCACTGATACCTGAACAGCTTTAGTTTTCCACTGTAAAGATACAATAAAACTGACAATCACTGATACCTGAACAGCTTTAGTTTTCCACTGCATTGATACAATAAAACTGACAATCACTGATACCTGAACAGCTTTAGTTTTCCACTGCATTGATACAATAAAACTGACAATCACTGATACCTGAACAGCTTTAGTTTTCCACTGCATTGATACAATAAAACTGACAATCACTGATACCTGAACAGCTTTAGTTTTCCACTGCATTGATACAATAAAACTGACAATCACTGATACCTGAACAGCTTTAGTTTTCCACTGCATTGATACAATAAAACTGACAATCATATTTCTGATATCACAGTCTTCATCTTCAATCAGGTTCAAAGCTGATCTAATTAATCTGAAAAATACAAACAAAATTAAAGCGAGGAAAATTTAGATTTACAGATACCGGTAATCCTAATTGTTAATATCTTAACTGAATCTATACTATTTGCTTATGAGATTTAGTCAGGCAGAAGTTTAATTATAATGATAGACAAGGGATACTCGTTACACCATAAGGGTTTTGAACTTAAAGTAAGTGATGATTCTCAATTATGTACCATACATATCTGGATTTTTTTGTAAGGTCAGCAGATTATCAGCCCCTGCCTATTATTATGGCTACCTAACTACTATTAACAGAGAATTATCAAAAATAAGAGTTTATTAAAAATTCTAGAATGAAGATACATTTTAAATTTAAACCTCCACAGGGATTTTGCTATGTAAACAAACACAAATTGTGTGTATTGTCCAAGGTCAAGGTACTTCGAGCAAACATTATTTTAATTTTGCTTTTCACACAAGTTCAAATGATACTTGCTTCTACAACCTGACATTTGACCATACTGGAATGGTTATGATATTACATTGGCTAGTTTGGAATAAGAAAAACAGATTTACCATTCTGGAGTGTCTTACATTAAATTGATCTTTTTTCAATTGAATCCTTAGATTGACCATTCTGGAATGGTAACAGGACATTGACCATTCTGGAATGGTAACACTACATTGACCATTCTGGAATGGTAACACTACATTGACCATTCTAGAATGGAAACAGCACATTGACCATTCTAGAATGGTAACAGTACATTGACCATTCTGGAATGGTAACAGCACATTAACCATTCTGGAATGGTAACAGCACATTGACCATTCTGGAATGGTAACAGCACACTGAACATTCTGGAATGGTAACAGCACATTGACCATTCTGGAATGGTAACAGCACATTGACCATTCTGGAATGGTAACAGTACATTGACCATTCTGGAATGGTAACAGCACATTGACCATTCTGGAATGGTAACAGCACACTGACCATTCTGGATGTAACAGTACATTGACCATTCTGGAATGGTAACAGCACATTGACCATTCTGGAATGGTAACAGTACATTGACCATTCTGGAATGGTAACAGCACATTAACCATTCTGGAATGGTAACACTACATTGACCATTCTGGAATGGTAACAGCACATTGACCATTCTGGAATGGTAACAGCACATTGACCATTCTGGAATGGTAACACTACATTGACCATTCTGGAATGGTAACAGCACATTGACCATTCTGGAATGGTAACACTACATTGACCATTCTGGAATGGTAACAGCACATTGACCATTCTGGAATGGTAACACTATATTGACCATTCTGGAATGGTAACAGCACATTGACCATTCTGGAATGGTAACAGCACATTGACCATTCTGGAATGGTAACACTATATTGACCATTCTGGAATGGTAACTACACATCGACCATTCTGGAATTGTAACACTATATTGACCATTCTGGAATGGTAACAGCACATTGACCATTCTGGAATGGTGACACTACATTGACCATTCTGGAATGGTAACAGCACATTGACCATTCTGGAATGGTAACACTACATTGACCATTCTGGAATGGTAACAGCACATTGACCATTCTGGAATGGTAACAGTACATTGACCATTCTGGAATGGTAACAGCACATTGACCATTCTGGAATGGTAACAGCACATTGACCATTCTGGAATTGTAACACTATATTGACCATTCTGGAATGGTAACTACACATCGACCATTCTGGAATGGTAACAGCACATTGACCATTCTGGAATGGTAACAGCACATTGACCATTCTGGAATTGTAACACTATATTGACCATTCTGGAATGGTAACTACACATCGACCATTCTGGAATGGTAACAGTACCTGACCAGTCTGGAATTATCAAACACTGTTACCATATGGATAATTCTGGGATGATACATTGACTGTAGTTGGAAACAGTATTTATGGTTATATAAACAAGCTGAACATCATTGTCTTTTCTGTATATGATGTACAATTTCCAATAATATCTTGGAACAAAAACTAGGAAAATATGTGTAATTAACTGTATATTATTATTCATTTCCACAAACCCTGACTATCCATAAAGAACATGCAGTCAAATTCTGTTTCAGGTGATGTCATTTTGACTTGACCCATACAACTTTTTATATGTGCCTGCAGGTACAAATCTAATTTTCATAGTGTCCTCAAACTGAAAATTGACAATCTTCAAAAGAAATTTGGGGATAAATTTCTTCTTTAAATGTATGTATTAAGAAAATCTCTAAGAGAGAAACTCCAGGTGAAGATATATAATGTAAGAACATGTAAATAAATAAACTGTTTTCATTATGTAAAATAGAAATATATTTTAGAAATGGCTTCTCCACTTATGTTGTTAAAATATAATACAGAATATGAAATTTCTTAAGTTTTTATTGATATAGATACAAACTCACAAAAATGAAGATGGGTGGAATTTCTGATTATCTGTTGCCATGGAAATCACCTTATGACCTGCAATCTTCAAACAGTTGCCCACAGCAACCTTAAAATGTTCAGCACCTATCACCTGACTAGCAATGTATATTTCTTCACTCCATTTGTTCAAATTTTCCATGAAATTTCTGCAACATAAGAAAAATTAACTGATTTACCACAAAGACAGGTTCGTGCCACTTTTAATATCAGCCTTAGACTCCCATATCAAGCATGAGAGCTATGCCTAGATATCAGCTGAAAATTACACTCAAGTTGTATGGACAATAAGTGGCAGGTATCCTCTGTATGTACTTTCTGAAAGCAATCTACTGCTGTTTAGTAATGATGGCATTTTCATTTTTAATGTAATGTCAATCATAACATCATCAAATAAGGTTTGGTGGTACCAGAAGCTTTCTAAGGGCTATCATAACAGAAATCATACAATATTAAGAGGATTATTTTAAAAGGGGGTATGTGCTCATTCAAAGGGGAAACAAGATGGACATTTCACAATGAATCAAAAAATAAAAAAAAGCTTGTGCAATGCTTATTTTCTGATTTGCACAAAATAAGGTGAATAATGAGTTTTAAGCACAAAAACACATAAAAAATGGCACACACCCCCTCTATTAAGTATAGATGATCCTAATTTTGTCTTAAGTATGTCTAACTTAATCACACTTCAACAAATTCTGATGCAGTCAATGCCAGAAACAGCATAAAAAGTCTCATTCCTAAGACTGTAGTCTGTGTGATTATGGTCACATCAGTAGTGAAAGAGAAAAAATGTAATACTATATACCAGAGACATAAAAGGAGATGCAGAGTATAAGTCAATGAAACAGCAACCTAACATCATTGTTTTGAAGATGGGTATAAAAAAATACATAGAGATTTTAAACCAATAAATACATAAATAAAAAAAGCAGTTTATTCCTTTTATTGTCCATACAGCAGTGATAAATTATATTTAAACATTTAATTGTAAGGCCAATATATTTTCAACAATAAATTCATATAGTATAGCCTTAAAATGGTTAACACAACTATAATGAATGAAATGTTACAGGACATTTAATTTAAAAGACATTTTCTTTACATCTATTTTTAAAAACCTTGGTTAACACAACAAGGTATAAAAAAGGAAAAACACTATTAAGAATACAATTGGAGTAAACAAATCTTATTTTGGATGCAACCTTAAAGCGGGCATTTCAATTAAATATCTTAATAGATATGATCTAATAAATGCATTCAGTATGAAAAAATACGTAATTTATTCATACAAAAAAAATATTCATACTTTGGGAACCTTTTAACCATTGATCAATTTGGAAACACTCCAGAAAAATAACTATTTAAATCAGTTATTACAGAAGTTTTGGCATTGTAATTTTCTGTGTGGACACATTTGAATCAAAAGAAGTAAGTTAATTTGTTAACATAATAATTTCAATAATTTTCAAAAGACAACTGGATGTAAAAAAATGTTTTCATTCATATTAACCTACATTTTTCCTCTAAATATTAAAACAAAAGTAGAGAGATCCTTGGATAAGAATAAAAACAAAAACAAAACAACAAGTGGAAGTCTACTTTTCAAAACTGCAAAATAGATCTCTATATTATGAAATTTTGTAAATGGCTACCATTGAGTGAAAAATTTGCCATAGAACTTTTTTTGTGATATTTTATCTTCTTTTTGTAGATTCCTTGTTCATGTTTAAAAAATAAAATCATGCTATCAACATACATGTGAATGATATCAATAATCAATGAATTAATTTGAGCTAAAACAAAATATCCTTTACTAATGTGTGCAGCTGTTGAGAACAACCTACATTTGCATGAGTTTTAATTTCGACAGGTATAATTACATTTGCAAAAACAAATTTTATTACGTT
The DNA here is from genome assembly GCF_021869535.1 of Mytilus californianus. Classification (NCBI taxonomy): domain Eukaryota; kingdom Metazoa; phylum Mollusca; class Bivalvia; order Mytilida; family Mytilidae; genus Mytilus; species Mytilus californianus. The sequence goes on along the minus strand of NW_026262690.1, from coordinate 117,807,899 downwards.
TGCACGAATTTACTTATAATTTACCTGAGTTTTTACATGTGTTTTTTAAACCTGATAAATATATAATCAGAGTATCTTAATTTCGTTGAACTGAATTTTGCCTTTGCTTGATCGTTCCACAAACGGGGGTATCGCAAGTATTTTAGTATACAGGATCAGTTCTTAACTGATATTCAATATTTTCTTGGTTCAACACCAGAAAATTTCTCTATTTTTTTAATTTTCAACTCTATCTACACACATAGTATATCCTTCGAATATCTATGACGTTATAAATACCCTTTATTTGTCTCAGTGGTTATTAACTCCATCTTGATTATCAATTTTCAGAATCATTTCATATCATTTTATTTTTTATTTAAAATCTATTTTGTCTTATTTCAGAAATCATGATTGTTTTAATTACTTTTTGATTGAAAATTTAATTTGTCCGTCAAAAAACATGGTACTTTTGAACAGGTATATTTCACACAAACATGGACATTTTTTCTCACAAATGAAGGACAAACTTACACAATTGTAACACAGCAGCTGTTTATTAGATTTCCTGGTTTTTACTTTACAAATAAACACAGTGAATTTAAAAAAAAATCTGAATATTCTCCATGAGTTAATTTTAAATATTTCACTTGTGTTGCTTCTTAAATAAATACAATAAATTCCTCTTAAAGTCATATGAAACTAGTTTCTTGTAATTTTAATATTATTGAATTTACTGAACCATGCATGCATTTATACTTAACTAAGTCCTGTATGCACGTATTTTTATATTTATTAAGAATCTATAACGTATTATCGACAAATCATATTTCATTCAGTGATTGTTGATCGTGAGCTAATTAACTTTCAAGTTTGTTGCCACAGTTTACTTGATTATTATGATTGACAAATAGTTAATGCAGAGCACATGGAGTATGTGACCATGGAAGTAAATGCACATATGTTTACATTCTTTCATAACTGTTTTCACCTCGCACTTGCACTTTTCGGAGACCAAGTTCTAATAAGAGTTCTTGTAGTTAAGGTCACTGTATACGGGAAAATATTGACGTATTAGTGTACGGGAAGACAATAATTCAATAGCCGTACATATATGAGGATTTTGATAATATAGAGGATTTTCTTTTACAAGAAAGTTCATCTACACTTGTTTTATAGTAAAACTTAGCCATTCAAGTATAAATAAAAAACATACTCAACATTTTTATTTTCAAATATGAAGTTTCTTATGACTTTAAGGATGATTTTAGTCAGATAAAATTAAAAAAATCTGGAATTTCAAATTGATACTTTAAATCAGAAGAACATCAGTTAAGGAACAAAATAAGCTAAAAATATTATTGAGATATTTATTTTTTTTAAATGGCGGGAAAATGCTGACTCCAACTTTTCCTTATATTTAGCATTGGCATTAATTGGGTCTCAAATTGTATGAAAAGAAATCCAGAATCTGCTTAAATTCTTTGGTAAATGACCTTTTATGAGCTATTGAAGTCTTATATGAAAAGAAAAGTGGGTGATATGGGGCAAATATTTTACCCTGTATCGTAGGAAAAAAACCCAAAAGTCTGAACATCTGACAAAAAATCCTTAACCTGACATGACCACATCTTTCAGATAAAGATTTCTAAATTGTTGAGAGAGAAAAATTATTTGTAGACTCTAACCAGTACGTATTTTATGTCAGCAACCAATTTGAATAAATGAATGTTTTACTTGCCAAAAATAAGGTAGTGTCTGTTTCCCTACAATGCATGTAAAAAGCTGTCATCTATATATTTACTCAAACTTTAAGAGAGAATCAATCAAGATGTAGAGCACCTATTACTCAGTACTTAAAAGGCCACTATAGCTGCAATTTAGTCAGGAATATGACAGTTATGCTCCATTTATTCCGTTGATTGACAGAATCTGAAATTGGTCAGTTTTTATGGACTCCCTAATTTGAATTAACTTTAGATTTCAGTAGTTTTGTTATACTTTTTTAACAAAACATTGAAGACTGATATTCTTTTGTTTCAAAGTTCAAACATTAATATTGCTACTGGCTTTCAAATGTTTAAATTTGAGTGTCTCTGATGCAGGTTAATCCTGAAAAGCTCCTTTGATGAACAAAATTTATAAAATGTAATTTTCATGAAATGAAAGCAGTGAAAACTGTAATAATAATTAGCTATAAGTAGCCAGTTTGGTTAAATTTTGTAAAAATAAGTTAAAAAAAATATCTGATATATTAATGCCTTGCATGACAATTTTTGTTATACTCATTTGTGTTCATATACAATGTACATGCAGAAAAAGTCAAACAATGATATCAAACTCCAAGGTAAATTCAAGAAAGGAGAAGTCCAATATAGCTGACAAAATCAAACGTTATCAACCAACAGAATGAGTGGAAAACCACCGTCATAATCCTGCCATATAACCTTTAATCTAATCCTAAGTTGGGGATGGATTGCTTATGTGTTCAGGATGCTCAGTACTAGTTATTATATAATAATTCAAAGAAAAAAATGTCAAAATTATAATTCAATTTCTAAGCAGATTAATAAATAAAGGTTGCTTCACATACTTGGATTTATGCCCATTCTAAACAAGTGACACTATACAACCCTATTTAGCTTTCATGCCTTATGTTAAGAAGTAATTAGTCAGCCTCATACTGGAATTTTTCAATAGATTTCAAAATTGATCCAAACTAAGAATTACTTTCCACTATAGTGGGATTACCCTGTTTTGAAGCCAAGTGAAATGAAATTAGAACAAGTATCAATAAAATGCTCCGCTGGGGCGCAGCTTGATACGACCAAAGAGGTCGAACCCTGAACAGTTGGGGCAAGTATGGACACAACATTCAAGCTTGATACAGCACTGAATTTGGATTGTAATTAAATATTTGACACAGCATAGGTTTCTGACACAGAATAAATGTGGTCTAAGAACTTAAAAATTTTTAATTTATCTATTCAAACCATATCATTATTATTTGCTTTTATATATAAATCAGAAATAACTAATTTAAAATGGAAAATTTTAAAGAAAAAAGGAAAAAAAAATCCCCCCCCAAAAATTTTTTGAACCCCCTTATGATTCATCACCCCCAAACTCAATCCCAGCCTTCCCTTTGTGGTATGGTACCTTGCAGTACACATACATGTGATGGACTGTGAAACTAAGATCAGGAGTTTTGGAGATTAGGACTCAGATCAGGATGTTTTTAATCGACATAAATTCTGTCGTAAATGTAACCGTGTGCTGTAGAAATTGTCTGTTAAAGTGTGTTTTCTTCAACTTTCATTCCGAATGTATTATGTTTATAGTACCTTTGTACTTATAAATTTTCTCTATCTTTTTAAACTTTCAACTTGTTCAATCTAACATTCTTCTTTTTCAGTATGTTCTTTAAATTTTTTAGGTCATATCTTTTTTACCATTATTCATTGCAATCAGAACATTTGCTTACCTATCTGCAAGTAGATCTTTTATTTTTATCTTTATGCAAGTAGATTTTTAATGAATGATAAGTAACACTTTCAAAATGAAAACATGGGTCATAGTTATTATATAAATTTCAATTTAAGCCTTGAAAGGAAGTATAGAACCCTCAAATAATTTTCAAATTATTATTTTTTTATTTGTCCTAAAACATTTAAAATCATTTAATTACCATCCTTTTATGATTATTTGTTCAATTTATATTTTATTTATATTCTTTTAAAGAATTTACATTATTTAAAGGAAAGTAACTTAAAACAGGATAAATCAAGGGAAGTAACCCAACATTCATTTTAAATAAACAAAGTTTTATTACACAACAGCAGTTAGCCTGAGGTAAAAATCATTGATTACCAGTATGTTTGACACCCAATGTGACAAGTGAGGCCATACAATTATGCATGTTAATTGATATACAGGTAAAATATAACTTCAGTAATGTCAGTTACACCAGATATGTTGGGCTGAAATTTTTCATTCATGAAATATTTCATACACGGGATTTTTTTGTCTTCAACGGGAGGTCGGGAGGAGACCCCTGAAAACGGGATTATTGTACTCCCGTCGGGAGGTTCACATGTATGAACTGTACAATTTCAGAGAGATCCATACACTTGAACACAAGTTATTGTCTGGAAACTAGAAAAATGCTTGTTTTTTGGCCCCAAATTCCTAAACATTTAGGGCAATTACCCCCAAACTCAAACCCAGCTTTCCCTTTGTGATATGGAACCTTGCAGTACAATTTCATAAAGATCCATACACTTACACACAAGTTATTGTCCTGAAACTAGAAAAATGCTTGTTTTTTGGCCCCAAATTCCTAAACATTTAGGGCAATTACCCCCAAACTCAAACCCAGCTTTCCCTTTGTGATATGGAACCTTGCAGTACAATTTCATAAAGATCCATACACTTACACACAAGTTATTGTCCTGAAACTAGAAAAATGCTTGATTTTTTGCCCCTTTATGGCCCCTAATTCCTAAAATTTCTAGGGAATTACCCCCAAAATTAATCCCAGCCTTCCCTTTGTGGTTTGGTACCTTGCAGTACAATTTCAGAGAGATCCATACACTTGAACACAAGTTATTATCTGGAAACTAGAAAAATGCTTATTTTTGGCCCCTTTTTGGCCCCTTATTCCTAAACGTTGTGGGCAATTACCCCCAAAATCAATTCCAGCTTTCCCTTTGTGATATGGAACCTTGTAGTACAATTTCATAAAGATCCATACACTTACACACAAGTTATTGTCATGAAACTAGAAAAATGCTTGTTTTTTGCCCCTTTTTTGCCCCTAATTCCTAAAATTTGGAGGCAATTACCCCCAAAATCAATCCCAGCATTCCCTTTGTGATATGGAACCTTATGGTACAATGTCAGAGAGATCCATACACTTACACACAAGTTATTGTCATGAAACTAGAAAAATGCTTGTTTTTTCCCCTTTTTGGCCCCTAATTCCTAAAATTTGGAGGCAATTACCACCAAAATCAATCCCAGCATTCACTTTGTGATATGGAACCTTGTGGTACAATGTCAGAGAGATCCATACACTAACAAACAAGTAATGTCTGGAAGTTACAAAAATGCTTATTTTTGGCCCCTTTTTGGCCCCTAATTCCTTAACTGTTGGTACCATAACCCCCAAAATCAATCCCCACCTTCCTTTTGTGGTATTGAACCTTATGGTAAAATTTCATAGAGATCCATTCACTTAAACTAAAGTAAGAGTGCGAAAACCAATGTGTCTTCGGACGACGACGCCGGACGACGACGACGACGACGCCAACGTCATACCAATATACGACCACAAAATTTTTTTGCGGTCGTATAAAAATGTATAATTAAACTAACTTTAATCCATATTCTTTGTCTTTTAAATTCTACCAATGTTTCATTTAATTTCAGGAACATGAATGTTTTCTTAATCTCTGATTTCAAACCACCATAGAAGACCAAAATCTTGAAAAATACATAATCCACTGGGTTTACAAATGGCTATACAAATATAATTAAAACAAAATGAAATGGAAGAAGTTAAGCCTGAAATTAGACAGGACTTTCTTGGTCTCATTCCAAGCTCAGAATGGCATAAAGACAAAGCCAGTGAATTTCGAAATGAAAATGATAAAATCATTGAAGTTGATGAACATGAAAATGACAACAACGATGATTCTGAATGGGACGAAGATTACAGTGAGGAAACTGAAGAACAGGTCAGCTTTCATTGGGACAGTGAAATCAACAGTGTTTCAGATTGGGAGGGTGAAAACATTGAAGGGGCTAGTGATCAATTTTTTAATTCTTGTTCAGATTTCAGCGACCATTCTGACTGGGATGATTCTGAAGTTGAAGAAGATGAATATTACTTTTATGGAGAAACAGATGAAGGAAGTGTAAAATCCATTCTGTACCATCATGAAGTTGCTATAAATAAATTATTGCAATGTTATAGATATGCCACAGTAAAGGAAGAATTTGAAATCAATGCACAGGAGTTTCTCAACATTAAAATTGAACATTTACAAGCTTGTTTTGATAAATATATGCGTCCATTCTTGAAAGAAGTTGTTAATATTCGTATGCATCATGGTTTAGACAGACTTCTTCATCTTCTTTGTATCAGTCGTATCTTTTTAAAACAAGATAGAGACAACCATTTTAGGTTTCTTTGCAGTTTAGCGGAAGATGTACTCAAGTTTCAGTCTAAAGAAATGTTACACATTAATATTAAACGTTACTTAGACATACAACTTTTAAAAAATCCTTTGTTCACTTTTGAAGACTTACAAACTGGCATATCTGATTCACAATTTGAACATCAACTTAAATTATGTTACAGTAAAAGAATGATTTGTAAAACTCACAGCAATGCGATTGACCAATCAACAGAAGAAAATCTTAAGTATTTCATATCAACTTTTGATGAAGTGACTCAAAGTAGGGAAGATCAATTTGAAACAAAACAGAACATATTTAATTCTTTAATACATATTCTAGATAAATTTATTGTTAAAAAAGATACTACAAATATTAAACTAACTTTAGAAGTATTGCAAAAGATCATCAGAAATTTTGTTGTTGTTGATTGCTATACAATTTTCATAAAATATATGTTAAGAGACAGGTGTTCTCTACGAACCAAACAACAAAAACAGGAAATGTGGTTATGTTCTATACCACAAAAAGAAGATTTACTAAGATCAGTCTGTGGCTTTGTCATTGAATTTCTGCAACATCTTAAATTAATTGGAGAAACCCTTTATACTACCATTCAAGTTGATACAATATTTGAGGAAAATAAATGCATGTATAGAAGTCTGATAAAAATATTAAGCTACATATTAACAGAAGTAGATCTAGAGATAGATGAAGAAAGAGAATATGAATTATCATTAGCAGAAGAAGATCTCATTGTTCATCTAGATGAAGAAAAAGAAACAATCCTTTCTATTTACATTGATACATTTGTAGACTACAGTGCAGATAAAGGAATTGTAAACATAATCAAAGAATTCAGTGATGTGGAAGAAATGACTTGGGAAAATGAAGAAATTATCTTAAAGGCTATCCGTGACATTGCCTCTATTAGATATCACAAGCAAAGAAGTGATCTTGCAAAAATTATTCTTGACATAAACTTGACTCAAGCAAATGGGGACCTCTTAATTAAAATAACACACACACTATGGAATCTGTTAAAAATCAGAGAAGGAAAGAAACAGCTAAATAATATTAAAACTCATAAGAACACTATGAGAACTAAACTACAGCAAATTTTTGCTGTTTCAAACTTCCCTGCCTACCAAACAGACAACACTAATGACGAAAGTGTGAGAGAGAGAAAAACAATTTTGTATCGCTGCCTTTGTATTTTGAGACATGCTAAGAAAACAGGACAGCTAAGTGATGTCGACATTTCAAATTATTTAAATGCCTTTAATTTTGATGAACAATCTTTAGAAAATGAAGACCAGGTCGGAAAGAAATCAGATACAGAAATTATGTTGATAATCATGCTTCTTATATTAATTGCATCAACAAGACACCACAAATCTGCTAAACTGAAGAAGTATCTATCACAGAAGTACGAGTACAAAGAAGCTATACTATATAAATTGTGGTGTTCAGGTGACATACATATCAATCCAGGACCCCCATTGAAGAAGAGTCAGTTGCTACATGATTCTCAGAGGGAAAGAGCTTGGACCCAGGATATGTCATCAATTCTTCTTAAACTGTATAAAGGAGAACCACCACATTCCAAACCAAAAAACTTGTGGAGAGAAAAACCAGAGCATTGGCCATCAAATAAACCATTCTATGACACTAAAAATCATCCACATGATGAATATGGGTGTTTCATTTCAGATATTGATCTTTTAAAATGCCTGATACAATGCTGTGACCATAGAAATGTGCATATCCACAACATGTATAAAAAAGAAATCGCTGCTTGGACAGAAAATAAAATTCAATTGCTCCATAAGCTGCATACATTCCGTACTGAAACTGAAAAAATAAAAACGATTCTACAGAATTTCATCATTTACAGAGATACTGATGAACTACACCAAGCTCTGGACAATATACATGTAAAGCTTAGCCTTAAAGTTGAAGAAATCAACATAAGAAATGTTCCATGTAAAAGGTTAAAAAATCAAACTGAAATATTTGCAGATATAACACGCTACCTTGCTGCAGTTGTGTGCAAAATTATACAGGGAAAAGATCCAGAATCAAAATGTGATGGAATTTGGAAGACTCCCCCAAAACAATGGCCCCCAAATGTTCCTTTTTTCAGTCCGTTCAACAGGGGAAAGTGCAAACATACCTGTTCCGACCGTTTACTTGTTTCAACTTTGTTGCAACATCCAAAAGCAGTTATTCCTCCAAAATATAAATCTTTAGTGGAAACTTATGAAAATGTTGTCAATGCAACTGACAAAAAGGAATCCAAAAAACATAAGGAAGTTCTATGTAGAGTAAAAACAATCCAGACAGACATATCAGTACTAGATTATGCTCTGACATACTTGCACTCTGAAGGATTTTTCACAACAGAAGTCTATCACCCATTACATCAATGGTGGTCAAGTCAAAATGTTGAAAACCAAACTGAAATCAAATTTGCAAATCTGCATAGAATTTCTGAAGAGAGGCCCAAAATCAGTTTAGAAGTCACAAGGAAATATATGACACTGTCTGTCAACATGGACTATCCAACTAAGTCACAAGTGTGTTATAGCATCTCTTTTGATGACAGTCTTCCTACAATGCTTGATTCCAACAATCCATATTGCTCAGATATTGACCAACTACGCAATGGTGACAACTCGCAAGGAACCTCTGTCAATAAGACTTCACAAATTCAACAAAAATCAAGTTCAGGAGTGATTTTATTGAGTGGCTCCAATCATGGAACAGATACAACACAATATTCATCCTCAAACATTGACAATAAAACTGACTTTTCAACACTGACTGAATCTTTATTTACCAGACATAAACTATTGCCAGCAGAAAGTAATACTTTGTCACTCAGTGAATTAAAAAAAAGCAAAGAAAATACAACATCCCCTAAAGTAAGGAGCATATCAAACAGAGAGGAAACATTAGCTAAAGATTCTAATGGGTCAAATAATCCAACTTCAACAACATGGATAAATCTTCATCAGACTGGTCAGTCTGATAATAATCAGAGGGTCATTGTTCCAGAGACAAATAAATCATATGAATTAACTACAAAACAGACAAGAGGACAAGTAAGTACACTAACTTTGTTAAGGATAAAATATTCATAGAAATAAGATGTTATAAGAAAAAAAACAAAAATAGACTGAATTTATTAGATTTTTTATTTTACAATGACTCCATTTAAATAATGTTCACAATGTTCCAAACTGACTGTTTGATAACTTTAAAATGTTGAATCCACCAGATCAAAGCCCCCTTTTTGGTGACAGGATATTTGCCAAATTGGTTAGAAGCATACAGTGATCTTCAGGTATATTCCTTCACTCTGTCACTTAAAGTTAAGGCCCTTGCTATTTAATAACTAGAGGCTCTAAAGAGCCTGTGTCGCTCACCTTGGTCTATGAGCATATTCAACAAAAGAAATTCTCCAACATTGTAGATGAGAATAGAATTCATGACAAAAATCTGTTTTGTTGATCTTGTATTGCTGATCATTAATTCTGTTTAGTTTCTCTCTATCTTCTTTAGTTTTTGCTCAAAACACAAAAGAGGGTAAAAAAAAATCCTCATTTTAGGGCAATCACTCCTATAAAGAGTAACAGTCTACTAACTATATCGGCAAAATTTGACTTGTTAGTAGATCTTGACTTGCTGATCATTTTTGTGATTTAAAGTTTCTATTTATCTATTATAATTTTTATCATATAATTATAAGGCAAAATGCAAACGAAATTGGTGAAAATCGTCATTAAACAGCAATAACTCCAATAAGGAGTCGTCAACGATTTCTTCCATAGTCTTAATTGTAGATCTTGTCTTGATGATCATTTTTGCTTATTTAAGTGTCTTTTTATCTATTATAATTTTTAAGATATAAGGCAAAAACACAAATAATTGGTAAAATTCGTCATCAAAGGGCAATAACTGTAATAAGGAGGCGACTGATGATTTCGACCATGTTAACTGATTTGTAGCACTTGTCTTGCTGATCATTTTTGCAGTTTAATGTTTCTCTCTATCTATTATAGTTTTCAAGATAATAGGCAAAAATGAAATAAAAAGCTAAAATTTGTCATTTAAGGGCAATAATTTCCTATAAGAAGTCGTCTGACAGTTTTGACTTATATGGACAGTTGGTAGAGACCAACATTCTGAACATTTTTGCCTCGTCAGATTTTCTCTATTTATGATGGTTTTCAAATTATTTAGACAAAACTTGCATTTTACCCCTATGTTCTATTTTTAGCCATGTCAACCATCTTGGTCAGCAGGCGAGGCCATCAGACACATTTTTTAAACTAGATACCCCAATGATATTTGTGATCTGAAAATCATAACAATAGTCACCCTTTTCAGAAATAGCAAGTTTAAACACCATTAGCTGGTTGTATGAACGTGGCATTAGCCAAATGGGTCATCAAGTCTTCATTAAGCCTTCATGATGCATTAGGCTAATGAAGACTTAATGACTCATTAGACTAATGAAACGTTCATACAACCGGCTGCATAACAGTAAATGTCTCATTTATCAAATTTTACTCCATTTCTATTTTGCAGTCTATGTCATTGTATAAAAGTTTCATGAAAAATAGAAATTCTATACTCTATTGATCATTTGAAAACCTCAACTTTTGTTTCAACTTTGCTTGTTCTTTTTCAGAAAAGGAAATATTCTAATGAAAGCAATGGTAATGATGTGAGCAAATTAAAGTTAATGGAAAGCAATATTAAGGTATACACATTAGTTAATTTGTATCAAACTTTTACTTTATTCATTTTAAGTATGACATAAATTTATTTGACATATTTTTATACCTGTACATGATGTATATCTAATTTTACATGATTTTTTTCTTTTTGCAAAAAGTCTTCCGTGTCCTTATTTGCTTGGCTATCTCTTTACTAAGTTATATTCAATATCTTTAACCTAGCATATCAAGGTGTAGATTGTTGACAAATATACCTGTAATGCCTGTCCATGTTAAAATGAGCATATAGCATGAATGATGTGAAAAAATTATTTCAATGCTATCATAGGAAAATTCAGAACTTTTGTACTTGGGAGCAGACCTATGACACGGCCACCAATCCAACTAAGTCATACACAAATAATATGAAAACAAGTGCGTTAATCCGACTTCCGAGTATGCAGTAGAAGTAATAAACAATCAAGAATTGCTATACATTCACAAGGTAAGTCACCTATTTATGTCATAAGCTTTATATTTTTAAACAAACCGAGAAAGTCATTCGACCCTTTATTTTGTTTTCCTTCATGTGTTATCACAACTTTGTTGTACATTGAGTAGTATTTTTACTACAGCTTTTCTACCGGTGAATAACGATACAATCTGCACGAAATTCTTACCGACATCTTATGTTATTTGTTAATAAGACACGTTATGCATGAGTACTGGTACATTTATTGATCGGTGTGATATATAAATCAATTATACATTGCGAGATGTGTATATATGTCTTTATTATCATTTTAACGATTTAAACCTAGGAGGATATGGTTTGAAGGTATCATATATGATTAAAACGTACCAAGTATGAATTGGTGGTAACGTAAGAACACACTACGAAAAATTTAGATCATAAAATTGCTCTTAGTATAATGTAGTTACACATCTCAATAATCCAGCTTTCTAATAAAAAAAACATCTTTATATGTGTAATGCTTGCTGAAAAAGCTCTCCTCTAAATTTATTTGCTTGTCTTTGCAGGTTCCAAATGGGAAAAGTTAAAGGGATTAATTTGACGTTTTTGCAAAAAATACAGATTGATTTTCTTTTCGCACTATTACAGATACAATATTGATGAATTGGTCGTCAAAGAAAAAGGCGATTTCAATCATCGCCCCCCCTCCCCCCACCTTTTTTTTTAGATCCGTCACTAGTTTTCGCTTTGCATTTTGCCTCATTCCGTTTTAATCTAGAATTCTATTTTAATACATTCGTATTCAACCTTCTTTCATAATTATAGAGAGCTGAAACTGTGTGTTTGTTTCCAATGTTGGTTATTTGATTATTTTTATCGTTTGTTTGCTGTCTCATTTTGTTAACGTTTCATCAAAGACATCCATTTCTTTATATAAGGTTCTGGTTGAGAGGTTATTTACTATTCCGAGCGAGTATTCTTATTTTTATAAACATTGTTAGATTGTAAGAAGCTGTTAAACTTAGATTACTTCATTTAATGAATTTAGGACGAGAATATTTATATATGATATGCAGGTTGCTAACTTGTTTATAACAATAAATAGCAAATAGATGTGTACAATAATTATTTGCATTTTCAGGCAAATAGTTTTGATCTGCGTGTTTCATTAAATGGATTGTTTTGCTAGCTCAGTTTTCGACTATTAGTTTTCTTTTATTGTTGAAGGCTTCCAGTAGACACTCCGGTCTTCGGTTAATAAAACTGGCAATCCCAGTCAACTAAGATAGGAGTCGAGCGCATCCGCCTTAAAAGGGTTGAATTTAAACCTTCATGCTTACTGGCTAATTATTACTGTTACATATATATCCCCTAAAGGAAGGACGGTACCTAAAGATGAATTTATTCATAATTAACATTGACATTGTGTAAAAGAACATCATCATGTTGGTTACTAAAATATCTCTCACTTAATCATACTCGTTACTTTTAAGTCATATATGGTCCTTCTTAACCATACATTCTTAATTTTCTTGCAATAATTTGATAATAAGTACAATTATAAAGTATTTTGCTTTCTAGAATTAATTTATATATCACACCGATCAATAAATGTACCAGTACTCATGCATAACGTGTCTTATTAACAAATAACATAAGATGTCGGTAAGAATTTCATGCAGATTGTATCGTTATTCACCGGGAGAAAAGCTGTAGTAAAAATACTACTCAATGTACAACAAAGTTGTGATAACACATGAAGGAAAACAAAATAAAGGGTCGAATGACTTTCTCGGTTTTTTTTAAAATATAAAGCTTATGACATAAATAGGTGACTTACCTTGTGAATGTAAAGCAATTCTTGATTGTTTATTACTTCTACTGCATACTCGGAAGTCGGATTAACGCACTTGTTTTCATATTATTTGTGTATGACTTAGTTGGATTGGTGGCCGTGTATGAGACACTTTTTAATGGCAACCATTTTGTTTGATGAAGCCAAAAAAGTGTACAAGTACATAGACTAACTTTTTGAATTTTTATTAACTTTCCAGGTGTAATACCACCAAATCATAGTACATCACATCTGGTTGCATACGAAAAAGAGTCGAAAAAAAATATTCCCTTGAATTTGACAGTAGTAGGAAATTAATCCTACATTTCATTGCGGTAAAAAATTTCTGAGTCATAAACATATATCTTGGGTGTTTCAAAGCACCAATTTTTTTTTTGTTTGATGTTTCTATAGAATATTTTGGAAACTTGAGGTTACATGGTTACTAAAGCTTGTACACAGGAAAAAAGGGGTGAAAATTTGATTGGTTAACTTCCAGTGATGGTTATTTTGTTATATGCAATGAAATGTTAAGTGAAATTTTGTCTATAGTACTGGATAGGATAAAACTTTACTCATGCCAAGCATTTCTCTATTTGAAACAAAGATAAATTCTGCACAATTTTTTGAAAAGTGCAAATTTAACACAGACTAATAGGGGAAAAACAATGGTGGTATTACACTCATTATGGGAAGCTGCACGTGCACCTTTGACCTTGTGTGTACTCTCATTTGTTAAAATTTCATACTATTTAAGTGAAATATTACAAAAATGAAATATTCTGAGTGGATTGAGTCTCAAAAACACATTTTATGAGAAAAATTGCCTGGAAATAGGACTCTACCATGAATATTAGTAGACAGAGCAAACCATACTCAGTGTTTTGGGGAGCTTTTTCTGACTATTTCTCCTTATTTCTTATATTTTGTTATAATAGAAAACTTTTTCCTAAGTAATACTTTATTAAATATACAGTTATAAGTAAATGAAATTATTTTTGAAGCAAAAGCAAAAAATTATTCACTAAAAGGGAAGCTTTTTATGTCCCTCTCTGGAACGTGGCGTAAATTTAAGTTTTACATATGGACTTATTGAAACCTCCATGGAGTCCGTAAACTTTTATATGGATAGTTCATTCAGCTTGAATACTTTAATTACTCATTTATTATTACATTTCTTTCATAAATGAATGGAAGTTACCCCAAAATTTGATTTATTGGCCTAAAAAGTTGAAATTTTGAGGAAATGAGAGGTACAAATGGACCAAAAGGGACCTTATAATGAAAACAAAGAGGTCCATTAGTGGTATTTATCATCCTAGAGTCATCTTTAGTAACACATTCAACTGTTTGTAGGCAGATGAGATAAATATTTGATCATTTATTGGTCCACACTATATTCTATCATGATGTGGCTTGGTTTGTATTTTTCGAAGAAATTTTGCTCAATCGCTGTAGATGTTGTCTTACATTATACTAGATTTTTCTCAAACTATTGAACTGATTATGACAAAACTTGACTGTAATGCTTTAAATAACCAGTCTTACAAAGGAAAAAAAATCACATTCAGTTTATTCAACAAAAAAGTCTTCTTTAGGTGTAATACCACCAAATCATTGTACGTCACATCTGGTTGCATACGGAAAAAGAGTCGAAAAAAAATATTCCCTTGAATTTAACAGTAGTAGGAAATTAATCCTTCATTTCATTGCAGTAAAAAATTTCTGAGTCATAAACATATATCTTGGGTGTTTCAAAGCACCATTATTTTTTTGTTTGATGTTTCTATAGAATATTTTGGAAACTTGAGGTTACATATGGTTACTAAAGCTTGTACACAGGAAAAAAGGGGTGAAAATTTGATTGGTTAACTTCCAGTGATGGTTATTTTGTTATATGCAATGAAATGTTAAGTGAAATTTTGTCTATAGTACTGGATAGGATAATACTTTACTCATGCCAAGCATTTCTCTATTTGAAACAAAGATAAATTCTGCACAATTTTTTGAAAAGTGCAAATTTAACACAGACTAATAGGGGAAAAACAATGGTGGTATTACACTTATTATGGGAAGCTGCACGTGCACCTTTGACCTTGTGTGTACTCTCATTTGTTAAAATTTCATACTATTTAAGTGAAATATTACAAAAATGAAATATTCTGAGTGGATTGAGTCTCAAAAACACATTTTATGAGAAAAATTGCCTGGAAATAGGACTCTACCATGAATATTAGTAGACAGAGCAAACCATACTCAGTGTTTTGGGGAGCTTTTTCTGACTATTTCTCCTTATTTCTTATATTTAGTTATAATAGAAAACTTTTTCCTAAGTAATACTTTATTAAATATACAGTTATAAGTAAATGAAATTATTTTTGAAGCAAAAGCAAAAAATTATTCACTAAAAGGGAAGCTTTTTATGTCCCTCTCTGGCACGTGGCGTAAATTTAAGTTTTACGTATGGACTTATTGAAACCTCCATGGAGTCCGTAAACTTTTATATGGATAGTTCATTCAGCTTGAATACTTCAATTACTCATTTATTATTACATTTCTTTCATAAATGAATGGAAGTTACCCCAAAATTTTGATTTATTGGCCTAAAAAGTTGAAATTTTGAGGAAATGAGAGGTACAAATGGACCAAAAGGGACCTTATAATGAAAACAAAAAGGTCCATTAGTGGTATTTATCATCCTAGAGTCATCTTTAGTAACACATTCAACTGTTTGTAGGCAGATGAGATAAATATTTGATCATTTATTGGTCCACACTATATTCTATCATGATGTGGCTTGGTTTGTATTTTTCGAAGAAATTTTGCTCAATCGCTGTAGATGTTGTCTTACATTATACTAGATTTTTCTCAAACTATTGAACTGATTATGACAAAACTTGACTGTAATGCTTTAAATAACCAGTCTTACAAAGGAAAAAAAATCACATTCAGTTTATTCAACAAAAAAGTCTTCTTTAGGTGTAATACCACCAAATCATAGTACGTCACATCCAGTTGCATACGAAAAAGGGTTGAAAAAAAATATTCCCTTGCAGTAAAAAATTTCTGAGTCATAAACATATATCTTGGGTGTTTCAAAGCACCATTATTTTTTTTGTTTGGTGTTTCTATAGAATATTTTGGAAACTTGAGGTTACATGGTTACTAAAGCTTGTACACAGGAAAAAAGGGGTGAAAATTTGATTGGTTAACTTCCAGTGATGGTTATTTTGTTATATGCAATGAAATGTTATGTGAAATTTTGTCTATAGTACTGGACAGGATAAAACTTTACTCATGCCAAGTATTTCTTTATTTGAAACAAAGATAAATTCTGCACAATTTTTTGAAAAGTGCAAATTTAACAAAGACTAATAGGGGAAAACAATGGTGGTATTACACTTTCCAACCAAGCAACACCAACAGATCAGGCATTGATCAAAATTCAACTGCCGTTGCAGTTTATATGTTCTATAGAAATTATAACATTGCTTTGTTTACAAAGCAAAAGAAGTGTCATACAATTGGGGGAAAACAGTCACATAGCAATGTGTTGTCATCATAGTCTTTTATTTGGTACAATGTTTGTTCCAAATGTAATCTCCCAGGAATATCTGCACAGAAATTGTACACATAAATATTTGTATCAGAATTGCAACAGAAAATTGGCATTAGAAATTAAAACATTTGAACTTTTGTATCAAAATTACCCGGATGTCAAATATGAGAAGGTTTACATTTTTCTGTTTTCTTTTCAGGATGATTGTGTTCAGAAAAAAACAAGAGAAGAAGCAGTATCAGACCATCAATTAGACTTACTTTTAGAATCTTGTATTGATGACATATCTTTTCAACATAAAAGTACATCTGAACTCTCAAAAAATGAAAGCAGTTTGGGAAGTGCCGAGGATGAAATAATGGACATCAGTCTCCCAGTATCCAGTGATTATGATGAAGTCAATGATGGGCTTGAAATTCTATTAGGTGACCTGATTAATTATGAATCTGGCAAGAGATCTATACTTGAAAAAGAATTACTTCTGGATATTTCATGATCCATCATTTCTTTTGCATATCAATGAACAATGCTAATGTGACAATATTAAAATATGACTAGTAGAAAAATGAAAATTGTGTATATATTATTAGTGTATTAAAATAAAATGTTCAAATATTCTCCAAAACAACATGCTTCATGGAACATAAACCAGCTATGTAAATTAAGGCAGTACCTAAAATTATGGAAAAAGAAACTATTTTGTTCTATTTTTCCTTAATGTTTTGGATTTTGTTCTGAACTTTATCGTTTGAAGAAATGATTAAAAATCTAATTATCTGACAATGAAATCTTCAGAAAATATCTTATTGTTCAAATTTCTTCAAATTAATTTTAACATTTGTATTTTTTATTTTGATACAATATATATATCACTGTATTTTTCCACTATTCCAGATTATTTATGCACAAGTTGTTCCTTTGTTGTCCTTAGTTGTTTTCTACAGTCCTATACATGTATTATATGAATACAAGATAAAAAATGATTGCCTTATCAATTCAAATGTGAAGATTTGTTGTATGTTCCTATACCAGAACAAAGCTAAGACTTTAAAACTAGTTTTTAGTGCATCTCCTCTACTCGTAAAGCTTGATTCAGCATAATGTGACCATTCCAGTTTTGCTTAAAGGGGCATTAGCTGTCAATTTCATGTTCACCGATTTGACTCAAATTCTCATAGTTGATTTATAACATACCAAAACCTATATCCAAATTACAAAAAGTCTAAAATAAACAAGTAACAATGCATGGGCTCGATAATATAATACACATTTCATGTGTATTTTTGTCTTCACGTCATCTAATTAGCCACCGAGATGACCTCTGAAGACTGCTGACAGTCATATAACCTGATATAAACATAAATATAAATATAACTAGATAGCGACCACGTGCAATTGGATTTTTCTAGGTCTGTTTGATTTCATATTGTAGATTTTTGTTGATATTCTTTTCCTTTTAATAGCTGAATACATGCGTAACCCATGTCCAGCTAAGGGGTTAACTGGAGGTCACATGAATACGGATTCAATGAGGTCGAATTATTTACGTGCAAGTGAATAATTCATCAACAATGTTTTTAAACTTATTTTGACAAAATTGAACTATATTGGCTGCTAAAAGCGAATTATTATTTCACTATTTTACTTTCATTAATGATTGAACAAAAAAAAATCATATTTTTTTTTTTTTATATCTTGTAGCTAATGCCCCTTTAATATAATGATTCCTTTTTGTGAAAACTGATGTTCTGTTCTAAATAAGGACATATGACATGGATGTAAGCAACTATATGAGCAAAACCCACGACAAAATGTGAAATAATTCAAACAAAAAAACTTTAAACAGAAGATCTTACCTTTTCAGTCTAATATGGTTCTCCATACAGATAGCTCCTATCACCATCTTCAATGATTTTATATTGTTGTCTACATGAGTTATTTCCCTTGTCCAGTAGTCGTACAAGTGATTCACCGCATCATCATTACTGGTATGTTTGTAATGTAGATCTATTATAACTTGTAATATTCCAAGAAGCAATGGAGGGTACTGGACACTACCAGATGCTAACAGTTTTGATAAGCAAATCTGAAAGAAAACATCAAATCTAAAATATGTACTCTCCAAACCAATATTCAAAATTTCACATGTCTTTTTCTTCATATAAAGACGGGATGTAGATTGTAGATTGATTGATTGGTTGATTGTTGGTGTTTAATGCCACTTTCAGTACTCTTGGCAGCCAGATTTTTATTGGTGGAGGAAGCCATAGTAACCAAAGAGAACAATCAACCTTCAGTAGGAAAACTGACAATCCTAGTCAGTTAAGATAGGAGTTGAGCACATCTGCCATTAACGGGGTTGGAACTCACAACCTTAGTGTTGACAGGCTGGTGATAACTGTAGATAAACTACTTAGACCACCTGGACACCAAAGAACCATGATTGCCAATCAGATAATTGTCCATAGACCAAATGACATAGATATTTGATTATCTGTCCAAAATTTGTAAGGCAAAACAAAACTTTATAAATAATGGTATTTGCAAGTTCTTCCCAAAGCACTTGGTGTGAAGAGGTAGAACTGGTCTGTACAGAGTCATAATAATGTGTCAAGTCCATTTTGTTGAACAACAGATTCTAATGAAAGGTTTTATTTCCTTCACAAAAACAAAGTACAGCGTTTTCATGTACAATTTGAGAAAGGCTTTAGTAAGCTGAAACTGAAATTTTTTAACACAGTTTGCTGCAAAATTTTTAAGCAGGCAATATGAAATCAAGGAGTTGCTTCATCAATCCTTTAACTACAAAATGTATAATGTAGCTGAGACTTACCTGTATAGGTACAATGTCTTCATTAGAAAGATTCTGTCACACAGGCTACAGAACTCTGTATACCTTACCTGTATCTGTACATCTGTACAATGTCTTCATTAGAAAGATTCTGTCACACAGGCTACAGAACTCTGTATATCTTACCTGTATAGGTACAATGTCTTCATTAGAAAGATTCTGTAGATTATTTTGTAGACAATTCACACACGCTACAGAACTCTGTATATCTGATACATTCAAATGTTCTTCAACGACTGTGTGGATTTTAAAACCATTCAATATACAGCATCTCTGCTTAATCTGTATAACTTCTTCACATGCAAAACTTTCTCCAACCTGACATTATAAAAAGAAAATGTTTTAAGACTTGCTAATTTGTATTCATCCATTATGTGTATAAAGGTCACTGGTATTAAGAAATGTGTAGAACTTTTTGTTGTAAACAAATGAATCAATGCATTAACTAACTGTTCAAGAGTTGTTGGCAGAATAATGACCCTACTTGTGCTTTAATGATAATCAAAGTGCAGAAGCACTAGTTTCTGTTTCTGTCTATTCAATGTTTTGTGACTTTTAAACAAAATTTACTAATAAGCATAACAGAAGTATTATCAAGTTTGGTATGATTACCTGTTAACCCTGATTATTGACAATTCTAGTGTCGCATGACAGCAATAAAGGCAAAAAGTACCTTTTAAAATCTCTACATTTATTCCTGGATTCAACTTTGTGTTGTAAAGAAGAAATCTTTGGCTTATGGGTGTTATAGAATCTGTTATATCAGAGCAAACAACAACAAAAATGTGTATATTTTGTTTAGTAGTAGAATTTGTGCTTAGAAATTTCCGACAAGAATCTGTGATAAAAAGAAACCATTAAAAAATATGTGTCATCATTCTATGTATGGATAAAGACTCTTCTTATTGCTTAATTTTCAAACTGAACAATGTTACTGTGCATCCTCCATTAGCCTATCAATAATATTACAAACACTAATTGATTTTCAAGTATATATTTTTAAACTAGTTTTTTTTAAATTTTTTTTTACCCATAGATGTCATTTTGTATTGTTTGTTTGCTTTATCATTAATATATAATTGAATTACAATCTTCACTGGGCAAACTGATCAGATATATTGGGCTCCCACAGAGATGTTTAACTAAGCCACATTCTGTATGTGCCTCTCCCATGTTAAGAGCCTGTTTTTCAGTGGTTGTCATTGGTTCATGTCTGTCATTTTTGTTTGTTGTTTTTTACATAAAGCAGGCTGCTAGTTTTCTCATTTCAATTGTTTAACATTTGTCATGTCGGGCCTTTTATAACTTTCTATGCCATGTGAGTTTTGCTCATTGTTGAAGCCATAATGGTGACCTATCATTGCTAACATCTACATTATTTGGTCTCTGGTGGAGAGTTGTCTCATTGGCAATCAATTCACATCTTCTTAATTTTATATCATTAATTGTCATAGCTTACCATGACCTCATGATGACCTTGACTCTTCAACTTTATTAAGTTTGTCAGATGTAACATATCTTCTGCAGAATCCCAACACAGCTTCTTCAATAGTTGTAAATACTTAGCTCTTACGATTCCACAAGGAGATGTGATGACAAAAATATTCTCCAAAAGCTGCTGTTTGATGGAAGATAAATGTTGTTTCCTGTAGAAATAAACCAACGACAATGCAATATCTTTTACAATTTGTATTATGGATAAAATTCAAACTTTAATTATCTTTCCTTGACATAGTTTTTAATGAAATTTCTTTGATGAATAAGATACCCTTTATATATATTAGTAAATACAAAGCAATTACTGGATTTAACAAAATCAAAAGGTATAATTCTAAAGTACATGATATACACCAGTACATAATATATTTTTGCATTTCTGTTGTCCCAATGTATTTGAAGATGGAATGTTTATCCTGAACAGTACAAGAGGAAGGTGAGTGTTCAGATGCAGAAATCCTACCATGCATGGCAAGAACTATCATTGCAGGTTATCCATAGATGGATTAGATAAAAATGTTTAATGTTTGTTACCAATTCTACAACCTGAACAGCAAGCAAGCTGTGTAGTGTATAAATAGCTAAAACAGAGATTCTTAAGTCTTATGATGCCTCATGTAAATTATGATTTATTTGAAATATGTTGAAGAGCAAATGATCATAAATACACAAAATATCATGCTGAAACAAGCTCTTGAACAACAATTTTTCACATGTTAAATAGCCTAAAATTTAAAAACAGCACAGTGCTATTGGTATGTTGCATTTTACCTTTAGCAAAAGGTGTATGTTCAAAATACCTAAGTATCTGATGACTAAATTATAGATAATACCTACCCTATATCCTGTATGGCCAGATTCTGTAAACAGCATAGTAGACCATGTAACTGGTTACATTTAGCAGTAGATATCTGCTGACCAATAGATTGTATTGTCTCAGTCAGTGATTGATGTGGAACAAAGGCTACATAGGCACTGGCTGCTAAATTTCTCAGATATAACACAGGACTTGATAAAAATTTATATATGTTATGTCCCAAAGTTATGTATGTTCTGAAAGATAAGTTATCTATGTGAAATTATTTTGATTCAACACAAAAAATTAAATTTACATGAACATCACTTATCAGTTCAAAAAGCATAAAAATGGGCACATCTGTAATTTAATAAAATAGTTAATGGCAGCCATGGTTCATACTTTCTTTGATCTCAATATTCCTGTTGAATCAAATAATACTATCTATAATTGTATGATGTTTTTAAGAACAACTGGCATGAAAATGCAGATATTGTGTTATTGAAATTTTGTTTACCCTTAGCAAACAAAAGTAGACCTTTTTACTCCAGAATATGATTTTTGATGAAATTTTATTGTGAAAATGGTAAAGTTCGACATGTAAAAGGAGTTCCTGTGGTAATGTCATTGTCCATTTAACTTCAGTTTGACGTTTACCCCATTAGACTAAATATATCATGTACATATAATGAAAACACCTATCAAAAACAGTGTAACATACTCATCATTGAGCTGATCTGATGGTCCAAGGTAAGACAGTAATGTAAGAACAGGGAACAAGGATGTTTTAATACTGTCTATCTTATTCATATCCTCCTCTAATGCTCTGTCTACACACTCATTCATCATTGGAGGTAACTCTGGGTACAAAGCCGCAAATTCCAACAGAGTTATCCCCCTCCAGACTTCTTCCATTGTGTTTTTCTTCTGTCCAAATATTCTCATACCAAGGGAACCTATGAAAATTATGCATATATCTTATTTCAAATTTTTAAATTGTAAGCATACTGAAAAAAAACAGTAACTAATCAGCTCTTCAAATATCTGCATTGTCAAAATTTCAGCAAGTGTATAGTCACATTGATTTATCCCATAGTTTTTAACCCCAACACATCTACTTTATATTTCATTTATAAAAAAAAATGTGAAAAAATTGCCTTTTAAGAAGTCAAACCAAGCATTGAAAACAGTAACTGTTATCTTAGCATTTGACATAGTGAGGCCAATTGTATCTGTTTTCTACATAAGAGGACTGTTAATTCAAAAATTATTGTGAAGTTTTTATTATAGCAAATAATGCGACTGGGTGAGTATCGCAATAAAAAGAAATCGCATTCTGAAATCTGACATATATTTGTATAAAGCTTTTCCAGTCATTGCAACAATAGTTCTAACATTTTGGTCTGACATGTCGAAATCACTATAAATGAACGCAATAATTTCTGAATTAAAGTATTTATTTTTAGAGAAAAAAAACTTACTGAACAACATTGTTGCAGCATTTCTGATCGACCAAGCTGGTGATTCAAAACTTTGGATGACCAACACCACAGCTCTACTTGTATATGGCATGAGTGGTGCACTCAGACTGGAATCTTTAAATAATGCATTCAGAATGAAGAGACCATGTACTTGAGGGAGATCATGCTGGTCATTGTAGTGCAGAGGAAGAGGTTCACTTGACAATCTGAATAAATTTTCTATGGAGGCTTGAAGTAAACAATTCTGAAATAAGAAATTAAGTCTATTTGTTGCAGATTATTAAATTATTTACATATAAATAAATGTATAGCATTGTATTTTCTATATCAGCCATTGTATCATCTGTCAACCAATAGTGGAGCTTAGACAATGCTATCAGCCCTGATATTGCCCTTACTTTACACATGTGATTGATAGCTTATTGGGGTCCAGAGATGATACTGGGTCTAAGCATAAAATGACATGTAAAAATCTATTTATCCCATATTTTTAATGTGGTCCAATATGGGGCTATTATATATGGATTTATAATGAAAATTCATATTAAGAGAATACAAATCAACCTTGAGTGCAGCATCACCATCCTGTAATAGGTACCCTAAGCCATGGAAAAAACAAATGTGAAGTTAGGTAAAGTCAAATTCTTCTTATATTCATTATAATCTACATCTTGCTGACAAGTTAAGTTTTATGATACTGATTCCTTATAGTGAAGATACTATTTACAGTTGATTATGATCCTATATTGACTTTCTTTCTCTCCAAATTGTCAGAATCAGACTGAATGGGACCTGTTCAAAGAGCCATGGAACAACACTGTAGAAATAAACTTTTGTTTTCACAGATAAAATTCATGTAAATAAAGTGGATAAATTGTACAGCGAATGGTTTTTACTGTCCATGGAATAGAAAAGATACTTTTTGATATCATTTTTTCTTTGCTTCTAAGGTAACTATTTCCGATGGTGATGCTACACTGTGTTGATATATTGAGTAAAACAAAAGTCATATAAACTATTCAAAAAGGCACATATATTAAATTATAAGTCATATAAAGTATGTAAAAAGGCACATATATTAAATTACATCAGGATTTTGGGGTTTTTATACAGTACACCAACACAACTATTGAGATTTTTTTAGTTTTTGTTCACTACATACCTTTATACACAATTCAATAGTTACTGTGGATTCATTTATTTTCGTGGGTATCAATTTTTGTGGATAGAGAATAAAAGACGTTTCGTGGTATATGTAAATTCGTGGATCGCTGATTACAAAAAAAAATTAAAAAATTCAGATACGTAATTTACGGATTTCTTTTTGATTTAGGAGATCATATAACCTCATTGGTTTGATCAATAATAAAACAAACAAAAAAGAAGAAAGTTCATTGAAAAAGTTTTGAATTATCAAAATCCTCACTTGGTCATTCTAGGCTAAAGTGTTCATTGAAAACTTCATTACAATAATGGACAGAGACAACTAATTATTTGTTTGTTTTACAATTCATAAATTCTTGTCGGAATTTTATAAGGCATTCAAAACTCTATGATTGAAAGCTCATTTCCCTAATCACGATATAATAAACAGTCATATAAGTAAAAGGTGAGAAAATAAATGTTCCTGTCATAAACAATATTACCTACGGGCAATATCCCCGTACTTAATCCTATTGATTTTTAATCACCAGTAAACCAAACTATGACACGGTAATTAACAACTTGCAGTTATTTTCCATGAACAGTTTTAATCAATTTTAAAAAGTAAATTATCACTGATATTCGATATATTTATTATTGACTTAATCAAAATACTTGTATCTTCTTTCAATAAATGTTACAATGTTTATCGCCAGTCAACACTATACTAGAACTGCATAACATAACCGGAAATAAACATCCGACTCCATACACATTTCTCGAGATTATTCTTCGTTGAATTCTTAAATTCATGGTTCGCTGTGACCCACGAAACCCACGAAAATTGGTATACCACAAATAAAAATGAATCCACAGTATACCAAAGTGATTTGTGAAGGCAATTTTATTGTACTCCTAAATCAACAATAAACAAGAATGTGTCCATAGTACACGGATGCCCCACTTGCACTATCTTTGTTCACTGGACCGTGAAATTGGGGTCAAAACTCTTATTTGGCATTAAAAGTAGAAAGATCATTTCATAGGGAACATGTGTACTAAGCTTCAAGTTGATTGGACTTCAAATTCATCAAAAACTACCTTGACCAAAAACTTTAACCTGAACAAGGACACCCTACTCACACTATCATTTTCTATATGTTCAGTGGACTGTGAAATTGGATAAAACTCTGATTTGGCATTAAAATTAGAGAGATCATCAAAAACATTCAACTTCATCAAAAACTACCTTGACCAAAAACTCTAACCTGAAGCGGGACAAACGGACGGACGCACAAACAGACGCACAGACCGAAAAACATAATGCCCAAGGTGGGGCATAAAAAATGTAATAGCATTATAGTATTTACCTGTTTGTGTTTTTTCTCCACTGTAACAACAGCCTGTATGATGATGGGTAATCCTGCTGATCTTCTTGTTACAGAGCTCGAAGTACAGGTATTTAAAGTATGGAAGGCCTAAATAACAAATAAACAGATCCTATCACTTTTAACAAACAAGAAATAGGTGTAGTTTCATCATGGGATCTAACTGTTACCACTGTCCCAGTTAAGGAGAGCTTTGAGAGCTGCCAACCATGTTTAACCCCTTTCTATGTGTCTGTTCCAAGACAGAAGCCTATAGTTTATGAATTGGTTGTCGTCTGCCCTTCTTGGTTTTCATTTAATGTTTTAACTTAAAGCCCGAAGTACATCGCATTTTTATCAGTTTGGTGATGAAGAAAGTCACTGTATGGTTTCTCTTTAGCTATGAATTTATGACCATATATTTGACAACAAGAAGCTGATGACTTGCAGATGCCAAGCCTTGTTATACTTTTGTTACAAATACTTGAAATGTCATTTGGTAAAGAATGTATAATGAAGGTCAAATTATAAAGTGTGTTTACAATTTTTAATGTTT
The DNA here is from genome assembly GCF_021869535.1 of Mytilus californianus. NCBI lineage: Eukaryota > Metazoa > Mollusca > Bivalvia > Mytilida > Mytilidae > Mytilus > Mytilus californianus. The sequence continues at coordinate 117,781,454 of NW_026262690.1, read as the reverse complement.
CCATATCTTTACATATAACTTCATTTCAATTGATCATGTTGATTTGTAATCAATTTTGTGTTAGTACCACAATTGAAGGTGAAATGCAACAAGAAACATCAGCATTAGGTGGAGGAGTAAATGAACCCCAAGGAACTGTCGGAAACCAGGGAAAGTATCCCTTTTGTTTGGTGGGTCCATGTGTAATTATATCGAATAGCTCTGCACCTTGGATTGGACATAGACAGTTACCTTCACCAGAAAATTCAGGAATAAGAAAGGAAATTTATAAACAGTTTTGGAAGATAATGGACAATTTAGGGGTATGGTATACTAAGGAGTACTTGGACAGAAAGAAAAATATAGGAGGTAGTGAATGGGTAGTTTATCACAGACGGGAAATTATGCCAAAATGTGTTTTGGATTTAGCTAGATCCAAATATCCTAATTCTAAAGACATTCCATACATTGGACAGTGGGAATGATGAAACAAAAGCAAATCATTATGTATGAATATTCAGTGCATATGTATTTTGATAATAAAACTTCTTTTCTTTAAAACTAAATTCATTGTCTTTTCTCAGTTAACTGTTATCAGATGTGAAACCACAACCTGAACTGTTCTGCAATTAAATCTGTCACAAGATGATAACATACTGTAGCTGTTACAGATCATACAAATTCAGTCTGGACTGAAGATTTTCGGGGTTTAAATCACACTGTTTGTAGCTGATTTCAAAACATATCATTTTTTGTTGTTCAGTGGCCTTTTATAGCTTACCATACAGTACAGGTATTGATTGTTTACATCTTTGTTTTTGGTCTTCAGTAAATACTTGAATCATTGGTAAGCATGTCACAAATAAATCTAGTAATATATTTCCTAAAAATTCACTTTTTTTCAAAAAAAATATATATCTTGTTTCATTTTCAGAAAATTAAAAATGATTTAATAACACAGATTTATAAAATAATTTTTAATATTTTTCTACCAACTTAAAATTCATACCAAAATTTTTTTAAAATGTATAAAAAGCATTTAATACATCTGTGTTTAATCCTGGTTTAAAGTAATATTAAAATTGAAAGATTATCTTCAACTAAAATATATGTCTTAATTATTGATGTCAATACAAAACTTGAGTCATTTATAGTTTTTCAGTATAAATTAAAGCATAATTACTATTAGTATCAAGGGTATTTTAATTTTCAAAAATACCCTCCAGGGTGAGAAGGAAAATATTTAAAGATGAATAAAATATGAAGAAATCTTTATCTCCAATACAAATTCTGAATATATATATAAAAATGATTCTTTACTACCTGACTTAGTATCTGCCTTGGTATACAGTTTATATCTGCATTGTCTGATGTGAAAAGATGGCCGATAAACTGTACAAAAGATGACCTGCAGCCTTCAGTGACTCCCTACAAGAAAACAAACCTAAATCATTACTGCTTTAATTTAGTAGAAACTGCTGTGTACATGAAGTTTTTTATCTAAATACATAAGATTAAAAATGTGTCATTAGGACAGGTAAAACACATCATTGGGCTTTATAGTAAACAAAGCCACTGTAAATGAAAAAATAAAGAAAAAATATATGGAATTACTAAGGGACATAACTCAGGTAAAAACAGATGATTTTTATCAAATAGTCCAACCCATTCTGTTGCAATTTTGAGGATTTTTTTACTCACATACTAAAATTATTGAAAGGAAACTTAAGATAAGGCTATATTCTGCATAATCAGGGGGCACAACTCTTAACTGCATCACATTATTTTCATGATATATGTGCTGTTTAGTTGTTGTCTCATTAAAATCATACCCCTCAACCTTTTATATCCATGTTTAGTAGTTTTATAGTAAAGAATATAGGACAAGAACAAAATGAAATTTTCAACATAAACTCTGAATTCTGCTGTTTTCCATATTAATGTTCTATTCCTCATATGGTACGTTCATATCTTTTAGCTGAAACCATAAAGTTTCTCAGTAGTAGAATTAAAATTAAGAAATTACAAGCAGCGTTTTGCATTTGCGACCAATCTGCATTTCACTTGCGCCAATTTTTTCTTTCATTTGCACTGATTATTTCTTTCATTTGCTTTGCGCTAATTATTTTACAGGTACAGGTCAATTTTAAGGTTAAAAGCACTGTTTACATCCACTAAAATAACTAAGTATAGCAATAAAATATCAAATGATATAAAAATCTCTTTACAGCCTTTAGAATATCAAAGGACAATAAAACCCTTTACGCCATGAAAAAAGCACAGCACTGAAGTTCGAAAGGAACAAATGTATCTTGAAATTATTGAATTGTCGCAAATGAAAGATTGAAAATTGATTAAAGCTGTGCGAATGGCATACGCCCATTACAAGACAGAATTTAGAAATAAATGTATAAATACTCATAAACAGACCAATCTCACACCTTAAATTGTTTTAAAAGTTATTTGATTACGGAAAGAGGTCTACATCTTTAGTGTACAAATACTTTGATGTACAAAACTTTCCAATGAAGATGAAATAGCTTAAAAAAATTCCCTAATAAGATATTAAAAGAATAACTGAATCCGGAACATGAAAAACACAATAACCCCTTTGCAAACTAATTTGGTCCTCGAAATCATGATATGGACCACTTTATAGTAGACATTCATTTTTAAAGAAAAATCAACATTTTCATCAATTTTTAAAGAAAATTAATGGGGAATGTGTCCATGGGACACAGATGATACCCCTGCTTGCAAATAACGTTATAAAAGACTGTAAAAGTGACGCTGCCCAAATTTGTACTTGATCTGAGTTTTGTGGTAATAAGCATTGTTTTTAAGTTTCATAACATTTAGTTGAGGCTAACTAAAGTTAGAGAACGGAAACGAAAAATTCAGCAATTTTTCCATTTATAAAGGGGCATAACTCTAGAATGGTAAAAGTGACGCCACCACAATTCGAACTTGATCTGTGGTAATTAACATTGTGCATAAGTTTCATCACATTTGGTTGCGGCAAACTAAAAGTTAGAGAACAAAAATAAATATATTTCAGCAATTTTTCCATTTGTAAAGGGGCATTACTTTAGAACAGTGAAAGTGACACCACCAAAATTCAAACTTGATCTGTTTTTTGTGGTAATAAGCATTGTGTAAAAGTTTCATAACATTTGGTTGAGGCAAACTAAAGTTAGAGAACGGAAACGAAAAATTCAGCAATTTTTCCATTTGATAAGGGACATAACTCTAGAACGATAAAAGTGATTCCACCAAAATTCAAACTTGATATGTGTTTTGTGGTAATAAGCATTATTGATAAGTTTCATAACATTTGGTTGGGGCAAACAAATATTTGAGAACGGAAACCAATTTTGGGATGTACGTACATACGTACAGACGGACAAGGGAAAAAAACTTAATGCCTCCTCCGCAATAGCAGGGGCATAAAAAACACTTACCCTATGTCTACACTTTGTTAAAACCTGGATAAATACATCCCTTATTCTCAGTATGATGGAAAGTCTATCTGTCTGTTCCTTCTGTTTTAACAAAAGTTCACATAGACAGCCAAGACTGTAGCAACATTCCTGAAACATTGAGTTTTACAAATTTTATTTAAATATATCAAAAATAAGTAAAGTTCACCTGTATTGAATGTTAAAAGAGAGATATGTGGTATGTTTGGTACATGTTGTTTAAATCTTGCTTTCATAGATTATAATTATATAATCAATGATAAAAATATACATTTAGACATTTCTGCACTCTCACTCTTGCTACAGTTGAATGTAATTATTGCAGTATCCATGGAATCCATCTTTATAAACTAATTTGATGTCTTCCCAGTGAACAACAGGAGGCCAATCTGACCCTTTTTCTATATCGAAATTTGGTAAAAAAAAACATGAAATTCTATTTTACCTGAAACTCCTGTTACTAGACATCTGGCTGCATCATTTGTCTGTCCTAATGGCATACTTTTCAGTCATTTCTTCATATCAAACTTATGTCTGGACATTTTAAAGCTTGCAATGTGTATGGGTTTTGCTCCTTGTTGAAGGTCATACAGGAACCTATAGTTGTTAATTTTTATAAAAGTTGGTCTACGATGGAAAGTTGCCTTATTGGCAATCATACCACATCTTCTTATTTTCATATTTTTTTTTTATAATTTAATTAATAAAAAATTATACATTTTAAATAATAATATTTACAACACAAATAATGAAGCAAATTCGAATGTCACAATATAGATAAATTCTTACTTTAATATTTATCCAGCACCAAGATAACAAATACTGGTGTTCTAATGATATTGTTGTTGTTTCTGAGTAATCCGTTTCTGTTGTTGTAATTAAAGTTTCCATGGCCTGACCTAACTCAGCAAAGGAGGGACAGGAATCTACAAAACAGACATAAATTCATTACACTTTCTTTGCTGAGATCATGTTCAATGGTGCTGATAACAGTAAAAGTGATTTTATGATTCAGTCTTATCAAAAAGATATATATACTGCATTGGAAAACAGACATTTTTTCTGACACAAGTATTTTTAAGTGCAGGCAAGATTTTGCAAAGAATTTCACGTATTGCAGGTTATTCCAAATTTTTAGCTTTATTACTTGGTTTGCATTTAAAAAATAGATAATTGGGTGATCAGTTCATCATTTGGTACCGTAGATAAAGGAAAAAATTATATTATAATGGATACTTGGTTTTGTGCTTTTTGCAAAATACTGCAAGTTAGTATTTTTTTACACAAAATTTATAACTACCTTACAAGAATGAAAAAAATCTTAACTCCACAAATTGTACTGACAGGATGGACGGATGGCCAAGAGTAACACTTAATGCCTCCTCCTCTACTGTAGGGGCAATAAAATTTTTATTTTATAGAAATGACCTTGAGATGATTCAGTTGCCATGACATCCATCATGGAGGTCACAATATCACAGTTCAGACCAATGAAACTTTCTACAATCTCTTCAGTCTTTTCACTACAGGCTTGTCTCTTAGATAATTCTGTTATACAGGTTGTCAAGGCACTAACAAATCCTAAAACAAAAAATAAGGGAAAATAAAAAAAAAGGGAAAAATACTTTTAAAATTATTCAAAAGAATAATTGATCAAAAAGTAAAACAATTGCACAATGTCAGTGATGCATTTATGTATTTTTTTTGCATATTGAACAATTTTTATTTTTCATTTCAGAATTTGGTGTTCAAGTTTGATCATCTCTGTTGATTTCATTATCTACTTCACAAAAATCAGGTCCATGTAGAGCTTGTCATATGGTGTCAATACTTATTCAAGCTTAAAAAGAGCATTACATTTCTTCTAGATCTTTTTAGAGGGTTTCTAGTGCTGGTTGATAGCTTATTTACTGACATGCATTCTACATCTCAAGACTCCGTTTAAGTATATTACAGGATTTCAAGTGCCTAATGGACAGTGTGGCCAATGCACCAGTTCTAGAAGGTAGACACCCTCTTTTTCCTGTAAGACTTTGGAATCTCCTTTTTGGACTTATTGCTTTAACATAAAATTCCCCTTTTTCATCATTTAAGTAAATTTGATAGTACTTTCTGTTTCATTTTACTAAATTGCATTGTTAAAAGACATCCAAGATCATCAATAATGATGTTTTAACTATTTAAATCAATTTATAGATACTGATAGTTACATTTTATCCTTTTGTGCCGAAATATTAAAATACTGTGTATCATGCTACAACATTTTTAGGAAAAAAAGTTGTAAGGCAAAATCTCCCCAGTCGTGGAGCTTGAGAGAGTAAGATCCCCCACATAGTAGCTCCAAGAGGTTGGCAGGTATGTTTAATATCATGAACATATAACATATTTACTTTTAATTGCAATTCATTCTAATTTCAGGCACATTTACATAAACAACAAACTTTATATTTTTAAAGTTTAACATTAAGTACAGTAAAGCAAATCATATCAATTTACTTTCTAGATAATATTTCTTTCTTTCAAGGTTTTAATAGCCACAATTTTAACAAGTGTGAAACCAGAAATCAATGAGAAGGAGAAATGGTAAAGATTTTTTCGAATAATTCAATGATTCCAACATTCTTTTTAACAATCTTCCCTCTAAGAACCAATTGAATACATATCTGGAATATTTCTGCCATTTTCCCTGTATTACATACCATGCAGAGGAGATGATATTGATGCCTTTACCAGGTTGGACTGAGACTCCTCAATTTCCTGGTTTATATGATCAAACAATGAAAACAGGAATTTATCACAGCTAGAGTTATCTCCCTTCTCTATTGATAGGACCGTATATTCACCACTTTCATAACACCACGAAAACAACCAATGCATCTCATATATAAATCTGCAAAATAATAACATCTTTGGTATCTCAACTGTTTACAGTGTTTCTGGCTTATTCAAAATATCTAAAAGAGAGAAAAATTACAGTTAATATCATTATCTTAAATGTTGAACGACTTATACGACCGAAAAATAGGTAGCTGATTGTCTAGTATTTTTGGAAAAATAAAAAGTGTAATTTCAACTGTATATTGTGTAAAACATTTTAAAACGTTCCTTTGACTTACTTAACAAATACAAGTTGACAAAGCAGCACTCCACTACGATTCTCATGTTGCTTTGGCCTGTCACACAATTCAAAAGCAGACAACAGTAGACTCTCTGCAAGGTCAACATTTCCTTCACATGCATCTAATGATGTCACTGGCCATGGATAATATTCTAATAATAATTTAGCAGCCAGATTTTGTATCTACAAACAAAGAAATAGACAACATTTTGATAGTACTTAAAAGTTGGTTAGCTATCCACTGACCCAGGTTGATTTCATTTCTGTTTTCATTCTTACAATACACATAATTTTTAGCTATTTACAATAAAAGAAAAAATAAACTTTGTCAGAAATTACGGATTGTATGAGAGTAGGATTTTACGGGTAATGTACAATAAAATTCAGCCAATGTTTTACATCTCCCCGCCAATTTTATTCCACCTTTAGGTTTTCAGCAATAAGTAAAAAATTATTTCAGTGAAAACATGACATCAAATAATCTTATCAAAACCTGTTCCAAATCTTACCTCATCTGCTCCATCCAATATACAGTGTAATACTGATAGCAAGGAATCATGGGAGTACATATCCCACAATCCTCTTTTTCTTGCTTCCTGTGTGATAAGAGGGAGTTCTATCTTTGTTGGGAAGAATATTTCCAATGTCGTTTGTATGAAATCTAAGCAAGTCTTCCTTCTTTGGAAACAAGTACCAATAGTTAGGTTATCAATACTCAATTTGTAAAACCAGCTTACAAACTCCAAAGATCTATCTATTAAAAGAATAAATTGTAAATACTGAAAAATACAGCTGATAATAACTTCTACTGGTAAGTATCTTACTGTAAACATTTCAAATTTTACATATTTCATTCACATAAAAATTATGTAAAATATATGATTTACCATTTTTAAGAATCTGAAGTCAGTATCCAGGAACAAAAATTACCCACATATGTAATGTCATATAAATATACTCTGCTGGTATGGGACCAACACAACACAGTGAGTCAAGATTATACCAAACTAGTTCACTAGAAAACAGTATACTCCAAGACTTGCTTCTTCATCTTGGCATTTTATTAAAACTACAAACTTTCCTCTTAAATACTGTGTAGTATCCATTAGAGCAACAAATAGCAAATACCAATTTTAAGGTTTTTGATTTTACCTGGTTGGGGAATGATCCTACACTTTCCCTTCTTTCTATGATCAATACATAAAGGTCAAGGTGTAAATTTTTACATCACTTGTGCTGTATCATCATAAATGGTTCCACGATCTATTAATTTTTTTTCCTGGACGGCAAAGAAAGTCATAGATGCAAGACTTTTGGGCCTCTTAACTTGTTTTCTGGTATTGGTGGTTTCAAAATTTGTTCAAATTTGTGTTTAAGTCACATTGTCAAGACATATCTTTGTATCATCAGTTTATTAACATTTGTTTCCATCAAGTTGATATGTTTTCGTCAGTCAGATTTTAGATTTTTTATTAAAGATTCAACCTTTCAGTTCTGTATATATCTTTTTTATTCGTACCTAAAGCAGAATGATCCTGATCTTTAATGACTGCCTGGTAACTATCTCGTATTCTCACAAGAAGTTTTTTCAAGTTAGATGACAACTGGTGCCTGAATGGTGCAGAGTCTATCTTTAAATTGTATGGAATGGTTTCTTTTAGTAACTTGATTTCTTCTTCCTTCATTCTATCTGCCAAAAAATAAAATTATCAACATATTTCATTATGACTAAATAAGTTACATCTTCTTCTAATTATAGGTTTTTCAGGGATTCATATCAATGTACTTTCGATGTCCATTACCTTTTGAAAACCTGAATGGGGACCTTAAATTTGTAAAATGCAAAAGTTTGACCCTTTCACCTCTGAAATTAATTTTGAACCCTACTTGAAATATGAACAAGCATAATATGGTTTTTTTCATAAGTCACACAAACTTAAAACTGAGTTGAAAAGTTCTTTATATTTATTCAATATTTGGAAGAGGGTAAGAAAATACAATTTCATTTAAACATTGAAATAAACCTTCATTTTTCATTAAAGAGAAAATTCGTGATTTTTTACTTATAGTTTAAATATGTTCATTTTAACATAAAATACATATTCACAAAGTTTTATCGCTATATGTGCAGTAATAAAGAAAAAAATCAGTAATTAATGAATTTTTTATTGACTACTTCCTGTAGTAAGTGACGTTAACTCCTAGTATTGCATGCTGGTATTTAAAGTACAATCATTTAAAGTCTTGGTCTTTAATCATATTTTAATGTAATCATAAGTGCGCCGATGACTAATTTTGATAGCTAATTACCATCTGATAGTAAGAAAATAAAACAACAGACATGCAACTTTTTAGATTCATGAGATAAAATTTTCTATGTTTACATTTTGATTTTTGACATGTTGACAATGCAAAAAGAGATTTTTTTTTTTTTTTTTTAATTTTCTTTTCCAACGAAGATGATGAAAAAAAATTAGAAAATATAACTTTAACTGTAAGGACAATAAGTTATGGTACGTTTTGACCCTTAATCCAAGCAAACATTTCTACACTAGGACTATGTTAATACAATGTGTATTATTCCCTGGCAATATCCGTGGAAGGCTTGATATAAAATCAAGGTAATTTGCAGATCGGTATAAAGTCGTGTCTCCAGGGCACACCGTGCTAGGTGTGAAGGTCATTTCGATTGGATTATAAGACAGAAGGTCGAGTTTAATACACAAAGTTAAAATAGATATTAAAGGTTGTTGGCAAATACAAATAGATCGCCATGGAATATTAAATTATATTAAGGGTAAGGTCCGTTGTTAGCCAAATCATGATATTTAACATGTATTTCATATACATGTAGGATGAATAAATCTGATGTTATAAAAATGATAAATAATATTCAAATTAAATCTAAAGGAGAAATTATTAAAATCAAAATGATTTTTTTATTTAATCAGTTTAAAAACAAAGAAATAATCTTGGGGAAACTAATAATCAAGTGTTATAATAAAAGTATATCATTTGACTGATCAAAACGAAATTATTTTTTTATATAAAATTGGAGTATCTAAAGCGCGTTTGATTTACCTTATACGGTTAAAATATGTACGGAAACACTCTAATCTAAATATTTAAAATTTTTGTATGTGTTACCTGGCCAAAAGGTGTTTAAGCAATATCGGAAACCATCTAAAGTCAACTTTGCCTATGTAGAATAGGACCAAAAAAATACATAGTTCGCCATGGAAAATTTTTAATACTATTGCTTCAATGTATTGTAAATATTCACATATATAAAACATTCATATATAAACATGTATAAAACCTCGTTCACACGGTGATTAAAAAAAACGAAATCACACAAAATCATTTAACACTGAAGTAAGTTTTAGATAATTAACGGGAGCTCTTTTGGTGAAACTGTGTCTGTCCCTTCTTCAGGCTACTTCAGCTAACGATCTTCCTTTATTTTTATCCAATAGAACAAACTGTTTTTGATTTCAGAAATCTTTTATGATTCAAAACTGTTAGATATTCATTGTTTAAGAAAAAGAAAAAAACCACTGTAACTGTATTACAATCAACTTCAAAATGAGGAGTTTACTTTGGAAAGTTTTCATGATTCAAAAGGGTTATATTTTTTATATTTATTCAAATCTAAATATCGAATATACATAGGAAATAAAAGTGTAAAGGTGGATGTAATTATAAATGTGTTATGTTCGGCTGAAACGTGTTAATCGTATATCATTCAGTGCAAGAAAACGTTTGTGATTTGTATTTAAGACAGACTGGAGGAATCAGATTTTTTATGTCTTTATGTTTTGTACCTTTGCAAGACTTGTCATTCATATTCTTCAGAAGGACACATTATTCCCACTCTAAACCTGGGAACAGTATATATGTTCCTTAATAGCGGACAAGCAGTAGTATTTTAAAATTTCTGTGATTTAATACCAAGTAAAAAAATAAACACCGAAATTAATTTGATACTCAATATGTTTCCTTGAAAATAAATATTTTCTCATTCGGTCTGAAAATAAAATATGAATTTGGTATACAGAACATTCAGAAGTGTGAATGTCATAAAATCTTGTTATATCCGAAAAAGGTGTTGAACGCCATTATAAACGTGAACCTGTATACGTAAGACCTCATGGGACGGCACCTTACCATATACAGGTAATATACATGTGGCTCTGTAATACCCGGAAATGTCAAGGTAAATCACTATCTATACAGAATGTACCATGTCAAAGAAATTCTCACAATTGTGAAGCATGACCATTATCAGAAGTCCATTACCCTAGTAATGGACTTCTGGTAATAAACTTGAAGTTCCGCTGTAATACCCGAAAATGTTAAGGTAAATCACTACCTAAAAAGAATGTACAATGTCACAGAAATTATCACGATTGTAAAGCATCACCAGTCATCTTTTAAAAGGTGTCCTAGGTTGGTTAAATGGTTTAAATTCTGAGTAAACATTTTTTACTCAACTAAAATTTAGTTTTTAAATTACATCCAGGAACTAATTATTTTTGTAAATTTACTTTTTTCATCTGTAACTTTCAATAGAAGTGAGTTGGTTTTTTTTAAATTCCCTTTTGGAACTATGATTTTTGTTTTTTAGTAAAGTTAGAATCATAAATTGACTCTACAATTTAACGTATATCCCAACTGCAGCTATACACGTTTTCTAGGGAGTTGGATAACCCCTACTTATCACAGCATACATGCACCTTTTTTAATGACTCCTTTCATCATTTCAACCAAGAATGACAATTATTTATGAAATGCTATAGTTGGTGAGACTTTATTTTCTACCAGATGTGTGTATTTTTTATATTTACATACCAAATGTATTTTTCCCCTACAACATTTGAGAAATTTTTTCGTATACCCGTTCCTAATATGTACAGAAATATGCTAAATGTATGCAATTTATATGAATCTATTCTCTCTTATTTTCAATATATATTTTAAATTGTGACTATCTATAGTTCCATAACTTTCTATCTGTATAAACCAATGATCGACAAGCGCATACATTTTTGTGAAATAAATATATATAGGCTATGTTTCAAATTTTCCATAACTATTGACAACGAGTATATTCTTACATTTTTCCAAATTTTACCCTAGGAAGTATCTTAATAGATTTTATTCCCTCAAATCTTTAGCTAAAATTATTAAGATTTTTATAAATATCATTCTTTACACCAGAAATGTCATTCATAAACAAGTTGTAGTAAAATTGTATACACGTATGAGTTTAGCAATGACTAGTATATCACTGTGGGACTGAAGACAAAAAATGTACACATTATTTTACATCTGATACTTTTTAAATGGAAATTTCCAAGTTACCGGCCGTGTACACTGATACCCTCAGCAGTAAAGCGATGAATGAACCTGCATTATGTAACTATGTAATAAAGAGTTTTTTTTAGCCCGACAGGAAATCGCTTGAATACCTGGACGTGTCACCTCACAATACCTCTGGCAATAATTCCTTTAGCCATACTGATGATCAAATAAGAGAAGGACAGACTTGAATAAATGTATTGCATAAAAGACTTATGACCAAATTAGATTTATGAAAACAATTTTACACGGAACACCGCTAGTTAATTATGACTTTAAAGTTTAAACTTTGAGAGAATCCTTAAAAGTAATTGCTCTAAGGTAATTCCCCTATATATTTACTTTTTTCATAAACTTAGTAAAAAATAACAGTTTAAAAACGAGACCATAGTTATTTAAGAAAAAAAAGATGTCCAATCGGCCGAATTTTCCGACTCTTAAACTTTTCTTAAACATTGTTCCTTATCAAGTTAGTTTTAAAAGTTTGCCTATAGGTAGTACAACTTGTTTGGTATAATTCTTTTTTTTTTTTAAACCGAGAAACTGGGATTCCTTTTGTCATTACCTTGTCCAGTTAAAACAACCATACGCCTGACAAGTGATTTCGACACTGATTTACAACTACGTTAGTCCCTGCTTGTTTTGGTACTTTGTGGTTTATAGATATCACATGTTTTTTTAATCGACATGTAGAGAATTGATAATCTCAATTAAAAATCGATGCTGATCTCTTATCTAGTGGAATAAAACGTTAATATTTATGACTTTGTGTGCTTTTTTATACATAATGAAAATAATATCATTTTATTTATATTTTTACGAAGTTTCCCTTTAAAGAAAAAATTACATCAATTTGTAAAATCACCAATTTAAAAGCATTACCATATATAAAATCAAGCAATATCTCTTATTTCATTTCTTTAAAAGCTATAAAAATTTAGGATTTTTTTTTCATCTTTTAAAAGTTTGTGTGAATGAATAAGAAAAATTATAGATCAACTAGATATAGAAAATATTGAAAATGCATATGGACAAATGAGAGCAGAAATATAGCTTTCTTTATAGATATACATTACCAGCTTTCTTTAGTGAGGAACAGAGAACACTGAATGCTTCTGATCTGATATCATCATCATTACTGTATATAGACTCATGTAATAAACCAGTATCCTAAAAAATATATGTGTAACACATTACAACTCATTACTGTCAGTTGACAAAATATGGAAGTCATTCAGTTTAGTTTGGATTGATTGATTGATTGGTGTTTAACGCCACTTCCAGCAATATTGTGCTATTTCGTGGCTGTCAGTTTTTATTGGTGGAGGAAACAGAATTGCCCGTAGAAAACCACCGACCTTCGGTAGGAAAACTGACAATCCTAGTCAATTAAGATTGGAGTCGAGTGCACCTGCACGAGCAGGGCTGCAACTCACAACCTCAGTGTTGACTGGCTAGAGATTACAGTAGTTGAACTAATTAGACCAGTTGGCCTACAGGGCCCCAATGGTTTTGAAGAAAAAAGTGATGACAATATTTGGTGGACAGGTTTGATTTGTTAGAAGAAGTCAAATTTTTCCTTTAGTTATTACAGGGAATTTTCCTTGTGGAAATAAAAAGCAGAAATGGCTGTACAGGAACCCAAATTGTGTGTATAAAGGAATTAATATGGATAAATCAGGACTGAAAAATAGTTGAAATCCACTAAAAAGTGGAAATGAATAATCCATGCATACAATTCAAGCTTCTAAAGAATGTTTGTCAGTGTTGCAATCTAAATATAAAAGATTTTAAAATTAATTCAGATTTTAATTTGAAAACATTTCACCATACCGGGGTAAATACACATGTTTAATATAAAATTTAACATGCATTATTGTTTTTTATTAGTGCATTGCTATCTTATTTTCCCTTTTCATTTATTTATAAAATATACATATAGATATGAAATACTAACCATTGGAAAGTCTCCAGTATATAATCTGACAACTTGAGCCACAGTGACCCAAGCATGGAGTACAAGGTGTCGTGGTATAGAATCTTTCTCCAACATTTCAGTGAGAGTTCCAGTCAGACTGTCTTTAACTTCAGGTATAATTTTCAATGTTGACGATATCCAATAATGACCTACATTACCCCTCTGTAACCTTCAAAATAAACATTAAAGCTCATTTGTTCGTGTGCAATATAAAAACCTAGATTACCCTTCTGTAACCTTAAAATTAAAAGTAAACGCTCATTTGTTTGTGTGTCATATCGTATCTGTGCTGATTCAGTTATTTTTAAGATTTTATAGCATTACTGTAAATTCAGCAATTATTGCAAGTATTTATTTTTTGACTTGACAAACCAAAATTTGAGATTAACTATTACGATTTCAGGAAAAGAGGCATACATATATAACCCAGTCGCATTATTCACATTAAAAAAAGACTTGCAATAATATCCTACTTTACAGTATTCTAGAATTCAAATAGTGAATAGAACTTATATAAGCTATTGTAAACGCCATAAAGTACGATATAGCAAACATTAGTGTATTACCAAAATGAATTCTTCTGCAGTATATATTGGTTATTTCCATGTTGTGTATATAATATACAGTTTGCTCATTAAGAAAATGTTAATATAAGTATAAGCTTAAAGCTATAATTTGGTTGTGATGTCATAAAAGTAGAGTATCACAAGATATTTACACTATTTTAACGTGAAAGTAGAACATTTTCAGTAATGTTTTTTGGCTAAATTAACAAGGATCACTAGTGTCACCCAGAAAATGAAAACAGCAATGCAAAAACACACACTATCTAGGTAAACATCTTTTAGCATGTGCTTAATATTTTATTTCTGCATGTGTGTCTGAAACAACCAGCTTTTTGGTAAATTCAGCATTTTTTTTAAGATACTGTAATTTCATGAGGCTTATTCATAAAGAAAGTAGCACTTTTTATTGAAGAACTAAAGATCAATGTTTTATTCAGAAGTATTGAATAAGTCTCACATTATAGTACAGTAGACTCCACCTAATCAGATATCGGCTAAATGAATATATCAGCTATTGTAATATTATTTCAAAACACCAAACCCTTCCCTATACGTTTAATGTTAATTATATCGTATAAAACAATATATCGGCAAATAGGATAAGAATATTCTGATATATATTTGTTCAAAACCATGCACAATCGGATATTTTTAATGTTTTTCTGACAGGAAATGGACCCGGAAGTTATGCAATTAAAATCTTGCAGACAAGAAAATTTTGTTTTTAATTAATAAAAGGAACTATTTCTTAATAAAGTGTTGTCTTTATTCATTGTCTTCCATTGTAATGCGAATTAGATGCCCTTAAAATTCAAATGGTTTGAATTTATTTATTAAATATACGGTACAAGAGAAATACGTTGGGAGAATTTTGATAAAACTCTAAGTGCTCACAGAATCAGAAATATAATTTAGACTGAATGTACCTTCTTCTGAATAATTTATTGCAATATACATATAAATCCCTTTTGCCAAGAGAAATCTGAATTTTGTCAGATATAATTTTGTAACATGTGTAGGTTTGACCACATGTCATGGACGCCATTTTCTTTTGTTTACAAAATGTGAGGAAGCCTCTAGAACCATGACCAAAACATTAACAGACTTATAAGACAAATTCTAATATGTATTTGATTTTTTTCTATATACCTGTTATCACTAGTCAATCCTTCAATAATTGTTCTCTTCCATTGACTTGTCCAAACTTCTTCAAATTCTCCTTGTGATCTAAAAAAAAGATGAATCTCAATGAACAGTCTAATCACAAGCTCATTGTAACTTAAAATCCCTTCAATGTCATAAGTGCAGTAGAAAGGTTGTCAGTAGCCATGTTTGCATTTATAATCCTGACAAAATTTTCTTCACAGAAGATTCCTTTGAAACTGATATATAAAAAAACATCTATGACAATAGCAAATCCTTACCTCAATTTTTTTGCTACATTGGATATGGTTCCAATGTTAATAAAAGAATTGAAAAAAGCCTGTCTGAAAAGGATTATGAACACACCAACAAGTTATAAAATGTATGAGAATTTCAAATTCTTTCTGAAAAAGCAATCAAAATTGCCATTTCTTGAATTCAATTTAATACAAATATGTCTAGGGGAGATAATCTTAATTCAAAAATTACAGTCAAGTGAAAATAATATGTAATTCTATTTATAAATATTTACCTAAAATTGTCTGCTCATTTAATTAAATAGTGCCAATGTCAATCAATATATCATTTTTGGGGGTTATTAATCAAATGGACATTTAACACATATCTTTTGATGAATGTATAAATTGTATGTTCATATAGAAAAACATAGAACTGACCTCATCTTTATAAGAAATGCTTTATAAACGTCAGCACCACTTGGAGCCAGATAATTTGATGACATGCACAATAAAAGTCTGTTTCTAATATCACTATCTAAAATCTGTAACATAGAGTATGCATATCAATCAACATTATTACTGTATTAATTCTATTTTTCATCTTAATGTTATAATGATGCTAATGTTCTGTATTTGGGAACACCAATCAAAATCAATCATTTACTATAACATGAGGGTACTTCAACATTCTTAATGTGCCAGTCCAACGTCTTAAGTCCAATGGTTGTTGTTGTAGGTTGACACCTGCTATTATTGGCTTTCCTTTCATATTATTGCCTATAATTTTCTCATTTGAATTGTTTCACATATGTTACCCCAGGCCTTTTATAAATTACTATGCAGAATGGATTTTGCTTACTGTTGTAGATCATACTTTGAGTAAAAATTGTTTACATTCTTTTACTCTATTTTTTTTTTAGAGGAAAGTTGTCTCATTGGCAATCCTACCACATCTCCTTATTTTTTGCATAGGCAAAGAAAGTCAGAATTTTTATATTATACATAAAAACGATCCTTACCAGCTGACTATCCATAAAAGACAGTAGCACACTGATGATTCTGTATTGACTTTTGACATACCAAGACATATTACGTAACCTTGACAACAAATCAGGTATAATGTCATGACAACCACAATGTTTATAACCATGTTGCCATATTTGTAACATCCCAGAGAAGATTCTAATGACTATTTGAGGTACATCTTGTACAGGGCTATCCCAATTTAGCCACACGATATCTATGGTTTCTGAAACTATTTTTGGAATAGCAGACATTAATTCTGCATCAGCAGACAACACTTTTATTACAGTAACTATCTGTAAAACCTGGCTAAGCAACTGTTCCAGTGAATTGAAAGCATGGTAGTGAAATGATAAAGGTCCTCTACAGAAATTAATAATTTTATGAAAGCATTTTAGAACAAAAGCTCCATTTTGTAAAATTTTGTTTCCACATGATAACATTCCTTTAATTATTCCTATATGTCCAGTTGTAGGTTTGTTGGGAATGTCTTCCTCAGATTGGCTCTTGTTTATAGAGAACACATCTATGATGAGGTCCTCTCCTAAAATAAAAAAAAAAAGATTAAACAAGCTTCTCATTAATCAATGTAAACTTTTGGCTTTTAGCAAAGGGGGTTCATGGGTTTCATAATATCTTCTATTACAAAATAAGTTTTTGTTCAAGTTTTGACTATGAACAATGTAATTGGGGTCCAAACCTTACTTTGGCATATAATTTCAAATGTTCACATCGTAATGAACATGCATACTAAGTTTGAAAACATAACATTCCAATTGTATATAACTTGTGGTAGACATTAGTAATCAAACAATGTCTATGCTTAGTAATCAATATTAAATATTTTGGATTTAACCAGATAATCACATATTAAAAGGCATTGTAAACTTAAAATAAAAATCTCTATAGACAGCCTCTTCAACATTATCACTAAATGATAAATGCACTGCAAATGAATAAAATGATTTATGAACCCCCCTGTAAAATTCTATTTGATACAAAGCTCCCTTATATTTAATATTCCCCTTGTTAACAAATCTTTGATACTAGTCATATCTGTATAATATTATTCATCCATATATTCCAACTTCTCGATTATTACAGAAATGTGTGTATGTTTGGAAGAAGCCATTATGACAGAGGCGAGTTGTACTTTAATATATCTGAATAAATTGCCAAAAGTGTGCAACCCAACTATAACCTTTTGATACATCTACAATATATGATGGTCTTGAAGGGGGTTACAAAATAGATAATAATGGGTAAAAAGTCCAAAATAAAGGGCAAAAAAAATACAGAATAGAGAAAATAAATTGCTTCTCCGAGCACAGCTGGATACGACCACAGAGGTCCAACCCTGAACAGTTGCAGCAAAAATGGACACAATATTCGCGCTTAAACAGGTCTGAATTTGGAATGTAATTAAATATTTGACACATAATAGGTTTCTGACACAGAATAACTGTAGTCAAAGAACTTAGAATTGGTTATATAATTTGAATTTATATTCAACTTTTTGCTTTTACACTACATACACTTTGCTGTTGGCGAATTGACCCCCCCCCCCCCCCCCCGTTTTTTTTTGCCAAAAAAAAAAAGTATTTGAAGAATTTTTCTTCTAAATTTCTGAAATCTGAAATGAGAAAAAATTGACCCCCCACAATTTCTTTTTACCCCCCCCCCCCCCCCCCCCCCTTTTCTCCCCAAAAAATTCTTTCCCTCAAGATATGGTCATAATCTCAATTCAAATTTCCAATGGAGTTTTGCAACCATAATTACCTATTTAAATTTACCATAGTGCTAACTTAATCTATTTTATAATAGAATTTAAAATATGGTGTCATCCAATCTTTCATATGGATTTTTTTGTATAAAAAAATATGCAACATTTGCAGATATTTTTACTGGTCTTCCCTTATAAATATGCATTTCTTTATACATAATTTCAAAGCAGTGTAAGGGAGGTAATCAAAATGTTGTGTTTGGATTACCTCCCTTACACTGCTTTTAAATTGTCCATTAACCATTTCTTTATACATAATTTAAAAGCAGTGTAAGGGACGTTATTCAAATGATGTGTTTGAATTACCTCCCTTACACTGCTTTAATTTATGTTTTGTACTAAAGTTTTTGTCCATTAACCAGGACACCCTTGTTTTTCCCCCTTTTTTGCACCTAATTCCTAAAAGGTTTGAGCCATAACCCCCCAAAAGCAAATCCTAACCATCCCTTTGTGGTATGGAAACTTGTGGTATAATTTCAGAGAGATCCATACACCATTCCACAAGTTATTATCTGGAAACTAGAAAAATGCTTATTCGGGCCCCTTTTTGGTCCCTAATTCCTATACTGTTAGGACCATAACCCCCAAAATCAATCCCAACCTTTTTTTTGTGGTTATAAACCTTGTGTTTAAATTTCATACATTTCTATTTAATTATACTAAAGTTATTGTCCGGAAACCAACTGTCTTTGGACGACTAAGACGACGAAGTGATACCAATATATGACCACAAAATTTTTTTGAGGTCGTATAAAAATAGACAAAAGAATAAAGAAAGAAGAACAATGGGCAAAATTAAAAAAGAATAAAGGAAAAAATGGTGTAATAAATTAAAGAATAAAAAAAGGAATGACCCCCATTCAGGCTGTCTTATATACCTAATCCAATCTTCCTGTATATATTCCAGAATATAGTTCTACCAGTGTCTGCATCATCATGTTTCTCCAATAAGAGGCTCACAGCTGTTCCACATATAAATTGACAATCTGCAGCATATTTCTGTTGAAAGGAAATATATATTAGTGCATTATACCAATATTCCATTTGAAAAACTGTTTCTGTTAAAACCTTTTCATCTTCCATTGGCTCCAGTGTGCATTTACCAAAAAAAAAAATTCTGAGAGTAATCAATTTAAGTTTGCTTTTGTGTCAAATGTTTTGTGGATTTTCAAATAGAAATGTATGTAAATACATGATTCAAAAAAAATTACTGAAATGAAAAATATCAATTATGTAGAACAAAAAGAAGAAAGTACTAGTACACTAAAATGTAAGATTTGTGTTTCTTTTTCAGTAAACAACTTTTTCATAAATCCTTTACTTTTAAATACTCTCCAAATTAAGAATATTTCTTCGTGCATTTTTTTCCTGGACTAGATTTTATTTAAATAGACATCAAATTCTAAACAAGAATTAAAAATCCAAAAATAATTAGCACATAAAATATACAATGCACATTTTCTATTTCAGACAGAAACTTGTTGACAGACTTTACCTCTTCTGCTAAAACCTGGATAAGATGTTGAAAAAGTTGTATACACTGCACTGATTTTTCATTAGCTCTGTCATCAAATACTGGTACAGCAAAGGTGGAAGAACAAAACTGATACATCTGTAATACTATCTGAAATAAAAAAAAATAAAAAAAATAAGATCTCTGGAAATTCTGGTGTTTTCCTTTGGTTGCTCCTTCAAAAACTTACCATAAGAAACATGATGGGTGGAACTAGTGGAGCAGGATCTGCATACCCCTCTGGATCACCTGAGATCACACGAGTTTTTGATGGGGGTCCAAGTTTCTCAGTCTTTAGTTTTCTATGTAGTATTTTGTTCATTTGTTTGTCTTTTTATTGTCTTTTTCTTTTTACCCATGGAATTGTCAGTTTCTTTTGAACTGACAAGTTTTAAATGTTCCCTTAGTATCTTCTGTATCTTTTTTGTTTAATTTTATTATGGTCAATAAAATTACTTTTAAGCAAAGGTAAAATATGTTATTGAAGTGTATGATCAAACAACTATAAATTGCAAGTATCAATGTTGTCAATGTTGTAAAGATTTGAAAAACAACTTTGAAATGTCAAAAGTATATGTAATTAACATCTCAAAGGGAAATAACTCTAGCTTATCTAAAATTATAGAAAAAAATAAGCAACACAGAAATAAAAAATTGAAGAAACATGAAACGGAAATTTATTTTGGTTGAATACTTATTTTGGTTAATTTCATGTAAATGTAAAACAACAACAACAAGCATTCTGTGAGTATTGCATGGTACATAGTCCCCTACCGGTTAAAAATTCATTGTAATGGAGCAAACCTACCACTAAATTCTTCAAACAATTTACTAAAGAAAAGGAAAAAAATCCAAAATGTCATTTATCTTAATACAATGTCTTTACAAATCTTTAAAAAAAAAAAAAATGAGTTATTTCCCTTTGAAAAGAAATCTAGTAATTAATAAGTATTTCATCATAAATTTAATTCTAGGGAAAGTTAAAAAATGAGTTAATTCCCTTGGAATAGAAATCTAGTAATTAATAAGTATTTCATCAAAAATTTAATTCTAGGGAAAGGGCTTTAACTGAACAAGGAGAAAAGCTAAAATCGTGAAAATCGAACTTGACCTGTAACTTGCCATGATAAAACACTACCCCAAATATCAAATCAATATCTTCAAGCATGAAGAAAAAAAGTCTGGAAAACTGTTTTGCCGGACTGACGGATGGACAGACGGACGGACGGACAGACAGACGGACAGAGTGCAAACTTCGTCGGTATGGGACTAAAAATTCTAAAAATATTTATAATCCTGCAAAATATTCCTAAAATAATTCATACCCTTGAGTATATATAAATCTCCTCTGTCTCCTTGACAGATAATGGGATGGTTTTAAGTATCCTTTTCAGCCTTTTATCTAACCATGTTATGACTTCTGTGTGATGTTTCTCAAAAAAAATTCTTCCATAGTCATTATTCTCGAGAAGGTTGGATACTGTGTAAAAAATAGTTAATAGTTGAGGAAAATATCACAAAAAGAAAGAAAAATACATGAAATTAAAGAAATGGAGAGCTCATAAACAGGTTCACCCTCACACTGACCTATGCCTGTTGAAAGGCTGAAATCTGATATTTAATAGTTGCTTTTGTCTTTTTCGTTTTGTATCTCCACTGAAACATTTTTGACATTATTACCTCACTCATAAGTCACAAGCATTTGACCTGGCCTTTCTTTGATTAGACAGGAAACAAGTATATATTTTGGC
The DNA here is from genome assembly GCF_021869535.1 of Mytilus californianus. Taxonomy (NCBI): domain Eukaryota; kingdom Metazoa; phylum Mollusca; class Bivalvia; order Mytilida; family Mytilidae; genus Mytilus; species Mytilus californianus. The sequence goes on along the minus strand of NW_026262690.1, from coordinate 117,759,521 downwards.
CTTATAAGCGGCCTTCAGATATCCTACAGAGAACATCATTTTCTAGCATATTTTTTCTTTATACATGTACAATTGAAATGTTGCCTCATATTTATCTATCCAATATCTTTTTATTTTTCATCTTAAATTAGACCATTTTACTATGCAAACTTTTTTACAAAAAACTGATGTAATATTTGTATTGTAAAAATATCAACTTCTGGTATCCTGCTTTTATCAGAAATTAGCAATACTCAAATTACAATTCATGTCATAGTTCATTTTGATGCCTTGTGGTTAATGTCCAAGTAATTTTTGTTACTTGAAAATATTAACAACGTGGATAGAAATTATGAAAACTAACCATTTGAATATGAATAGTGCAGGATAAACTGGAGGTATTTATTAGGGAAGTTGTCTCCAATTGTGACAAATTGTCCATTACATATATAAAAACCCCTAAATTAATATTGGTACAAAATAGACTAACTAGAGAGTTTAAGTCATACCTGTCATAAGCTGTTTTTTGACATTGTCACCTTCTTGCATTAAACAGAAAAAGAAACCATCAAACTCTTTCTCTATAATCTTTGAATGGGAATCATACCATTTTTGAGCAAGCTGAAATTAAAAATCAAATACTCTATATAAACATTGATGCCCGGCTTAAAATTTTGTATGCCAGAGGTGCATTTCATCTACAAAAAACTACATACTATGTATATAGAACTCTTGCTCATTGTTGAGGACCATTAAGTATGATCTGCAGTTGTTTACATCCTTGTCCTTTGGTCTTTGGTTGATAGCTGTCTTACTGGCAATCATACCAAATCTTCTTATTTTTATATTGTAGAGTGAAGAGGGCTTCAAAGATACATTGTTGGGTTTCAACTTTGATTTAATATCATAGCAATTAGCATGGAAGGTACATTGTACTGGTGATTTCCAGGTTTATTTCAGTCTTCACGATATACTTTTAAATCTACAGGCCCGAAGTTTAATTTTACGAAAATCTTAGTTAGATTCTATTGGATTGTAGAGATGATTTTTACTGGCCCAACAGCATTTTTACAAGCCTGGGCTGGTGGGACTGTGGTTGATTGCGAAGACTGTTATTTGATATTAATTTTGTGTTCACCTATTATCTATTTATTTTTTCCATAATTTTTTTTCTAAGAATAAAATTCCTTTTGGATATATTCAATAAAAAAGAAATTTTGGAATGTGAGAGGGAGGTGGCTAGATAATTACACGAAACAAGAGCTGTGGGACACATCCTGCATCATAACATACCTTGAAGACAGACCTTGACAATTTTATAGATTCTGTACACTGTAAATAACATGAGATCACACACTTGATAAAGCTTGGTATCCAGTCAGGGTCTGGGTTACTGTTCAGTACCAGACTATTCAACTTTTCCAATCGTTTTATCAGTTCAGGAAAACTCTGATGCCTAATTAAAAAAGACAAACTGCATGTATGAAATTTCAATTCAATATGATATCTTCACAAAATCATGATATTTAAGGTTTAAGTTGCAGGGCTTGGTATTGGACACCCAAGTTGGACATGTGGAAGTGACAAAATCTACCTGAGCTGTACTGTAGGTCACCATATAACTGTCAAAAATTAGACAGATATCCATACTGTAAAAAAGGACTTAATTAACCAGAAAATTCATGACACATAATGTGGGTCAGTTAAAAATATGCATTCTACACTGTCTTTAAAGACTTTGTTGCCCTGTAGATGTTTTTTGGTTATTTTGGTTGTGGTATTGCCATCTCATTGATGTATACACTACATCTATTATTCATCTTTAACCTGTACTCTCATTTCTTTATTCAAGTGAGTAGAAAAGAACTTTTCAAATTTTTTTGTAAGTGATTTTTTAAAGCAAATTCTATAGACGCCTCATACTTATAATTATATGTATCCACTAAAACTAATTTGTCATTAGTGTTGATGGGAGCCAGTATGTCTTCTAATGAATGTTCACTCCTCTCCATTTTATTACAGCAATAGGTATTTCCTGGTCTGAATGTTCATCTGTAAAATAATAGAACAAAATGTAACTTTGTATTTACCATGTTTACAGCTATTAACTGAACCCTGTTACAATTACTAAAAAGAGAATCCTGAATGTTGGATAGGGTCAATCAAGTCTGCTGGAAATTGGTAAAATAACATTCTTCGATAGAAATTTTCCTTTACTTTCTATTTAAAGAAAAGATGGACATCTTAGTTTTCTGACATGAAGCATCATACATACTTGCATTCCATTGTTATGACATTAAAGTTTTCAAAGAAATATAAAAATAAGAAGATGTGGTATGATTGCCAATGAGACAACTCTCCACCAGAGACTAGATGACATAGAAGTTAACAACTATAGGTCACCATACAGCCTTAAACAATGAGCAAAACCTATACCGCATAGTATGTTGTAATAGGCCCAAATGTTTATTTTGTGAAATCTTTTGTTTGCAGATGATTAAAACAGCAAAAACTGAAGGAAGTGTGAACAAAGCCTATAAAATGATAAAGGGGATATAAATGTGTACCTTAGTGTGTACATGATAAGCTGAAGAAAAAGGTGAAATGATTCTGATCAAAAAACAAAATAGGAGGGGCACAGTAGCATTATAAAGTTAAGATTGTGAGAACGTTTTAATTATTAAAAGGGTTAAAGGGGCACTAGCTACTATATATAAAAAATATAAAATATGATTTTTTTTGTTCAATCATTAGTTAATGAAAGTGAAATAGTGAAATAATATATCGCTTTTAGCAGCCAGTATGGTTCAGTTTTGTCAAAATAAGCTTTAGATGAAACATTGAGGATGAATTATTCACTTGCAAGTGAATAATTCGACCTCATTGAATCCGTATTCATGTGAACTTCAATTTAACCCCTTGGCTAGAGATGGATACCGCATGCATTGTGCGTGTTCAATTATTTAAAGGAAAAAATGTCAACATTGAAAGTGAAACAAAGGTAAATCATTTGATTGACTGATTCGATCCACAAAAAATCATTCTTATACAGGTAAAAACGATGATTAACATATATTTTTAATCTATAATATGAAATTAAACAGACATAGAAAAATCCAAATGCACGATTCTGCTATCTATTTATATCTTTATTTACAAATGTATGTTTATATCGCTTATATGGCAATCGGAGGAAGACGGGGGTCAACTCGACAGTTAATTAGATGGCGTCTAGACTAAAATACACACATCACGAAGCTCCATATTATCGAGCCCATGCCCGGAATATTGTTTATTTTAGACTTTTTATATAATTTGGATAAATGTTTTACATTGTTATAAATCAAATATGAGAATTTGAGTGAAATCGGTGAACATGAATTTGACAGCTAGTGCCCCTTTAAGGAGAAGTTACTGATGCAAAATGGGTACCTCCTAATAAAGCAATGGTAAAGTCCCCGCTTTGGCCAAAAAAGAAATCTCATAGCAAATAACATTTTAAAACCAACTAGTGCCCTTGTCTTTGCCTCTATAATTCGTTACCATCTCAAGAACAACAAACTTGCCATTTCATTTACTTATAGGTGTTATCAACAGTGCGAGACCCTCATGGGTAGTCAAGGTCGTTAAACACCCCCTAGTAGTAATAAGAGTATATAACATAATGAACACACAAAATACAAGAGCCAATCTATACAAATTTATGAGAGACTAAAATTAAAGATTATTTATGACTTTATAAACCAGAGGGTTTCTTGGCAGAAATCTCGACAAGGACAATAACACCAAGATGGGACCCAGCCGAGAAACTTCCATGAGTTGAAAGACCATAGATAATTTGTTTATCATTATTTTCCTAGTCATATTCAATGACATTGGCTTTATGACACCATCATGTTCTCACTCTACTGGAATGAGAAAATCCACGCTCAGTCATGTAGCTTGAAAAGGAAAATTATCATACAGAGACATCAAAGGAAAATTATCATAGAGACACCAAAGGAAAATTATCATACAGAGACATCAAAGCAGTTGCTTTCAGATACCAAATAATGAATTTCAAAAATACAATAAAAGCAAAAGCATTGTTTGAAATATAAATATTACTTAACAATATGTATATCAATACACGATTGTACAAGTATTTAAAGTAAACAAGAGACTCCTAAGAGCCTGAATAGATCACCTTGTAATAATAGGCCATTTTTGTTTATCTTGTGTTGCTAGCTCATTGTTGTTGTCTACAGTTTCTACCTACATGATCTATCATTACTTTTCCAGATTATAGACCAAAAAAATAAACAGTGAAAATGGTAATTTCAGGGCAACGGCTCCAATAAGGAGTCATCCAAAATTTTTGGTTCATTTTGGCTTCTTTGCAGACAATGGTAGTTATCGTATTGTTGATGATCTTTGCTGTCTACACTGGTTATACTTATATCTATTATATTTTTCCAAATTATAGGCAAAAATGTGAAAAATTATTTAAAAGTCAATATTTAAGGTTCACCAAATGGAATTTTAAAATATGGCCATTTTTTCACTGCTAAATTTACTCTGAATAGTCAAAATTGTGCACCTGCAGGAACTAGATAAATAGATTTTAAATGCATTTTTCTTCTTCAGAAAAATAAAAAACTTTATGGAAAAAGAGATTATTTCAGTTTTTCCAATTATAAACTTTCAATTTCTTGTTACAACATTCTAGCAGCGCCTGCATAAGAAGTATATATCTCCCAGTTGATATGATGAGGATGATGGATGGCTGCTTAATGTCCAGTGGCAAATTGATATGCATATTTAGGATGGGAACATGTTAATGAAATATGAATATTAACCCTGCTTTGTACTAGACCAGGCGTGTAGCTCCGTATACACCAACACGCAGTTAAGTGCACATCGGCATGCTGAAAAAAAAGGGCAAAAAAAATATGAATAAAATGTTTAAAGGAAATACATATATATATAATATGTTGTCGCTTTTTTAATTGATGAAATGTCATTAAATAACAGCATTTGGTTTGGAATGAGATGTACCAATCAGCATTAGATTTATCTGAACCCTTCAATATCGTTGAAAAAATGCCGAGGCGATGTGGTCGACAGACTATCAGAGCCAATCACCCTGCAAACACGCCAAAACAGTATTGGAAAGTTTCATTATATTTTGCGTTCATAGACCACATGATTATGGAACTGGAGTCTCGTTTGATATATCATCAGAAAATCGCTTCTTTGGGCAGTACCTGCTTCCTCCTGTTGTAGGAAATATAACCAACGAACAAATCGCAACATTGTTTGAGACATATGAGACTGACCTGGCATGTAATTTAGACAAATTCAATAGGGAGGTTGCTCGATGATCAGATGCCAACTTCGCTGTGTGAGACACTTGATGTGGTAAGCCCAGTGCTGTATCCTTCTGTAGATACTATTTTGAGTATTATGTTGACAATGCCGGTAACAAGTGCTACTGCGGAGAGATTGTTCAGTGTACTACGTTGGTTGAAAACATATGTACGATCAACCATGAATAACAATAGGTTATCATCGCTAGCATTAATGCATATTCATCAGGATTTCAGTGTGAATGTTGGCAAAGTAATGGAGAAGTTCGTTTCTGCTAAGACCTGAAGGGCAGATTTTTGGAAAATTTTGAGTAAATTTTGTCTCACAAAAATGTGTTGGTTATGTATTCAATTTACCATGATTTACTCTATTCAAAAGAATTCTGAATAGTTTTGCCTGAATTGTCTATAAGTCCTTATAATGTACACGATGTAGCACCTCTTTTAACCCTCCTATGACTAAAAACTGAAAAAAAATATCATTTTCTGCATAAAATGGTCCCAAAAATTTTTTCTCCTCATTACGCTCGGCAAACATTTTCGCCTCGCCTCGCTCTGTGGTAGATCGCCATGCACATCATTTTAGTATAGAACAGGCCCCAGTAGACCAACTCGCTGAGCTGGATTTTTAACATGCTAGTTCACAAGGTAACAGTCCGCAGGAAGACATGTCACCTTACCGGAACACATCATTATACTGACTCCCAGGGTGCTACAGGAGGAGCAGGAACTTCTTACCTTTCCAGAGAACCTGAGTTCACTCCCGGTTTTTGGTTTGATTTGTTTTGCTCAGTTTTAAGTTTTCTAAGTAATATTTGCTATTGTTGTTTGTCTTTCATCGTTTTTATTTATGGTCATGGTATATGTATAAATATATACATATTGTCTGTTTTTTTATTGGACATTCTCTCTTTTGGTGTGTTTAACTTTTAGGGTGTTTTGGAGTAAATCTATGAACCCGTTTTAACTTGGATATTCAACATTTCTTCATGATTTTATTTTGGTTCTTGCATTTTTCTCAGTTGTTTTCACTTATATATTTATATGTCATATTATAGCCATTAAATCGTACCTTCTGGTCATGCTTTTGGGTCATTAGGGAGATTTGAGATGTATAGTCTCAAAACACTAATATTTACATAATGAATAAAGTAAATAATTCGAGTGCGCGTTGATGATATTTGGTTTATTATGTATACTGTAAATATATACAAATATTCATTTAATCTATTTTACATTTTAGAGATTATTTTTGTTTTGAAATCGAGGCACAGGTGTCCTACTAATGGTGTAAATCCACAAAGAAGATTGGAATGTGCGGAATTTTTGTTGAATAATAACTCATTAGATCATTTAATGGCAATTTCATAGCGTGATGTCGTTATATCATCCCGATATTTTAATTTTGCACAAGGTAAATAACTTTTTAGGTTAACAATTCCTTTTCTTGTGGTGGTTTAGCTGAGCGGCATATTCTCGTAGCCCGGAGCACCGTAAATTTTCATCGCTTGAGTAACCTACACTGCTATGCTGTCTTTTTATGAACATACTGTTGAAAGTAAGGCTTGAAATGTAAAGAATATAAATGTTTCCATTTGTTGATATTATTCTTTCACAAAAAGAATGTAATTTATGATTATAAAACATGCCGTCCTGCTGTTGGCCACAAATATTTTAGATGCCTGTACCATTTATTGCAAGGATGGGCCTGTGAAAAAAAAGATTGGTTACTTTAATGTAAGAACTTAGTTGTGGTAGCTAGCATGGTGTCTTCAATAAATTAGTAGAGTTAACTATCTGCATTTTTCTTGTTTATTTATAAGTTATATGAAAATAAGGAGATGCGGTATAATTGCCATCCACCAGGCACCAAATGAGGTGGCTGTAAGCAACTATAGGTAACATGTTAGTGCACAACCTTTAACAATGAACAAAACCCATACTAAAAGTCCCGCCTTGACAAAATGTGACCATTCATATGCATGATATGAGAAAATCATTCGCCAAATTTAAGATCATGTAGTATACTAGCTTATCTGTACACGGCCACTATTATAGAGGGGGCGGTCAGAGGGGTCCTGATCCCGAAATCCCGGGCTTAAAAACATGAAATCCTGAGGTCCCAAATTTAAAGAAATTTAAATCCCGACATCCTGAAATTCGAAAAAAGAATTCCCTGACCCCGAAAGGATCAATCCCGAAATCCCGAGCTTTAAAACACCTGATCCCTGAGTCCCGATAAAGGTCTGACCCCCTCTCATTATAGTATTTTTACCTGTTGGCACATAACATTAAAAGACTACTCTTACACTATGGACTAGGATCGAAGTTGAGCCTTTTGCTCTTAAATGTTCATTGTAAAATGATTGTAGGTGTCAAATATTTATTATGTATTAGTCATTGAAAAGGGTGTATTAAACAAGTTTATATCATTCCTTTATCACTTCCCAGCATTTCATTGTTTTGTCAATGTCATACTGATTCAACTTCATTCATGTTCTTGAACAATCTGAAAGTTTCTATTGCTGGAAATAAACAGTTTTGATGTATACATACACAAGTATCTTGTATTATTCATAGTAAATAAAATGAAAAGGCGGGATAGAGTTCTCGAAATCTTACTCTCCCTTGTGGTCCTTAAAGAAAATCTGCTGGTCCTCACTTTTATACTTATTGCAAAATACCAAAATTGTGTTGGTCCTTTGTAAAATTTTGGTGGTCAAAACCTTCGGACCACCACCTTTCGAGAACTCTGGGAGCACATGTACACAAGTTAATAAATACATTTCCTGAAATGAGAGATATTTTTTCCATTTTTAATCAATATTTCATACTTTGAATTGCACATACAACATATACAATCAATGTAGTAACTTTGTCAAAGATGAATAGTTTTAAACAGAAATACTAAATCTTATATAAATATCTTTATTTTCAGATATACCTAGATCTAAAGTTCATGGAAATTAACAAGAGTTTATAAACAGTATGTCCTCATTAACATTGCATCATGCCGGGAAAAAGAGAAAGGTTGTAAATGTAATACTGCTGGATGGTACACAATGTTTAATAAATGTTGATGTGAGTACAAATAGCTCTGTTATAAATAAAGACCACTATATGAATAAAATTCTGACCTAAGTTGGTCACTAAGTCTTGTCTCTTCAACTTCATACTTTATTTGGGCTTTTAACTTTTTTGATTCGATTGTCACTGATGAGTCTTTTGTAGACGAAATGTGTGTCTGGCGTACAAAATTTTAAACCTGTATATACATATATATCAATGATGAGGTTATTGTCACATGACCAATTTTTTAAATGAATATGTATGAATAAAAAGAGATGTGGGTTGAATGTCAATGAGAAAGAAACCTTAAAATTCAAACCAACAGTAGAAACTTATGTTTGTTAAAATAAGTGAAAAGTCTAGTGGGAAACATACATATACATTAACAAACAAAGGAGTAACATTACGTTAAAAGATCTTTTTTGTCAACACATGCACTTTTTATTTCCTGTCCAAGAAATTAATGTAAATTTACCTGTTTTCTTGCTACTTGTGATGTCATGAAATGTGGAGAGTTGCCTCATTGGCAGTCATACCACATCTTCTTATTTTTATACATGTACAAGTATGTAAATATTCAAAAAAATTCTGCAACTTTGTTCTATGTTGTAAGTTTTGTCAAGTTGTAATGCTATTGTTTTTAATTGATATTTAAAATTGTTATCTTCACAGGTCAAATCAAAATTTCAAGATGTTTTTAATCAGATAGCCACTCAACTTAGTTTAAGAGAGACTGAATATTTTGGACTGGCACAGAAAAAAGGTAGATAGATAGTTAGATAATGTTAACCATAAATTCATGTTGAACATATGTATTTTTTATATCCGCTGCTTGAAGGGGGCATTAAGTGTTACCCTTGACCGACTTTCCATTCGTCTCATTTTTGTCTCTGCACTCTAATTTAAGTTTTCCTCATCCACTTTTTATGAAACTCATGCACAGTGCTAAGACCCAAAACTCGTAGACAAGAGTTCAAATTTGGGCAGCAAGTCACTTACCATTCTAGAGTTGTGCCCTTTTATAACTTTGAAATTGAAATTTTTTTTCATTTCCACACTCTAACAATAGAACTCTTTTAAAAACTAGCAGTGACATCAAAGCTCTCAAAAAGTATTTTCACATATTAAAGGCAAGCTTGTACAGGGGGCATTTGTGTTCTCAGACAAATTTCTTCTTTTACTTTTAAATATAAGAAAGTATAGGCTTAAACATGTTAAAGAGTACTATGAACAATAAGATGCAAAAAAATTAATTAAAGTTGTTTCATATTGCCTACCCACCTAAAAAGCTTAAAAAACAGTTTACCAAAACATTTTATGACAAAAATATTTTCAAATTTTTTATCTAAGCTTTTTTTGTGCTCATGTCGTTTTCTTGTCTTAAACATGTAACTTATGTTTTTGGCCATAAAAAAAATCCCTACTTGCGTACCCAGCCCTAGAAGGCATGGGTAGGCAACATCAAACAAAGAATTTTTTAAGGGTAGGTTAGTGCAACCTGTATATATATACATACAGTATAATAAATACATATAAGTACAATATTACATTACAACCAGCCAAATAGGCGTACCATGCACAGCCAAATTGAAACGCAATATATATACCAGTAATGACTTACATTTGATTGCACCTTGACAGTTCCTCTCTGAATTTGTAGTACCGGTAGTATAAATAATTTTATATTCATTACAGATGGAGAATATCACTTTCTTCCTTTAGAAGAAAAAATTCACAAGTTTGCTCCAAAGAGCTGGAAATCTGGAACCTCAGAGGTACATATGTAACTTTGTTATAGAACTTTAAAAGAATTTTGCGATTTTATGATATTTACACTCATTCATTTTGCTTTGAAAAAATGAATAAACTTTTTACCCATAAACGAAATAGGTTTAACAACTGTTGTGAATTGTATATAGCTTGGTTTGAACTACGCTTTTGTAATTGTCAGTATTGATAATTAACTCTCAAAGGAGTTGTGGATTATTATATTGAAATTACTTAACTCAAGTTTACATCAAGTGATATCCAATTATCATTCATTATGGAACCAATAACTTCTTGTACACATTGTATATATTTAACTAGTACCTAATATAGAAATAAACAAGACAAGGGAGACAACTTTTTCCAGTATTCAGAGCAATCATACATATATCTTTTTTAGATGGAAGCTATAATTATTGAAAGAAAAAAAACGTGCAAACAGGTCTCATATTATCGGTATGAAAAATCTGTTGTGAAATGATAGCTCTGCTAAAGAGCCATTTGATTAGGTTACTCTCACTGCTGTCATATTCTAGCTAGCTGATATATTACATGCTGGTTATACAAATTTATACGTACTAAATAACTACATTTATATGGGAACATAAAGATTAAGTCTAAGAAAAGGAAGAAAATGTCATTAATAAAATTGTAAGAAAGGTATTGTTAATGTCACGTACAAAGCTTAAAATATAAAGTGACTATATACATTGTATCACGACAGTTTATACAAATATACAGTCTGTACAAGTTATTTAGAAAAAATGGCAAGAAACAATATCAAAAATAAAACTTATCATGTGTATATATTTGCAGGGCTTAGATACAGATGGCCAGCCACTAGTTTCTCTTTACTTTCGTGTTCAGTTTTATGTTGACCAGATTGTCTTATTGAGGTAAGATTTCCAAATAAAAAACATTTATGAACAGGAATTTTAGTGTAAAGAAGTTGAATATTTACTTTTAATATGATGGCATTGGTAAGGTATAAAAAGCCAAATAATTTCTACTAAAGTAATACTTATGTAACTTACTCTAAAGATGAAAATTATATATAATTGTAGTTAAACTGTAGTTCTCTCCCGCTTAAAATTACGTTATCTATTTGCATGCTTGAAATCTATCCTTTAGCCTTAACAGAATCTCATGGTAGCATGCTCGCCTCAAGTTAGGGAGGTCAAGGATTGATCCTGGGCCTGTTCAATTAAAGACATGAACATTGGTATTTGCTGCTTCACTGCTAAGTACTTGACATTTAAGAGGAAGAGCAAAGACTTGTAGGCTCAAAGTTAGAATTATATGTCTATGAAGATTGACATGTCTTCAGACTGCCTGATACATTGTGAACTAGCATGTTAAAAATGCTGCTAGGCATGTCTATTTAGTACAATACTGTCTTCATATTCCTATCACAGTAACATGTTCTAATTTGCCACTAGATGTTAAACATCCGTCATCATCCTTTAGCCTCAAGAGGAGTAAGTTTGTTTAGAAGAAGTCTGATATTCATTTTGTTAAAAAAACAACTTGTGTACATTTAGAATGAATTTTATTTTGTAGGGAAAAGGTGACCCGCCACCTATACTTTCTTCAGCTGAAAGACAACATACACAGTTATGGTCATGTTTCTACAGAGGAGAAATGCTTCCAGCTGGTCTCCTATGCCCTCCAAGCTGATAATGGAAACTATATCAAATCTAAACATGGTGGACAGTACTTTGATCCCAGAGAATATTTTCCTGCTTGGGTAATTTGTTGCATTTGAAACATTTTGTTTGTATATGGTACTTCAATTTACTAAAGGACAATATGTTATGCTTGTAAACAGGTATCATTCATTTTTTTTCTTGTGAAATTCTTTTATTCTGTGTATCTGGATTTGTCCCTTTCATATCTTTATTATTCATTTCATTTTTAATTAGCAAATTCTGCTCTGTTGGGAATCAAATACTGTAACGATATGTTTGATTAATAAAGTTTTATGTCTTCACATATTTACATTATTATTCAAAATTAAGAACTGATTATTAATTTTTAAAAGAAATATCAAATAAGGAAAATCAGGGGAGATAATTCCAAGACATTTTTTATTAGAATTATGATCTAAAGCACAAGTTTTATTTACACAGCATATCAATATATGATAAATCATAAACAAATGTATTCTTATTGTACAGTCTATGTATTACAGATCTGTAACAAGAGAGGGAAAGATTATATCTGTAAGAATACTCCATTGATACATCAAGATCTGCACAACCTTAGCAAGTCTGAGGCAGAATTTAAATTTATCAAAGAGGCATCAATATCACCAGCTGCATATAACTTGCATTTTTATCGATTAAAGAAAAGAAAAACAGATAAAAATTGGAATGCATGGCTTGGAATATGTGCAAAAGGAATAGAAATATATGAGGTAATATAATAGGTCCTGATGTTAAAAAAGCAACCCAAGGTTAAGACTGAAATATCAACTTTATTTCCATTCAAGAAATTATGAAAAGTGCATAGGAATGCTTATGACCAGAAAAATTAAGAATTGCATGTACAATTCACCTTTTCAGAATCCCAATGCATTCTGCATTAAAATTTTAAAAAGCATACACCTAAACGTTATCATTGGCAAACAATGTTACAAACAATAGATATTTAAGAGTTGGCATAATGTTATGTTCATTTTGGTATGTGAACAAGATAATTCTTTAGATTATGAACGGGAGAATTGGATTAAAAATAGGTCAGACACCTGTTTTACCAGCTTTTGAAAACTTTTTTATATACAGAATGATAACAAAATTATTTACAGCTTTAATACATACAAATTAAAATAAAATTACGATGCAATAATATAGTTACAACTAATTTGTAAAAATGTGGTATTTTTTATATAACAGGAGGTAGATGAAAGCCTGAAGAATTTGATATCAACATTCCTGTGGCCAGATATTGGAAAATTATTCTTTGAAGTATGTTATCAATATTGAGACTATAACAGAACATCATTATAAAACAATATTTATCAACAACTTAAGCTACCAGCATATGACAGTCATTGATTTGTTCTAAATTATTATTTTATCACGATTTTTTTATTTACAAATAGGGACCAGTGGTCAATTTTTTACCAGAAGCATTTAAAATTAACATTATTGGTGCAGTAATTAAACATTTAATCTGCAAAAATGTAAGGCAAAACTTTTAGGTGCTGTTAAACATTTAGGAAAGGAACATGAAGGTTTAAATAACATAAATTTAAATTCCTCATTAGATATTTGTTACAAAGAATTTTAAATACCATTAGTAATAAATTTAAATCTCTTGTAGTTGTATGTGTTGAATTTCTATCCTATTTTACTTATACTCCATTTATATTTATTTATTTACAGAAAAAGAAATTTGAGATCCGAGCAGCTGGTGCACCTGAAGGGAGGAAATTTGCTTATTACACAGACTGTGATACCAAATCAAAATACTTGTTACAACTATGTAAACAAACACACATGTTCCAGTTAGCAATACATCCTAAATTGATGGAAATAAGACATTTGGAGGAACAAGGTAAACAATCATGTACACTACTACTTAGCTGGATTATGTCAACGAAAGACATTCTACTCTTCTCTCAAATTTCACCTTTAAGTTTTTGTTAAAATGTTGAATACGAAAAGTTACCTTATTTTTCCAAGGTATTGTATGTGTAAAACTTATGAAGAAAGAAAAGAAATGGCACATCTGCTACATCGCATGGGACACTATAGAAATTTTACATCATTGTTTCCTTTCTAATAAACTGCAACTTCTGTAAATCAGAAGTTTGAAAATTGAGTTATTCTTCCTTGAATGGAAGACATATTAGAAATTCTCATAAATAATGCTGAAAACTTAGATCTCTGAAAATTGTCCAATTCAATTTGACAAAAATTGGAATCTCATTTCAGTTATTTGAATCGGTCATGACTGGCAAATATGACCCTTTCTGTACCGTCGATTGCAATGCATAAATTAATATATTTGTACAAATGTATATTTCAGATAAGAAAAGATACAGAGAATTGTACATTTATAGTGACCCTAAAGACTTAAAGGCACATGGAGGATCATTTAGGGGGAGTTTGTCACCTAGCACTAAATCTGTACTGAATGTGAGATATTCAGTTGTCAGCAATGCCAGTTCTAATACAACTTCAGGCATAGCTAGTGACAAAATGACAATCAGCTTTGAGGATGAAGGTACTGGGAATTTATCAAAATTATATTGTTTAATATGCAGTCAAACCTGGTACTTGTTTAAAGGGCACCTTTATTAACCAAAAGTCTGTCTTGCCAGGCCATCCTTTTCTTATATACAGGATTGACTGTAGATTCTATCACTGCAATGAGTTGGATACAATATTTTTTCACACTCAACCGATACATTTTTGGAATTTGATTTTCAAGAGTAGAGAAATGCACAAAGAGTTGGTAGACTATTCGACACTTTGTAGCTAACTTTGACATATCTGTTTTGTTTTTTTTTTGTGGTATAAAACATTTGTTTGTTGTGATAAAAATCAACGTGGTTTGTTCATTCTCAACTATCATCGATATGAATTCAAGACAGTCTGAACTATTATGTTGTTCTCTGGTTATGATTTATATGGTGACATAAAAAAAGATGCCCAACAACATCTGACAAAGAGAACATGTTTTTTTTAAAGAAATTTTCAAAGCAACATGGTTTGGAAAGTTTTAATCAACTAAGAATTAGAAAATGACACATGCAGATTATTGTTTTGAAGAGGAAGGGTAAATAATACTGTGACAAAATCTAGCTAAATAAATAAAACTGATATAGAAATCTAGAGGTCATTATACAGTCTGTAACAAGGAAAAGTGTCCAGGTTATTCTAAATAAACATTGAACCTACATATTGTATAGATGTATTTCCATTTGATTTTTACCATACTTACGGTTTGTCACTAAACATTTGGCTTTTCCAAAAAGATAGGACCAAAAATAAAATTTAAATTGTTTGATGTTGCCTACCTACCCACCTTAAAAGCAGCCTGCCTGAAAAATTTTATGACACAAATCATTTCAAATTTGGCGACGGGGGCATTAATTGTTACCCTTGAACTTCCTTCCTTCCATCTTTCCATCCGTCCGTCCCTTTTTCATATGTTTGATGAAGCTTAAGAGGGGGCATTCATGTCCTCGACACATTCTTCTTTTATTTTTAAAGATTTTTTCCTGCTCTCACTTTGTTTTCTTGTCTAAAACATAGAACTTATGCTCTTGGCAAAAAAAAAAAAAAAAAAAATCCCTACCCTGCCTACCCAACCCTATTAGGCATGGGTAGGCAACATCAAACAAAGAATTTCTTAAAGGTGGTCGAAACATTTTGTTTTGACAAATGGTTTTCATGCATTGTTATCCAAAGCTGTTATTATGCGTCCCACTTGAATAATGCACCTCTAGAAATAGTTTGTTTTTCTCTCTTGACATTTACATGTAGCATCCAAATGTTAATATATCTATTTACTTATTAAAAATAACTAAATGAGATGCAGGTTAAATGTCAAGAGTAAACCATTAAGCAACCAACAATCAATCGATCAAGAGTAACCAACAAAATAAAAGTTTACATAAAGTATACATCTTGATATCACTATACAGACTTCATTTATAAGTTACTTGTGTCTTATCTAAATCTGAAGTTCTGAATAACTTCCATAGAAATAATTAAATAGCAGACGAACAAAGAAATGCTGATACAATTAACAGTAGAACATTTTTTACAAGCATCTCTATCTATTTCAGAACACAACAGGGAAATAATGATAGATTCACCGCCAATGTTTGGTACACCTAGTCAAAACAATGCATTTTCTACATTACCAAGTAAGTTTTTACTATAATATCTATTTCTAAATATGTTAAACTTTTTTGGCAAGGTATTATTTATGCAACATATAATGCAAATTGAATCTTTTCTTCCATGAATGCAACTACAATGTTAGGAAGAATTTGAAAATCATAAAGTACCTGCAAATATAATTATGTTGAAATATAAGATATAATTGTATCATTGAAATATATCTTTTGAAAGCCATCATGAGCAAGTTTGAAGTATAAAAACAAAACAAAACTAACATTGCTCAAACCAGATGTGTGTTTAGAGTATTACATTCTGTTCAGTGTTGGTCGAAGCTAAAATGTTTGAAAATCAAAAACCTAATACAAACGTTGGAAGAGTAGATATAACCGAAAAGGATAAAAAGAAAATAAATGATAACATTTTCTGTAGTAATGAAAACATTGACCTTCCTTATATAGTTATTTATTCGTCTCCAACATACAGATACTATATCCCATCCTTGATCTTTCTTACGTTATTATTTTATCTTTTACCAACAGACTATATGCCATCCTCAAAGATGAATAGAAGTCCTGGAGCAGAATCTGGACCAAGAGAACTTTTCAAGTCATCCTCCGTTGGTAGACCTGCTGGTGGTAATCGGCAGATGAATAGATCACCTGATCGAATAGTCAGTATATCTCAACAACACCACCATACTGTTTATAGCGGAACTTTATCAACGTCTTATTCAGGCAATTCTATAGAAAGGGATATTTCTCCAAACAGCAGTGGAAGATTTCAAGGACATTTTCCCGTACATAATGCCATGCCTTTGCCATTGTACAGCTCACAGCAAATGAATGTTCCTATTTACATGAATCATACTCCAACGACCAGTCTACATAATGAGCGACTTTGCTTATCTCAGCCAGTCAGTCGAAGCGCCAGTCGTGCAGACAGTTTTAAAAGTAACTTGACACAGTTACAGATTCACACAAGTGATAATCACATATCTCCGTATTATCATTATAACAAACAGATGTATCAGTTACCAGCATATAACAATTATAATACTTTTAATGGACAGATGCAGGCAGCGCAGGCCTGTGATCCGGCACTGACAAGTTCACAAAACATTGATCCACAGTATTATCAATATCATGAACTGTCAGGTTCACAAAACATGAACCAATTTTATCATAATCATGATTTATCAGGTTCACAAAACATGAACCAATTTTATCATAATCATGATTTATCAGGTTCACAAAACATGAACCAATTTTATCCTAATCATGATTTATCGGGTTCACAAAACATGAACCAATTTTATCATAGTCATGAACAAGGTTATGAAACAGATTTGTCAGGTTCACAAAACTTGAACCATTTTTATAGCCAGGAGAGTTTTACTGGTCAAATTGTTGAAAATCAAGGTGTGATGTATGTGTCTAACGAAATGATGATTCCGGGGATGAATTCTTATGTTAGTCAGAGTAACATGTCAAATTCGTCCTACACAGAAACTAAACGGACATTACATGAACAAGAAGTGTTAGCACCACCACCAATGTTTGCAGATATGTCAGAGCATTTAAATGATTCAAAACATTCTTGTAATAGTAATACATCATTAGATAAACTACCAACTGAACCATCTGATAATGAAGAGAAAAAGGTGAGAATTGTTCTTTTATTCTGAATTTTTGGGATACCAGTTACAATTTTACATACACTGTAAATATAATGTTTAACCTCACTTTAGACCTTTTGAGAAGATTTTTTCTACACGTATATGAAAAAAGAGGCTGAAGATACCAAAGGAGAAACAAAACTAATTTAAGTTGATAAGAGAGTCTGACAGAATCATGGCAAAACATTTTAAAAAGCTGTGAAAAGACAAAAAACAGTCTACAAAACAGTACATAAAAAGACTAAGCAACTTAAAAACCCTTCGGAAATTACTGGGGGGGGGGGGGGATCTCAGGTGCTCTGAAGGTTAAGCAGATCCTACTCAACATTCTACATTTAACTTTGTTAATGGTAGATGTAACTTAAAAAAGTGTGACAGAGTTTAACATAGCTAACCATCCAGAGTTCTGTGGATTTCATTAGAAATCTGGTATTCTGGTAATACATGAAAGTTAATAAATTTAGAAAATATAAAAATAAGGAGATGTGGTATAATTGGCGATGAGACAACTATCAACTACTGTCCAACTGAAATGGATGTAAGCAGCTATACATTTGTAGGTCACCATGCAGCTTCAACAAAAGGCAAAACACATACCCAATAGTCAGTTATAAAAAGAGCCAACTTGACAACATATAAAATTTCACATTAATCATTTTGTTAATCGGAAATATAGCACTTTTATTCAGGTAATTTATTAATAAGCACATTCAGATGCATACATACATTCTTGCAGTAATTATGTGATTGATGTGTTTTATTAAATTTCAGCCAACTCTGAGCACATCTACAACAGAGTTGAACTCTGGTGAAACTTTACATCCGGAGCTGGAAACAATAAAAGCTGATACTCATGCTTTATCCTTACCTCTCATGTATGGCCTATGTAATGACAAGTCTCTTTATATGCAAGTATCACAACCAATGGACGGAAGTGTGGAATCGTATGAAAATTCAACGATACGATCCACTGACTCCAGAATATCACGAATATCACATGATTTTGATCCCCGTCGTCTCTCAGCTGTTTACCCAAGTGGACAAGGACCACCAAGTATGTCACAGCGACCATTCAGTTGGCATAGTGAAAACTTTGATCTAGATGCCCAAATAACAGCTATGAATGGTCAGACATTAGACGAGAGTCATCGAAGTGTTCCACAAAATCTTGGGCATTTGCTAGCATCGCCCTCATGGACCAATGCCATTTCATACAATGACCAATATTCATCAGAATTCTCTCATATAGTACAACCACCAGCTAGGGGCATTAATTCTCAAAGTGGACTCCAAGAAACCATTGGTATTGCATGACCAGCGAAAATTTAAAAGGAATGGTTTCAAATCAGCTTAGGCTGTCTTGCTCCGAGTGGCTAGTAACATTACCTATAGGTTATTTTAATTAATTACTATGCAAATGGTATGGTTGTATGGTCTTGAAGAGAACATATGGTTGTATGGTCTCAAAGAGAACATACTTACAAGAAATTAAATGAATGAGTGTGTCTCCAAGAGACATGTTTTTCCTATTACTGCCAAATTTTTGTTGTTGAATAGGTGTTGCAGGTTTAGCATTAGAAAATATATTTTTCAACCAATTTTAGATTTAATTTATAAACAATATGCAAAACATTCATAATAGTTAACTGCATAGTGCTTCTGTTATAACAAATACACAAGGTGATTTATTCTTGATACATGAGAATGTGGATGTTTCTTGTTTTTTTTTTGTGATTTATGAGCTGGGTAAAATTGGTGCATCCAACAATAAATGGGCCCTTCACATCAATATTATTGATCTGTGTATACTATTTGTGTGTGTTATGTATCTGCGCATTTTAAGTTGTTATTCAATAATCGAAATTATCCCTGTACAAAAATTTGCACGTTTACAATAGTGTAGAGAGATCCACTGTACAACAGGGTGAAAGTCGATTTGAATAACTACCGTAAACCAAATTATTTTCATTAGTGATTTATTTTGGCGACTAGAAAAAAATTTAAATAATAGTCATCATTAACATGTCAAACTTGGATATTTCCTTATTCAACATGTTTAAATATGTCAAGAAAGTTTTTAAAAAATTGCAGAAATAAATTGTATCAATTAAGCTAGAAAGGACTAATAAACAATAAAAATAGTATCCTTGAAAATAAGTTGGTTTACAGTTTATGTAAAGTATATGTGAGTGATTCACGTTCGTCACTAACATTCACTGTAAATAATCTCCAGCAAGAGCAAGCACCTTGTGTGTACTGTCTTGACAAAGATTTTTTATTACTCAGTGCCTATACAATTTGTACTACATCTTTGTACAGTGACTATGAAAATGTTTTATAATGACATCAGTATATTAGCTAGTCAATGGTAGCTGGTTGAAAATTATATCTTTTATATCTTTTCTCATTCAGAATATTCAGATAATTATAATTGCATAACTTTCTATGAGGAGAAAGTACAAAGAAAAAGAGTTAATTCATTTTCATGTTGATTAACATTAGAGGGAGTGAGACATATAACTGTTATTTTTCTGGCATCTGCTGCATTAGCATACATGTACATGTTTGTCATTTTTTCAAGTGAGATATGCGTTTCTCTTCCTGTCCTACTCTTGCTGCAGAGACTTTTTGAAATATTTCCTTACACAATCAAATGTGGGTTTTTTTTTTTGGTTAGTTCCTTTTTTCTGAATTTTATCAAATACATCATAAGCAGTTGCAATGCTTTTGCATTAGCATCAGTGCATCACAGTTTCTAGCAGTGTTTGTGCCCCTGCCTGACCCACTTATGGTATAGTGACTTTGAAACTTATACATAGTTCAAACGATAACTTTTCTGCTTTGTCCATTCTTGATGAAGTTTATACTGTAGGCTTCTAAAAATGTTTCCTGTTATTTTATGTTGTTGGGTTGTTGTCTCATTGACATATACCCATCATTGTCTTTTATTCACATTTTTTAAGAGTTGCTGCTATTAACATCTGAAAACTCATCTTAAAAATGATTTAGACTTATTAGTCATACTGGGGATTCATTATTATTCGTGGGAAACCAATTTTTGTGGATTTCATGGGTATACGTGAACCATGAATTTAAAAGTTCAACGAAGTATAAATTTGTATTAGGCTGGTATGCATACTTTGGCAAAACCACGAAATCAAATATCCATGAAAATACAATTTTCCCTTAATCCACAAAAATTGGTACCCACGAAAATAAATGAATCCACAGTATTCCCCTTAATTTTAAGAATTAACATAGTTCAATGTTAAGTTTTTAGAACTATTTATAAGTGCTTCCCATTCCCATGTACATACACAAAATAGCATACTGTCCATTAAATTGCTGTTAATTTTGTTGTATACGAGACGGCACATATCTTTTTCTCAAAAGATTTACTACCACAATTTGAAATACTTAATTAATGTTTAGGTATTGGATGACATAGATTCAGTATATTTACCTGGATGATGAGCACATTTTATTTATACAATTGATATGCATTTGTAGATAGAAATATATTTAACTTGTTAACTTTTTATTTAGTTATCCCAGAATATTGACTATTGTGATACTTTTATATTCCATTTTAAATAACAGTTGTTCAACCTTTTTTAATCGTAATTTGTACATTTTATCACAACATTAGTACTAATATTTCATAAGGAACGAACATTGAACATTAGTACTAATATTTCATGAGGAACGAACATTGAACATTAGTACTAATATTTCATGAGGAACAAACATTGAAGCATTATTAATTAATGAATAGTAATTTGTCTAAAAAATTAGAATTTTGCCACAAAATGCATTCACACCTTCACCAGCTTCTTTCAGGAGGCAAATTTTTAACACCCAGAAAGAAACACAGCTGGAATAAAAAATGCTCTGGTGACACTGTTAAATGCGCAATGTTTTTTTTTTTTTACTTTTCTATGCAAATTTCAATACACCAAAATTATAGGATGATTAATTTATATGTCTATCCTAAAAATAAATTGATAACTTCTATTCAAAGATATTGTGTACAGTAAATTGTTTTAGAAATACTTTACAAGAAATGTAGAAGGTAACATAATAATTTGATACATGGTTTGGGTTTTTGCCTCTCTAAAATATGCATTTATTTCTTATTCATAGTCAGGCATTGTAACATTTAAAGTCTTAGTTAACAACAGTTCTTTCCATTTTGTATATTATACAGGACACACAAGCTGATTTAGTGAGTTAAATATCAATTTTAGGGGGATTGAGTAAATCTGTGTGAAATGTTGCTCGGATCAACATCATTGTCGTATGATTTTGAATGTAAAGGGAGAATGTAAGAGTGAATCACCCATAATCAATTGAAATAGCTGTGAAAAAAGCTATCAGGTCTGATATTTAACCTTGATCCCATTGTCTGTATATTTAAAAAAAAGTAATTGAAATGTATTTAATTACATTGACATTGTAATTGTTATTCATTACATTTAAAAATCACTGTAATTGACCCCAGGTCTGTCTATTATGTAGGTCAATTGTAAGATTGATATTTAACTTAAATGACTTTTTCTGTTATGTAGGTCAATTGTAAGATTGATATTTAACTTAAATGACTTCGTCTGATATGTAGGTCAACTGTAAGACTGATATTTAACCTAAATCACCTTGTCTGTAATGTAGGTCAATTGTACAGTTATACACATATCATTTATTGGTTGGTTGTATCAATACTATATTTAGGCATATCATTGAGATATTTATAGCCTAGTGCAATAATTATGTAAATATTCAGAGTTGCTCAGGGTTGATCCTAGTGATAATGGTGCCTGTATGTGTTGTAATAATTCACTTCCTGGTTGGTGTAGTAGTATTGTGTAGATCATTGTTTTTAAGGTACCTCAGAAAATGTGTTGCATACATTTTGGCAAAAAAGGTGTGTGTTAAATATTTACTATGATATTAGAACCCGATTTGGTGAAAACATAATATTATCTGATTTTGACAACAACAAAACAAAAAAGCCAAATAATTATGACCTTCTGACTTTATAACTTTATGAAGGAAGCCCTAGACACTAAATGGTTTTTTTTTATTCTTAATATATAAAATGTCCTTGATTTAATCTCATATTTTTTAGGCCTAGCCTGATTATTAAAGTATCCAATGATTTCCAACTTTGTAACTTTTTATTATTTTTATTACCTCTATTTTCCACCAGAAAATAAAATAATTACCTTAATTATGATATACAGATAAAATTTTATTGAAATATAAATCGAAAACCATGATTTTTTTTAGTTCAGACATGGAATTCAAAATTATATTTCTGTCATTATTGATTTTCTAGCTAATGTTATATACCAACATATTTATTCTAGGTATGAGGCAACAGGCATTACATATTAAGTTTTTAATTTCAAAGAAAATCTGTAACAATGTTTTAGCAATGCCTAAGTGAAAAAACTAATATTTTATTTTTAACAGAAATGTGATTTGCTGATTTTATTATACACATAATCTTTAAACAACAATTATACAAATCGTGTGTCCTCCCTTTAATTACATGGAACTGAAAAGGATATCTTTTACTTTCTGTTCAGAAGAAATTTTTGGGTTCTTTGGAATCTGCTGTGGATATTTAAACCTTCAAAAATTTCATTGGTTGACACAACGATTATCAAAACAGAAAGTAAAATGTAACATTGTCAGTTCTTGTAACCAAACGCTGACACAGGATCTGTATACAATCAGATTGTTTAAACAATGAATGAAAATGAATTGGAACAGCTTCATGCACTTGTTAAATTGTGCACAGAAATGATAAGAAAGAACTTATTTTAATAAAGGCCACGAAATGTAATTCCTATATTCTCATCCAACTTTGAAAAAAGAAGCTTTTTGAAAATTTCTTTTCTGGTTAAGATTTTAAAGGTTTCTGATTAAAATAAAGAATAAAATATGACATTTATTTTGAATGCTGTCGATGTGATAAGAAGTCTGAGCAACAAGTGAAATTCTGTAGTAGACATGGAAAAATGTTGGCACAGGGTAAATGCTGGGACCTGAAAGGATGTTAATGTAGGAATTATCTGGTCTAATTATGAGGTTCCATGTTTTTTTCCCTGATTCTGTGATGTATACAATGTTGATATTAGAGATCTGTGTGTTCATTCCATTATATCATTTGTAGAGTTTTATATCTTCATCATGTTAAATTTTATATTGAATATTTTCATATGTATAGTATCCAATAATAAAGATTGATATTTCTTTATTTTTCACTGTGTCAAATTTATTTATTAATATATATACCATCCCTTTACTGTATCCTTGATGAAGTTGCAAAGGCAAGACTTGCGCAAGCTGTTTCCAGCAGCAACACCAACGTATAAGTTTGTGATTGAGTAGTTTCAGGGGAACCCCTAGTTTTAGGACAAAGATGTTTGGTATGCTGTAAAAATATCGTTGACACGTCTATTGACTTTACAACTTCTGATTAATTTACATGTGTAAGTTTGTGATTAGTTCAGCTAAAGGGAAACCACTGGTTGAAGTGCAAATATATTTGGTATGCAGTTGTATTAGCATTGGGATATCTCATTTCAATCGATATTTTTTGGCCCCAAATTTATGAACTGGAGAAACACTACGCTTTCTACGCTTTTATGAACAGATGTACAATGTATTTTTGACCCAAGATCTTTTAATGCAATGTTATATCGTAAATTCTGTAACTGTACTTACACTTAATTTGAAACTCCCTCAGCAGATTTTGGCTTTTTTGTTTAGACCCATCTAGGCTCGGTGTTCAGAGCGTAGTTGAAGCAGGTTTTTCTAGAAACAAGCTAGGGTTGCCAGTTTTCCTGCCAAAGGTCAGTGGTTACAGGTACTATGGCTTCCTCCACCAATAAATACCACCATGAAGTAACCAAATGTGCCGAAAGTAGCGTTTAAACACCAACAATCAATCAACTAATCTTGAACCATGTGCCAACCAACTTCAATTAGTATCTATCATTTATATGTCAGAATCAAGATCTAATGTACCTCATTTTTACAGGGAAAACAAATCTAGGCCTAGGCTCCGTGTTGAAGGCCGTGCTTGGGCCTATAATTGTTTACTTTTTACACATTGTGACTTGGATGGAGAGTTGTCTCATTGGCACTAATACCACATCTTATTTCTATTTATTTGATTTGATTGGATAAAGAAAAGACTATACGGACTGCAATTAGATTTTGGGTTACCATACAGTTCTGTGGGTGACAATTTCAATGTATTATACACCTCAACAATGTCTAGGGGGTATATAGTTTTTAACCCAACATTAACCCGTTCCTCCAACGGTTCGTCAGTTAGTCCGTCATTTTCGTTTCTGGATGCTAACTCAAATTTCTTATTTCGGATTGTAACTTTACATAGATATATGGTAACATTTAATGAGAGAATCCCTATTGATTTTTAGGTCAAAGCTACTGAGAATAGTAAAAAATTGTGAGAAAAAAAGGTTTTCCAAATACTAAATTAAATCCTGTATATGAAATTGCAACCTTAATTTGATATATCGTTACATTAAATAAGAGGAAGGTCACTTTTGATTTTGAGGTCAATACAATAGACTGTAATTTGTAAAGAAAAGTGATTGTTTGACATAAGGAATATCTGTCTCTCAAATTATCACATACGTTCCATTTTTCATTGCCCCAAACCTGCTCCCCATTCCTCGTTTATGGATAGCCTCTCTTTGGAGTACTGATGAACATGACTGTTGCTTTATCAAAGAATAACTACATTATAAACTGCTTACTCTTCCAAAGCACCTTATTTCACCATTGGATTTTGTGGTGTTCATGTTGATCAATCTTTTGTTTTCTGCGTAATACTTTGTTGACTTTTTGTCTTTCAACTGCTTTCCTTTGTAAATGGTATTGTCTTTCCTCGACAAATGGTTTTTATTGACTCTTTGGTATTCTCATACTTTTTACCTATTTAGAGTAGACAAACTGAAATTGAACTGAAAATGCATTTCGAATAAGCACGAATCCATTAGTATTACCAACTGTTCTGACAGGGAAAACATACTAGATTATCCTGCTCCACATTCATGTTTGGCATGTTGCTTAAGTAGTATGTTTGTATAATTTCTGATAAAAAAGAAAAAAAAATCTACTTTTTATTCTGATCTATCTTTTTGTAGTGCATATCATCAGTTTACCGTGTGTTCATGCAAACGTATGGATGTTTTGGCTCAATTATTAACTCGTCCTCAATATGTATGAACTATTATCCTCTGAACGTTATACAAACAACAATCAGTCATATATTGGCTATAAAGATTAATATTTCATTTGGTTTTCAAATTCCTTTCCAATGGTATCAAAAAAAGGAGATCCATTTGTACTTATAGTTGTTCTTACAAAAATATTGAAAATCAAGGGTTTGTTTGCATTTGCACTGATACCAGCTGTTTTCCCTCTTTTCTGTGGTTAATTATGTCGGTCTTCTCTTTTGCTAAGTTTCGGGCTCAGATTGACAATGCTTATTCATGATTATGGTCTTTGATAATTAACACATTTTTCATCAATAACAAAGTATAGCATGATATAGATTGATATGTAAGTTACTTTTATTAAGTTTTCCATATTTATTGTCAAACACCATCAATCAATCGCTAATCTCATTAAAAATTAATTTTGCAATATATTATAAAAAAAAAATGAAAACAACACGTTATTAATTTCATTCGTCCGAAAGGCTTTTCTGGATTTACCTTCATCAGGAACGCTCAAAGCCGAATATTTGAAAGCCCTGTATAAGAACAATGTGCAAAGTTTTCCCGTTATCTATTTGAAATATAATGTAGCCATTTTTGTCGAGCCTGCGACTTTTGTCGCAAAAGCGAGACATAGCGATCCTACCTTCCGTCGTCGGCGTCGACGTCGTCCACAAATATTCACCATGTGGTAAGAGTTTTTGAAATTTTAATAACTTTCTTAAACTATCCTAGATTTCTACCAAACTTGGACAGAAGCTTGTTTATGATCATAAGATAGTTTCCAGAAGTAAATTTTGTAAAAAAAAAATCCTGTTTATCCGTATTTTACTTATAAATGGACTTAGTTTTTTTGCCAGTTAACATTACATTCACTCTGTGGTTAAAGTTTTTAAAATTGTGATCACTTTCTTAAACTATCCTAGATTTCTACCAAACTTGGGTAGAAGCTTGTTTATGATCATAAGATAGTATTCAGAAGAAAATTTTGTAAAAAAATAAATCCTGTTTATCCGTATTTTACTTATAAATGGACTTAGTTTTTTTGCCAGTTAACATTACATTCACTCTGTGGTTAAAGTTTTTAAAATTGTAATTACTTTCTTAAACTATCCTAAATTTCTATCAAACTTGGGCAGAAGCTTGTTTATGATCATAAGATAGTATTCAGAAGTAAATCTTGTAAAAAAATAAATCCTGTTTATTCGTTTTTTACTTATAAATGGGCTTAGTTTTTCTTCCAGTTAACATTACATACAGTCTGCAGTAAAAATTTTATAACAATTATTAGATTCATAAACCATCCTGGATTTTTACCAAACTTGGACAGGAGCTTTTTACAATCAAAAGATAATATCTAGAGGAAAATGTTTAATAATTTTTTCCCCATTTTTGTAAAATAAATCTATTATGTGCATTCCCCTATCACACTGAATAGCCAGTAGCAAAACTAGGCGAGACACTGAGTTCCGCGGAACCCTTACGAATTTTGTGATTTTACACTGGAGCCTAAATTTCCTAGCGTTTTTAAAATCAGTTTGAAACAGATTTTAAAGGAACGTAATGTCCTTGACGTTGAAATTTAGAATAACCCAACGCTGAACTCGTTTAAGACAAGCCATCCCGTTTGTCAAGATGTCTCAAATAAGAGACAACATTTGAATACGTGCAAAATCTTGATTTACGATTAAATAATCAATAGGTGGCAAAGTATATACGTAAAAGCCAATAACAGCATTAAGTCTCCTTAAGTCTATACGGCAGCGAATTTGTCTTTTTTGGACATGTTTAAATTATTCTATCAGTCTGTCCCATCATTTCTTATAACTATACCAAATCAATTCCAACTAATATTTTCAATTGCAAACACGTGTTGGAGGATCTCAATATTGACGACTCCAGGTCTAAACCTCCTGATTGCACCTGTACTAGTTCCCCATTTATATATAATCCGGCTGGCCACGTTATTACTGGTGACCTAAGCGTTGTCAATAACACTTCTTTGCGAAATGTGTTATCCAAAGGCCCGAAAAATCGTGAGCCTAAATCCCTCAATTGGAAAAACAACTTTAAAATACTGATGGATTCAGTCGAGGATTATGCCAGGCAATGGGTTAAACGCGAGAAAGAAGGCGTAGATACTCTTTCCGAATGGACTAAGGCTGTTGATAAAGTTTAAAAAAACTGAATGGGTCTATGAATACCCATGCTACATCAATCTTTAAAGACCCACATGTTGTAAAATAACTGTCCTACCTCCATGACAAATATGTTATTGTCCCAGCAAATAAAGCCCAAAACAAAATCGTTTTTGTGTGTAAATCACATTATTACATAAACTGCTTGATCAATGAATTAGGTATAGACAATTCACTTGGAAACTCAACTTATCCCCACGACACTTACCAAGCAGGACATCCTGGATAATCATAGTTCTGGTCTATGTTCCTTTGGAATTTTCTACCAAAGATGAAGAACTTGATCTTCCTTCACTGTATTGGATACCTAAACTACACAAGTGTCCTTACAAAGAACGTTATATTGCTGGGTCTTCCAAGTGTTCCACGAAACCTCTTTCTAAATTACTAACAACAATTTTATCAGCAATCAAAGCATGACTTCAAAGTTATTGTGAAACTACCTATTCTATAGAGGCGGCGGGAATCAGATGTGGATACTAAAAAATTCCTAAGATCTTTTAGAGTACATACACTCTAAGACTCTTTCATCTTGCAATAGTATTAAAACATTTGACTTTTCTAAACTTTACACAAGTATTCCCCATTCCGAACTGAAAGACAAATTGAAAAAATTGGTTCTGCATTTTTTCATAAAAAAAGAATAGCCAACGTAGATACAAGTATCTTGTCTTAGGGAGGGATAAATCGTACTTTGTAAAAAATCACTTTGATTCAAAAAAATTCTCTGAAACTGACATTATCAAGATGCTTGATTTCTTGATTGACAACATATTTTTTATATGTTTGGAAGACGTGTTTTTCAACAAACAATCGGCATTCCCTTGGGAACCAACTGTGCTCCTCTTCTTGCCGACTTGTTCCTTTATTCATATGAGGCTGACTTCATACAGGAACTTCTTAGGAAGAAAGAAAAGAAGTTAGCAGTATCCTTTAACTTCACTTTCCGCTATATAAATAATGTTCTCTCACTAAATAGTTCAAACTTTGGTGACTATGTTGTACGCATCTATTCCAACGAACTTGAGATAAAGGATACAACAGATACAGTTAAGTCTGTCTCATATCTTGACTTACATCTAAAAATTGACAATGAGGGTCAGTTGAAAACAAAACTTTACGACACAAGAGATGATTTCAGCTTCCCAATTTCGAACTTTCCATTTCTATGTAGCAACATTCCAGCATTGCCTGCATACGGAGTATACATCTCCCAGTTGAGGGCTTGTCTTTCCTATCATGATTTCCTTAATAAAGGATTGCTGCTCACGAGGAAGCTATTAAACCAAGAGTTCCAGGTGGTGAAGTTGAAATTAACAATTATCACTTCGTAAATTTTACGGACGCCATCACGAGTTGGTTGACCGTTATAGAAAATACGTTCACAGATAACAACGGATATTTTCCAATTGGCTTAACTACAATCCCGTCCCCTTTTCACCGAATGTGGCCACCGAATTAGACTTATCACAGGGTTTGTAATTACATGAGCAACACGACGGTGCCACATGTGAAGCAGGATCTGCTTACTCTTCTGAAGCACTTGGATCATCCCCGTTTTAGTGGGGTACATGTTGCTGAGTCTTTAGTTTTCTATTTTGTGGTATGTGTACTGTTGTTTATCTTTTCGTGGTTTTTCGTTTTTTGACCCGGTTTTTAGTGGGATTCGTGTTGCTCAGTCTTTAGATAGCAACACGACGGGTGCCACATGTGGAGCAGGATCTGCTTACCTTTCCGGAGCACCTGATATCACCCCTAGTTTTTGGTGGGGTTTGTGTTGTTCAGTCTTTAGTTTTCTTTGTTCTGTTTTATGTACTGTTGTTTGTCTGTTGGTTCTTTTTTGCCATCGCGTTGTCAGTTTTTTTTCTTCTTATGAGTTTGAATGTCCCTTTGGTATCTTTCCCCTCTCTTCTACAAGATTATCTATTGCTTAAATCCAATCATACTTATTAAAAATTTCTGTTTTCATTGTTTCAGCAATATTTTTATTTCCCTGCAATTGCGCTAAAGTGAGAACCCATGTCAATATTACTCGTTCTCTGTCATCTATTTGTATTAATCTTTAATTGCAAAATAAAGTAGACAAGAATCGATAGGTATTCATTGATATAATCTACAGACAAAGAAGGAATGATATGTCAATATGTATACTTTCTGCATTAAGCACTTAAATCATTTGCGTGTTCTTGTTTAGACAATATAGCAGATTTTCCAATTTATTCCATCATACAAGGAAGCCTAATAGAAATCAAACTTTCATCTCGTGTAAAGTTTAATCAATTTGTTACATTCATTACATTCTACGGTATATTTGAGAAGCATTCTGATTTGTGAATGCAGTAGAAGTATAACGCTTTCCTTTGCATGTGGTGTATGTTCTTATATTTTACAGTTATTGTTTTGTTTGCTTGTGATCTATAATTGTTTACATGCTTGTCCTAAGGTCGCTGGTGGACAGATAGCTCATGACAATCATACCACATTTCCTTTTTATAATATGCATATTGCAATTAAGAGTTTGGTACTTAGACTTGGTTGTTGAAAAATAGAAGATATCTTGAGAG
This sequence comes from Mytilus californianus, assembly GCF_021869535.1. Lineage (NCBI taxonomy): Eukaryota > Metazoa > Mollusca > Bivalvia > Mytilida > Mytilidae > Mytilus > Mytilus californianus. The sequence goes on along the minus strand of NW_026262690.1, from coordinate 117,728,802 downwards.
AAATCAAATTCACAAGACAGTCAGAACCATGTCACATAGAAAAGGTAATTAACAGTCAACACACAGAAAACTAAAAATACACGTTTTATAAAGAAAAAACCAGGTTAACTAAGATGCACAGAAACGCTTTGCAGTTCCTACACCAGAAGAGGCACCCATTATGTTGTATTTACGGAATTCATATTCTATTAAAACTACATTTTGTGTGTGAGCGCTTGTGTTTGTGTTTTTCCTTATTTTTCTTATTAGTGTAACTTAAACACTTTCAGTATGTCAATATGGATGTACCTCAATATAATGGTGGAGGATGGTGCTAATAGACCATGACCAAGTGTGTGAGATATATTGACTATACATTTTGATATTCAAATGTTTCATGGAGAGACAGACACAATGACAAAGCTTAAAGGTCACATATTTCATCGTCCACTTTATTCAAAACATGATTTTATTAGGAAGAGTTACAAGCAATCAAATTCCTTGGCGATTAAATTAGCATTCCATCATATTAGGTACCCTTCGACCTACATTTCACTGTTCGGTGAGTATGAATAAATGTAACATACGAGTTCCTTTCTAACCATAAAACAAATCGTTATGTTACAAAATGGCTTCTTATCTGTATATGTAATGTTTCAATTACAGGTTAAGCTTTGAGCTTGTATTTTTTTCATCTTAACTGTTTAATTGAAGCGACAGTAGTTTATCAATGTTCAAATTTCGTAAATCGATAAAAAAGAGACAATTTAAGGTAACGAACATTAACTAATTGAATCGCATGAACTCCTAAGGAGGCGAGATCGGGTGCGTCGACCGGATAAACGTGTCTTGCTATGCATGCAGCATTGCAATGCGAATTCACACTCCGTCAAAATTTCATAATTGGGAATAGGACACAATTGGTTAAATTACCGATCAGGCTGATATCTAAGACCGCAAAAACATGTCGGTAGGCGGTAGACACCGACACATGGTATCAGTCAACCAATACGTGATGGTGACCGTCAAACTTGTGAAGTGTCAATTTCAGTTGTTCTTCCTCATAACTCTGTTTAGTTAGTTTTTATGCAAAGTCCGTATAGTGCAAACATGCACGAGCGTAACGTATTATCTGAGATATGTGACCATGCAAAGGAGTAAAGTATATGTTACTGCTGAGAAATTGAAATTTGACAATTGGAAAGTTAAACCTACACTCGTTTTTGGTATTATGGTGGATTCAATGGTAGATGTAATCGTAATAAAAATACAAGTCTAACCTTTCCAAAAAGGTATGGAGTGCTTCGCATTATCATAAAATCAACGTTATGCTTTGTCTTTGTGGGTTTTTTTTTTTTTTTGTATTATTAGAGAAAACGACAGCTTTGGGTTTTTTCAGAAATATTTTTTTTTAACTTTCGGAAACTTTTATTTGGGTTTCAGTTTTATTGTCATTAGTAATATGATACAAAATGCAACCTTACAGGGATACAATGGAATGAAGCATCATTCTTGCTGCACCTGCATATGGAGAATATATCTCCCAGTTGTGTTTCTTTTCAGTATTTCCATGGTAGGTGGAAACCTTCGAACCCAAAGGAGTTGAAGTCATCTCTTGCGATATTTTACAGGCATCATCGTTATTGGTTCAGTTATAGAATATCTGTGTCACACATTATAACAATTGTTTCATTTCTCATTGCCACAAGCCTGTCCTGCTTTCCTCGTTTATGAGGGTCTGGACTGGGGCTATCATTTCTTTATTCTTTAATTTTGGGGCCATATTTCTCCATTTTTTTTCTTTTTTGCCTAATATTCCTACTACTTTAAATTTTAAAACTTTGTTATTTCTTATTCTTTATTTTTATGGCCTATTTTTTTATATTCAGTGGGAAATCTAGTGACAAAATATTAACTCCACTGTAAACACTGAAAACTAGATCTTTTCAATGTTTGTCCCATTTTATCAAGAACGCTATCAATTATAAATTCATGGGAAAACGTTCTGGTAAATGGTAAAAATAAAACTAAGTTGAAATAAAAACAAAACTTCCATTTAATCATTTCCCTCCTTAAATAGAAAACGACGAGTACAGCAGACCAAAGGAGCTTGTTGGTTTGAAATGTTGCTATGCGAAAAAATTCCTTGAGTACCAACTTCAATTTATTTTTTTACTGGTTTTACTGGCTGTATATCTCTCTCGAACATGATAATTATCCGTATATATATGCAGCTAGATCAGAGAAAGTCAGGGGAAAATTCCAAGGAATCGATTGATATGCAGCAAAGATTGACACTTTTGAAATTAAGTTACTAAGCAAATTCAAACGGACCTTATTCCGATGTAAACATTGAATGTGAATAGATCGAAAAGACCGCAAATACATGTTCAAAAATTGAGACGACATTTTCTTGAAATTGTATAAAAAATAGTAAAAAGATGCCTACTTTATATATAAGAATATTTATCTTTAGTTTGTGAATCTGCACAGACAGACTTTTATATTGTTATATTCATGAAAAGACACTATTTCTATATTGAATTTTCATGTGACAAGAGCAGACCGGTGTACTCGAAAACTTTGAATGTGAAAATTAAGTATATTTTGGGAATTTATAACATGCTAAGGACTTTTTGGAACACTCTAAAAATTGGTGACCCGAAAGATCTTAAGATTTTGTATGTACATGATTTTTTCCAATTTTTTTTATCAATATGCAGCAAAGATTGGCATTTTTTAGATTTCAGTTTCACAAGCTTCTAATCCAATTATCTCGATAAATACTGAACATAAAACATCGTGTATTTGTATGTATATTTCTAATAACACTGTTTAACAAATAATTTCTTTAAAAAGTACCATTGTTATTTAGAAATAACTTTTGATCAATGTCGTCAACAGCATTGTTTTATAATGGATTTTCTCGACTCTTTCATAAGAAGAGGTAATTTTCTATTGTTCTTTTTCACTAGATTTCCCACTGTATTTTAATTTATTTTTTGTCATTTAATCTGCACTTTTTGCCAATTATTTTCTATTCTGTAAACCCTATATAGACCCTCTTTTTTGTTTTTTGTTTTTGCTTATGTTTTTTTTTTATTTCTTTGGTTCGATATTTTTGTTATTTTACGTTTTAATACTGCATGTATCGATTCATGATCAACACGAATGTTGCTATTCAAGTCTTTCTTCAACAAATGGTGTTAATGCCTCTTTGGTATTTTTTGTACATTTTACATATGAAAACCGGACACACTCAAATTGAACTATACATGCATTTTGAATTGGCATGACTCTATCAGTAATACCTCAACATATACCCCACACTTACAAAGGAGGAAATCTTAAATAATCATGGGTCTGTTCTATGTTCATTTTGAATTTCAACCAAAGATGAAGAACTGAATCTTCGTTCATTGTATTGGATACATAAATTACATAAGTGCTCCTCGAAACCTCATTCTAAATTATTTACATCAATTTTATCCGCAATCAAAACTTGGCTTCAAAGTTATTGTGAAACTACCTACTCTAGGGTCGGCGTGAATCAGATGTGGATACTTAAAAATTCAAAAGATCTGTTAGAGTGTTAGATTACATACATTATACGTCTCTTTCCTCTTGTAATAGTATTAAGACACTTGACTTTTCTACTATTTACACAAGTATTCTCTATTCCAAACTACTAAGAAAAAGGCAACTTGAAAGAATTGGTCTTGCTTTGTTTCATAAAAACAATGGCCAACGTAGAAACAAGTATTTTGTCTTAGAGAGGGATAAATCCTACTTTGAAAAAATAATACTCTGATTCAAACAAAAATTCTCTGAAACTGACATCATGAAGATGCTTGATTTCTTGATTGACAACATACTAGATGATATTTGTTACGTTTGGAGGACTGTTTTCCAACACACAATCGTTAGAACCAATTGTGCTCCTCTTCTCGCCAATTTGTTCCTTTATTTATATGAGACTGACTTAATACAAGAACTTCTTAGGAAGAATGAAAAGAAGCTAACATTATCCTGTAACTTCACGTTCCGCTATATAGCAGATGTCCTCTCACTAAAGGGACCGAGTGGTCTGAGTAGTTGAACCACTTCATCACTAGCCTGTCAACATTGAGGTTGTGAGTTCGTGGCAGTTGCGTTCGACTCAAATTTTAATTGACTAGGAATGTCAGTTTTCCTAACGACGGTCTGTGGTTCTTTCAGGGCACTCCGGCTTCCTCCACCATTGCAAAAATGACCGCCACGAAATAGTGCAATATTGCTGAAAGTGGTGTTAAGCACTAATTAATCAATTAATCAATCATCTCACTAAAAATTTCAAAGTTTGGTTATTATGTTGAACGCATCTATCCCATCGAACTTGAAATAAAGGGTACAACAAATACAATTAAGTCTGCCTCAAATCTTGATCTAAAACTAGAAATTAGAAATGAGGGTCAGTTGAGAACAAAACTTTACGGAAAAAGAGATGATTTCAGCTTACCAATTGAAAACTTTCGATTTCTATGTAGCAACATCCCAGCAGCACCTGCATATGGAGTATATCTCCCAATTGAAACGATAATCCAAAGTTTACATTTCCTATCATGATTTCCTTGTTGGAGAATTGCTGCTCACAAGGAAGCTGTTGAACCAATAGTTCCAATTGGTTAATTTGAAATCTTCCCTTCGAAAATATAACGGATTTCTTTTTCAAAGATGACGACGGATATGTTCAAATTGTTTTAACTACAATCCCGCCCTCTTTCCCTTGAATGTGACCTACCGAATTAGACTTACCACCAGGTATGTAATTACACGGACAACACGACGGGTACCATATTTGAAGCAGGATCTGCTTACCCTTTTGAAGCACTAGGATCATCCCCGTTTTTAGTGGGGTTCGTATTGCTCAGTCTTTAGTATTCTATGTTGTGGTCTGTGCACTGTTTTTTTGTTGACTTGGAAGTATGCCCTTATAGTTTACAGTTATGAGTTGTTTTGCATGTGATCTATAGCTGCTTACTATACACGTCATAAGGTCTCTAGTAGATAAAAGCGTTCAAACTACATCTCCTTTTTTGTGTGTGAGCCCTTGTGTTTTTGCTTTTACTTTAAGAACTTATAGGGTACATCAATTGAAATAACATTTGATCAATTTAAGCGTTAATTTATACAATAATCTGTTTATTCTGGTAATCAAACCAAAGTGATTGATATCAAAGTGTTACACCATTTCAAGTGATGACCCTACTAATCATATGATTAGTTTAATTTGTTTTTATTCGAATTCAATTTAACCATACATCGGCGTGTTTCATTCTTCGCTAATTATCATTGCTCATTACGTTATACTCATTATTATCATAAATCTTGCATTGATCAATTAAATGAATTGCTTATTTTTGTGTGTTTAATTTTGGAACTTTCCTCTTAATATGATAAACCAAAATATGACTACAGCCAAAGGACACAATTTACGGTACTACATGTAACTGCATATGGGATTGCAACCTTAGTTGAATATACTGCCACATTTGATGGACCAAGATTCCTATTAATTTTGAGGTCAATACCTCAAAGGTCAAGGTCATTGTTTCTAAAAATAGACCGAAAGTTGAACAGAAAAGTGGTTTTCCGGATACTTATGCGAATACTACAAGTGGGATTGGATTGCGAATTTGCTTGGATATAGGTCACATATAATAAGAGGACGATTTTAATGAATTTTGATGTTATTATATTTTGGGCAAGGTCAAAGATACTACGAAAAAGACAGAAATTTGTGCAGAAAATGGGTTTAGGGTGTATTATATGAGATTATAATCTTTCTTGGATATGTTGTGACACTTCTTGATTTTCAAGTACCTCAGTCTAAGGTCAAGGTCATGTAAAAAACATATATGTGAGACAATATTATTGTTTAAAAGGAGTGAGGAATATGTGAACGTGCTCCCTAAAGGTTCTTTTTATTAATTTTCATTTATTCACTATTTACTCTCTATTACAGAAACAATAGTTTTATTTTTTCCCTCTAATGATAGGGTGTTATAAAGGCAAGCATAACAACTTTATCAAGCATGAGATAGAAACCTCACTTCAAATATCATTAAGTATCTAGGTTTCATTCCTCAGATTTATGCAACTCCATCGATTGGCTCATGGTAGTACGCTAGCCTTGAGTACCTTAAAATAAGTATTTGCTGTTTCTCTGATAAGCACGTGTCAATAAAGAATAAGAACAAAGACTGGTAGAATGACATGACTTTCTGTGGACATTTACCTTGCTGACTAACACATTACATCTGAAAGGGCAGGTCAGTCTTGTGCAAAGCAGGATTTATATTAATATCACATAAGCATGGTCTCATCAATAAAATGCATTTAATTTGCTATCCATGATCACTATAAGCTAATTTATGTAGTCCTATTATAGTTACAATACTTATTACAATGATCCTTTAAGGAGCAGTAAAATTGGTATCGTTTATGTTATTGCAAACAATGAAGGCGGGTATGCTATTTCAATACTGTGGCACCACCGATTTCGATTTCTAATAATGACAAACTAGAGGCTCCCAAGAGCCTGTGTCGCTCACCTGTATCTACTGTGGTTTTGGAAGTCATGTAAAATAAGGTTAAAATCATATAGATACCCTAATAATGATTGAGGCCAAGTTTGAGTAGCTAAATTAAAAGCAGAAGATTTTTGAAAAGATTTACAAAAATTACCAATAAATCGCAGAAAATAACTTTAAAGGAAAATAACTCCAATAAGATGTCAATTGCCAATTGGTCATGTTTACTCATTTGCAGATCTTTCTTTGCTTGGTATTTTTGCTGTTCACAGTATATCTCAATCTATAATGATATTCAAGATAATTAACAAAAAAATTAAAAAAATCCTTTCCTCCGCTCCAAAATTTATTTCACACAGGGCCTGTATAATGCTGAAAATGCCTTTAAATGTTTTTATAAAAACACCCTTCAAAACAAATTTGGGCAGGGGTTCCCCGACCCCTACTAACCCACCAGGTCTGGGGGTGGGGTGGGGATGGGGGGGTCATTCACCCAATATAAGTATGCTGAAAGAAAATAATGACATAATAATGGTTTATAGAAAAAGTAACACTGATTAATTCTGAAAATGGAACATATCAAGGGGAAATTAATAGCACCCCCCCCCCCCCCCCCGAAAAAAAATTGGACCCCTGGAAAAAAAATCAAGTCATCTCATTGTAGTCTTACAATAGTTACTGAAGAGAAGACCCCTTATCATTATTAAAATTAGTTTTCAAGTTGTGACTATCTGAAATTGTTTTTTACATTTTCCCCATAGACTTCTATAATAAACCCCTATGTTCTATTTTTACCAATGGGGACCATGTTGGTTGTAGGCCATCGGATACATTTTTCAATCAAAATACTCTAATAATAATTGTGGCTAAGTTTAATTCCATTTGGCCAAGTAGAATATATAAGTAGAAGATTTTACGAAAAATAGTGGAAAAATTGACTTTAAAGGGCAATTACTCATTAAGGGGTCAATTGACAATTTTGGTCATGTTGACCTGATGAACATTTTAACCCCGTTTGGTCATGTTGACTTATTTGTAGATCTTACTGTGTTGAACAATTTTGCTGTTTACAGTTTATCTATATCTATTATAATATTCAAGATAATAACCAAAAACTACAAAATTTCTTTGAAATTACCAATTCAGGGGCAGCAACCCAACAACAGATGCGTCTGAAAATGTGCAGGCAGATAGATCTTGACCTGATGAACATGTATACCCCATGTCAGATTTCCTCAAAATGCTTTAGTTTCAGAGATATAAGCCAAAAACTGCATTTTCCCTCTATGTTCTATTTTTAGCCATGGCGGCCATCTTTGTTGATGGGCGGGGCCATCGGATACATTTTTTAAACTAGATACCATAAGGATGATTTAAATCTAAGTTTGGTTTAATTTTGCCCAGTAGTTTTAGAGGAGAAGATTTTTGTAAAAAATTACAAAAATTTACGAAAAATTGTGAAAAATTTACACTAAAGGGCAATAACTCCTTATGGGGTCAATTGACAATTTTGGTCATGTTGACTTATTTGTAGATCTTATTTTGCTGAACAATTTGCTGTTTACAGTTTATCTCTATCTATTATAATATTCAAGATAATAACCAAAAACTGCTAAATTTCCTTACAACGGGTTATCTGATGCGTCTGAAAATTACAGGGCAGATAGATCTTGACCTGATTAACATTTTTATCTCAGTCGTATTTGCTCTAAATGCTTTAGTTTCAGAGATATAAGCCAAAAAAGCATTTTATCCCCATGTTCTTATTTTAGCTATGGCGGCCATCTTGGTTGATGGGCGGGGTCATCGGATACATTTTTTAAACTAGCTACCCTAAGGATTATTTAGGCTAAGTTTGGTTTTGTTTGGCCTAGTAGTTTCATCAGAGAAGATTTTTGTAAAAGTTAATGGACGACGACGACGACGGAAGACGGACGCCAAGTGATGAGAAAAGCTCACTTGGGCCTTTTTGGCCCGGTGAGCTAAAAAGGAACGAAAATAACCTTCACCAGTTTAAGTGTTCATCATATCTTTTTCGTATGATTATGAACAATAATTGGCCAAAATGACAAAACATCAATCTATTCATGGTTCGTTGAAATATGTTTTCATTCAATTAATATCTGATTTTTTCATAGTTATTTTTTATTAAAGCTTCGGGATAATGATAACATATCTTATAGAACATAGATTATTTATAACAGTCCATTCCTCTTGGAAAATTGTGGTCGTGTCATGTTTTTTTGTCTTTTCCAGTTTTTCTTTCATTTCTATCAAACATCATTCTTGCAGCACCTGCATACATTTCCCAATTGTATTTCCTATCAATATTCCTTGATAGATGGTTGCTGCGTAAAGATAGATTTTGTAACAATGATTCTTAGTGAAGTTATAGTCGTCTCTTGCGATATTTTACAGACATCATCGTGATTTGTTGACTTATGGTATATATATATCACAGATTATCTCATTCTTTCCCCATTGTTCATTGCCACAATTCTGTCCTCATTTCCTTGTTTATAACTGAATGTTTCGAATCATGATCAACACTACTACTAACTAAAAAAAAATTCCAAAGCCCATGAATTTCCCCTAGAGTTTGGCTTGGGTATTGTTGTTTAATCTTTTGTTTTCTGTAAAGTGCAGTGCAGACGTTTTGTTTTTCAATCTTTTGCCTGTTTGGTATTTTCTTACTTTGTAAATATGAATACTAGACAAACTGAAATTGAACTGAAAATGTATTTCGAATTAGCTTGAATCTATTATTAATACCAACTGCTCTGGAAAACATATTAGATTATCCGGCTCCAAATTCATGTTTGTCATATAATAAGGTAGAAATGTTGTCGTAATATCAGAGAAAACAGGTAAAATCTACGTTTGATTCTGCTCTATCTTTTTGTATTTCACATTACAAGTTTACCTAATGCAAAACTGTATATGTTTTGGGTCAAATATTGGCTGGTTCTAAATATGTATGATATATTAGCCATTGAACATTATACTGACAAAAATTAGTCTTATCTTGGCCAAAGAGATTAATATTTCATTTCGGTTTCAAATTATTGTCCCATGGTATCGAAAAGGGGGATTTTTGAACACACAATTTGTTTATTCTTACTAAAATTGAAAATCATGACGGTTTTGTTTGCATTTAAACTGATATCAGATGTTTTTCCTTGTGACTGCTTCAAGAATTTTATTCGAAATACAATGAAATATAGGTGACATAATTTTCATCAGAACAAAGTGTAGTATGTTACCGATTGATATATGTTACTTTTGTTATTTTTTCAATTTTTCTTGTCAAACACTGTCAATTGATCTCTAATCGCTTTAAAAATTCTGCTATATATTATATCGGTATATGTACATTTTGCAAGGTTTTCCAAATATTTATTTGAAATTTAAGTAGTCATCTTGAGATTATAAACTGAAACTTTCTTAGCATTTTTAAATCAGCTTGAAACAGATTTGGAACAAAAGTAATGTCCTTGAACATATTGAAGGGACAATTTGAATTACCCAACCCTGAACTCGTTGCAAAACAAGACATCCTGTTTATCAAGATTTCATTCTTTCAAACTTAGTCCAAAAAAAAGACTGCATTTGAATGCGAGCTTAATATTAATTTACGATTACATAATCTTATAGATGTTAAAATATACACGTAATAGACAATGAGTCTTCTTTAGTCTATGCAGCAGCGAATTTGTCCTTTTCGAAATATTTCAATTCCCAATGTGTATGTATTAAACTATTGTTTGAATTCAAATACTTATTCAAATGCCTATTTTCATTGTTTGATAATATTTTTTTTGCAATTTCACTAAAGTGGGAGCTCATGTCAATAACTCGTCCGCTGCCAATAAACTATTTGTACTAATCTTTAATTACAAAATAAATAGACAGAGGATCGATAGGGATTCGTGGATATAATCAACAGACAAAAGAATTACATATAAATATTTATGCTCTCTGCTCTAGAAGCACTTAAATCATTTTCCTGTTCTTATTTAAACAATACACAAGTTATTTTCATTTATTCCGTTATATAACTAATAGGGATCAAACCTTTCATTTCATGTAAATCAAATCCATGGCAGTCGGAACCAGGTCACTTAGAAAAGGCAAGGAACAGTCAACACGCAGAAAACTAAGAATCAAGAAAACCCCGAGGTTAACAAAGATGCCATACAATACTTTGCAGTTCCTTCCCCAGTAGTAGCACCCGTTATGCTGTCTTTCTGGAATTCATAGCAGTACGTTTATACTCAATTATATGTGTGAGTGCTTATGTTTGTGTTTTTTTTTATTAGTGACACTGTAATAGTTTCATGAAAGTGAAAGGATACCTGTCAATGTGTCTGTACCTCAGAATAATGGGGAAAGGGAATGCCAATGCACCATCACCAAGTGTGTAAGTGCCGATTGACATGTATTGACCATATGTTTTGGTATTCAAAATGTGTCTTGGAGACACAGACAAGGTGACATAGCTTAAAGGTCAAATGATCCATATTTCATCGGCCACTTACTTCAAAACATAGTTGATAAGGGAAGGTTACATACAATCACAAGTTAGCATTTCAATAATATAAGTGTCATTTGACTTACACTACACTCTTCGGTGGGTATGAATGAATTTAACATACGAGTTCATTTATAATCATAAAACCTATTTTTACATACTAGTAATTAGGTCCTACCAAACACTGGTAAGCCTGTTGTATATGTAATTTTTCAATAACTGGATAAGTTTTGAGCTTTTTTAACTTTCGGATACTTTTATTTGGGACTCAGTTTTATTATCATCGGTAATATAATACAAAACTTACAGGGAATAGGCTCAAACCTGAAGGGAATAATGGTATGAAGCATCTTTTTTACAGCCCCTGCATATGGAGTATGTATCTCCCAGTTGTGTTCCTTTCAGTATTCCATTGATAGGTGGAAGCTTTCGAACCGATGGTTCCTAGTGGGGTTGAAGTCGTCTATTACAGACATCATCGTATGTGGTTTACTTATAGAATATCTGTGTCACACATTACCACATACGTTTTATTTTTATTACAACAATCATGTCCTCCTTTCCTCGGTTAAAAGGGTCTTGGTTTTGGGTCCATCATTTCTTTATTCTGTAATTTTTAACCAATTTTGCTCCATTCCTTATCTATTTTGCGTATCATTCCTAATTCTTATATCTCGTTAAAAATCAATTCTGCAATATATTATACCTGTACCAAGTCAGGAAAATGGCCATTGTTATATTATAGTTCGTTTCCGTGTGTGTTACATTTTGATGTTGTGTTTCTGTTGTGTCGTAGTTCTCCTCTTATATTTGATGTGTTTTCCTCAGTTTTAGTTTGTTACCCGGATTTGTTTTTTTCTCAATCGATTTATGAATTTCGAACAGCGGTATACTACTGTTGCCTTTATTTTATACCGGTATATGTACAATGTGCAAGGTTTTCCCATTATCTATTTGAAATATAAATAGTCATTTTGTGATTCTTTTTGAAGCTTTGATTTCTTAGCTTGAAACAGATTTGAAAGGAAAGTAATGTCCTTGAAGGTGATAGTTGGATATACCCAACGCTGAACTCGTTGTAAAACAAGTCATCCCGTTGGTCAAGATGTCATTTCAAACTTAGTATAAATAAAAGGCTTACATTTGAATACGAGCAAATTCTTGATTTACGATTAAATAATCAATAGGTGGTAATATATTTACGTAATAGACAATGACAGCATTAAATCTTCTTTAGTATATACAGCAGCGAATTTGTCTTATTTCATGCATGCTTATTCTCCATGTTTATAAGAGTAACTATTGCTTAAATCCAAATATAATTATTAGAAATATTTATTTTCATTGTTTGAACAATAATTATTTTCATTGTTTGAACAATAATTATTTTCATTGTTTGAACAATAGTTATTATTCAATTGCGCTAAAGTGGGAGCTCATGTCAATAAATCGTCCTCTGCCAATTAACTATCCTTTAATTGCAAAATAAAATAGATAGAGGAACGATAGGGATTCATATATATAGTCTACAGACAAAGAAGGAGTAATGTCAATATGTATGCTTTTTACATTTAGAAGCACTTACATCATTTGTGAGTTCTTGTTTAAACAATATAGTAGGTCTTTCAATTGATTCCATTAAATAACTAATATATGAATCAACCCTTTATTTCGTGGTTTGATCAGTTTTTTCTTTACTTTTCTATAATATATATGAGAATCATTCTGTTATGTGGATACAGTATAAATTGTTCAAATACCTGTGGTGTATGCCTTATATTTTACAGTTATGTGTTTTTTACTTGTGACCTTTAAATGCTTCCATACACGCCCTAATGTCTCTTTGTCGGATAGTTGTCTCATGGCAACAATACAATATATTCTTGATTAGGAGGAAGAAATTCGAAGTTATGACATCTCCTCAATTTCAAGTATTTCGATTTCTCTCTGAGTTTTACTTCTATCTTATTGATAATCAAACGGAAAGGGTGAAATCAAATTCATAAGACAGTCACCACCATGTTACAGAGAAAAGGCAAGTAACAGTCAAGACGCAAAATAAGAAACAACGCTATACCCAGATAAAAACGGGATGAACTAAGATGCCCTGGAACGCTTAGCAGTTCTTACACCTGTAGTGTCAATATGTCGGTAAATTTTTAGGATTCCAATATCATCTGTAATTTTAGACTATTATTTTTCAAAGTACCAATAAAGCTTTGGTATTCAAATGTGTCTGGGAGAGTCAGACAATGTGACATAGCTTAAAGCTTACATGATCCATATTTCATCGTCGATCGTCTTTTGAATTAAACTTTATTCAAAACACTGTTTTATGATGAAGAGTAACATTCAATCAAATTCCTTTGTATTACGATGTAATTAGCATTCCGTCAAATTAAAGGCTCTTAGACCTATATTTCATCTTCGATGAGTTTGAATAAACTTTACTTACGAGTTCATTTCTAATCAAAATACTTTTTGTTATAGAATTGCTTTTCACCAAACGCTAGCCAATGTGGTATATATGTATGCCATGTTTCTACTTGCTGATTAAGTTTTGAGCTTACTTTAAAAAAAATATCAAATCTTCCGTCAGGTTTGTATAAGGTGGATCAAATGGTAGATGTAAGCATAAAGGAATAAAAACACTTATCCATGACCACATTGCTTTCTATGCTAAATTTCGATAATTTAAAGCAAGACCTTCTACAACACAAAATTATCCTTCACTTTTCGATGAGTATATTAAAATGTGATAACTTACTTTACAGCAGTTTATGTAGAAATATGTCAGTTGTATGGCCAATTTCTGTCATATTTTCGGGTTTTTTTCGTTTTCTGTGGACAATACACACGTATAAGTAACCTTTCTGGTTGACGATTGTCTCTTAAGCAATAATACCACATCTTAAATTCTTAATATTAGATTGTGCTCGTTGAATTTTTTCTTCTGTAAGAATCAAAACATTCCAAAAGCATCTTCTATGCTAAGGCATTTATGCCATTATTAATTATAACTTCTAAAGGCATAATTCCAGTTGTTTTATATCCTCATACGTTTTATCCCCTGTAATCAAATGTTTGCTTAAAGCCGATAAGCAGTTCATGACAAATAAGCCATTAAATGTACAAATGCGCACCTGTCAAATGATATTTTCTCATATTTATTACTAGATGGAAATAGAATCCCCTGGAGTAAACATAATGTCAATAGTAAAAAAAACTAAATTTTATTGTATGACATAGTTATTGCAAGATCAATTTGTCTTAACATACAAATCCCTTAGTTAAGCATACGGCGCGGTCGTATAGCGTGGTCGTATATATCGTATGCAATATGCACTATTGACATTTTAGAGTAAAATGTTTATTTTCTCTGAACTGATATTCGTTGTACATTGTTTTATGTATTCTATACCACTATCTTGTATAAAAGAATTCGGGTGAACGATGTTGTAAGAGTAACATGGTGGGTATCACTAGTGGCACATGAACTACTGACCCTTTCGGAGCACCTGATGTCACCCCCAATTTCGTTATTGTTCTTTTGGGAGTCATGTTTCTCAATCTTTTTTCTGTGTAGTGTTTGGTGAACTATTGTTATTTTTTTGGCAACGATGGTGCTTGCTATCTATTCGACTTATGTTTTTTTTATTGCATCCGTGTTAACCTCTCTCTCTCTCATCCTTGTTTGTTTTTTTTTTTTTTTTTAATACTTGGGAAACCAATTTGACCCCGAAACATGTTTCATTTTGCTTAGTTTCTTTTGTTACCTATTCTGACATCGGACTCGGACTTCTTTTGAACTGAGTTTTACTGTGCGTATTACTGTGTGTTTATTTATTCTACATTGGCTAGAGGTATAAGGGAGGCCTGAGGTCTCACAAAACACGTTAACCCCGCTGTATTTTTGCGCCTGTCCCAAGTCAGAAGCCTCTGGCCTTTGTTAATCTTGTATGTTTTATTAATTTTACTAGTAGTTCATTTATATGTTTCGGAGTTTAGTGTGACGTCCATTTTCACTGAACTAGTACACATTTATTTTTAGGGGCCATCTGAAGCCCGCCTCCGGGTGCGGGATTTTCTCGCTGTGTTGAAAACCCATTGATGGCCTTGTGCTGTTTTCTGCTCTTTGGTCGGGTTGTTGTCTCTTTGACACATTCCCTATTTCAATTCTCTATTTCATTATGTGCCCGTCCCAAGTCAAGAACCTCACCTTTGGTCTCTTCCGGTTTTATCTTAGTCTCAAACGGTGTTAGACCTTTTTTTATTCGAGCGTCTTTTGTAGACGAAACGCGCGTCTGGCGTACAAAAATTCAATCCTGGTATCTATGATGAATTTATTTACAACCACTGGGTCGATGACACTTCTGGTGGAGTTTTTCTCCCCGAGGGTATCACCAGCCCAGTAGTTAGCACTTCTGCATTGACATGAATTATCATTGATATGATCATAATTATAAATTAACTGTTTACAAAACTTTGAATTTTCGAAATACTAAGGCTTGTCTACTATCATGACTATGCTCTTCAACTTTGTACTTGTTTGGCTTAATAACTATTTTGATCTGAGCGTCAATGATGAATCTTATGTAGACGAAACGCGCGTCTGACGTATTAAATTATAATCCTGGTACCTTTAATAACTATCTACCTCAGGAATAGATTACCTTAGCTGTATTTGGCAAATCTTTAAGGAAGAATAATCTCAAAAACTATATCGATATTCAATGAATCCAATCAAAAACAAATATTCATGAATAAAGTAAATTTCTGAAAATCTTGTTCACCAATACCGAATAACTGTGTCACAGATGACCGAAGTTATGTTATTATTTTTTATAAATATGACTATGTTTTATGTAGTAGTTTCCACCTTCAAAATGAAAGACTTGATTTTTATGTCATCTCTAGAGAGACGAACTTAAAACCATTGTTTTTCATCCTTCGACTACCATGTTAAGACAGAGGTGCTCATTTTATAAATCAGAAATCTAGAGAGCAACAGATGTTCTTCTACAATAGACAGTCTTGGTTTTTACTTCTGGTTTTTTTCCGAAGGAGTCCGGTGCTGGTAGGAGATGTTGTCTGATGAACTGTCCAGTGATTTTGGTGATTCCTGCTATCCTTTTATGCATTACTAATACCACAATTATTATAAAACAAGTTGTCAAAGAAAATTTCAATTGAATTATTCAAAACATTTAAATTCAGACATTATCGTGATTGGTTCACTTATAGAATATATGTGTCACGGATTGTCACATACGTTCCATTTTCCATTGCCACAATACTGTCCTCCTTTCTTCGTTTATGAGGTTCTGGGTGGGGGTTGTCCGTCCTTTAATTTATTCTTTTCTCTATTCTTTATTTATTTTGCCTTTCGTTCTCAATTCCTATTATTTATTTCTGGTCTAACCTTTTTTTTTGTGGCCTATTTTTCTCTATTTTTATTTTTTTCTGCTTTATTCTACCCTTTTTTCAAGTATTCTCTATTCTGTAAACCCCATACAGACCCTCGTTTTTGACTGAATGTTTCGAGTCATGATCAAGACGACTGTTGCTATTCAAAGCTCATCAATCCTTTGTTTTCTGTGTAGTGCTTTTCGGACTTTTTTGTCTTTCGATCAGTTTCCTATGGCCATGATGTTGTCAATACATGGTGTTATTGGCTCTATGGTATTTTCTTAAATACCTTTCGTGCAAGACCCTCAGTCTCAAGGTTGTTAAACACACACCCCTACCACCCCTAGTAGTATTTTTTTACTTTTTACATATAAAACCAGACAAACTAAAATTGAACTGTACATGCATTTTGAATTGGCATGAATCTCTCAGTAATACCAATTGCTCTGGCACGGAAAATATTTTATAGATTATCCTGCTCAACATTCAAGTTTGACATACAGTAAGGTAGTATGGTTGTCTTTTTCAGATAAAACAGGTAAAATCTACTTTTGATCCTGCATTATACATCTGTATTTCACATTATCAGTATACTGCATGCAAAAGTGCAAATGTTTCGGGTCAACTATTGGCTCGTCCTAAATATGTATGACATATTTGCCACTGAGCATTGTACAAACAACAAATGGCAATCATATCTTGGCCACAAAGATTAATATTTAACTTTGGTTTTAACGGTATTGTTTGCACTGATATCAGCTGTTTTTCTCCTTTTCCCTTTATTGGTTGCGTCGGTCTTCTCTTCTGTTAAGTTTTGGGCTCAGATTGACAATGCTTATTCATGATCATGATTTTTATAAAGTACTCGACTTATAGCTGTTTCAAGAAGTTGCCAGAAATAACATTAAAGATAGCTAAAATAATTTTCATCAAAAATAAAGTGTAGCATGATATAGATTGATATGTAAGTTACCTTTATTATGTTTTCCATATTTCTTGTCAAACTCTAGCTGTCAATCAATCGTTTATCTCGTTAATAATCAATTCTTCAATTTCTTATACCGGTATATGTACAATGTGAAAGATTTCGTTATCTGTTTGAAATATAATGTAGTCATTTTTTTTATTTTATACGGAAGCTTATTTATTTTTTAGTATTTTTAAATTCAAATTGAAACAGATTTTGCAGGAAAGGGTGATCTTTTTATTACCCAAACGTTGAACTCGTTGCAAAATAAGGCATTCCGTTTGTCAGCTTCCCAGGTTAAAAGGAGGGTTGGGCGCCCGCAAACATGATTAACCCCGCCACATTCTGTATGTGCCTGTCCTAAGTCAGGGGCCTTTAATTCAAAGGTTGTCGTTTGTTGCTGTATATCATATACGTTTTTCGTTCATTGTTTTGTACATAAATCAGGCCGTTAGTTTTCTCCTTGAATTGTTTTACATTTTTGCCATTTCGGTGCCTTTTATAGCTGACTACGCGGTATGTGTTTACGTAAAAGACAATGACAACATTAAGTCTCCTTTAGTTTATGCAGCAGCGAATTTGTCCTCTTTAAAACATGTTAATTCTCCATGTGTATAATATTAACTATTGCTTAAATCCAAATATACTTATTAGAAATTTCTATTTTCATTTTTTTGAACAATATTTATTTTTACAATTGCGCTTAAGTGGGAGCTTATGTCAACTAATCATCCTCTGTCAATTAACTATTAGTATTAATCTTTAATCGCAAAATAAATCAGACAGAGAGTCAATAGGGATTCATAAATATAATCTACAGACAAAGAAGGAATGCCATGTCAATATATATGCTTTCTAAATAGATAACCTTAGATGTATTTGACAAAACCTTTCGGATTCAATTATTTTCAACTGCGTACTTTATTTGGCCTTTTGATTTTTTTTATCCGAGCGTCACCGATCAGTCTTTTGTAGACGAAGCCCGCGCCTGGCATACAAATTTTAATCCTGGTATCTATGATGAGTTTATTAAGACTCACTTAAATTATTTGCGTGTTCTCTTTAAACAATAAAGCAGTTATTTCTATTTATTCCATCATATTATAACTAATATAGGAATCACACTTTCCTTATGTGTAAAGTTTTATCCATTTCTTCCTAACTTTTCTACAAGGTATCTGAGATGCAGTCTGTTTTCTTGATGCATTAGAATGTGTTCTTATGCATGTTGTGGATGTCCTTATATTTAACATTTATTTGTTTATTTGCTTGTGACCTTTAGTTGATTACATATACGTCATTAGGTATCTCTGGTTGATAGTTGTCTAATGCAATCTGCCATACCTTTTTTTATGAGGATCAAATCCGAAGTTATGCTATCTACCCAATTACAGTTATTTTGATTTCTCTATTAGTTTAACTTCTAGTATATCGTTAATCAAAGGCTTCAGAGAAAAGGCAAGTAACAGTCCAGAAGCAGAATAAGAAGACATGCTATAACCAGGAAAAAACGGAGTGAACCAAGATACCCTACAAAGCTTAGAAGCTCTGACGCCAGTTATGGCACCCGTTATTTGGTCTTTCCGGACAGACAATATTGCTAAGTTTCTTTTGTTACCTATTCTGACATCGGACTCGGACTTCTTTTAAACTGAGTTTTACTGTGCGTATTGCTATGTGTTTCTTTATTCTACATTTGATAGAGGTATAGGGGGAGGGTTGGAATCACAAAAAACATGTTTAACCCCGCCGCATTTTTGCGCCTGTCCCAAGTCAGGAGCCGCTGGCCTTTGTTAGTCTTGTATATTTTTTTAATTTTAGTTCATTTATATGTTTTGGAGTTTAGTGTGACGTCCATTTTCACTGAACTAGTACACATTTTATTTAGGGGCCAGCTGAGGACCACCTCCGGGTGTGGGATTTTCTTGCTGCGTTGAAGACCCATTGGTGGCCTTGGGCTGCTGTCTGCTCTTTGATCGGGTAGTTGTCTCTTTGACATATTCCCCATTTCCATTCTCAATTTTAGACAAGGTAACGTAGCTTAAATGTCACATGATCCATATTTCATCGTCCATCGTCTTTTAAATTTAACTTTATTGAAAACACGGGTTTATGATGAAGAATTGCATGCCATAAAATTCCTTTATATTTGGTTGTAATTAGCATTTCGTCAAAATAAAGACCCTATGACCTACATTTCATCTTTGATGAGTTTGAATAAATTTACATACGAGTTCATTTTTAATCACAACATTTTTGTTACTAGTATATAATTGCTTACAACCAAACGCTAGCCAACCTGGTGTATATGTATGTCTTGTTTCTAGTTACTGATTACTTTTTAAGGTTGGTTTTCCAAAACTGTTATATCTGCAGTCATGTTGGTATTAGGTTGGATCCAAAGGTAGATGCATGCTAAAGGAATAATATTCCTTATTTTTGACCACATAACTGTCTATGCTAAATTCTGTGATTTAAAGCAGGACCTGTCTTTAACACGAAATTATTCATAAGACCAAAAAAGGATTATTAAGAAGTAAACGACGATTATCCTTCACTTTTTGACGGGTATATTAACATGTTATAACTTAATTTACAGTATTCAATGTTTTCGTGTATCAATGCAGAAATATGTCAGTTGTAGTAGTAATTTCTGTAGTATTTCCGGGTTTTAGTCGTTTTCATTCGACAATACACACGTATAAGTAACCGTTTTTGGTTGGAGGTTGTCTCTTGAGCAATAATACTAAATCTTTAATTTTAGATTGTGTTCGTTGATTTTTTTTATTGATTTTTTTTCTTATATAAGAGACAACAAATTCCCAAATCCTCATTCCAGCGAATCATGTACGCCATTTTCAATTATAGCTCCTAAAGGTATAATTCCGGTAGTTTTATATCGTCTTAATCCTCTGTAATCAAATGTTGGCTATAAGCAGTTTATGACTAATAAGACATTAAATGTACAAATACGCACCTGTCAAATGATATTTTCTCATATTTATTACAAGATGGATATACAAATTCCCCTGGAGTCACCATTATGCCAATAGTAAAACTAAGTTGTATTGTTTGGCATAGTTACTACAAGACCAATTTCTCTCAATATACACATTGATTGGTAAATTATATGGCGTATATATCGTCTGCAATATGCAATATTGAAATTTTAGAGTTATATGGGTTTTTTTTCTCTGAAATGATATTTATTGGACGTTGTTTTATGTATTCAAAACCACTTACTAGAATTTTTAAAAAATCGAACGTTATTTCATGCGTTACATGGGGAGTGTAACCAGTGGTATAGGAACTACTGACCATTTCGGAGCGCCTGATTTCAAAACTTATCTTTTTGTTAATTTTTTAAGGGAGTGTTTGTGAGGGTCGTATTGCTCAATGAATCTATTCTTTTCTGCCCAGTGTTTTGTGTACTGTTGTTTTCATTTTATTCATGATGGTGTCTGCTTTTTATTCGACTTATGTTTTTATCGCACCCTTCGTACCTATTTTCTCGCCTCTTTTTTTGTTTTTGTTTGCATACATAAACATACGTACCTTGACCTATAATGGTTTACTTTTATAAATTGTAACTTGGATGGAGAGTTGTCTCATTGGCACTCATACCACATCTTCCTATATCTTTTAAAAAAACAATTTAACCTCGAACTTGTCCCAAGTCAGGAAACTCACCAATGGTTTCTTCCGTTATTATCTTAGTTTCCAATTATGTTAAAATGAATATGGTTGCATTTAATTCGCATATAAAACTACGAAACTATCAGTGGATCCATGACTACCTTTAACAAAATATGTTGGGTTTTTTTCTGATATATTTCCCTAAACACTGTTTTGTTGTCTAGTATATGAAATTGAATAAATTCGATGCATTCATTCCGTCCTTACCACAAGAATCTCAAATACGGTCACGGTAATCAATGCATGAAAATATAAGAATACATATTCATAATTGAAGTAAACCTGGAGGATATCTGGTTAACAATACAGGATATCTGGTTAACAATACAGGATATCTGTGTCACAGATGATCCAGTTATGTTAATCTCTTATAAATATGGCTATGTTTTCGGGAAATATATAGTGCAGATTGCATTATGTGTTCACACTCCTACTTGTCATAGCCACAATCCCGCTCTCTAAGGTTAATTTATGACATAACTTAATGCGACTTATCCTCCGATTTTTACTTGGCATTTGCATACGACGGTTACCCCTACCAAAGCAGGAATGGCTTCCTCTTCCAGAGCATATGAGACAACCCCAACGTTTTATTAAGGTTTGTGTTTGTGTTTATTTTGTGATATTTCATATTGCAATCAATCTTATGTTTTATGGTAAAACTTGCTAAACTGTGTAACATAGTTAAAATCGTAGATATATTCTATCAAAATGTGTTATAAATCAGGGCTGGTGTGGAAGCACAGACTACAAGGCTGGTGATACCAACCACAACAGAAACCAGTGGTATCGAACCAAGTGGTAATTAATTCGAGGATAACTTATGTTTCATGGCTCTATGTATAATTCGTTGTTGTTTGTGTGAATAATGGGAGATGTTTGATATACGTAAATGAGACAGCAACCAAACGTCAAAAATGACCAATAAGAAATCTAGAGGGCAACATTATGTCTTCTACAATAGACATGTACAGTCATTGTTTGTTCGTCTGAGTTTTTTACGAGGGAGTTGGGTGCTGGTAGGAGATGTGGTCTGTTGTACTGTCCAGTAATTTTGGTGATTCTCCTGTTATCCTTTCTATGAATCATTCATACCACAATTGTTACAAAACGAGTTGTCAAGGAAAATTTAATTTGATTTAATTAAAATGCATTAATTATCTGTATTCCATGTTCTTTCTACTTAAGAACAATCTATCTAAAATATAGATCTCTGATTTCGTTATCCTCATATATACACGAGCACGCGAGTTGATATAGGTCTGAATTTTAATCAGTTTGACTTATGAAATGTTTGCCATAGTGATCAAAGCAACTGTCGCATAATAGCAAAATTAAATACCGTTAAAGCACAAATAAACAGGAAAGTATGTGTAAAAATAGCACAACGTGATTTTCATCGGTTAAATTTCAATAATGAATTGATGGTTATACAAAAATTATTCTCCTCTAAGCAAAGTATAAGTCATTTTATTTATACTTACAATGTTTTTAAACCTTGTGACTAAATAAATATTATATATCTTTTGTCGTAAAGTTTTGTTTTCAACCGACCCTCATTGTCAATTTCTAGATGTAAGTCCAGGTATGAGGCAGACTTAACTGTATCTGTTGTATCCTTTATCTCAAGTTCAATGGGATAGATGCGTTCAACATAGTCACCAAATTTTGAAATATTTAGTGATAGAACGTCATCTATATAGCGGAAAGTAAAGTTAAAGGATACTGCTAACTTCTTTTCTTTCTTCCTAAGTCCAAAGAGTTGTTAGAAAGGGTTTTCAATGTTTAAAAAGCGTGACACGCTTCCATCACGTCCCCACTGCGAAAAGCCATGGCTTAGTTTTCGGGTGGGAAAAATCCAGGTTAAAATATTTGTATACATTGGGGTCATGGGTCAGTAATTGATGTGCATTTGAAGAAATTTAGTCAACTGAAGATATGAAACCTGTCTAATAAGGTGAAGAATGGGACATGCTTTATCCTATTCCAGGTAGTTACGTACAGCTGGTCATGTCTTAATACATACAATGTATTTATAGCGTTCAATAGTCAACGATGAAGCTATTTATTTTCATTTTTTTTTATAGAGTATCTGATATTGAACATGTTTGTTTATTTCTTTATGAAATTAGGGTGAAAATCTTAATTAACATGCAGAAAGGGCAATGACACTACTATATGTCATATATCACGAAATAATCTGCCAATTACGTATTGTAACCGCAAAATAATGATTATTTTTCTCTATCTCAAACACTTATATGATAAATTCATCTTTTCCAATTCCTATTGCTTTACATTCTATGCTCGCCACATTAATGTCATCTTCAACATCTTACGATATCATTATGTTTTCTGACGAAGAAAAAACATTATATACCAAAGAATACCATTCCTCCTTTCTTTTATAGCTTTTAAATAATATATACCAGTATTGACGAAAACGCACCAGTAAATTGCATGCCGGAAAAATGACCATGTGGTGATAAAATTACACTCTGTGGGAAACTAAATCCCTCCTTTGAAAGTTACAACATGAAGAAGATTTGTTATATAAAACTTATTAATTATTAAGACGACTCAAAATACTAATCAATCAAACAAGTAAATTATTAATGTTTTGCTGTTTTGCGTAGTCTAGTTATTGATCAATAGTTTCATCGGCATTCAGATTGATCCGAATCAGAATTACGGTATATATTGGAATATTGAGATCTTATTGTATTGAGAAACATGGCATCATATGGCGAGGTGGTCATAGCAGTGGTGTTAATTCTATCACACCAGGGTAAGTCTTAAAATTGTTATTGATTTAAATTTGATTTATTAAAATAAAGCTGACATTCATTTTGAAAGGGTTCAATCCAATAAGAGAGCAGTCGGTGCTTCAGCAAAAGATTTATTTCACTTTTTTCGTTTTGATAGATTTTCAGGTGATAGTTTTTCAACAATTTTACAAATTTCTGTAAAATCGAGGTGTTATTCATCGCTGTACTTTCTTGTTGAAGAAATGGATTCTACCATTACATCGAGAATGATACGACATTTCTCCTCTCAAGACATTTAAATTTTCAAACCTAAAACGCGAGGCTTGCCGAGGTCACTGTCTAGTATTTCAACTTTAATGCCGATTTTAATAAGCTATTGACTGAAAAGTGGAGGGGTTAAATGGATTTTTTCAAAGTTTTATAAGCGGACTAAGCCCCGCATTGTCTCCACCTCTGTGTGTTTCGTGAACGACCTACCAATCTACTTTCTATGTGTCAATAGCGCATATTCAAAACCAGATACACCGTTGGAAGTTTATCATCCGATTAAAGAACATCTTTTTAGGTGTCAGACCACCAATTCACCCACTCCAATTTAGAACGTATGTAAAAGAAGCCATTCCCTGATAAAAGAAATGCTTTTGATGTTATTGTTTACTTAAACTA
Source organism: Mytilus californianus (assembly GCF_021869535.1). Classification (NCBI taxonomy): domain Eukaryota; kingdom Metazoa; phylum Mollusca; class Bivalvia; order Mytilida; family Mytilidae; genus Mytilus; species Mytilus californianus. The sequence goes on along the minus strand of NW_026262690.1, from coordinate 117,704,214 downwards.
ACCAACAAATTTGCAGAAATGAATCTTTTGGTGAAAGAAAAATATATTTAGACCATTTTGAGCTAAAATTTTCTTGTCCATTTAGCATGCATTAAAAATTGATGATTAATGCGCTCCATAGTATACCAATTTAAGATTTCCAGAAAACCAGGGGTTAATTTTAGTAGTAATTGGCTTCCGAACGGTAGTTCTTCGTTACAAGACTTTAAACATTGGTTGAAAATTGGCATGTAGAAAGGAGATACATGTATAATTCAGGATATACCTGGTTTCTATGAAGTTAAACTTAAGGTAAACTACTTTTGAAAGTAGTGAAAATTGCAAAATTTGGTTGAATAGATAGGGATTCTGAATTGATGGTGTGACACCTTAATAGGCTTCGGAAAACTATGCGCACCGGTCAGTAAATATTAATTTCCAATGGCACTGTAAACTGTGAAAATATGATGACAATCATCTAATAATGTACAATCATACAGGAAGGAAAATATTTGATTTTTACATTCCTTTAATCATTTAGTCATTTGTTTATTCAAATGTAGTTACATTCCTATAAGCAATATAAACACAAACATATAGCAATAAACATCGTTTTGTAAAATAATATTATATCAAAAGAAACAAATTTGACCGATGAGGATCACATTTCCACAATGCTAATGAATTTACACATATAGGCATGGATGGTTTAGAGAGATATTACGATTCTATATCATATCAAGTTTTATCAAATGGACATTTCTATACAGTTTTCCATTTCAATGTTCTGTTGGTTGAAATAGTATAACAAGAGAGTCAAAAGATACCAAACGGAAAATTCAAACTCTAACTCGAAAACAAACTGGCCATGTCATGGCAAAAAAAACCAAAAGACAAACAACAGTATACAAAACACAACATAGAAAACTAAAGACTGAGCAACACAAAACCCACAAAAAACCAGGGGGGTTCTCATAACGTTTAATTTTGTCAGGTTTTATGTAATTCCCCTCTTTTTGAATTTATCTTGGAGTTCGGTTTTTTGTTAATTCTTTTTTTTTTTTCGCAATCAGATTAAAGATTTTGCACCTTTCAACAAAAGTTAGACGGCTGTTATATTGAATATAAGTGGAAGTAAATTTGTTGGCTACATGTGTTACATGTTAATCGTAAAAGGAACCATTGATTTTTCGATTTTATGATATTCAATAAGCAAGCAGGCAAACAAACAAATACATTAATGAATAGATCAATTGAAGTAAGCTATTTGGTCAACCATTAAATAATTAAGATTTACTAAATAGAATTTTATATTAATGATCGATATTTAGGACCGATGGGAATTACGTATTTATCGGCTTTAACAAATATGGAAAGATAATTAGTTTGGGTTTTTTTCCCTTTTTGTTTCATTGTTTGATTGTTTGATTATTTTTTATTTTTTTTTATTTTGAAGTTAGTTTATTGTGTTCGTTTGTTAATGTTTTTGGTTGCTGCTTTTTTTTGTTATATTTGTTTTGTTTTGGGTATTTTTGATGGATCATTGTTTTTGTTTGCCGCTGTTTTCCGCATGTATACAAAGGGTTAAACAGCTTTAATGGAAAATGCATTTTTAATAGCAACATTGTGTTTTATAGACTAATAAAACCTTTTATGACTGGATTCCGTAAGTGCATTAACACTTCTACTGATTAACTTCTATGGCCAAAGATAGTAGATTTAACCATTACCACTTGAAACATACACTGTCTCCGTAATTACTTTCATATGTTCTAGGCAGGTTTTCCAAATTGCACTGACGTACTCCATAAGCCTTTGCGTAATAACGGAAGCTTTTTGGTTCTAAGACTCGATAGCAATCGATTCGCTATGAGATATTTGACATTTTTGTCGTGTTTGAAGAAGGTATATATTGATTTTTAATCATTCTTACACAATATATTATTTTCTTTGATCCAAAACAATACTGACACGTTTCCTTTATGACCCTTTCCTGACGCAGAATTTAGTCAGTTTGTCATTCAACTGAATTGTTCTTTTAACATTATAAGATACATGCTTAAAATTATAATCTCCTAGGGGTATAAAACATTTCGGTATAATGATTGTATTATAGGGTTATTTAACAAAACCAAAGGACACTAGAGAAATAGAGTTTTCTTGTTTCCATCTGACTAAACACATAAGCCATTGACCAGGGAGCAATTTGCATTAATAAAGTTTTATGGATTGCTTAATATCCAATTAAACATGATTTTTTTCACTTCACAAGACTATGTGTTATAATTATTAAGTATGAATGTACGAAACATAAATAAAGTCTATATTTGTCTGTGTTGTGCTTTCCTTAACAGACGAGACTTAATGTGTTGATGTTTAAGTTCAAATATAAAAGCAGCAACCTTGTATGTGGTTGACCTTTTCTTTATTGTAATGTGATGTCATTGCACTGGCGTAGGAGCTAGGGGGACTATGTGTTTGTCCCTCCACTTTTCCACTTTTTCCAAAAATCAAACGACACTCTTTCTTTAAAGAAACAAATATAATGAAACCATATGACGTTTTAGTTCCAGGAAAATATCTTATGAAGGTGGAAATAGTATTATGTAATGTTTGTTCCCAAGAACTTTTATTATACATAGTTTTGTCCCAGGGGGAACAAGTATTATGCGGAACAAATATATGTTCACATTTCAACCCCCCCCCCCCCCCCCAAATCCCCCACCCCACCCCACACACACACACACTTTTCAGTCCACTCCTACACCACTGAGGGGATTTAATAATGAGGGCAGGATAGTCTCTGTTAAATGTTAAATGGGGTTATGTAGACATTGACATTATCGCATAGAACTCATTCGGTTGTCGAAGATTATTTGCTGTTGACCTCTAGTTGTCCTTTGGTTATTTGTTTGTTTGTTTGTTTGTTTGTTTGTTTGTTTGTTTTGCTCTATATTACGTATACCAATCTCTACCTTAAATCATATTAAAAGCTGATGAAATACTTCACCACTAGATGTCTAAATGTCCTTAGTTTATTTATTTTTTTGTTGCTGTATCTTTGACGTGCACAAACATATCCCTAAAATCATATTATAGTTGGATGAAATACTTAGAATTTTAGATAAAATCATATTAAAGACTGATGAAATGCTTGACCTCCAGATGTCCTTTAGTATCGTTGGGATCCTGTCTCGTTGACGTTTATCTAACATTTTCTTTAATCGTATCGAAATCTGAAGTGTGCTCTCCTGCACGTAGGAGAGAATTTATTCTTGTTGGGATTTGAAAAAAGGAAATCAAAGTCTTCCGTGTTATTCTATTAAATTAGTCAAAGAAAGTGAATTCAGTTGTGGGAATGTAAAAGACCTTTTTTGTTTTACTTCGCCTCGACTGAAGAATTAATGGACAACTTAAGGTATAAATCTAACCACAGCAAGATTAAGTAGGTATGACCTTCTTGATCAGTCTTTGAAATATTGTGCAACCGTTTCAAATCTCAAGACAAAGACCAAAGAAATAATAAATGATATTCAGTCATTCCCGGCATTGTATTTATCTTGAAAAATCTCATTGCATAAATGTATACACACTATTTGACAGCTTAACTATTATATACAAAACATGATGAATCTAAGTTTGTAACGTTTGCCAAGACGACAGCGAAATAAATATTACATTTATGAATAAAAAGAGATGTTTAGTAAAAGTCAATAACATAGAAACCCAACGACACCAAAAGGTCAACATACGGTATTCAGCAATAGACTGTGTCAATGTCATATATCAAGCTCTCTATACAAAAGTAGTGAATACATTTAACGGAGACTAAAAAATATATGACATTAACAAAAACGCACTTAACTCTATAACAGAGGTATAATAGATAAATAAGCAAAAGACTTTGGTTGACATTGGTACCGAACTGTATGGCAATTATTGGATTTATGCCAAGCATTCGGCAGTAAATCTCATGATAAAAAGGGGCGTCCGTTTGACTGTTTATGATGTATGTATCCGTAGATACGTCCGTTTGACTTTTCAAGATGCATAAATGCGCCGATATGTCCGTTTGACCCTCTACAGGATGTATAAATACACAGACATGTCCGTCGTCACGCTCTATGCACGTCAAAGATCACTTGCAACATATCTTTCCAATATATCTTCGTTTCCAGTGGCAATGTAATCCCGTTCTTCGTCCCGACCGACCTAAATTGCATATCTATAAAAATCATCTATCTCAAAAATTAAAAATGGCGGACAGTCTTGACAAAAACCAAAATTCCGTTGAAAAATAATCTTATGTATTGAAATTTTATAGATACAAATTCACAAATGTGACCTACCGAATTAGACTATTTACCGGATTTATAATAACATAGGCAACACGACGGGTGCCACATGTGGAGCAGGATCTGCTTACCCTTCCGGAGCACCTGAGATCACCCCCAGTTTTTGGTGGGGTTCGTGTTGCTTAGTCTTTAGTTTTCTATGTTGTGTCATCTGTACTATTATTTGTCTGTTTGTCTGTTTTATTTTTGCCATGGCGTTGTCAGTTTGTTTTCGATCTATGAGTTTGACTGTCCCTCTGGTATCTTTCGTCCCTCTTTTTTCATTCAAGTTAGTGAAGGACATTCTATGCGAATTTTTTACGATGATACATTTAATTATTTGTGATAATGTATGAAAACTGACCTCAGTAGCGATATATATCGGCGAATAAAATTTTGATATTATATAGATATAAGAAGATGTGGTATGAGTGCCAATGAGACAACTCTGCATCCAAGTCACAATTTGTAAAAGTAAACAATTATAGGTCAAAGTACGGCCCTTAACACGGAGCCTTGGCTCACACCGAACAGCAAGCTATAAAGGGCCCCAAAAATAACTAGTGTAAAACCATTCAAACAGGAAAACCAACGGTCTAATCTATATTAAAAAACGAGAAACGAGAAACACTTATGAACCACACCAATAAACGACAACCACTAAACATCAGGTTCCAGACTTAGGACAGGTGCAAACAAATGCAGCGGGTTTAAACGTTTTATGTATATGTGGAAATTTTTTATTACTTTTAAGTAATATTATATAGACTCGTTAATATTCGAATACCAGGAGGTTTTAACAACTTTCTAATTTAAGGGGGGCCCGCTGACTGACCTAAGGGGGGCCCGTTCCAGTCATGCTTCAGTGATTCCCTATATAATCAACCTCAATCTGAGGGTAAATCAAATACAGGGATAATTGGTCCTACCTCTTTGATAACGAAGATAAACTATTATAAATGATTACCAATTATCCATTGAAAACATTTTTAAAAGACAAATCTAGTTTATTCCAACTATTTTTCATACCATAAAATTTCATTTAATGTTTTCGCGGCAAACGAAATGTTTACATCTTGAATTCATTTGACATGACACAAGCTTGTATCCGTGTATAAGTTTGATTGATTCTAACTTATTTATTTAACGTCAATCGGCAAATATTAATTTTGATTCACATTCAAGACGAGAATAAATGTGACGATATTCTGACAAAAAATGTTGTTTAACAATAAAAAGGCGTGTACATCCTCTATCCCGACGCTGAATCCAACACTGCAGTTTATGACGTCATTTGTCTGTACACTAATTCCATTGGATGTGTACTTATTGATATTATACTCAATATGAAGACATATTTATTCGTTATTTAATGTAATTAAAACTAGCTTTCGTTAAATGCGAGTACTCTCAGATCGGTGTATTTTTGTCTTTTCGTCATTTTGTTAGTTGTTTTTGTTCTTCAAAGTTATGCCAATTTGACCCAAACCCATTCCAACTGATTTTTAGTTAGTTCTTATGTTGTGCTGTTACGTCATTGTCCCAGGTTAGTGGGCGGATTGAGCGTTCACAAACATGTTTAAACCCCACCACATTCCTGTCCAAAGTCATGATTCTGTATATAATTAGTTGTTGCCGTTGGTTGCTGACAGTCATATTTGTTTTTCGTTAATTGTTTAATCAAAATATTGGTTTTCTCTTATGAATAGTTTCACATTTTGTCATTCCGATGCATCCTATAGCTTACTATACGATATGAGTTTTGCTCATTTGTGAAGGATGTTTGGTGATCTATATAGATGATTATATCCACGTCCTTTGGTCTCTGATGGATAGTTGTCTCATTTGAAATCATACTACATCTCCTATTTTTATATCAACTCAGAGTGACAGAAATTATAACTCCGCATTGACTCTGGTTGGGATGATGAATTAGTTGATTGTTATTGCCTCACTTTCTCAGCTCACTGGTGACATTTCAACTTTGTCAGACTCAAATATAACATTTTGACTAATATGAATCCGATACTATTACCGGTGTCGTCGAGTTCCTGCGTCGGCGGACTTTGGAATCGCACGACGGGTTACGGATATGTAGCAGACGATACTTACCTTGCTGAGACACCTGACTAAAAGCTTAGTTCGGACTATAATCAAAACAACTCGATTCCGATTGTTATCCCTCCTACTCTTACCTGAATGAGGGTAGGAATGCCCTTTACCGTGAGGCGTCAAACGGTCATTTTCGTCTACCGTTAGCGTCAAATTGGTTAAAATTTTACCGTGATTCGTCAAAATATCCTTATCGTGATTCGTTAGAGGTCTCAAAGAATTATCGTTACCGTTATTTTTGGGAAAAATTTAGCGTGATTTGTCAAAATCAGTCGATATTTTTAACCTCGTAAAGAAAGTGTACATTTATCGTAATGCAACAAAAATTACCGTTAACGTCATTTGGCAAGAATTTTTACCGTTATTCGTCATGAAGGTACCCCCAATACGACCCTCCTGAATGAACCCTTGAAGTATGAAATATTAAATATAAAATCGGTTTACTTTCTTTTTGATTGGCAGACAGTTATTGAAATTCATCATTGCAGTCAGTGTAATAATACATTTTGATTAATTGATGCTTCAGAGCTCTAGACTGCGTCACTTTGAAACCAATACATGGAAACTTCTTAATTCGTTTTATATTTTATTTTTAATATGCCTTCAAATGCAACGTGTCAGTCTGATCAATGTCAGGAGAGCGATTAAACTAAGGCTCTTGAGAGCTCCTGGTATATCGCATTCGTCATGTTGTTGCAGGGCTGACATCTAATTGAACAATACTCGATGTTTTTAACACGTGACGGGATTTAAACGTCTATTTTAATATGGTTCCTGGCTATACTTAACATCACTAGATTACGTCAGTTTCTCTACTCGTTTCGAATTTTTATTCTATGAAACTTTCCAATATCTAATGTTTATTAATTTCCTTCCAAGTAATAAATAAACAGACGATGCCATTCAACAAAGTAATTTGTGTAACATATGACATTTTAAATTTGATATTACAATGTTCTTTAATAGCTTGACAAATATATTATTGACAGACGACAACACTCTGATTTCACTTTTAAACATTTAATATTCTGAGTTTTAAATGTTAAACTGATTCTATATCTGATCATATCTGTAAAGGATATTTAGCATTTAAAAAGTTTTTTTGAAATAATATAGTATGCTATAATAACATGAATAACCTCGCCAATAAACAGAATGGTTAAGACTGCTTCGGAATATCTAATCAAATTTCAATCAACGTCAATCATAAACTTTCCAATTATAAATGATACTGTAATTTTCAGCATAATAGTGAAATTGTAACATTATACAAATAATACTCCGTTCCATTATCCCACGTTAAATGATAGTTCAGAAAATACCATTACAGTTTATTTTATGTTAGAATTAATTCTGCAAATTTTATTGTCTGTGTTTTGGTGGGGAAAGATTAATTGTTATTTTATTCACCATTAAGAGGAGTGGCATTTCTAAAATTCTCATTTCTGTAACATCCTCAAATAATATAAAAAAAAAACAATGAAAATCCCAAACAAACAAAATTACAAAGAATGAAAGTGAAAAACACAAAAATAGTAAGGTCGCAGTACAATCTGAATTTAAACAGCACACAACTGTTTAGACAACTCTTAGTCATAACTAAAATAATTGTAAAGCAACATTTAACACAACCGACGGATATCGTGATTCGATTATTCTAGTCAGTCCGTCCAAATAACCTTTTTTTGTAATGATTGAGTAATGGTGCGTAGAAGTGAAGACAGTCGGAAAAAATGACATGAGATGCTAATGTCATGTAGCGAAATATTATTTACAACAAATATGCATGATGATTAATTGTTGCATGCTTAACATCCAGTGGCAATTATTTCATGCATATTCAGGATGAGAAACCATAAACAATTAATACAATAGGCAGGTCTGCACGGTAGGCCTATCGGTATAAAGGTGGACAATTTGGACTGCCACTGGCAATGAGGATAAGTTTGATAGGGCAGAAATTTAGCCTTAGAATAGGCTACATACATACACTCAAAGAGCAAGGGTTATTTATCAGGCAGAGAGCATGACACTCTCTCTCTCTCTCTACACGAGGCATCGGACTTAACACCTCTTTTTACGACCGGACGTAGCTGTGTATTTATCATTCCACACAGCCCACCGGACGTACCACTTAAGTAATAGTTTTACAGCAGAAACTGGAGTTGGAAAACTAAACCTTTCTACAGGGCTTTAATCATTGCCATTGTTCATGAATTCGGATTGTTTGGCATGTCTTTTTTTTTGCTGGTATCATTTGGTTGTATTATACATTTCTATGTTGAGAAATCCCTCGGATTTAGCCACTTTCCACAAATGACAAGTTTACTGTGCGTCTAAAACTGTCGTGTTTGTTGAATACGTTTCGACCACTGTTATTAGAATTTTATAGCATCATGATCTTCAAAGGACTTACCACCTACTGTCATTATATATTTTTCATGTTGCAATCTTAGAATTACGATGAGGCTATTGAACTAATGTGGATGTTCAATGACCTAATTATTTAACTAAACCAAAGAAGGCATAACCTTGATTTACTGGATCATAAAAAATGGATTCAAATTTATTTTTAATATTAAATGACCTAGAATTGCGCATATCTCTTGAATCTATCGATCAGATCATATTGTACATAAATTTGCAATTAATCCGAATTATATAGGCGTCAACCATCTACTGCGGACTAAATATATCTAGTGTATTCAGTTATCAGTATAAAAGATCCTATGTTAGATAATTATGTTCAATTTGACAACACTAGTAATCATGCTAAAACGTTTAAACCCGCTGCATTTGTATGCACCTGTCCTAAGTCGGTAGCCTGTTGTTCAGTGGTTTTCGTTTGTTGATGTGGTTCATAAGTGTTTCTCGTTTTTTATATAGATTAGACCGTTGGTTTTCCTATTTGAATTGTTTTACACGTCATTTTTGGGCCCTTTATAGCTTGCTGTTCGGTGTGAGCCAAGGCTCCGTGTTGAAGGCCGCACTTTTACCTATAATTGTTTACTTTTTACACATTGTGACTTGGATGGAGAGTTGTCTCATTGGCACTCATGCCACATCTTCTTATTTATAAATACGAATCTCAAAAAAAGTTTGTTGGTTTTTTTATCCAAAGGGTTGATACCACCAGCCCAGCAGCCAGTACCGAAGTACTGGCATGAAAATACGGATATTGTGTTATGATAATTTTCTGTTACAAAATTTTTGAACTTACTTTAAATTAAGGAATGTATAATCCCTCCTGCAAAGCTCTGATTTCTTGACCGTCTTTGGCTATACTTTTTGTCCTTTATGGTTTTATCAGCTCAAAAAAAGTTTTTGGTTTTCAAATATTTTATAGCTCTTCAACTGTTTCGGTTCTTATACATCCTTGGCTTTCAAGTATCCGGCTTTGAGTGTTCCTGATGAAGGCAAATTCAGAAAAGCGCTTCGGACGCATGAAATTTATAACGTGTTGTTTTCATTATTTTTTAGCCTCGAGCATCACTGAAGAGACATTTATTGTCGAAATGCGCATCTGGTGTAGTAAAATGTTATTGATTGGGGTAAAGTAAGGCAGTAAAACACGTGTAACGTGCATGGTTTTCCGTTTGGCTATGCAGGATGTATAAGTACGCAGGCACGTCCCGTTGAAATGGGGACGTTAAATTCCTGCCTCGTGTAGGGAAAGTGCAACACTTTCTGCATATTAAAAAAACTTTAGCAACAACTATTAGAGGAGGGGGGTCCGTACGTGGACTGTTGCAGGACTAAATTTTTTCCCAATCCAACATACCTTACTTTTATAATATTACAATATTCTTCTTCACCCTGGTCTCTTCACTTAGCAGAGTCTACCGTTCAGGTTAGTTGTTATTTGACCTCGTCCTGAATATTCATGAAATATTTGCTACTGGACATTAATGAAACAATAACCAAGCAATCATAACGGTCGATCATTACAGATAAGCTGCTGTTTTCACATTTGAGTAAAAAATGTAAAGAAAATAAGACGTGGACAATCAGTAACCTCTGTAAATTATGCGAAATGATTGAGAAGCGGGAAAAATGCAGATTTATGTTTGTATGTTCAAAGAAATTAAACCAGTTTTATCTGGGGATGTGAAAATATGATATATTTATGTAATCAATTAAAATAAAAAAAAACAATATTCTGTCTTTCAGTTTTGATGAAACCTACTGAAGTAGAAAAGGAAAACAAAGAGGTAAGTTATGCAGTTCACTTGCTATTATTAAAAGTATTCTTTTCTTATTCCTTCCTTTTGTACCACATGCAGAAAAACTTGGTCAATTCGTTAAGAAATGCCATCCATAATTTGTCTGGTATTTTAAGCTGCTTAAGTTTATTAAGTCTGGGATTGCTCTGATGTCTGACGACCTTTTTATATGAGTTGCCGTGGCCGCGTAGAATTTCAATTTTTTTTATGGAATGTACTGTGACGTCACACGGCCCCAACAAGTCATAAAAAGAACTTGTGTTCACCGCTAATTTTTTGTGAACAATTTTTTTTCTTCTTCTTCTTTTAGGGGGTAAATTGAGTAATTATAGGTGAATTAAGAACATTTTTTAATTGCTATTCTTAACTTTATACAAATAAATGTACTTTACACCAAATATGAGATATATAAATATAAAATCTACATTAATGTTTCTGCTATAACTAAAGGTGATCAACTTGGAAAAGGAACTGGAATCTCAAAAGCCAACAATCACAAAATCATCAGATAACAGCGAGGACAAAGACGATGGAGAATGGGGGAATGCTGCCAAAGGAATAGATGTAGGAAATGTTATCAGAGATGTTTTGTTGACGCTCAGAGACCATCCAGAAATCGTCAGAAAGCTAATAGCTGGTATGTAAATTGTATAGGAATAGTGAGAAAGCTAATAGCTGGTATGATAACTATGTACAAGAGTCGGAAAGCGAATAGCTCTTACTGTGAACGTACTTTTATTCGTGTGTATCAATTTTCTTTGTTTTTGTGGATTGCTAGTATGTGAATTATTTATGAATCGTCAAAAAGCTAAAAGCTGGTATATAAATTGTCTGAAAACTTATACCGGTAGATGGTATGTGAACTGTATATGAACTGTCAGAAAGGTAAAACTGTATATAAATTGTCAGAAAGCTACTAGCTTGTATGTGAGCTGTATATGAATTGTCAGAAAGGCAAAAGTTGGTAAACGAACCGTATATAAATTATTAGAAAGCTACTAGCTTCTATGTGAGCTGTATATGCACTGGTGTCAGAAAGCTAGTAGCTGGTATGTGAATTGTAAATGAATGATAGAAAGCTAATAACTGGTATGTAAAATGTATGTGAATTGCCAGAAAGATAACGGCTAATATGTGTATTGTGTATGAATTGTCAGAAAGCTAATAGATGGTATGTGATTTGTAAATGAATTGTCAGAAAGCTAATAACTGCTATGTGAATTGTATGATAATTGTCAGAAAGATAATAGCTGGTAGGTGAATTGTGTATGCGTGTCAGAAAACTAATAGATGGTATGTGAACCGTATGTGAATTGTCAGAAAGTTAATAGCTGGTATGTGGATTGTATATGAAATGCCAGAAAGCTAAAAGCTGGTATGTGAATTGTATATCTGGATTGTCATAAAGGTAATGCGAATTGTATGTGAATTGCTAGAAAGCAAATAGCTGGTATTTGAATGTGAATTGCATATGAATTGTCAGAAAGCTAATACCTGGTATGTGTATTGTATATGAATGTCAGAGAACTAATAGGTGGTATGTGCATTGTATATGAATGTAAGAGCTAATAACTGGTATGTGTAATGAATGTGAATTGTCAGACAGCTAATAGCTGGTATGAGAATTGTATATAAACTGTCAGAAAGCTAACAGCTGGTATGCGAACTATCAAAAAGCAAATAGCTGGTATGTGTATTGTATGTGAATTGTCAGAAAGCTAATAGCTGGTATGTGAATTGTCAGAGATCTAATAGATGGTATGTGTACTGTATGGAAATTGTCAGAAATCTAACAGCTGGTATGTGAATGGTCAGAAAGCTAATAACTGGTATGTGAATTGTCAGAAATCTAATAGCTGGTATGTGTATTGTATGTGAATTGTCAGAAAGATAATAGCTGGTATGTGAATTGTTAGAATGCAAATAGCTATTATGTGAATTATATATGATTTGTAAGAATGTTTCTAAGTGGTATGTGACTGTATATATGAATTGTCGGAGGACACTCAGATATTTCATGGAAATTAACAGCTGATATGCTAAATCGAAGAGCATTTCAAAGTTGTCAGAATAATAAAAGTCAACGTATTATTCTGTCTAGGTCACTTTTTGGTCATGTTGATGTGTTCCGATTATATCTGATATTTGAATATTCATCCTTGAGTTGGATTTTTTTTTCTTCTTAGGTCACTTTTTGGTCATGTTGATGTGCTCCGAATATATCTGATATTTGAATATTCATCCTTGAGTTGGAAAATTATTTTTCTGCTTAGGTCACTTGTTGGTCATGTTGATGTGTTCTGAATATATCTGATATTTGAATATTCATCCTTGAGTTGGAAAATTATTTTTCTGCTTAGGTCACTGTTTGGTCATGTTGATGTGCTCCGAATATATCTGATATTTGAATATTTATCCTGGAGTTGGAAATTTATTATTTTGCTTAGGTTACTTTTTGGTCATGTTGCTCCACAAGTATTATACATTCCCGGTTTTCATTTTCATTTTTGTGTTGCTGATGACGGTTAATCCCGAAAAACGCTTCGGATGCCCCAAATTTATAAAGTTTAATCTAACTAATTTGATATAAAATTTGCTTGAGATCAATCGAGAATCGTCGCAGTTTCGTGAGAAACAATAATTACCAAAAACACTGTTACTAAATGTTCAATATCAATTTAATTTAAAGCACAGTAAAAAAAATAAGTTAGTGTTAAAATCTATTAAGGATGTTCGCTCCTCTTGTTTTTTTTAAATTTTTGCCAGATATTCGGAATCCTCTGGTTTTATTCATGTAGTGCTATAAAAACATTTTGCCCGCAAACCTCTGCGTTTCTTTTCATATTTTTATAACATATTGTTTAAAAAGCCATATTTGAAAATCTTATCAAATCCTTGTTATTTTTTCATAGTTTTTGAAAGAAAAAAGGTGCCTTGTTAAATGTATGAAAAATCTAGAGAGAATCATTTCCCGCTAAATTTTCAATGGCTTATATCTTCAAAACAAACACACTGACCCTTCATTTTTCCGCTTTTTTAGTTCCTTTATTTATATATTATCAACTTATAACAGTCTTTTAAAAAGCTTGTTATTTTGAAACAGAATAGCGAACATCCTTAATAAAAGTGTATGGGTTAATGTGCGGTATATAGTCAATGATAGCTTCACGCAAAACAAGGTGAAAAAAAAACCCGAAAAGAAAAGTTGTACATACATTATTCATCTTCAAGTCATCGACGCAAAATCTACAATGCCTAAAATCCCATAGTATTGTAATGTAAGCTGTTGTTGCAAGGTTCATGTTTGGTAAACATTAAACCCTTTACTTTTTAGGCGAGGAAAGGAATCTAGCAGAACAGGTTTTATCATCAGAACACGACACAGGGTCTAATAAGGATGATATAGTTCTTCCGGTTGATTTACCTCCACGTGACTTTCAGTTACCTCCACCACAACTTCAACAGGTAACTTTTTTAAAGTCCTCCCATATTTACAACTATCACTTTCAAGGATTTGTGGATTTAGGTGGAAGAAGCAATCATGGTTAATGCGAGAACTTAACAAATTGGGATATCGTTTGCGCTTAGCTTTGCACATTCCTGATTGAGGTAAATCCAGAAATGCGATTTGAAAGTTACAAATTAAAATGCTCTTTACCCTAATTGCACAAAGAGACTGAATGTCGTAATGTGAGCAGGCTTAAATACTATCGCTGTCCAAGTGCATTCAGAATATTGAAAAGAGTGACAAATAGCCTGAGTTTGATTATTAATGCTTTCAGAAATACAACCAAGGTATCTGAGTATACATGATACGATCGCAAAATAAAGAATAACAACTCATATGATATGACCTTGAACTATTCTTCATTTCTAAACTAAATTCCCTGAAAGCAAGTTGAATCTTGTTTTCCTTTTTTATGTATAGTTAAAGAAGAAAAACAAGATTCACTGAAAATTTATAAACCCATGAAATATCAAAAGGAAATTCCAATTGTTTGGAAAATTACACAATTAACTGCCTACAGTTATGTCCATAGACAGCTGAATGCATTGTAAAGACCGTAATGCGAGACATATAAGAACCGGTAAAACTTTTCAATAATTGTGAAAAATACGGTTAACATGAAAATGTAATGTTAGAGAATAAAAGGATTTAATTAGGTCTACAATCGATTAGTAAATACAAGTTGCATGGAGTCAGCTGTTCGCTTCAGCACGAACATTAGGAAGGAAAAATAGACGATTCTAAGGCGGCCAATCAAAAATCAAGTAGAATTAATACAAGATCTACAAAAACGCCACTAAATAAGATCTACAAATAAGGAATAAAGGAAAAAAAATAAATATCAAATAAATATCAAAATGGCATATGTTCTAGCAGGTGCGCAATTCTGGTTCTTGAGCGCCTCTTTTTTATGGTTGACTTACGTTTAACAGCCAATGTTATATAAGCAGTTTAGTACGAGTTTCCCGGTGAAATGTACTATAAGTTTTCTCTTTATTTACCAACAATTAATCTTAACTAATATAAAATTCACATTGATACAATAAACATGCCACCTCCTTGGTGTATTACCACGTAAATAACTCATATTTTATTCCCCAGATATAAGAATTATCAAGAAAGTTATCATATAATAGGCAGATGATTAAACGCATTATTGGATATATGTTCTGGTTTAATCGAAGGGACATTAGCATTGCAGATCTTGCAGTTCAGACCATAGAATTGTATATTCGATTTAAACAATTTAATTGACAATGTGTTTCGAAAAGAGTCTGTATTGTTGATAACCATCAGTGCCTCCACCCACGCAATAAATCCATGTTCATGTACCTGTCCAATGAAATCATATGCCAGTCCAAGATCAGCATGTGCCTGTCCAAGGTCACCAAGTGCCTGTACGTCAAAGGTCAAGAAATTCTAAAGTGGTTGAATTCTGTTATATCTTGATGGTTTTGTCATTAGAAAAATTTGGTGTTAATTGTAGAATTTTGATAAGCTGTTAAATTATTTCACAACTCTTTTAAACTCGCTTCGAAGAATTAGATACTGACAGTTCACTTCAAAACTCAACATATACCACCACGACACTTATCAGAGAGGAAATCATAGGTCTGTTCTATGTTTCTTTGAAATTTCAACCAAAGATGCAAAACTGGATCTTCCTTAACTGTATTGGATAACAAAGTTACATAAGTGTCCTTACAAACGACGTTATATTTCCTGGGTTTTCCAAGTGCCCACGAAACCTCTTTCCAAACTATTAAGCAATCAAAGCCGGGCTTAAGAGTTATTGTGAAACTACCTACTTTAGGCGCAGTGTGAATCAGATGTGGATACTAAACAAACACAAAGATCAGTTAATGTACATACAATCTCAGGTCGTGTTCACACCACACTGAGTTTAGCTCAATGTGAACACGGCTTAAGTCTCTTTCATATTTCAATTGTATAAAAAAAACATTTGACTTTTATACCCTTTACACAAGTATTTTTGTACAAGAATTGGACCAACTTTTTTTCGTAAAAAAGAATGACCAACTTAGATACAAAAAGAAATATCTTGTTTTAGGAAGGGATTCATCATACTTTGTAAAAACAAATCCGATTCTCTAAAACTGACGTTGTTAGGATGATTGATTTCTTGATATACGTTTTGATGACGTGTTTTTCAACAAACAATCGGCATTCCCATTAAAACTAACTGTGCTCCTATTCATGGCAACTTGTTTCTCTATTCATTGTCTGTCGACTTCATACAGTAGCTTCTCAAGAAGAACGAAAAGAAGATAGCATTTCCTTTTAACTTCACGTTCCCATTATAGATGATGTCCTCTCACCAAATTATTCAAAGTTTGGTGACTATGCTGAACGCATACATCTTTCCCATCTTTTTTGAAATAAAGGACACCTCAGATACAGATAAGTCTTGATTTACATCTAGAATTGTCAATGTGGGTCTGTTGAGAACAAAACTTTACGACAAAAGAGATGATTTCAAAGTTTCTCACTGAACTTTCTATTTCTATGTAACAACATTCCAGGAGCGCCTGCATATGGAGTATATGTCTCCAGACGGGTGCCACATGTGGAGCAGTATCTACTCACCCTTACTGAGCACCTGAAATCACCCCTAGTTTTGTTAAAAAGGGGTTCGTGTTTTTGTTGCTTTAGTTGCTTTTTAATTTTTCAATGTCTGTGTTGTTTATACCAGTAACAGTCTTGTCTATCCTTTGTCATGAAAAACGTCTTTCAATTTCAAAATTGCACATTAGGTAAAGTTTCAGGGTAAGAAAATTTTGGCTAATGGTATACGAATTTGGTTATGTATCATTCAATAATATTTCAGAAAATAAAAAAGATAAATGCATTATTTTTTTTTAATTTTCAACGATCCAAAGTTGTATGCAAAATTTTATCAAAATCTGTGACATATTAGTATCATATCACATCTTCTTATTTTAATATACATGTAGTAGCTGATTTACTGTAAATTGACTTTAAATGCATAGATATATATTGACCTCCTTTTAATAATAGTAAAGATTAAAAATCTAAGACGAGTGTTCAAGTCCTTATTTCATTTGTAGGCTCCAAAGAAGGTTGTAAAAAAGATGGGATCTTACAATGGTAAGTAAAATATATAGGTTGTAAAAAAGTTATTATTAAATCTCAGTCCATTCGAAAATTGAAAAAAAAAATTATTTACTTTTACACAAATTGTTATTTACCGTTTGAGTGAACCATTTTTATATATATGTTGTGTACAAGTTATCATTTTGTACAAATTATAATTTGTACAAAAAATTTGTACAAATTATAATTTGTATTTTGACTTTGTACAAATTGTAATTTGTACAAAAAGTGCTTGTACAAATTACAATTAGTACAAAATTTGACTTAAATTCACTTATAACTTATACAATAATTTATAGTATGGATCTTGTTATAAAAAAAGCATTGATACACACCAAAGAAGTTGTATTCCATGACCACACAATAAACCTTATTTAAAAAATACAAAAAATAGTTCTGTATCATTTGTTTGAGCATGTGAGTGAATTATTGCATCAGGAATTGCACAACATCATTTGCTTTTTACATTTACAATTTGCTCCCCCTTTGCATTTACATGAAAGAAAACCCTAACCACCAGTTTTTGAAAGCTTTTTATCTGCTTCACGTAGCGAAAGTCGAAGCTCAGAAACCGTTGCTGCGAATAACGATGTGTCTTTAACAGCTTCAATTTGATTTCTCGACAAATATCCTGTTCAAATTCCTACAGCAGTTCCAGTGCGGTACCCAAATTCTCCAGATTCAATGATTACATATAAGATATTTCGAGGATCAGTTGGGGTACGATCATACTGAAGAATTGGTATAATGATATTATACCCCACAGCAAGTTCTGATAATGTCTGTTTCGTTTTCATGGTTAGATATTCGTTTTGGATCTGTTGGCCAGACAGCGCACGGTTCCTTGCACGTATGATTGGTGTTTCAACGTCAGTGTCATCCTAATTGTCACGGGGGCCAAATTCTATGATACTTTCAGAATTGACTCTGGGGCCAGTTTCTAATATACTATCAGAATTGTCACTGGGGTCAATCTTTATGATACTATCATAATTGTCACTGAGGTCAATTTTTATGATACTATCAGAATAATGAGGCCAATTGTTACTATACTATCTGAATTGTCACTGGGGCCAATCTTTATGATACTATCAGAATTGTCACTGAGGCCAATTTTTATTATTCTATCAGAATTGTCACTGAGGCCAATTTCTATTATACAATCAGAATTGTCACTGATGCCAATTTCTATGATACTATCAGAATTGCCACTGAGGCCAATTATTATTATTCTATCAGAATTGTCACTGGGGCCAATTTCTATTATACTATCAGAATTCTTACTTGGGCTAATTTCTATTATACTATCAGAATTTTCACTGATGCCAATTTCTATTATACTATCAGAATTGTCACTGAGGACATTTTTTTATTATTCTATCAGAATTGTCACAGGGGCCAATTTCTATTGTGCTATCAGAATTAACTGGCTTGCATGTATCAATTACATTTGCTGTCTCTAGGTATTTTTGTATTTTGTAAATAAGGTTTATTATATTCTATAGTGTGTATCAATGCTTTTTTTATAACAAAATCCATACTATAAATTATTATACAAGTTATAAGTGAATTTTAGTCGAATTTTGTACAAATTGTAATTTGTACATGCACTTTTTGTACAAATTACAATTTGTACAAAGTCAAAATACAAATTATAATTTGTACAATTTTTTTGTACAAATTATAATTTGTACAAAATGATAGCTTGTACACAACATATATATGATAAGGAATTTACGATATTCACTGGTGTAATACAACAAACACCGTTCTACCGTTTTATCGATTATTACTTTTAGAAAGAGAGAAGACACCAAGGAGCGATAAAAATCATAAGTTCAATAAAAATAAACAACACCATGACCAAAAAGAAAAACGACGAAAAGATAAAAAAAATAATAACAAAACACTGTACAAAGAAATTAAGATGGAGCAACACAACTCCTACAAAATCCAGGAGGTGAACTCAGGTGCTCCGGAAAAGAAGCATTTCCTGCTTTACTTTAAACACCAGTCGTTTTACTCCGATTGCAAGTGAAAATTTGGTTGTGAGTGGCGTTCGGTGATGTCACAATCGAGGAAAAGGGGACAGGATTGTTGTAAACTAAGGAGATAATCATTGGATATTCAGGGGATTGGAGCATAACGGAAATGAATACTCTAGCGTGGTAATAACTGACATTACTTTAAAAGAAAAACAAAGGATATGGGGTATCCATCCATGACACAAAATCAGTACATGCACAGCAACAACAACAAAAAACACAAAAAACAAAGGAACAGCGACAAGACTATATGAGAATGAATATTCCATCAATCAAAATACAGGGCAATTAAGGAAGTAGTGAACAAGATAAAAATTTAAAAAAAAGGCAGTGGTTATTTTGCCGGCTACGGCAAAATTGAAATATGCTATTTTGCCGGCTCTAGGTAAGTAGAAGCCAATTTTGCCAGTAAAAATGATTTTTCTTTACAGATATGCAATTCAAATAACTTACTAGCTTCTTTCAAAACCAAATTTGGTTTAAACGTTTGTAAATTTTGAAGCTATGCGATTGATTTTGTTAGATTGTATAATGTTTTATCAAATTTATATGCAATGAGATTTTTAACTTTTTTTTTTTTACAACAAACAGTTAAAAAATCTGAGATTTTTTTCTTATGTATACATGTAGCATTAGACTGTGACTGATTTTAGAAGTACATTGTAATTTCAACTATTTGTTTTGATATGATTTCATTGCTGCAAATGAATGCTCAATATCTTATTTAACTGTATGAGTAATAATTTGATTCTTTTATGTTGACAATGCACATTTTATTGGTTCTTTTTACAAGTAAATATTAAAGTTCTCTCTTTACAAA
The DNA here is from genome assembly GCF_021869535.1 of Mytilus californianus. Classification (NCBI taxonomy): domain Eukaryota; kingdom Metazoa; phylum Mollusca; class Bivalvia; order Mytilida; family Mytilidae; genus Mytilus; species Mytilus californianus. The sequence continues at coordinate 117,684,058 of NW_026262690.1, read as the reverse complement.
GAACCGGCAAAATAACAAATTCACTATATTGCCGGCGACGGGCAAAATAGGCATTGCTATAGAAATATGCTTTTTTGCCGGCTTTAATTTAGATATTTTAATCAGAGCCGACAAAATAGCATATTTTATCTTTTGACGGCGCCGGCAATATAGCCACTGCCTAAAAAAGCAGGAATCAAAACGGAAAAATCCCTCCAGTATCTCATAGTAGTCAATCAAATCCTGATGTCGTCTGTAAACTTTGGAAGGGGTGACTTCAACTGTACCATTTGTAACCCTTGACACAATACCTTACATGTAAGCAGTAACCCTCTATCAAGGAAATCGCATTGGAAACGCAATACGTCAAATCTTTAAGTTATCAGTTTTTCCATCCATTCATTCAATCAAATGATTGATTGGTCGTAGTTTGCTGAATGTCCAGTGGCGAATATTTTATGCAGTTACAGACCATTAAAATGAATATCGTTTCTTATTTCTTCTGTCATTTATCAAATTTATTACTTAGGCAACTTATTTTCTGTTCTGCTTTCTGTTCTTTTGTTTTGGGTCACTGATTACACGTTCAAAACCTACCGCAAACCAGGAGGGAACACTTTCACAAAAATAAAAAAATAAAAAATAAACCAGCAGCACTAGATCACACTCAAAGAAAAAAAGCTATTTTGGCCTTATTTTGTTATTTTCTTATGCTCTGGCTGTATATCTTTAAATATATTTTCCAATGATAGAAATTAACAAAAGACAAAAAGAGAAACCAGAAGAGACCATAGACATGACATTTCCAGTAGAAGGTGGTTCGTTTGAAGCTGGTGATATAATAAACCAGGATTCGAATGAAATGAAACTGATTAAAGATATAGATGACACGGAACAGCTTAAGGAGGGTGGTTCCAATCAAATAACATATCCTGATCTAAAACGAAACGAGGACTCATCGGTGAGTAACATCCCCTTTCTTTAACAGAGCTATCAAAAATCTCTTCGTTATCATAGAGCTCATTAATATTCCCTCTGTTTCAAAGAGCTCTTAATATTCCTTCTATTCCATAGAACGCTTCAATATTCCTTCTTTTTTCACAGAGCTTTTAATATTCCTTCTTTTTGATAGAGCTTCTTTTAATTGTTCAAGTTACAGTAATACATGTATATACTTCAATAGCTAAGCAAATAATTAAAAAACAGACAAAAATTTAGAATCTTCTCCAAACAATTCTTTTTGATATTTTAATAGAAATCAGAGGAAGCCTCTAAATCCGATGAAAGCAATGCCTCAGAAGAATTGTCTAAAGCAGAATACTGGAAGACATACAAAAATTATGGAAATCAGAGACACAAACCAAGGCAGCACAAATCTCGTCATTGGATGGATCATAAAGATAAAAATGGAGATGAAAACTCACACGAAATTTTAAGTAAAGCTGAATTCTGGAAGAACCATAGAGCAAACAACGAGAAACAAAAGAATGACAAGAGCAAAGGTGATTTCTGGAAGAATTATGGAAAACAAAAGGACAGTGGAAGCAATTCAGAGGACAAAGATAATGTAGACAGTCCAGAACTGGGTGATACTGACAGCAGTGATGGATCTTCTAAAGACAAAACGGCTAGTAGTAGGTCATCTGAAAGCAAAGCCAGTGATGAAAATGAGGTACAAAAATTTGTATCATTTGAAAAAAAGAGAAAAACCTCTGTTTCCCCTTTAATAAATTCTTCATGTTCTTTCTGCTAATAGACAATATCTATAATACATACATTATTTCTAAATGTTTTGCTAAAAAGGAGAAAACTGATCAAATTACACCTTTCATCCCTTACGGTGCTCACACATAATTTCCTACTACTGTGACTTGACTGTTAGTGTTGCTCTCCACCTATTGCAACTTATTCAAAATTCTGACCAAATTGCAATTTGTTTTATAAAACCAACCTGTTCAACTGGTCAGAAATTTGAACAAACTGCTGTAGAAAACCACAGTCAAGTCGTGAAAGTGCAAGTTTATAAAATAAAGCATACTTACAATCCTTTAAGACTTTAATTCCTCTTCAATGTTATTATGAAAAATTAGGCTAACAGTTTGTATAGAAATTTCTTTGTTATTGTCATGCTAAAGGTGATAGGTAGTAATTTTGAATTGCTATAAAAATGTCCAAACAACGCTTTCATACAATATTTCTTTTGAAAAAGTCTTCTATATTCATAAGAATCAGACATCATTTGAATTAAAACATCTTATGTTTAGTTAAATATATGTGAAATTACAATACGTTGTTAATAAGTTTCCATGGGAGATAATCAATTTTTCTTTCGAAAAGTTTTCTATATTCAAAAGAATAATGTTTTAGGTTATCTCCCATGGAACTTATTAACAACGTTTTGTAATTTCACATATATTTTACTGAATATAAGATGTTTTAATTCAAATGATGTCTGATTCTTATGAATATAGAAGACTTTTCGAAAAAAAAATTGTGTGAAAGCTTAGTTTGGACATTTTTATAGCAATTCAAAATTACTACCTATCACCTTTAGCATGACAATAACAATAAAATTTCTATACAAACTGTTAGACTGATTTTTCGTAATAACATGGAAGTGGAATTAAAGTCTTGAAGGATTGTAAGTATGCTTTATTTTATAACCTTGCACTTTCACGACTTTACTGTGGTTTTCTACAGCAGTTTGTTCAAATTTCTGACCAGTTGAGCAGTTTGGTTTTATAAATTAAAAATTGCAATTTGGTCAGAATTTAGAATAAATTGTAATTGGTGGAGAGCAACACTAACAATCAAGTCACAGTAAAAATAATAAAGTATTGGCTGTTGTTCCTAAACGTAATAAAAAGTGAAAGAACATACTTATGAGTGGGGAACAAGAAACTACCAATGTTATCAATGACACAATGAATGGACCTTCTTCAAATGCTTTATTTGTCCACAAATTCAATCATTATTGGCCCATTATTGTGTAAGTCTACTAACTCAATGTACATTGATCTAGAACTGTTAAATTCTACTTACACCCAACTTGGTCAAGTATCACTCACTTAATGCAACTTTGTCAAATACGAACAATGAGACAGCAACCCAATGACACAAATAAAATTAGTTTTATCATGTTTCATTACCGTTTCACTACCAGTTATCAGTATTGTATAATTCTGCTGACAATATTTACAATGATTCGGTAATTTGTATTATGTTATATTAATGCTTTATAGCAATTAGTTTACCAGGCATAAACTTTTATAAAGTATTAAGATTTAAAGTGTTTTCAATATTGGCCACAATGGCAATGTAAAAATAATAGAGAGCAAATTATTTTTCTGTTAGAACTGCACCTACTTTATTTCAACATTATTTAAGTTCTTGGAAAATGTAATGTGCCAATCATCACCTATTTCTTCTTGCTAAAATTTGTACAAAAAAAAAATCAGCCAAACTTTGAATGAGTGATAGCCTAAATTATTGGCTAAGGATAGTCAAATCAAAATTTTTTATTTAATTAAATAATTACTTTGACTTATAACCAGTAATCCTATTATTAGGGTAGGTTGGGTGTCTTATGTCATCTCAGATTGAAAAACAGCAGAACACAATTGGTCTAGATTTCTAATAAATATTCAAATTTTGAGAAAGGAAATCAATTCATGTGTTACATCTTTCATTTTAATGATGAAAATCATGCGATTTTTTTGTATTATTGCAACTGTTTTTACAAATTCATAAAATTTTTGGGTTGATTCAATTTTTGTTTAACTTGCCCATATAAAGGGAGATAACTCAGAATATTAAATTTTATAAAGGAATGTATAGTAAATTTACCTTTTGAATTGTAGCAAAGAAACGAGTACATTCTTGTATTTCCTTTCTATTCAAACAATTTTTCCCCATGAATGTCTTTACAAATCTGACAGTTTTGTACTACCTAGGTTGAAAAACAAGCTCCGTGATCCATACTTTTTTTTCATTAAGACCTGCATCTCTTACCTAAAATACTAAAATTCACATCTATATGATTGTTAATGCGTATCTTAAAATATCAATACATGTATTAAAATATGATGATACACACAATATTGTTCTTTAAATAATTTTATATAAGTAAGTCAACATTAGAACCCTGTGAATATACTTCCTTAGATAATATATATTCTACTTTACTGAATTAATTCATAATTTTTTTTTTGACAGCTTGATCTGTACAAGTTGACAAAGGAAGAGAAGCACAGATCTGTAATGTAAAAGTGAAAAAAGACAAACATCATGGATTCACATAGCACTTGATTCACATATCATGTTTTACTTATGCCAAAGAACTGTTACCACAGAATTCAGGATATCATTTAACATAGAAGATGAGAGATCTCACTACTTTTAAGAAAATACATAAATTCTGAAAATTATAAATTGTCTATTATGAAATATACTTTTGTTTAACATAAAAAACAAACCTGATTTTCCATACTTTGTGGTGCAATCGTCTAGTGCTGATATAACCCTTGCACTTAACACTATTTTCCAGTATTGTACCCTAAGTGTTAATATTGTATGTGATATATCTATGGATGGATCTTTGTCATGCAATATATCAAATAATGGTGTTAAGCATCCCAAAGGGGAATTAACTATGTAATTAACAATTTAACCAAGAATTTTCCATGTCATAGTGTAAACTCAATATAGTATTCCAAATGTTAAAATAGTATGTGATATAACAAGGACATATTTGGATCTATGTCATGCAATGTATCAATTAATGGTGTTAAGTATCCAAAAGGGGAAATAACTGTGTAATTGACAATTAAACCAAGAAGCAAATGTAAGAAACAATTGCAGGAGTACCATATAGGACTAATCTTATTCTAACAGAAAAAAATATGATCCACTTAGAATCTAATTCAAGTAAAAGTTAAAACCAAATTAAGCATTTACTTTGCATATATTTTCTTATCCAAGTTAAGTTAAAGTCTTGACAGTCTAAAAGAGCTTATTTCTTGCCTAAAAATGTCTGTTTCAATTACCAACCTGTACATTAACAACTGGAAATATATTTTATATCTTGCCAATGAACACCTTAAGATTTATGTGCACATTTTTAATATTCAAATAAAGGGATTTTTAATGTTCACATTTTAGATAATTTGTATTTTAAAACATGCACATTTCTAGAATATTCATATCTAAATGTAAAATTTTAAGAGAACATTTTTAGATTTTCAGAAGGAGGAAGGATTCCGTTGTTTACATCATGTTTGCATTTTTCATATTTGTTTATTTTTATAATCTTTAAATGTTGTTATTTCTTGTTATATCTTTACCAGCTATAAAATAGCTACTTGTTAAAATACATTTTCCCAGGATGCATTGTTAAAAATACATTTTCCCATGATGAAAATTGGTATTACACCCCTCTTTTTTATAACAAAAAATATAGCATATTTCTCAAATATCTAAAAATAAATAAATGCCCTTGATTGTTCTTTACATATCAAAACTTGTTAACTGGTACTTTGTACAATTTGATCTGCTTTGGATACTCCTTTTGATGTTTCGGAAGTAACAACCAGATTTGAAGCATTTTTATTGAGTGGTTGTTTTTCTGGCCTTATATCTAATCTGTATTTCTTAACAATTGTCTGTAATATATTAATATAAATTCTTTTTAAATGTTTTAAAAGTTAGTCACTTTTTTAAGCCTCAACTGTTTTTTCTTTCCATCTTGTCATCTTTCTTTTAAATTACATTCATTGACACTATAGAGGTTGTTTTGATCTTAGTTTAAGGTGTGGTCAAGTTGTTTATTGATCATTGTATGCTTCAATTCAAGTGGCAAGAGTTTCTATCTATATAGGGATGTAGCCTATGCTAGGTATATTCTTCACATCAAAACAAACTCTACCTCAACATGGGTGTTTACTGCAAACCGGAGAGATCCATGAAACCACATTTCAATACCCAGTCAACTGTTGAGGTCAGCGCCAATAACTTTGGGGATGGGGTATATTGCAGGCAGATATAATCCTCACAATCCCCTCCCCCCCTCCCCCCTGATTTTAATCAGATTGTAATTTTGCTTGAATAAAAATGTATATAACAGAATATCTTATGCCAGAACTGTGCAAATATATTCCACAGAAGATTGAGAAAAAATAAGAAAACAATAACTCATTCAACTTACAGAAACAAGAAGTCAACCAAAGATTTCAGCAATATGGTCTTATGTTTAGATCTTGTCCTGCTGATCAATTTTTACAATTTTAAGTTTCTCTCTATCTACCAAAGTTTCTGCAAAAAACCAACATAAAAATGAGTAGAAATTGTCATTCAAGGGCAATAACACCTATAAGGGGTCAACTGCCTATTCCAACCATGTTAATTTTCCTTAAAGTTTATCTTGTTCTGTTTGTCATTTTTGATCTTTACAGATATTATCTCTATCTACTATAGTTTGTACCAAAAACACAAAACTGGGTAAACATCATCATTCAAGGGCAATAACTCATATAAGGAGTCGACAGACGATCTCGTTAAAAATTACTTAATGGTAGATCTTGTTCTGCTTATCATTTTTCCTATTTACAGTTTCTCTTTAAAGCTAATGAATTTAAAGAGTAATAGGCAAAATTGCAAAAAATGGTAAAAAATTGTCATTTCATGTCAATAACTCCTTAAGGACAGTTTATTCAAAATGGACAGTAGGTAGCTAGATCTTTGCATTCTGAACATTTCTGCACCTGTCAGATTTTCTCAATAACAGCTAACAAGATAAAAATACAATATATGCATTTTACTTCCATTTTCTATTATAAGCCATTAACTACCATGTTGAATGGCAGGCGGGATCATCAGACATATTTTTAAAACCAGATAACCAAGGACGATTGTGGTTTAGTTTGACTCAGATTAACCCTGTAGTTTCAGGGGAAAATTTTTGTAAAAACTTAACAGACAAAAGACGGCAAATGATCCAAAAAGGGCAGGTGAGTTTTGAAAATGAACATCTGACAAACATCAGAATCTTGCAAAAATTATCATAGAAATCTTAACAAGAGTGCACACGCTGAAATGTAAGCCCTGATTTACTGATTATTTGAATGTTGAAAGTTTTAAAGATAAAAGTTTTACTACAAGCATCACATGAACTTAACATTATCAATGATCCATGTAAATGATATCAAGGTCAGATGAACCCTGCCAGATGAACATGTAAACCTTACAATCATTGTATACATCTAATAAAGTTGACCTACTGCTTGAAGTATCTGAGGAACAGACCTATCCATGAAAACTTTTGAACTTTGAAAATGAGGTAAAGGTCAGATGACCCCTGCCAGACATATATACTCTAAGCAATCATTCTATGAACAAAACACAGCTGATCTATTGCTTATAGTATCTATGAAAAGGACCCAACAACATACAGTTAACATTGACCAATGAACCATGAAAACGGAGTCAGTGTCAGATGACACCCGCCAGATAGAAAGTACACTTTATAATCATTCAATGCATCAAATATTGTTGACATGTTGCTTATAGTATTTGAGAAACAGACCAAAACAAAAAACCTTCACATTGGCTAATGAACCATGCAAATGAGGACAAGGTTAAAGGAAACCTGCCAGAAAGACATGTACACCTTACAATCATTCCATACACCAAATATTATTGACCTTCAGCTTATAGTATCACGTAACTTTAGCCTTGATCATTCATTCATGAAATTATTTTTAGGTCAGTTGAACCCTGTCTGACGAACATGTATACTTTGCAAGGATCCCATATACCAAATTTTATTATCCTGTTAATCATAATAAGTGAATAGTTTACATGTCTCAAGAAAACTATACAGATTTTTTCAGCAGTCCCTGAACCTTGAAAATGAGGTCAAGGACAATGGACATATATGACTAACAAAATCTTGGAAGCGTAAGGCTTTGTTTTATAAGTTTTGAGAAACCCTTGTCTTCTACCTTCTGAAATATCAATCTTTATACAAACAGTTTACACCGCTGCCGTCTGATTTGTATCCCTATGTCTATATAAAAATAAGGAGATGTGGTATGATTGCCAATGAGACAACTATCCACCAAAGTTTAAATGAAGTGGATGTTAGCAATTATAAGCAATCTTATGGCCTTTAACAATGAGAAGAAACCCATACCGTATAGTCGACAATAAAAGGCCCTGACATGAAAAATATGAAACAATTCAATTGAGAAAACTAACAGCCTAATTTATAACAAAACAATTTACGAAAAACAGATATGACAGACATGAACCAACGATAGCATTCCGTGTTTTTCCTAGCAGGCGAAACAATAAAACTACCATACCAAATCAATTGGACCAATTTTTATAAATCTGTCGATTTCCTCAACATGTATGACATTCACTCTTCATTGTTCGTATAAATCTTTAAGTCTCAAAAATTTTTAAAATATCGAATCTAAATATAAAAAAACTTAATTGATATATTTATTTGATAACAAAAATAACAGATCAATATTACAGTAAACATTAATAAATCAGTAAAAAATAATTGTAAATCCTTATTATGAAGGAGATGTCAACTTCTCATAAAGAATAAGCAACTGACTTACGAGGAATTTCCAACACTTCAGCTAAATACTATACCCATTTTTCATTTTTTTAAATGATTTTCATTTGAGATAAACATATATATCAAGGAACAAATTTTGAAATTTTCATTGGATTCTAATAACTGGATTCCACTTCAATAGCAATACCGGTTTTATCTGCTATGAAACTGTTAGTCTATCTACATAAAATGCTTTATTCTATTAACATATTCTGAAGAATTATAAAGAGTTATGTCCCATGAGTGTTATGTACATCTCAAATTTACCAGGTATAAGAAATGACTGAAGATATACATATTAAGCAGTAATGCATAAAAATAAGAAGGAAAAAAAAAACTTTTATAATATTAATACATGCATTTTAAAATGTGAAAAACATGTTTTACTGACTTTAAAAATTACTTCCCTTTGTATGGTTTTAAATGAGTTATCCTTAAATCATACAGATTCACTCTATACAGTTTTTATGGTAGAATTGTATATTTTTAGTTTTATACAAACAGTGAAATTTTGATGCAAGTAAACAAATCTGTAACTAAAATCCAAGTATGATAGGAATTTAGGCTTGAATTTTTTTTTATACAAAAGGTGAAACTTGAAATAACTTGTTATGAAATAAAATATAATTATGACTAAGATAATATTTATTGCACTTTCCCTATATATGAAGTACTTTTCTTCATCTTCATACTGATGAAAATGTCTTCCATTAATAAAACAATCATTATTCTCATATAGACATATACTATTACAGTCCTTAATTGTTTTTGCTTATGTATTTCATTGTCACTTCTTTAAGAGGATGTTCAAGGCTGCTCCTCTTACAGTTAATTGATCTCATCAAAAATCAAATTCTCTTTTTTTTCTTATTTAAGTACTGTTGCCAGTTTAGCTGTCCTATAGTCATATCTAAGTTGTATAAAACCCATCAGCACTGACTCATCTAAACCAACCTATAATAAAATAATTACAATGAATAATTCTGTACTAAAACAGTAATTTCAGTGAAATAGCTTCAACAGGAAGAGCGCCACATGTGGAACAGAAGCTGCTTAGCCTTCTTGAGCACCCGAGTTTACCCCAGTTTGTGTTGCTCAGTCTTTAGTATTCTATGAAATGTTTTGTGGACGTTTCAATTTTTCGTAGTTTGTTTTGTTTTTTGCCATGGTGTTGTCAAGTTTTCTTAAACTAATGAGTTTTGAATGTCCCATGGTGTCTCCTGCCTCTTTAAAAAAAAAAAACTCATATGTAATCATATTCTACATTGGCTGGAGGTATAGGGGGAGGGTTGAGATCTCACAAAACATGTTTAACCCCGCCGCATTTTTGCGCCTGTCCCAAGACAGGAGCGTCTGGCCTTTCTTAGTCTTGTATGTTTTTTAATTTTAGCTCATTTATATGTTTTGGAGTTTAGTATGACGTCCATTTTCAATGAACTAGTACACATTTTTATTAAGGGGCCAGCTGAGGCCCGCCTCCGGGTGCGGGATTTTCTCGCTGTGTTGAAGACCCATTGGTGGTCTTCGGCTGTTTTCTGCATTTTGGTCGGGTTTTTGTCTCTTTGACATATTCCCCATTTCCATTCTCAATTTTATAACATACATAAAAGAAGGTGGAAACATAAAACATCTAAATAAATAAAAAAAATAATGTATCCATAGTACACGGATGCCCCATTCGCACTTTCATTTTCTATGTTCAGTGGACCATGAAATTGAGGTCAAACTCTAATTTGGCATTAAAATTAGAAAGATCATATCATAGGGAACATGTGTACTAAGTTTCAAGTTGATTGGACTTCAAATTCATCAAAAACTACCTTCACCAAAAACTTTAACCTGAAGCGGGACAGACGGACGGACGGACGAACGGACGGACGAACGAACGGACGCACAGACCAGAAAACATAATGCCCCTGCTACTATCGTATGAGGGGCATAAAAATAAGTTTAATATTGAAATCTTTCTTTTTAAGAAATCTAAAGTGTTGTGCATGATTTCATTGTTCTTGCAGCAAAAGGAAAATAGTGTCACTCCACTTCAAATATATCCATTGTTTACGATGTTGCTAATCAATCAAATTATCCTTATTCTTACCGGCTGTTCTCCACTGCAGACCTGTTTCAGGATATCAGGTACTACGACTAACAAGTTACAAAGAGCATGTAGTTTCTCAAACAATTCTAACACAATTGGAATCTTGAAGTCTTTTATACTTCTTCTGTATTCATTTACATCACAGATGGCTAACATTGCTCCTGTAAACCAATACATAATTTATAGAATACAAATTCAGAATAAATATGTACTTTAAAGATTTGGTGTTTACGGCTTAGGCTATGATATATGTATTCGTATCGTGTGTGGGCATGGGGCTAATAAGAACATGACATATGGTTTATACACTTGTCCTTTCTTGAAACATTATAATCTCTGGTTTTACCCCCTTTTGTAGTTGGGTTGCTATGTCATTGACATACACCCATCATCCCTAAATATAGATACCAGGCGTCTCTCATCATAAAACAAGACCAATAACATGTCTGGACCTGGAAGCATGCATTTGTTAACATGTATTCTGAAGCATAACTAAAATCATGTAGCCAAAAAAACTTTTATGAGTATTGCAAAATTTCAAGCTTTTGGCAAAAAATGTAGTGGCTGCACAGCAGATGTAAAAATTTCTAACACGCAAAAACTAAACATTATAAAGCTGCACACCAAATATAAAATCATTCCCTTCCATATATTCAAAGAAAAGTTTGATGAATGAGTGTTGTAAAATTTCAAGCTATCAGAAAACCAGAAGTGGCTGCACAGCAGATGTTAAAATTGCTTACATCCTACATCTCAACATTCTCAAATCTTATAACCTCTGGTTTTATCCAACATCCCCTTCTTTAAATATAGATATGAAATTTGCTACCAGGCGTCTTTCATCATAAAACAAGAACTATTTCGAGTCTGGACCTGATTTGCTGCATGCAATTGTTTGATGTACCTAAGGGATTTTATTTAACTGGTGAAGATTATCTCAGAATACTATTTTACTTGTAACCTGTTCTATGAGACATCTTACAGAAGGAATGGTACTGGATCTCTTGGGCATTGAACCTGTTCCACGAGACCACTCACCTAAAGAATTATACTGGTACAAAAACAAATTTTATGTATCATACTATTTTATTTTAGTTGAAATTGCTGGAACTGTTTCTCAAATATAAAACTTACAAAACCAACGGAATCAAACTGTTCTGGAACTGTTTCTCAGACACAAAACTTTCAGAACCAATGGAATATAACTATCTTAGAACTGTTTCTCAGACGACATAAAACTTACAGAACCTATGGAATCAAACGATCCTGGAACTGTTTCTCAAACAGATGGAACAAGGTATTGGCTTGTCCTACTACATCAAAGACATACATTTCTGGTTGACTTTTAGGATCAGGTAATGGAATGTCTGTGAAAGGAAAATATTAATAATACTTAAGTTTCATCAATATCACAGTACCATGTCACATATTGTATGATTCTATTTCTGGCATGTCATGAGACGTTTCTGGAATAACAATACGTAAGTATGGTTAAAGAGTGTAAGATGGCTTATATTGTCTAACTTTGCTATAGGCAGTTGCAACAAAATTTACATTCAAACTGTATATCATGCCATGATCTATGTGTTGTATCTGGTAAAGGTAACAAAAACTCTTATAATTTCCTTGCTGTCCTTCAAATTAATCACTGTGTTTGGTAGGGAAACTAACAATAGTGGAAATCCAGAAAAAATAGAGACATATACTCATCCATTAGGACATGATGTATAGTTCAAAACCATTTTACTCTTCAAGGGCATCATTGCATTCAGTTAATTACCTGAATGCCATTACGTGTTTGAAGACTTTAGGATTAAAACTTAGTAAAAGTCAATGAAGAGTGAAATCTAGGTCAGAGTGATCTAAATCTTGGATGGATAACTCCTTAAAATGCATCCTCTATAAAATCATAATGCATTTTTGTCACTCGTTATTTTAAATCTAATCAGATTTTTTTACAGAGAAACTTCAAAGGGTCAATATTTCTAAAAAGTTTTAAAAAGCATAATTCTGGAAAGCTGAATTTATAGGAATACCCCAAAAATATGAATATCTGTATGTTGCAATCTAACAATATATAAAGGTTCATGTAGATGTATAAACTTAAAACAAGTTGCTATAACGAAGTAGGTGTTTGACATGACTACATTTTGTCAGTTGAAATTGACAATAACTCTTGATAAAATATTATTGACCAGAATATCACATGCAAAACCTCATATTATCAGGATCTTAACAGATATATTGGTTCAAGTATACACTAAACAAAGAATGCCCATACTGCCTGTTATGTCCTCAACTGGAAAGTTTTGACTTTTTAAGAAATAGCATGTTGAGTGGTAATTAAAAGGATCATTTTTCAGTTAAAATCATTTTCAACATGCAACAGTCACGACATGGCACATCTGCTAAAACATATATACCACACATTGTGTAAGGCATAATGTTAAACTGTTACAAACTTTGAGAGTAAGAATGAAGTGGTTTTTGGTTCTCGTTGTTTTTATGGTCAAGACAAACTTTCCGCAGGTGGTAGGAGATTGTAATGCTGGAAATGGTAAGCTATATTATTAAATCTATACCCTCTTCCTTTGTGTAAGAGTTGAACTTTTTATTTTTTAATGAAATTATGCATGCAGGTAAATGGTTTGTCCAGATAACTCCTCCTACAGTTTTTAAGCTAGAACTTTTATATTATGCAGGGTATTGGCATATATACAAACTGTGTGCAAATTGCCAAGATTTTGTTTTTCTTTTAATCTTCCATTAATGGCTTGATGCTGATCTTTGTCATTTTTGGGAGAAATTATGCACGTGGGGGTACATGGTTTATCCAGCTTACTCCTCATACAGTTTTCAAGCGAGAAACTTTATATTATGCAGGATTTAAGTACATGTATTATGGGTACGATACTGTCAGGATTTTGTTTTTATTTTCAATAAATGACAGCATGTTGAAGTTCAGTCATTGTAATGCTCCTATGACAAAAGGTCCAGTGGTATTCCTTTGTCATTATACTTTCAGTGGTGTAAAAATGTATAAATGCATTTTTACACCACTGAAAGTATAATGACTTTTTATCTCATACATTTTGTAAATAGATTTTATCATATTAGTACCAATTTCACTAAGAACAGTTGCAAACTGGATAATCCATTTACCATGTTCATTTTTGTATTACAAACATTAACATTTTTAACCTCCTGTTAACTTTCCAAAACTTCTGAAAGTAACAATAATTAAATTGTCCTACAATATAAATAAATCGTAACTAAGGCAGGGGCATCAGAATGTATCTTACAGACACAACCATTTCAAGCTGTCCTTCAACATCACTGTTCTCCTAATCAAATGTCTGTGGAACTATATTCATGCATACCGCAAGGGTATCATCTATGTTTAGATTATCTGTTTTTAAAAAAAAAATTAAAGTCTAATAGGATTTTTAGTATGCTTTGTTTTATCACCTTGAACTTTCACAACTTGAGACGACTGTGGTTTTCTACAGCAGTTTGTTTAAATTTGTGACCAGTTAAACAGTTTGATTTGATAAAACAAATTGCAATTTGGTCAGAACTTTGAATAAACTGCAAAAGGTGGAGAGCAACACTTACAGTCAAGTCACAGTAAAATAAAATATTTTTACCATGGATTAAAATTGTTGCAAAAGTTCATCATACAATGTAACTGTAAACCAATACCATATTTTCAAATGATTTAATCTAATTAATAGGGTAGATAATTATTATCTTTTTAGAAGTTCACTTTCTTTTCATACTATAGCATTGTAGGCGATTTTAGATAAATAATAATATAATGTTGTTGGGGATATTTGGTATACTATCACCAAATACAGCAAATGCAAGTCATATAATTGTATTTAACATTTCCATACTGAGTGATACAGGCATATTTTACTTTAGGCATAATATTACTTTACAGAATTATCCTACTGATATGATGTGATATGACATGTTAGTATGCAATTATATATTGTGATAAACAGATTTTGTGACTGTCATTTCTTTTTTCAGGTAAAACCACTTGCATAACAGAGGACCTACTTCATATGTTGATGAAAAAACCTCGTAGTTCCTTCAGCAAATGTGAATGTAAAGGTAAATATTTCTATTCTATAAAATAAAAATTAGATATTTGTCACTTCCTTTTAAAAATGACAGGTAGAAAATACCATACACGACTATGTAAAAAAATGAAATTTTAGATAAAAGATGAAATTGCAAGAAGGAGTCATATACACAATCAAAAACAGATGAACACACAAACAATAAAAGATATATATACAAATGGCAATAAATTAAAACAAAACCTTTGAGCAAAACACAGCAGAAGTAATCTCGTGATGTAGAAAATTTACAGTATGAATTGTTAGATCTTTTCTACCATGAATATGTTCTCTTTATAAAATATTACAGTGGATTTTAACATGAAATCCTTAAAACAGAAGAGCATCTGAGTTCACTGTCTGTATATTTATGTTCATTTTACTCAATTCTGGACTTTCAGTGTAATATTTTGTGAATATTTTTTTTCAGACCGTAATAGAAGAACAGCATTTGCAGCTATCCTAAAGAAATCTGTTACCGCATATACTAACTATGTTTTCAAATTTGACAAAGTTGAAGTGAATGAAGGAAACAACTACAATTCCGACACTGGATTGTTTACAGCACCCAGAGATGGCCTGTACCACTTCTCATGTACAATTCTAGTTTATAAGACTGGAAATGCAAACTTTAACTTGATGAAGAATGATAAATTTTACATAAGAGGTTATATTGTCCCTACTCAACATGATTCACACACCCTGAGTGTGGTAATGGGTCTGAAAAAAGGGGATGTTGTCTATGTAAAGAGTGGTAACTCATATGTAGTTCAACAGAATTTCTCCTACTTTTCAGGTTACCTTCTGTAACAATAAAATAGTAAATCTAGTATTTCTTCCTTTTTTGTCAGATGACAAAAATCCTGGCTAAAAAAAAGTTCAACTCAGTCAGGGACCTGTCATGTTGCGGGTGTGTTTTTTTTCATTACAATATGACTTAGTTTATTTTAATTCTCTAATCAAGGAATCAAGGATGTACATCACTACATGGAAAACAAACATTTTTAAAACTTATTTTTGTAAATTTATTTTACTGAAAAACATAAGATATTTAAAAATACAGATGTATAATCTAGTTTGCCCAGTTTTGTATGACCTGCTGATCCAGGTGTCATAAATCTGTGGTCTCTGAAAAGCAAAAAAGATAGAAACTTTTAGTCTAGGAAAACATAATTTATTCATTAGTTGTAATTGGCTTTGAACTAGCTTTGATAAACTGTAAGTTCTGTTAGATCTAAAATTTGTTTGTAATTCATTTGTGTGCTTTATGCAGATCTGATGATTTAAGTCCTTTTTAACTGATTTGTACAGTTTGTACTTATGTTGTGCAGTTAAATCAACTGTCCCCGGTTAGGAAGGGGAAGAGTGTTCGCAAACACATTTTTAACCAAGTCACATCCTATATGTGCCTATCCCAAGTCAGGTGCCTTTAATTCAGTAGTAGCAGTAGTAGCACATGAATCAGGTTATTGGTATTCTAACTTGAATTATTTGATGATGTTTTCAAATTTGCAAAAGTAGAAGTAAATCAAGAAAACAACTACAACTCATACACTGAAGCACCAAGAAAAGCCTTTACCACTTATCATGTACAATTACGTACCTTCTGTCAGAATAAAATTGTTAATCTTGTTTTCTTTCTTTTTTGATGGTTGCTGATGGTCATTACCGGAAGTAAGCTTTCAAACTGTAAGGTATTTGTGATTACGATTAATCCTGTCTGAATGTTGAAGATGAATAAAAGGAGATGTAAGGTATACATCAATGAGACAGCAAAACAACAACACAAGAAGTCATATAAAGCACAATATACAGTCTTCAACAAAAGACAGGTGTTTAAACAATATGCCAAGCTCAAAATAACTCAGGGGCTAAAAAGTTGTGAATAAATTCTTAAGGGCTGTAACTTTTGTGAAAATCAAAGTTTGGTTTGCCAGTTTTATAAGATCTTTGTTGCTAATATTAATTCTGATTTCAAATTCTCATGAAAACCATGGATTTAACTGTTGTGATGTAACAAAAAAAGGATCAACTGCTGAATGACTAATCATAGAAAGAACTCAGTTTGTTGTAAACATTGAAAAGACTGTTATAATTTGACAACATATCAAAATCATTAAAGAAACTAAATCTAGAATGGGAATTTATGTATTGTTCTTTAAAGAAATTTGTCTTTCAGAAATCTTTACTGAAGCTGATAAATACTTTATATACAGATATAAAGGGTTTCTTATTAAATAATGGTTGGATTTCAAGACCCTTCAGCATTGAGAGCGGGATTCGTCACGGGTGTCCCGCAAGTTTTATAATTTTCGTTATTGCGTTGTATTTTTAGCCTGTAGATTAAGACAAGATAAAAAAATTTTGAAATTTTTCAAACTAAACTAGGTAATAATTTCATACTCTAAAGTTAAGCCAGCTTGCAGATGACATCACTTTATTTATAAATTCAAAACAAGAAGTTTCATTAACTTTGAATATTATCGAAATTTTCTGATAACTTACAGGCCTCAAGCTTGTTCGAAATAAAATAGAGGGGATATGGCTCGGAAATTTAAAGTCCTGTAAAGATAAGGTTGACAACATTAAGTGGACACAAGAACCGACATAAGTATTGGGGAATTACTTTGGACTTAATAAAAATGAGTGTAAAAAAATAAACTTGCAACGACAATACGAAAAATCTGAAAAAATAATTAAAGACTGGAATAAAAGAAAATTAACTATGTAAGGTAAAATAACACTTGTTAAATTATTAATCCTAACGAATATCACTTATGTTGCATCAGCAACAGAAATAATAAAGAATACCCCGCAAAATTTAAAACAGTTTTATATGGAACAATAAAACAGAAAGAGTTTAAGGAGTTATAATAAGTTAAAATTATCATGTTGGCGGGCTTAAAATGATAGACATAGATAAATATATAGAATCCATAAATATTAATTGGGTAAAAAGACTCATTAATAATGAAGACCAATCACCCAATTGGAAAGTCTTATCAAAATTTTTAATTAGATAAATTTGAACAAAAATTCCTTATATTTGAAATGAGCTTTAACAATATCAATTTGATTAATAAACTAAAAGAAATTGTTTAAGAATTTTACTTAAAAATAATCATATCATGGACAAATTCAAAATCTGAAAAAGAATCGGATCATAAAAACATATTAGACTTACATAGGGCAATAAATATATCAAATTAAATGATAAATGTCTTATTTCCAAAAATTGGATAAACAGTAAAATTTTATTAGTAAATGAAATAATTGATGATAAAGGAAAAATAAATTTAAAAAAATGAAATTTAGATAAACTATCTTGCTATGCTAATTGGTTTTCGGAATATTCTAAATTGATGAAAGCAATACCAAAACTAAAACAGTGGTTACAAGAGCTAACAAAAGATAAAACAATTAAAACTAAAATAAACTAAATCTACACTGCATATTATTCTACACTCCCAACACTGAACAGTTAATATTTTGTTTAAAACACCTGTGACGTAAATCTTGTGTTCAAACTATCCATTATTTTTCAGGAATGGAGAGTTATTTTCTATTGTTCATCTTCATTCATCTGGACGTTTTGCCCTTTGGATATTCATGTTCACTCATGAAAATAATTCTGAAGGACGTTAGGCCATATTGAATAAAGATTAAAACTTACTAAAACGGCTGAAACTGGAATTTTTAAAAATTGGGATTGTAGTAATACAATGAACACCAAATATCTCATTATTAATAAACAGCTTTTATTTGCGAGTCGTCATTCCATCGTATAATATATAGTACCGTATTCACTAAAAATTCCACAATATTATCCATAATTTGTTTTCCGATGCAAATCTTGGCTGAAATTCTGTAATGGATAGTATTCAAGCGGGTAAAAACGAATATTTTCCACTGAGTGCCATTCCTCTTCTGCATCTACAAAACATCAAATGTGTTAACTCAGTTGAATTCTTATGTAATATTGAACACATCAACATTATTCAATAAGGCAAATTAGGGGAAAATATATTTCACTTAAAGATTTGCTTTTAATTTGACCGTTTAAGATATCATTTCCTTGAAAGTTGAATTGTTGTATCTTGATTTTGTACAGCAAAAAACGTTTGTTCCATTTTAATGTGTACATTTAAAACAGAAAAATTACTCGGATAGTCTCTACAATAATATTGTGGTTTAATAGAATAAATAGTTCAAGAAACTGAAATGGTCAAAAGGCGAAATCGGTATTTATTTGATTGTTGGTTGAATTTGAATATAGTACTAATGAATAGAATTTGAGGGGTATATATAACATTTGAATAAGGCTTTTGTTAAATATTAGGCGGGGTTATTATTCAATTTTCAACAGAAACGCGTAACATCATCGAATTCCTTCACTGTTGTTATATGTCCAGTGGCAAATATAACAGTTATATCGGCAGTGCAAATGACGGCGTTAATCTTGAAATGTTTGAACGAAATCAAAATGTAGTTTTCTAATTATGTTAAAGACATACAAAACGAAATGCAGAAATGTTTTTAATCACGTGGGTTATTTTCTTAAACTTTTTGCTTCCTTTCTGATAATAGGGAAGAAAGAAAAATATATTCAGTTTGCTTGTATTGCTATTTAAGACTCATCTAAAATATGCATAACATTGTTCGTTGTTAAGAGCAAAAAGAAAGAAAAAATGTTTGGTTATGCATGGGAACTGTTTTCTTGTTTAATTTTATTTGATCTAATAGAATTGTTTGAAATATAGAACCACATTGTTTTTCTGAAATGACTTATAATCGAGCACACCCTTATTAGTTAGATTAACCTAGACTAGAGTTTTACATACCTGGATAATTATTCTAGTTGTACCATTTCATTTTTCTCAGGAGCTTCTACATCCAAAATTTATCAAACGAAAAACACACATAATCCATTAACATATATGCATAAATACTAGTTTTTGTTTTTCTCCCGAAATATCATTTAAAGACACAAATAAATATGCTTTCAATCCCACTACAAGAAAGACGTGCGTATCTAATGACTTAAAACATAAATCTAGATGAATTTTATTCAGCACCTTTTTATAGTAATTATTCTACTGTTCATAAATACTTCGTTAAGTGAGTAGATGGTCAGCTTGATCTTAAACAGGAAGCTCTTAATTGCAGTTCCCTAGAAAAGTGCGACGAAAATTTCATACATGGCCATTATGTGTTTGAAATATAAGTATCGGTAAACAGGAAGTTGTGAATCGATGAATCTGAAACTGTATTACACGATATAGCAATGTTCACATTTTCAGTTCCTGAGAAAATTGCTACGGAGTTTCATGGGATGGACGGAGAGACGGACAGACAGACAGAGGTCAAACAGTATACACTTTCGGAGCGGAGCTATAAAAACAAATAGACTGAAAAAAAAATTAAAATCTACTTCAAACAATCCTTTTTGCTATTTCAACAGAAAGAAGAGGAAGCCTCTAAGTCAGGTGAAATCAATGCCTGTGAAGAAACAGAATACTGGAATACCCACAACGACGGGGAACAGAATAAAATGACAAAAATTGAGACTACAGAAAATTATGGAAAACAGAAACACAAACAAAGGCAGCCCAATTCACGTCATTGGAATTAACATAAACAAAAAAACAGATGAATACTAAGACAAAATTTCAAGTGATGCAGAGTTCTGAAATCAAAGCATCGTTAACTACTGCCGATAGACCGACATTTTTTCTGATTTCATTTTTAATTAAAAGAATGTATACAAGCTCTTGTAAGATAGTTAGAGACAACCATCAAAACTTTTGATTAGTGATTTTAGCTCAAAATGTTAATTTGTGTTTAAAAAGAGAAGAAACCAAGGGACAATCAAATATCATATGTTAAAAAATCCAGATGACACATGGATTAAATATAGAACATTATCATTTTCATATTCATTTCACTAAAAAATAACCAGTGTTATTTTTCTTTTTTAAAATCACTCTTTGAGTTCATGAAACTCTCAGTAAAAATGTACTTCTTCTATGGTACTTCTGACAATCAAAGTGATCGAACTCACTGATGGAAAGACTGAAAAAGTTGTGTGCATAATTTCAAATCATATTCTCAGGTATTGTGGTAAACAAAACAAAATTGATGTATCACTCTTGCCTTAAATTCAGAAAGATAATTGTTTTGTTTTTTCAGTTGATAAAACAAGCTTGTCTCCCTAAATTTATTGGTGCTTCTGGGAATATTTCTATTTTTAAACATAGGTATGCAATTTTTCTAACTCATCTTAGCATCTTTTCCTCTTTTGATAAAAATTATATGACACTGAAGTTGAATGGTTTTATCTACCTTTTATAATCTTACTCAAAAACTTGTATTCAATTGCCCAAAAATGGAGAACTTCTCAATTTTGATACAAATTCTTTTGATATTTCAATTTTTTGATAGGGGCACTGATTCCTAATATCTCCCTTTTCGATAAAATAATGTACACATTCTTCAAAGGAAGGTGCAGTATTTATTTATCGAAGTTTGACTTAATACTTTCAGAAATGGACTAATAGCAGATGATTATAACACTGATTTTACAAGTAAAATTGACCCTGCTTGCATTTTTTCATACATATTTTGTTTTTTTGTATTTTCTTTGCAAGGAAATGCATATTTTGTATCCTTATTCATTCATCTTTGGAAACAATTTACAGAATAATTTGTTGTAATATAGATCCAAAGTGATTACAGGTCTACTATTGAGGTCAATATTATTGTGTCTTCAATTATGTAATACATGAGATATTAACTGTGGTCAATTAAGATTAGCATTAAAGTGGAGGCGATTTCAATTTATACTCCAACCTTTGAGTGTAATTGGTTGTAAATGATGACAGTTGTTTATCATACTGCATTGTATCAATACTCTTTTTTGCCTAAGAAAAGAATTGGAATAAAAGCATTTCAAAAATGTGTGGGAATCAACTTTGATATCAATACAGATCTTGAACAAAATTTTATTCAATTACTTACACAAGCATAAGATAATGATAAAATACTTTCATAATTCTCATCAACTGCTTAAATTATATATAATAATTTTTCACATTGATTAATAAACAGTAATTTATGAAAAACTTTGATATACAAAGGAACTATGTGCAAGTGTATATCTAAAACAAAGTAGCTGTTCGACCAATCTTTTCTTAAATTAAGGGCAAATAACATGTCAAAAGATGGCAATACATGACCAAAATGTTTTATAAGGTTTCTGCAAGTCATAAAAACACATAATCAGTTTCATTATGTCTTCAACTTAGAATTTTGCACCATCTCCAAATCCAGATCGATCACATAGATCCAGCATGGCTAAATCAAAAAACCATAGAGCAAACGAGAAACAAAAGAATGACCAGAATAAGGGTGAATTCTGGACGAGTTATGGAAAACAAAAGGACAGTGAAAGCAATTCAGAATCACCAAAGTACAAAGATAGTGTAGACAGTCCAGAACTTGGTGATACCGACAGCAGTAACAGATCTTCTAAAAACAAAACAGCTAGCAGTAGATCGCCTGACAGCAAAGCCAGTGATGTAACTGAGGTACAGAAATTTGAATCATTTGAAAAAAGAGAAAAACCTGTGCTTCACTTTTAAAAATATGTCATTTTCTTTCTGCTTAAACGATATATATATATTCTTTGTTCTCAAATGTTTTGCTAAAAAGGATAAAACTGATCAAATGGTCACTTTTATCCCACGATGCCCACATATAATTTCCTACCACAAACAATTAAGCATAAGCTGTTGGTACTGAACATTATTAAAAGTGAAAGAATGAGTGGGGAACAAAAAATACGAATGTGATCAACGACTCAATGTACCTCCTTCATATGCTTTATCAGTCCACAAATTCAATTATTGTTGGTCCAGTATTGTGTAAGTCTACTGACTCAATGTACACAGATCAAGAACCGTAAAATTTCACTGATACTTAGTCAAGTATCACTAACTCAATGTATCTTTTTCGAATATGAACAAACAAAAATGAGAGGCATACCAGAACATCAATGAGACAGCAACCCATTGACACACATAACATTAGTTTTTACCAGACATAAACTTTCATAAATAAAATATAAAGATTTAAAGTATTTTTAATATTGACCACCATGGCAATGTAAAAATTATAGAGAGTAAATATCTTTTTTCCGTTAAAACTGCACCTTTTTTATTTTAATATTTTTTTCAGTTATTGGAAAGTTTTACATGCCATTCATCACCTATATTTTTTCCTAAAATTTGCAAAAACAAAGAGTGCCAAAATTGAATGCCTGACAGATAACCTATATTCTTAGCTAAGGATAATCAAATCAAACATTTTTTTCAATAAAAAGATTACTTTGACTTATAATCAGTATTCTAATTATAAGGGTAGGTTTGATTGTAAATTAGAAGAACACAATTGGTCTTTATTGGAAATACGCAAATTTTGAGACAGGAAAGCAATTTATTTGTGACATCTTTCATTCAAATGAAAAAAAATTGTGATTTTTTTTTTATTATTATTACATATTTTAATAAAAAAAAAAAGAGCACCATATTATAAACTACATTTTGGCAAAGTATAATAAAAAAATCAGTTGTTTTTTTTTCATTTAGACCTCCATCTTCTGTCTTAAAAATTAAAATTCACATCTATGTTTGTTAATCCATATTCTAAAATAGCAATACATGTTTATATGATGATGCACACAATATTGTTTTTTTTTCTATTTTTATAAAATCAAGCCAACATTAGCACCTTATGAATTTATTTACTTCACTGAGTTAATCCATCATTACTTGACAGCTTGATCTGTACAAGTTGACAAAGAAAGAGAAGCACATGTCTGTAATGTGAAAGTGAAAAAAGACGAACATCATGAATTCACATATCATTTGATTCACATATCATGTTTTACTTGTGCAAAAGAACTGTTTACTATGGAATTCTATTCAGGATTTCACTTAACATAAATGATGAGAGACGTCACTATACTTTAAGCAATACATAAATTCTGAACATTATAAATTGTCTGTTATGAAATATATTTTTGTTCATCACCAAAAAAAAAGACATGATTTCCATTCTTTATCTTGCAATAGCCTAGTGCAGATATATAACTCTTGCACTTAACAGTTTTTTCAAGTATAGTAGCCCAAGTGTAAATATACCATGTTATATAACTTTGGATGGATCTTGGTCATGCAATGAATCAATTAATGGTATTAAGCATCCCAATGTGGAAATAACTGTGTTATTTTACAATTAAACCAATAATTTTCCATGCTTCATAATATAAATGTCTAGTGCCATTTTAACCCTTGCACTAAACAGTTTTGTTCCCAAAATATAATCCCAGTTGTAAATAAAAGTATGTGATCTAACTTAGGACTGATCTGGATCTATGTCATGCAATATATTAATTAATGATGGTTAATATCCCAAAGGGGAAATAACTGTGTAATTAACAATTAAACCAAGAAGTAAATGTAGGAAACATTTGTATGAGTATCATTGGACTAAATGCAAGTTATTCTAAAAGGAAAAAAACAAAAATAATGATCTTCTTAGAATTTTGTCAATCAACACCTTAATTTATTTATTTATGTGTACATTTTTAATATTTAGTGGATTTTTGTCTTGTCCATTTTTAGATATTATATATTTCAAAACATGCACTTTTCCAGATTATTCATATCTAAAAGTAAAATTTTTAACGGAACATTTATAGATTATTCATATTAATAGCATGACGAATTTCAGAAAGAGGAAGGATTTCATTGTTTTCATCATGTATGCATTTTTTCATTTTTGTTTATTTTTATATCCTTTAATTGTTGTTATTTCTTTTTATATCTTTACAAGCTATAAAATAGCTACTTGTTAAAAATACATTCTCCCAATTCATTGTTGAAAAGACATTCCCCCAGGATGCATTGTTAAAAATGCATTCTTCCAGGATGCATTGTTAAAAAATACATTTTCCCAGGATGCATTGTTAAAAATACATTCTCCCAGGATGCATTGTTTTAAAAATACATTCTCCCAGGATACAAAGTAGTATTACACCACTCTTTTTTTTTAATAACAAAAGTAAGCATATTTCTCAAATATCTAAAAAAATAAATGAATGTCTTTTATTGTTCTTTACATATCAAAACTTATTAACTGGTATTTTGTACAATGTGATCTGCTTTAGACACTCCCTTTGATAATTGGGCAGTTACAACCAGTTTTTAAGCATTTTATTGTATGGTTGTTTTTTAGGCCTTATATCTAATCTGTTTTTCTTAACAATTGTCTGTAATGTATAAATATAAATTCTTTTTAAATGTGTTAAAATTAGTTATGTTTTAAGCCTCAAATATATTTCTTTTTCATCTTTCCATCTTCCTTTCAAATTACATACTTTGACACTATAGAGGCTGTTTTGATCTAAATTACTGTGGATTCATTTATTTTCGTGGGTATCAATTTTCGTGGATTGAGGAAAACTCGCATTTTCGTCGACATTTGATTTCGTGGTTTTAACAATCTCTGCATGCCAAACCTTTAGAAAATTAGTAATTCGTTGAACATTTGAATTCGTGGTACAACTGTACCCACGAAACCCACGAAAATTGGTATCCAACGAATAATAATGAATCCACAGTATAGGTTTGGTCAAGTTCTCTAGCTTGTCCTTGGCTATGCGCATTCTTGATTTACTGTGTTTGGTCAACCGTTTCATATTTTTCTATATTTGAATTCTTATTATTCTATAATTAATTAGATTGTAAGTTTGCTTAAATAAAATTATATATAACATAATTTCTTAAGAGTCAAGAAAATATGACCATCTGACAAAATATATGTGAAAATTATTATAGAAACCTTAACAAGAGTGCACACACTATAATGTCTTGCCTGCTTTACTGATCGAGATTAATTGTATGTTGAAATTCTTTAAGATAACTGTTTTTCTACAAGTATCACATAAACTTAACATAATCAATGATCCATGTAAATGATCATTGATTATGTTAAGTTTATGTGATACTTGTAGAAAAACAGTTATCTTAAAGAATTTCATACACAAATTATAATTGACTTACTGCTCATAGTATCTGAAAATAGACCTATCCATGAAACATTTACCAATGAACTGCGAAAATGAGATCAAGGTCAAATAAAACCTGCTAGACAGATATGTTCACCTAACTATCATTCCATACAGCAAATATAGTTGACCTTTTGCTTATAGTATCTAAGAAACAGACATAAACACAAAATCTTAACATTGACCAATGAGCCATAAAATTGAGGTTAATGTCAGATATACCTACCAGACAGATATGTACACCTGACAATCATTCAATACACCAAATATATCTGACCTACTGGTTACAGTAACTGAAGAACAGACCAAAACACAAAAACTTAACTTGACTATAAACCATGAAAATGAGGCCAAGGTCAAATTAAATTTGTCAAATGTACACCAATATAGTTGATAAACAGCTTATAGTATCTGAGAAACACATCAATCACTGATCCATGAAATGATTTCAAGGTCAGGTGAACCCTGTATGACAGGCATATATATATGCACTCAATTTTAGAATTCATTCATATATTTTTGTATTATTCAAAATTATCAGTAAATTGTGTGTTCAACAAGGAGAACAAGTCCTTCACCTTTCATCTGATACCTTAATTACTAAAATATATGCTACATAGTTTAAGATTTGAGAGTTTTTTTGCTTCATGTTGAAGGCCTCACTGTGACTTTGAAATGAAGAACAGCAATAAAAGTGCTGTTCCTTTGCTTTTTGTGTGTATTTTTTGCTGTGCATGAACTGATTTTGTGCCATGGATGGATACCCCATATCCTTTGTTTTTCTATTATATAGACCTTGCAAGGATTCCATATACCCAACATTATTATCCTTTTCATCATAAGTGAGAAATTCAGTTTTTTTAAGCAGTTGATGCACCATGAAAATGCGGTCAAGGGCAATGGATATGGATAGAAGGAACCTTCGTAACATTAGGCATCTATTTACAAGATATGAAGCATCAAGGTCTTCTACCTTCTGAAATATAAAGCTTAATGCAAATAGTTAAATCTGCAGCCCTCATATTAGTATCCTTTTGTCTCTCATTCTGTGACTTTCGTCACAGGCTGGACAATAAAACTACCATAACAAATCAATGTGACAAAATTGTGTCATGTAGGACATTCAGGAACAATATGTTAAACTACATATCAATGTCTATACAATTTTTTTTTTTTAAATCAATCTTAATATAAAAAACTCAATTTATACATTTATTATTTATTTGATAACAAAAATAACATATCAATATTACAATAAACATTAATAAATCAGTAAAAATTCATATCTTTTTTTATTTTGAAGAAAATAATTGTTAATCCTACTTAAATAAACAAATGACTTCCTGTGAATATCCAACACTTTTGCTAAATATTATACCATTTTTTATTCTTTTAAATGATTTTAATTTGAGATAAACATATATATCAAGGAACAAAACATAATGTTTTACTAAGTTCAAAAGTTACTTCCCTTTGTATGGTTTTAAATGAGTTATCCTTAAATCATAAAGATTCACTCTTTACACTTTTTATAGTAGAATTGTGTATTTCCAGTTTTTACAAACAGTGAAATTCTGGTGCACAGTAATCAAATATGTAACTGAAATCCAAGTATGATTGGAATATAGGCTTGAATTTTTTTTTTTATAAAAAAGGTGAAATTTGAAATAAATTGTTATGAAATAAGATATAATTATGACTAAGATAACATTTATTGCACTTTCCCCATACATATATGAAATACTTTTCTTCATCTAGGTACTTATGAAAATGTCATCCATTGATAAAATAATAATCATTCCTATACTGATATACATTACAGTCTTAAATGATTTCACTCGTGTATTTCAATGTCCCTTCTTTTAAAGATGGTTCAAGTCTGCTCCTGTTACTGTTACTTGACTTCATCAAAATCAAATAGTCTGTTGTTCTTATTTAAGTACTGTTGCCAGTTTAGCTGTCCTATAGTCATATCTAAGTTGTATAAAACCCATCAGCACTGACTTATCTAAACCAACCTATAATAAAATAATCATAATGAAAAGATCTGTACTAAAACAGTAATTTCAGTTCAATGGCTTCAACAGGAAGGTTGTCACATATGGAACAGGAATTCTTTAGCTTCGAACGCATGAAATTTACAACGTGTTGTTTCCATTTTTTAGCCTTTTGGAGCATTTAAGTTTACTCCCAGTTTGTGTTGCTCAGTCTTATGTTTTCTATATAGTGTTTTGTGGATTTGCTCATTTGTTCATAGTTTTTTGGGGGTTTTTCCATGGTGCTGTCAGTTTTTCTTAGACTAATGAGTTTTAAATGACCTCTTGGTGTCTCCCATCTTTTAAAAAAAAAAACTCCTGTGTAATCATAACATGCATAAAAGTAGGTGAACAAATAAATAAAAAAGTCTTAAATAGATATAATTGAAATGTTTCCCTTTGGAATCTAAAGTATTGTGCATAATTTCATTGTTCCTGCGCCGTAAGAAAATAGTGTCCTACAATTTCTATGACATCCACTGTTTATGATGTTGCTAACCAATCAAATATTTGGTGAATTTGTTTGAAAATATTACCCAGAATGCATCAGGTACTAAAACAAAGAATTTTAACTTTTGTAAAACAAGGAATTTAACTTCCTGTAGTAATTATCATTATTCTTACCAGCTGTTCTCCACTGCAGACCTGTTTCAGGTTATCAGGTACTACTACTAACAAGTTACAAAGAGCATGTAGTTTCTCAAACAATTCTAACACAATTGGAATCTTGAAGTCTTTTATACTTCTTCTGTATTCATTTACATCACAGATGACTAACATTGCTCCTGTAAACCA
Organism: Mytilus californianus; assembly: GCF_021869535.1. Lineage (NCBI taxonomy): Eukaryota > Metazoa > Mollusca > Bivalvia > Mytilida > Mytilidae > Mytilus > Mytilus californianus. The sequence continues at coordinate 117,655,269 of NW_026262690.1, read as the reverse complement.
ATACATAATTTATAAAATGGAATTTAGAATAAATATGTTCTTTAAAGATTTTGGTATTCATGGCTTAGGCTGTGATATATGTATTTGTATCGTGTGTGGTCATAGGGTTAATAAAAATATGACATATGGAATATACACTTGTCCTTTCTTGAAACCTTATAACCTCTGGTTTACCCCTTTTGTCGTTAGTTTGCTATATCATTGATATATACCCAACATACGCTTCTATAAATATTGATATGAAATTTGCTACCAGGCGTCTCTCATCATAAAACAAGACCAATACCATGTCTGGACCTGATTTGCTGCATGCAATTGTTTGATGTACCATGGGGATTTTATTTAAGTTGCTGAAGATTATCTCAGATGATTATTTTATTAGACTCCTTACCAAAGGAATAATACTGGATCTCCTTGGCATATATTCTGGGAACCTGAGACCATGGCCACTTACCTAAAGAATTATACTGGAACTGCTGAAGATGATCAAATATTACTCTGTGTAATCTGGTTCCCAGTTCTGTTAATACAACTTCAACATTCTTCCCATCTAAATATGAGTGTATTGTCTGTGCAATTGATGAAATAAACTTCACTACTTTGGCACAGGCCTAAAATAAAGTGCAACATCATACAGTCATACAAAATATAACTCATAAAATTATTTATTTCAAGATTTGAAAATCATTCTCTTTAACTTTGTAAAGAAGTGTGATAAAATTCTTAATACATCTATACTTAGTGCAGACTTAGAGATGTACATATTAATGGCTGTTGCAATTTACCTCCCATGTAAATCCACATGTATTGTAACCTATGTGCAAACACCATGTTCATTTCACTGTGTTAAAATTGAAATTAAAAAAAAGAGACAGAACTGGTATTCTTATCTTAATAAATAACAAAAAAATTAATGCATTAGAGCTTGAAAAATGTATAAAATCTAATAAAGTAAAATTCCTTGAAATTCCATGAATGATCTTTGTGCATTAACTTCATATCAAAACATGACATCATACAAATGAAAAGTCTCAATCTGAAGGTTATTCAGTTATAAATAGGCTCCAAATTCAGATAATATCGCATGAGTTTTGAGGTAGGTGTAGTTTCATTTTCTAATCTATTTCATTATTCGCACTTTAGTTACAACATGTCAACTGCGGATTTGACAGTAAATAGTAGCTAATAAATAAACATGTTTGGGTTGAGAACTATAAGGATTAAACACATTTTTTCAAGACGTTACAGTGGTATATAAGGAAATTTAATGTAAGTCATAGATTTATGGGGAAAAAATGTAAAGTATACCACAGTATTAAGCTTGTCTATTGCTAGGGGGGACAAAAGGGAGACCATATACCTCCTTTTGATTTATGACTGTAATCTGATTTTTCAGTAGAGTGTTAAAGGACATTGATGAAGTGTAATTAAGGAAGGTAATATTTGCAAGGGGAACACATAAACAGATAGTAAATAACATATAAGTATATTTTTTGTACAAACTGGCCAAAATATTCAATGGCAAACATTGAAAAGAACAGTTGCACTGTGTCATAAGTTTACCAAGGTAAGTAAGAAAATGTCATTTTGCAAACACTTCTCAGTGTTCCAGCTAGGATTTCAAAAGGGCAGGGTGCCAATCCTGAAAAAGGGCATTTAACGCGTGATATGATAATATGAAAAGGGCATGTTTTAATAAAGATTATAATCAAACATTGTTTGTTCATTGAATCACTGGTTATATATATGCAAGAACAACATCATTAGCCCAGAGAAAAACTATCTTTCTACTTTTTAGGCTGAAAACTTATCAAGCAGCTTGTCACACAAGTTTTAAATCATTGCTTGGCACAGTTAAGCTTTATATGCAGTATTTTTTGAAAAATGTCCTGCTTCATTCTGTTTCTATGGTCTGAAACACTTTACAAGTTTCACCTTTCTACCTTTTCTGTGCTTAATGGCAATACAGCACAAAACAGCTGTAAATGCACAATGTTAGGATATAGTGAACAGTGAAAATTTGGATTGAAAATAAAAAATACAGAAAAAGATGACCAAGGCACCCTACCAACCTTGCTACTAAGACCCTCTTTAACTTTTCTCATGACTCAAAACACCTAAACATATAAATTCTAAAGCCAGAAGTATGAAGACATATTTTATAAAATCTTAGTAGGTTACTCAATGCTAGGAAAAAATAAGATTGAGTTATCTTTCTTTATTTGGGTGTGCTCCTTCTTTGGAGGATAATAAACAGTACGTAGAAGATGTAAATACGATCAACAATATGGCGGCCGATTTTGTTTTTTTCGTATAAAAAATGAAGGCAGTCAATGAAAAATACGTCTTAATTTGCTATTTATTTCACGGAAAACAATAAGAGCAATGTTTTTAACGAGTTGATTATGGTTTTCGACTTTCTGTCAATTACGTTTTCTCCATGAAACTACGGTAAACATTGCTAATTGTGCCCAAGTTGTATGAACATTTCTTCAAGTTCAAAAACAAATGCCGACTGACCGATTCTATTTGAATGAATTAATGTTGATGATCATTAAATGACCCATCCGATAAACGGATTACCTATAACAACTGATTATGACACCTGTTGTAACCGTTGATTAGCTTGGGGTCGTAAACAAAGTCATAAACTTGTTGCCAGGTAAATTTTCGTAATTGGCTGATCATATCGATACGAACAAAATAATATACCAATCGATCTTCAAAAAAGGCAGGGCGGCACTCGGGAAAGGACGGGCGGACCGCCCTGTGAAAACGACCTAGCTGGAACACTGCTTCTTATCACAGCATACATCTTTTTTTACCATTGAAATTTTCATGAAAAAATGTACATTAAAACTATTAATACAAGTTTATTTCTCATAAAAAGAAAATGGACACCACCTATGCATAGTGTTATGTTATTCAGAAAAAATATTTCCCCATCCTGTTGTATTTGAGCAGTTAAAGCCACCAAAATATGTTATCATAAAAACTGGAAAAACTAGACATCATTGAGATGGGAGCCATCTCTGTGGGCCCCGCTGTAAATAACGTGTGGTAAAAAATTTGTAAGGATAAGCTGATATGAAGCACTTTATTAAGTTTTGACCTTGAATTTTGACCTAGGAAGTTGAACAAACATTACGACACACCCTCTGGTGTTGGTTAATATACATGTCAAGTATAAAGTATGAAATTATAACGGTTCTCTAGATATAGAGCGGACACAATTTTTTACAGACGGACGGACAGACTGATCACTATAGCGCGACCTGCCACTAGGCGGGGCCCTAATTAACCTTACAATGTATACAGTATATAACATTTTATGCAAAGAAAAATACATTAAAACATATCATAAAATATCAGCTGCAACTCAAATAAGAATTTTCTTTTGTTGAGATAATTGAATGAGCCAACAATAAAGAAATGCCTGAGAGCCATTTGGAACAATAACTGTATCATACTGTTAAATTCAATTAAGATTGTAACTCAATATGAAATCAATATTTTTTATAACAAATTTTAGTAGATCACCTAAATAAGCCAATAAGCCAATTTTCATTGAATATATTTCAGATATTAATATTTTTAACTACAACTTATTACATTTATGAAGATAATTGAATGATTCAACAATACAGAAATACCTGATAACTATATTAGAACATTTGATCTAATTGGTGCATGCCCATTATCTCCCCTTGTTTATATTTATAAGTTCAATGAACTGTAAAATCAAAGTCAAAACCCTAATTTGGCATATAATCTTAAAAAGTCAAATTATAACGAACAAGTGTAATAAGTTTCAAGTTGATATGACCACAACTTCATGGTACATAACCTTGACCAAAAACTGTAACCTGATATGGCACAGGACAGGACAAACTGACAAATGGATTAATGGACAGACGGAGACACAGACCAGAAAACATAATGATCCACAAAATTTATTGTAGGATATGAAATATTCATTTACACATATTTCGTTATGTGATTTATATGTGTCTTGCTGATAAAATTTTTGACATTTTGATGTACTTATTCTGTTAACATTATTCATTTACATGTTTTAATTTTGAACTCTACTCACAGGTGTGACCATCTGTCCTAGTACACTATCATCTTCTGGTTTGAAGTCGGTCTTCTTCTGTTCAGCACTCAGTATATTTCTGACCCAGCCTGCCACAGCGGCCACTGCTCTATCTAGACCAGTATCTATCTTACCCTCTAACTGTTCACGTAACTGTCTCCTCTTCTGTAAACAAAGGCTATGTTTGGGGGAGGACCTGCATTATTAAAGATGAAAAGTTGTTACATAATTTATTAGCTTTGAGGATAGTAAATAAAATCTTTAAAAAAACATGTAAGTTTCAAATTATATAGCCTTCTAGCATAAAAACCAAAATGTGTCTGGCAACAACAAAATTATGATAAAAAATCTTTAAATTGGTGGTAAGGAAATTGCTATAAGGAATTACATACCCTATGCATTCCAAAATTTTACATATATTCTAAAATTCCAATCTGATTAAAATACAGATCCTGTGTCCACACTTTGCAGACAGGGATCAGACATTCTACTCTTTATATTTATGTAATTCTTTCATCAGCCAATGAAATTTCTACCTCCAAATTTATGAAGGTTGGTACAATTACAACAAAACCAGAGATACCGGAAAGGTATTTAAAACAGAAAGTACAAAAAAGCCTTGTTAGATCCATGTAAGCAAAGGGGGAACACATGAAATATATTTCAATCAGATTGCCTAAAATGGTAACTACAAGACTTACAGAACCAATGGAATCAAACTATCCTGGAACTGTTTCTCAGACATAAAACTTACAGAACTAGTGGAATCAAGCTATCCTAGAACTGTTTCTCAGACATAAAACTTACTGAACCAATGGAATCAAACTATCCTAGAACTGTTTCTCAAACATAAAACTTACTGAACCAGACATAAAACTTACAGAACTAGTGGAATCAAACTATCCTAGAACTGTTTCTCAGACATACAACTTACAGAACCAATGGAATCAAACTATCCTAGAACTGTTTCTCAGACATAAAACTTACTAAACCAATGGAATCAAACTATCCTAGAACTGTTTCTCAAACATAAAACTTACTGAACCAGACATAAAACTTACAGAACTAGTGGAATCAAACTATCCTAGAACTGTTTCTCAGACATACAACTTACAGAACCAATGGAATCAAACTATCCTAGAACTGTTTCTCAGACATAAAACTTACAGAACCAATGGAATCAAACTATCCTAGAACTGTTTCTCAGACATAAAACTTACAGAACCAATGGAATCAAACTATCCTAGAACTGTTTCTCAGACATAAAACTTACAGAACCAGACATAAAACTTACAGAACCAATGGAATCAAACTATCCTAGAACTGCTTCTCAGACATAAAACTTACAGAACCAATGGAATCAAACTATCCTAGAACTGTTTCTCAAACATAAAACTTACAGAACCAATAGAATCAAACTATCTTAGAACTGTTTCTCAGACATAAAACTTACTGAACCAATGGAATCAAACTATCCTAGAACTGTTTCTAAGACATAAAACTTACAGAACCAATGGAATCAAACTATCCTAGAACTGCTTCTCAGACATAAAACTTACAGAACCAATGGAATCAAACTATCCTAGAACTGTTTCTCAGACATAAAACTTACAGAACCAATGGAATCAAACTATCCTAGAACTGTTTCTCAGACATAAAACTTACAGAACCAATGGAATCAAACTATCCTAGAACTGTTTCTCAGACATAAAACTTACAGAACCAATGGAATCAAACTATCCTGAAACTGTTTCTCAGACATAAAACTTACAGAACCAATGGAATCAAACTATCCTAGAACTGTTTCTCAAACATAAAACTTACAGAACCAATGGAATCAAACTATCCTGGAACTGTTTCTCAGACATAAAACTTACAGAACCAATGGAATCAAACTATCCTAGAACTGTTTCTCAGACATAAAACTTACAGAACCAATGGAATCAAACTATCCTGGAACTGTTTCTCAAACATAAAACTTACAGAACCAATGGAATCAAACTATCCTAGAACTGTTTCTCAGACATAAAACTTACTGAACCAGACATAAAACTTACAGAACCAATGGAATCAAACTATCCTAGAACTGTTTCTCAGACATAAAACTTACTGAACCAATGGAATCAAACTATCCTAGAACTGTTTCTCAGACATAAAACTTACAGAACCAATGGAATCAAACTATCCTAGAACTGCTTCTCAGACATAAAACTTACAGAACCAATGGAATCAAACTATCCTAGAACTGCTTCTCAGACATAAAACTTACTGAACTAATGGAATCAAACTATCCTGGAACTGTTTCTCAAACATAAAACTTACTGAACTAATGGAATCAAACTATCCTGGAACTGTTTCTCAGACATAAAACTTACTGAACCAATGGAATCAAACTATCCTAGAACTGTTTCTCAGACATAAAACTTACAGAACCAATGGAATCAAACTATCCTAGAACTGTTTCTCAAACATAAAACTTACTGAACTAATGGAATCAAACTATCCTGGAACTGTTTCTCAGACATAAAACTTACTGAACCAATGGAATCAAACTATCCTAGAACTGTTTCTCAGACATAAAACTTACAGAACCAATGGAATCAAACTATCCTAGAACTGTTTCTCAGACATAAAACTTACAGAACCAGACATAAAACTTACAGAACCAATGGAATCAAACTATCCTAAAACTGCTTCTCAGACATAAAACTTACAGAACCAATGGAATCAAACTATCCTAGAACTGTTTCTCAAACATAAAACTTACAGAACCAATGGAATCAGACTATCTTAGAACTGTTTCTCAGACATAAAACTTACTGAACCAATGGAATCAAACTATCCTAGAACTGTTTCTCAGACATAAAACTTACAGAACCAATGGAATCAAACTATCCTAGAACTGTTTCTCAAACATAAAACTTACAGAACCAGACATAAAACTTACAGAACTAGTGGAATCAAACTATCCTAGAACTGTTTCTCAGACATACAACTTACTGAACTAATGGAATCAAACTATCCTAGAACTGTTTCTCAGACATACAACTTACAGAACCAATGGAATCAAACTATCCTAGAACTGTTTCTCAGACATAAAACTTACTAAACCAATGGAATCAAACTATCCTAGAACTGTTTCTCAAACATAAAACTTACTGAACCAGACATAAAACTTACAGAACTAGTGGAATCAAACTATCCTAGAACTGTTTCTCAGACATACAACTTACAGAACCAATGGAATCAAACTATCCTAGAACTGTTTCTCAGACATAAAACTTACAGAACCAATGGAATCAAACTATCCTAGAACTGTTTCTCAGACATAAAACTTACAGAACCAATGGAATCAAACTATCCTAGAACTGTTTCTCAGACATAAAACTTACAGAACCAGACATAAAACTTACAGAACCAATGGAATCAAACTATCCTAGAACTGCTTCTCAGACATAAAACTTACAGAACCAATGGAATCAAACTATCCTAGAACTGTTTCTCAAACATAAAACTTACAGAACCAATAGAATCAAACTATCTTAGAACTGTTTCTCAGACATAAAACTTACTGAACCAATGGAATCAAACTATCCTAGAACTGTTTCTAAGACATAAAACTTACAGAACCAATGGAATCAAACTATCCTAGAACTGCTTCTCAGACATAAAACTTACAGAACCAATGGAATCAAACTATCCTAGAACTGTTTCTCAGACATAAAACTTACAGAACCAATGGAATCAAACTATCCTAGAACTGTTTCTCAGACATAAAACTTACAGAACCAATGGAATCAAACTATCCTAGAACTGTTTCTCAGACATAAAACTTACAGAACCAATGGAATCAAACTATCCTGAAACTGTTTCTCAGACATAAAACTTACAGAACCAATGGAATCAAACTATCCTAGAACTGTTTCTCAAACATAAAACTTACAGAACCAATGGAATCAAACTATCCTGGAACTGTTTCTCAGACATAAAACTTACAGAACCAATGGAATCAAACTATCCTAGAACTGTTTCTCAGACATAAAACTTACAGAACCAATGGAATCAAACTATCCTGGAACTGTTTCTCAAACATAAAACTTACAGAACCAATGGAATCAAACTATCCTAGAACTGTTTCTCAGACATAAAACTTACTGAACCAGACATAAAACTTACAGAACCAATGGAATCAAACTATCCTAGAACTGTTTCTCAGACATAAAACTTACTGAACCAATGGAATCAAACTATCCTAGAACTGTTTCTCAGACATAAAACTTACAGAACCAATGGAATCAAACTATCCTAGAACTGCTTCTCAGACATAAAACTTACAGAACCAATGGAATCAAACTATCCTAGAACTGCTTCTCAGACATAAAACTTACTGAACTAATGGAATCAAACTATCCTGGAACTGTTTCTCAAACATAAAACTTACTGAACCAATGGAATCAAACTATCCTGGAACTGTTTCTCAGACATAAAACTTACTGAACCAATGGAATCAAACTATCCTAGAACTGTTTCTCAGACATAAAACTTACAGAACCAATGGAATCAAACTATCCTAGAACTGTTTCTCAAACATAAAACTTACTGAACTAATGGAATCAAACTATCCTGGAACTGTTTCTCAGACATAAAACTTACTGAACCAATGGAATCAAACTATCCTAGAACTGTTTCTCAGACATAAAACTTACAGAACCAATGGAATCAAACTATCCTAGAACTGTTTCTCAGACATAAAACTTACAGAACCAGACATAAAACTTACAGAACCAATGGAATCAAACTATCCTAAAACTGCTTCTCAGACATAAAACTTACAGAACCAATGGAATCAAACTATCCTAGAACTGTTTCTCAAACATAAAACTTACAGAACCAATGGAATCAGACTATCTTAGAACTGTTTCTCAGACATAAAACTTACTGAACCAATGGAATCAAACTATCCTAGAACTGTTTCTCAGACATAAAACTTACAGAACCAATGGAATCAAACTATCCTAGAACTGTTTCTCAAACATAAAACTTACAGAACCAGACATAAAACTTACAGAACTAGTGGAATCAAACTATCCTAGAACTGTTTCTCAGACATACAACTTACTGAACTAATGGAATCAAACTATCCTGGAACTGTTTCTCAAACATAAAACTTACTGAACTAATGGAATCAAACTATCCTGGAACTGTTTCTCAGACATAAAACTTACTGAACTAAAGGAATCAAACTATCCTGGAACTGTTTCTCAGACATAAAACTTACTGAACCAGACATAAAACTTACAGAACTAGTGGAATCAAACTATCCTAGAACTGTTTCTCAGACATACAACTTACTGAACCAATGGAATCAAACTATCCTGGAACTGTTTCTCAAACATAAAACTAACAGAACCAATGGAATCAAACTATCCTAGAACTGTTTCTCAAACATAAAACTTACAGAACCAGACATAAAACTTACAGAACTAGTGGAATCAAACTATCCTAAAACTGCTTCTCAGACATAAAACTTACTGAACTAATGGAATCAAACTATCCTGGAACTGTTTCTCAAACATAAAACTTACTGAACTAATGGAATCAAACTATCCTGGAACTGTTTCTCAGACATAAAACTTACTGAACCAATGGAATCAAACTATCCTAGAACTGTTTCTCAGACATAAAACTTACACAACCAATGGAATCAAACTATCCTAGAACTGTTTCTCAAAAATTAAACCTACTGAACTAATGGAATCAAACTATCCTGGAACTGTTTCTCAGACATAAAACTTACTGAACCAATGGAATCAAACTATCCTAGAACTGTTTCTCAGACATAAAACTTACAGAACCAATGGAATCAAACTATCCTAGAACTGTTTCTCAAACATAAAACTTACAGAACCAGACATAAAACTTACAGAACTAGTGGAATCAAACTATCCTAGAACTGTTTCTCAGACATACAACTTACAGAACCAATGGAATCAAACTATCCTGGAACTGTTTCTCAAACATAAAACTTACAGAACCAGACATAAAACTTACAGAACTAGTGGAATCAAACTATCCTAGAACTGTTTCTCAGACATAAAACTTACAGAACCAATGGAATCAAACTATCCTAGAACTGTTTCTCAAACATAAAACTTATAGAACCAGACATAAAACTTACAGAACTAGTGGAATCAAACTATCCTAGAACTGCTTCTCAGACATAAAACTTACAAAACCAATGGAATCAAACTTTCCTAGAACTGTTTCTCAGACATAAAACTTACAGAACCAATGGAATCAAACTATCCTAGAACTGTTTCTCAAACATAAAACTTACTGAACCAATGGAATCAAACTATCCTAGAACTGTTTCTCAGACATAAAACTTACAGAACCAATGGAATCAAACTATCATAGAACTGTTTCTCAAACATAAAACTTACTGAACTAATGGAATCAAACTATCCTGGAACTGTTTCTCAGACATAAAACTTACTGAACCAATGGAATCAAACTATCCTAGAACTGTTTCTCAGACATAAAACTTACAGAACCAATGGAATCAAACTATCCTAGAACTGTTTCTCAGACATAAAACTTACAGAACCAATGGAATCAAACTATCCTAAAACTGCTTCTCAGACATAAAACTTACAGAACCAATGGAATCAAACTATCCTAGAACTGTTTCTCAAACATAAAACTTACAGAACCAATGGAATCAGACTATCTTAGAACTGTTTCTCAGACATAAAACTTACTGAACCAATGGAATCAAACTATCCTAGAACTGTTTCTCAGACATAAAACTTACAGAACCAATGGAATCAAACTATCCTAGAACTGTTTCTCAAACATAAAACTTACAGAACCAGACATAAAACTTACAGAACTAGTGGAATCAAACTATCCTAGAACTGTTTCTCAGACATACAACTTACTGAACTAATGGAATCAAACTATCCTGGAACTGTTTCTCAAACATAAAACTTACTGAACTAATGGAATCAAACTATCCTGGAACTGTTTCTCAGACATAAAACTTACTGAACTAAAGGAATCAAACTATCCTGGAACTGTTTCTCAGACATAAAACTTACTGAACCAGACATAAAACTTACAGAACTAGTGGAATCAAACTATCCTAGAACTGTTTCTCAGACATACAACTTACTGAACCAATGGAATCAAACTATCCTGGAACTGTTTCTCAAACATAAAACTAACAGAACCAATGGAATCAAACTATCCTAGAACTGTTTCTCAAACATAAAACTTACAGAACCAGACATAAAACTTACAGAACTAGTGGAATCAAACTATCCTAAAACTGCTTCTCAGACATAAAACTTACTGAACTAATGGAATCAAACTATCCTGGAACTGTTTCTCAAACATAAAACTTACTGAACTAATGGAATCAAACTATCCTGGAACTGTTTCTCAGACATAAAACTTACTGAACCAATGGAATCAAACTATCCTAGAACTGTTTCTCAGACATAAAACTTACACAACCAATGGAATCAAACTATCCTAGAACTGTTTCTCAAAAATTAAACCTACTGAACTAATGGAATCAAACTATCCTGGAACTGTTTCTCAGACATAAAACTTACTGAACCAATGGAATCAAACTATCCTAGAACTGTTTCTCAGACATAAAACTTACAGAACCAATGGAATCAAACTATCCTAGAACTGTTTCTCAAACATAAAACTTACAGAACCAGACATAAAACTTACAGAACTAGTGGAATCAAACTATCCTAGAACTGTTTCTCAGACATACAACTTACAGAACCAATGGAATCAAACTATCCTGGAACTGTTTCTCAAACATAAAACTTACAGAACCAGACATAAAACTTACAGAACTAGTGGAATCAAACTATCCTAGAACTGTTTCTCAGACATAAAACTTACAGAACCAATGGAATCAAACTATCCTAGAACTGTTTCTCAAACATAAAACTTATAGAACCAGACATAAAACTTACAGAACTAGTGGAATCAAACTATCCTAGAACTGCTTCTCAGACATAAAACTTACAAAACCAATGGAATCAAACTTTCCTAGAACTGTTTCTCAGACATAAAACTTACAGAACCAATGGAATCAAACTATCCTAGAACTGTTTCTCAAACATAAAACTTACAGAACCAATGGAATCAAACTATCCTGGAACTGTTTCTCAGACATAAAACTTACAGAACCAATGGAATCAAACTATCCTAGAACTGTTTCTCAGACATAAAACTTACTGAACCAGACATAAAACTTACAGAACCAATGGAATCAAACTATCCTAGAACTGCTTCTCAGACATAAAACTTACAGAACCAATGGAATCAAACTATCCTAGAACTGTTTCTCAGACATAAAACTTACAGAACCAATGGAATCAAACTATCCTGAAACTGTTTCTCAGACATAAAACTTACAGAACCAATGGAATCAAACTATCCTAGAACTGTTTCTCAAACATAAAACTTACAGAACCAATGGAATCAAACTATCCTGGAACTGTTTCTCAGACATAAAACTTACAGAACCAATGGAATCAAACTATCCTAGAACTGTTTCTCAGACATAAAACTTACAGAACCAATGGAATCAAACTATCCTGGAACTGTTTCTCAAACATAAAACTTACAGAACCAATGGAATCAAACTATCCTGAAACTGTTTCTCAGACATAAAACTTACTGAACCAGACATAAAACTTACAGAACCAATGGAATCAAACTATCCTAGAACTGCTTCTCAGACATAAAACTTACAGAACCAATGGAATCAAACTATCCTAGAACTGTTTCTCAAACATAAAACTTACAGAACCAATGGAATCAAACTATCTTAGAACTGTTTCTCAGACATAAAACTTACAGAACCAATGGAATCAAACTATCCTAGAACTGTTTCTCAGACATAAAACTTACAGAACCAATGGAATCAAACTATCCTAGAACTGTTTCTCAGACATAAAACTTACAGAACCAATGGAATCAAACTATCCTAGAACTGTTTCTCAAACATAAAACTTACTGAACCAGACATAAAACTTACAGAACCAATGGAATCAAACTATCCTAGAACTGTTTCTCAGACATAAAACTTACAGAACCAATGGAATCAAACTATCCTGGAACTGTTTCTCAAACATAAAACTTACAGAACTAGTGGAATCAAACGATCCTGGAACTGTTTCTCAGACATAAAACTTACAGAACTAGTGAAATCAAGCTATTCTGGAGCTGTTTCTAAAACATTCAACTTACAGAACGAGTGGAATCAAGCTATTCTGGAACTGTTTCTCAAACATAAAACTTACAGAACTAGTGGAATCAAGCTATCCTAGAACTGTTTCTCAGACATAAAACTTACAGAACTAGTGAAATCAAGCTATTCTGGAGCTGTTTCTAAAACATTCAACTTACAGAACGAGTGGAATCAAGCTATTCTGGAACTGTTTCTCAAACATAAAACTTACAGAACTAGTGGAATCAAGCTATCCTGGAACTGTTTCTAAAACATTCAACTTACAGAACGAGTGGAATCAAGCTATTCTGGAACTGTTTCTCAAACATAAAACTTACAGAACTAGTGAAATCAAGCTATTCTGGAGCTGTTTCTAAAACATTCAACTTACAGAACGAGTGGAATCAAGCTATTCTGGAACTGTTTCTCAAACATAAAACTTACAGAACTAGTGAAATCAAGCTATTCTGGAGCTGTTTCTAAAACATTCAACTTACAGAACGAGTGGAATCAAGCTATTCTGGAACTGTTTCTCAAACATAAAACTTACAGAACTAGTGGAATCAAGCTATCCTGGAACTGTTTCTCAAACAGATGAAACAAGGTGTTGGCCTGTCCTACTACATCAAAGAAATAGATTTCTGGTTGACTCTTAGGATCTGGTAAAGGAATGGCTGTAAAAGGGAGAGATAAATTATACTTTTATTCATTAATACCACAGTACCATGTTATTTATTGTAGGATTCTTTTTCTGACATGACATGTTTCTGGAATAACATTATGAAGCATGGTTGAAGAGTGTGAGATGACAAACATTGTCTAACTGTACTCGAGGCAGAGGCAGTTGCAACCTTCATTTTAGTATATTTAAATAATGTTTGCAGTAAATTAATAGTTTACATTCAAAATGTCCTCCCTAAAACTCTTATAATTACCTTGAAGTCCTAGTTCTACAGCATAGTCGATATGCTCCAATACTAAATACTGTATAAGTACACATAATATCTTCTCTGCATTACCAGCCAAATCGGAATGGGTGCATAACTGTAACATAGAAAAATAATATGGAAATAAATAGGAAATAGCTGTCCTTCAAACCCATCACTGTGTTTAATAGGAAATTGTAATACATGTACATGACTCAAAACTAACAATAGTGGAAATCCAGAAAAAATAGAGAAATATACTCATCTATTAGGGCATAAAGTTTTGAGAGATATAATTATAGTCCAAAACCATTATATTTTTCAAGGGCATCCTTGCATCCAGTTAATTAACTGAAGGCCATAAGTATTTGACAACTATAAGATTTAAAATTGATGAAAGTCAATGAAGAGTGAAGTCTAGGTCAGAGTGATCTATTCTTGGATGCATAACTCCTTGAAATGCATCCTTCCACCAAGTCATATGGTTTTTTGTCACATTCTATTCTAAAACTAATTAGCTTTTTTACTGAGAAACATCAAAGGGTCAATATTTCTAAAAAGTTTTAAAAAGCTTAATTCTGGAAAGATGAATTTACAGGAATACCCAACAAATATGAATATCTAACAATGTATAAAGTTTCATGTAGATCTATATACTTAAATTTGTAAGATAAGTTGCTATAACAAAGTGGGTGTTTGACATGACTACATTTTGTCAGTCCAAATGGTAATAACTCTAGAAAAAACATTATTGGCTAGAATATCACATGCTGAACCTCATATTATCAGGAACTAACCAGGTCTATTGGTTCAAGTACATACTAAACCAAGTAACAGAAATTGTAATGTCCATACTGATAAAATATGAATTCCTGTTATATCCTCAACTGGGAATTTTTTCTTTCTAAGAAATAGCATGTTGAGTGGTAATAAAATTGATCAATTTTCATTTAATATCAATTTCAACATGCAACAGTAATGATATGGTACAATATACTAAAAAAAATATATATACCATACGATGGGTAAGGCATTATGTCAAACAGATACATACTTTGAAAGACAGATGAAGTGTTATTTGGTTCTTGCTGTAGTTATTTTGAGGACAAATTTTCTGAAGGTAGAGGGAAATTGTAATGCTGGACATGGTAAGTCAATTTTGTTTTAATATTCATTCCTTCTTTTAATTTAAATATGAAATGGCTCCCATCAGTTGAAGTTCTAATGCACATTGTAACTATACACTCTTAATAATTTTTGTCATTTCTATATAAACAAAATATTTTTTTCATGTAGATTAAAAATGTTGAAAAGTTAATCATAAAATGCAACTGTAAACCAATACAGAAGACAAATATTAATTTTTTGTAGTTTCCTTTTATTTTCTTATAATAATATAGGTGCACAGTACTAAAGTTTCCTAATTGTAGGTGGTTTTGAAATAAATAGTTCCTACTATATTCTTGCTGGGGATATTTGGTATATATGCTATCACCAAATACATCAATTTCAAGTCATATTATTGATTTTTGATTTATTTTAGTTGATGTCGGCATGCTATTATACATGTATCTTGTGTTAAACAGATTTCGTAACTGTCATTTCGTTTTCAGGTAAAACCACTTGCATAACAGAGGACCTACTCCATATGTTGATGAATAGACCTGGTAGTTCCCCAAGCAAATGTGAATGTAAAGGTAAATATTTCTATTCTATTAAATAAAAATCAGATATTTGCTACTTCCTTGTAAAAAAGAGAGATATAAAAGTCCATAAATGACTGTGTTAAATAGGGAATGAAACATAAGAAAAAGAGTTAACTAAAAGGAGAAAATTGTACAGTCAAAGTTAGATGTACACACAAACAACAAAAGACATATAAAAAAGGCAATAAATTGAAAATAAACCTTTGAGAAAAACAAAGCAGGAATGAGACAGATGCTGTAGAAATGACGGTTTAAACCTTTAGATATTTTTATACTATGATTATATTCTTTTCGTTGACCTTACACATTATTTTAACGTGAAGAACATGAATGCATAAAATTCCAGAGGATCTGAGTTTGCTTTTTGCTTTTTCTAGAAGTTCATATTACTCAGTTCTGGGTTTATATGTAATGTTTGTTTTGTATACTTGTTTTCTTGTTTTTCAGACCGTAATAGAAGAACAGCATTTACAGCTATCCTATCAACCAATGTTCAAGCAATCAAAGACTATGTTTTCAAATTTGACAAAGTTGAAGTGAATCAAGGAAACAACTACAAATCAGACACTGGAGTGTTTACAGCACCTAGAAAAGGCCTTTACCACTTCTCATGTACACTTATGGTTAATAAGGCTGTAAATGGATATTTCAACTTGATGAAGAATAAAAGTATTTACATACGAGGTTATATTATAAATACCTACTATGCCTCACAAACTCATGGTGTAATAATGGACTTGGAGAAAGGGCATCATGTCTTTGTTAAAAGTGGTAACTCTTATAATGTTAGTAATTCGTATTCCTACTTTTCTGGTTACCTACTATAACAATAAAATTGTAAATATATTTTGTTCTTCTTTTTTGTCATAAAGAGTGACCATCAGGATTCTTAACAATATTGTCACTGATGGCCATGGTCATGACACGAACTAAGATTCCAAAATGTTGGGTAATGGTAAATTATGATTAATCCTGTTTGAATAGATGACTTTTCAAATCTGCATTTTCATGGACATTTCCTATGTCATATTGCTTATGTTGTTACTTCACAGTAAGAACATATTGTTCAATGACATCAACTGCTGTAGCTCATTCATTAAAAACAACTTGAGTTTGAACTATGTTGACATTTTTAAAGGAAATTAAAGGATAAGTGAGGTAAACATCAATGAGACAGCAATCAAACAACCAAAAATCAAAAGACATCAAGAAGGCAATTCAACCCTAGACAATATGTCAAGCTATAAATCACTCAATGGTAAAAAGTTGTGAATAAATCCTTGGGAACTGCAACTTTTATGTGTCCTTCACTCCCTTGTTTATTTGATTTTTTTATTTCTAATAAGATGTTTGAAATGGGATCAACAATTACCATAATTTCTTTTCAACACGTTACTTTAATGATAAATTTTCTCTCAATTTGAAACTAAATTCTGCTAGATAAACAAAGTTTGTCATATCACTTGTATGAATTTCCATTTAATATGTGCTTTTATTTTTGGGAATTCCCTGACCCTGGCAAAATTGTGAAAATCAAATAAGCATGATTGCAAAAATTTTATCAAGGAAAATCATTGCTGAAATTATGAATGCAAGTTTTTATTATTGCGAACCTGATACTGTCGCATTCATAAAAACCTCGCAATAATTTCTGAATTTACAATATGACCTTTAAGTTAGCAAAAAGGGCATTGCTACAAACTAATAAGATCTAAATGTCTGAATTGAAGAAAGATATTTCTATTGTGTGGTTTGAATATGAGATATAATCTAGAGATGCTCATGAAATTGAAATGTATTTTCTCCAATTCTTTGCCAATTCAAACTTTACATAACAAGTTATTTTTTTTTTAAAACCATGGATTTTACTTTTGTGATGTCATGACTAAGGCCAACTCCCACATGACATGTCAAAGAAAGAACACAAAGTTTTGTAAACATTAAAAAAGTCTGTTATAATTTTTGACATATCTTGTAAAAATCCTGAAATTAAAATCCACACTAAATATTGTTCTACACTCTCAACACAGAACAGTTGATTATTTGATACAAAAATCTTCATTTAGCAAATAGTGTATTTATTTCGATACAGTGGAAGGGTCTATATTTCTACATCTCATTTGATTACCATGTTGATCAGTCTTATCAGAAAAGAAACTAAGATGCACAAAAAATTTACACTTGGACAGGGCCAACAGAAATTGGAAAAGTTTTCAATAATCATGAAATACAGATCTAAAACCTGGAAAAGCCAGAAGTGTTTACCCTCATGTATGTAAAAAAACACTGAATAAGAAATATTTTTTTTCAAAATTCGCCTATTCAATATTGATACTACAATGTGTGAGCAGTCATGCCTGATGAAATTGATACTGAAGATTATTTTCAATACTTTTTCCAGTTAATTTGTTAGTCTAGGCTGCAAAACTGTTTTCTTACTTGCTCATTTCACTAACTGCAAGTGAAACCAGTTTTTTACCCAAATTTAAATTGCATACTTACTGTTATCATTCTTTTTTTCTGTTCTTAGGTTAAAAATTAAATGAATTTCAAAAGTTTTATATTTTTGGATTTCTAAACTTTCGCCTTGAGCTGACCAATGAGGGATGATAAAAAAACAAATTCAATGAAAACACTTGAAATAGTCAAGCAACTCATTTCACAAAAAAATTTGAAGATTTATAACGACATAAATATTTCAGTCTAACTTGTGATCAATGTTTGTCATAAGATTTTTTGTGAAAAGAGGCCTAGGATAATCCAGTTAATGCTGTTGACTGTATAAAAGTTTTGAAAAGCAGTGCTAGGTTTATCTGACCAATGACCTTTTTTTTTTTCTTTAATTTAATTGTTAATTGATTATTGACCAATCAAAGTAGGTCATTGGACTGCCTCTGGAAAAAAAGAGGACTTTACCATATTCAAATATCTTTAATGTACTTGAATAAAACCTGTTTAATTAAAAATAAACTACTTGTATACCAATAACCTGGGGCTTGGAAGAAAAGAAAGGGCCAAGATTAAAAGCAATTTTCTTATCCTGCATAATGAAGAAGCAGAATTCTCAAAATCTTTTTTTTCCTGGTGATCCTTGAAATTTGTTGGTCCTCACTATTGTTTCTATTGCAAAATACCAAAATTGTGTCAGTCCTTTGCAAAATTTTGGTGGTTAAAACCTTCAGATCACCACTTCTCAAGAACTCTGAAGAAGAGGTGTATAGATCTATCAAGAAAGGCAATCAATTTGGTAAAGAACACATGTTAATAAGTGAAGTAGAATTTCATAGACATAGCAAAGAGGTGTATGCCTTGTGTTATAAACAGTTGGAATTAATCTAACTACATACCACATGACATCTTTTAAATGCATTCTTTGATTCCTGAAGGATGCTAATGGTAACTTCTTGTGATAGAAATGTTTCTCCGCCATAATTCTCGATCGTTGGACCAATATTGATCCCTGTTTTTGTCATTGTACCGATCTTTGCTTGTAAGTCACGACGTAATTCTGTTATACTAAAATATAAATCAATTGTTAATATTGGTTTTTTTTTTCAATAACTAAAGCAGGATCAAAATGTTCTGCAGCATTTTACATGCTATGGGTGTTTACCTCAAGATGTCCACTTTTGGTAGACAATTTTTGTTTGGTTGCAGTCACATAAATGATTGACAACTTCCTCTTTCTTGAACTTTATTAACAAAAACCGATCGATCAGGATAAAATAATCGAATATAAATAGCCAACCCATGGTTAAATGAAAACATATCCATGGCTGTCATGAATTATTTCTTAAGTAAACAATAAACTTAATTAAAATACTGTTTCTACATCTACTGTAACAAAACTTACCCTCCTGATTGTATCTGTTTCTTTTGGTGGCCATTCACTTCATAATAGCGTTGAAGATGGGCAGCACATCTTTCTTTCAAGTATTTAGTTTCAAAACTAAATTATAATGCAAAATAAATTCAATACATTAACATATGTTTACTCCCAGGAATTTTTCATTTTTGTACTCACATAGCTAAAATTTAACTAAAACAGCACACAAACAATGTATAAACATTTACAAAGACTTTTACCTATATGAAAAGTTGATATTAGGCAATCGTCAATCAATCAATCATTTGAATTAAAAAGAATTGTCATTTCAACCATGTCCTACATGTATCAGCATCAGAAACAGTTTTGATTACCGGTTAGCTAATATACTGAGCACCTAAATGACTACCTGCTCAGCATGGCTCTTACTGCCAAATGCAAGAAATCGAGGTGACCATATTTCCATACCAAGTCTGCAAAATAAACTTTTGCAGCCACAGGCCTATGCTCATTTTTTTAAAATTTTGTATAGATTCTATTGGCCTGTAGTAGGAATTCTTACAGGCACTGATAGAGGTTTCAGTAAGCTTGGGCTGGTAGGCCTGTGGCCAAAAGTGAAGACTGTATACCGTAGTCAACGGTAAACCTTTTCTTTGTAAAATAAAACTGCAAGATTTTCTGATATCTTTATAGGTTTTTCTTTAGAAATGTACTTACAAAAATAGGGCATTTCCGACGAGTTAAAAAATGTTGCATCTTGACAGATATCTAGTATTCTAAACTTTCTTCATAAAATTTGTTATGCACTAGTTAGTTTTGGAGTTGATCAATATTTGCATGCAAACAAATGAGAGATATACAAGATGGCGAAAATGGACAAAATATCATCAATGTTGATCTATATATTTATTATAAAAGGGTTATTGCACTAATATTGAGGAATATTGGCCCAAGCAGTATATCATATTGCACTCACAAGCTCTCACAATATGATATACTGCTTAGGACAACATTCCTCAATACTATTGCAATAACCCAATATTATACAAAACCAACAAACTAACCTAAATTTCAAAATTGCAAGCTTTTTTGTCATCCTACTTATTGTACAACTTTTAGAATTACATAAGAAGAGTAAAACATAACATGATAAAATTCCACTAAAGTACATCACAACTTTTAACATTATAATGAAAGCATGAAAGCATAAATATTGTATGTGCATGATAGATTTAATCAATGTTCAGAATTGAAGTTGAAATTAGAGTAAAAATTTTTATTTTTAGAATTAATGATTAAAATCTATTATTTTAATATTGCTACATCTACATGTTCATGAATAAGACCACTAATATAAAATTTATAAAGACCTTTACTATAATATGTGGCATTTCCATTAATTGCTATTTCATAACACCTTTATATGACTACAATTAAAATTTGAAATATTTTACTTTAAAGATTGATATATGCATGAAATTGTTTAAAAAAAAAATATTGATAAATATAAGCATGAAAACCATGAAAACAAAATAACACAGTATTCACTTACAACATACAGCAAAATCATACATTCATTTACCAATTTCTTTCAAGCAGTGTACTTTATTTACATAATGACAAGCCTATCTTTTGAAATCAAAACGTTTGAAGTAAAACACATTGACCTTAGACTAAACAGGGTTCTGATTTCTAGGGCAACCATTCAAAAAAAATAAAGAAACATGTAAATGTCAAAACAAAATTGATTACTTGCAAGAAATTGGTTAACATATCAACTATTTCTGCTGTAATTTATGATTATCAATTAATTATGCATAATGATGAGGTTTAAATGACTTTTATCAGTAAATAAAATCAAAACATTTAATGAATATTATATGTCATTAACATGATAAAATTGAATCTAACTACATCAAGATAAAATGTTATAACTAATAACTTTTTTTTTTAACATGTTTAAAGTTGTGCAATTTACATCTTTGTATTTATTTTATCTGTATTTGCTTTTTCAAGGTCAATAACTTGTGAAATATTTTTGTACTTAAAATATCTGTACCATAGAAAAGTGTTTATCAAAATTTCAAAATGTCCATAGGAAACAATAAACAATGCATGGAATGGCTATAAAATATCAACTTTTTGTGGATATCTAAGGAATCAACCATCAACATGACCTCAGAAGATTGATGAACATATGACCACAAACTTATAAACATTGATTCTTATGAAAGCACATGCTATAGTATAATAGCAATTTTCATATGTCTGTTTGATTTCATCACATAAAAAAAATATTTATGAAAATGATTATTTAACTGTATTAGAACAACTTTTTTTATGCTGGCCAAATCAGTCAACAAAATCTGCAGCTTCAATAGTTTCGATTGTTTATCTGTGATATTTTTTTTCTTTTTTATAATTAAACATACTAAGCACATCCACAAAGCACCAACTTCTAAATATTTAATCCCAATTTTTTTACCTCATCTGTGTGAAAGTTACAGGTCTGTTACAGCCATTACTTTAAGATCTTTTATTAAGCAGTAGTATGCAGTACTTAATTGAGCAGTTGAACACAGTATTTTTCACCCTTGAAGGCTTTTAATACACTGAGAAGTGATTTAGGACTCGGAACTGAAATGGTACTCTGAAATGTGATGGTCATACGGAAGTGCGATGGTCCACGCTGAATGCGATGGTGACATTGTGACGTTAACTTGTTGATAACTACGCTGAAGTGCGATGGTCAGCCTGTGACATTGAGTAAAAAGCAAAATGTACATGAGCTGGTTAAATGGAATAAAATCATTTACATTTGACAAAAGTAGCTGCTAGCCTCACATTTGGAAGATCTTTTAATTTTTGTTCAGGTCAAACCAAAGACTTTAAATTTTTTTCTTTTTTTTCTTCTAATTTTAAATTTGCGAATTATACAATTAGCCCACAGTACTATGGGTTCAGAAAATAGGGTGTTCAAGGGTGAAATCAAAAAAAGATTCAGCATGTAGGTCTATATAATAGTACTAAGAATGGTCCATCTCATATTATCAAATATTATGACAAAACTTAGAAATTGCTCACAACAATTATTCATCCATTTATATACCTGATTTTGGAACTGTGTCCACGAAGTAAAAAACCACTTGTACATTTATGCTTGACTAATAGCAACACTTGTCAATTATTCCACGAAAAACTTAGCTGAGGATGATAAATTGGGACGTCAGGACCAGTCAGGTCAATTTCGGCCTTAAATGTTGTAGACTTTGTATTTGAAAACATCACAATATTCAAACGTCATGCCAAACAATCGCACTTCAGGGAAAGGATCATGGCACTTCAGCGTCCCCATCGCACCTCCGAATCCTACATACATATTGGTATCGGTAGATATATCTACTTACCCAATATAAGCATCAAGATGTTTGTGGAAAATGCTTTTTGTAAGTTTTGCAAGAAACAGACTGTCATTACCCATTTTGAATTGTGACAATTCCTCTGAAAGCTTGATTGTTCTGTAAAATAAGAAAAAAAATCAACTTTAATACTATTGTATTCTGTAAATATAATTTCTTCTATCTTCAATTTCTATCTCCTTTGAAACAGCTTCTTCTTGTCTGAATTTAACATGAATAAAGCTTAACACCTTATGCCAAAAGAATTGTTATAGACCTAAAAACATGTATTATACTCCAATTACAGGACCAACCATGAGCCTTCCTGTCTTTTTTTTAATTTTTCAAATTTTACTAGAAAATGTTGCCAGTCTTCAACAGCAAATAAATACATATGAATTATTCAAACTCACAAATCAAACAGACAAATGCCAAAATTGTTCACTTGTTCAAGATTTAAAATTGCATTCTTTTAATATGATGCTCTTCATTTGCTTTGTTAACAAAGCTATGGGGATGAAGTCATAATTACAATTGCAATATATCAGCTGTATTTTTTATAACACTAGAGAATTTGGCCCCCTATTTTAAAAACTTCTTTGTTTTATATTTGAATGATATGTGCTTTTGGGTTATTTCAATTTAATTCATCTTTCCTTACTGTAAATTCAGAAATTATTGTGATGTTTATACCAATGTGTAAAATAAGACAGTATAAGCTGGTTCACAATAATAAAAACTCACATTCATAATTTCAGTAGTGATTTTACTGCACAAAATGTTAGCAATCACACTAATTAGATATCACATTTTTACCAGCAATCAGTGATTTGCAATAATAAATGCAGGCATTTATTTCTGAATTTACAGTATATCAATTATTCTATGAAAACAGGCAAAAAAGATTGATTGATTGATTGATTGGTGTTTAACGCCACTTTCAACACTAATGAATTTTTACAATAAGTCATAAAATGCATTGCAAAAATGAACTGACTTTACTTTAAATGTACAATTTACCAACCTGGTGTACAGTTTATACAAGCTATCTAAGTAAACCTCGGGATCTATTTCATTATCAAGTTTGGAATAAATGTATTTCTGAAAAACAAAATTTTGAAAGAATTATTTTTTCTCTGTATTTAAGTATAAGACTGATGATCATTTTAGTAACAGCTCAAGACATTGCTGCTTTTTTCTGAAAGTAAAAAACCAGCAAAAAACAGCACTCTTCCTTTTAAATATTATGGATTTTTCATGGACACCCATTTTCATTAAATGAAGAAAAATTGTAATCTAATGGATATTTGATTATGTGGTTTGGACAAATTGCATTCAAGTCTACAAAAGATTTGTATTTTGATGAACAAATGGATTATTTTCCTGACAAAAACAAGAATATGTGTTCAGTTAACATTGATAACACATAATAATGTACATGTGTACTTAGCTTCAAGTTGATGTGACTATGACTTCATTGTAAACTACTTTATCCCAAAACTTAAATCTGAGGATATAAAGACTTAAAACTATATCCTTTAACTGTAAAATAGGGGTCAAAACTGTAATTTGGCATATCTTTAAAAAATAAACATGTGTACTGAGTTTTAAGTTGATTTGACCACAAATTCATGGTAAACAAGCAAAACCCAAAACTTTAACCAGATACAGGATGAACAAAATGGAGGATAGAATGAATGAACAGAAACGCACTAACCAGATTACATAATGTCCCCCTTTTATCATGGCAGGGCATTATCAAATAAAAAATTTGGCTGTTGAACACTCCTTTTAAACAAAGAAGTTTAGAGAAAGGATGAGAATCTAAAAATGAACTGGATGTAGCCTTACCTGTAATTTATTGTGATAGATATTCTGTACAAACTTTGCCATGACAGCATCGTGATTACTGAAAACTTCTGTTATAAGTTCATTAGTTCTACTACAACATGGTACAATATCATCAAATAAATCCGGTTTGTAGAATGCATTCTGTAAAAAAAATTAACTTGAAGTTAAATTACTGTTTGTAAAGGAATTTTACAAGAAAGCTTTGTTTCAATGCAGAACAAATTTCAAATCAATGTGGTGCATACCTGCTGAGGAATTTTTAACATGATCTAAAGGTTAGAAAGATAGTTGCACAAACTATTCAATCCCTACATATTCTTTTAAGCCTGTAATCCTGTGGTTATCCAGTGGTTGCTGTCTGCCATAATTGTTTTTGGTTAATGATTGTAGTAGAAAACAGGGCTGCATTTCACAAATATTTTTATGACTAAAATTGATTGTAAGTATACTAAATTCTTCATGACTTAAGATAAATTTTAACTCGAAGATTTATTGTGAAGCCCATGCCAGGCTGTTTTCTTTTTTTAATTGTTTTTCATTTAGTTATGCCAGGGTCTTTCATATCTTACTATATGGGTTTTGCTCAATATTGAAGCCATACATGATCTGTAATTGTTCACATCTTTATCCGTCAGTTTAAATGGGATATTTGTCTCATTGGAAATTACTACACATCTTGTATTTAAAATGGTAATTTTAAAAGCAGTATTTTTTTATCTCCCAAAATTCATTATGACAGATGGTGTAAATTTCATAGGTAGTAATTGTTGTGATGGAATTAGTTTTGAGAAAATACTGCAATTGATTTCACATTACAACTTGGTAATACCATGCTTTATGACAGATCTGATATCAACTGTTGATGATATTTAATCCAAAAAAATTAGGAGAAAAACATAATTTCAAACGTAAGCAGGAGTTGACCATATTTCCATATTCATTTGTTAATTACATTGTTCTTCCCTTACAACTTTAGTTATCCAATGAAGCATATATTGTTTATAATATTAACTTTCATTGTAATTTTAGTTTGTAAAACACTTACCCTCTGAGCTAATGTTAAATTTAGTTTGTAAAACACTTACCTTCTGAGGTAATGGTAATTCTAGTTTGTAAAAAACTTACCCTCTGAGCTTCTTCAATAAATGCATCAATACACTGGCCATATCCCTAGAAAACAGATTTTTTGTCACTTTAACCTTTCTATAATGAAAATTACATATTCCAATATGATTTTCTTCAAACGCTTTGTGTACACACATGATAAATTACGAATATATTGCATGTCAGCTGAAGGTCAATGTCATGCTTTTTTGAGGAAGTTCAAATCATACTCCCATATGATTTTATGAATGAGATACCAGAGTTCAATTGGTGTAAATTACGTCATTCAATGATCAACTCTAACTTTGACGTAAGAACCAAAGCATTGTATGGGAATACACATGAATGTAAAAATCGTCAAAACATGGTATCATAAACAACGATACAAATTTGTTGAAAGCCCACTTCTTAAAATAACAGTTTGATTTCTTAAATTTGTATGGTATTATTGGAACTACATGGATAAAACTGAAGGATTCTGAATACCTGACAAAAAGTAAAAAGCAAAAGTAGCAAACATTCTTAACATTCTATTATGTTGCAGATTTTTAATTATTACAAACCTTAAAATTAGATAAAACCATAGCAACCCTTTTCATTTTCTTCTTATCTCCTTCAGTGTGAGCCTTTGTGAATTCCTTGATCAATTCACTCTCAATGTTATTGTACTTGTCTGGAAAGAATGCAAATACAACATTAATGCAAACAATTCAGTGATCATGAATTATAATAAAAATGTTAAGGGTACTATATTAACAAAACAGACAAGCAAAAGATATGTATGGCAAATCAATTCTTATCCAGACAAATGTGTTATTAAGATATAAGTGGGAAACCATTTCTTAACCATATCAATGTGTTTATCAAAGAAATTACTATTAGTTAACAGCAAACTCTTTTAAAAGTTTTTTTCACTGTATTTAGCAACCAACTACATTTATCATAGGAATAAAGAAATGCCAGCATATGGAGACAAAAAAATGCAATATGTGTCATTTGAATAATAAGCATACAACAAACAACTAACAACATAGACATATCATACATATTAGATATACACGTTGATCTAAAGGATGTTTAAAAAAAAACATATCATAAATATCTCTCTCCATGACATGACATGTTCTTATGTTGTACTGTTACACCACTGTCCCAGGTTAGGGGGAGGGTTGGCGCGCCTTCAAACTAGTTTAACCCCGCGACATTCTGTGTGCCTGTCCCAAGTCAGGAGCCTGCAATTCAGTGGTTGTCGTTTGTTGTTGTATATCATATTTGTTTTTCGTTCATTACTTTGTACAAAAATCAGGCCGTTAGTTTTCTCGTATGAATTGTTTTACATTTAAAATTGAGAATGGAAATGGGGAATGTGTCAAAGAGACAACAACCCGACCATAGAACAGACAACAGCAGAAAATCACCAACAGGTCTTCAATGCAGCGAGAAATTCCCGCACCCGGAGGCGTCCTTCAGCTGGCCCCTAAACAAATATATACAAATATATACAAAAATATACATTTGTCATTTAGGGGCCTTTTATAGCTGACTATGCAATATGGGTTTTACTCATTGTTGAAGGCCGTATGGTGACCTATAGTTAATTTCTGTGTCATTTGGTCTCTTGTGGAGAGTTGTCTCATTGGCAATCATACCACATCTTATTTTTATATGTAATGTTTCATGGTCTTATGATAGTTTACAGATTGTATTTTATAATTACTTGACATTTGGTGAGGTTATTATTATTAACTGATTATCAAAACCATGACACTGTTGTAGATACATACCCCAAATCTTCTTTCTTGCATTGTCATACCTATACAAATGTAAATGAAATTGGTTTAAAGATGATAAGATACATCTACCAATAAGATTCAATATTTATTAGAAGGAAAATAATTGATTTAATTCAAATTCAATACATCTTAAACTTAAGGTATACACATATATATGTCTAGACATTTGCAATGCCAATGGTCATAAAACACACTCACTGGGTGACTGGTGTACTTATGTACCAAAGCCCTAATACTGTCTATACTGCGACAGCATTTACTCACACTTACATTCAGAGAAGTGAAAGAGGAAATGACATTAAAGATAGACAGAATGTAGTAAACCAGACAATTAATCAAAGCTGATAACAAGAAAGCTGTTCCCTGAAAGTAAATGTGACGTATAGGATGATAAAATATCATCAGATCCAGAATGGAAAAGAGGGACAAAAGATACATGTACCAAAGGGATATTCAAACTCATAAGTCGAAAATAAACTGACAAAGCCATGGCATAAAAAAGAAAAAGACCAAAAGACAAACAACAGTACACAAAACAAAATATAGATAAACTGTTAACACAGAGATATGTCTCGCCTTTTTGTAATTTTTTGATAATGCAAATGTTGAAATTAAAATAGCAATACTTTAAAGGGGCATTAGCGACAAGATCAGGTAAAATCATTCTTAAGTTATACAGGTAAAAACAATGATTAACTTATATTTTTAACCTGAAACATAAAATCAAACAGACCTAGAAAAATCCAATTGCATGTGGTCGCAATCTATTTATATTTATGTTTGTTTATATTGGGTTATGTGACTGTCAGTATTCTTTGGAGGTCATCTCAATGGTTAATTAGATGGTGTCTAGACTAAAATACACACGAAATGTTGATATATACTATCGAGTCCATGCATTGTGATTGTTAATTGTAATTTAGATATACGTTTTAGTATGTTATAAATCAAATATGAGAATTTGAGTCAAATTGGTGAACATGAATTTGACAGCTAATGCCCCTTTAACATGTAAGTTATGCAAATATTCAAAATCAATGAACCATGACTGAATGTACATGGCTAAACAATCTCCATGGAAAAGAGATGTGTCAATGCTAATACAACTGCATACTAAACACCATTGACTTATCATAAGTCGTTCCCTTTAAACAAACCTAAACACACACATTAACTTGAAAACTATGTAAAAGTTTCAAAGTCAATGAACCATGATGAGGGGGTGGGGCTATATAATCTCCATGGAAACGAGACTTGCAAATGCCAATAAATTTGCATACCAAATATCACTGACTTAACATTAGCGGTTCATCTTAAACTGATCTTATCACAAACAAATACATGTTAACTAAGCAAAAGTTTCAGTCAATAGACCATGACTAAGGGGTGGGGCCAAATATTCTTCATGAAAATGAGATGTGCTAATGCTTATACAACTGCATACCAATTAACATTGGCCTACCACTAATGGTTCCCCTTGATCTGACTTAATCACAAACTAATACATGTAAACTAAGCAAAAATTTCAAAGTCAATAGACCATGAATGAGGGGACAGGGCCAAATAATCTCCATGGAAATGAGATGTGCAAATGCTAATACAACTGCATACCAAATATCATTGACCTACCTCTAGTGGTTCACCATAAACTAGACCTAATCAAAAACTAATACATTGGTGACGCTGCCACTGCAGACGCCAACTGAAACAGAATACCTGTTTCGCTTTTTGACTCTGTCAAGGTGAGACAAAAACTAAAGATTGAGCAACACAAACCCCACCAAAAATCCAGGGGTGATTTTCAGGTGCTCCAAAAGGATAAGCAGATCCTGCTTCCCATGTGGCACCCATCCTGTTGCTCGTGTAAGTGCAAACCAGGTGATAAGTCGAATTCAGTAGGTCATATTAGGGGAAAAGATGTTGGATTGTGGTTATAACAACTGGAACATATCCGTCATCTGTGAAGCAGATATTTCATAAAGGTCAACTAACTTGTGATGGCATCCGTAAGATTTACGAATAGATGATTTCAACTCCACCACTTGGAACTCTTGGTTTTAGGCTTCCCTTTATACAGCAACCCTCTATCAAGGAAGACTAAGCCATGATAGGAATTGCAAGCTCTAGAATATAGTATCAACTGGGAGATATATACTCCATATGCAGGTGCTGTTGGAATGTTGCTACATAGAATGGAAAGTTCACAATTGGGAAGCTGAAATCATCTATTTTGTCGTAAAGTTTTGTTTTAAACCGACCCTCAATGTCAATTTCTAGGTGTAAGTCAAGATATGAGGCAGAGATGGAAATGATTAATAAAAAAGCTGATTATATGCATAAAAGACACTACAGTATTAATACCTCTCATTTGACGGTAATTCCAATGCCACATGATATAATTTCTGTATGATGTCTGCAGCTTGCTCTAGCTGAAAAGATACAAACATCTATTATAAGTTTAATTCCAGAGGAAATAGGAAAATCTGGCAATGCTGATGGAACAAATAAATAATGATTATCAAGTAGTTTTATTATGTAATAAAATGCTCCGCAGGGCGCAGCTTGATACGACCGCAGAGGTCGAACCCTGAACAGTTGGGGCAAGTATGGACACAACATTCAAGCTTGATACAGCTTTGGATTTGGATTGTGATTAAATATTTGACACAGCATAGGTTTCTAACACAGATTGAATGTGGTCTAAGAACTTAAAAATTTTAAATTGGACATTCACCTATTATGGTCCAATATCCAAAATCTAAATACATGGTTAGATTCAGCATATCAAAGAACCCCAAGAATTCAATTTTTTGATGAAATCAAACAAAGTTTGATTTTGGACCCTTTTGACCTCAATGTGGACAAAGTTGATAACGGGGCCCAAAAATCAAAAATCTAAATACATGGTTAGATTCAGCATATCAAAGAACCCCATATATTCAATTTTTGTTGAAATCAAACAAAGTTTAATTTTGGACCCCGATTTGGACCAACTTGAAAACTGGGCCCATAATCAAAAATCTAAATACATGTTTAGATTCAGCATATCAAAGAACCCTAAGAATTCAATTTTTGTTAAAATCAAACTAAGTTTAATTTTGGACCCTTTGGACCTTAATGTAGACCAATTTGAAAACGGAACCAAAAATTAAGAATCTAAATACACGGTTAGATTCGGCATATCAAAGAACCCCAATAATTCAATTTTTGATGAAATCAAACAAAGTTTAATTTTGGACCCTTTTGACCTCAATGTGGACAAAGTTGATAACGGGGCCCAAAAATCAAAAATCTAAATACATGGTTAGATTCAGCATATCAAAGAACCCCATGTATTCAATTTTTGTTGAAATCAAACAAAGTTTAATTTTGGACCCCGATTTGGACCAACTTGAAACCTGGGCCCATAATCAAAAATCTAAATACATGTTTAGATTCAGCATATCAAAGAACCCTAAGAATTCAATTTTTGTTAAAATCAAACTAAGTTTAATTTTGGACCCTTTGGACCTTAATGTAGACCAATTTGAAAACGGAACCAAAATTTAAGAATCTAAATACACAGTTAGATTCGGCATATCAAAGAACCCCAATAATTCAATTTTTGATGAAATCAAACAAAGTTTAATTTTGGACCCTTTGGACCTCAATGTGGACCAATTTAAAAACGGGGCCCAAAATCCAAAAACTAAATACACGGTTAGATTCAGCATATTAAAGAACCCCATGAAATCAAGAATAAAACCCCATTGAAATTGGTCAAGAAATAAGCAATTTATAGGAAGTATCTTCTTTTGCACAATCCTGTGCTATTAAATATTTCTTGCTATTGCGCAATACTGTACAATTGACAATTTCTTGCTATTGCGCAATATTGTGCTATTGGATATTTCTTGCTATTGCGCAATACTGTGCAATTGAAGATTTCTTGCAATTGCGCAATACTGTGCAATTGAAGATTTCTTGCTATTGTGCAATAATACTGTGCAATTGAAAATTTCTTGCTATTGCACAATACTTATTATATAATAATTTACACATCCTGTTTGGTGTGTATCTCCTACCATATCATTATTATTTGATTTTAAATATAAATCAGAAATAACCAACTTAAAATGGAAAATTTTAAAAGAAACAAAAAAGGAAAAAAAGAAAAAAAAGGAAAAAAAAATAAATCCCCCCCCAAAATTTTTTGAACCCCCATTATGATTCATCACCCCCAAACTCAATCCCAGCCTTCCCTTTGTGGTATGGTACCTTGCAGTACAATTTCAGAGAGATCCATACACTTGAACACAAGTTATTGTCTGGAAACTAGAAAAAAATGTGTTTTTTGGCCCCTTTTTGGCCCCAAATTCCTAAACGTTTAGGGCAATTACCCCCAAACTCAAACCCAGCTTTCCCTTTGTGATATGGAACCTTGTAGTACAATTTCAGAAAGATCCATACACTTACACACAAGTTATTGTCATGAAACTAGAAAAATGCTTGTTTTTTGCCCCTTTTTTGGCCCCTAATTCCTAAAATTTGGAGGCAATTACCCCCAAAATCAATCCCAGCATTCCTTTAGTGATATGGAACCTTGTGGTACAATGTCAGAGAGATCCATACACTAACACACAAGTTATGTCTGGAAGTTACAAAAATGCTTATTTTTGGCCCCTTTTTGGCCCCTAATTCCTTTACTGTTATTACCATAACCCCCAAAATCAATCCCAACCTTCCTTTTGTGGTATTGAACCTTGTGGTAAAATTTTATAAAGATCCATTCACTTAAACTAAAGTTAGAGTGCGAAAACCAATGTGTCTTCGGACGACGCCGGACGACGACGACGCCAACGTCATACCAATATACGACCACAAAAATTTTTTTGCGGTCGTATAAAAATGTCTCTCTCATTGTTGGGCATTTTATCCGCACTCAACAAGGTGGTTAAAAAATAATTTAAGCCATATTTGTGATATATTTCATTGTACAATATCAACTTGAAAACCGATTAATAAAAGTAGTTATCTACAAAACTGAATGATTTAAAAAAATAAAAGACTTAAAACAGAATTTCACATATATGCATTTGTCAGTATTGTTGGGTTGATGTCTCATTGATTTATGTATCTTCCTTTTATCAACTTAAGATTAAGATCGAACCTTAGCAGGATCTGTGAAGAGATCTGATTTAGCTGGACCATCAGATAAGAATTCTGACATGTAGTTCATCAGCTTCTTAGCCTCCACTGCCTTGGCTCTGGGATTATTTACACCTTCTAGTTGATCTCCTAAATGTACTACTTTGGTGGCTACTAAGTTTATCTTTTCATCTAAAACTTGGAAGTGGGAATATGTTGACTGAAAACAGAAATTAAAGTTAATAAATGAAATACCATTGTTTTCTTCACTTTTGTGTTTGTTGCAAACATAACTACAGAATTATAATCTTTTTTAACCTTTTATACACAAAAAGAATAAATTGATCTTTCACAAAAAAAAACATCTTTAATCTCAAACAAAGTGAATTAAATTAAACAGAGTAAAAATAGTCAGCATACATGTGAGTGGCAATAAGTTTAAATATGATTGTGACAAGGTACATTGTATGATTGTAATTGATTAGGCTTACAAATTTTCCTGCCGAAGGTTGTTGGTTCTCTCAACGTGAATTCAAGCTTCCTCCACCAATAAAAAACTAGCCACCATCATATAGCTAAGCATGCAGAAAATAGTGTTAAACACCAACTATCAATAAATTTTTAAAATACTAACCTGGTTTTTCTTTTGAAGTTCAGCTACCCTATGCCAATGTCGTTTTTCCTCGTCTTTACAATTTTCTTCTAATTTTTCAATTTTCTTTTCTATTTGTGCATTTTTCCCCTCAAGATCTTTAATCATCTTTTCAAAAGCGGCATGTAGTAGCATTGGATTGAACTGTGCCTGGTCTCTATTTCCAATTGTTCTCCATGCTATTCTCTCGACAAATTCATGAGCATCAAATGGCTCCTACAAAAATATTTAAACGTTCCATTTAGAATTCTAAAGAACATGCTTTTAATAATAATAATAATCATAATGACTTTATTTAAAGAGGGTGACTAAATTAGCATTTACCTGTCTACCTTGAGGCCCTCACAAAAACCATACAGAATAAGTATTACAAATATTACAACTTCTTGAACATATAATTCAACTTTCATGCTAAATGATTGTCTGTAGAACAAGAAAAACAAAATAATTCATAATACACAAACATTAATAAACAGCTGCGCCATGAGCGCATAATACGCCCGTCGTCTTGTGTGTGAATTTTTATGCAATAAGCATAAATAGTTTCTGACATACGGCGTGACATGCGAAAACCCCCCTTTTT
The DNA here is from genome assembly GCF_021869535.1 of Mytilus californianus. Taxonomy (NCBI): domain Eukaryota; kingdom Metazoa; phylum Mollusca; class Bivalvia; order Mytilida; family Mytilidae; genus Mytilus; species Mytilus californianus. The sequence continues at coordinate 117,620,945 of NW_026262690.1, read as the reverse complement.
TTTAACAAAAACTCAATATCTCTAAAATATAATTTTGAATCAAAACCAAAAAGTATACAGATCTTTAGATTAATATAACTAAGAAGTGTGTAAAATTTTAAGCAATAATCATAAATCGTTTTTGAGATACGGCACGACATGTGAAAACCCCCTTTTTAAAAAAAAAAAATCAATATCTCAAAAATAAAATTTTGAATCAAAACCAAAATTTAGATTAACATAACTAAGAAGTGTGTAAAATTTTAAGCAATAATCATAAATCGTTTTTGAGATACGGCGCAACATGTGAAAAACCCCTCCCCCTTTTTTTACAAAATACTCAATAACTCAAAAATAAAATTTTGAATCATCACCAAAAATTATACAGATCTTAAGGTTAATATAACTAAGAAGTGTGTAAAGTTTTAAGCAATAATCATAAACTGTTTTTGAGATACGGCGCGACATGTGAAAAACCCCTCCCCCTTTTTTAACAAAATACTCAATATCTCTAAAATAAAATTTTGAATCATCACCAAAAAGTATACAGATCTTAAGATTAATATAACTAAGAAGTGTGTAAAGTTTTAAGCAATAATCATAAATTGTTTTTGAGATACAGCGTGACATGTATAAAAAAACACACACCTGTTTTAGTTACTAAGTCCCGTAACTCAAAAAGTTTTAATCTTATTTTCACCAAAAAGTATACAGATCGTTTGACTATCATAAGAAACAACTATGTTAAGTTTCATGAAATTTGGATAAGTCATTCTCAAGTTACGGTGCGACATGTTTACGCTGGACAGACAGACAGACGGACGCATGCACGCCGGACATTTGTATAACATAATACGTCCGGTCAAAAATTTGACGGGCGTATAAAAAACATGAGAGAGTAAGAAAGTTGTTGCATATCATTTATAGTTAAAAAATCTACACATTTTCTTTTAAAAGTACTAAGATTTTCACATATTGTTACTTCATTTGGTAGTTTATTCCAAATTATTGAGAGACTATAGTATTCACCATGTATCATCGGTACAGCGGATATAGCTTTATAGGTACTTCGAAGCATGGAAAACTATATACCGTACATTCATTTAACTATGCAACGTACAGAAGGATTTATGTGGTCAGCTATACACTGTACACAACGCTTCATTTTGGAATAAAATATCGAAAAATAACATATGTACAAAATGTATAAAAGATTTCAATGCCAATTATTGAAACAGCTATACTTATTACGCACACACAGTGGCCTTCTATCAGAAAAAGAGTTGCAATGAATATAGAATCATATCGGATGAGACGAGCGCCAACTTCTTTGACAAGTATTTTCACATGTTTTTAGTAAGCGTTCTTGTTTTGGGAAAATAATGAGACTTCTCAAATCACCAACCTACGACCAAATCATTTCTTAAAACAACAATTATGTTTAGATTGAAGTACACATTGATATTATGTAAACAAAACAAAGATTTTCATACCGTGTCAGAAGAAAAATCGATCACGACCACTTGGTTAGTACCTATATCCGCTGTACCGATGATACACGGTGGTATATGTGAATGATAATTTTTCATCTCACAGTCAAACCAGCACTAAGTGTTTACTACAGTGACAAAGAGGTTCCAGTAAGATAAGTAAGTAAGTAGCTGACTTTTACAATAAAGGGATTGTGTAGCAGTACTGGACGAAAAAACTCTGTCACAATATTCTGATTTTTTGTTGTCAGTTTTTAAATTGTGTAGCAAAAGTATCTCTTTTGTTTAAGATGTTTCAAGTTCAACCTGCTAGTACTAGTAAAACATAATCTTGTTGATTTAGTGTTTGCATTTATGTATATAGTTAAAGGTACTATGGGGACCTCGATAGGTGAAAGATGCCCCTATTTTGATCTGGAGATCAATCTACTGAAATCTCTTCTGTTTGTCTGTTCCAGCCGAGCAGCCGGGTGGTTCTCTCCGAGTACTTTGGTTTCCTCCACCATAATAATAGACTGCCCGGTGTCCTAGCACTCCCTTTGTGTTGGGCAGGGGATTGTCCTTGTAAATACGTTGGTGACACATCTCCATTAATCCAAAATTGGAGTGTACACGGATTCCACTGTACACTCACAGCTCTTGAGGGGTGCTCTGAATAACAGAGGGATCTACGTACATACATAAAGGTTGCCTTTCAAAACTGTAATGTTGAACAACTACTTTGCATGCACAAGTTTATCAAATGGAATAATTTTTATATGGAGTTGTAGGTGTAATACCACCAAATCATAGTACATCACATCCAGTTGCATACGAAAAAGGGTTGAAAAAAAACATTCCTTTGAATTGGACAGTTGTAGGAAATTAATCCTACATTTTATTGCAGTAAAAAATTTCTGAGTCATAAACATATATCTTGGGTGTTTCAAAGCACCATTCTTTTTTTATTTGGAGCATCTATAAAATATTTTGGAAACTTGAGGTAACTTGGTTACTATATACAAGTAGCTTGTAAACAGGACAGAAAGGGTGGAGATTTGATTGGTAAACATGGTAAACTTCCAAAGATGGTTATTATCTTATCTATGCAATGAAATGTTTTGTGAATTTTTGTCTGTAGCATTGGACAGAATAAAAAATTTACTCATGCCAAGTATTTCTTTATTTGAAACAAAGATAAATTATGCAAAATTCATTGAAAAGTGCAAACTAAACAAAGACAGAGACAAAGCCAAAGGCGAGAGACAATGCCCGGCAAATTGACAATGGTGGTATTACATCTGTGAGCTATTTTATGGGAGTTATCTACAAAACATTACAACAGCAATGCAAAAAGTGTCTGAGATGGAATAATATACCAGAAAGCATATCATGTTAGTGAAGAGAGAAAATCTCAATGAATAATTTGCAGCCTTGTTCAGTTGTCACGCCCAGGCCCAGCCTGTCATAAATTATTTGTCTGTTAGCTTGCTATGATTCTGGACTACCACTCAGCACATGTGAAGCAAAGGCTGTGTTATAATTACAAACTAGATCAGTATCGGCTTAAAGTGTCAATATTCAAACGAGGAAGTTAGTTTGGAAAGATTAGATGAAGCAGACGATTAAAATATTGTTCTCCTGTTAGTCGTAAGAACATCACTTTTAAATCGTCTCAGAGGCTCACTTTTTCGTCCTGTTTGAAAACACAAGTCTAAATATCACAAATTATACTTATGCTTTTCTTGATACCTGTTCAAGTTCTTCTAAGGACACTTGATGAGACATATCGATGTACTTTTTTGCAACTTCTCAGTGCCCAAGGGAAATAACTCTGATAATTTTTTTATTTTGGATGCATATCGGACTGAAGACGAAGTATTTCCGTTTTTTTATATTCCTTAAGTTATGCCACTTTTGTTAAATTTTCAGGGATGTAGGGCAAAGCAAAACATTATCAAAAATAAAAAATTGAAAATAAGAGTTGTCTGACTAACCACTAGACTATTAGACTATGAATGTTTTTTCTCCTTTTATTTTGCTTGTCACTTTCAGAGGTTTGCCACCCCACCCCCTTCTAATTCCACTGTTTAGACATGAGACTTTAATTGCAATGTAACTATTGATAGCATGATAAACAAACCAAAAAATAAACTAACAAGACATTAATGGTTCATTAGAGTAATAGTTGTATTGATTGTATAAAAACTTTTAACTTAATTAGAAGTAATTTTTTTTAAGTGTCAACATTAATTTTTTTTATTAATGAGCCTCCTCTGTGGATTTTTGATTATGTGATTACTTGGGCGAATATTTCATGATTATTTGATCATCTTGCTCCGCTCGGCTCAATTGTTTATATTCAAATCATGAGTTTGAACGCATTCGTAGTAAAGTATTTTTGTCTGATGTTACAATTTACTAACTTCTTGAATGACGAATTTGAAAAATGTGATGACATTGTGGTAAATGTCAATGAAACCATAACAGGGGGTCTGGATGGATGGTCCTTCTATTCTGTATTCTTTGTTCTCTAATTTTTATACCATTTTTCTCTAATCTTTATATTTTTTGCCCATTATTCTCTATTCTTTCTATTTAAGCATCCCATTATTCTCTATTCTTTATTTTTCTGGGTCCATTTTTCTTTATTCTTTATTATTTTTTTTTGCCCATTACCATCTATTCTGTAAACCCCCATCCAGATCCTCATATCCGGCAAATCCAGATAAACTTCCCTGAAGTCTTAAAAAACTTAACTCACTTGGAGATTGAGATCCACTACTGATGCAATATTGAAATTATCAATAATAATAATGTAAATAGAAATTGAAATGCATGTATTTTGGTTATAAAAAATATGAGAAATTCCAATGTTTCCTCCAACTTCCCCCAAATGAAAGACAAGAGTGCACACGCTGAAATGTCTCGCCTTCTTTACTGACCATTGATTTTATGTTGATAGTCCTAAATATAAAGCTTTACTAAAAGTATCACATAAACTTAACATGATCCAAGAAAATGAGGTCAAGGTCAGATAAACCAAACCGGAAATACACGTGCACCTTACAATCATTCCATACACCAAATATAGTTGACCTATTGCTTATAGTTTCTAAGAAACAGACTTAAACAGGAAAACTAAACATTAACCAATGAACCATGAAAATAAGGTCAAGGTCAGATGAACCATGCCAGACAAACATGTACACCTTACCATCAATCTATACATTAAATATAGTTGACCTATTGCCTATAGTATCGGCAAGAAAAAAACTTAACCAGGAAATCTTAACATTGACAAATGAACCATGAAAATGAGGTCAAGGTCAGATGATACCTGCCAGACAGACATATACACCTTACAATCATTCCATACAACAAATATAGTTGACCTATTGGTTATAGTTTAAATTAAGAAAAACAGACCAAATCACAAAAACTAAACACTGAGCAATGAACCATGAAAATGAGGTCAAGGTCAAATAAAACCTGTCAGACTGACATGTACATTGTTAAATATTTCCATAAACCAAATATAGTTGACCTATTGCATATAGTATTAGAAAAAAATACCAAAAAACAAAAACAACTTTAACCACTGAACCATGAAAATGAGGTCGAGGTCACATGACACCTGCCAGTTGGACATGTACACCTTACAATCATTCCATACACCAAATATAGAAGACCTATTGCTGATAATAATTATGGACTTGACCACGAAAACTTAACCTTGTTCACTGATCCATGAAATGAGGTCTAAGTCAGATGAAAACTGTCCGCTGACGGGCATGAGGACCTTGCAAGGTTCGCACATATTAAATATATAGTTTAGTTATCCTATTACTCATTATAAGAGAGAACCATGAAAATGAGGTCAAGGACAATGGACATATGACAGACGGAAACTTCATAGCATAATGCAACTATATACAAAGTATGAAGCATCTAGGTCTTCCACCTTGAAAAATATAAAGCTTTTAAGAAGTTAGCTAATGCCGCCGCCGCCCCCACCGCCGGATCACTATCCCAATGTCGAGTTTTCTGCGACAAAATTCGCAGGCTCGACAAAAAAGACCAGTCCCTTAGATCAGGTTTATATTAGAGTAAAATTATGTGTTCGTTATTGATGCGTCTTGTTACACCTTTTAGTTCTAATTATATATTTGACGTTTTGCTGTGCCCTTGGATTTTATTGCTCTTATTGTGTTTGGGTCATCAATTATTATAGCTGACAGCCTGACAGTTAGTAGTTTCTGCTTATTTGAAGACCATGTTGTAAGCTCTGGATGTCTTTTTGTGTATTACATTAGGATGATTTGGTGATTTCTTTGTTCCAAGGACCCATTATTTTATACAGACAGCTTGTCAAAATGTTCTATCAAAGACAAATGATGACCAAAGCTCTCCTGACATTTTGAATAGTCGGGCGAAAAACAAGATATAAACTGATAAACTGACTTGGCTTACTTTGCTATTTAATTAAGACATTTTAATCAGAGCCAGCAAAATATTCTATTGTCAATTTTGCCTGTGCCGAACACTTAACATTATGGTTTATATTGTTAAATTATTAACACATCTTATATTTCATGTTTGAGCTGTTTCTTTCTATTGTATTATCTCTATGGTAAATGTTGAATATAATTATCATTGAACTGATTTTGCCAATAACGGGTCCACTATTGGAAATTAAAAAAGGATATCTTATAGCCCTTTATTTGTCCGAATTTTACATATATATTTCGTAATCAAATTATCTTTATGCCCAGACTATGAATTTTCATAAGGGGGGGGGGGGGGGGGGGGGGCACTGACTTCATAAAAGGTAGCCCGCTCCAGTCATGCTTCAGTGATTCCCAATATAATCAACCAAATTCTTCCCACAAAGGGGAAAGGGGGGGGGGGGTGGGCACCCTATCACCCCCTCCGTAATTTTCCTCTGCCTATGATAGAAATTAGATTTTTGCTTTCCTGTCCTTGTTTTGTAACTGTTATAGGAGGGGTGAATAGTGGGATAGTAACTATGATAGTACCATCAGATGTATATTGGAATAGAACAAATCATTAATCAATAGCTTTTATATGAAAAAAGCAAAATGTCTAAAATGCAAGCTCAGCAGTTGAATATGACTCATAGAACTGACGTTAAATAACTGAGCGATATGATAATTCTGATCCTCATACATAATTTGACCTTTACCCTTTTGTGTCAATTGACCATGACTGTGAGAGTCCAGGCTTAATCTTCATAGAAATCATGTGTAGAACTGATGTTTAATAAAATTGAGAATGGAAATGGGGAATGTGTCAAAGAGACAATTGCACAGCCAAGAGCATAAGGCCACCAATTGGTCTTCAACACATCAAGAAAATCCTGCACGGAGAGGCAGGCTTCAGCTGGCCCCTAAACAAAAATGTGTTCTAGTTCAGTTAAAATGGACGCTATACTAATCTCCGAAACATATAAATGAAAATATTATGTAAACTGGGTCAAATACCAGTTAGTAAATTACATGATATTTTCAAGGAGTGTGACACCATCTCTTTCTTCAGCCCGCTGTATGAATATTCGCGTATAATTACAGCTTTTTGCCACCATAGGCTGTTTCCGCGTATCGACAAACCTGAAGATCATAAACGTTATTTTCTAAAAATTAAATATATTAGCAGAGGTATTGATTTTATCAGCTTATCTAGTATATTTAATGACTCTACCGTTCAAAACTTCATACCTCCCTATTTTGATAACACAGAGCCATGCACCTATTATTTCATACACATACAAAAAACCCAGCAGAAGTTTAATTTTTAATTATACGCCGGTAACATCAGACGTCAATGTAGAAAATAATACTCCTTTAACTTGAAACTGTGAATCGTCGAAGTTTAGATATGTTCCCTATGGCCATGTTATTACGGGGACCTCAATATCGTCCAGGACAGAGAGGTTAAAAACTTTTTGAAAAAAGGACCAAAATATCCTCCTCCATCTGAAATAGATTGGAAACAGTGTCGTCAGGTCACCAGAGATGCTCTTTCCTCGTTTTGTAAAAATTGGTGTAAACGGGAAAAATCTGATAAAAAATCTCTTGATTCTTATTTAAATAAATGTATGAATGTGATAGATAATAGAATATCACATTTTGAAAATAGTTTAGAAGTAAATAATAGAGTACATAATACGCCTATTTCCAGAATAAGAAATAAACTTCAAGAACTTTCAAAGCGGTTTGTGTTTGTACCGGCTGACAAAGCAGCCAACAATGTGGTGGTGGTATGCCGTAAATACTACACGGACGTTCTTAAGAATGAAATTTTAAATTCATCTACATTCAAGTCCATGCGCCCCACAGAGAGTCATATAGTTAACAAACATATCATAACCACATCACAGCTTAAGGCTTCTTCTGATCATTTGAAGGTCCCTACTATGTATTGGTTATAACCTAAACTTCACAAAAAAACAGTAAAATATCGTTTCATCTCGGCCACTATTAAGTGTTCTACAACTAATCTTTCAGTGCTTTTAACAAGTTCCTTAACTACTATCAAAGAGCTTATCATAAACTATTGTTACAGTAATAAAATATATGAAAATAGTGGTATTAACTATTTTTGGAGTGTAAAAAATTCTTTGGATGTTTTAGATAAATTACGTGCTTTTGATTCTGTTGACAGTTTTGACTTTTCTACTCTTTACACTACACTTCCACATAATCCTAGCAAACAAAAATTTGACTATTTAATTAAATGGTCGTTTGGTAAATCTGAATGCAAATATATTTGCTGCAACTCATTTAAAGCCTTCTTCTCTAATGAGAAAGGTAAATACGCTAGATATACTTACTGGAGGTGTGATGAGATGATTGAAGCTATTAATTTTCTCCTTGATAATATTTATGTACGTTTCGGCAGCAAAGTTTAACGACAGGTTGTAGGTATTCCTATGGGCACTAATTGCGCCCCTTTAATAGCAGACTTGTTTTTGTACTGTTATGAATCACAGTTTATGACCAAACTCAGTAAAGACCCGTCTAAATTGCATTTAATTGATAAATTCAACAACACTTACCGTTATCTTGATGATATTTTTTCGTTAAATAATTAAGAATTTTCTCAATATACTGCCGAAATTTACCCAAAGGAACTTACTTTAAATAAATCAAATTTAAACGATAAAACCGTCCTTTCCTAGATTTAGATATTTCTGTTTTACACGGGAAACTCCACACTAAAATTTACGACAAAAGGGACGATTTTTCGTTCCCTATTGTTAATTTTCCCTTTTTGGATGGTAATGTTCCTTTGGCACCATCTTACGGTGTTTATATTTCAAAACTCGTTCGCTATGCCCGTGTCTGTTGTGACGTTTTTGATTTTAACGAACGTAATCTATGTATTACTGGTAAATTATTAAGCCAGGGATTTCGTTACCACAAATTACTTAAAACCTTTACTAAATTCTTCCACAGATATAAAGATTTGGTTTTGAAGTTTGTGTTGTACCTGTAGAAAACTTATTTCAAACGGGATTGCACATCCTCATTTTTACGGCAATATTGTTTACCGTGCCCGGAAATTTAGAAACGATCCTGGTAAACTTATCGATCCTTTAAATAAACTTATTCTAAAAGGTTACCAATTCAACACTGTAATTAGATCATTAAATATTGTTTTTATTGGTACTAATATTGATTTTGTTATCAGTAAATTAAAAGCAAACTAAATATTATTGTTATATACATATACACATTCATTGATCTACAATCTGTCGATACCTGTATCTCTGACTGTTTATGACATCTTTACACTAAATCCGTTGGATGTTGGATGTGTACGGATTGATAATTTAGTCTTAGGTGCATGATTTTTCTTATTAGTTGTTAGTGGCTTTGAACTAGCTGTCAGTAACTGCGAGTACTCTCAGATCTGTACTTAGTGTCTTTTTGTTGTTTGGATGTACAAGTACCCGGCCACGTCCTCTTGTATTTGTAGTATTTGTATTTTTGTCCATCTGATGAGTTAAGCCTCTTTCAACTGATTTTTATAGTTCGTTCTTATGTTGTACTGTTACACCACTGTCCCAGGTTAGGGGAGGGTTGGGATCCCGCTAACATATTTTATAACCCCGCAACATTCTGTATGTATTGTGCCTGTCCCAAGTCAGGAGCCTGTAATTCAGTGGTTGTCGTTTGTTTATGTGTTACATATTTGTTTTTCGTTCATTTTTTGTACATAAATTAGGCCGTTAGTTTCTCGTTTGAATTGTTTTACATTGTCATTTCGGGGCCTTTTATAGCTGACTGTGCGGTATGGGCTTTGCTCATTGTTGAAGGCCGTAATGTGACCTATAGTTGTTAATTTCTGTGTCATTTGGTCTCTTGTGGAGAGTTGTCTCATTGGCAATCATACCACATCTTCATTTTTATAAAAGTAAAAAAAAAACATACAAGACTAACAAAGGCCAGAGGCTCCTGACTTGGGACAGGCCCAAACATGCAGAGGAGTTAAACCAGTTTTGTAAGATCTCAACCCTCCCCCTATACCTCTAGCCAATGCAGAATAAACGAAACACACAGCAATACTCAGTTTAAAAGAAGTTCGAGTCCGATGTCAGAATAGGTAATAAAAGAAAAGCAAAATGACAAGGATACATATAAATTAACAAAGGACTACTATCAGTTACTGACATGCTAGCTCCATACCTCAATTAAACTGATTGAAAGATTATGTCTTCATCATATGAAAATCAAGCAAAATACATCCCATTAGGGGTATCATACCATCATACAATATATGAGAAGAATATAACCTAGGAAAAAACGTGACTGTTTCAATGGACCAAGAATAAAGGGGAGGAGTGGCTGAACACCAAATAATTTTCAAAAAAAATCATTGACCTGCACATCCTGTTAAAATGATATCATCACCAGTATCAGCAAACAGAAACTTTTAAGAAGGTTTCTGACAGATCTGAAAAGTCAAATAATTTTACCCATCAAGAAACATGTAAACTAGGAAAATCTACAAAAAACCTATCCAACTCTCACTATCCCTTTCACACATTTCATATTTGAAAATTAAGTCAACTTTCTCTCCTCAAAGTTAGAACTAAAAAATAAAACAATTCATGCTAAACAAAGTTTTTATTTCATCACTGATTATATTCTATAGTTTTGTTGTGTAATAAAAGTTTCTTGTGCAAATCATATTCCCAAGTCTTTTTGTTTTTGTTTTTTTGAAGTCTCTTGTTATTTTTTGGGTTTTTTTTTTTAGTCTCTTTCACCTGGCACAGCTTGTCCCTGAGTCCATTAGTGTTTGAGTCCATATTCTATCACAGAAAATTAATTTCGGAGTTATATTATGTAACTGAGTATCTCTCTTTTAAAAACTATTTTCTCTGTGTTAAAATCCTTTCTTCATTTTCACCTTTTTTTCCAAAATATCCAGAATCCAAACATATTTACCTACAAATGGAATGAAAAAATTTATCACAAGATTCTTAAATATATAAAAAGGAGAAACAGTTTTTCTGTATTACAATATTTGCTTTTCATAATTGGGTTTAAAATCATTGACAATTTAAGATTGTTTTGCTGCTAAGTGCAGAAAGGTTCCTGAATTATATACAATTTGGTGTCCAACATTGAAGTTCCATTTACAATGCATATTTGGTTTTAAGAATACAAAAATGTTTCAAATGGTAAAACTTTACCATTCTGTGGTTCTTGCATAAAAAACTGAACCATACAGTAAGATCAGGATGTCATTTCAGCCCTATTTGCAAATCTGATTTGATGATGGTATAATATTTTATTTATAAATTATTCATGAAGAAAAAAATCACTAAAATTGTCTCCCTTGAAATAATAATTTTCTGCATAACATTTCCCCCCTTTCCTCAGTATGATTATTTTTATTTATTTAGTATGTCTTCAAAATGATGAGTCATTAATGAAAAAATACGCTCCCTAACCAATGAGTCATATTTAAGAGTGCTGATGATCTTTTGTTGTCCCCCATATGTTCTATTTGCAATAGTTGTCCCCCTTCTTGTAAGAATAATACATTAAGAAGAAAAATCCCAGTGGTTATTTTTGGTTAGAAATAACTAGTATAGTTTTAAAATATAGCAGTAGATCACAAAATAATTCAATACTGTTATGTGTCAACTAGTTACTATACTATATATAAAAATATTAATTTTCGCGAACCATTTAGGTCACAGAAATTCCAAAATATCTCATCAGTAAGGAGAGTTGTACAAATAATGTGAATACACAGAAACCCAATCCAATTTATCTTTTACTAAAAGTATTCATCATTTTCTGTTTTGTGTCTACTAACAACATTCCATCTTTCTATAATTTCGATTAAAATATGCCAAAACCTGCAGTAAAAATAGATGTATGCCCCAAATAAACATTCCCCGATTGGTTGAACTACTGTGGCCTCGATGTTAAGCAATGCAAGCCTCGATGTAAAGCACATGCAAAAATTTCAGTTAATATGTTGAACTTTGACCCCTAGATTCAACCAATTCACAAACAGATTTTCTTGCGCTCAAATGTAATTCTAAGTGAACTTGTGCATTCTTGTTCTAAGTTTCTGTATGCCCCATTGAACTTTGTCAATGTAAATTTCCTATATGGCTTATCATTGACTAGAACTGGTGCACTGCTATCAAAAATTGTGTGGAATGGGTATTCTTATCCCTTTAATTGTCTCCAGTTGTGTCTCCTGGCATTCAGAAATTCAGCTCTGACCTTATCATGATTCAGATAGCATGGTTAGTTGTTTTGCATTGAAACTTGAATAGTATAGTGTCAGATCTTCAATTGTACAGATGATACAGGACATTTCAATCTGTTGAGTCTATTCATATAATTAGCTGAATTGGTCAGTACCTGCTTTTCCCATTAGTTTACATGGCATCTCAGTCAAGTGGAAATGTCTGGCTTGCTTTACTGATCACGAATGGAGATTTTACTAGTAACACTTAAATTTAATATTATGGATGATCCAGGTTAATGAGATTAAGGTCAGAAGAACTGTGCCAGCAAGCATGTTAACTTTACAATTATTCCATTCACCAAATTGCTTATTGTATCTGAGAAACAGATGCACTAAAACTGAAACTGGACATTCCTCAATGTCATGAAAATAAGATCAGGGTCATATGAACCTTACCAGTCAGAAATGGATATAATTCCATATGCCAAAGTATAGTTGGCCTATTGCTTTTAGTATCTGAGATATGGACTTAACTACCAATACTTAACCTTGGTCACTGTTCTATGAAATGAGGTCAAGGTCAAGTGAACACTGTCTGACAGACATTTAGTCATTGCAAGGAATCCACATACCAAATAAAGTTATCAAATTTTTCATAAGTTAGAAATTCATGTGATGAGAAAACTAAAGTTTTTTTAATTCAGTCACTGAACAATGAAAATGAGGTCAAAGACAATGGACATATGACAGACGGAAACTTCATATCATAAGGCACTTGTATAGAAGGTATAAAGTATCCAGGTCTTCTTCCTTCTGAAATAGAACACTTTATACAAATAGTTTATGTAGTAGCCACCAGATCAGCATCCCTACTTCTCATTTGCAGATGACACAATAAATAAAATGCTCCATAGGGCGCAGCTTGATAAGACCAGAGAGTTCAAACCCTGAACAGTTGGGGCAAGTATGGACACAACATTCAAGCTTGATACAGCTCTGAATTTGGATTGTGATTAAATAATTTTCTGACACAGAAATGAATGTGGTCTAAGAACTTAGAAAACTGAAATTGGACATATACCTATTATGGTCCATTTTCCAAAATCTAAATACATGGTTTATAATAGATTCAGCATATCAAAGAACCCCAAGAATTCAATTTTTGATGAAATCAATAAAAGTGAAATTTTGGACCCTTTGGACATGAATGTGGACCAATTTGATAATAAGGCACCAAAATCCAAAATCTAAATACACCGTTAGACTCAGCATATCAAAGAACCCCATATATTCAATTTTTGTTGAAATCAAACAAAGTTTAATTTTGGACCCTGATTTGGACTAACTTGAAAACTGGGCCTAAGAATAAAAAATCTAAATACATGTTAAGATTCAGCATATCAAAGAACCCCAAGAATTCAATTTTTGATGAAATCAATAAAAGTGAAATTTTGGACCCTTTGGACATGAATGTGGACCAATTTGATAATAAGGCACCAAAATCCAAAATCTAAATACACAGTTAGACTCAGCATATCAAAGAACCCCATATATTCAATTTTTGTTGAAATCAAACAAAGTTTAATTTTGGACCCTGATTTGGACTAACTTGAAAACTGGGCCTAAGAATAAAAAATCTAAATACATGTTCAGATTCAGCTTATCAAAGAACCACAAATTTTCAATTTTTGTCAAAATCAAACAAAGTTTCATTTTGGACCCTTTAGACCAATTTGAAAATGGGGCCTAAAAATTATAAATCTAAATACACAGTTAGATTCTGCATATCAAAGAACCCCAATAATTCAATTTTTGATGAATTCAAACAAAGTTTAATTTTGGAGTCTTGACCTCAATGTGGACTAATTCAAATCTGGGCCCAAAATCAAAAATCTAAATACATGGTTAGATTCAGCGTATTAAAGAACCCCAAGAATTCAAGACTTTGAAGTAAACCCCATTGAAATTGGTCAAGGAATAAACAATTAATGCAAAGTATTGTTTTTGGCCCCACTTCCTTAACACTTAGGGCCATAACCCCCAAAATCAATCCCAAACCTTTATTTTTTGGTACAGAACCTTGTGGTACAATTTCATTGAGATCCATTGACTTACATATAAGTTATTGTCTGGAAACCAATTGTCTTTGGATGACGAAGACATTGCCATACCATCTTACCTGTGGTGATATTTGCAAAGCATGGTCTATTTTTTCTGCATCTTTAACATGACCTGGACAAAGGACTAAGAAGTTGGTTTACAAAAACAAACTGAATCATTTCAACACAGACCAAGCATTGCAGTAGACATTCAGTAAAAAAATGTCCTATATATCAAAACAGAAAAATAAATAGAAAGACTTTTTTTTATTGAAAATAGACATATAAAATATTCATTGTATATAAAGGTGAAGTGACAATATAAAAGCAAGAATGATATTCTCTTATTTTTAAGATTACAATAGCTATAACAGATCATTAATCATATTTCAAAGAGATTTCTTCCTAACAATAAAAGATCATAAACTACAATGTCATTGGAAAATAAAAAAAAAACCCAAAAATGTGAATAGAACATCTTTTGAAAATGATGTGTAGCAAATCCAAATAGTGATATAATTGAGACAGGTCTGTAGGCTTAATCTTGAATTCAAGCATTTAAAAAAATAAGTATTTTTTTATGTAAAATTTACATACTACAATGTGTGATTTACCAGAGGAGGGGAAAGGGCATTAAAAGTTCTCTGTCAATTTAAACAACACAAGAATAATCACATAGATATAAGAAGATGTGGTATGAGTGCCAATGAGACAACTCTCCATCCAAGTCACAATGTGTAAAAGTAAACCATTATAGGTCAAAGTACATAGTTTCATTATACAATTATGACTTTGCTTTTATACATTCATATTATGCATCATAAAAAATAATCCCACTTCAGCAGTGTGTTAACAAGTGCTTAGTTAACAAGCACTTACAGTACGGACTTTGAGTAAACGTTGCTGGGTCTGATGTTATTTAAAGCTATAAGAAATTAGTAGACCAACAAAATAACACTTTTTTACCACTCAATTTCCACACAATTCAGGCATATTCGCAAAAGCACTCTAAATACAGATCAAGAAAAAACCTGAACACAATTATTTTAAATCAATACACTATAAAAATTGATTAAAGATCAAATATTTGTAATTTGTACACTCATACATATGGAAGAGCATCAATGACCAACCCATTCATCTCAAAACTGACTTACAAAAATAACAACAGACACATGTAAACAAAGATGTACAAGTAACATGTCTATACATGATTTTGTTTTAGTTTTCAGGAATAAAAAAAAATCATTGTGTTTATTTTATAACTGAAATATGCACAGTTGCCTTCATATTTTAAATTAAATGTGAGCTATATTTTTAGACTTAAATATTAGTGAATCTTGGTCTACAGACAATTTGGAAATATAACTTTCTATGACTTTTTTCACTTTCCTTTTTATTGAGGCAAGCAGACATATTCTTATCTTGAAAAGGAAAGTCTTTATTCAAATAAGGCAAGGAAACATTTGCTAGAAGAAAATATGATATTTCATTTTCAAAATTTCATTATTGCATCTAAAAACTTGATATAATAATCGATTAGGAATTGTCTGAAGTAAAATGTTACATTGGTTCATCCTTTTGAACATATATACGTAACAACAATATCGTAATCGTGACAAACATTAATAAAACAAATACCAATATATGAGACTCTGTCATCAAAGCAGTGTAAAACAGTACACACAATGATTAGTTCATACATCACTGTTGGTGTGGAATTTTCACAACACACATCAATTGTGAATGTGAGTGATATCACTCTGTGTAATATATAACAGAGTGCTATCACCTTCAATCACCAGCAATCACCCTGTTTCATAGTGATTCACTCAACACCGGCAACAGTGATTTAAACTGAATCTCTTCATGTGTACTGTACCAGAGTGGTAATTACCTTTAATGTTAACATTAAAATATTTTTCAACTATTGTAAGGGTTGTTAATAACCCGAACCTTCATTTTTTTTCTTCGGAACTCACTTTTTGGATCTATTGTTATCAAATTTGGGGGAGATTTTTCTCAGTTTATTTTTGGAAAAGAGGTCCTTGTTTGGATTGTTTGTGCTTTTTGGTATCTAATTAGATATTTCACATGGAACTTCAACACATAGAATGTCTTTGTTATTCTCATCCAAAAGCTCCCATCGTACCACAAGTTGCAACTGAAATATATATAATGAATAATCATGTAAAGTAAGAATAAGTAACAACTTCCTGTGTGGTTTTTTCTACTTAGATATATAAAATAAACAAAATAATCATGTAAAGTATATACAAGTAACAATTTCCTGTGGAAGTTTTTTTAAAAAGATAGAAAGATTAAACACACCACCACCCTTTTTAACTACTGTAAATTCAGAAATTATTGCGTGTATTTATTATCACAATTTTTGAAGAATGGACAAAATGTGAGTTTTTTTTTTGTCATATTAGGACACATGGAGA
The DNA here is from genome assembly GCF_021869535.1 of Mytilus californianus. NCBI lineage: Eukaryota > Metazoa > Mollusca > Bivalvia > Mytilida > Mytilidae > Mytilus > Mytilus californianus. The sequence goes on along the minus strand of NW_026262690.1, from coordinate 117,604,211 downwards.
ACAAATACTGATATAAAAAGTTGAAATGAAAATTATTTCATTTTTGCGAAACCTATAGTAAAAATTTTCGCAATAATAAAAACATCATAAAATCAGAAATTACGATAATAGTAAAATAACTTACATCTGGGTAACTGCTTTTAACGGGAATGGTATTATTGTAAACGTAATTCTTTCCCTTTGTCAAAGGACAGGTTAGTCCACTATGATGACATCCATCCACATTTGGGGGTGTAAATGGAACTGGTATGTAACTAATTACACCATGTACATCAGCTGTTATCTTTGTATATGCCTCTCCTGTAAACATATTTGATATATATTGAACTTCATGGCATCAACTTTGACTTTTGTATAAGCATTAACTGGAAATATCATGATAATCTTCATCTACCTTTATGTTTTTTGGTTTTTTTTTAATCAAAAGGATTGCTGAGCATTTTTAATGTTTAAAATTTAACTAAAGATATAGTGAAAAATATCTTTCTGCTAGAAATATAGTGGTGGAATTTGTTTTTCTAATGATTTAAAACAATAGTTAGGTAAACTCATTTGCAAAAAAAATGTCTTTTTTTCTGCGATATTTCACCAGACATGGTTCCCTTTTTCATCACATTACAAAAGTTAAATCAGAAGCAAAAACAGTTTTACGCCATAATGATTGATAGATTGTTGCTTGTTTGCACATCAAGTGGCAATTTGTTTCATGCATATTCAGGGGGAGAACAAATTTACATGTTATATTATAAAGTAGGCTCTGTAAGGGGGATGACCAAGACGAAGGGCGGAAAATTGATTTGATTGCCACTGGAAAATAAGGGTTCGTTGGATAAGGACAAATTTTACCTTGCAACAGGCCAATTGCAGACCCCTCAAACTGTTTTTAGGATCTCTGCATGAAATTTACAAATAAATATGTGGTAGTAACATGTATGGCAAATATTTCTCTCAGTTTTAAACATGTTTAAATTTTATCCCAATATTTGCCCTATGTGAATTATCATTCCATTAGTTTATATTATCCTGTTTTATTATCCAAGAAAATATGTGTAATGTAGATTCATTGCTATACATGAGATTCCAATTTTCATAGAATTCATGGGTATTTCAATGTACTTGTAAACCAAAAATTCACTGTTCAACAAATTTTCTATATACCGTAATAGGCTTGTATTCAGACTTTGGTAAACTATGAAATTGGATATCAACCAACGTACAATTTTCCTCAATCCACAAAAATAAACGAATCCACATTACAAAATGTACATTTATACCAGGGTTCTCACTAGGAATTTTTCATGGTGAGTCCTGGGACTCATCACTTTTAGAAATGGTGAGTACCAATAGATTTGGATGAGTCTAGGATTCAAGTAATTTTTTGTGTCTTAATATGATGTACGGGTAATATGATGAAATTAAACTAAAACGATGCTTGTTGGATTGGTAGTTTAATACTATTTATCTTTTAGATTATACCTGCAGTAAATGATATCGACAAGGCAGCATTTGATCCCTTCTTCAGCTTACAAGGTGGTGCATCACATCCTGGAATAACTACATTGGTTACTTTAGATGATGCACCTGAAATAAAACAAACATATTTTGGTAAAGACAACAAAAATGCTTGTTTCCTGATTTCAGGCATGAAGTAAAATCTGGATGGGTTGTCATTCAATTGTGTATTCTTTAACTTTTTAAATTAAGCCATTTTTCTCCATTTTTTATAAATTTTGCCTTTTATTCATTTTATATTTTAGCACCCCATTATTCTCTATTCTTTATTATTTTACACATTTTTCTCTACTCTTTATTTTTTTTTTGCCATTTTTCTGTAGTATTAGTCCATTATTCTCTATTCTTTTATAAATGCCTTACAGACCCTCTTAAAGGATTGGGTAAGTAGGTAAAATAATTGTATAGATCATATAGGGAAATGCTCATTATTTTAGAAGTGTTTATAACCAAAAATGTCTGAACTGTACAAATGTTTAACCAAAAATGCCAATAACGTGTGTTAGAGTAAGTATGAAAATTTAGGGTAGGTAGACAGGAAACACAACTACATTTTTTGGCCTGGTACTGTAGGTCTTCTTCCAGTAAGCGCCCACCATCAACTGGTTGACTATCCTGCCACATTTTTGGAGTGTGCGCATGAAAACAATTTTGAAATTCAAAAACTGGGTGAAATTTATATACATGTGCATATAAAAACATGTCATTTTATTTAATGACAGAGCTGAGCCTTGAAAGATTCAGAACTCGGGGCAGAGACCTTACAGTTGGGCAAGGTGTTCCACTCTAGATCTGATTGTTCTAGGGTAGAACGACTCCTTCCAGACTGTTGTTATGCATAATGGTATTCTGAATGCTTTTTCGTTGTTATTTCTGGAAGAGCATTCATTTGGTATCAGCTTATTTGATGTATCAATTTTCACATAGTTGTTATTAAGCTTATACATCATTTACAATCGGCTCCGTTTTCTCCGATCTTGTAGGGTAGGCAGGAAACACAAATATTTTTTTTGGCCTGATAGGTAGGCAGGAAACACAACTATATTTTTTGCCTAACTATCCAAATCTGTTACTTTAGATTTAAAATAGGTACAAAGAATTAATGTCTGAAAAAGGGGGTTACATTTTTTACTTTTGTAGGTTGAACTTGATGCAAATACATAGGCGGATCCAGGGGCCCCCCCCTACCGTGGGAAAAATTTTGTTGATTATATAGGGAATCACTGAAGCATGACTGGAGCGGTCAGTCAGCGGGACCCCCTTAAGAAAATTTCATGAGTTCACGCGTTCCAAGTCTGCAAAATTATACTGAGAAATGGTATCGGGTCCGTTCGCGCCCAATACACGTTCGCACCCTACAAGTTCGCACCCCACACGTTCGCCCCCTGGGTCCGTTCGCACCCTTTTTTTTTATTCAAAAACCCGATGAATTATAAGATGTTTTTTAAGATGTTTATCTCAAAATAAAGAAAAATTCGGCAATTTTTGAATTTTTTAAATGAAATATTGTTTTAAATTGATTTGATGATTAATTATTTATGATTACTGTTAATTATATATGGTGTTTACACAGCTAAACTTGATGTAAATTCTGCATGTAGTTATATCAGCATGTATTTAACTTGGTATGAGTAAAAACAATTAAGATTCAAAATGTTATTGTTGTTGAGTTTAAAGCGGTTTGGTATCTTAACATTTAAATAATATTCAACACAAAAAACCTTTTTTTAGAAAGTCACTTTATTTTGAAACAATGAAAAAAAAAATACAGCAATACACAAAACACGATTAAAAAGATATTCAACACAAAAAACGTCACTTTATTTTGCATGTTTTGAAACAATGAAAAAAAACTTATTTATAGCAATACAATAACCAAAACACGATTAAAAAATTATTCAACACAAATATCGTTTTTAGAGAGTCACTTCATTTTAAAACAATGAAAAAAAAAAATATTTATAGCAATACACTAACCAAAATACGATTGAAAAATTATTTAAGACAAAATCAATAAAAAGGGTGCGAACGTGTAGGGTGCGAACGGACCCGGGGTGCGAACGTGAAAGGGGGCGAACGTGAATGGGCGCGAACGGACCCGGATTCCTGAGAAATGAAGAAACAAACATGCATGTTGTCTATTGTTGAATCATGGAAATTATAGAGATCAAAACGTATAGAAATTAATTAAACTCACTTTTACAAGTATGGAATGGTGTTTTGCCTGAGCTGAAATCTACAGACATACACACAACCAGGATAACAGCAGCTATAAATTTGTCCATTCTTTTCTGCGGCTCCACCTTATGCTTATAGTAAAAATTATTTCCTTCTTGACAACTTGTGACACACTTTTAACTCACGTGATAGTCGTACGATTTTCTCAAGAATGGTTAGCAGGTCGGTTCGTACCTTTTACAACTCGTACCGCCGTAGGTAAGCTCGTACCTTTCCAAACTCGTACCACAGTAAACTCATACCACTGTAAAACTGGTTCCAACTTATAAATGGGTCTAATATAACAACATGTCATGTATTAATTAGAATAAAGGTTAGTTAATTAAACTAAAATGTAGATACTATTCAAATTCTTGCTTAATCTTTTTTGAAAAAATAGACAAAGGGGAACGAAAAATCGTCTCTTTTGTTCTAACTTTTACAAATATCTTATTATAGGGAAGGATAAATCATACTTAAAAAAAAGAGAATTTTAGAATAGGGAAGATAAACAATTTGTCTTTCAAATTGAATTAGACTTATCACCAGGTTTGTAAACTTACCAGTGGCGGATCCAGAACTTTTATAAGAGGGGGGGGGGGGGGGCACTGACTGCCATAAGAGGGGGCCCGCTACAATCATGATTCAGTGATTCCCTATATAATCAGCCAAATTTTTCCCACAAAAGGTGGGAGGCCCGGCCCCTCAGGCCCCCAGGATCCGCCTATGCTTACACGAGCAACACGACGGGTGCCACATGTAGAGCAGGATCTGCTAACCCTTCCGGAGCACTTGAAATCATCCCCGTTTTTTGTGGTCGTTTTTTTATCATGACATTATCCCTTCGTTTTCGACTTAAATGACTTTGACTTCCCCTTTGATATATCATGCCTCTCGTTTTGTAGAGGTTTTCCCGCGTGTGAAATTGAAATATATGAATATAGGAAAGGACAACTATTACTGTTAACTAGTATATTATAACTATTTAAAGTAACTTCCCTTGTGTAAATTTTTGTAGTGTAATTACAAAATTCTTGAAAAGCAAATGTGTCGTCAACGTAACGATACAAGTGTTATTAAATTTATCAATTTAAAAATGGAATTGAAACGGATCTCTACTGACTGAGTTTGGCCACGGTTCACTAAGTTATAATACAGCACAAATCTGGTAAAAAGAGGCACAATTTGTGCCTATAGGAATATATACAACCTGTCAAAGAATCGTATTGCCAAAACGTACTTGTCGTCGTTTGTTGCTGAGTGACATATTTGTTTTTCGTTCATTATTTTGTACATAAATTAGGCCCGGTTAGATTTCTCATTTGAATTGTTTAAATTTGTCATTTTGGGGCCTTTTATGAGGGTTGGAATGCCCTTTACCGTCAGGAGTCAAACGGTCATTTTCGGCTACCGTTAGCGTCAAATTGGTTAAAATTTTATCGTGATTTTATAGTTGTTACTAATTTCTGTGTCATTTGGTCTCTTGTGGAGATTTGTCTTTTTTTTATGCCCCACCTACGATAGTAGAGGAGCATTATGTCTTTCGGTCTGTGCGTCTGTTCGTCCGTCCGTCCGTCTGTCCCGCTTCAGGTTAAAGTTTTTGGTCAAGGTTGTTTTTGATGAAGTTGAAGTCCAATCAACTTGAAACTCAGTACACTGTGCATGTTCCCTATGATATGATCAAATTAGAGTTTTGACCCCAATTTCACTGAACATAGAAAATGATAGTGCGAGTGGGGCATCCGTGTACTATGGACACATTCTTGTTATCCTTGATGTTATCAAGGAGAAAACTCAATTGCAGCTTCGGTCATTTAATCGCACTTCCAGTAGGGATATCTTGCATATTTAGGTTTTGCTTTACAGAGTAGGCATTAATGGGTTGCAGCAATACAACTGTAATCAAAACTAAGTACAATTTATTCAAATAAGAGAACGTCCGTTTGATAGGATTGTGTGAATGTGTAGTGTACAGAGTCGAACAGTCCTAATTGTCAACCAAATTGAACGGATGCATGCAATTCATCTAAAACATCAAAAGAGTTTTTGACGTTTTTTGTGTGTATAGTTTAGGTAACAAAGACATGATAGGGACCTTCAAATGTTCAGAGTAGACATTAAGCTGAAATGTGCCGGGTAGTGACATGATCGTTAACTAATTGTCTCTCTGTGCAGGAAGCTCATCGCAGGGTCTTGAATGATTGTAGACACATTTTTATTTTATTCTTTACGATTCAGTGTAGCATTTATTTCATACTACTACCACATTGCTGGCTGCTTTATCGGTCGATACGTACACAAAACGCTTTCTGAGTTCTAAAGGATGCTTTTAATCCAAGAAATAGTACTTTTACTTAGCCTTTTATCAATTTCTAAATTATTTTCGAAATATGAATACGGCAGTTATTTCGCTTTCAGGCCAACAAATTAATGTAGTATGGAGCGATAGTATGGGACTCCTATACACAAACACCAAAAAGCCTGAAAGGACAAAACGACAAGCAGCAAGATTTATAACAAGAGACTACAATTCAAGACAAGATGTATTTTCAAAATAACAAGCTTTTTAAAAGACTGTTATAAATTGATAGTATATAAATAACAGTACTAAAAAAGCAGAAAAAAAGAGGGGTCCGTAACCTTGTTTTAGAGATAAAAGCCATTAAAAAATTGGCGGGAAATGATTCTCTCTAGACTTTTCATACATTTAACATCGACACCTTTTGTCTTTCAAAAACTATGAAAAAATAACAAGGATTTTATAAGATTTTCAATTATGGTTTTTTTTAAGCTACATATAATAAAATTATGAAACGATAAATAGGGGTTAGCAGGCAACGTTTTTAATGGCACTACATGGATTAAACCAGAGGATTTCGATTAATCTGAGTAAAAAGAGTAAAAAAAAAGTAGCAAACATCCTTAAGCCAAAAGCTAATATTATAAAAACATTCACCCGCAAATATGATAACTGTACATAACAATGTTAGCATCACTCACCCGTCTATTTTAGTAATTCTTTTTGACTCGGGCCGAGGGCTGTTTGGGTCGAGTTTGCTGTATTCGTCCTGCAGATTTAACCAAAACCCGAAATGGGAAGAAACATATAGGAATACTAAAATGATGTCTTGTATTCGTGTTGTGGTGTATCCTTGTTAAGGTCAAGTAAAAACTGAAAGTAATTGAATTTCGTACAAAATTAAATGTTTGGCATGCTGATACAGTGATGCACACAGGATCAATCATCAAAAATTTACAATTCATCCAAACTAAAAATTTATCAACAATTTCATAATTCAAATCAGCGTAGTTCTTATGTTGATGTTCTAAGTAATAAATTAGAAAGGTCATCTCTGTGTAAAAGAAGATTGAGTGCACACAATCTTGCTATAGAAAAGGGCGACATTTAGGTTTACCAACCAATGAACGAGTTTGTAATGTATGTAAATCGGGTGAGGTAGAAGATGAAAATCACTTTCTATTGAATTGTGAATTTTTTTTAAATACAGAATAAACTTTAAAACTATTATATTAAATATACTTCCTACAAGTTCTAGTGAGAGTCAGCTAGATATGAAACGTTGCATTAATAGCAACTCTTTAAAAGTCCTGAAAGTGACAAGTTCTTATATACATAAATGTCTGGTAATGAGATTTTAGCTTCTTAATTATAACATATTATTTTATTATGCTGTATTCATTGTTATAATGTACTGAAATATGGGCCTTTGCCAATTATTGTAATTGTGTTTGTGCCAATAAAATATTTGTATTTGTATGATATGACTCACCTAAGATTTTGAGACTGCCTGAGAGTGAATCAGTGTCTGATCAGACAGTGATAATCTAACACAACATAAATTTCTAATGTTTTATAAAGCACAAAAGTATGTTACAAATGATGTGTATTTCAATTATTATTGTACATCAGATTTTAATTAAAAAGTTCTGGAAGGTGATGCCTCCCCCTTTGTATGCAATGTTAATATGTTAGATAGTGAAGCACCAGCATTCTACATGTAGATTAGCTAGGCATGTATTTATATCTACATTTTAACAATGCATTGATCAGCTGGGGGTCTGAATTTTTACCAGGACATTTTTCCCTTCATGTTATAATATTGCACCATTTGATGTTTAAGTCCAGATAGCCTGGGTGTAAAGAGAAGGTCAATGATGCCAAAAAAAGAGCATCGAAATAAACAAAAACATTTCCGTATTTTGTAATTCAGCTAAGATTTTTTTCCGGGAAATTCATATTGAACATCATGTTGTATACATAACATACATGTATGATCATAATTAACTGTCTTATTTTTCAATTACAAGTTATACTATCACACTGTTTCATGTTTGGTGGTGAAAAGACCAACCAGTCACCCTAATGTGTTATAATAATTAGTTTCAACTTGGGGATATATCATATAAACATGATAAAAATATCATATAAACATGATAAAAATATCATATAAACATGATAAAAATATCATATAAACATGATAAAAATTAAACCCAATTGGATATAAATTTGCATGCAAAAAATCTAAAAGATTTATTTAAGAACAAACATTAAAAAGTGCATTTTAGATCATTTATACAAACAAAATACATGACATGTAGTGGGGTAGCGACTTTTCCATTTTAATGGCCTACCTTACATAGATGATGTTGTAGTCTTGCATGAATTCTTATTATAGTTGTAGACAGTGTACGTATTATACATGTTATAGAATATAGAATATTTAGTAATATTAAATGACTGAATAATAGCCAACAATAAATCTTACGGGGCGATGGATCATATAGTTATGATACAGTACACTACAAAATATAATATACGAGTCTAAAAGGGTACAACATCACCAAAAAATAATAATAAAATGAACAAATGTTAAATATTTCGGATAACAGATATCCTTCATCAGAATATTTAGTAATATATATATATATATAAATATAAATAAAGATTCAAAGTCAAGCATAAAATATTTCAAAATTTAAATATTAATAAATGTTTTCAAAGCTCTCAAACATGTCCAAATTTCACTGACAAAAAAAACAAACACTGCATGACAGATAACACAGAAAAATGCCTATCTGCTAAATCTAATTTTAGTGAAGTTAGCTTTTTTAATGATAAATAAATTCTAATTTAGAAAGATGATGGAATATAACATGTTGGAAGACAGGGACAGTACTGTAAGAGAGTTACAGGATTATCTTAAAGAATGTCAGAATGAAGTTACACATATCCTGGAGTATGTAGGATGGACACCAGAACACTTTATAAAGGTATCTTATGCGACAAATGGAGTGAATTTTGTCATTTACAATCATCCTCTGTGGCAGTTGTTGGCCCATTAGTATATATACTAGTCCCCTGCCCTATTGAGTGATCCTGCCATTTGGTTCCTTTCATCAGATGACTTGCACACACATAATACCTTGGAAAATTAGTTATTCTTTTGTCTTTGACCTTTCAATATTTTTTCAAAATCTTACAATCAATCTTAGTGGACAGGTGGTACAGTTTGCATCAACTTATTCAACTTTTTATGAATGCCTAATTGTTGTATAACTTATATGGTAATATCCCAAAAAGTGGTATGACCCAAACCATGTCAGCTAACTGATAACATGATTTGAGAATATTTTACTGTGTAAAACAGAATTTGATTAGTTTCTGTTCTAATATTCCTTAGAATCTTTCTCTTTCATTAGGAACATTTTCCAATTTTGATGAAAGATCTATTATTATGTTTTCTATAGTAAAATTATGAGGTCAAATTTGTAGGTATGGGGGAAAGTGTAAGCCCAGTGATTTTGTAAATATCAAGTTCTCTTTCAAAAGAAGCTTTAAATATCATATACAACATAAATGATATTGTGCGAATAGATGTCAAAAAATAATTTGTTCTATATAGATAATGATTTACATCATGTTTGTTATTTTATTTGTTTTAGCAAGATGATATTGTTTCCTGTTCATTTGACAGCAGTCACAGAATGCCTAGGAAATATCTGACTAAACATGAAGAAAAATGTGAATTGTTGTATGTTGGCTACAAAAAAGAAGACTTGGTAATTTTACTAATAAAATGGAAATTGTCTAAATGAAAGTTATTGTTCATGTTAGACAGGAATTTGTTTACACTTGAAATTGTTAAAAAAACATTGATGCCTGTCATTAAACAAGAGTTCAGTCTAGGTGCATTTCTGGTTTTCACTATACTTAATAAATTAGGTCATTTTCTTGTTATTATCAAACTAATGCTGAACTAACTACGATCTTTGATTATGACATTTTCTGACAGATTGATAAATTTTTGTATTTTTGGTAAGGCATGCAAGATTTTCTAGTCTTGTATGATGTCCCCTTGTTGATATTTGTGGTAGATTACATGTTAATATACTCAGAGAATCATGAATAACAAAATTTGACAATTTAATGATACATTTTATGCACAAAAATGTCATTAGATAAATAACACATAGCTGAGAGGGTGATAGAGCAGATTGTTACCCCAAGAAAACACTTGTCAACTGAAGCGAAGCCAAGGTTGACAAAGTCTTTTCGAGGGGTAACAATCTGCTCTATTACCCTCTCAGATATGTGTTATTTAATTTATTATACTGAATGTTCTGTTCTTATTTTCTATTAAATTTTAAATTAAAAGAAATAAAGTATGACAACTGTACATAACAACCATCCGGATTCAATAAAGCACACACTTGATCAAGCGTCTCTGTGAAGGGTAATAAAGTACTTGCCATGGGATAGAGTAAATTATCTCCCTTGTATTAACCAATCAAAATCTGGCATTTTGACCTGAAGTATAATTAATTTAAATGGCATTGTCCAATTCAACATGAATTTGAGGTCAGATTTCTTATAGGCCAGTTTAAGTTCCTTTTTATGAACGAGTTACACCAGTTGACCAGAGATCAATTGGAGTAATTTATGTTTTTGAACAATTGACTCTTACGGAAACATAATATTATAAGCATTGTGACATTGAATATGAATAGGAAAATGCATAACTGTGAAATTGTTCTATTGGAAATTAGAATTAAAATAATTTATGTAAGCCCATTATTGAAATGTACAATTGTATTTTTAGGCTGATGTTATTGGCTATACACAAGACCCAACAAGTAGCAGTGTACACATTGGCAAGTAAAAACAGCATAAATATAGCATTGAAAGTTCAACATTATATTATAGATCACAAAGAACAACATTGTCCCTTTTTTTGCAAATTGTTCTATGATATTAAGAAATGATTGTGTGTAAGTAAACTGTATATTATTGTTAGACCTTTTGCCTTTTGTCAAAGCAAACAAATGATTTACATTGTTCTATTAGTCAACTACACATAGACGATACTTGAGAAAAAAAAATATACCAGTTAAACTTACTGTTTTGTTTTCGTTTGTATAAGATACACAGATTTTTACCCTGGTGTAGGTTTCTGAGAAAGGGTGTGTGTATTATGCATGTCTACATAGTTTTCTTAAGTTTTTTTAAGGTTTGAAAATCAAAATCAGAGATCCACAAATTATAAAACTTTTAAAGGTTTGTCTTAACTGTTTGTATATTGAACTATTGAATTGAACAATATCCAAGATCATTATGTGGTTAAATAAAAATTTAACTACTAGACTGAGTCTAGTTCAAAATGTCCACCAATTGAAGGTTTTCATATTTATGTAAGTTACCCATTTGTTCTAATGCTTAAAAGGCAGTAGAATGTATAAAAAAAATCCTTAAAAAGAGTCAATTCTACATACAGTTAAATATTTAAGGCGCATTACATTTGCATGCATTTGGGGATTAATTTTTTTTTAGCTCACCTGGCCTAAAAGGCCGTGAGCTTTTTTCATCACTTGGCGTCTGTTGTTCGTTGTTCATTGTCCCATTGTCGTCTATTAATTTTTACAAAAATCTTCTCCTCTGAAACTACTGGGCCAAATTTAACCAAACTTGCCAAATCATCATTGGGGTATCTAGTTTAAAAAATGTGTCCAATGACCCCGCCTGCCAACCAAGATGTCCAACATGGCTAAAAATAGAACCTAGGGGTAAAATGCAAGTTTTGCCTATTATTTTGAAAACTGCTATAAATAGAGAAAATCTGATGGGAGCAAACATGTTAAGAATTGTGCTGTACTAAATGTTCATTTACATCAAAACTGTCAGATGACTTCTTATAGGAGTTATTGCCCTTAAATTGTGAATTTTACCATTTCATAAAAATTTTGCCTATTATCTCGAAAAATTATAATACTGTGGATTCATTATTATTCATGGGATACCAGTTTTGTTGAATTCATGGGAATAGGTGAACCAAGAATTTTAAGGTTCGTTGAAGTACAAATTTTCTCTAGTCTATTGTATGCAGACTTTGGCAAAACCACAAAATCAAATATCAATGAAAATACAATTTTTCCTCAATCCACAAAAATTGGTACCCACAAAATAAATGAATCCACAGTAGATGGACAGTGACTTTAAAATACAAAAATGATCAGCAAGACAAGCTCTACAAATAAGTTAACATGACTGAAATCTTCAGTTTACTCCTTATTAGAGTTATTGCCCAAAAATGACGATTTTTTTCCATTCTTTATATCTTAAAAACTTTATTAGATAGATATAAACTTTTGAGATCATTTGTTCTACAAATAAGTCAACATGACCAAAATTGTTATTTGGGTCCTTATCGAAGTTATTGCCCTTTAATGAAGATTTTTCCCATTTTCGCCTATTTTGAAAACTTTAATAGATAGATAGAAACTTTAAATAGAACAATGATCAGCAAAGATCCACAAATAAGCCAAACTCGTTATTAGAGTTATTGCCCTTTAGTGATAATTTTTTACATTTTTTTGCATTTTTTGCCTATTATTTTGAAAACTATGATAGATAAATAGAAACTTTAAAAAGGAAAAATTGACTGAAATTGCCAGTTAAGTCTTAATTGAGGTAATACCCTTTAATGATGTTTTCTTCTAAAATGTGGCCATTGTTGAAGATGCAGGTGAGCTACACAGGCTCTTTAGAGCCTAAAGGGCCTCTAGTTTAAGTTTGTGCACAGCTTTTGATTGCATTTGCGCACATTCTTTTTTAAGGTAGAACAGCTAAATATAAAGATAATTAATAAATAAGTATGATGATAGTTATTAATTTTGAAAATATTTATAATTTTAAATTATATATATTTTTCATATTGAATTTCTACAAATGGTCCGAAATCATTCCATGCTCACTACAATGAGAATTTTTTTCAGCTCACTCATGTAATTTTGTGTTTCATGACAGTATTTTAAAATTAACACTAGCAGTAGCAGTTGTATGTAGAAGTGTGAATGAAAAAACAGAGTACCGGTATCTGATTGAGCAATTCCGAAAATTTAAGAAAGGAGAAGTTGGGCAAATTCATTTTCTTAAAGCAGTGAGCTTCAAATATTCAGCTTGTTCCGACATGTAAAATAGGTACTTTTACTCTTCAGATTTGCATCTCTAAGGCTTGGTGATTGTGCATAATAAAATGAACTTATCCTGCTCGAAATCACACTTCCACCTCCTCGTAAGTGAGCACGGCACATAGACTCACGAGAGAGGTTATTGTAAAAAATAAGTAAATAAATAAATGAATAAGTATAATTTACTTGTGTAAACCTTAATTTACCTGTATAATGAATGGGCGCAAATATTATCAAAAGCTGCATGAAAACGTAATGATTTTACGCACAAATGTAATGCACAGAAAATTTATTTATAAATATAAGTCACCATGGTAATTACAGATATATTGATCAATACCACTACTTCCCTTTATTCATTTCTTTAGTATATAAAACAATAACATATATATAGCTATCAAGAGTTAAATTTAACACAAATATTGTAAAAATATAATTTCTGTTTTAATTATCTCCCCTTGAATATAACTCGTTATCTTAGTTGGCCTAATCTCAACTTCATTGATTAATTTATTAATCTAGATTGCTAGTTTATTTCTAAAGTTTATCTCTAAGTATAAGAACAGATTTTTTAGATAACTTAGTGTACAATATACAATTATGGCCCGTAGAGAAGGTGAATATGCAAAATTGTCAACACGAAAAGGTTATTTCACTGAGGGAGCAGCCTGAAGTGAAATAATTTTTTAGGGTTCACAATTTTGGATATTCATTGCTTCTAAGGGGCCACAATTGTTTTATTATACCGATCTAACAGTGGAAGGGCCTTTTGAAACATTGAAAAAGCATGTAACCTACTGTATCGTAACAAACACAAGTAAACGTTCAAAAATAAATTTGTGTCTTAGAATTTCTCATATGTACAACAAAAGTAGAATCTTTTTTGAGGAATATTGATGGCCCTGAAAAGGACTGTTTATAAGAGATATCCTCGGCACTAGATGTATTTCCAAAGCCTTGTTTCCTCGTCACTTGATGGGCTTCCTGTTACTTGAAGTTGAACGTTGCCATTTTGTTTACTTACGTCTGTGACATCATTTTCATGGGAGATAACTTGTGTACAAATCAAGAAACTCAAAAGGTTATTCATCGGTGAATTATATGGTTATTCTCCGCTGGTGTAAATTTTTAGGGTTATTCGTCCCTCCTTGCAAATGAAAATTAACTGAACTAGATATCATTGAGATGAGAGCCATCTCTGTGGGCCCCGCTGTGAATAATGTGTGGTAAAAAATTTGTATCTTTATCATTGGACATGGGGTTGTCAACTGAAACCGAAGTTTATGACCTTGACCTTTGACCTAGGAAGTTGTACATAAATTATGACACACCCTCTGGTGTTGGTTAATATATATGTCAAGTATAAACTTTGAAATCCTGACGGTTCTCTAGATATAGAGCGGACACAATTTGTTAAGGACGGACGGACAGACTGATCACTATAGGGCGTCCGCCATTCGGATAGGGCCCTAATTATTCCGTGTCACGTGATAACGTGATACCCAATAGAATTGTTTATAATATATGTAAGTATAATAATAAAAAATAATGAATTGACAATATTGGAAATTCAACATATGATGTGAGGTTATTTTCATTTTGGGGTATGAACAATAAAGTTACTCATAGTCCATTATATTCTAGAATAGCAAATTATAAATTTTATATTTCTCTGGAGCCTGGAAACTGTTTTATTAACCATCAATTGAAAAGAATGGAGTGTATGAATTGATACAAGCAATGGGAATAGAACTTTTATTGCTGCTCATCATCTCAAAATAATAACAATCAATCAGTTCCTCAACCACCAGAAAACTGTTCCTTCAGAACTTCTTTTACTATATTTCAGATAGAGAAACAATGAACAGAGTTTTGAGAGACCACCATGTACAGAATCATTCAAGTATGTATACTCATTATATTATACAATATCAACTGATCTTTAGAACTGTTTAAAAACATCAGTGATACAAATATTAATTAAAAAAATGATTGGATGAGAGAAATAATGACTTAAGCAAAGAAGAGTCCAATTTAAATCTAAAGGAACAACACTGCATGTATCTTTTATAAATAGGTCAATATGTGCAATCTTTTTCAGGTATGCAGTTGGATGGGTTAAATTTTCTTTAATTCCTCTGTCTATATTGTAATTTTATGTGTGATAGTTTATTTAGAAGCTAAGACATTTTCACACATGTGGTTTAATTTTTGAAGTACCATATAAGAATTTTGTTTCCACAATCTAGCGCAACACAAAAAGCCCTTTATGATGCGGCTTCTCAAAGTAAAAAATTCAGTTTCCACAAAACGAATTTATCTTGAAATTCAGTTCTTTGCAAACATTAATAACTTCGTAGTTTTTTTTTGTTCTTTATTATATTTCTCAGCAAAGTTAAGTCAAATCACTGAAATATCAGCATGCTCAATATCATGACAATTGTCCCTTACTTTGAGACTCATTAGGAACATTGACCCAGATAACTGTTTTTAGTAAGAATTAGAATCGAAACAAACAAAGCAACATCTTAATGAAAATCAAAATGCTTTATGAGTTTAAAAATAGCAAATCAGTGTACAAACACATAATAATGCAATAAAAACTGACCGCCACGAAATAGCACAATGGTGTTGAAAGTGGCATTAAACACAAATCAATCAATCAATCATTAAAATGCACAATTACTATCACTTGGAAGCCAAGTCAATCTACTTATAAGCTGAAAGGTATAAATGAGGGGAAAATTGGAAAATATTAATCTTTGATGTAATTTTTCAGTGATTAACTTTCTGTTTTATTTTTGTTCAGTATTTTTTGCACAAGATAAAGTACCTTTGACACCAAATGAGGTGACAGTTCAGTTGACACCAGCTGAGAGGGCAGCTATTCATGACTATGTAGTGGAGAAAGCTAAAAATGAGAGGAGACTTAACAGACATGAATCTGACCAGTTCTTATCGACTGATTTACAAGAAATGGTGAAGCAAAAAGATGCATGTGAGTAGTAAATTTATTTGAATGTAGAAATACTTCTTCTATCTGTGGGTATATAACCCCTCCAAACTGGGGATATGTTTTAAGAGGGAAAAAACTTATATATTAAAAGAGTTCTTGATGAATACTAGTGTTAGGGACTTTTTGAAATGAAAAGTAAAAAAGATCTTTTAAAAAATTTATGTTAAAAGACAAATTGTTTGTCTTCTGTTAAATTTATTCATAATTTATAATCAGATGTCACCTTCATACAACTTCTTTTTGAATATGAAAAAAATTATCTTTGAGGAAATTTTTTAATTTAAGGTTTAAAGGTTTAAATCAATGTAAATTAAACGAAATGAGCTGATTTTTTTTTTATTATCAAAAACTCTTTTCTTTTTATATCAAAATCTAACCTATTTAAGCAGTTTTTTTAAATAATTCTTTAATCTGAACAAAAAAAAATCTTTGGACTGTATACTTTATTTTTAATTGTAAAAACCTTGTTTTCAGTGGACAGAAACAAACCTAAAAGTTATATGGAATATTTGGCACAACAAAGAGATTATAAACGTAGGAGACAATCTTACAGGGCAAAGAATGTACATATTACAAGGAAATCTTACACCGAGGTATGTCCTATCAGGGTGAATAATGTTGTTTAATCCTACAGCAGGGTAATAGTCCAACAGGGGACAGAATGTACATATTACAAGGAAATCTTACACTGAGGTATGCTATAGGGGATAAATAATGTTAAATAACCCAACAGGTCAAAAAGAAAGTCTGTTCAAATTGAGTCTTGGACAAGAAAGAATGTGTGTTCTGTGACAACAAAACCTTACACTGAAGTAAATGTTTTCGGCAAAGAATGTTCACATAACAAAGAAATCTTACACTTAGATAAGTGGCATGTTATGGTCATAAAGAAATCCTAAACTTAGGTTAGTAGTAAAGAGTATTTTCATAATTAAAAAAAAAAACTGCAAAAAAATATTTGCTCTTCTGCATTTATATTAGCTCTTCTGCATTAAGATTAGCTGTATTCAAGACTATATCATGAAACATTACAAATCTTCATTGGTTTCCCTCTGAGAAAGAAATGGAGGATATAGAGATAGAAAAATGTATTCATGGAATTTGGATTTTTTGCAATTTTAATATCAGAATGAATTGTGGATATATAATCATTGCTTTATAAATTCAATAAGAAATAATTATTAAAGCACTTATGTAGGCTGCTCAAAATACCAGAAATTATTGCACTGATTAAATATACTGTAGAGAATATCTGAAAGTTGAATTTCCTTATTTATGAGTAAATTGCTCCAGTGGATGCGTCAATTAATTTAGGGGAAAATGAGTTTAATCCTAATCATTCTTTAAATGTTTGAACATTGGTTTTGAAATAATACCTTCTCAGTTCACACACTTTTTGTAATTCATTCCATTGTTTTGTTTCCTGCTTTTTCTAACCAATCACTGTATTAAGGATGTTCACTTGTCATGTTTTGGAATTTTTGTCAGATTTTCAGAATCCTCTGGTTTCATCCATTTGAAAGCTTATAAAATTTTGCCCACTAACCCCCATTTTTCTTTTTATAAATCTTTTACATGTATAATTATAAGCCATCTGTAAAAGTCATATAAAATCTTTGTTATTTTTTAATAGTTTTTGAGAACTTAAACTTGTCAAAGATAAAGCTATGAACAATCAAGAGAGAACATTTTCCCGCCAAAATTTCAATGGCTAGTATCTCGAAAACAAGCACACGGACCTATATTTTTTTTTTCCCTCTTTTGGTTCCTTTATTAATCCCCTGTCAATATATACTAGTGTTATGAAAAGCTTGTTATTTTAAAACTGAGTAGCGAACTTCCTTAAAAGGATTCTTAATTATGTAAATCATCTCAAAAATATTGACCACCATAATGTAGTTTGATTTGTTTATTTAGATCATCAGAGAAGTGATAGAAAATCAGACAGAATATGTAGCCATGTTGAGACAAGAAGAAGCTGAATCAGCACCAAGGTAAATGATTTGATACGTCTGGTACTTTATAATCATACCTTAAAAGGCTAATAGGAATTACCAAAAACTTTGGACAGCTCAAAAAACCACACCAACCACCAACTCCTCCTAAAATAGTTTAAACAACAAAAAACAAGACAGGGTCCAGATAGCCTACCTTGGTACGAGCAAAAAAAGTGTGGCGGTGATAGACCAGTTTTATTCGCTCAATAACCCCCCATCCCTTTTGCCAGTCTAGATCATATGTTGTAAAAATAAAATGTTGAGTTGCACCATGTAAGATATTGTCATATTTGCTATGCAGTGACTTTCTATTTGACGATACTTTCAAAAAATCTTAAACAGAGTTTCATCTTCAAAGTTGTTTCTTTATCAGATTTCTAGCTTTGCCATACTTATATATCGGACAATTTAAATTTTATATATAAAGGACATATCTCTCTGTCAATCATATAAACTTTGCTACAATATAGCAATGGCATATAGAAATTTCTCTGTAACAGTGGAGAACAATGCATCTATTCAGAGGTTGAACTGGATAATCATGTTGTTTTATTGTGTCAGTCATTGTAAGGCATGGTGTTCAAGGACAGTCAATGTTCCTATTAATGCACAGATCAGCACAATGAGAAGAATGATCTTTCTTTTGATACTATAGGTGTTAGACCACCAATTCAAAATCCCTATCTATTCAACCAAATTTTGCAATTTTCACAGCTTTCTCAATATTTTACCTTAAGTTTAACTTCATAGAAACCGGATATACCCGGAATTGTACGTGTATCACCTTTCTACATGCCAATTTTCATCCCATGTTTAAAGTCTTCTAAGAAAGAACTGACTTTCAGAAGCCAAGTACTAATAAAAATAACCCCTGGTTTTCTGAAAATCTTAAATTAGTATACTATGGAGCGCATTAATCCTCAATTTTTAATGCAAACTCATAGACAAGTAAATTCTGGCTCAAAATGGTCTAAATATATTTCTCTTTCACCAAAAGTTTCATTTCTGCAAATTTGTTAGTTAGTTTAAGTAAACAATGACATCAAAAGCACTATTTTGTATAAGAGAGTATGGCTACATTTACATACATTCTAAATTGGAGGGAGTGAATTGGTGGTCTGACACCTAAAGTTTATAAAACATGAAGACTGTACCAATATTCAAGAATCTGGTTAGTGTTAGTAAATTTGGTAAATTTGTTTTATTTTGCAGTAGGCTAGAAGAAAAACCAGATGAATCAGATGAACTTGATGATCTAAATGAAGAAGAAAAAGAAGATATCAAAGATAATGGCCATAGAGGAAGAAGTAAAGTGAAAAAGAAGAAAAAACACAAGAAACACAAACATAAACACACAAATAAATCTGCTTCTAGGTCAAAGAGTAGGTCAAGGTCTGAAAGCAGATCACGATACAGGTCAAGGTCAAGGCAATAGTCATATATTGGATCTCATATAGCTCACTTGTTACAATTGCATGAGCATAAAGCTCTTTGTCATCAGTTTGTTTCTTGTTAGAAGGGTGACTTTAAAAGGATGTTTGCTTTGTAGACACTGCAAGAATAAAAAATTTGATGCCACCCAGTATTTGACATGGGTTACAGGTTGAATAAAATGTATAATTACACCTTATATAAGAAAGCCAGATTTTGATTGGTTGATAGCATGTTTATTTTTCGCATATTCTAATATTTTTTCCTCATTTCAAACAAATTTGCCTGTTTTTCACCACTGCCGGTGAATTTGCCTCAAATACTATGGTATTTGCCATTTTGGATATTCCTTTTTTACCCTCTTGAGCATTTTCCCGCCAAAAATTTTTGGGTAATGGCGTTACATAAAAAAGCGAGCTAATGCGTATTAGTACATGTATAATTCCCGCGGTTCTATGATAATATCCTCTTATCCTCAAAATTATGCATAAACATGTTAATTAGTTTCAATCCAAATCTATTCAGTGTAATTAAACAGATATATCATGTTATGAAGGGGTATTTGCGAAAAATACCAGTCTTGGGATCGAATTTCCATCGCCTAGCGGCTCGGGAAATTTTACAGTCCCATGACTGGTATTTTCCGCATATACCCCTCCATAACATGATATATCTGTTCAAAAACTTTTCAAGAATTTCTGACACAAACCATTGAATTTGTTGAATATTGTAAATGATCCTCATTTATTTGTAATATAATTTTTGTGCATTTCAAACAAAGTTGGGAAAGCAACATACAGTAATTTTTGGTAAATTGGGTCATGGAAAGACCTATCAATGGCAATCGTATGGTAATTGTAAATGGTTGGAACCAACACTAGAAATTGATTCTTTAATTATAAATTGATAAGAGTTATTCCCCTTCCCTTGAAATGTTACTAGTTTCCTGCAATTGAAAGGGCAGCACTAGTAAGAAAAGCATACATATTATTGCTTTTACTTCAATTTTAAATATTTTTAGCTTTATAACTAAGTCTGGATGGTAGTATGGCTATTAAGAGTTCTTAAAAGTAGTTAAGTAATTAATTTTATATAACTGAAATTTGACAAGAAAAAAAACCCAGAGAAGGTCTGCATCCTACTATTGGTCTCTCATGATTGCAGGGAACCAGTTATACTGCCCAAGAAATGGAATTACTTGTATTATATTATTGCAGGCAGTTTCTGGCTTCAGTAGTGCTGAGATTCATGTAAAAATTTGTATGATAAAATTTATGTTCATGTATGAATTAAATTTGCTATGAAATATTGCCATAGTACATTCATGTTTTTGTAATTTTCACATTGTCATAAAACACATATCTCCTTTCATTCATATTTTATATTCATTGCAAATATCATATGAGCTGTGTCAGATAAAAATCGATCTTATGCATATGAATATCAATACATCTGTTAACCTATTTCGGGTTGAAAAAATCTTTATGCAAAGTCTGTAACTGTTGAAAATTGAGTTGATATAAGAACCCTACAAAACAGACCCAAATTCATCTCATAATTCGTATTTGAATGTTCCCAAATCAATCAAAGTCTTATACATGAACATTTATACGTGCACTTGCATAAGGGTGATTTCTATTCGATGCAGCTCATTTTTTACATCATTATAGTCACTTGTAAGAATCTTTTCTAAATTTGTTAAGTCTGTTTTGCTAATAAATGTATGGAATGAATAAAATTGCACAGCAAATTTCTTTTGTAAAATTATTCATGAGATGGTTCCATTAAAATGAAGATTATCTACCTACTGTTTATCAAAACTGTCGGACGACTTCTAATAGGAGTTATTGCCCTTAAATGACGAAATTTTCCAATTATTTTTTTCATTTTTTGCCTTTTATCTTGAAAACTATCATAGATAGAAACTTTTAAATTCCAAAAATGATCAGCAAGACAAGACCTACAAATAAGTCAGAACTCCTTTTTAGAGTTATTGACCTTTAATATTGATTTTCAATTGTTTGCATTTTTGCATAATATCTTGAAAACTATAATAGATCAATAGAAACTTCAAAAAGCAACAAGAGTGCACACGCTGAAATGTCTCGCCTTCTTTATTAATCATTGATATTATGTTGATAGTCCTAAATATAAAGCTTTATTACAACTGTCACATAAACTTAACATTAACCAAAAAACTAAACATTGACCAATGAACCATGAAAATGAGGTCAAGGTCAGATGAACCATGCCAGGCAGACATGTACAGCTAACAATTCTTCCATACAACAAATATAGTTGACCTATTGCTTATTGTTAAAGAAAAACAGACCATAACACAAAAACTTAACACTGAGCAATGAACCGTGAAAATGAGGTCAAGGTCAAATAAAACCTGTGCTACCGACATATAGATCATAAAATATTTCCATATACCAAATATAGTTGACCTATTGCATATAGTATTAGAAAAAAAGACCAAAACTCAAAAACTTAACTTTGACCACTGAACCATGAAAATGAGGTCAAGGTCAGATGAAACCTGCCAGCTAGACATGTACACCTTACAATCATTCCATACACCAAATATAGTAGACCTATTGCATACAGTATAAGAAAAACAGATCAAAACACAAAAACTTAACTATAACCACTGAACCATGAAAATGAGGTCAAGGTCAGATGACACCTGCCAGTTGGACATGTACACCTTACAGTCCTTCCATAAACCGAATATACTAGACCTATTGCTTATAGTATCTGAGATATGAACTTGACCACCAAAACTTAACCTTGTTCACTGATCCATGAAATGAGGTCGAGGTCAAGTGAAAATTGTCTGACAGGTATGAGGACCTTGTAAGGTACGCACATACCAAAAATATAGTTATCCTATTACTTATAATAAGAGAGAATTTAACATTACAAAAAATTTTAACTTTTTTTTCAAGTAGTCACTGAACCATGAAAATGAGGTCAAGGACATTGGACATGTGACTGACGGAAACTTCGTAACATGAGGCATCTATATACAAAGTATGAAGCATCCAGGTCTTCCACCTTCTAAAATATAAAGCTTTTAAAAAGTTAGCTAACGCCGTCGCCGCTGGATCACTATCCCTATGTCTAGCTTTCTGCGACAAAAGTCGCAGGCTCGACAAAAATGATCAGCAAGACAACACATCGGTCAGCATGGATGAAATTGATAGTTGTCTTCTAATAGGAGTTATTGTCTTTAAATGATTATTTTTACCATTCTGTGTGTTTTGACCAGAAACTAGAAGATAGAAACTGTAAACAAAAAAAATTTCAGCAATAAATAAAACATAAAGAGAAATTTAGTCATGAATTATATTCTATTCTACAATGTTGGAGAGTGTCCATTGTTGAAAATGCGCATAGACCTAGGTGAGCGACATAGGCTCTAGTTTTATATGCTTGCAGATCTTCAGCTTTGTTGTAGTTCAGGTTGAGTGACTTTCCCCATATAACAAATACATGTACATATTAAGCCACACTATACACCTATGAACACAGTGTCGACAGTGCATGTCCCTGGTACACCTCACAATTCATATGAATTCTGAGAAATGAACTTTTAACAATTCCACACAGGGGCATTGATAGCTTACCAACACATCTAGTTTAAACATTATGAAATCCAATGAAAGAAATCCTTAAGTATGAAAAAACGAGAGAAAAAGTCCTCAAACAATTCCATCATAGGAGGTGGACAACTTAATATGTTTGCAATCTTTCTGTGATGTTTCAAAGTTGATTACACAAAATACTAAATAGGTACTGTCTTTTGTAAATTTTGCTGAAAAATGACTGAAGATCCCAAGGTTGGAAAAATGGGGAAAAAATTCCTCAAGCTATTCCATTATACAATGTAGCAGTTGGACAGCTTCAATATGTGTGCAACCTATCTGTGATGTTTCAAGGATCTGAGTTGAAAACTGTAGAAGGAGTTGAGTTAAATTAATGTTTGTGCATTTTCCCACTCAGCTTGCCCAAACATCTAACATCACAATCTAACCAAAATGATAAAGACAAAGATACAAAATTTGATGAAAGAATAGATCCTGACAAACAAAGATAAATCTGTTGTAGTTTTTATTTTTGGTCATTTCCTCAGAAATAAACCATTCCACATAAATCAATACACTTCATTTTGTGATGACAGAAATATATTGTGTTTTTACTGTTATATTAATTCATATAAAATAAAAATAAGCATATACAACAGCGTTAGATCTATTAAATAAAATATAAATGCTTATCAATAAAACACCAAACAACATTGCAATACATTTATCACTAAATCTTATACTTTTCCATTCTTTACACAATACCTACAAAATGCAGTACTGTTGATTCATAATTATTTCGTGGGGTACCATTTTTCGTGGTTTTTGTTGATATAGGTTAACAACATATTTAAGTGTTCAATGAAGTACAATTTTTCTCTAGGGTTTAATGCAGATTTTGGCAAAACCATAAAAATCATGTATCCACGAAAAATTGGTACCTAGGAGATATATGAATTCACAGTGTTCAATCATATATTTCAGAATATATTCTACTGAAAGCTAACATACTAATGTATTTTTTAGATATATATATATATGATTATTACAAAAAATAAACCAAAACCCTGTTTTTCTCTTTTGGGACTAACATTGACAATTCAGTCAGACCAAAAAACAGGAAGTAAAATCTTGGTTGGGGAAATACATTTCATTTTTGTTATACTAACTATAAATTATCACTCGGTGATATGTGAGAGACTTGTAAATGACATAAAAGTTCCAATCTTCCAGCATTTATTAGGAGACGATTTATAAATATTCAAATAATTATATGATAAAATATTACATTAAGTACAAAGATATGCAAAAAGTAGTTAGCAAGATTTAGATCACTATTTTTTTTTTAACACTTTCAAATTGAAACTTTTGATTTGACTCTGACACTAGATTCTATCAAAAAACTTGAAGGACTCTTTGATTTTTTATATTAGCAATTTCTGCACTTCTTCCTAAATTCTAATGATTGATTATTGCTGATCATTGGTAAATATTGCATGCATATTTAGAACATTTCTATTTTTATCATCTTCAGTTTTGTTCAGATCAAAATTTATTGACTAAAAATTAATTCATAATATAAAGAAACTATAAATATAAAAATTGTTCACCTATTGTTAAAAACTCCATAAAATTCTGTATATATACAATTACGAAATTTTGTTCTGTTTATAGTAAATTTGAACAAGTGGATTAAGAAATTTGGTAATAAGTCTTAATGTATATCTTCGATCTGCTTACTTAACAATATACTCATAAATCAGTGATCACATTTGAAGATCTAGGGTTCAAAATTTCAGTTGTTGTCTTAATAAAAATTCAAATGAGAAAAAAAATTCATACCATTTCATTACAAATTACAATCAATTATCTTATAAGGTTTTTGTAGTAGAGGCCCTACCCCTCCCCTCCCCTCCCAGGTATAAACCACTGACACTACTTAATCAATAGATGTTGGAGCAGCCATCTTAAATAGTCAAAATCACTCACTACCCTAAAAGTTATCCACTGTAATCACAAATAAGCCACCTTAGTATACATCACTCCTGAAAGTTGTTTGGTGTTTTTAAATCACAGTTACTGCCTACTAAATTAAGTAGATACCATTTACATAATAATAAGCACAAGAGAAGGTCATAATATTTCCATCTACTGACTAAATTCAAGTCAACAATAAAATAGTGAATATATAACAAGAGGAAAAAAAAAGTTCTCTCTTAAGTTCATAATTCTTCTTTTTTTTTAAAGAAATGAAATAAATCAAAATTGTGACAAAAATACCTTACATATAGGCCAATAATTGGGATATTACAAACAAAATAAAAGTTTACATAAGAAAATCAACATATGCTTTCATCTACCATGTCTACCATACATGAAACTTCCAAATAAAATGTACAAAACTGAACCAAAAAAATTAGTCTCCGTTAAATAAAATAATACATTAGTGAATAAAAATACAAGGGTCTAGGTCAAATTATCTTCTTTTCTTGTTCGTAAAATTCTTTGAATTATAAAGGAGCTTGATGATAATATTATGACCTACCATCTACTAGCCATATAAATTCTATATTCAGCAACATAACTAAAATTTGAGTATTGCACCTACCCCAAGTAACATAAATCTGACAATGATATTATGCTGAACTCAATACTATTTACATCAGATCAAACATTTCCTTATGTAACCATGGTAACAATCAGATCAACTGGTTTAATGTTAATGGTTTGTTGGTGAAAAGTACGTTATCTTTTCTGCAAATAAACATTTTATCCTTATGCTTTATAGAAAAAAATTTCAATGAGACAATATTGAATATATAAACTGCTTTATCAGATTTCACAGAATGTATGAATTTTTAGCTGAAATAAGGGCAAAACTGCAAAAGATTTTTATGCATTTCATTGGTATTAAAAACCAATTCCTGATAATTCTATGTCCAATCATACTAGACTGTTTTGAATGACAACTGTGCTCTTTGTATGTTAATCTATCCAAAGTGCTCTTTTTTGTCAACTTCTAGATCTAGTTTTTATTGTGGCAATTTTTTTCATATTACACCATTTTAATGATGTCTTGGTCAAATCTTGAAATGTGATGAAATCACATCTGATATTAGCATTTTCTTAATTTAATGAAAACCTTTCTTAAAAAAAAACATTTAAAAAAAAATTATCTTTTAAATGGAATGGTTCAATAAAAGAAGGGCTATAAATGAATGATTGATAAATTACTTAAAAGAAAGGATTTAAATTTATGTTGATCAATTTCACTAGAAGTATCAGTTTATGTAAATTTAATTTTGATCTGTAACAATGACAACTGTTAGATTTACAAGTGTACCAATCAAATCCCTTCGTTCAATGAAGATAGAATGAAGATAGACAGTAATTGACTAATCAAATCCCTTCACTCAATGAAGACAGACATCAATCGACCAATCAAATCCCTTCACTCAATAAAGACAGACAGTAATCGCCCAATCAAATTCCTTGAATCAATGAAGACAGACAGTAATATGAATCAATGACTAGTTTAGCACTGCACCATTGTATGGATTTCATTTTGTGATGTCAGATTTATTTTACCCAGGTTGTCGTCACAAATATTCACTCATCCTAGTTCTTATCTATATGTAATAAAAAATAGAATTGTGAATATATCAGTGACCATTATCTACATACATAACAAAAATACACAATATATATAAATAACATTCACTTTTTATCTTTTTTTTACAAATACACTTTAGTACAAATAGTATATATAACAAATAACAAAAATATTTTTGTTCTTAAAATGGCCTTCCATAAACTTAATTCAAATTCTTTGATTTAATAGCAATTAAAATATACAAAAAAAAACTGTACATATCACAAGTCCGTTCAGATCAACTCTGAAAAAAATGTAGTTTGCGATAAAAAAATTATATTGAGTGCAGTTTCTAATGCTACTTTTCCTGCATAAAATTGGATCATTTTATCAAATACAGATAAAAGAAAGTAGTGGGTTATATATCTTTGAACAATTGGAATATCTAATTAGAATTCTAAAGACTTTGATTTTAGGGCCAAAATAAGGCATTTATGAACTTTCACCTTTGCTGAAAATGGTCAATGAAGAGCTTATCATTTATATTTTCAGACTTCGGTGGATAAAAAGCATCAACATTGTACATGAGTGATAAAGATGAATTATACATTTAAAATTTTTCATTTTCTATTTTAAACAACAGAAGACATGCAACAACTCAATTCATTTATTCAGTAGAACATTTAACATAAAATTATAATAAAGTTTGGCCAAAAATTTTGAAGCACTGTTACTGGAACAATAGCATTAAAATTCTGTCAAAAATTAATTTCTAAATTCCCTCCCCCCAAAAAGGTAGGAAATGAAAACAGTGTAACTGCAAGGATATGATGCTTCACTTGTGATGTTCAGTATACTGTGAACTAGTTATAATGTCTACTAGTGAAGTAAAATGTTTCTCTTACATTTGAATTTTCCCATTATAATTTGTAAAATCTAGGATGTGGTTATTATTGAATAATTTTCACCTGATTTACTACGGCTTAAATGGCTGCATAGTAAATGCATTTCTATCTTAAGAATAGTATTCACACAATAATTGAATAATTCGACAGTTAAAATTAAAATATCTAACCATCTGAAGTTGAGAACTACTGAAACACACTCTATGCAGTGGTAGAAATATAGATTCTACCACTGCATCAAGTGTGTTATGATATTTCTCCGCTCGAGACAGTTAAATTTTAATATTTAAAGCGTGAGTCTTGCCAAGCTTTTTAAATAATTAAAATTTAACAGTAGAGAGTAGAGAAATATCGTAATACACGATATATAATGGTGGAATCTCTTTCTCTAATGATTTTTAGGCTATATCTAAACAAAGTTTATCCTTCCTTTTCAAAGATTTGCAGAAAGTTGTGTTATTTAAATGTGACGTATCAAGCATGGTTGCCTTTTTTTATGACATCACAATAGGAAATTCAGAAGAAACCTAGGAAATTTGACGTCATAATTGAATTTCAACCAAACAAAGTTTTCTCTACAGATGAGAAATATTTTCTCACACCAATCCAAAAATGTGAAAAAAGCATGAAAATTAGAGAATCTATATATCATTACATGGTAGTCCTTTCCTTTTACAGATTGTCTATTTGTATGCAGTTATTTAAGCCACTGTTGATCAGGTGAAAAAATGGGGTGATATAGTTACAATGAATATAAAAAAAAACTCAATACAGCTGGTAATTATTTGGATCTTTTTTAATGAAATGTTATGAGAAGACAAAAAAGAAAAGCCGCTGAAAGTACAATATGTTAACTTACTGATTTAACAATTTTTGGTAAATGGAACTAAATTAAGGCCAAAAAGAAATATACATAATGCAATAAATATCACATAAAATGCAAGCAATTTTTAAAAATTCTTTGTTTGCTGTATCTCAATTTTGTTAATTTGTTTAATAAAATTTGGTAGGGAAATTAATATACTGCATAGTTTGAAAATTTTAAATCCAGTAAAAAAATAGTGAATATGAATATGAAATTTTCTTGGTAAAAAATGGTAAACAGTTGTTTTTTTTAGTAAGGCAAATTTTTAGGAGGAGGTAAGAATACAGCAATCAAGTTTAAAAAAAAAACATATTCAGAGTTGCCCTGAAACTGGTTTTGTTCAGTAAAGTACATCGTTATCAGATATTGTAAATTTATGGCCATGCAATAATGGTCTAGTACCATCCTGACTCTGGCCGTCTACGTCAATATCTAGCAGTGTGGTCTGATGGGCAATATGAGGTGGGGTGTGACCAGGTGACAAACTCGATCTTGTAGAGAAGTACGGTGTAGTATCAGAACTGGAAACTAGGTCACCTGAACTTTGTGGAGAATCTTTCTTCCCATTAAACATTGGCTGTGTGGCAGAATATCGTGTAAGAGTGGGCCTATTGCGTGGCCCCATGTCTAAGGTTTTTGGCCTCTCGGGGGTTTCACCGTTAGGTTTTCTCCTTGGAGGTATAGGTGGAGCGGGATCACTCTGTTCTTGCTGACGCTTAGAATACTCTGAAGAATTCCTGGAATTTTGTGAACCCTGATCTTGTGATGAGGTATTTACAAATGACAAGTTTTTGGCATCACGTAAAACATCGTCCTCAAACGTCACTGAATGCCTATTTTTAGAAGATTTTGGAGTGTCATAATTGCTACTATTTGATGTTTGACGTTGTAAGACGTTATGGGTTCGTTCCGGAATAGGTGAGTCATTATCACTTCCATACAACGACCTCCTTTGAACCGTAGTCTGGGATGTAAGTGTACTTGTAGATTGAAGAGTCGACGGGCTGTCACATTCTGCAAAGTCCTTGAACTGCAAAGGCAGATCATCGAAGTTCAAACTTGGTCTCCGTTTCACCTGATATCCATGATATGTATTATGTGGATACCCTGCTGCCGAAGTAAAACGATATGCAGCTGCATCATCCGATTCAATAAACGAGTCACGAACTGCTTGATTATAAGCATCTCTACGGTTCCCAATATACGAGTCTCTCTTCCTGCGAGTCACTTTCGTGTCATCTTTCTGAATAGGAACCCGTAAATCATAACCTATAGCAACTGAACACAACATAGTAGCCATGTTCATTAAAGCACTATCGATTATTTTGTCTGACTTATCAGACCGTTTACTTGACAATTTAAAACTGCTCATTTCTCCACCATTTGGAATGTGTTTTTTAGAATCGTTCACGTCTGACGGCCATTCATTTTCATCATCATCTGAAAAGTTAAGAACCATTAATGTAAAGTGATTGGTTAAATGCAATATGAATCCTGAAACTAATTTCTGATTTAAAATTTTAATGATAAATATATCTTTTTTTCAATTACTATGGATTTGTTTATTTTCGTTGGTATTAATTTTCCTGTGGAATACTTGTATTCTGTGGATATTTGATTTCAAGGTTTTGTAAGTCTGCATACAAGCCTATAGAAAATTCAAACTACACTGAATATTTTAACCCACGATATCCACTAAAATTAGTATCCCAAAAATCATACTGAATCCACAGTAACAATTAGTATCCCACAAATCATACTGAATCCACAGTAACAATGAGTATCCCACAAATCATACTGAATCCACAGTAACAATGAGTATCCCACAAATCATACTGAATCCACAGTAACAATGAGTATCCCACAAATCATACTGAATCCACAGTAACAATTAGTATCCCACAAATCATACTGAATCCACAGTAACAATTAGTATCCCACAAATCATACTGAATCCACAGTAACAATTAGTATCCCTCAAATCATACTGAATCCACAGTAACAATGAGTATCCCACAAATCATACTGAATCCACAGTAACCAGTATGAGGCAGATGTTACTTTGTAAGTATTTTGCATACTAGATACTGAATCTGTAGTTTGGCCATTTGTATGCATGTTTTATTTAAGCAGTGAAACATATGTACTTTTTCATCATGACCAGCTACCATATAACTTTCATACTTAACTTTTCAAAACATCTACATGAACATCATACATGTATCAAAATTTGTGATAAAGCTGCCTCTGATTAAGTACATTTAGTCTGGGTGGTGAGTTGTCTCATTGGCAATCATACCACATCTTCTTATTTTTATAAAGCTTGTGTGCATTCGGTCATTTCCACAGTCCATGTGAAATTAACAAAATCCATCTGAGCTACAGTGTGTAATTTAAGATACAGTACAAAAATATGTAACACACACTGATTATTCCATGAGTGTTTTCATTTTTTATCTTCATTATTTCTGTGGGTAGATGTAATCTTAATTCATATATTACCAATTAGGCTTACCAGCCATTAGTCCATTTCTTAAAATCTTTCTTCAAGTACACTGTTATTTTATTTAGTCATTTCCCCATAACTAAAAGCATGACTACTGTTTCACCACTACGTTCGTTTTTTTTAGAAAAGATAAAAGAGTGCTGAAGAATATATTAATTGTGCAAGTTCTTGTTATTTTTGCTTCATTTGTAATCTTACATTCCCATTCATTACAAGTTAAAAATCAAGAGACCTCCTTTTTTCTGCTAAAAATTTTTTTTTTAATACTGTAAATTCAGAAATTATTGTGAGGTTTTTATTAATGCGACTGGATGAGTATTCCAATAATAAATACTCGCATTCTGATATCTGAAGCATATATCAATATGCAGCTTTTCTGAAATCGCAATAATTAATCTCGCATTTATGTCCGTTCTTCAAAAATCGCAATAATAAATTTAAAGAACTTGAATTTCAAAACAAGAACACATACATGTATCTTTATTTCTCAACAAACCAAATTACCTTGGTATAGCAATATTTGTATTTTCAATTAATCTGATGCCTTATACATTCTCGATTGAAAAAGACTTTATTTTGCTCCATGTTGAAGGCCTCACTGGGATTTTGAGATGAAGAACAGCAATAAAAGCGCTGTTCCTTTGCTTTTTGTGTGTTTTTTGCTGTGCATGTACTGATTTTGTGTCATGGATCATTGGATGGATAGCCCATATCCTTTGTTTTTCTATTCTATACAGTATATGAGATGTTATTTTGAATCTCAGCAGCAAAAGTAAGGGACCTAAGTGTAGACAACTTTATGTAACTCAAATTTATAATAGATTGATTTGCTATTTGTTTTATCATACAATAGCAAATGTTCATAAATTTTCAATTAAAGAATTCATGCTGTTTTTAGTAATAAGATGACATTCAAATAAAAGGATATTCATGGTTATGAACAAAATATTATTTAAATAAATAAAAATATTACATAAATCTCTGAGAGCTCCGATGTTGGAATGTCCACCCATATTCTTCAGAGTTGGAGCACTTTTAGACCATCTTCCATCAGCAAAGTAAATTGATTGTCGTTGATGTCGCTCCTTCTGAACTGAACTTGGTCCCCATGTCCTCCCCTTTACTCCTTCTGATGCTGGATCTGTATAATATATAAACAAACTGAATTATTTAAGGCTTCTTCTGAACTGAGCTTTACTTTGAAGTAAACTCGTCATAGATATCAAGATCAAAATTTTGTACACCAGACAAACATTTTGTCTACAAAAGACTCAGTGACGCTTGAACCTTAAAAATTAAAAAGGCCAAATAAAGTACTGTATAGCGGGTTATTTTAGCGGGTGTAAAATTTCACGATTTAGGGGCAACAAAGTATACGAAAAATTTTGGCGGTTTTTATTTTGGTGGATTCTTAAATCCCAATTAAATATTTTGATTGAATTCATGTTGAAAGTCTGTAATATGAAGGTTTTACTACAAGTATCACATAAACTTAACATTATCAATGATCCATGAAAATGAAGTCACTGTTAGATGAACCATGTCAGACTGACATTTACACCTAACAATCATTCCATACACCAAATATAGTGATCCTATCACTTATAGTACCGGATAAACTGATCAAAGCACAAAACCTTAACATTGACCAATGAACCATGAAAATGAGGTCAAGGTAATATGAACCCTGCCAGACAGGCGTTTACACCTTACAATCATTCCATACACCAAATATAGTGGTCCTATCATTTAAAGTACCTGTTAAACAGACCAAAGCACAAAATCTTAACATTGACCAATGAACCATGAAAATGAGGTCAAGGTAATATGAACCCTGCCAGACAGACATGCACACCTTCCAATCATTCTATGCACCAAATATAGTTAACTTACTGCTTATAGTATCCAAGATAAGGACTTGATTACATAACTTTAACCTTGATCACTGATCCATGAAATGAGGCCGAGGTCAGGTTAACCCTACCTGACAGAAATGAAGGCCTTGCAAGGAACCTATAAACCAACTATAGTTATCCTATTTCTCATAATAAGAGAGATTTTCACATTTCAAAAAAACAGTAATTTTTTTTTTCAAGCAGTCACTGAACCATGAAAATGAGGTCAAGGACAATGGACATAAGATAGACGAAAACTTTGTAACATAAGGTATCTGCCTACAAGGTATGAAGCATCCAGGTCTTTAAGCTTCTGAAATATACAGCTTTATACAAATTGTTTACTTCACCACTATCATTGCAGCATATATAGTAATCTCTATGTCTCGCATTCTGTGACTTTTGTCGCAGGAAAGACAAAAATACTACATTACAAAATATTTACTTACAAACTTACTAAAATAAGCATTCTGAGAGTATTGCATGGCAATACATAGTCCCATACCATTTAAAAATTCATTGTACTGGAACAAAATTCTAACTTAATCGGTAATTTGTAATATTTTCTATATCAAAATAAATGGGGAATGTGTCCATGGGACACTGATGATGCCCCCACTTGCATATAACGTTATAAAGGGACTTAACTCAAGAACAGTAAAAGCGACGCTACCCAAATTCGTACTTGATCTGAGTTTTGTGGTAATAAGCATTGTGAATAAGTTTCATAACATTTGGTTGAGGCAAACTTAAGAAAGAGAACGGAAACGAAAAATTCAGCAAATTTTCCATTTGTAAAGGGGCATAACTCTAGAACGGTAAAAGTGACGCCACCAAAATTCACACTTGATCTGTGTTTTGTGGTAATTAGCAAATGTATAAGATTCATAATGTTTGGTTGAGGCAAACTAAAGTTAGAGAACAGAAATGAAAAATTCAGCAATTTTTCCATTTGTAAAGGAACATAACTCTTTAATAGTAAAAGTGACGCCATCGAAATTCAAACTTGATCTGTGTTTTGTGGTAGTAAGCATTGTGTATAAGATTCATAACATTTGGTTGAGGCAAACTCAAGTTAGAGAACGGAAACGAAAAATCATTTGTAAAGGGCATAACTCTAGAACGGTAAAAGTGACACCACCAAAATTCAAAGTTGATCTGTGTTTTGTGGAAATAAGCATTGTGTTTAAGTTTCATAACACTTGGTTGAGGCAAACTTAAGTTAGAGAATGGAAACCAATTTTGGGAAGTACAGATGTACAGACGTACGGAGAGTCGGACAAGGGTAAAACTTAATGCCCCCTTCGCTACAGCGAGGGCATAAAAAACTAAGTCAAAATATATCCTGGTTTCAATCATGAAGAACAAAAGTGTGCCCGACTGATGGAGTGCAAACCTAAAGTCCCCTTCTGCTTTGCTGGTAGGGGACTAAAAAATAACAATTTATACAAAATGCTAATCTTACATGCTATTGCACGAAGTCTTGCTGGTGTATAAGCAGGAGACTGAGGTGGACTATCATGACTATCAGGACTTGATGGTGCAGGAGGATGAAATTCATGTTGTACTGTAATGTTATGGCGGAAATCTGAAACAAAATCGTGAATTCATATAATTTTGAAGAAAAGATCTATGTTGCAATTACTGTTAATGCAGATATACACAAAAATAAACCATTTTTTTCTAGAAAAGTACATCGAAATCTTTCCATGCAGTGTAATATTAAGTTGGATCTAAAATTTAATAAGAGTTGTCTCTCTTCAGTCATAAACATTAGTTATGTGCCAAAAAATTATTACTCAATAAATAAAAACTTTAAATTCTTCTAAATGACAACTATGATGTAACACATCTCTTTATATACATCTTTTTATCTCTAAACCTGTCCTCTATGACAAACATTATGAATTCAATTATTTCTGAATATGTCATGTTATTTCTTACAGACTCACTTCAACTGTCTTAAACTCTGTTTGCTTTCAGATTTTTCTTCAAATTCTATTTTGATGACATAATATTCTAAGTCTGTGTTTAAAAATTCTGCATACAAAACAAATTGTTGTGTGTTGTAACAGATTGCTGTTCTTTTTTTCAAAGTCACATTTCTTTTTTAATTCAAAGCTTCATTGTATGATCCTTGGTATTGGAATGTGAATGTCTTTTTTTTCAATTATCAAATGACTTTTGTAGTGTTAATTAATGTTTTTACTTTTAATTTCAATTTCAGGTTTGTCAAGCGGTTGCTTAGTGCTTTCTTGTCAGCAAAAGTCCATCTCTTTTCAAAGGCTTCAATTAGAGATGTTTAAAAGTTAACTATACATGATTGCTATTGAAAACTGAGTTTATTTTATTCTCACCAAACCTCCAAAAAATACAAATTATCAACCTCCTAGGACAATTCTGAATCCATGCAGATTTCCCTACATAAAGTAGTGTTTTCCCACTCAACACACAGTTTCTGGGGATGCCTTAACCACTCAGCATTAATTGGGTAACCACATTACCTGAAGGCTGACTAATAGCAGGGCCTCCAGCTTTGATTAATTTTAGTCGACTCTTTTTAAACTTTCCCTTCCTAATTCTTGGTTTGGGGGCTCCCATGATCTGTTGTAAAATCATAATGTTAAGTTCTCTTTCTACAAGTTCAATTTCTCTTTCTTTAAGCTCTTGCTCTCGTTTATGTAACAATTCCTCCACTTTCTTCTGTTGTAATGCTGCTTTTGTAAGTTCTTCCTCTCTACAACGGAGTTCCTGTTCGAGAAATCAAATATACAGTGAATATATGGTGTTCAAAATAATTCTACTATTTCTTAGGTATGAATTATGAATGATTGATGATGGATCATAAACTATTGCACTGTTTCAATGTAACAATAATTAAGCTGAAACCAGAACTCCAGCAGTACCAAAATCAATTTTGCAATTAAACACTTTCTTCTCCTCTCTAGATGGATATTCAACTGGACCTATTCAAAGAATTACAAAGCAGAGAAAAAAAGTTGACAAACACGAGCCTGTAATTCAGTGGCTGTCTGTCCTTAGTCACTGTCAGCACATTTGCTTTTCGCTAATTGTTTTGTACATAAATCAGGCAGTTATTTTTCTTATTTGAATTGCTTCACATTTTGCCATGTCAGGACTTTTTATCTATAGCTTATCACAAGATACAGGCTTTGCTTATTGTTGACGGCTGTACAGTGACCTACAATTGCTAACATCAATGTCATTTTGTCTCTGGTGGATAACTGTCTCATTGGCAATTATACCACATCTTCTTATTCTTATATTAATATATTAAGTAGATAAGTTTACTTTCTATTTTGATTTTTCCTGCTTTGGGTGATTTTGATATACTTGTAATGGATAAATTACCTTTTCTTTACTACGAAGTTCATCAAACATAGCTTCAATTTCCAGTCGCCAGTCCTCTTGCATAGTTTGAAAAGACTCCTGAGGTGTAGTCATAAATGGCGAGGCAGCAATGTCCGCAAGACGAGACAGAATTTCAT
This sequence comes from Mytilus californianus, assembly GCF_021869535.1. Lineage (NCBI taxonomy): Eukaryota > Metazoa > Mollusca > Bivalvia > Mytilida > Mytilidae > Mytilus > Mytilus californianus. The sequence continues at coordinate 117,567,690 of NW_026262690.1, read as the reverse complement.
TAAACGTTGGCCGTTGATGGGATTCCTGATGCCAACAATCTATTATAAAATAAAAATATCAAGAAACGTTATAAGTACTGTGGATTCAATATCATTCTTGGGGTACCAAGATTTTTTGTGGATTTTTCAGGTGTATGAACATGTAAACCACAAATTTAATTGTTAAACAATATTTCAATTTTCTATAGACTTCTGTGCAGACTTTGGCAAATACACGAAATCATGTATATGTCAGTAATAATTGTGTGTGTGTTTTCAGTGGCAAATATTTCATGTTTTCATTCAATTTTTATGAGATGTTACAGTGCAATATGTGCCTGTAAAGTTTTACTTGTCAGAACTTGGATATGACATATGAATATGTAAAGATTGTGTTGATTCCTATTGATACTATACATGTAGCTATAATATTTAATATCCATGATGGTAATCTCAGTTTAATGTTTATGATCTATGTGATATTATAATTATCCATCATGAGTCTGATAAACTTGGGTTATGTAGAAAATATAGGCAATATCACATTGCTAATGGCTTATGTGTTTGCTATCTGTGAGGTTTTTTCATGATTTATATCTAAAAGGCCTATCCAGTAACCTCGAAATGGTCATTCTGAATATTCAAAATGTGACATGCTCATGTATATTTCCACTCTTTGTCTGTGATATTTACCTGACATGAGCTTGGAGAAGAGTCCAGGGCAGGTAGAGGGTATTGGTAGTGTCAGCTTGTTTACAGCAACACCATAAGCTACACCAAGAGCATCGATTCCTTTGTATGGTGTTTCTCCTGTTAATAACTCCCATAATAAAACACCATAGCTGAAAATATCATAAGATTATCAATTTATTACCAGTTTATAAAAAATATGTTTCTAGGGGGAGAGTCCGAGACCTATTATTCCTGTTTGTTTATCATTGAGTTTTTCAACAAAAAGTATCGAACTGTTTACAATTTAATGGACTGTAACTTGTGAAATTTTCTTCATGCAGAGTGTAATTGGTTGACATAAAAAGTTTTGTGTCCATAAAAAATTTAAAGTTGTTTGTTTTTATAATTTAAAGTTGTTTGTTTTTATAGTGATTAAGATTATAACACAAGGTTGACTGCTGTGACCCAATTTTTGACACTTTTACCTATTATGTCTGTTTGTTTTGTTCACACATTGTTGTCAATTTGATGAAATTTTCTGTGACTGTCATACAAGTGAGAGGTTTAGCTAGCTATAAAACCAGGTTTAATCCACCATTTTCTACATAAGGAAATGCCTGTACCAAGTCAGGAATATGACAGTTGTTTTACATTTGTTTGATGTGTTTGAGCTTTTGATTTTGCCATTTGATAAGGGACTTTCCCTTTTGAATGTTCCTTGTTCGGTATTTATGTTATTTTACTTTTTATTACCTTGAAATTCTGTCAATCCAACATATAGAAATTTGAAAACAGAAAACCTTAATCTTCACTGAAATATCTGATGGAATACTTGATGATTATTGAGTACAAGTAGTTGGACATATCTAAGATCTGTACTAAAGTTTTTTTGTTTTTGTTTCTGGAAGCCTCTGTTCATTACAAGAGTTTGGACACTAAAAACAAATTCTCTTTAATTTCCTGTGGAACACAGAACAGATTTTTTTCATGTTTATCAAAGTTTTGAAATTGAGCCAGTTTGTGGATTTTTTTTCTTTTGTGGATGAAGGGGTTTAGTTACCTCCCCATTTTAAAAATATCATAAAATCTTGTTTCAGTTATTGTTGAAGTGTGCTGATAATTCCTATACTGTATGTTAAACAAAATTGAAATTAATCAATTCAGTCTGTAACAGCAGTCTATTGCTAATTTCAACAGTGATTTTAGTGAAACCAACAGTATTTAATTTATATATAACGTGTTTCAGTACCATAACTTTCTATATAGTAGTTTGAGTGATTTAAAATTTTGTTATCACATATTCACTTATAAATCCTAGTGAAACACTGAATAATTTCTTTTTATTTGCAAAGGACAGTTTAAAGTGAATACTGATTGGTAAATAATTCTTACCTCCAGACATCACTGCTTTTAGAGAAGGTAGAAGTTTTAATAACTTCCGGTGCCATCCATGCATATGTTCCTGCAGCACTCATCCTAGTTGTTTTGGATACCTCTCTTGCTAAACCAAAGTCCGTTATTTTCAAAGTTTTGTCATATATATCGTCATTCTCTACCGGTTCTTTGATGAGTACTGAAATGAAAACAATAATAATGAATTACATAGATATAAGAAGATGTGGTATGAGTGCCAATGAGACAACTCTCCATCCAAGTCAAAATTTATAAAAGTAAACCATTATAGGTCAAAGTACGGTCTTCAACACGGAGCCTTGGCTCACACCGAACAGCAAGCTATAAAGGGCCCCAAAAATGAAAAACCATTCAAACGGGAAAACCAACGGTCTAATCTATATAAAAAATGAGAAACGAGAAACACTTATGAACCACATCAACAAACGACAACTACTGAACATCAGATTCCTGACTGCATATTCCAACAGCAATAGGACAGAGAAATCTGCCAAGACTAATGAAGCATCTAGCTATCTAGATAACTGTTACTAGTAACTGGTTTTCTTTTTAAGAAGATTAAATTTCACAATTTCAAGTGCAAGAGTTTGCAAGGTTTCATTTCTACTGTTTTATGTTAGTGATTCTGATTATCTTGTTAATAATAAACTAATGGGAACAGAAACTTTTCGGCAACTTTAATTATTTGAAAAATTATTGAAAATAAATCCCTCCAAAAAATTACCTATTTAACAGTAATACAGAATAGATACCCAAGAATAAAAGTACTTTCACAGTATAGGGGTGAATTAAGCATGGCAGCAGCCTTTGTTCAATATTGAAATAATAATAATAATATTTAATTGTTCAGAATGAAGAGTTTCTTAAATTCTTTCATTCTTCATACAATTCATTTGTGCTGAAATATAAATAAAGTTAAAATAGTCTTACAGCCCTTTTATTTAATTTCCCTTCATACATGTACATTTAATTCTATTAGTAGTCAACGATGGTGCTTAAAATTTCAAACTTGGCTGTATGATCTCTGCTGTCAACAATATAAAAAAAAAAACAGTTTAACGACTTTTTATAAGAAATGACTGAGACATACAAGTACTACTGATTTTACTGTAATTAATTTGACCATTTACCACAGACCACACTGTGTAATTATATAAATAATAACTAATGACTACATTTTTATTTTTTTATACATGTAATAATTAATGACACCAATTTTAACAAATGTTGGTAATTACTACAGTGTTTATATGTGATTTACATAAGCAAACAGGGGAGTTTGGTCTTTAATATAGTGTCAGTTTAATTCATTCAAAACATTGGATCTTGACATATGTTTATTGTTGAAGACCGTATGTTGACCTCATGTTGTCTTTTGGTTCTTCCGTGTCATTGGGTTTATGTTTTATAGATGTATACATGTACTCCAGATCTCCTTTTATTCATTATAACAATTTTTCTTAAATATAGGCAGAGATATTAAATTACATTTTGGCTAAGCAGACTACATGGCTGCCATCTTAGACAGCAGACAGGGTCAATATGAGGAAACAAAATGTCTACTGGCCAGGTGACGATCTTTCATTCTTTCATAGCAATGTAGAATGGTGGTCAGGGCTGTTGAGCATAATTTCAAGGGCACAGGAAGTGCAAAGTTTCTAATTGGTCCCCTATGCAACCTTTTATAGTGGACATGCCATTTCTTTTTTTCTACATAAGTCATGTGAGTCTTAAGCTTGGATACATAATTTTTTTATTAGTTGTTTTTGGCTTTGAACAAGCTTTCAGTTACTGCAAGTATTCTTAAATCAGTACATTGTATATAGAAATAAGAAGATGTGGTATGAGTGCCAATGAGACAACTCTCCATCCAAGTCACAATGTGTAATAAAATGCTCCGCAGGGCGCAGCTTGATACGACCGCAGAGGTCGAACCCTGAACAGTTGGGGGAAGTATGGACACAACATTCAAGCTTGATACAGCTTTGGATTTGGATTGTGATTAAATATTTGACACAGCATAGGTTTCTAACACAGATTGAATGTGGTCTAAGAACTTAAAAATTTTAAATTGGACATTCACCTATTATGGTCCAATATCCAAAATCTAAATACATGGTTAGATTCAGCATATCAAAGAATCCCAAGAATTCAATTTTTGATGAAATCAAACAAAGTTTAATTTTGGACCCTTTTGACCTCAATGTGGACAAAGTTGATAACGGGGCCCAAAAATCAAAAATCTAAATACATGGTTAGATTCAGCATATCAAAGAACCCCATATATTCAATTTTTGTTGAAATCAAACAAAGTTTAATTTTGGACCCCGATTTGGACCAACTTGAAAACTGGGCCCATAATCAAAAATCTAAATACATGTTTAGATTCAGCATATCAAAGAACCCTAAAAATTCAATTTTTGTTAAAATCAAACTAAGTTTAATTTTGGACCCTTTGGACCTTAATGTAGACCAATTTGAAAACGGAACCAAAATTTAAGAATCTAAATACACAGTTAGATTCGGCATATCAAAGAACCCCAATAATTCAATTTTTGATGAAATCAAACAAAGTTTAATTTTGGACCCTTTGGACCTCAATGTGGACCAATTTAAAAACGGGGCCCAAAATCCAAAAACTAAGTACACGGTTAGATTCAGCATATTAAAGAACCCCATGAAATCAAGAATAAAACCCCATTGAAATTGGTCAAGAAATAAGCAATTTATAGGAAGTATCTTCTTTTGCACAATCCTGTGCTATTAAATATTTCTTGCTATTGCGCAATACTGTACAATTGACAATTTCTTGCTATTGCGCAATATTGTGCTATTGGATATTTCTTGCTATTGCGCAATACTGTGCAATTGAAGATTTCTTGCTATTGCGCAATACTGTGCAATTGAAGATTTCTTGCTATTGTGCAATACTGTGCAATTGAAAATTTCTTGCTATTGCACAATACTTATTATATAATAATTTACACATCCTGTTTGGTGTGTATCTCCTACCATATCATTATTATTTGATTTTAAATATAAATCAGAAATAACCAACTTAAAATGGAAAATTTTAAAAGAAACAAAAAAGGAAAAAAAGAAAAAAAAGGAAAAAAAAATAAATCCCCCCCCCAAAATTTTTTGAACCCCCATTATGATTCATCACCCCCAAACTCAATCCCAGCCTTCCCTTTGTGGTATGGTACCTTGCAGTACAATTTCAGAGAGATCCATACACTTGAACACAAGTTATTGTCTGGAAACTAGAAAAAAATGTGTTTTTTGGCCCCTTTTTGGCCCCAAATTCCTAAACGTTTAGGGCAATTACCCCCAAACTCAATTCAAGCTTTCCCTTTGTGATATGGAACCTTGTAGTACAATTTCAGAAAGATCCATACACTCACACAAGTTATTGTCATGAAACTAGAAAAATGCTTGTTTTTTGCCCCTTTTTTGGCCCCTAATTCCTAAAATTTGGCGGCAATTACCCCAAAAATCAATCCCAGCATTCCTTTAGTGATATGGAACCTTGTGGTACAATGTCAGAGAGATCCATACACTAACACACAAGTTATGTCTGGAAGTTACAAAAATGCTTATTTTTGGCCCCTAATTCCTTTACTGTTATTACCATAACCCCCAAAATTAATCCCAACCTTCCTTTTGTGGTATTGAACCTTGTGGTAAAATTTCATAAAGATCCATTCACTTAAACTAAAGTTAGAGTGCGAAAACCAATGTGTCTTCGGACGACGCCGGACGACGACGACGACGACGCCAACGTCATACCAATATACGACCACAAAATTTTTTTGCGGTCGTATAAAAAGTAAACAATTATAGGTCAAAGTACTTCAACACGGAGCCTTGGCTCACACTAAACAGCAAGCTTATATAATACTTTTGTTAGTTGTTTTTTATGTGCTTTGTGTCCGTCCATCTGATGAGTCAAACTTTTTCAACTGGTTTTTATTGTTTGTTCTTACATGTACGTTGTGCTGTAACCTATTATGCAGTTGTCCCAAATTGGGGGAGGGTTTGGGTTTGAGCGCCTGCAAACATGTTTAACCCCGCCATATTTTGTATGTGCCTGTCCCAAATCAGGAGCCTGTTATTCAGAGGTTGTTTTTTGTTACATTTAGTCATGTCAAGGCCTTTTATAGCTTGCTATGCAGTACTTCATTTGGTCTCTGGTGGATAGCTGTCTCATTGGCAATTATACCACTTCTCCTTATCTTTATATTGACAAATTATATAAGAGTGCTGCTTACATACACGTCATATTGTCTCTGGTGGAAAGTTCACAATTATACCACATCTCCTTATTTTTATACTAAAATATAAATAAGAAGATGTGGTATAAGTACCAATGAGACAACTCTCCATCCAAGTCATAAACAATTATCATGATTATAGGTCAAAGTACGGCCTTCAACACGGAGCCTTGGCTCACACCGAACAGCAAGCTATAAAGGGCCCCAAAATGACTAGTGTAAAACAATTCAAACAGGAAAACCAACAGTCTGATCTATAAATGCATGTAAAATAACTTTTGTATTCAAAAAAATATATTTAACAAAGTGTGAGGTTAATTAATTTGAGTGGGCTAGAATGGGATTCCCATGATAGGCAGACGGAGATGACAAATGTATATGAACTGTAGTATGTATCCTAGTCCTAGAGATTCTGGCAGCCTATTACCGGTATTTGACAATGACAAATGTCTTATATATAAAAATATAATGTTTGTGTGAAAGCTTGGCTTCCAAAACAGTGGTATTGTCCAGAAAAACTAAATAATTAATGTTCACAAAAAACAATTATCAAATATTACGTAAAAGATGTATTTTTTTTTAAATTTATATTCCACAAGATGACCTATTTCACACTTTAAAAGACATATACATATAACTATTGTCATAATTCATCTCCATTAAAAATATTACTATATTATGTCATCTTGGCTTGTTTACTAATGACATTTAGTCTTTTTTTTCTTTTTTTTTTTTTGCATAAATTTAAAGCTGAATTACATTTGTCTTGCAAAATGTCCAAATTGCCCAATTTTGACCTCAACAAAAATTAACAGTACTGGTATTTAAAAGGTTGCAAATTGTTAAATTTAACAGTGATTTAGAGATCTACAAAAAAAGGAAAATTGGATACCGGTACAACCAGGAACTTACTGAACATTTCTATCAAAATATTATAAAAATAGTCGAATTTTTGTGTCATGACCATGAACTGCAAAAAAAAGCATTCAAAAGTCTAATTTGAAGACTGAACTGCAAAATTTAAAATTGCAAATAACTCAGGTTACCTTTCAAAGTTACATTTAACCGAGTTTTAATGTTTTGCACGATATATTTAATTTATACAGTTAGAAAAAAGTTAACTGAAATTAGAATACATTAAACCATTATAGTTATATCACCACGATTTATCTAAGGGTGTTGCTCCTTCACCCTTGAGTTTTTTTGCCCCACCCTTGGTTTTCTCATAATAACTAATAAATTTTTAGGTTGAATTGAGATAAGTTTAGAAAACAATTCTTAATCAGTACAATTTTGAAAGACAATAATTAAAAGTTATACTGTAAATTCAGAAATTATTGCGAGGTTTTTATTAATGCGAGTAATGCGACTCATTGAGTATCGCAATAATAAGAACTCGCATTCTGAAATCTGATACACATATCTTAAGCAAATGTTTCTGAAATCGCAATAATAAATCTCGCATTTTTGTCCTTTTTTTCAAAAATCGCAATAATAAATGAACGCATTAATTTCTGAATTTACAGTAATTGTTCGCCATAAAATTCAGATACAGTCACTTTTTGTACACATATAATTATAAGAGTATTGCAAAAGGTATAAAATTGCAAAACATTTCTAAATGGTAAAAATAAAGCTACACCCATGAAATTTTTCGTTGGTGATCCCTGCATTACAAAGAAATTGTGTTAGATGTTCGAGAGTTTCCATTATAAAAGTGCTGGCACATAAACAGAAAATTTTCACATATATCATGTTTTATCAAACTTTGACTGATAGTTAAAAATCTGTTTTGTATTTTTAACATCACATAAAAAGTCCCATCTAATGAATACAGTATAATGGTCCCTATATACCAAAAATTGCATTTGACATTTTTATTGCCTTAAGAGTAAAACACTGGAAAATTGTTTTTTAATTAAAATTTAGGGAAGAATCGACTGAATGGACAATGTTTATGATCTACCTGTATTTTCGAGGTAACAGATTTTATGTTCATTTCTAATGTCAATTTCGTCAACCAATTAACCCATTAAAATGCATTTGCATATATAATCAATGTAAGTATGGTTGCTAAATGAAATATTTTAAATAGCTGAAATAAAATCACATCATCCAAAATGTCATAGGTTTATGTTTTTACAAAGTTGTGTCACAGTGCCAACCACTAATATTGACAGATATAAATCTAATGTTTACTCTTGTTTTAAAGTCACACATGTACACAAATTGATCTTTTTTTTAACATGAAACAGACCCAGTTTTAACCCACATTTTCATATCTGACATCATTCAGTTTAACCCGAAAAGACAAAAAAACGTTATCTCTTACAAATTTAATCAAAGTGATGAATTAGTGAACACCAATCAAAACATTTTTCTGTCATGACTAATTTGTGTTTTATACTATACACAAAGTTAAACTTTCACTAACCAAATTAATTTTCTTAGTCGAGCGTGCATGTATTTATTTGCAAACTTTTGTATCACACATGAATTAGCAAAATACTCTATTTCTATTTCAAATTTAAATATGTTCATGAAATTTAAACAGGAAAATTAAATGTTGACTATCTAAAATATAGATACATGTTTATATCAATGTATATAATTAATACAAAATATACCTAATGTTTCAGTAAAATCTTTTGAAAATATTACAGAAAAATGTTTCACCTGACCAAGAAATGGACTGTCCAAAAGAACAGTTATCAAAATTTATATTTAATAAATTAATACAACAAGAAACTTGGATTGAAATAATAAATTATTTGTCTGGGTCAGCACACAGCAGGCCAGTCTATTTGTTTTATCTACTGGCCCTTGTAAACAAATTTAACCCAAGGAGGAAGACAGTGGGAATCAGTTACAAAGACTTATTGGCCAATAGGATTTGTCCTTTACAACTCTTCCTGGCTTCTCATGTTATTTATAAGGCCTTGTAAATCATACCAGTAATAACATGTTAACCTCAAAAAATATATTCATGAGTTCTGCCTCCTGACAGAACAAATAGGGTAGGTAATTAGGTCAAATCATTTTATTTAAAAAAAAATATTTTAGCTAACTATATACATGTAAAGAAATGTTCTGGACTTGAACGTACATGTACAATGTATATATAGGGGACAGGAAATACAACTTTATTTGTTTTTGGCCTAAGCCCTATTTCAACTCCTGATGAAACACATGTATCTTTACATGTACTCTTTAGAAAACATAATAATAAGGATACAAGATATGATAATAATACAGATATGATATATTTATGGCCTTGAATAACAGTGGTCTAGGTCAGGGAAATCCTGTCTGATAGTGTCCTAATTTTAAACGCGACCCACCCACCTACACACTGAAGATGAATTCATCCACGACAGGTTACAAACAGATCCATTTACAAGTTTTATGGTTTTCAATTGAAATTTAAATGAAACGAGCCTATCCTACTGTTAAAAGTTCATACGATCTTTTTATAAAAGGTGTTCTAATAATCCCTCTTTATCTATAATGGTATACATTGTGATAATAGCGGTAATAACACATGTTCAACCACATGTAATTTATAATGCAGTCTTGAACTCATATTTGTGTCTTATGCATGTCAACTGGAAACTTATGAAAATTATCATACAAACTGGTAAAGACAACGATCAATACAATCAAGATTGAGCTAAAAGTATTAGTTCAACCTGTTACAAATATTATATATATATATTTATTTACTATAATTGTCCTAAATGTAAGACGTTTAAATTCTTTAAATTCGTATGCAGTGCAGTTGCAATCATCGATAAACTACAATATTCAATCAATTATCAATAAACATGAAAGTGTATATTTTTTAATTTTCTTCCCTTACAAATTTAAGGGTCTACCTTTTAAAAAAACAGAACCTATGCACAATATATAGTTGACTGACTGCTTATAGTACACATGTGTATCTGAGAAATAGACCCAATCACCAAAAATTACAAATGTAACATTGACCAATAACCCCAGTAATGAGGTCAAGGTCAGATGAAACTTGCCAGACAAACATGTACCTATACATCTTACAGTCACTAGACCATACCCGCGACATCGCAGGTCCGTGACTGAATTTAAGAACCTACGTCTTATTTTTAGCCTGGATTTTTTGAATTTGGATTGTCATTTGGTAAAGTAACGCTGATTATAAGCAAATCCTGAATACACCGTTCGGTTGTGCGCCTGATAGAGGCGGAACGTACAGATTAGGTAACAGGGATCAGGTAACTTTGTGACATATACTATTAGAATCGGTTTGGATTCGACCCAGAACTTGTTAATTATTAGTAATATTAATTACGTGGAAAACAAAAGGGCCTGGGATGGTGTAATTTTTAATCTTGTCCTATATTATATATATAAAGTTAAATTCTGTGGGCAGTACATCGCATGCGCGAAGGCGTATAAGACACCGATCGATAACGGTCTCCGAATTTGGATATTTTCTCAAAAATTGGCGTTTTCTGTGGAAAAAAGATTGTTTCAAAGACAAATTTAGGAAGTACAAAACACTACATTTATACATTATCTCACAAATATTTCCGACTTTGTATGGTTTCAGAGGAGTTGCGGCTCAATGAAATTGGTCTCTTCCTTTAGTAGTATAGATTCCACATACAAAATACAGTTGACTTACTGTTTATAATGTCTGAGAATAAAACCTAATCACTACACAAGAGTGCACACGATGAAATGTCTCGCCTGCTTTACTTAAGAAATAATTCATGGGGGCTTGAATATATCGTGATTTTACCACGGGTTGTCCCTTTATGCCGATATTTTACCCCTCGCTATCGCTCAGGGTAAAATATTTGTCTCGCTATCGCTCAGGGTAAAATATTTGTCATAAAGGGCCAACCCGTGGTAAAATCACGATATATTCAAGCCCCCATGAATTATTTCGATTATAATAGGACAAATACAGTAATTGATTTGGATTGAAGCGCTCTAGATGAAGGCATTATTTGCCGTTCCTATAAATAAAAGCACTATTAAATTGACGTAGAAGACCGGAGCAAACTGAATAAATGACATGCTTAAACTATTTACAATAACATATTTAGATAGGTTTGGATGAATCTAAATGATAATTGTACTTATATGTCTTACATGTATACAAAAAATGGCTTATATAACACATTTTTGCATCGTTTGTTTACGTTTCCTTGTTGTGATGATTTTCGGTTTCACAAGCGTGTATTTTCCCGTAAAATGCTTATATTCTTACGTCATCGTTCTATGACGTCAGGTAGCTCATTCATAAAAAAACATATGACGTGGGAGTACGATTGGAACAGCCCAAACAATATATTCATATTTTACCACGGGTGTGTACTCAAAGCATTTGAAGAATGTCATGTTAGAATGACCATTAATTTTATGCTGATAGTCCTAAGTATAAAGCTTTACTACAATTATCACATAAACTTAACATGATCCAAGAAAATCAGGTCAAGGTCAGATAAACTAAACCGAAATACATGTACACCTTACAATCACTCCATACACCAAATATAGTTGACCTATTGCTTATAGTTTCTAAGAAACAAACTTAATAAGGAAAACTTAACATTGACCAATGAACCCTGAAAATGATGTCAAGGTCAGATGAACCATGCCAGACAGACATGTACACCTTACAATCAATCTATGCATTAAATATAGTTGACCTATTGTTTATAATATCTAACTTAAGAAACAACATTAACCATAAAAACTTAACATTGACCAATGAACCATGAAAATGAGGTCAAGATCAGATGATACCTGCCAGACAGACATATACACCTTACAATCATTCCATACACCAAATATAGTTGACCCCTTGCTTATAGTATCTAAAAAACAAACTGAACCATGAAAACTTAACACTGACCAATGAACCATGAAAATGAGGTCAAGGTTAGATGATACCTGCCAGACAGACATATACACCTTACAATCATTCCATACACCAAATATAGTTGACCTCTTGCTTATAGTTTAAGAAAAACAGACCAAAACACAAAAACTTAACACAGAGCAATGAACCGAGAAAATGAAGTTGTAGTCAAATAAACTCTGCCAGACTGACATGTTCATCGTAAGACCAAATATAGTTGACCTATTGCATATACATGTTGTATAAAAAAAAAGACAAAAACACAAAAAAATTAACTTTAACCACTGAACCATGAAAATGAGGTCAAGGACAGATGACACCTGTCAGTTGGGCATGTACACCATACAATCATTCCATACACCAATATATAGTAGACCTATTGCTTTCAGTATGATGCTGTATCTGATATATGGACTAACCACGAAAACTTAACCTTGTTCACTGATCCATGAAATGAGGTCAAGGTCAGATGAAAACTGTCTGACAGGCATGAGGACCTTGCATGGTATGCATATACAATTATCCTGTTACTCATAAGAGAGAAATTAACATTACAAAAAATCTGATTTTTTTTTTCAAGTAGTCACTGAACCATGAAAATGAGGTCAAGGACCATGGACATATGACAGACGAAATCTTCATAACATAAGGCATCTATATACAAAGTATGAAGCATCCAGGTCTTCCACCTTCTAAAATATGAAGCATTTCAGTAGTTAGTTAACGCTGCCGCTGGATCACTATCCCTATGTCGGGCTTTCTGCAACAGAAGTCGCAGGCTCGACAAAAAAATTAACTATTATCACAGCAGTGTTCTCCCCAGGGCCTTAAAGGACCGCGGGCCCGCGATGTATATTTTTTTTACCGTGGTGGTATCGTTCTTACCGCGATGTATTATATTTCTCCGTGGTGCTAAAATTTTTAGTTAAAAAATCGAAAATCGGTAAAGTTTTAAACGACTTGTTAAATCTTTTCCGTGCGGTATAAAATTCCAGGTGAAATTTGACCAGTTCAAACCAGTTAAGATTGTTTACACCACGTGATCGATTTACCTTTATGAGGTTAACCTTTGTTGATTGGATTTAATCGATGTAATTAACACTTGTAAAATTATTCTTTTGTGTTTTAATTAAGAGATCATAACTTTAAGATCGTAGATAACTACTTTATGGCTTCGGGATCACTCACCACCTGACAAGTCGGCAAATACTTTGTACACAAACCGTTTTGACCCGTTAGTTGTACACACGACGGTACACATTTTGTACATTATAAAGTTGGCTCATTACGTATAATTGACCATTATACACTTCTCAATACTTATATAATAGTATTATAGGTCTCTGATTAAACCATGGCCAAATTATCTTTAATTTTGACATAGTTTATATTGCATGATATTCCGGTTTCAAACTATCATAGTATCTGTCAACAAGTAATTCAAAGGGGACGGATCACATGACCCAGTTAGTTCACATAGAATACCCAAGATTTATTTACAATTAACTGCAAACTATTCTATTTTATAAATAAAATGCATGACTGTACCTTCAAACTGGATATCTATATCCATATGATAATTAATGAATAACAGAAGTGATTTGCAAATTTTATCCATAAGCACATGTTAAATCTATTTATATCTACTTCCTGTCATTTAGGCGGGAAAATAGGGAGACTTAGTTGTTGACATTGAATAGGGTTACTTATAGATCTATAGAACTAGGATAAATTTATTGATTTAGGAATTCTTTTTAAGTGGATCATGACAAAAAAAGATTTAGATTTCAGTGCAGTATTAAGTCTGTATCTATGTTTGATTATCACTAAAGACAAGAAAAGTTAATATTTACATGAAATCTAAGGCAAAATGCTTTGAAATTTATGAAAAATTTCTTTTTATTAAAATTTAAGAGAGATACTGGTTCAAATAATAATACAATATTTATTCTTGTTAATTTTATATCTCCTTATGACAGGAATCCTTTCACAATACAACATCTTTCATTCTAGAAATAAGAAAGTTTTTTAAATTGAACATTTTTGTTCTCTTTTGAATGATATTTTATTCTTATTGATCATTGATTTTATAAAAGATTTAATAACTTTAAATTTAGATGAATATTTTGTAATGTATCATGTTTTATTTATTTTTAAAAAAATATTAAAAGTATACATGTCAAACTTTTTATTGATTTACTTCTTTTTTATCAATAATTTTCAATGTCTACATAACACAGTACCACAGCATTAAAACAAAACAGGAGACATAAAAACTACAGTTACTAGAAATATAGCTAAGCGAAGCGACGCGACGCGACACAACTGATTGTATGAATCATTTCACCAAGCAGTCCACACGCGTTACCCTGGTGCTATCCAAAAATCCTGGGGAGAACACTGCACAGATCCATGAAATGAGGTCAAGGACAGGTCAATCATATCTGAAGAACATGTAAGCCTTGCAAGGATCCCATATATTAAATATATTTATCCTATAACTCAGAGAGAGAGAAATTCATGTGACTAGAAATCATAGTTTTTAAGGGCATACGATAGTTACAGGGGAGGTAATCATTCATTACCAGGTAATGACGTCGCTAACATAATTATTTTTCACGTTATCAAACTGTGATCATGACATATCATGAAAAGATGCATTCTTCGAATCATTTTTATCATTCAGACTAATTTAACTTAAAAACGAGAACATTGACCCTTCTTTTTTTAATATTATATTTGGCCTGGTTATGTATGAAGATTATTTGTGCCAACTTTTATGAACAATCTACTGATGATTTTTTTTAGAAAAATATACAGCAAAAAATTCTGTTTTTTTTACAATCATAAAACTTTTAAAAAAATATATTTTTTCCAAAGAATTAATACACAAATTCAAAGCACAGTTACCCAGAGAAGATATATCATATGGTTTTACAAAAATCCGATTGCGATTATCTTTTGAAACAAAAAAGTAAGGTATGTCTTTCTAAATGATAGAAATGTCCAAGAAACCGAAATTTCCAGTAAATGACACCATTTATCTCTAAAAGTAGGACATGAAATTAAAGTATATTTTTTATTACATATTTGAACTGACTAGGTGAAAAATAGCTTGTATGCAAACTTTTATCAAAAATTCACCCATATGCCCTTAACAATATTAATGAATTGTATCATAAGGCATCATTATCAAAGGTATGAAGCATCCAGGTCTTCTGCCTACTGAGATCTACAGCTTTATACAAATAGTTTACACTGTCGTTGCTGTTGCATTCTGGGAGAGGCAAAACATGTAATGACTCCTTCAAGGAGTTAACCTGTCATTTCAGCCATTTAACTTATTTGAAGATCTTCTTTTGCTGATCAATTTTGCAGTTTTTAGTTTCTCTCTATCTATTATCATGAATATAGTTTTCAAGGTTTAGCAAAAAACCACAAAAATGGTTATAAACATGTCAAAAATTACCATTGAAGGGCAATAACAACTACATGTATAAGGAGTGGACTGATAATTTAGTCATTTGATTTTATTCAAAGATCTTTTTCTTCTGATCATTTTTATATTTTTCTCTAGCTGCTGTAGTTGCAAACAAAATGTCAACGAAAGAGTTTACATTCAGGGTTCTCGCTAAGGAATTTTGAATGAGAGTCCAGGGAAGTAACATGTTCAAATCTTGTACAAAAATGTACAATGTTTTGTGGGAATTTAAAAGTTTTGATTACTGAATTCAATTATTATCATTTCAGCTGTAATTAAATAGTAATATCTTTATGACTTTGGTCCAATGTAAATGAATGTGTGCAAGGGGAAATAACCTACTTAATTACTTTTAAACAAAAAAAACAAAAATCCAATTTTTAAAAAAACTAAGGGGCATAACTCATGATCAGTACTGTAAGCGTAAAATCTGTCAAATTCAAACTTCCTCTGTAGTTTATGGGCCATGTTAAAATTTAAAATGATTTGGTCAAGTGGTACTTAAGTTATCAACAACAAAAAAACAAAAAAAATATTTTTGAGATAATAAAGAGGATTAAGTCTTGAATTGTTGCCAAAACTGTCTAAATTGAACTTGTATTCTATGGTTCATGAGATTGTGTTAAAATATGTACATTCAATCTCCAAGTCAAATGTAAAACCAAAAGTAGACTTATCTGGCAAATGTCTGGTGTAATACATATGGATTCTGGTGTATAAAGACACTCTATTCTTCAAAAGTAAATCTCTACGTACATTTTCATATTGAGGAGAAAATTTTCAAAAGCAAATGCATTTATAACTGGTATTATGCTTTCATATTTTTATCTGATGCAACTAGGATACTTTAATTTTGGCACTGCACGATGCTGGAAAATACATCTTAAGATACAATGTGTAGACATGCATACATACACCTTGTACAATTTACACAATGTACATTTGTATACATCATGTAAATATGTATATATATCATTTCTGTGACTAGTACTGTATCTTACAATCCTTTACGATAGATAATTTAGCAAATCTGCAATCAATTCCATCTTCATGCCTAATATATCATGTACTGTGTTACAGCTCTAGATTCTACTGACGAGGAAAGGTAACACTAGGTCACCGAAAGCTGAATTGTTAGTTCAGTCTAGGTGGCTGAGTGGTCTAGAGCACTGGACACAGTGCAGGCGGTGTTGTCTCTATATCTAAATAGCATGAGTTGAATCCTGGCATGGGAAGAACAAAAATTTGCTTCCGCAAATTTGCAGATTTAACATTGTTGTGCTGATATTTAGAGTGATTATGAATATAATATGTGTTTTCAGCCCTGTATCACCTTCACTGGTGATCCAATGGATGGATCTATCGTAGAGTTGTCACTTGTTTAGACCTACTTATCAAAATAATTATTTGTGTGACTATCTTACGATCATTTACGATAGATATTTTAGCTAATCTGCAATCAATTCCATCTTCATGCCTAATATATCATGTACTGTGTTACAACTCTAGATTCTACTGACGAGGAAAGGTAAAACTAGGCCACCGAAAGCTGAATTTTTAGTTCAGTCTAGGTGGCTGAGTGGTCTAGAGCGCTGGACACAGTGCAGGAGGTGTTGTCTCGATATCTCAATAGCATGAGTTCGAATCCCGGCGAGGGAAGAACAAAAATTTGCTTCTGCAAATTTGCAGATTTAACATTGTTGTGCTGATATTTAGAGTGATTATGTATATATATATATATATATAAATGTAGGAAATTCTAGTCAACAGGACAAACAAATGTAACAATAGGGAGAGATATGGGGAAATAATGTTTGAGATGTTTGAAGAGGAAAGAAATACCTATAAACTTTACATCAACATTTTACAGCACTGCATCATGTGCATGTACAAAATGTAGGTACAATGTTTCCCTTCACCTCAAGCTAATGAATTTACAACCTTCCACAATCTCCATTACAAGTTGATACATGTATGTAGCTCAGCTGCATTGGAAGAGCAGTGGTCATGGCATTCTGGGCCAGTGGTCCCAGGTTTGATCCTGGGTGGTAAAGTGACAATTTTAAAAGATTCTATGTTACTCCAACATTTCCAACTAAAAAAAAATTAATCAAAAACATCTTCATACTTACTATTGCTTGATTTGAGGTCACGATGTATAAGAGGAATGGGGGATTCCTCATGTAAATAGTTCATTCCCCTAGCAATCTGAATAGCCCAGTCAACAAGAACATCAGGTGGGATTCTTCTGCCATATAATATTCTATTCAAGGATCCACCTGCTGCATATTCTATAACTAAACATAAATTTGGTTCTTTTAAACAGACTCCTTTCAAAGCAGCAATGTTAATGTGATCAAGTAACCAAAAGACTTTAGCCTCTTGTCGAACACTTTCGATTGTAGAAATAACTGGTTCATCTGGATCTTGTCTGGCAGCTTTGACAGCAACTTCTTCCCCGTTCCATATTCCACGATACACTTTTCCAAACCCACCAACACCAATAACTTCTTCCAACTGCAGTTCATTGAAATCGATTTCAAATGGTCGATTCGATGGAAATTTGTTATGGAGTCCACTAGCAACACTGCTGTTAATGTCAATTGCAACAAAGTTACTTGGGAAAATTCCCACTTTATTACCCACCCTACCTGTCCACCAACCCTCATCTCCTGATATATGAGAATCTGTTGATAAAACTTCCACTAGTGTACCCCTTCTTAGAGTTAATTCATCTTCACGCCTGGCTTCATAATCAAAAACAGCTGTCCATAAACGGCTACTCGTCGTCTGAACTCGGTTGTAAGCATTGTTTTTGTTCGATGCCATCGAACACTGGGGACAAGAGAATGTACTAGGCATTAACAGAGTTCCTAATCAACCTTATCGCGTTCAAAACAATCACCAAACCTGGTGTTGTTTTGTACTCTCCTGTCGCTTTGGCACAGAATCGCCCTGTTAATTGAGCCATACGAATTAAAATAACGTTGTAATTATTTGAACTGTAAATTTTTCGAAAAAATAATGATAAAAACAAGTATTCCTAAGACATTTGATTCATTCTTTTTCTTGTAAATCCATTTTCATACACCTTTGTCTATTATCGTAAGACGAGCCGCCATATTCTTCATGTACTTTGACCTTGAGGTCAATCTCATAGGGTAGTTCTAAAAAACATCTCGAGCGCTCTGACCTTATGAAAAAAGGAAGGAAATAGAGGAATAAATCAAAATAACACTGTAGTATATAAACCAATTATCTACAGATTAAATTCATATTTCATTTAATCTTATCACATGTCCTCTAGGAATATCAAACAGGTACATAACATTTTATCTTTATCTTGATCTTGTGATGATGTTGGATATTAAAAAAGAGGTTAAAAAAATGTGAATGTGGCCGATGGGATATAGTGGTAAAACGGGATCTTGGAAAAAGTAAGGAAAACGTTGGATGTGGGAGAAAAAATTATAAAAAAAAAAGGATTTGGGAAATTAGCACACCTGTGACATCCCCTTTTTTTAAGTAATATCAGAGACATATATACACATGTCTCTGGTAATATTCAGTACAGCACAAAAATGGTGAAGATATACCATTCACTATTGAACCTAATATATTGTTAATTATCCTCTTCCCAAATTAATACAAGTTTGCTATCTATGTGTGCTCAGTTATTCCTTTATTTGAAATAAGTATGAAGTTTACCTTCAATTCCTTCAATATTGATTATAGCATTATGCCATTTATCTTTATATTTTCTCGCCAAGTCAGCCAAAAATTTTCATTTTGTCCTGAGGAACATTGCCAGTACAATCCTACTGAAGAAAGTGAAAACAATGACAATAAAGTTCTTTAATAGTGTAAAACAAATTACCCCAAATAAATTATGGCATAAACAATAAAAGAAAGACACATATAAAAATGGGAGAGGGATGTCCCCTAAAAAAAAAACTAAATAAAAAAATACTTAACCACACCGCACACCGCACATCTGTGCCTTAATTACATTTCCAGTCATGAATCTCAACAGGGATTTCTTTTTATCCTTAAATAAAAAAAAACATTATTTTTTTTAAATATACTGCTACTTGCATATCTTATCATAGTCTTTTTATATACACATAGAAGGTCAAGATTTTGGGCAATTTACAGGTTGAAGAACAGAATAAACACATGTCTTATGTTCAAGGTAGTACATATACCTTGATCTTTTTTATTCATTTTTTGGGGGCATTTATTGTATTGATGGGCTGCTGTCTTATTGACATATACTCAGCCTAGTTTCTTTTAAATATATGATCATATATCATTAGGTACTAGACTTGCAGTTATTTAACAGCAGATTATTGTAATTGTGGCCAATAAAAAACACAAAATGACGAACAATAAACCATTAAACACTACATAGAAAATTTAGGATTGATCAACACAAATCTATCAAAACATTGAATGTAAACTCAGCTGCTGCTGAATAATAAGTGTTTCCTGTTCCACTGGTGAAACTAGCTGTGTTGCTCTAAAAAAAAGCTAGTGACAATTTTCAAATAATTGCTATACATAAACCACAAACTATCACAAAGCCAAACATTCAAACATATATAGTTCTCATGGAAACATTAAAACACTAGCAATGAGAAATATTCTTATTTATATCATATGGTTATTCTATTTGCTAAAACGTATAATGTATTGAAAATTGAAAAATTAAAAAATATGAGATCAATCTGAGACTACTGTATATATCTTATGTGTGTTTTCTACATAAGAAAATGCCTGTACCAAGTCAGGAATATGACAGTTGTTATCCATTCATTTGATCTTTTGATTTTGCCATTTGATTATGGACTTTCCTTTTTGAATTTTCCTCGGAGTTCAGTATTTTTCCATTTTTTGTGATTTTACTTTATAGTAGTCTCAGGATCAATAAAAATAGTAAAATTATTTATACTTTTAAAAAAAAAATGAAGTTGTTTACCAAATCATTTCTTACATCAATATCTTTCAGCATTTAAAATCAAACAACTTTTGTTGCTTGTTTTGCCGTGACAAATATGAAGGACAATTACAAATCGAATGCACCCTTGTCGGAGACCAAAGACATATTTTAGGTAGTTCTATATATGATGTCTTAACTTCAACAAAAAGCGCTTGATAATTTCTGATTATATAAAAACTAATATAAAAAGCTTTGCAAATATCGAATTCACAATAACAACAATCAATATTGTAGATCTATAGAAAAATGCATAAATAAAGAGTTGTCGTTACTGATTAATGAAAACAAAATGGCAGCCTCCATGAAGAATTTTCGACTGATATACAGAATTTTGAAAAGCACAAATATACAGCCTCATTACTCAGTTCATAACTCGGTTTGTGAAATAAACAATAAAGATATATAGTTTGCTATATAGTAGTGAACAGTTTACATCATCAAGGCGTGCCCAAAATATTGAAATTGTTTTACTGTGATGCCCTTGCCCTTGTCTTGGACTTGGGGGTTTTAACTTTAAGGTTCATCATAACAATTAGACAAAATTGCTTTGTTTACACCTTAAAATTTACTCTGAGCAAAGACTAGCCTGTGGAATTGGGAAAGTTTTAATGCCTACATGTAGATTCCACTAGATATATAAAACTTAAAAGTTAAATGCATTTTGTGTTTCTGACGTACAGAAAGATAAAATCTTTTTTTGATTTTTATGGGCATCTTTTAGTTGTTCTTTTATATATATATATATATCTAGTAGATGCTAGACCTTTAAACTTTTCCAACTGTCCAGGTTTTTCTGAACTCAGAGTAGTTTTTGATGTGTAAACACAGCCATTTTTGTCCATTTGTTATGATGAACATTAACAATGCCTGTTTGTCTTATTGTATCTCTGGGCTGCCGACTTGCTGACATATATCCCACATCACCTGTCATTTACACCTTTGTGTAAATAGATCATAATTATGGAATATACATGATATAAGTGAAAGCTCATTTGCAGATACTTTTAGGGCAGATATTGTTACAGAAATTTACTATATAAAAATGAATCTGGGTCCGTTCGCCCCCATGCACGTTCGCCCCCCTTTCACTTTCGCACCCTACACGTCGCACCCAAAGTCCGTTCGCACCCTACACGTTCGCGCCCAATTTTTATTGGTTTTGTGTTTAATAATTTGTAAACGAGTTTTGGTAAGTGTATTGCTATAAATATATATTTTTTCATTGTTTCTAAATAAAGTGAGATTCTGACAAGGTTTTTTTTGTGTCATGGTAAATGGTAAATGTATTGCTATTAACATTTTTTTTTCATTGTTTTTAAATTAAGTGAGATTCTGACGACCAGTATTTTAGTTTTGTGTTGAATAATTTTTAATCATGTTTAGGTAAGTGTATTACTCTATATATATCTATATATATACAAGTCTAAATTGAAAACAACGTTCAAACCTATGATTGCGTTGGATAAAAACCCCAATTTTTATACGTGTGCATGTAAAACAAATATATATATATATATATATAAATTATTTTTTTTCATTGTTTCTAAATAAAGTGAGATTCTGACAACGTTATTTTAGGTGTTGATAAAATCTTAATCATGTTTTGGTTAGTGTATTGCTATAAATATTTCTTTTTTATTGTTTCAAAAGGAAATGGGATTCTGACAACGTTTTTTTTTTATATGTTGAATAATTCGTAATCATGTTTTGGATAGTGTATTGCTATAAATATTTTTTTTCATTGTTTATGAATAAAGTGAGATTCTGACACACATGAGATCAAAGGAGCCAAGCTGTTAAAAACAATTATCTTTCATGTTTTTTATTTAAAATCTTCAAAGTTTTACTCATACCAAGCTAAATACATGCAGTATTTACATTTAAAGCAAGTTAAAACAACCATGACAACAATCATGATTTTTAAACACCCAACAATAACATCATATTAGGCTGTGTATAAATACCAATTAGCAGTAATCATACATAATTAACATTTAATAATTAATCATCAAATCAATTTAAAACAATATTTCATTTAAAAATTCCCGAATTTTTATTTATGAAAATAAAAATATTTTACAAAACATCTAAAAATTTATCAGGTTTTTGAATAAAAAAAGGATGCGAACGTGTAGGGTGCGAACGGACCTAGGGGGCGAACGTGTGGGGTGCGAACGTGTAGGGTGCGAACGTGTATTGGGCGCGAACGGACCCGATACCTATAAAAATAAGGAGATGTGGTATGAATGCCAATGAGACAACTATCCACCAAAGTTCAAATGAAGTGGATGTATCAATTAAGCAATAATATGTAACTGTATGGCCTTCAACAATGAGATAAACCCATACTGTAAAGGTTGTACATATGTTACAGTGTTCTCCCCAGGCCCTTAAAGGACCGCGGGCCCGCGATGTATAATTTTTTACCGTGGTGGTATCGTTCTTACCGCGATGTATAATTTTTCTCCGTGGTGCTAAAATTTTCAGTTAAAAAATCGTAAATCGGTAAAGTTTTAAACGACTTGTTAAATCTTTTCCGTGCGGTATAAAATTCCAGGTGAAATTTGACCAGTTCAAACCAGTTCAACACAGATTGTTTACACCACGTGATCGACTTACCTTATGAGGTTTACCTTGTTGATTGGATTTAATCGATGTAATTAACACTTGTAACATGATTCTTTTGTGTTTTAATTAAGAGTTCATAACTTTATGATCACAGATAACTATTTTATGGCTTCACTCTCCACCCAAGCACTGACCTGTGACAAGTCGGCAAATACTTTGTACACAAACAGTGTCTTGACCCGATAGGAACATTTTTTGTACATCATAATGGTGGCTCATTACGTATAATGGACAACTATACATTTCCCAATTCTTGTATTATATGTCTCTGATTAAACCATGGCCAATATTATCTTTAATTATGACATTGCTATTGCATGAAAGTCGGGTTTCAAACTGTCTGTACATATCACATGACCCAGTTAGTTCACGTAGAATATTCAAGTTTATTTACAATTAATTGCAATCTATTATATTTTATAAATAAAATGCATGACTGTACCTTCAAACTGGATATCTATATCCATAATTAATGAATAACAGAAGTAATCTTGCAAATTTTATCCATAAGCACATGTTAAATCTATTTATATCTACTTCCTGTCATTTAGGCGGGAAAATAGGGAGACTTAGTTGTTGACATTGAATATGGTTACTTATAGATCTATAGACCAAAGATAAATTTTAGATTGAGGAATTCTTTTTAAATGGTTCATGACAAATAAAGATTTAGATTTTAGGGCAGTATTAAGTCTGTATCTATGTTTGATTATCACCAAAGACAAGAAAGGTAAATATTTACATGAAACCTATGGCAAAATGTTCTAAAATTTATGAAAAATTTCTTTTTATTAAAATCTAAGATAGAAACTGGTTCAAATAATAAAACAATATTTGCAATTGTTCTTGTTAATTTTATATCTTCTTATGACAGGAATCCTTTCACATACAACAACTTTTTTTCTAGAAACTAGAAAGTTTTTTAAATTAATTGAACAATTTTGTTCTCTTTTGAATGATATTTTATTTTTATTGATTTTGGATTTTATAAAAGATTTAATTACTTTAAATTCAGATGAATATTTTATTATGAATCATAATTTATTTATTTTAAAAAAATATTAAAGTATACAAACTGTTTTTTTTATTTACTTCTTTTCTACCAATAGTTTTCTGAATCAATGTCTACATAACACAGTACCACAGTGTTAAAACAAAACAAGAGACATAAAAACTACAGTAACTAGAGCTAAGCGACGCGACGCGACACAACTGATTGCATGAAATATTTCACCAAGAAGTCCACACGCGTTACCCTGGTGCTATCCAAAAATCCTGGGGAGAACACTGTGTTATAAAAGACACCGACATAAAAATGTGAAAGAATACAACTGAGATAACTAGAACTGTAACAGCCTTATTTATAACAAAACAATTACACATTAAGATTCCTCATCTATGACAATATTTGAATCATTTTGTCAGATGCATATAAAATGTTCACATACACAATATTTCAAATCATTTATTTTCTAAGATACAAAGCTAATCCAAAAACTTAATCCTGTGCATTTTACACCTACAGCATCATTCTACACACCTAAAGCAGGTGAAAACTGAAAAGAAGATATGTTTTCCATATGGAGTTTGTTTAAAAACATCTTAACTTTAACAGATCTTAGAATGTTAGAGATCCATTTTGTAAAATATTTGATATTGTCACTTTGGAGAATGGCAATTTTACATTGTGTTCTCTCTGACCTTAACATGCTTAATATGACGTTTCTCCTATTGCAAACGAAAACTAAAGAAAAAATTGTAAAAGAAAAATATTCTGGATAGTGATTGTCAATGTCAACAGAAAATCAGTTATTTGAAAAACTGAAAACAATATTGTTGGTTTTAAAGTGGATTTTGTGACAAAAATGATCTATAACTACAATTAAAGGTAAGATTTTTCCAAAATTGTAACGATTTTGAATTGACAATGTGTCATCTTTTCAGTTCTTACTAGCTTCAAGTTTACAGTATGATGTGGTAGACGTAAAATTCACAAGTTTTTGTTGTGGTAGATGGTAAAAATTTTACTATATAGAATTGATAGGACTTGAAAAGGGATTCTGAAAGCAATCAGAAAATTATTCAAGAATAGTTTTGTGACTCGTGCAAGGGGATCTTGATCTTGATATGGTACAGTGACATATTCAATGGACATTGTTACACTGTGCATCTGTCATGTAGAAAATAATCCAACTAGTACATCAAGATTAAATAAACTTTTTCTAAAAGATTACCAATTCAACACTGTAATCAGATCTTTGAATATTGTTTTTATTGTTATAAATATTGATTTTGTAATCAGTGAATTAAAACCATAATAAATATTATTGTTTTACACATATGCACTTTCATTGTACAACAACCTGTCGATACCTTTATTTTGGCATTACATAAGGTCATGTTTTTCTCTGACTGTTAATGATGTCTTTACACTAAATCCATTGGATGTTGGATGTGTACTGATTGATATTTTAACTTGAAATACATGATTTTTTTTATTAGTTGTTACACCACTGTCTAGGGTTAGGTGAGGGTTGAGTGCTCACAAACATGTTTTACTTACTTACTTAATCCTC
This sequence comes from Mytilus californianus, assembly GCF_021869535.1. Lineage (NCBI taxonomy): Eukaryota > Metazoa > Mollusca > Bivalvia > Mytilida > Mytilidae > Mytilus > Mytilus californianus. Next base: position 117,541,760 of record NW_026262690.1, on the reverse strand, counting down.
TTCGTGCGTACTTGCACACGAGGGCACTACCAAAGCCCTCCACTGTTACAAACATGTTTAACCCCGCCATAATCTTTATGTGCCTGTCCTGAGTCAGGAGCCTGTAGTTCAGTGGTTGTTCAGTGGTTGTCGTTGGTTCATGTCTGTCATATTTGTTTTTCTATTGATTAATGCTTTATTCCCTGAGTGAACATCTGCAAGCAAGGTTTGAACTCATAACCTCAGTATTTGCAGACATGGGGCAATGTAGATGATCATGAACTACTTAGACCACTTGGTCCCCAAGGTCCCTTGAAAAGGCTTTTTAGATTAAATATTAGGCCAATCTTCAAGCCTTAAGCCCTAGACTGTTCACCATGTTTAATGTTTAGACTGTTACAATGACTATATAATATTATTATAGAGTGCTTTCTTGTCTGTATAGGATAGGTCAAAGATATATTTTTTAAATAGCACAAAAAATTCATGCACATGATGCAGATATACACAGATTTAGTGTCCTATTACAAAGAAGGAAGCACTCAATTTTGATTTAATACACATTTGTTCCAAATTATAGAAAAAATGTATCTGTTAACATGTTTAATTCACTGGAGTGTAATTTATATATATATACACCAAATACCTTTTGGATTCCTAACATCACTGAAGAGACATTAATTGTCGAAATCCGGATATGGTGTACAAATTTTTGCACCTCATGTTTGCAGTATACCATCTTTTCCGCAAGTTTATTGTTTTCTGTTTGGTATTAAATTAATAACTAAGATCTATTTTGTTACATCTTGTGATACGTTTATTTGGCAATCGCCATGGCAGTCAGCAGGGTTTAAGAACATCAGTTATTTGATCTGTTAGTCCAAGAGTTTTGTTAAAATAATTTTTACACTTTTTGGTCTTTTGGAAAATGTTGTTTGTGCTGTATTTAGACCCCTCTACCAAGAAATTTGTTATGCATGCACACGTATAAAAATTGCGGTTTTTATCCAACGCAATCATAGGTTTGAACGTTGTTTTCAATTTAGACTTGTATATATATACCGTTTCGATTCCTAACATCACTGAAGAGACATTAATTGTTGAAATCCGGATATGGTGTACAAAAACCTTTGCATCTTTTGTTTGCAGTATATCATCTTTTCCGCAAGTTTATTGTTTTCTGTTTAGTATTAAATTTATAATTAAGATCCATTTATTACATCGGTGATCCATTATTTGGCAATCGCCAATGGCAGTCAGGAAGGTTTAAGAACATTTGTTTTGTTAAAATATACTTTTTCACTTTTTTTGTCTTTTGGAAACTGTTGTTTGTGCTGTATTTAGACCACTCTAACAAGAAATTTGTTTTGCATGCAATATATATATGGCAGTTTGTATAATAAATGCTATAGCTGGTGGTGTTGTCTTTTTCAGGCTCTATGTCAAGTTAATATAAAATACTTATACACTGCCGAGCAGGTACCACCTAAGGATACATTGACACAATTTGAAGAATCAACAGAGGAGTTTAAATATGTTGAAAAAATTTTACCTAGGAGAAATATTCCTGACCTACCTGTACATACTTCATATCCAACACCATCAGGCTGGGTACCTCCTATCAGTGAGTATTTAGCTCAAAGGGGTAGACACTAATTGGGGCCATATGGTAGTCCAAGGCCTTAACATTTTTATACGCCCTTTTACGGGACGTATTATGGTATACCGTTGTCTGTCCGTCCGTCCGTCTGTCCGTCCGTCGTCAACATGTCGGTCATAAACTCAAAAACGCTTTAACCAATTTGCATAAAACTTTGGTGAATTGTTTATATCTATTGACGTGAGCTCCCTTTCGTTTTTTATAAATTTTAGATTTTACGTTTCCGAGTTATGGGGTTTTATTCATTAAAAAAAGGGGAATTTTCCAGTTTTCGGACAATAACTCAAGAATGCTTTCACCAACTTGCAAGAAATTGTGTGACGAATTGTTTATAGCTATTGACCATGAGCTCCCTTTTGATTTTTATAAATTTTAGATTTTACGTTTCCGAGTTTCAGGGTTTTATTCATAAAAAAAGGGGGATTTTCCAGTTTTTGGACAAAAACTCAAAAATGCTTTCAGCAGTTCTTATGAAACTTTGGTGAATTGTTTATATCTATTGATGTAAGCTCCCTTTAGAATTTTATAAATTTTACATTTTACATTTCTGAGTTATGGGGTTTTATTCATTAAAAAAGGGGCGATTTTCCAGTTTTCGGACAATAACTCAAAAATGCTGTCAGCAATTCTCATGAAACTTTGGTAAATTGTTTATATCTATTGATGTAAGCTCCCTTTTGATTTTCATAAATTTCTAATATGACATTGAGAATTAATTGAACTTTATTTGTTTATAGTCTGAAAACAGATTTACTAAGTATAGCGCAACAGCACAGTGTATTACACAACAGCAAGAAATCTTTAATTGAATATAAATTCAATTCATATAACCAATTTCAAAATTGATAGCCCATCCGCCTACCAGAATTTATTAATTTGTAAACTTTGATACATGTAAATAGTGATAGGTTCTGAAAAATACAGGTGGGCTACTAATCATGCAAATAACATAGAAGGCAAACTCAGAATTTCTGTAAAATTATCGAGTTCAATCCTTTTGCTTAGTTGCTAAGTTTGCAAATTAATTTGACAGCAATGGAACTTAATTGTACATTAGAACTTGTAGGATAAACCTTATTTCTTAGAAATCATAGAATTGATTTGTACAAGTAATATACAGCTTAAAGGTTTAACCATTATAATGAACTATTTTGGCTCTTCTTAATCTCTTGTTAATGTACAAATTTTGTACCATATACCATCAGGTTGGAATTTTACCTAAACTTTTTCTAAACATTTGTAGTAGGATTTGTGACTAAGTTTAAGGAATCTCCATTTGCCACTAAACATTAAGGATTATCAGGATATACAATGAAAATTCTGTATTAAACAAAACATCTACCGGTATTTAATCAAAGTAAATCTTCAGTTCCAATGCAGGTTGGTTTACAAAGGATTCAGTGTATAATACTATTTTATGATAACTTTTGTTTTGAGATTATAAAAAAGGGAATAAAATAGTGTAGGCTGTGACAGTTGATATATATATATATTATTTCAGAAGAGAAAACAAAAGATCTTCCATATACAGTAGAAAGAAACAAGAATCACAATTTGCCAGTTTATGTAAAACAGAAAGCACTGCGTGGAACAAAAATTACCACAGTTATCAATAGAGTTCATGGCGATATATGGGTATGTTTACTGATACAGAAGGAAAACAAAATCACAGCTGTTTTATTTTCATGTTGACATGCAATGAACAAATCCATTTGTAATCAAATACATATTAGATATGTAAAGCAATTTGCACCAAATTTTCAAAAATGTTAAATAATAAGACAGATATGCCAAGGAATCATAAATTCAGATTGCCAAAAAGAAAAAGAAAATGGCCCAAAGCATAGAAAAAGAATAAGAGGATTGGAGGGTTAACTAAAAAATGGTAAAACCACAGTTAAAGTTCTTTAATTTAGATCGGATGTAATACTTTAGTTCCTAAATATTCCATTTTTCCATGTCTGATCTAATTTTACACATGACTGTCATGTGCTAATGTCACCTTTCCATAGGTTTTTTCCAGGAAAAGGGGTCAAAATAGAAGAGTGGGATTGAAAAAAAAATGGAAATATTTATTATTGGCCAAGGGAAATAACTCAAATTTAAATAATGTCATATCTATAATAAGGCAAGCCTTCTTTTAATGCTAGTTGCATTTGGGGTATCTGTTCTTCTAATAGAAGATGCATTTGTGGTATCTGTTGTCACTTAATCATCTAATTGCAGATATATATATTTTCAGCAACTTGAAAGGGATTTGAAGAGTCACATAGAAGAAACATGTGCAATGAACTTTCTGTTATTAACAGAAGTATCTGAAGTGACAAGAAGAGTGACATTAAAAGGAAATCATGTAGAATTAGTAGGAAGATGGCTAATAGACAAAGGATTTTAGATAGTTAAATCTTAAACTCATTTATTAAAATTATTTTTTATGAATTTCCTTAGAACTGTCATGTCTAGATTGTCTGATTTATAAGAGTTGATGAAAGTGTTATAATTTTTTTATTCGTGAGGGAAAATAATTTATGTTTTATATGAATCATCTTTTTATTAAAACATAAGTTATCTTTATACGTTATCTAGATACTTAATTAATGTCATCGATGAGGAACACAACAGGTGCCATTAGTGGAACAGGAACTGCCTACCCTTCAGGAGCACCTGAGTTTTGTTTTGTATTGAAGGGCTTCTTGGTGCTTTTACTTAAGTTTTCAGTGTATTATTTTGTCTTATATTATTTTTATACGACCGCAAAAAAAATTTTGTCGTCTTATATTGGTATGACGTTAGTGTCGTCGTCGTCATCGTGGTTTTCGCACTCTAATTTTAGTTTAAGTGAATGGATCTCTATGAAATTTTACCATTAGGTTCAATACCACAAAAGGAAGGTTGGGATTGATTTTGGGGGTTATGGTACCAACAGTTAAGGAATTAGGGGCCAAAAATAAGCATTTTTGTAACTTCCAGACATAACTTGACATTGTACCTCAAGGTTCCATATCACAAAGGGAATGCTGGGATTGATTTTGGGGGTAATTGCCTCAAAATTTTAGGAATTAGGGGCCAAAAAAGGGGCAAAAAACAAGCATTTTTCTAGTATCATGACAATAACTTGTGTGTAAGTGTATGGATCTTTATGAAATTGTACTACAAGGTTCCATATCACAAAGGGAAAGCTGGAATTGAGTTTGGGGATAATTGCCCAAAACGTTTAGGAAAAAGGGGCCAAAAATAAGCATTTTTTTAGTTTCCAGACAATAACTTGTGTTCAAGTATATGGATCTCTCTGAAATTGTACTGCAAGGTATTATACCAGAATGGGAAGGCTGGGATTGATTTTGGGGGTAATTGCCTCACAATTTTAGGAATTAGGGGCCAAAAAGGGGAAAAAAAACAAGCATTTTTCTAGTTTCCGGACAATAACTTGTGTGTAAGTGTATGGATCTTTATGAAATTGTACTACAAGGTTCCATTTCACAAAGGGAAAGCTGGGTTTGAGTTTGGGGGTAATTGCCCTAAACGTTTAGGAATTTGGGGCCAAAAAACAAGCATTTTTCTAGTTTCCAGACAATGACTTGTGTTCAAGTATATGGATCTCTCTGAAATTGACTGCAAGGTACCATACCACAAAGGGAAGGCTGGGATTGAGTTTGGGGGTGATGAATCATAAAGGGGTTCAAAAAATTGGGGGGGGGATTTTTTTTTTTCCTTTTTTTTCTTTAAAATTTTCCATTTTAAATTGGTTATTTCTGATATATATATATATATATATATAAGCAAATAATAATGATATGGTTTGATAGGTAAATTAAAATTTTTTAAGTTCTTAGACCACATTCATTCTGTGTCAGAAACCTATGCTGTGTCAAATATTTAATCACAATCCAAATTTAGTGCTGTATCAAGCTTGAATGTTGTGTCCATACTTGTCCCAACTGTTCAGGGTTGGACCTCTGCGGTCGTATCAAGCTGCACTCAGCGGAGCATTTTATTAATGTTTGTGTTGTTTCTACTGGTGACAGTCTTGTCTATGCTTTGTCCTAAATACCATGTTGTTATTTCAAAAGTTTTATGTTGGCCCAGTTTAGGGTTAGAGAATATATTTGTGTTGATGGTTTATGAGTTTGGTGATGTGTTGATGGTTTATGCATTTGGTGATGTGTTGATGGTTTATGAGTTTGGTGATGTGTTGATGGTTTATGCATTTGGTGATGGGTTTATGAGTTGATGATGTGTTGATGGTTTATGAGTTTGGTGATATGTTGAGGGTTTATGAGTTTGGTGATGTGTTGAGGGTTTATGAGTTTGGTGATGTGTTGATGGTTTATGAGTTTGGTAATGTGTTGATGGTTTATGAGTTTGGTGATGTGTTGAGGGTTTTATGAGGTTGGTGATGTGTTGAGGGTTTATGAGTTTGGTGATGTGTTGATGGTTTATGAGTTTGGTGATGTGTTGATGGTTTATGCGTTTGGTGATCTGTTGATGGTTTATGAGTTTGGTGATGTTTTGGGGTTTTTGATTGCCCACTTGGTATCTTCTTTTTTATGCCCCTGCTGTAGGGGAGGGGGCATTAAGTTTTAGCCTTGTCCATCTGTACGTCCATCTGTCTGTCGGTACGTCTTGAAATTGGTTTCCATTCTCTAACTTAAGTTTGCCTCAACCAAATGTTATGAATCTTATACACAATGCTAATTACCACAAAACACAGATCTGATTTGAATTTTGGTGGCATCATTTTTACTGTTCTAGAGTTATACCATTTTTCAAATGGAAAAATTGCAGAATTTTTCGTTTCCGTTCTCTAACTTAAGTTTGCCTCAAACAAATGTTATGAAACTTATACACAATGCTCATCACCACAAAACTCAGATCAAGTTCGAATTTGGGTCACGTCAATTTTACCGTTCTTGAGTTATGTCCCTTTATAATGTTATATGCAAGCGGGGGCAGACACATTCCTTATTTATTAATGATATGTATAACTGTGTCATGTGACCTTATCTATGGTGCATAATCAGACTCACTAAAATGCACTAATATACCAAATAATATGATGGTAGGCACTAAATGTTTCAGAATTTATCCTTTACATGCATATATTGGTAGATATACAAGGACATTTGGAATATTCCTGTAGTTAAACTCAAGTCATGTTGAGATGAGACAAAAGGTATATAACAAATATATTACAGCATTACTATGTTATATGCTATAGTTCTTAACATGTTTTGGTACTTATACATCCTTGGCTGTCAAATTTGACTTTGAATGTTCCTGATTGAAGGTTAATCCAGAAAGTGCTTTAGATATTTATATATTTTCATATTATATGCAACCACTCAAGGCCCAAAATGCTGAAATTTTTTTTTAAATTCTGAAAAAGTTCTGATGCACCAAGCCTCATATAAAAATAAGGAGATGTGGTATGATTGCCAATGAAACAACTATCCACCCAAGTTCAAATAAAGTGGATGTAAGCAATTTATGTAGCTGGTTTTGGGGGATTTTTTTTTGGTCTCCCCTGCAACAAAGTTCACTGAAAGACATAGAGATTCTTATCCCTTGGCAGTAGAAGGGCAGTATATATTTGTATAAAGCTGGATGCTTCATACATTGTATATACAGATGCCTTATAATAAGAAGTTTCAAACTGTCATGTCCATTGACTTTGACTATATTTTCATTTTTTAGCGACTGTTTAAAAAAACTATTTTTATTTGGTTATGGGAATTTCTCAATTATGACATGTAATAGGGGATATTAGTATTTGGTATATGGAATCCATGCAAAGGTTACATTTCCTTCAGACAGGGTTCAACTGAACTTTACCTCATTTCATGGATCATTAATGTTTTCTCAGATACAATATTAACTATAACCAGTAGTTAACTATATTTGGTGCATTGATAATTTCGTTGAACATGTCCATCAGACTGGTTTCATCTGACCTTGACCTCATTTTTGTCGAGCCTTCGACTTTTGTCGAAAAAGCGAGACATAGCGATCCTACATTCCGTCGGCGTCGTCGTCGTCGTCGTCGTAGTCGTCGTAGTCGTCGGCGGCGTCCACAAATATTCACTCTGTGGTTAAAGTTTTTGAAATTTTAATAACTTTCTTAAACTATCCTGAATTTCTACCAAACTTGGACAGAAGCTTGTTTATGATCATAAGATAATATTCAAAAGTAAATTTTGTAAAAAAAAAATTCCATTTTTTCTGTATTTTACTTATAAATGGACTTAGTTTTTCTGCCAAGAAACATTACATTCACTCTGTGGTTAAAGTTTTTGAAATTTTAATAACTTTCTTAAACTATCCTGGATTTCTACCAAACTTGGAAAGAAGCTTGTTTATAATTAAAAGATAGTATCCAGAAGTAAATTTTGTAAAAAAAAAATTCCATTTTTTCCGTATTTTACTTATAAATGGACTTAGTTTTTCTGCCAGTTAACATTACATTCACTCTGTGGTTAAAGTTTTTAAAATTTTAGCAACTTTCTTAAACTATCCTGGATTTGTACCAAATTTGGACAGAAGCTTGTTTATGATTAAAAGCTAGTATCTAGAAGGAAATTTTGTTAAAATTTTGTTCAATTTTTTCCGTATTTTACTTATAAATGGACTTAGTTTTTCTTCCAGTTAACATTACATACAGTCTGCAGTTTAAGTTTTTAAAACATTTATTAGATTCATAAATTATCCTGGATTTGTACCAAACTTGGACAGAAGCTACTTACAATCAAAAGATGGTATAGAAAGGAATATTTTTATTAATTTTTTTCCTCATTTTTGTTGAGCCTGCGATTAACAGCAAAAGTAGGCGAGACACTGGGTTCCGCGGAACCCTTACGAATTTTTATGATTTATTGGTCATTATAAAGTTTTTGTGGTTTGATCTGCTTTTCTAATACTATATGTAATGTGTCAACTATATTTAGTGTATGGACTGATTGTTCGGTGTACATACTGTCTGATAGTCTTCTGATCTTTACCTCATTTTCTAGGATTGCCAGTTTTCCTGCTGAAGGTCCTGGTTCTCTTCTGGCACACGGCTTCCTCCACCAAAAAAACAAAAGGTTTACTATATTTGATGTAATGGAATGATTGTGAGGTGTACATATCTGTCTAGCAGTCTTCTGACCTTGACCTCATTTACATTGTTCACTGTCAAGTTTTCCTGGTTTGACATGTTTCACTGATACTATAAGCAATAAATCAACTTTATTTGGTATATCTAAAAATTGCAATTTGTATAAAAAAACACATCAAAGATACCAGGCTAATAATTATGTACGCCAGATGCGCATATTGTCGACATAAGACTAGTCAGTGATGCTCGAATTAAAACAGTTGAAAGGCCAAATCAATTACGAAGTTGAGCATTAAAAACCAAAAATTTCAAAAAGGTCAAAAAGCTTATATATCTGTTTTGCAAGTTTCATTGGACCTTGACCATATTTTTATGTTCATTGGTTAATGCTACGTTTTAATGATTCAGTCTGTTTCCCATATGCAAACCATATTTGGTGTATAAAATAAACCGAAGATGTACATGTCTGTCTGGCAAGGTTCATCAGACCTTTATCTAATTTCAATGGTCAATGTACAGTTTTCCTAGTTAAACAGGTCTGTTTCTCAGATGCTATAATCAACAAGTCAATTATATTTGGTGTATTTAATTATTGTATGGTGAACATGTTTGTCTGGCAAGGTTTACCTGACCTCATGGTTCATTAGTCAACATTAAGTTTTTGTGGTAAGTTTGTTTCTCAGATACTACTGTTATAAGCAATAAAATAACTATTTTTGGTGTATGGTTTTTATGGCAGTCTTGCAGTGTTCATCAGACCTTGGCCTCATTTACACAGATCATTTATAATGGTTTTTAGTGATATCTGTAGTAAAACCTTTATCTTAACAGCTATCAAACATAAATTCAACCATGATCATTAAAGCAAATCAGACTTTTCAGCATGTGCATTCTTGTAGGTACAATGTATATATGTCCCAGTTGATACAACATTCCATAGCTTGTCTTTTCTAAATGATTACCTTGATACTTAGGGTGTTGCTGCCGATTATGGAAGAAATTAAAATAAAATGCTTCGCTGAGCGCAGCCTGATACAACCGCAGAGGTTGAACCCTAAACAGTTGGGGCAAATTTGGACACATTATTCAAGCTTGATACTGTGAATTTGGATTGTGATCAAATTTTTGACATAATATAGGTTTCTGACACAAAATAAATGTGGTCAAAAATCTTATAAATCCATTGCCCAATACTGTGCAATTGAAGATTTCTTCTTGAAACTTTTCAAAATTTCTAAATTTTAAAAATTTTGAAAAAAAAATATGAATCCCTTAAACCCCCCCTCCCCAACTTTTTGAAACCCCCCTTGGAGCAATAACCCCAAAACTCAATCCCAGCCTTTCCTTTGTAGTATGGAACCTTGCAGTACAATTTCAGAGAGATCCATACACTTACACACAAGTTATTGTCTGGAAACTAGAAAAATGCTTGTTTTTGGCCCTTTTTTTACCCCTAATTCCTACATGTTTGGGGGAATTAACCCCAAACTCAATCCTAGCCTTCCCTTTGTTATATGGAACCTTGTGGTACAATGTCAGAGAGATCCATACACTTACACACAAGTTATTGTCTGGAAACTAGCAAAATGCTTGTTTTTGGCCCTTAATTCCCAAACTGTCGGCCCCCATAACCCTTAAAATGAATCCCAACCTTCTACTTGTGGTATTAAACATTGTGGTACAATTTCAGAGCAATCGAAATACTTATACACAAGTTATTATCCTGAAACTAAAAAATGCTTGTTTTGGGCCCCTAATTCCTAAACGGTTGGGACCATCATCCCCAAAATCAATCCCAACCTTCCTAAAAAATTTCATACAGATCCATTCATTTAAATTAAAGTTATTGTCCGGAAACCAATGTGTCTTCGGACGACGACGACATCATACCATTATACGAACACAAAAAATGTTTTGCGGCCGTATAAAAAGGGTTCTTAAAAGGTTATATAAGTCCTCACATTGAAATTTCATGTCTTCATGTACTATTTATCATATCTACAATCCTGTACTCATTTTCTTGTTAATGACTATCAGAAAATGAGACAGTACTTGTCTGGAGCTATTAGACAGGTGCCTCTTTTAGAGACTTCACACAATTGGAGTAATTTCAAATATCAACAAATATCTTCAAGGTGCAGAAAGCTTGTTTTAATGAAATTTATAATACCTAACAGCAGTAACAAAACTCTGATACAACTACTTATTGTCCAACTGTAAACAAACAATCAGATAATTATTTTAAGCGGTTTGCATAAAATACTGTCTTGCCTCTGTTACCCTTATGTTTGAATCCTCCTTGTAACAGAGCCCATGTTGATAAGCCAACCGGGTCATCAGATACAGTTTTTTTTTTATTAATTAAGCTCCTTTTGGATAATTCAGGCCAACATTTGTTCTTAACTGGTCAGGTGGTTTAAAACAGAAACACTTTTACAACTTTACATTCAAAAGATGGTGAATGACTGACAACAAACAAAAAACAAAATATAGAAATACATGTAGCTTATAGCTTAACAGTTTGATAAGGATTTTTTCAGTTAGTTGTTTAATATTGCAATATGATTGATTAACAGAACTTACACCTAAGACGATACAATGTCTCACACATGCAACCGAATCGATATAATTACTCATGCATGTCCCTGAACAAATAGAATCACTCGTGCTTGCAATTGGAAATAAAATCACTCATGCAAGCATCTGAAGATATAATCACTCATGCATGCATCTGAACAGCTTAAATCAGTAATGCATGCAGATAAAATCAAATTACAAATGAATTTTAATGTTTTTATTTCATTTTTTATGATTCACTGCAAAAAATGTTAAAAAACATGAAAAAGCACCCTAATAAATTATCAACTGAAAATATTCTTGAACAGAAACACTGGATAAAAAACCATAAAACTTAACAGTATATTATGGATGGTTATACTATGCAAGCAGCACTTTTATTCCTGGGTTCAAAGGAGAAAGTATGTAAAGAGCCGTCATTTAGCCCCTTTAAAATTAAAATTCTTCAGTCTATTCAAAATCAGATTCATTTTTTAAAGAAAAGAACAGGGTGATAAAAGTAAAAAAACCCATGGAAATTTTTTTTATTTATTTCTGAGGAAAATCATTTGTAATGTCATGAAAAGAACATTAATATTCAAATTTTCAATAAAAAGATATATTTCCTACCTAGTCAATGTTTTAACATTAATTCATTGTAATATTTGACAATAAATCCTTATTTGAACTTTAAGCCAGAATTAGGGGCCATTATAGGGCTTTATGATACAATTTGATTTTTGAACTTAACTCATTCTTTCTCCTTTTCAAGCTTTGAGGAGAAATCATAAGTATAGCTCTATCTAAATGCATTGTTTCAGACATTGCTCACAACAAATCAATTTCATAAGATAATTGTGTTACTGTATGACAAATCATATTGTCACCCTTAAGGATATATTGAAATAAAAATATTAAAATTTAAGGTTCTGAATAATTGTAAATTCTACAAAAATTGGAACCCAGGAATAAAAATTCTACACAATATTGATGAAACAATTTGATTATCTAATAAATGATATCAACATAAATAGCTGCACTAAAAATAAAAACTAATAGAGATTCAAAAAACAGAAAGGAATATAATATAGTATACAAACAACAACATGTGTTCACAGGACAACATGCCCCACTTGCTCTACCATAAAATCTTGGTCAAAACCCTAATTTGGCATGCTTTTAAAAAGTTCACATCATAATGAATATGTGTTCAGTGGTTGTTGTTTGTTGATGTGGTTCTTAAGTGTTTCTCGTTTTTTTATATAATTTAGATCGGTGGTTTTCCTGTTTGAACTGTTTTACACTAGTCATTTGGGGCCCTTTATAGCTTGCTGTTGGGTGTGAGCCAAGGCTCTGTGTTGAAGGCCGTACTTTGACCTATAATTGTTTACTTTTTACACATTGTGACTTGGATGGAGAGTTGTCTCATTGGCACTCATACCACATCTTCTTATTTCTATTTATGTTTCAAGCTGATGTGAACAAAACTTCATGGTAAACTACCCTAAACTAAATGCTTATCCTGATACAGACCAGGCATGCATAGCAACTCAGTCTAATTGATGAAAGCACAGACAGGAAAACATAATGGCTATTGTAGGTGGGGTATCAAAAAATAAGCTTGTAAACAAATATTACATAACAAAATAATGTAGAAAATGAGACATTTTGCCAAACCAATTAGTTTCTCTTCTTATTCTATTGTCATTAAATTATTTAAATTTGTGCTTAATTATGCACACACTAATCCAGGAAAATTGGCATACCATGTTTAATAATGAATCAACAGTATTAAACATTTAGTTTGAGAAATGTACTGATGCATAATATATAATGCATTCTTTGATTTCTTTCATACATGAATTACTGTTGGTATAAAAAACTTACAATAAACCATGAGCAACAGATGGCTTCATATGATATAATTAGTTCTATAATTAGATGTCTATTAAATTTCAAAGTCACACAAAATTATTCATAACTCATAATAATTCATATTATATAACTCCAACTGTTAATGATGAAAATGATTAAATAAAAATTACTAAAAAAAAATCCCATTGAAATATATATTACTGGAATCAATATTTATGAGCCTAACCATATGTGCCACAACAAAGGACGATTTTTTATGACAGAAGCCATTATTTTTAGTCCTTGAAATTTCAGAAATAGTAAAAATATTTAATACATTCACAATTATGTTAATTTTTCATAAATGCAAAGTAAGATATAATATGAATCTTGGTGCAGAAATGTCATCTGTATTGTCACTGTGACATCATTAAGGGAGCTACCATTTGATTTTTATGAGGGGGCTAGGATGAAAATTGAAAAAAATAGGCAGGACAGGAGTTTTGAGTAAAAAAAAAAGGCAGTAAAAAAAAATTTGTAAGGGTTCCGCGGAACCCGCTGTCTCGCCTACTTTTGCTGTTAATCGCAGGCTCAACAAAAATGAGGAAAAAAATTAATAAAAATATTCCTCTCAATACTATCTTTTGATTGTAAGAAGCTTCTGTCCAAGTTTGGTAAAAATCCAGGATAGTTTATGAATCTAATAAATGTTTTAAAAACTTTAACTGCAGGCTGTAAGTAATGTTAACTGGAAGAGTCCATTTATAAGTAAAATACGAAAAAACAGGTACAAAATTTTAACAAAATTTCCTTCTAGATACTAGCTTTTGATCATAAACAAGCTTTTGTTCAAGTTTGGTACAAATCCAGGATAGTTTAAGTTATTAAAATTTTAAAAACTTTAACCACAGAGTGAATGTAATGTTTCCTGGCAGAAATACTAAGTCCATTTATAAGTAAAATACGGAAAAAAAATTAATTCTTTTTACTAAAATTACATCTGGATACTATCTTATGATCATAAACAAGCTTCTGTCCAAGTTTGGTAGAAATCCAGGATAGTTTAAGAAAGTTATTAAAATTTCAAAAACGTTAACCACAGAGTGACTGTAATGTTTCCTGGCAGAAAAACTAAGTCCATTTATAAGTAAAATACGGAAAACCCAGAATTTTTTTTTTTAAATTTACTACTGGATACTATCTTATGATCATAAACAAGCTTCTGTCCAAGTTTGGTACAAATCCAGGTTAGTTTAAGAAAGTTATTAAAATTTCAAAATTTTTAACCACAGAGTGAATATTTGTGGACGCCGACGACGACGGAATGTAGGATCGCTATGTCTCACTTTTTCGACAAAAGTGGAAGGCTCGACAAAAAGGCAGGATGAGACACTTTGCAAAAAAAAGGCAGGATGACAATTTATGTAAAAAAAAGTCAGGATAAAATAAAAAAAAAAAGGCAGGACCGAATAGAGTGAAAAATAAAAAGGCAGAACAGAAATTACATCTAAAAAAGAATGCAGGACAAAATTTTTCATCCTAGCCCCCCCATAAAAATCAAATGGCAGCTCCCTAGCCAAGTAAACATTCACATACTTGACCTAAAAGGATAAATTTAAACATACTTTTTGGTCAATTTGAAATTGAAATATTTCACTCACATCAAAACTTTGTATAAGACATCTTGTAGTAAAATATATTTTTTGGCTGTTTCTAATATATAAATATCAATGACAAGATGGTATAAAAAGGATGCTGTTTTGGTTTTTTGTGAAGTTTTTCTTTAAAAGTTTAGAAATGCTAAAAGTTGATATGTTTTAAATAAATATGTACAGACAAAATTGAAAAAAAAAATATATCTTGATTCCTGACCAAGTAATGTATGACATGTAAAATGTGGACTAAAATACAACAATATACCAAACTAGATCTGTTGTAGAAGAGAATACAAGTAATGACACAGATGTCTTGTGTTTCTTGCACAAATGGCTGATGACAGGTAAACATTCAATTACATAATCATATGTTTACTATTAATAAATTATCTTTATCTTATATAAAATAAACAGTATTATATAAATCACAAATTAAAAAAACAAAGCACAATTTTATGTAAAGTATTTATTTGTGTTTGAAAGAAACATTTAAGTGTAGGTGCACTTAAGAAAGAGATTCATCCTACATACTTAGTTCATCAAAGGAAATTTTAAGTGTCTATTACAGGCAGTAATTAACAGTTTATAGAGATGCCTTCTACGGCACGTCTACCCTGATAGCCAAGCATTCTAGTGAGATTCAATAAAATAATCTCAGAGTTAAGACTCGCACACATACTCACTCGGATTAACTTGAAAGCCTTACAACTTTTAACAGTATATAACAATAAATATGAAAACAATCAATAACAACATGTAAAGTTAATAATGCAAAACTATATAAATATGTGTTTGATTTCTTGCAAAAGAATGATAGGGTCTGTAAGACATAATAAAAATTTTAGGTCCTAAGTTGAAAAATATGCGGTCATTGAGTCTGGTTTCACTACAATACATATCCTAATATAGGAAGTTCACTATTAGCAATCTATGAACAAGGTACCATGTAGTATTATTTCATTTTGTTGTGGGTTTTGAAAAAAAATTCATGCATTAATTTCGCAATTTACAGTATTAAATCTATTGAGATTCATATTAAGTTCAGACATTGATAGTATAAACCAAGCATTAAAATTCTGATGCAAAATAATTATATACAAAACATAAAGATTAAATAGCACTTCAACTTAACATTAATGATGTATGTCTAAACATGACAAGAGACAAAATTGAATTAAATATAAAAACAAAGGAATGTACTATACTTATACATGTACCATCAAACTCTTTTATTTTGATGTCTATAAAATTTCTAAATACAGTCAAACCTGCTATAAAGGTAATAAAATGCTTCGCTGGGGCGCAGCTTGATACGACCGCAGAGGTCGAACCCTGAACAGTTGGGGCAAGTATGGACACAACATTCAAGCTTGATACAGCTCTGAATTTGGATTGCTATTAAATATTTGACACAGCATAGGTTTCTGACACAGAAAGAATGTGGTCTAAGAACTTGAATTTTTTTAATTTACCTATTATGGTCCAATGTCCAAAATCAAAATACATGGTTAGATTCAGCATATCAAATAACCCCATATATTCAATTTTTGTTAAAATCAAACAAAGTTTAATTTTGGACCCCAACTTAGACAAACTTGAAAACTGGGCCCATAATCAAAAATCTAAACACATGTTTAGATTCAGCATATCAAAGAACCCCAAGAATTCAATTTTTGCTAAAATCAAACTAAGTTTAATTTTGGACCCTTTGGACCTTAATGTAGACCAATTTAAAAAACGGGACTTAAAATTAAAAATCTAAATACACGGTTAGATTTGGAATATCAAAGAACCCTAATAATTCAATTTTTGATGAAATCAAACAAAGTTTAATTTTGGACCCTTTTGACCTCAATATGAACCAATTTGATAGCCGGGCCCACAAATAAAAAATCTAAATTCATGGTTAGATTCAGCATATCAAAGAACCCCATATATTCAATTTTTGTTGAAATCAAAAAAAGTTTAATTTTGGACTCCAACTTGGACCAACTTGAAAACTGGGCCCATAATCAAAAATCTAAACACATGTTTAGATTCAGCATATCAAAGAACCCCAAGAATTCAATTTTTGTTAAAATCAAACTAAGTTTAATTTTGGACCCTTTGGACCTCAATGAAGACCAATTTAAAAAACAGGACCCAAATTAAAAATCTAAAAACACGGATAGATTTGGCATATCAAAGAACCCTAATAATTCAATTTTCGATGAAATCAAACAAAGTTTAATTTTGGACCCTTTTGACCTCAATATGAACCAATTTGATAGCGGGGCCTATAAATAAAAAATCTAAATACATGGTTAGATTCAGCATATCAAAGAACCTCATATATTCAATTTTTGTTGAAATCAAACAAAGTTTAATTTTGGACCCCAATTTGGACCAACTTGAAAACTGGGCCCATAATCAAAAATCTAAATACATGTTTAGATTCAGCATATCAAAGAACCTCATATATTCAATTTTTGTTGAAATCAAACAAAGTTTAAATACTGGACCCTACCTTGGACCAACTTGAAAACTGGGCCCATAATCAAAAATCTAAACACATGTTTAGATTCAGCAAATCAAAGAACCCCAAGAATTCAATTTTTGTCAAAATCAAACTAAGTTTAATTTTGGACCCTTTGGACCTCAATGTAGACCAATTTAAAAAACAGGACCCAAATTTAAAAACCTAAATACACCGTTAGATTTGGAATATCAAAGAACCCCAATAATTCAATTTTAGATGAAATCAAACAAAGTTTAATTTTGGACCCTTTTGACCTCAATATGAACCAATTAGATAACGGGGTCCACAAATAAAAAATCTAAATACATGGTTAGATTCAGCATATCAAAGAACCCCATATATTCAATTTTTGTTGAAATCAAACAAAGTTTAATTTTGGACCCCAATTTGGACCAACTTGAAAACTGGGCCAAAAATCAAAAATCTAAATACATGTTTAGATTCAGCATATCAAAGAACCTCATATATTCAATTTTTGCTAAAATCAAACAAAGTTTAATTTTGGACCCTTTGGACATTAATGTAGACCAATTTGAAAACTGGACCCAAAATTAAAAATCTAAATACACTGTTAGATTCGGCATAACAAATAAATAAATGTGATCAAAGATTTTACAAATCTAATGCGCCATACTGTGCAATTAAAGATTACTTCTTGAAATTTTTCAATATTTGAAATTTGAAAAAAAAAAATTATTTGAAGAATAATTCTTTTTAATTTCTGAAATCTGAAATGAGAAAAAATTGGCCCCCCACAATTTCTTTTTACCCCCCCCCCCCCTTTTTCCCCCAAAAAAATTCTTTCCCTCAAGATATGGTCATAATCTCAATTCAAATTTCCAATGGAGTTGGCAACCATAATTACCCATTTAAATTTACCATAGTGCTAACTTAATCTATTTTATAATAGAATTAATAAAAATATAGTGTCAAATCTTTCATATGGATTTTTTTGTAAAAAAAAAAGATGAAAACATTTGCAGATATTTTTACTGGTCTTCCTTTATAAATATGCATTTCTTTAAACATAATTTAAAAGCAGTGTAAGGGAAGTAACCAAAACGTTGTATTTGGATTACCTCCCTTACACTGTTTTAGATTATCTTTATTGTTCATTAACCATTACTTTATACATAATTTAAAAGCAGTGTAAGGGAGATAATTTCAATGATGTATTTGATTTATCTCCCTTACACTGCTTTAAATTATGTTTTGTACTAAAGTATTTGTCCATTAACCAGGACAACCTTGTTTTTCCCCCTTTTTTGCCCCTAATTCCTAAACGGTTTGAGCCATAACCCCCCAAAGCAAATCCTAACCATCCCTTTGTGGTATGGAAACTTGTAGTATAATTTCAGAGAGATCCATACACCGTTCCACAGTTATTGTCTGGAAACTAGAAAATGCTCATTTTTGGCCCCTTTTTGGCCCCTAATTCCTTAACTGTTGGTACCATAACCCCCAAAATCAATCCCAACCTTCCTTTTGTGGTATTTAACCTTATGGTCAAATTTCAAAAAGATCCATTCACTTAAACTAAAGTTAGAGTGCGAAAACCAATATGTATTCGGACGACGACGCCGGACGACGACGACGACGCCGGACGACGACGACGACGACGACGACGACGACGCCAACGTCATACCAATATACGACCACAAAATTTTTTTGCGGTCGTATAAAAACTTGTCTTGTCAGGTCAATCTCTTCTTGTCCCATTATAGCAATACCTACACATTTTGAACCACAGTTCAAAGGTCACCTCTCTTATAAGGTCCCTTTTCTCTTCTCCCAAGAATGACCTAAATATGCAGGTTTGACTGTAGCTAATACTATTAATCTGCTCCATAATGATTTCTAAGTATAAATATATTGTTGTCTGACTTAGAGCACTAAGCTGTTGTGTAGTAGGTTAAACACCTCAACATCCAACTAACTGACTAAAAAAAATAAATATATTGTAAGACTTGAATGATCTTTAGCTTTGAACACATATATAGGCATAAATTATTTGTGGAAGAATGTAAGGGTAAAGACAAACAACAAAGCTTGTAATTTGACCAGTCTGCACCAGAATCTTTTCTGACTTCTAGTCCGAAGACCAATATTCCAACAATTTTCTTATGTGGCTGAACAAAGTTTTGCAAAAACTTACTAGTCCAAAATTTTTTTACTAGTCTGGGGTATCAGACTAGTGGCTAACGGTGCAGACTGTTTGACACATTCTTGAAAGCACTGGATGAAAACTAAAATAAATTTTGTACTAACAACTTAAAAAAGTGTATTGCATTGGATATGATAAAACATCACTAAAAATTGGTACCACACTGAATGGCAATAATACATTCACAGTACATTATATTCCCAAACTATCACATGCATGTAAATTTTGATGTACAGTATATATTGTGTTCTAATCTATGTGCCTTGCGTATGTTGTTCTTTAGCCTTGCTAATCAATTCTAATATTTCCGTTCTTCCTAACAACTCTGCATGTTCTTCTGCCGTTTTTCCGAACGCATCATTTAACATCCAGGATCCACCATTGTCTAGAAGAAATTTCACAGTTTCAACATGTCCTAAACTTACAGCCTGTGAAATGTAATAAAATATTTAATAAATTTTACGTTTAATCAATTACCCAAAACTTTATTGCTAACAAAGGGTAAACAAAAATATACATAAATATAGATTAATGGCATTTTTTTTATACTGACTTTATCAGCAAGAATGTCAAGCAAGCCTGCTTAGGCAAGTTGATATTCGAGCTGGTGAAGTCAGTATAAAAATATAAAATGCCATAATTCTATTTAGTCTTAACAATATGTTTTTGGTTGAGAATATGAAATAAAATGAAATGGTTAGTAACTATTTTTACAGGTACAAAACCTTTTGATAGTTTTTCACGTATATGAATGAAGTCGGATGCATTTCATTGATGAATTGACGCAGATGGCTATAAACATGTGACATTGCTGCGCTATACATGACGTCATTGCCTAATATTTTCAAGTATCAGGTCCTGTCCATGATCTAAAAAATATATCAGGCAGTACAGGGTAGGATCAAATAGAAAATGTACAAATTACAGATTATTAGTACTATTATTACTTCACAGAATTCTGTTATCTTAGATATGTACAGTACCAAAATTGCACTCATTAAGCAAAAATAGCAGTGGAAATCTTACAAGTTTTCTTAGAAACTAAACAAATTGTATTTCTATGATTTGACATTTTACACATTTTCAACACAGCTATATATATTTAAATTTTACACAAAATGTTCACAGTATATATGAACAGATGAAGTATTAACTGGAAAAAGTCAAATCTACGGCGCCCACAAAAAGATGAGCAATTAAAATCTGTTACAAGCATCCAATTTATAAAAAAATTCGTAAGGGTTCCGCGGAACCCAGTGTCTCGCCTACTTTTTCTGTTAATCGCAGGCTCAACAAAAATGAGGAAGTAAATCAATAAAAATATTCCACTTGATACTATCTTTTGATTGCAAGAAGCTTCTGTCCAAGTTTGGTAAAAATCCAGGATAGTTTATGAATCTAATAAATGTTTAAAAACTTTAACTGCAGACTGAATGTAATGTTAACTGGAAGAAAACAAAATTTCCTTCTAGATACTAGCTTTTGATCATAAACAAGCTTCTGTCCAAGTTTGGTACAAATCCAAAATAGTATAAGAAAGTTATTAAAATTTAAAAAACTTTAACCACAGAGTGAATGTGTTGTTTCCTGGCAGAAAATCCAAGTCCATTTAAAAGTAAAATACAGAAAAAATGGATTTATTTTTTTACAAAATTTCCTTCTAGATACTAGCTTTTGATCATAAACAAGCTTCTGTCCAAGTTTGGTACAAATCCAAAATAGTATAAGAAAGTTATTAAAATTTAAAAAGCTTTAACCACAGAGTGAATGTGTTGTTTCCTGGCAGAAAATCTAAGTCCATTTAAAAATAAAATAAGGAAAAAATGGATTTATTTTTTTACAAAATTTACTTCTGGATACTATCTCATGATCATAAACAAGCTATGTCCAAGTTTGGTACAAACCCAGGATAGCTTAAGAAAGTTATTAAAGTTTTTAAAAACTTTAACCACAGAGTGAATGTAATATTTCCCGGCAGAAAAACTAAGTCCATTTATAAGTAAAATACGGAAAAAATGGAATTTTATTTTTACAAAATTTACTTCTGGATACTATCTTATGATCATAAACAAGCTTCTGTCCAAGTTTGGTAGAAATCCAGGATAGTTTTAGAAAGTTATTAAAATTTCAAAAACTTTAACCACAGAGTGAATATTTGTGGACGCTGCCGCCGACGGAATATAGGATCGCTATGTCTCGCTTTTTCGACTAAAGTCGAAGGCTCGAAAAAAATGAATTGTAAGCATGTACTATTGTCAAATTGTTGTAAATATTTGGAGAAATAAAACAAATCATCAGTTATTCAATTTCTATGGATGTGAATGAAAGCATGGATGCAATTTTGGTACTCCTCATTACAGAATTATGGATCATTTGGAGGTCGGCTCAACCCATTTTTCTATGATTCAATATACATTCAAAATTAAATTGGTGGAACTATATAGTAAATAAGGAAACATCTACAAAATAAACACAGAATGGAATTTTAGACTGGATCATACATAAACATAGGTGAAAAAACTGTCAAAATAGGTGAAATTTGGGTACCCTCAAACCAATATCATTTGTTGGAAGTTTCAATGGGAATTATAACGTGACTGAAAATGGACACAACAAAGGAAAATACTGAATTTAATTTAAGCTTGATTTTCTATTTTTCAGCATTTTTAGGAACTTAATTATCTAAGAAATCAATGAGACAGCAACCCATTGACACAAAAACAACAAAAGACAAATACAGAGGGCAATATACAGACAGGTATCTATAAAATATGCCAAGATATTAAGATCTTAATCACCCAAAGTGTAAAAATAGCTGTGAATAAATCAAACAGAAACTATCACAGATCTGCCATCAACGCTTTTCCAAAATAAGAAAATATATTAAGATATGACCTAAAACAACCACTGGCAAGGTTCCTGACTTGGGACATGCACATAATTATGCTGCATAGTTAAACTATTTTTTGAGACCTCAACCTTTCCCATTTTAAAAAATAAATCAAATGCCTGATTTTGCTATCCCTTTTTTCCTTACTAAATGGATACCATATGGTGTGGGAACGTGCCATACCATTCATTATAGTAACCACAAAATATCTGTTTTAATGACCTTGTAATGCTTGAATGTTCTTGTCTCATTGATATTACAATGGCATATATTTTATCACATTATGACACAGCTGATATTCTGTAAACAATTGGTATCAAGAATGTGTGTCATAGGACAGCATAGCAGGTCCAACTTGCAATATAACATTTCCATGTTCAGTGAACGGCAAAATCTTCGTCCAAACCCTAATTTGGCATATACCGGTAGTTTCATGATAAATAACCTGAAACCAAAATTCAACTTGATATACAGGGAGAGGTGGGGATAAAAATTGTAGATGTACACTTACATTTTTTTTTTGGTAAGGTATCTTTGATTTTAAACTGTGCAAAAATCAGTTAGGTGTAAAATATAGGTCATCTATACAATGCATGGCCTTCAAATATATGTCGCTAGAAAAATTGCCAACTTCCAATTTTTTTGGCAAGTTTCAAAACATTTGTACATATTTCAGTGTACAAGTTTCACCAGAAAATATTTTTTTATTTCTTAATTTGATGCCATGCAGTGATTGCATATATCAGATCAAATTTGTTTACATGTGCAAGCTTCAAATGCTTAAAATGCAATAACCCAATTATATTTCATTGTCCAAAGTGACAACAAACATGAATTTTAGTTACCAGATAGAATAATAAATTCATCATTGGCAAAGTCCAACACTTCACCCGCAAAGTTTAAGAGATGAGAGAAACTATTTCTGTTAAAAATGAAATAATTTACCACATGTAAAGCTGTTCTATTGTCGTAATCACTTTCATTCAAATCAGCTCCAGCAATTTTCCAGGCCTTTAATGTGTCAATATCTTCTTGAGATGCAGCCCTAGAAGAAAATTAAACCATTTCATTAGGTACGATTAACTTCCATTCCCATAGATGTCGAAAGAATAGATTCCAAAGAAGGAAATTTAAACAGCTGGAAAAATAGTGTGAAGTAGATCCTTGATAAACTGCTTCCAGGACTAAATTGAAATAAAACAGATAATTGCTGTAGCTTAATTTGCACAGAGGAAATTAAATGACTGGTGACTGGTTGTCAGGAAATTAGATTGAACAAGTGAAACTGCGAGCTACTGCACACTGATGATACCCCACTCAAATATGGATAATTTTAATAGTGTAAAAATATATAAGTGTTCGGTTAAAAGGAAGTTGTTGAGTGATGAATCTGAAAACGCATCACAAGGTAAAGCTGACTTATATAAACCCTGAAACCAAATTTCAGAAATCCTTATGATATAGTTCCTGAGAAAGATGCGACGAAAAATATTCATGGGACGGATGGACGGACTGACGGACAGACAGAGGTAAAACAGTATACCCCCACTTTTTAAAGAGGGGGTATAATAAAAATCTACAAGTGCCAAATTAAAGACAAATATGACAACAAAACATTTGGATAATGAGGTTAAACGCCTTCAATCAATACATCACAGCAAAGACAACTTATTTGTTCCCTGATTTTACTATTGCTTGATTAAATAACCTGCTTGTTTGTGATCCAAAGTAGTCAAATACAATCTTCAATTGTTTGGCTCTTTTATACAATGCACAGCAGTTTTGTTTAAAGTAATTTAAAACAAAGTTGGGTTTATTTATCTTGTACAATCAACTGGTTATTTCAGGTGTTGTGATTGATTGCTTATTCATAATGATGTCAGGTTACTGTTACCGGTAGCTTTGTTTGCAATAGCGTCATTTTTGTCCCATTAGAATTTAGGTTTTTCACACAATATAAAAATAAGCAGATTTGGTATGATTGCCATGAGACAACTATCACCAGAGATCAAATGATGGGGATGTTAGCAACTATAAGTCAACATACAGCCTTCAACAAAAAGCACAACCCATACCTTATAGTAAGCTATAAGAAGCACCAACATGACAAAATGTAAAACAATTGAAACAAGAAAACCAACTTACAATTTACGAGCCTTGAAAGACTGAAGACATACTGAAATTGTCAGGCAACCTATGAAGTATTTGTTAGATGTCTTTCTCAGATATAGTTTATAATTTGTTGATATCACCACACAGCTGTGTTCTTTAAAGCACAGATGTAGCATGATAAACACCCAACAAAGAATTTTTCTCAATATGATACTAGTGGTCATCTTGAACTTGCAGTGATGTGTTAGATTTTTTCTCTTTGTTAATTTCCTCAATGTGATTTTGAGTTGAAGAACAGCACTGCAGTGATTTTGTGTTTGCATGAACATATCCTTTCTTTTCCACAATTTCTTTAAAAAAATCTTCATTTTGGTAGCTGTTTAACAATATCCTTTCAGGGAAAATTTATAAGGTAATACATATTGTTCATTCTAAGGCATCTTTGAAAAATTTGTTGGTTGCTGGAAAAAAAATATTTCAGGCTAAACATAAACAGCTTGTCCAATTATCATTATACATGTGTATTGGATATTCCCAAAATTCTGCTCCAGCAACTAAGACTTATAAAGCTATATTTAAGAATAGCACTAGCTACAATCTCGATTGATTGATAATTTGTACTAATGCATTTCTAAGCTACATACCTACATAATTCCATGGCAAGAATAACTGGCTGAAACGTTATAATAGCCCCAGTCTGTACAAGAATAGATATTATGCTGAAATGTTTGTTTTGAACTGCATCCATCAAAGGAGTTTTCTTGTCTAGATCTTTGGCATGGACACTTGCCCCATGTTGTAACAGATACTGTACAACCTCTAAATGTCCTTCTCTACAAGCCACATGTAAAGCTGTTCGGCCATCTTGGTTTGCTGAGGAAAAGTTACCTCCCTTTAAAAAAATCAAATGTTAAAAAACATATATTTAATTGTATAATTAAAGAAAACTTTAAACAGTAAATTACAATATAATTAAAACAAAACTTACTATGTGGTATTGGCTTTGCTCATTGTCGAAAGACCATTCAGTGAAGTTGTTAACTTCCATGGCATTTGGTCTCTGATGGAGAGCTTTCTCAATGGTAATCATACCACATCTTCTTATGTTAAATTAATACACAGAGATGTCTATTTTTATGATCTTGTGTTGTTGGGTTGCCATTTCATTGATATTTACCTCAAATCTTTTATTCATAAAATGTCCAACTTACAGTTCCTCGAAGTTTCTCTAAAGCAAGAATATCTCCAGTCTTAGCCGAGGTACACATCAGATTGGGATACAATGCATCCTTTAATTTGACCACTTCCTGTAATACAAAAAAATATATTTTGTGTCATGGCTATCGAAAAAAAAACACATGGGGGAAATGTGGAAATAAGCATTTTTTTCTTACATCCTCCAATTAATTTTTTATAAGATCTTTGTATTAGCTTTCTAAATTGTCATTTAAAACTCCACTGTTCATTCTTCATTCATCTATAGGGCTTTCCACCCCAACCTCAACTTTTTTATGGAATAGTTTTCATTCAAGTAAATAAATGAGTTCAATTGAGGTTCATTGACTTTCTGATGAGCCTTAAAGGTTACAAAAACCCTTACAATCTAGCAAACATGCTTTCAAGTTGACATCATGTTTAAAATTACTATTGGATTAAACAGGAAAACTTTTGTTCAGTTTTTGAGTGGATTGTCCCAGTTTACATATCAATATCCTTCAGAAAAAATGCATTTAATCCTCGTATTTCTCAACTAAACTAATGGTTAAAATTTTTCCACTTTCATATATAGCACATGAATATCTATCACAGTGATGACATAGGTTACATAAGTCTGGCAGCATGGTCTATCAAAGTGTAAATGGAGGAAAGAGATTCTTACAATTCCATCATATTCAAGTATTTGTAAATATGAAAATCATATAAGAATTTTATAAAAATAGTTTAAATTGTTTACCTCTTTACTACTAAGACATAATGTTTTAGCCACACCTTCTATTAACTCAAAATCCATTATAGACATATCTTCTTTGACTACGACCTTCATCTCTCCTCTCAGATTGCGACTCATCATCTATCAACAAAGAAAAAAAAAATACTACAAGACAGAACAATCATTCAATTTACTGAAATCCAAGCAACGTCATACTTCTTATCATGAAAATGAAGACACATAATATTTTGCCACTGTAAAAAACTAGAGGCTCTCAAGAGCCTGTGTCGCTCACCTGACTCTTACTTTGGTTTTAGAAATCATGTAAAGATAGATAAAAATCATAACAGATACCCAAATAATCATTGAGGCCAAATTTGGTTTAATATTGGTCCCGTTATTTAATAAAATATCCTGGTGGCCATCTTGAACAGTAAATCAGCAACAAAGTAGCAACACTTGGTCAGCACCTCATAAGGAACATTCATGCCACGTTTGGTTTCATTCCATTCAGTGGTACTCTAAAAGAAGACATTTGTATGTATTTCCCATAGGGTCCTATGTTAAACTAAGTCCCCCCTGGCGGCCATCTTGGATGATGGACCGACTGCAAAGTAACAACACTTGGTCAGCACCTCATAAGGAACATTCTTGCAATGTTTAGTTTCATTCCATTTAGTGGTTCTCTAAAAGAAGACATTTGTATGTATTTCCCATAAGGTCCTATGTTAAACTAAGTCCCCCGCTGGCGGCCATCTTGGATGATGGTTCGGCTGCAAAGTAACAACACTTGGTCAACACCTCATAAGGAACATTCATGCCATATTTGGTATCATTCCATTCAGTGGTTCTCTAAAAGAAGACATTTGTATGTATTTCCCATAGGGTCCTATGTTAAACTAAGTCCCCCGCTGGCAGCCATCTTGGATGATGGACCAACTGCAAAGTAACAACACTTGGTCAGCACCTCATAAGGAACATTCATGCCATGTTTGGTTTCATTCCATTCAGTGGTTCTCTAAAAGAAGACATTTGTATGTATTTCCCATAGGGTCCTATTTAAACTAAGTCCCCCGCTGGCGGCCATCTTGGATGATGGACTGACTGCAAACTAACAACACTTGGTCAGCACCTCATAAGGAACATTCATGCCATGTTTTGTTTCATTCCATTCAGTGGTTCTCTAAAAGAAGACATTTGTATGTATTTCCCATAGGTTCCTATGTTAAACTAAGTCCCCCTCTGGCGTCCATCTTGGATGATGGATTGGCTGCAAAGTAACAACACTTGATCAACACCTCATAAGGAACATTCATGCCATGTTTGGTTTTATTCCATTCAGTGGTTCTCTAAAAGAAGACATTTGTATGTATTTCCCATAGGGTCCTATGTTAAACTAAGTCCCCCGCTGGCGGCCATCTTGGATGATGGACTGACTGCAAAGTAACAACACTTGGTCAGCACCTCATAAGGAACATTCATGCCATGTTTTGTTTCATTCCATTCAGTGGTTCTCTAAAAGAAGACATTTGTATGTATTTCCCATAGGGTCCTATGTTAAACTAAGTCCCCCGCTGGCGGCCATCTTGGATGATGGACTGACTGCAAAGTAACAACACTTGGTCAGCACCTCATAAGGAACATTCATGCCATGTTTAGTTTCATTCCATTCACTGGTTCTCTAAAAGAAGACATTTGTATGTATTTCCCATAAGGTCCTATGTTAAACCAAGTCCCCCGCTGGCGGCCATCTTGGACGATGGATCGACTACAAAGTAACAACACTTGGTCAGCACCTCATAAGGAACATTCATGCCATGTTTGGTTTCATTCCATTCAGTGTTTCTCTAGAAGAAGTTCAAAATGTAAAAAGTTAACGACAAGGCGACGGACGCCAAGTGATGAGAAAAGCTCACTTGGCCCTTTGGGCCAGGTGAGCTAAAAACAAGTAAAACTGTGAGCTACTGCTCACTGATGATACTCCCGCCCAAATGTTTCGGTAAACAGGAAGTTGTTGAGTCATGAATCTGAAAACGCATCACACAGTGTAGCTGACTTATATAAACCCTGAAACCAAATTTTAGAAATCCTTATGATGTAGTTCCTGAAAAAGATGCGACGAAAAATATATCATGGGACGGACAGACGGACGGATGGATGGACTGACGGATGGACAGACAGAGGTAAAACAGTATACCACCCCTTTTTTAAAACAAATTCTTTACATACTTTATATACAAGTCTACAGAAAATTTGCTTTATGTTGAATATCCAAATTCCTGGTTTACCTATATTACCCACAAAATCCATGATTATTTATTCATGAAAAACAATTAATCCACACTTAGTTTATTTGTACACCTTTGTTTGTTATGAAAAATGGCTATTGCAAGTCAAATTAAGTCTCTTTAATGCTTGATTGAGACCAAATTCTATAGAAATATTTATACCATGGTAAATAATCTTATTTGACTGACTTCTTCGGTATGATATTTGGTTATTTGGAAATAATTCCACATTCTCATTTTAAATCAATGACTTTTTGGATTTTGTTTGGCCTTCTAAAATTTACTTATTTTGGCATGGTTACATTCCTTCCCAAGTTTAACCAACAACTTAACCAAAGCTGCATTCAATGTCATATCTGTCATACCTCCACCCTGGTACACCTCAATCATGGCTGACAATGAAAAATACTCACAGTCCTTTTCTTTTCATTTGTGTATGTCTCCTTTCCAAGTATGTAAGATAGCTTTGTAAGTGCTGCCTCTGGAGTCATATCTCCCCCTCCAATAACTCCAACATCTGACAATGCCTGTAAAACAATATCAAGGAATATATATACAAATTCAACTTGGTGAGTTCAGAGAAAACATTCTAAATATTCATTCGTGAGTTTAAATTGTGAAAAATGGTGAGTACAAACAAACTTTTGAAATTAATATTACCAGTAGTCATGAAACCTCTTCTGAGATATTGGTGAATCATAACACAATTTCTGAGACTTTGTTAGATGAAGACAAAATCAATGAGATGTTAATGAATCAAGCATTACTTGTAAGATCATGACACAATTTCTGAGATATTGGTGAGTCATGGCAAAATTTCTGAGAGGTTGGTGAATAATGCAATAATTGTCAGATGTTGGTAATTCAAATCAAAATTTGTGAGATGTAGACAAATGCAGGCAAACATTCTGAGATATTGGCGAATCTTGGCAAAACTTGTGAGATGTTGGTGAATCAAGTCAAAAGATTTGAGATGTAAGTGAATCACAGCAAAACTTGTGAGATGTTGATGAATCAAGTCAAAAGTTTTGAGATGGCCGTGAATCACAGCAAAACATGTGAGATATTGGTGAATCAAATCAAAAATTTTGAGAAGTTTGTGAATCACAGCAAAATTTTTGAGAAGTTGGGGAATCAAGTCAAAAGTTATTTAAGGAATGACTGTAATTTTCTTTTCTGTCTATGAAGCGGGTTATTTAAAAGTGTGCATCACATTTTATAGGTTATTTCGAATAGACAGAGAAAATATTACAGTCAGTCCTTATAATTTAATTCTAAATTCCATTTTTAAGGAGTTAATCATGAAAAAAACATTGATGACGTCACAGTCACATGACAAAATTATGTCTATGAGCTTATAGACAAAAAACTTTCAGCCAATTAGAAGACCTGTTACATCCAAAATTTAATTATTTTGAGATGTTGTTGAATCACAGCAAAACTTGTGAGATGTTGGTGAATGATGACAAAACTTGTGAGATGTTGGTGAATCATGACAAAACTTGAAAGATGTTGGTGAATCACAGCAAAACTTTTGAGATGTTGGTGAATCACAGCAAAACTTGTGAGATGTTGGTGAATCACAGAAAAACTTTTGAGAAGTTGGTGAATCACAGCAAAACTTGTGAGATGTTGGTGAATCATAGCAAAACTTGTGAAATGTTGGTGAATCACAGCAAAACTTTTGAGATATTGGTGAATCACAGCAAAACTTTTGAGAAGTTGGTGAATCACAGCAAAACTTTTGAGATATTGGTGGATCACAGAAAAACTTGTGAGATGTTGGTGAATCACAGCAAAACTTTTGAGATATTGGTGAATCACAGCAAAACTTTTGAGAAGTTGGTGAATCACAGCAAAACTTTTGAGATATTGGTGAATCACAGCAAAACTTGTGAGATGTTGGTGAATCACAGCAAAACTTTTGAGATATTGGTGAATCACAGCAAAACTTTTGAGAAGTTGGTGAATCACAGCAAAACTTTTGAGATATTGGTGAATTACAGCAAAACTTTTAAGATGTTCTCAAACAGTTGCGAGCAACAACAAAAATTCTAATATTTTGAGAAATGTTATGACCCATCTTTTGATATTTTGGTGAATCAAGGCAAAACATTTCAGATTTCACAGAGTGAACAAAATATTTGATTCTTTGGAGAGCCAAGACAAAACAAATTGAGAATTTGACAAGTAACCATAATATTTAAAAAAAATTGTGAGTCAAGATAAAGTTTGTGAAAATTTTCCAGGCCAAACAATTTAAGGAACTTCAATTTGGAAATCTTTTGTGTGTCCTAAATGAAAATGTTGACAAATCATGATGTTGGGAGGATATCTTTACAAAGTTTATTATATTGTGATGCATATATTGAACTTACATTTTGTTGCCAAGGCAAATAAAATTAGACAGTGAAATCAAACAATTTCTGTGCATTAAAATAAATATAACAAAGTGAAAAAAAAAAGCAAAGATCTGTGAATACTCTGTGGCACATAGATGTCAATCAAAGTGTGAGATATCTCCCTTAGAGAGAAAATTCTTTAGAGGGAGACTTGTCATAGAATCTTTCTCATATCATTTTTCATCCAGCTTTTTGCAGTTACTTTTCAATTTTTGAAAATCACATAAACTATTAGCAGCTGGATCTTTTTAAATGATACCTTAATATACAAATAAGAAGATGTGGTATGATTGCCAATGAGACAACTCTCCACAAGAGACCAAAGGACATAGAAATTAACAACTATAGGTCATCATATGGCCTTCAACAATGAGCAAAACCCATACCACATAGTCAGCTATAAAAGGACACGAAATGACAAATGTAAAACAATTCAAACGAGAAAACTAACAGCCTGATTTATGTTCAAAATAATGAAAGAACACAAATATAATATACAACAACAAACGACAACCACTTGATTACAGGCTCCTGACTTGGGACAGGCACATACAGAAGTGACGGGTTAAACTAATTTAAAGGCACCAAACCTCCCCTTACCTGGGACAGCAGTTTAACAGTTCCCTTAACAGAAGGATTACTGCAAACATTGGCAAATATTTCATCCACATTCAGTATGGGAACAATTTGAACGAGGTGAAACTGTTTTGTTGTTTTGGTAGAAAAGTATCTGTTACAATTTTGACTACATTCATTCCAAAACAGTCTACTGACATAATTTTGACTGTATTTAATATCATACTTTTCGAGATTCAAATGGCAAAAAATTGTATCAATCCTACATGTACCATACCAATTGCACCATATGTAATACTTGCATCAGAAAGGTGTGCAGACCTTGCTCCAGCTTACCTTATTTTTTATCTTTATACAAAAATTATCAATAATCAATTATATTACAGAGTCTGTTCATGGCTATAGGTACTTCTTTGTTATATAATATATTACAACAATGTACATATTTTTCTTTTAAAATATTGAGCTAATCTATTTCTATATATATCATACAAATTCAAGCTTAATAAATAAGACGCATCAATAACCTAATTAATCAGCCCAGTAAATTTAATCCAGAAAAAAAGTTAATTTAATCCATGAATCAAGTTTACGCTTCCTGTTGTATAAGATGTGTCAATGAACCTAATTAATAAGCCCAGTAAATTTAATCCACAAATAAAGTTAATTTAATCCATGAATAAAGTTTACCTTTCCTGTTGCATAAGATACGTCAATGAACCTAACTGATTAGACGAGCAAATTTAATCCACAAATACAGTTAATTTAATCCATGAATAAAGTTTACGTTTCCTATTGCATAAAATGCGTAAATGAACTTAATTAAGTAGCCCAGTAAATTTAATCCACTTATAAGTTTACCTTTCCTGTCTCGTAAGATGCGTCGACAAATCCTCTTGTGCACTGAGTAATATTCACAATGATAACACCCATATTAGTAGCCTCTTTAAATGCCAGTAATAGGTCAGGTCTATTACTGGGGGCATTACCTACTCCATATGTCTGTAATACTACACCCTGCATTGGTGTCGACATAAATGCACGAACCTACAAAACACATTTTCACCATAGAATTAATGTTCCTTTACAATATATCAGTACCATAACTATGAGCAATTTAGCCAGAAAAATGCAGTAGTGTTTCAAAACATAGCTTATATTCAATTTTGGGGCACATGTAAAAAAAAACTTGAACCTTAAAACATGAGAAAATAGTAGATATGTAAAGAATATTGCCAACTTTAAAGACTCTTTTACTGTGGATTCATTAATATTCTCGTGATACCAATTTTAGTTGATTTCGTTGGTAAAAGTGAACCACAAATTTAGATGTTCAACGCAGTACAAATTATCTATAGGTTCGTATGCACTTCTCAAAAATCACGAAATCAATCATCCATGAAAATACATTGTTTCATCAATCCATGAAAATTGATACCCACAAAAATAAATGAATCCACAGAGTTTTTTGATTTAAACAAATTTAGAAAAATAAAAAATAAATGCCCCCATTGAAGCTTTACAATTTTCTAAGTTAAAAAGGGGCATAACTCTAGAACAGTAAACAAATCACTGCCCAAACTCTGTCTGCGTGTGGTGGTTCTTAGTATCGTGTATGAGTTTCATAAAATTTGCATGAGACAAACTTAAGTTTGAGTTATGTAGGAGTATAACTCTAAAATGGTAAGTGACTCACTGCCCAAATTCGAACTCTGTCTGTGTGTTGCGGTTCTTAGCATTGTGCATGAGTTTCATAAAATTTGCAGGAGGTAAACTTATGGTAGAGTGGGGAAATGAAAATGGGATGGACAGTCAAGGGTAACACTTAATGGGGCATAAAAATTCTGCATTAAAGGAATGACATCTTTAAGTATGATATTTGATCTGAATGCAAACAGCTGTAGTTATGAAATGCATTAAAAAATTAATGAAGTTTATCATGTAATATTTATCATACTGCTTCTTTTCTGAAAAAGGGGTATCTTTCAAAGACCTGATAGGAAAGAAGACCAGACTACAATGTTTTGTATGACTAATGATCCCCTTAGCTATGTATACTTACAGTCTGTGCTGTGATTCCTGGGAACAACCTTAATACACCAACATTTCTACATAAAGTTGTAGCTACTGAAAACTTCTCTAATGATCCAGATCTATATATAGCATCCCAATCAACTACAAGTAAACAATAAAATTTCTCCCAATCAAATAGAAGTAAAAGATATAACATCTCTAATGATCCAGAGATATGTATAGCATCCAATCAACTACAAGTAAAAACAAATCTTCTCTAATGAACCAGATCTAAATATAGCATCCAATCAACTACAAGTAAAAAATAAATCTTCTTTAATGATCAAGATCTAAATATAACCTGAATAATTCAGTCCCTCCTCAGGACTCTTGGGAGGACCTGGACACTTTATACAGTAAAAATGTGTCACAAATCCAGGATTATGATTGGTGCTCTCTGGATGAGAGAGCCAATCAGCTGGTATCTTAATGTTATCCAGATAGGTCTGTTTGATTTCATGTCATAGATTAAACAAATGTGTAAATCATTGTTTTACCTGCATTTGAATGATTTTTTTGTTGGTCAGAGATAGTCAACGAAAGGGATCTTCCCGTTAACTGCCTTGTTTCACTTTTCAATGTTGACCTTCTTTTCTTTTTAATAACTAACCATGCTTAGCCCATGTATAGCCAATCCCTGTTAAGGGTTAAATTGAAATTTGAATGAATAAGGTTGAATAATTTGAGTTCAAATGAGTTGAATTATTGACTTGCAAGCCAAAATATATCATCAATGTCTTGGAGCTTATTTTGACAAAATTAAACCAAAACTGCTTGCTAATAGTGAAATATCATTTTATAATTCTGCTTTTTGGACTCGAAAAAATCAAATTTTGACTTTTTATCAAGTCCTTAGCTAATGTCCCTTAAAGAAAACATTAAAAATCTGCTTTGATGTCCAATGACAGTGATTTTTTTCAATCATGTACAATTCATACCTGTTACTTTGATTTCCAAATTAGCCAATGGTGGAAGATTTGGTGACCAAAATGCATCAAAACTGGAAGAATCTTTCTTTGATGTTCTGTTTCC
Source organism: Mytilus californianus (assembly GCF_021869535.1). NCBI lineage: Eukaryota > Metazoa > Mollusca > Bivalvia > Mytilida > Mytilidae > Mytilus > Mytilus californianus. Next base: position 117,506,978 of record NW_026262690.1, on the reverse strand, counting down.
TCTTAAAATTTTGTTGTCAAAAGAAACCATGACCTAATCAACAAAATTAAAGCAAATACATTTTTCTTCAATGAATAGATAAAATAGCATTACATCGAATTAACACATTTTTCTATGGAGATCAAAAAATATATTCTTGTAGAATTTTGTTTTAAATTTTTCTGTAAATGAGCCCAGCAGCTAGCAACCTAAGACGACATTTTGAAAGGACTTACATAGTTATATCAAAGCAATTTAAATCATTAATCTCACCTTTCACTTGACGTGAATTACTTATATTCACCAACTGACCAACTAACCAAGTTGTTATCACACAAACATTCTTTTATGTAAGTCTTTATTCCACTTTTACTAGCACAACTTATTGCAGTCTTCCTTCCCCATGCGATTTGATAAAATTTTAACTAGATATAAGAAGATGTGGTATGAGTGCCAATGAGACAACTCTCCATCAAGTTGGATTATGAAAATTGCATTTATTTCATTTCAAAAACATAACTGCAATTTAGTTTCAGAATCTCATTCATTCTGGGTAATATTTTCAAAAGGTTGTGATTGATTAAAAATGTCGGAAACATTTGAAATTTAACCAAACATGTGATGTGTTATTTTTGCATTTTGGGGTACGAGCACAATGAAATTACCCATAGTTCATTAGATTCTGAATTGGTGAATTAAAATCAAGTCACAGTAAAAAATGAGAAGCAATCATTAAATGAAACAACTTACTTCTGGAATGCAATAATGTCCAGCAAATATCAATGATGACAAAAAATTGTCTCTTCCATCACTTCTTATCTCAAATATTGGTATCTATTAATGATAAAATGATATTCATTCAATTAAAATACAAAAAATAGTCTCTTCCATCACTTCGTATCTCAAATATTGGTATCTATCAATGAAAAACTGACATTCATCCAAATAAATTCAAAAATAATTTGTGAAGACTAAACAATTTCATCCAAATAAATTCAAAAATAATTTGTGAAGACTAAACAATTCAGAACTGATCATTTTCGTGCCTATCTATAATTAAAGACTAAAACCATTTCTTGATGTCTGTTTGTGCTCTTGGGTTACAGGGTTTAAATATATTTGAGTGATGTGTTCATCAACCTGAATCCACAAATTTTTTTTTAATATTATTATAAGGGACACCACTCTGGAATAGTAGCGGCAAAATCAGTAAATATAGAATATAACCTGGAGGAGGGGCTTAAGACATTAACCTATATTTTGTTGTTCATAATATTTATAATCGATTTCATTGAGAGATTCTTTATAAAAAACAACAAAATTTACAATTTTAAAAGTAGCAAGGACCACAACTCTAAAACAGTAAGAAGAAATAAATATGTTGAACTTATTGTAAGTATACTTCAGAGTTTGTGCATATGGTAAAGACAATTGATCAAGACAGCAAGTACAATGTTGACCTATATATGGCTTTTTTGTGTGTGTTTTATTGGTTATTAGGTTGCTGTCTCATTGAAATATTTCACAACTCCTTTTCTTCATAATACTGTGGTATTGAAACTGATAACTTAAAAATGTCCATCCTATAAAATTTTATTAGTTATTATATATATATCTATAAAAATGTGTTGTTACAAGTATGTTAAAAACTAAATTAAAGCAGAAAAATAATGTTTGTTGATATTAATACTTGAATATTTAAAATTATCCTTTAATATTAATTATATTTAATTCTATATAAATCTAAAATAGAAAATCAATATACCAGAAAAGAAGGAGAAAAAAATAAAGAAAGCTGAGACTATCAAACAAGATGCTCCCATGAAAAAGTCATTACAACAATGGCAGTCATATGAGAGATCCTGATCCACTCGGAGAATATATACCAGTAAGTATAGATTATCTGGTTTTCTGCACATTGATATATCGTAAAATAGCAGCCACCAGCCACCATGTAAACCTTTTTTGGCAACTGAGCCTAGCAAACGAGCAAAAATACTTCACATTGAGTTGAGCAGCTGATATTTAACTATATCTATACCAAGAATTTATCATGCTCTTTCTGGTCATTTCCCTCTCTCTTAAATACTTTTACACTTGAAAAAGTAAGCTTGATAATGTCTCCTCACACATTGTGATGTCGCTGATAAGGTTTGCTTAAGTCCCAATGACATGATACAAGAATTACAGACCCAGTGAGCAGGGTGATATAATGACTATAATAGTCAAACAGAGCCACTGAGCAGGGTGATATAATGACTATAATAGTCAAACAGAGCCACTGGGCAGGGTGATATAATGACTATAATAGTCAAACAGAGCCACTGAGCAGGGTGATATAATGACTATACTAGTAAAAGGGAAGTATGATAATAAATATGGTAAAGTCATTTAAGGACAAAAACCCTGATAAGGAGTCAATCAAAAATTTCCTTCACTTTATTTTTTTTGTAGATCTTGTCTTGCTGTTAACATATTCTCTCTTTTCATTATAGTTTTCAAGATAATTGCAAAATACGCTAAAATTGGTCAAAAATATTCAATTTTTAAGAAAACAGCAGAAATTCTGTTATGTTCACCTATTTCTAAAAACTTATCTTGTTGATCATTTAAGCTGTTCACAGTTCCTTAACTATCTCTTATTAGTCTTAATACAATAGCCAAAAAATGGCAAAAAAGTTAAAAGTTAACATTAAAGTACAATAGGAAGTACACCACTAATTCATGGCCCCATTGCTTTCTATGTTAAATTCCTCAATTTCAATCAGACACAGCTCTTTTGTTTCAAGTTCAAATAAAGTGACAATCATTGCATGTCAAAGCAACACTTTATGGTGTCTTGAACTGGAAAAATCAACATACCTTTAATGGCATATAAGAAAGAACTGGTTCCCGGAACTTCGGATGTACCAAAACAGGTACTTCAGATCTGACATACAGGCAAAAAGTACCCTCTTTATAAAATTTAGTGCAGTTTTTTAATATTCAAAATTATAAGTCAAAAAGTGTTCTACAATGATCACCAGTCATTCAGCTTTCATTTGATACCAACAATACCTAAATATTCTACATATTTTGAAAGTTACACTCATGCGTAGGAACTATTTTGTGTTAAATATGTACTACTTTCTGGTATGTGCTTTCTGGCCGGGCCGAATTAGTGGTGTTACACCTATAACAGAACCAAACTTGCTATACTGACTTCAGCATCACTTTATTTCATTCTATGATCTATTTCAAGCAATAAAAAACACATAAAGCTTAAGTCCAAATACTATTTTACTAATTTTAAGCTCAAATTGGACTGGTAGTAACATATAGGTTATTCAAAGAAAACTGCATATGGATATTATAAATGGCCAATATACTTATTTTATTCTCAATATCATTGTTGTATTTAATAATTTATGTTAGGAAAACAATGTGCTTACCAATAGTCATATTTCACTAGAGTTTGTTCATTTAATAAAAATATATTAGACCAAACCTAAGGCATAATTGAGAAAATTGTCCCCCCTTTTTTCTTCAAATTGGAAAAGGGACATTTTTGGTATAAATCATACTTCTGTGGTACAACATAGATTATAAAGAGCAATTTATATATTTTTCAGCTGGATAACTTGCTAAACTGGTTCAAAATTGCATGTACAGTGAGATTTTGGAATTCTTATATGAGTATATACCAATTGCCTAGATTGTAAAAGGCTATCATGAGAAAACCAATAAAACTTGAAAAATCATAGGATTATTTGACCAAGAGCTATTTTTTTACCATAAACAAGTCATTATATACATGTTTTATTGATTGCAATCCCAAATAATGCAAAAATAAGAATTTGGAGTCAAGTCTTAACTGCATGCATGTTGTGTGACCATAAGAGGCTAAAATACCTGATTATGTCAATTTAAGAGCTGAAATTTCCCATAAACAGAATTGTTCATCCAAAAAAGATGATTAAACATGTTTACTTACATCAAATATGACTTATTTTCATTGGAATAGGTACAACTTCTAAAAATTGAATTTCTGATGATTCTCTGTAATAGGAAGTACACCACTAATTCATGGCCCCATTGCTTTCTATGTTAAATTCCTCAATTTCAATCAGACACAGCTCTTTTGTTTCAAGTTCAAATAAAGTGACAATCATTGCATGTCAAAGCAACACTTTATGGTGTCTTGAACTGGAAAAATCAACATACCTTTAATGGCATATAAGAAAGAACTGGTTCCCGGAACTTCGGATGTACCAAAACAGGTACTTCAGATCTGACATACAGGCAAAAAGTACCCTCTTTATAAAATTTAGTGCAGTTTTTTAATATTCAAAATTATAAGTCAAAAAGTGTTCTACAATGATCACCAGTCATTCAGCTTTCATTTGATACCAACAATACCTAAATATTCTACATATTTTGAAAGTTACACTCATGCGTAGGAACTATTTTGTGTTAAATATGTACTACTTTCTGGTATGTGCTTTCTGGCTGGGCCGAATTAGTGGTGTTACACCAATAACTCCTATGGGGAGATAATTGACAACTTCTATGGATCTTGTCTTGTTGGTCATTTAAACAGGAAAGTTCTCTGTATCTATAATAGTTTATAAGATAATATTAAAAACACAAAAAAGGGTGAAAATCATAACTACAGGAGTCAATTGACAAAATTTTCAGTTATGTTGACTTCATTGTTTATCTTATTTTGCTAATCATTTTTACTGTTTACAGTTATCCTTTTAACAATTATAGTTTTTAAGAAAATAGTCACAAAAATTCTCATTTACAGGCAACAACTCCTATAAAGTGTGTTTTTGGTTATGTTTGTTTTTTTCTTCTTTTTGGAGAAGACTTTTGATAAAATAGAAAAACAAAGGATATGGGGTATCCATCCATGACACACAATCAAAAAGTTTGCAATAGATGACGACGATGCCAATTGAAGTTTTAAGCTCATGTGGTCATTAAGGGTCAAAAGAGCTAAAAATTAGTACTGCATTTAAAAGGAAATACAAACAAAAATTACCAACATAATCATGTTCAAAAAGAAGTGAAAAAATAATGAAGTAAGAAAAAACCTAGAAACGTTGATTTGGATAGTACAGTCGACTCCACTTAATTGCATACCGCTTAATAGCATAATTCGGTTAATTGCATACTTTTCTCCTGCACAAAACCATTTCCCATTCATCTAATGTTAAATTGTCCGGTTATATGCATAGCCTTACGAGTGGCATTTCGGTTAATTGCATAGAAAATAATCGCCAGCTAGATATGCTTAGTTAAAACTGACGAGATTTTTGACCGGAAACGGCAATTTGGTAAGTATATTTTTCTTGAATGCATCATAATTTTCGTTATTATTTCATATTTACTTCTGTGTTATTTAAATAAAGTTTTAAAACAGTTTCTTTCGTGTTTATATGATTGTAAAATAAGCCTCGATGTGTACACAGGTAAAGTTTCCCATGTTCTATTTTAAGCCTCGAGGTCATAAAAATGTCATACAGATGATTGTTGTAAAAACACGACCATTCTATCTCAAAAGGTGTTAATTATTGATTGGATTTCAAACATTGTTCATAGATTACATTTTGGGTGAATTTTTAAAACAATAACACCTGCTAATTATCGATCATTATCCAATGTGTAATCTCGTAATTCGGCTTGGGGTGATCTACACTTATGTTAAATTTTACAGAGCATTTATATTTGGTTGAAGAATTTTATACATCAATCTTTTATTTTTAATATTTTTTGAAAAGAACATTAACTTCTAATTATTATATTTTCTCACTTTCAACACTCGTGTCCAGCAAATAACCCGTGCAGGGCCCCATTACCTGTTAACTGCTTTGCATATACGAAACTAACGAGGTTAAAGTAACAGTGTTACATCACTGTTCAATCGGTAAATACTGCATATCAAAGGCAGTTCATTACACATTTGTTGTTTAAAATGATTATAAACTGTGTAGTATTGTTAAACAGTTTATTTTAATCAAAGCGTAACAATGTACATTGTACATCCGGGTCATAGAAACAAATCTATTTTTAGAACAATTTTATTTTCGTATCTCAGGTAAAGGAAAAGTCGGTACGTAAATGAACTAAAACAAAATGTGTTTATAAACTTTATTGAAAGAATACACAATGAAATAACATGTATGACACTAGACAAATAACTTTTATTAGAATAAATAAGCATTCAATATGTTGTAAGTGGATTATGGACGTTCATCTTTCTTCAGGGATTTCCTTTACTGATCTGCACTATCGATGTTGTTTGACTCCGTAATTTGGCATTTCGGATATAAGCATACTCCGCTTAATTGCATAATTTCGTCTGACAAATAGGCTATGCAAATAACCGGAATGTACTGTACCACTCATGCCAACCTGTGATTTATATATACAAATCATAAATTATATTCTGAAATAATCACTGGCAAATAATATAAATAACATTTACATTATGTATGGAAATCTTAACATTTACCAGTATCCTTCTGAATGTAAATCTAATTTCAATACATGTGTACTGTCATATATTACATATTTCACATTTTCAAGGAAACTAAAAATATAGTATAACCTAGTCATCTGTTTAGTATAGAGTTTTGTCACTATGGTATAGTTGCTTTTATTTGAGTTCTTTTGCCCAGACAAGACAAAAAACTTGAGAAAATTAAAGACCAATTGGTGAAATATGTACTTATGCCTTTTTTTGTAAACTTTTGTTGTTAGATTGCTGTACATTAATGTTGTGTATAACAGAACAATTAACTTGCAAAACATAATATTTATGAGAACTGTCTAATTTATTCACAAATTTTATAGACTGGAGGTTTAAAGCTTGACATATTGTATAAACTCCGGTCTATTGTTGAAGATTGTATGTTGCCCTCAAGATGTCTATTGGTTATTTTTGTTGTTAGGTTGCTAACTCATTGATGTATACCTCACATCTCTTATTCCTATTGATCTATTGAATAAAACTTCATAAAATACCATACCTGTGATCCAGTCAATATGATCGGCTTGCCCAGATTTTCACAGATGAAAGACAAAGCTGAAGCAGTATAGGCCATTGTATCTGTTCCATGTAGTATTATAAAACCATCAAACTGTTCATAATGGCTCTATAAAATTATAAATGATAGTAAACATAGCAGCAATAAAATGATCTGCCGGGCACAGCTTGATACAACCACAGAGATTGAACCCTGAACAGTTGGGGCAAGTATGGACACAACATTCAAGCTTGATACAGCTCTAAATTTGGATTGTGATTAAATATTTGACACAGCATAGGTTTCTGATACAGAATGAATGTGGTCTAGGAACTTAAACATTTACCTATCATGGTCCAATATCCAAAATCTAAAAACATGGTTAGATTCACCTTATCAATGAACCCCAAGAATTCAATTTTTGATGAAATCAAACAAAGTTTAATTTTGGACCCTTTTGACCTCAATGTGGACCAATTTGATAACGGAGCCCAAAATCCAACATCATAATACACGATTAAATTCATTGTATCAAAGAACCCCATGTATTCAATTTTTTGTTAAAATAAAAGAAAATTTAATTTTGGACCCTTTGGAACTTAATGTGGACCAATTTGAAAACAGGGCCAAGAAGTAAAAATCTAAATACATGGTTAGATTTGGCATATCAAAGAACCCCAATAACTCAATTTTTGATGAAATCAAAGTTTTATTTTGGACCCTTCAGACCTCAATGTGGAATGATTTTAAAATGGGGCCTAATTTCCAAAATCTAAATACATGGTTTGATACAGCATATAAAAGAACCCCAAGAATTCAAGACTTTGAATCGAACCCCATAAATTGGTCAAGAAATAAGCAATTTAAACAACGTATTAGAAAAGTATTGTTTTTGGCCTTTTTGGCCCCTAATTCCTAAACAGTTAGGGCCATAACCCCCAAAATCAATCCCAACCTTCCTTTTGTGGTATAAAAAACATTGTGGTACAATTTCATACAAATCCATAGACTTTTACTTAAGTTTATATTGTCCAGAAACCAGAAAAATGCTTGTTTTTGACCCCTTATTCCTAAACAGTAAGGACAATAACCCCCAAAATCAATCATAACCTTCCTTTTGTGGTATGGAACATTGTGATAAAAATTCTTATAGATCCATATATCTATACTCAAGTTATTGTCTGGAAACCAAATGTCAGACGAAATCGACAACATCGCCATACCATTATACTGCCACAAAAATTCATATAATGATTAACTAAAAGTGAAATGATACTATCATCTAAGACAGAGTTGCAACAGTATTATGTTTGCAGCAAAAGCTCATATCTTAAATAAGTGTCTTGGATGAAGAGAAAGAATATATTTAATATTTTGCTTAAAAATATGAATAAATAATATTTGTTCTTTTTTTTTTACTGTAACCTCAGAAAATTTTGCAATATTTTTACTATTGTGGGAAAGTTCTGGAAATATTTAAAAACTTGTATTTTAAATTTTAATAGAATTATTTGTCAGCACTATCCCAATGTAAATCCAGTAAATTCAAATGCATTTAAATGTTAAATTTACAAAGAGAGAGAGAAAGATTCCTGAAATCCTTCATTGCAATTTTTGTGAATGATAGGTTTAGAGGATGATAAAGTCAGTTACTATAAAAGTCTAAAACATACTTTTTTTCCTATCATTTAACATCACATCAATTTGAACTTTTGTCAGTGCTTTATTAAAGCCAGTTTCTCAACTACCACAAGCATAATATTGATAGTATGGGTTGAAATAAAAGATCTCCTGCTGGACAGTCACAATTAAGCCAATTTCATACAGAGCAAGCTTATCAAGGCCAGTTCATTTCATTCATTCATACTATTCAAATAGCAAGGAATAGATAAAGAGGGACAGAGGGCAAGTCAATTTTAGAAGGAACTTCCTCCTCCTCCTTAACCAGTTGGACCATCAATTTATTTCCCTGGATAGTTATGTGAGCAAATTTTCCCTATGTATTGTTGTACATATAAATGCTCAATAACCCCCTCTCCCACACACATACACACAGGGTAGTCAGTAAATACCTACATGTATATCTGTAGCTATTCTGAACCAATCAGTCATGTTCATATTACTGGAATCTAATAACGGATCATATTCAATAATTTTGTATAATATTCTTTTTCCTTTGCTATATCTACAAAAATATAAATAAACAGTTATTTATACAAAATCAAAGTTTTCTTTTCATGTCTTACCATGTTTAATATCTGAAAAAAACATCAACAACAGACAGCTATAAACATGTATAATAAATAAAAAACATAGGTCAGGCCAAAATTATAATACAGCTCTGTTTGATAGTGCCTTAAAGACTCCTTACATCTTTTCCACATGGTATGGTATATAAATTTTCAAAAACTGCAAATATTTTTCAGAACCTGCAGACTCAAACTATAACAATTAAGAAGAATCAGCTAGACCTTTCTGTCTGGGCTAATATTACCCATCTTTCTTTAAACCTACAACTAAACAATAGATGTATCATTCATATAAACTAGAGTGATCATTTTACTATTAATAGTCTAGCAAATAAATTTATTTCCTTGCTTTTTCCAATGAATTGTGATTAAAAATCAAATAATATAAAATGCTACATATTTCTTTTTATTTTTTTAAGTTCTTAAGAATATAAGTTGAACAAAGTCAGAATGTAAATTCAACCAATAGAAAAAATTGAATAAATTCAAACAATTGCAAAAGTTAATTAAATCAAATAATTTGAAAATCATAATTCAGTTTGGCAGTAAATAATCAGAAGCTACGCTCAAGTCACATATCTCCTTCTTTTGCATATTGAAATTGTTGCAACAATCTGAAGTTTTTAAAATGCCCCAGTAGAAAAAGCTGCATGAGAATACCCTAAAGCATATATGAACAGACTATCATTATTACATCAGACCAGAAAAATTTCAAGACTGAAAAGGAACCTGCATTCAGCTACCCCAGCAACAGTGTAAAGTTTGTAGTAATTTGATCCAAGCATTCTAGAGCTAGTGCCTTAAATTACCTTACTTTCACCAATTCCAACAATTGTGTAAAGTTGCAAATAAATCTATTAAAGCATACGCAAGTTAGTATATATAGCATGTGAAAAATTAAGTTAAATAAGACAATCAAAGTCCTATAACTCTGGAAACTCAAAAGGGAAAAAATATTCAAAGCCATAAATGAATTTCCTTCAATCAATCCCAACAACAGCTTAAAGTTTTAAGTAAATCAATCTAAGCATACTATCCTTAAATCTGATGGTTCAAGATGCTTTACTTTGGATCGACAAAATAAAAATTGAAAAGGAAAGTGAGCTTTCTTTTACCAATCGCATCAACAACAGCACAAACGTTTTCTTTAATTGATCAAAGCAAATTCTAGTTTGTGTGCTATATTTGAAAAAATATCCTTAAATCTGATGGTTCAAGTCCTGTCACTCTAAAACAACAAACTTAAAAATTTAACAATTGTAAGGAAGCATTTACCATCAATCCTAATGTTGTGTTCAAATTTCACTAGAATTGGTTAAAGCAAATTTGAGTTGTACCAAGTGTTGACATACCGATGGACAAACAGACAGATGAACGGACAAACTTATGACAGACTCACAGACCCAAAAACATAGTGTATCATCCTGTTTTCGCAGACAAGGTGTGAAAAAAATCAAATGCATGAGTTTCAATAGAAGCTGGATAACAAGAGATGAAAAGACCAGAAAAATAAAACGTACAATAAATATATAAAGACATACAGAGCAGTGGACAGGAACAGTACTAGTAAACAGAATAGAAGTGTTATCTTTAAAGTGTTAAACAGCTAATTAAAATACTAATTTAAGACAAATCAATTACATAATTTTTTAAACAAATAAAAGTTATGTTTGGAACAAAACCATGAATAAATAAATTCAAACAAATAGATAAATAAGTACATATCTAGGTACAATGTATACACAAAATGAAATACAAATAGCAGACGACACTTACCAATCCACTAATATTCCTGCACTTACTTTGGATTCATTTATCCATGGGATACCAGTTTTCATGGATTTCATGAGTATAAGTGAACTAAGAATTTATTAAATATTCAACGAAGTTAATATTTTCTATAAGCCACATTCTGTACGTGCCTGTCCCAAGTCAGAAGACTGTAATTCAGTAGTTGTCATTTATTGCTGTATGTCATTTTTGTTTTTGGTTTATTGTTCTGTACATAAATCAGGCTGTTGGTTTTCTCGTTTGAATTGTTTTACATTGGTCATTTCAGGACTTTTGATAGCTTGCTATTTGGTATGGGTTTTGCTCATTGTTGAAAGCCGTATATTCATGTAGTTACTAACCTTCTTGCTAGCCATTTGGTCTCCCCTGGAGATGAGATTTCTCTCATTGGCAATCATACCACATCTTCTTATTTTCATATTGTTTGCAGACTTTTGGAAAACCAGGAAATCAAATATTCATTAAATACAATTTTTCCTTAAACCACGAAAAATTCGTACCAACGAAAAATAAATGAATCCACACTATTTAATTCTATATGGATTTTTATTAATTGTTTGTTGTTGAAATCAAAATTACACAAGAGAAAAAGGCTTGATTCAGATGAGTCAAGTCGACTCTGTCTTATTACTATTGAGCAATTCTAATTTCAACAGCTATCAATTTTCATTGTTACTGACAATCTTAATAGAATTGAATAACGACAGTAAGTTTAGACATGAGTTGTCTGTCCTTTAACATTATCTAGTGTAAGAATGTTAACAACAAAGATGTACAACAATTCTACTATCATCTAGACACCAAAACAATGATTTTAAATAGCCATGGAAACCACACCATTATATTAAGTAGCCATGGAAACCAAACTATAATATAAATAGTCATGGAAACGATACATTGATAAATTAGCCATGCAAAATATTAGTAGTTGTCAATAGAAAACCAGGGTTGTCTCTCTTTGTTCCTTTCTCTGTCAGTCCTCAAGTCAAATGGGACAAAACTCCTTTTATTGGGGAAACAATGAATTTGATTGGTTCAATCACAAATTTGTAATGCAATGTATCTGCAGGATTTTGTTCTACCTTTACAGAAAGTTATAAAATATTAAACTGATACTTTATTTAACATAAATTTATCATTCAGTTTCAAAATTGCTGACACATTAGTTGCCACAACAGAAGATTTAAATATCGAGCCCAAAAGATATATTTTATTCTAATTGACTTCAGTATGACAGAGTAAGAAACACAATAGAAATTCTTGAGTTTCCAAGGATGATTATAAGTTAAGTGAACAACACAGATTTTTTACCTATTCACATCTGGATCTGGATGGTTATAAAAGCTATGAAAAATTGAAAATATACCAAAAAATGTTAATTAATACAGTACAAATTGATTCACTTAAAAATAACATATAGTGGTGACTTTTCATACTAAATGCCAGGTATTTTAGGTGATTAATTTTAAATGCTGGTGATTGTGGGTGATTCATACTCAATGCTGATGATTGTGGATGTTTCACTCTGAATGCTAATAATTTTGGTTGATTCATACTAAATGATGGTGATTGTGGATATTTCACTCCAAATGCTGGTAGTATAGGGTGATTCATACTAAATACTGGTGATTGTAAGTGATTCTCCCTGAATGCTGGTGAATGTGGGTGATTCATACTAAATGCTGGTGATATAAGTGATTCTCTCTGAATCCTGGTGATTGTGGGTGATTCATACTAAATGCTGGTGATATGAGTGATTCTCTCTGAATCCTGGTGATTGTGGGTGATTCATACTAAATGCTGGTGATTTGAGTGATTCACTCTGAATTCTGGTAGTTGTGTGTGATTCATACTAAATGAAGGTGATTGTGAGTGATTCACTCTAATGCTGGTGGTTGTGGGTGATTCATGCTAAATGCTGGTGATTGTGGGTGATTCACTCTGAATGCTGGTGATTTTGTGTGATTCATACTAAATGAAGGTGATTGTGAGTGATTCTCCCTGAATGCTGGTGATTGTGGGTGATTCATACTAAATGCTGGTGATATGAGTGATTCTCTCTGAATCCTGGTGATTGTGGGTGATTCATACTAAATGCTGGTGATTTGAGTGATTCACTCTGAATTCTGGTGGTTGTGTGTGATTCATACTAAATGAAGGTGATTGTGAGTGATTCACTCTAATGCTGGTGGTTGTGGGTGATTCATACTAAATGCTGGTGATTGTGGGTGCTTCACTCTGAATGCTGGTGGTTCATACTAAATGCTGGTGATTCTGGGTAATTCACTCTGAATTACTAAATGTTGGTGATTGTGGGTGATTCATACTAAATGATTGTGATTTTGGGTTATCACTTCTGAATGCTGGTAAGTATGGAGGATTCACGCTAAATGCTAGTGCTTGTGGGTAATTCACATTGAACACAGGTGATTGTGGGTAATTTAACTCTGAACACAGGTGATTATGGGTAATTCTTTCTAAATGATTGTGATTGTGGGTTATTACCTCTGAATGCTGGTAAGTATTGAGGATTCACACTAAATGCTGGTGGTTGTGGGTAATTCACTCTGAACACAGGTGATTTTAGGTAATTCAATTTGGCTGCTTGTGATTGTGGGAAACCCAATCTAAATGCTAGAGATTGTTGATGATTCACTCTGAGATATCTCTCTGTATATTCAATAGTATTTAAAAGACAGGGTTGCAAATCATAGTGCTGTCACCTTCAATCTCCAGAAATCACCTGTTTCATAGCCATTCACTCGACACTTGCATGGAGGATTTTTAAATGAATCACCTTGTGCACCATACTTTTACCCTGTATTATATGAATTTTTTCATCATTTTCATAAAATTTCTACAGTTGTAGAAGATAAATATAAATGTGTATATATATATAGAATAAAGTACATTTCGTTGATTCGTATTTTAATAACTTGTAAAAACTTGTCTATTTATATAGGCAATTCTATCTTTAGTGTTTGCGGAATAATAGTTGCTGTTTTCATACAATTAGTTTTGGGGGTAAACAAATTATATAAATTCTTCATTTTAATGCATTTCCAAAACATACAATCTGATCCAGGATATCAACTGACTCAGAAGATCACAACTGACTCAGAAATACCAAATATCATGAAAAAAATCTCAATACAAAAGTATTTGATGACACAAGAAAAACACTCATAAAAAATGGTGGTGCCCATAAAAACACCACTTTTTACAGCATCCAATTACAAGATTCCAATTGTTTTTCTTGGCTTCTCTCAGTATCAAAATTTTCTAGAATTACAGAGGGAATATAAGAATAATGTTTATTTTACCTAAATCTGGACCTATTTCATTATATTTTTTTTATTATAATTTAGCTGGCCCAAGCATTACACTGTAAAATCAGAAATTGCTTTGAGTATTTCTGTAAAACCTGTCCCATTGCTCAATAGCTCAACTGTTTTCGTTCTTATACCTCCTTAGCTTTCAAGTATTCAGCTTTGAGAGTTCCTGATGATGGTAAATCCAAAAAGCACTTTGGACACATGAAGTGTAGTTTTAATTTTTTGGCAATAATAAAAAGATTGCAAAAATTTCTGAATTTACAGTAATGCGATCTTTATCTAAAATGCCAATTTTAATAAATGTGATACAAATCATGTCACCTTTTTTAAAGACAATAGTGCACAATCTGAAATGTTTCACCTCCTTCATTGATTATGATTTAAAATTATGTTGAATGTTTCAGATCAAGATTTTACTATAGTATAACAAAAACTTAACATTATCAATGATCCATGAAAAAGAAGTCAAGGTCAGAGGAACCCTATCAATGGGCATGTACACCTTACATCACAGCTACTTTGTTCTACCAGGGGTGATCCAGATCACCCCTGCCAGATCACCCTAGCTTGAGTTTCTTTGTTCTGCATGCTTTCCTTTGTTCTGTAACATTTTGGCGGGAATTTCAAATCCACAATAAAACTTAGAAATATTCACACGGAAAAGACTAACTATCAAAATTTATGTCGAAAAAATCCAGTGTCTATGCTGGGAATCGCTCTCAAGACCTATAGCATATAGACCATCGATTCATACCCCTACACCAGGACGACTGGATGGAAACTCTCAGTTAATTTAGCATATTTAAACATTGTGTCCGGGGCTCATAAAGGGTATATACTATATAGTAATATATAAAGTATATTATAATGATTGTGTGGCGTTCTAAAACTAGACGTTATGAAGCGTAAATGGTTTTTTATATAATCTAGAACAGCTGGGATGTAAAATAGTTATCCCATTTGGACAAAGATTATCACAATACTATGTTTAAACAAAAGTGCACATGCTGAAATGTCTCGCCTTCTTTATTAATCATTGGTATTATGTTGATAGTCCTAAATATAAAGCTTTATTACAACTGTCACATAAACTTAACATTAACCAAAAAACTAAACATTGACCAATGAACCATGAAAATGAGGTCAAGGTCAGATGAACCATGCCAGGCAGACATGTACAGCTAACAATTCTTCCATACAACAAATATAGTTGACCTATTGCTTATAGTTTAAGAAAAACAGACCACAACACAAAAACTTAACACTGAGCAATGAACCGTGAAAATGAGGTCAAGGTCAAATAAAACCTGTGCGACCGACATATAGATCATAAAATATTTCCATATACCAAATATAGTTGACCTATTGCATATAGTATTAGAAAAAAAGACCAAAACTCAAAAACTTAACTTTGACCACTGAACCATGAAAATGAGGTCAAGGTCAGATGAAACCTGCCAGCTAGACATGTACACCTTACTATCATTCCATACACCAAATATAGTAGACCTATTGCATACAGTATAAGAACAGTGTTCCAGCTTGAATCTCAGGGCAGAAGGGTGCTAGTTGTCTGAAAGGGCACTTTAGCGTAATAACCCAGATTGTAAGGGCACTGTTGGACAGTGTATAAATTACCTTGAATATTGCTAGGCTCAGCTGGAGAACATTAGTTGTATTTAAACCATATTCAGAAATTCAGTGTTCTTGATGTTGGTTCCAGTAAGAATTTTTTTATCAGATTATCATACCATGAAGCAAAGCATATCATTTTGATGTTAATCTAAACAAACTGGTACATTTCGTAAGGAAAATAATCATCAGAAATTTCAATCTTTTATAACTTATACCAGTCTATAAAAATAAACAAGTAGTTTTGAAAGATGGAGTTATACATGCAAAATTGAATGTTTAATCTAATTAAATTATCTACATTTAAATTGCTTGATCAATCATATAGTATATTGTTATTAAAGTTATTTATTATCATTTCAATTGTTACAAAAAAGTATTTTTAAGTGCACACCAAAGTGCTCCTAAGTAAGGAGTTTTATAAATATAACAGGTGAGACAAGAGATGATCATATTATATTGATGCAATAATATATTGCATATATTGCAGAAGGTATAAACAGTTATTTTTTTTCTCCATCATTGTTAAAAATAAAAGCATTTGTTGAGTGCTCCTATAAAAGGAGGATTATAAAATACAAGAAGTAAAACAGGAAGTGGTGCAATCTTGTTGTTCAAAGTACAAATTTCTTTGATTCTTCTTTAAATTTGATACTCATTGTTATGAAACAAAACATTTTTACCAATTTAGTCAAAACTGTGTATGCCTTTAAAATTGTTTCAGATTTTATTTTTTATATTATGCCTACTGGAATAAATTTTTTCAGGTGTACATGCTGTGTGTAAATGTAACAAAAAATTTGTTCCGGCGTGACATTTGTTCCGTCGGAACAAATTTCATAGGAAATATGTTCCACCGGACTTTATATCACAGAAAATATGTTCCAGCACTGTAAAATTTGTTCCGGAACTAATTTTATGTCCAAATGTGAAATAAGTTCCGGAACAAAAATCATAGCTCCATGAATTTTGTTCCAATTAATATTAAGAGTTTTAAAAAGTTAAATAAGTTCCTGGGTGTGATATTTGTTTTAAAAGAACGTGTACATATTTCATAGAAATCAATGAATAAGTTCCGCTCAAACCTATTTTCACAGAAAATAAGTACCTTTGCAACAAATTGCAAGCGAAAACACATAAGATGCCACACTTATTCTACTCTTTTCTGGCTGAAAAGTGTCATTTTGATATTTTTATAATGCACTTCAATGATAACTTTAAACTCACTGATGACAAATGCTCAGTATATAAGATAACTTGTTTAACCAGTGGAACATATTTCACAGACAAGGAACTTATTTCACCAGGTGAGGAACACATCTCACAAACCCAGAACTTATTTTACCAGATAAGGAACAAATCTCATAAACCCGGAACTTATTTCACAAGGTTAGGAACAAATTTCACCAACCCGGTACTTATTTCACGAGGTAAAGTGTGGAACTTATTTTATAGAGATGGAACAAATTGTATAGAAATCATCTGTGAAAAAAGTTCTCCCAGAACATATTTTCTGTGATATTAGTTCCACTGGAACTTTTTTCACAGGAACAAATTTTGGCTCACATAAACATTACAAATGGATAACATGTGGACATTTAATTCTGTATTAAATATGTAGTATTTGTTCAATTATCTTAAATCCACTAATTAGCAGTAAACAATCATTAACAAAGGTGATAAAACTGCCAAAGGCATTAGGTATTTAACTTAATCCCGTTGTCAGTTAATTAGTGTTACCAATCAGGTAACAATTTTACCGGAAACGCCGATAGGCATGAAATTTGGAAATTTTATTTTTTTGAAAAGGCAGAGGGGTGCATTCTTTTGCTTTGGAGGGCAGAAGGGCGGGGGTAAGGGCACCAAGGGCGGGCCGCCCTTCTATTTATGGCAGACGGGAACACTGAAGAAAAACAGACAAAAACACAAAAACTTAACTATAACCACTGAACCATGAAAATGGGGTCAAGGTCAGATGACACCTGCCAGTTGGACATGTACACCTTATAGTCCTTCCATACACCGAATATACAAGACCTATTGCTTATAGTATCTGAGATATGGACTTGACCACCAAAACTTAACCTTGTTCACTGATCCATGAAATGAGGTCGAGGTCAAGTGAAAACTGTCTGACGGGGATGAGGACCTTGTAAGGTACGCACATACCAAATATAGTTATCCTATTACTTATAATAAGAGAGAATTAAACGTAACAAAAAATCTGAACTTTTTTTTCAAGTAGTCACTGAACCATGAAAATGAGGTCAAGGACATTGGACATGTGACTGACGGAAACTTCGTAACATGAGGCATCTATATACAAAGTATGAAGCATCCAGGTCTTCTAGCTTCTAAAATATAAAGCTTTTAAAAAGTTAGCTAACGCCGCCGCCACCGCCGCCGCCGGATCACTATCCCTATGTCGAGCTTTCTGCGACAAAAGTCGCAGGCTCGACAAAAACTAACATCAGCTTTAATTTGACAGTAAATCATTAAAGTGCACAATTAAATCAATTTACAATAGAAGTGATGTTGCAATAATGCAACAATTTACTGATCCAGAAATCAAGAAAGAAAATCAATAAACTGTACCGTCCTCTTTAACTATATATCATTACTCAAAATGATAAACAGATAACTGCCAAACAATCCCAAATTTTACTACTTCAATGGGTACCAGTCACAGAAATGTTAACCTAAATGCAAAGCTTATCCAAAGTCACTCAAGCAAAAAAATGTAGGTTACATTGACCTAAATGTTGGTTTTTTTTATAATCAACATGTGGTTCTTTGATCTCAGTTGTTCATTGGTCAAAATTTGATTATGACTTCATACTTTCTTGCTTTCCTCTGACTTTTTGGTTGTGGTGTAATTAAAAAAAGGGCAACTGTGTCTGATGACATCACATATTTTTGCACATTTTAAGGAATAACTGTAATATTTTTTCTGTCTATGAAGAAATAACACCAAAAATGTGCTGCACACTGAATAACCCGCTATTTAAAAGTGTACACCACATTTTTGAGGTTATTTCAAATAGACAGAAAAAATATTACAGTAATTCCTTATAATTCAATTTTAAATTCCATTTTTAAGGAGTAAATCATGAAAAAAACGTTGATGACGTCAAAGTTCACATGAAAAATTATGTCTATGAGCTGATAGACAAAAAACATTCAGCCAATCAGAAGACGTGTTACATCCAAAATTAAATTATTCACAAAGAAAATTAAATATGCTTACATTTCATCTAAAATTCATAAGAAAAACAGATTCTTCCACTGAATTTTGTGTAATTCTGTATTTCTATACTCTCGACAGTTTAATTTTAAATATTCACATGCACGGCAAGCCTAACATGTTAAAGTTGAAAATGTAACTGTCTCTAGTGGAGAAATATTGTATACATAACCAATGAGGCAGTGGTAATATTAATATTTCTAGCCCTCTATAATGTTTTCCTTGTGCTATCAATAATAATAACACCAGGACAACCTCACAGAAAATGTTGAATATCCTTATGAAAATCATTAACACATTACTATGAAATACTATAATCAGCATGCAGAATACACAACATTAATGATATTAGTCTATACTGCAAAGCAAAGCATTTCCTTGCCACCAAATAAATTTTGTAACAGAGTTAAACAGACTATATATATATGCTCAATTAATTTTACCTCTGACTTTTGACATATAACCTTGAAACACAACAGACTGTATTTTCTTTTTTTACCTGCTCATTAAAGTACAATGTATACTGAACATGGAAAAAAGTACCCAGTCTATGTAATGACCTGAACAACTCAGCCTTCAACAAAGCTGAATCCTTGACCTTAACATTCAAAAGTACCCAGTCTATGTAATGACCTGAACAACTCAGCCTTCAACAAAGCTGAATCCTTGACCTTAACATTCAATAAAAAAAAGGTTTCAAGCATTAATATGTATCGAGGCCTTTTATAGCCAACTATACGGTATGGGTTTTTCTCATTGTTGAAGGCTGTACGGTTGCCTATAATTGCTAACATCCACTTTATTTGAACTTAGGTGGATATTTGTCTCATTGGCAATCATACCTCATCTCCTTATTTTTATATGGTACTTAATTTGAAGAAGAATGTCTTGACCATTAAGAAGAGGTTCACAATTGTTAACGAGGATTAAACTGGAATTTTGAACTCAGCTTGACCTCTAACCTCAGAATATTAAAATCAATAGGTTAAAACATCCTCGTATATGATTCCAGGGCATCTGGTGATGTTTTTATAATAAATGTAAACCTTGTGTTATATAGGTTTAGTGATTAAACCTTGTGTTATATAGGTTTAGTGATTAAACCTTGTGTTATATAGGTTTAGTGATTATAACAATTCAATGTCTGGCACATACTGTGGATTTATTCATTTTCGTGGATATCAATTTCCGTGGATTGAGGGAAAATTGTATTTTCCTGGTTTTGCCAAAGTATGTATAAATGCCAATAGAAAATTTGTTCTTCGTTGAGCATTTAATTTCATGGTTTAACTTTACCAACGAAATCCTTAAAAATTGGTATCCAACGAATAATAATGAATCCACAGTACCCAAAAAAGAAACCTTGATTTCCCAGTAAAAAAAAAACCTAATATTTAACATTTGAAATAAATCTGGTATTCTCACTCCTTTGACCTCATACAATTAAAGGTATTGTCTTGACATCAAGTTCCATCAAAAAGAAGTGAGAACCGGTAGAAAATGAAAAACTTCCTTGCATTTTCTATTCTACTTACATTAAAAGTCAATGTAGTAATAAAAGAATAACTTATCTAAGATTTCAAAAATTGAAAAATATTCAACCAATGACAGCACAATAATTCACAAATTCACATAATCATTATTCTTTAACTTTAGAGGGTACAACAACAAATAAAATGGTAAATATTCAGAGTGTTTGATTAGCATTGATAAATATCCATTATTGATTGTGTTACAATAGACTACCGGTATGTTTATTATAATACATGTACAGGCTTTTGACTCCTGAATATATAATTTTTCAACAGGTTACCTACTCTGTGGTAGGACATTCTGGTACTCTGTCAAGTCTCAAAGGAGAAAATACAAGCTTACAATCAGCGCAATTTGGGAAATCAATTTACAATTTTCCAATGATTCTGTTTTGTATAAGAAACATATAACAATTAATTTTTTACAAAAATTGAACCCATTGAAAGTTTGAGTTTCCTTCTTTTAGTTGCTCTTACTTGACCAAACACCAGAATGCCCTATCACAGAGTAGGTAACCTGTCAAAAAATTAAATACTCCCGATCAAAAGTCTGTAATATGAAAATAGTCTATACACAAGTGTTGTCTTAAAGTGTAACTTCTTTTATAAATGTAATAATATCCAAAATAAAATCTTTGTTACTTCCATAGTCAACCCAAAGTGTTATTTAAATTTTTTAAAAAACATCAAAGCATTCATGAGAGTCTGGATGGGGTTTATATAAAAGAGAATAATGGGCAAAAAGTGCAGAATAAAGGGCGAAAAAAAAAAGGATAGAGAAAAATAGGCAAAACAAATAAAGAATAGAAGATAATGGGAAGCTGAAATATAAAGAATAGAGAATAATGGTCAAAATAAATAAAAAATAGAGAAAAAAATGGTATAAAAAGTTAAAGAATAAAGAAAATGAAGAACACCCCATCCAAAACCTCATTCACTAGCACAGTGAGTACCACAAGATAAACACCAAAACATACCAAGAAGGCCGTTCTAGTCTTTGAAAAAAGATCATTTTCACAATGTATTAGAAGACAAAATGTATTTGCTTTCAGCTAAAAACAATAAAATGTTTACATGATCTAATTTAGAAATTTTTCAATTCTGCTGTTTTCTGAAGCAGACCAATGCATTACAGATTACTCACAGTAATTAAGTTAAAACACTCTCACATGGGTGAAACTACAGAAAGTGTCAAAACCAGAAAAGCAGGAAAAATTCAATATTTTGTAAAGCAATGTAGAGGGCCAAAAATTGTCAAAAATCCAGAAATCTGGCTTAGCAGAAGGTAGAATTTGAAGGACTAAATAGCCCTGAAAATTTATTGAACACAAAATATAATACATTTGTATGCTATCATTACTATTCACATTTTTTAAGAATCAAAAAGGCTTTCAGTAAATATGAAAATTAACCAAGTCTTAATGACACAATTTAACTACGACTTCATATGCAATTTTTTTTTCGTCAGATATTTAGCAAAAAATGGCTATTTTCAAGAACACTTTGGCTTAATGACCATAAAGCACAAGTGTCACCCTAAATTATTTAAACACAAAATACACTTACTGTTAAAAAATATTTTTGGGGAAAAGACTGTGCTTTATATTGATTCTAAGAATATATACAAGTTGGGACTATTATACTAATGGGACTGGAAACTGATCGATCTGTTGAGATTTCATTGTTCTGAAAGCAGATTTTTGATTTTTTGTTTTAATTGACAGCATATTGTGTCACATGGTTAATCAGCCTTCAATACATGTAAACAACATTATTATAATAGTCCCAGATACAAGTGAAAGTCAAGATTTTAGGAAATTTCAACTTTTTACTGAATATGTATACTGTCATTTGGTGGCTATATAACCGTCTTAATGTTTGGTCATAGGCCCAAAAGCCCAGGCTTGTAAAAGTATTATCCACCCTTTAAGAATTTCTACTATAGGCCAAAAGAATCTACATGAAATTAGTGTTTGGCTTGTGCCTACAAAATTTCATCAGGCAGATTGATAACCCATGAAAATGGTACATTTTAAATCAAAACTATAATGCTTTATCAAAGTCTTTATATTCAATATTTGATTCTGAAAATCAGAGATAGTTTTAAATATATTTAGTCTCAGGACCAATTTGACCACAATTATACCTTCTTCCTGAAGACTTTCATACATGCTCTTATTTTTCACAGTGATTGCTGGTGATTCAGGGTCAATCACTCTGAATTGGGATTTTTACCTGATAGGGTCATAAATTAGTATGTTATAGCACTTAATCACCAGCATTCACCATATTTCACTCCAATTCATGACCAAATAACATGAGTGATTTTACTATGTACTTAAACATTTGATTTCTAAATAGTACAAAATACTGTTTACAAAAATGTAATTGCATGAATGTTTCTGATGTAATGCTTTTTTTTAATGTACAAAATGTACAACTTCCATCTCTTCTAATGGAAAATGTGCTATCCTTACAAACATTACAATTGACTTACGGCATCGCAAGGTAATCTGCAACATCTGATGTAAGATACTTCTCAGCATACTCAACATCGTGAAACATTGGAAGGTGTTTCAGCTCTCCTACAAGAAAGTTTGCTTTTGGCTCATAAACTGAAAAAAAGAAATCATTAATGAATAAAAGGGAACAGAATATGACTATCAAGCAAAACAATGCCAGGGACAACAAATGTTTGACAACTTCAACAACTGAACAACATAAATTTAAGGACATCATAATGACATTTGTACAACTTCTTTTTTGACAATTTGTCAACATAGCATACCATTTTATACTTAGGTTGACATGCTTTTTATGTTAGATAGAATAGGCTGCATTATGGGATGAAAGAAACACAGTTAAAAATTGTCCATGTACGTAACAGGGATCCCTGCAACTTGCCTAGAAAAGTCCATAACATTACAAAAATAAGGACCTCAACATTTTTCCAAAGTGTTATCTCTGTAATAGAGGGGTGACAAAAAATTAATATTGGCTTCTGTGGCAACAAAATTCATTCCAAACAAATGTCCCCCTGTAAAACTTCAATTGATTCATCAAAGGGTATAATTTTAGAATTGTGGGCCAGTTTCCTAACTACCTTTGCTGCTCTTTGGTACTTTTAAACAATATCTATGTGGAGCAGGATCTGCCTACCATTCCGGAGCACCTGAGATCACCCCAAGTTTTTGGTTGGGTTCATTTTGCTCAAGTCTTTGGTTTTCTATGTTGTGTTTTGTGTACTGTTATTTGTCTGTTTGTCTTTTTCTTTTTAGCCATGGCATTGTCAGTTTATTTTCGACTTATGAGTTTGAATGTCCCTTTGATATCCCCTCGCCCTGAGACTACTATAACACAGAGATTGGTCACTATAGATTTATCGGATTATCTGAGTCTCCGGTAGTTAGCTACGTTATTTTAACGTAGTTTCGTATTCGACCGTAGCAGACGACATATATCACCTATCACTGAGAATACTATAACAGTATCGGATATTATTGTTTTTCTTTTAAAAATAATTTAAAAACAAAATTGAATTAATCAAAAAAAAAAAAGAATATAGTTTTTATCTTTCAAATGCAGTTATCTCTATTCATATTTAAATTTTTGTTTTTAATCATTAATAATTTGTTAATAGTTTGTTATTATGCGGCCACTCTTGAAAATGTGAATGTGATTAATCTTATCAATCTTACAGTTACATTGTTTTGTAAATAGGTTCCCTATAACATTTTTTTGTTGGGTAACTGCTGACAATTTACCATGTGAAAATTCTGAGAAGCCAAAAATAATGCGGAATGTATAAATACGTAGCAATGTCAGATCTAAACAAGAATGTTAAATATGATAGCATATATTGATGTCACCTTTCTGTAAATTCAACTTCGATTCACAACTGCTTGTCAATGGCAAATATTTCATGTACAGTCAGCCTGATTAAACCGAAATGAACTATTTTCAAATTTTGTTTAAAGTTTGTTTTTATGTTATGTCGTTACACCAATGTCCCATGCTAGTGGTGGTGATGAGCGCCTAAAAATATTTAACATTGTCACATTCTTTATGTGCCCGTCTCAAGTCAGGAGCCTGTAATTCAGTGGTTGCTGTTGGTTCATGTCCGTCATATTTGAATTTTCGTAAATTGCTTTGTTATTGTAGACACTTCGTTTTCTCTAGTGAATTGTTATATATTTTCCATGTCGGGGACTTTTGAAGCTGACTGCACGGTATAGGTTTTCTCATTGTTGAAGGCAATTACGGTGCATTCCAATAACTTACATCCACTTCATTGAACTTCATTTGGACTAAAGGAGTTGTCTGATGATCATTAGCAAAAATATATAAAAATCTCCTTAAAGTTTGCTTCAAGTGGCTATTCCTTTAATATATAAAGATGTGTGGTTACTTGTTTTTTTTCTTTCATTGAACTGTTATGCAAACTGAGCGTGTTAGTGAATTTCTGCATTCCTGTCTTAGTTTTAATGTATATAATAATAAAAATGTATATTCAAAGACTTAAATATTTATTTCTCCATGTAAGACAAGCATGACAAATTCAATGAAATTAAAAAAAATACTAAAAAAAGTAATTTTCTCCTGTAGTACTTCTCCCTTCTTCTAATGCGTGATTTCTTTCTGGGGGTATTCCTACAATAAAGAATATATTATAAATAAAAAGAAAAAATAATCTTTGTCGAGTTTATAGCATAGGCAATTCATTAATTTTTAAGACAGTAATCTGAGACTTGAGACTCAGCAGTAATTGACCAATCATGTCAATATGGATCAAAATAGTTAAACTGATAAAGGATGCAGACCAAAGGTGCTTCCCAAGGTGCATGTACTTTTTACATCATGTTTGGGTCAATTATTTAAAAAAAATACGTCTATTTAGGAACTCATGATGTACTTGGTGACACATTTTCATTGCATAATATTATTATACTAGCATGTATAGACTGCATATATATTATCAAGGGAACCAAATATAAATCTAAATTTCTTTCACTAACAATACAAATTCACCTATCAGACCTCATGTTGTGTGTGTGCAACTTGTCTCGTGTGTTTCTCAGTTCTGCAGCGGGAACTTACTGATACAGAAAAATTGGAATTTCATATAATTACAAATTTTACATCATTACATCGGTTAATTACTAAGGCTTGCACATACATTATCCGGAAAACAGATTGTTCATCTGAATGTAAGTTATGGGTGAGTTGCTCATTGACCCTGTCCCACGGACTGGTAATAACTCGAGGTTACTTTCCAGTTTGGTCGGTAAATTCAAGTCTATAACTGCACTTATTTTATTTAAAGTGCTTATAAACCAACATTTATGAAAATGTCAAATCTTATATTCACACTTACCGGAACATAACACTCTTTATAAATCCACATTTGTTAATTATTATTTTCTCTTTCGCTGTCAAATATGGCGGTCGAATCCTTCTTGTCAATCATTGCGAGTCACGTGCCGAGTCACGTGATCGAAGACTTAGAATTAATTACTATTTGACTGGTCAGTACGGGAAGTGACCAATCTCTGTGTTATAGTAGTCTCAGCCTCGCCTCTCTTTTTCTATATATCATTTCAAAAACTTGCACCTGAAAGATGTAATTTGCTTGTCTGAAATGGTGGTAAATTGAGCTTGTTGTATTGCTGTTTCATTGATATACACAATGTATACCCACAACTCATTTATTCATGTTTATTGAAACTGGGGAGGGGGGGGGGGGGGGGGACATCAGCTTAATTGAAGCTGTAAATGGCACAAGTTGTTTTAATATTTTGAATTTCTTCTGTTTACATTTTTACATAATAAAATGGTTTTTTGATGCTTTATCTTTTCAACATACAATTTTATAAGTTGTATACCCTTGACTGTGTAAAATGGTGAAAATTTTTAATTCAGAGCTACATCTGAGACTACTTTAACACACTGTGTTATAGTAGTTTCAGGCTACATGTACTGGATTTTACTTCTGATGAAATAGAAAAGCAAAGGGACAGAAGTGAAACAACTTCTAAGTTCTTTGCCAATGACCCTTTATGGTTACTTCTATAGTATAGCACTATATAGTATAGGTCTTTCATGATAACTTGGGACAATGCCATGATTGAACAGGAAGAAGTCTATTGCGTGTTCTTCAATAACTGGTCTTGAATTCTTACACGAGTGCTTTGGAGTGTTTAAATATGGTTTGAATAAATTATCGAATACGTTTTCAATTAATGTTGTTACTTTAATTTATGGCAGAGGTCAAGCTGCAAGAACATATATGAATATGTATTGCAGAAGTATACCTCCTTGATTATTTGATTTCATTCCAATTGTACCACCCGTGTACAAAACCAGAATTCTGGCCTCCGCTTCTTGGTCAATAGATTCATGTAACGCAGTTTTCTTGAGTTCTGCCTCTCTAATGGACAAATCAAACTCATTTGAATTCCCATTTGTGAGAGTTTCGTCTGATTCCATCCTTTTTTAACTTTCTTATTTTCACATTGAAGAACTAATGTAATACTGCTAAATACCAGAAGTGGCTTTCTTTTCAACACGAAGAGGAAGGGTCGAAAATATGAGGATAGATTCTTTCTGTTCGTTACGACTTTTTATTGATTCATGTTAAACATAACCCATTGTTAGTTTGGGATTGCCTAAGTAGTATTTAATGTAGAGAAATTCTGTAAACAAAGAAGTTTTTTTAAAAGGCGCATTTTTGATTATGTGATTCTAAATTTTAGGAGAAAAAGTAATTTATTCAAAAGGGAATACAAAAATTCTATTGAAATTGATCTGGGAACAGTATAACTAATAATATATATGTTCCTGAATTGATTAAAAAAAGTCATTTCTTTTTTAATTCTTCCTGTTGAATATGCAGGGATTTTCAAACTGAAAGAAACTTGACTGAATTCTGGGTATTTGTTAAGAAATAATAGAACGCTTTTCGAAGGTAAAAGACGAAGACATGAGCATTGAGTTTACGTCAAGGTTAGATAAATTTATATTCAAGGTAAAATATCTGGTGCGTTTAGTTCAATAACTAGTCTGAATCTGACTACGATTACACATTTGGCTACCGGTTTATGTCATTGTCCCGGGTAGCTTTCTCATTGACAAATTCACCTTTATTCATTTTGAATCAAAATTTGTTAAATAACTAAATAAAACTTTTAGAATGTAATTAACAGAAAACATATTATTTTTTTAGGTTTGTAGTCCAACTGGAACCAATTCAACACTGTAATAAAGATCTTTATATGTTGTTTTTATTGGTGTAAATATTGATTTTGTAAATTAAAACCATACTAAATTCTATTGTTATACACACTGCATGCACTTTAACGACACTACAATCTGTCGATACCTATATTTTGACATTGCACAATGTCACGTTTTTCTCTGATTATTAATGACGTCTTTACACTAAACCCATTGGATGTTGGATGTGTACCGACTGATATTTTAGTCTTAGATACGTGATTTTTTTATCAGTTGTAAGACGTTTTTCTGCTTTGTATCGATCTTATTTGTTAAGTACTTTTCAACTGATTTTTTTAGTTTGTTCTTATGTTGTACCCATGTTAGGGGAGGGCTGAGCGCTCACAAGCATGTTTAACCACGTCACATTCTTTATGTGCCTTTCCCAAGTCAGGGGCTTGTAGTTCAGTGGTTGTCGTTGATTTATGTCTGTCATATTTGTTTTTCGTAAATTGTTTTGTTATAAATTAGGCCGTTAGTTTTCTAGATTGAATTGTTTCATAATTTTCATGTCGGGGCCTTTTACAGCCGACTATACGGTATGGGTTTTTCTCATTGCCGAAGGCCTTACGATTGCCTATAATTGCTTACATCCACTTTATTTGAACTTTGGTGGATACTTGTCTCCTTGGCAATCATTTGGCAATAATAACACATCTCCTTATTTTTATATAGAACCAAATTTGTTGAGAAAAAAAAAAGAAAAAACACATTGTAGTATTATGAAAATTTTGATTATTGCTTTAGTAAATAATTTAGTTTACGCAAAATAGACACAAGTTAATCAAACGTAGAACAAAGAATACTATAACGATTTCAAAAGTTATACTGTTAAGGCATATATTTCAGAGACATATATACAAAATATATGTCTTTGTATATATTTAAGGGATACAGAACTAAAGAAGAGAAAGAAAAATAAGGGATGATAAAAAGTGACATGTATGTGTGTGTGCTTTTGAACTATCTGTTATTTCTCATATGTAATCGCATTATGCCAGAAACCTTTTCGTCTTTTTAGTATTGTCAAAACATTTCTAAATCATGAGTTCTTGATTTGTTCATACATGTATATTAAATTTATGTTACCACAGATAGAATATATTAAGATATTACATATGGTTTGATTTTTTTTTGTTTCTCGTTGGTTTATTTGGTCACGTTTTTCCCAATATATATTTTGTATTTTTTCACCATTTTGACATTTTGACTCGACGTTACTATTTATAAAAATGATATTGACCCCTTGTTACTAAAAATAGTAACATCGAGTCAATATCGTTTCCAAAAATAGTAACATCGAGTCAATATTGTTTCCAAAAATAGTAACATCGAGTCAATATCATTTTCAAACTTAAACTATTTAATTACATATGTAATATATAAATTAAGGACTTAAACTCAGTCAGTTTGATTATATTGAACCTCGGACTTCGTCCTCGGTCAATATAATCTGAACAGGTCTATATATAACGTATTGACCTCGTCAAAAGTCCATAATTGATAAATATTAGTTCCTATATCATCCTAGTAAAGGGGACAATTGAAAAAAAGACTGAAGTGATTTAAATCCTCTCGTGGAGCTTCATGACGACAAGAAGGGTCCGACACAATATTGAATAGATCGTCGTTGAGAAAGATTGCTGAACATTTAAATTTGGTTAATAAAATGCTGAGTTTTCAGGCCCAAAGTAAAAGGGCTACAATTACGTCTTGTAAATCTGACAATTTTTCAGTTCAGATTTAAATTTGGACACTAATCCTACTTTGCGTTTATATACAAATTTAAATCATTCCATTGCCGTATAGTTGATGGTATATCTATTCATAAGTGTTACTTGTTAAGACCAAAGGCGCATGGGTACATGATACTACTCTCAACAATCAGCCAAACTACCTTATACTGTTGACTAGTCATGTATACACGTAGTTGCTGAAGAACAGTAAGTGAATATGATGCTAGTTTAATTATTAAGATTAACGAAGTCTGTCCCATAGTAACGGTACATGACAGGTCAGCATTGGTGTGTCGGGTTGATAATGAGGTCTATGTGTCAGTATATATGAAGATTAAAAATATTGCAATTGCAACATGCAACATTTTATTTTTTGGAAGGTTAATGTTGTGAGATAATTCCTATAATACTCAATGTGGTCATTGTGATTTAATCCAGTCAGAACTTTGATTTTAGATCATACAATGATAGTTATTCCTATAGAGTCAGAACTAGTAAAGTATCATATTTTGTATGTAACATTTATACAATGTCCATCTTCCGTCGGTGTAACATCTAGTATGCACTCCGATTGCTTCTGTTATTCAAAGCAATACACGGTATAAATATATTAATTAGCACCGTGCCCTTGTATCGAGCTGTCCAGTCAACCCGATAAAACCTTTCCTTTCCTTGGTGTCATGCTGCCACACACAAAACAACTTACTGCATATAACTTCAAACTTTTTGTATAATGACTTTTCAACTATTATCTATATTGTTTGTAATATATTAATACAAGTGAATTATGATAATCTTGTTGTCATTGTCCCACCTTTATTGTATCTACGATTACATTTTATCTCTATTTTTTTCTTATTAATTCTACAAATGCCGCTTTGTTGACAACAGCTAGGGAACTTTTCCAATACGAAATTAAGGAGGCTTTGGTTTCTTAACGTATTAATACATCCCTGATTTTCAAATTTTCTTCTTGATGAAGGACAATCTAGAAAAACACTTCGGACGCGTGTAATTATGAGGTGTAATTTTGTTTTCAATCAGTCGGTTTTTATGAATTGTTTAAATGTTTAGAATATCTCTGTATTGTCATTACACCATCTATCTTTGAACTCAAAATTGGATTAATATTTGTTTTATTTTATTTCATCTTTTTGTCTTATAAAAACTAGAGTGCATGGACGATCATTGTTTATGTAATAATAAGATTTGAAGAGGCTGTCAATGGTACCTTGAGGAATATACAGTGAGTGATGATATATTCGGCTTTGATCGTTCATGATGAAGGTAAATCCAGAAGAACTTCGGACGCCGATAGAAATTATCAAGTGTTATTTTCATTTTTTTTAAACTATTTTGTTACATTTTTTATTGACAGTAAATTAAAACGTCGTGTCGTATTGTATTGGAATGACCGTAGTTTTAGTTTTGTTTTCTCTCGGAATATGATCTCTTTAAGTGGTACTAGTCTACGATGTTTAAAATTTGCTCCATCCCAGTAATGGGTATAATCATATTCAGTGACTTGAATAGATTTATATATTTAATTTACCCCCAAAACTCATGTGCTAAAAAGGTATGACAACAAGAACTCGACCTTTTAACATGTCTATTATAAGACTGCCTTGTCACTAAACCCACAAGTGCCTATACCTGTTCAATACCTTCAACATCTGTAACAAACGACAGCGACGGCCGGTTGAGCACCAAACTCTATGAATACACCTTATCTCTATTTGTCCGCCATTACTGGACATCACACAGGTTCCCGTAAAATTTTGACGTCACAATACAAATTATCTGACGCCACAATGAAAAAGTGATTGTTGTATGACGTCAAAAGTTCAAGCGGGACAGATTCTCGGGTCAGCCGGGAATAGCGATAAGGTGTATTTTTCCATCGTGAACTTTCGATTTTTCTGTAGGAACATTTAAACAACTTTTGCATAAGGCGTACGTACAACTTTCAGTTATAAATTTATGCATTTGATAAGAATATATCGTATTGCTGTAAAATCAATACTTTTTGTTGTTGTATAGAATGAGCTGGTATTATATATATAAACACAAAAGAAATATTTCCAAGAACAATTTATTTCACCTGACTCAAAAATAGAGTATCTAAAACAAATTCTTTGCTGTAACATATATAACATGTAACAATTGTTTCAATGACTTTCTTAAATCTATATGAATCTCCAATAGCAAGTACGGTTCTTCTGTATGTTAAGCCTTTTTAGTATCACGAAAGCTAAAGATGATTTTCAACCACTGTAGTATTTGCCTTTCTAGTTTATAGTTAATCAAAAGCATTTCCATCATTTTCTGGTAACTGCAAAAGAAAACAGATTGATATATGAGCACTGCATGCATGAAAGTATTGTCGATAGTTTGATACCTTCTGATGCTTCCATATAGAAATATCACAATGACCTCTTCCCTTTTCTTGTCTTTGAAATTATTCTGTTAATTTAAAAAAAAACACATACATTTTACTATTAGTTCCCTCCAATGTTCTACATACATTTTACTGTTAGTTCCCTCCAATGTTCTATCAATTTTGATTTAATTAGACGTACTTCTAACGTTAACATATAAAAAAAATCGTTAGGGGTTCCGCGGAACCCGTGTCTCTTGCCTGCGATTGCTGCTGTCAGTGTAAAAGTGTAATGTGGACTTTAAAAGTGAATCCATTTATCAGCAAAATACAGAATTTAAAAAAAAATCAAACTTTTTATTTAGATGCTATTTCAGGTCTTGAAAATAAGCGTCTGTCCAAGTTTCATAACAATCATGAAGGTTTACAAATTTATCAAGTCAAAATAGTATATTCCCAGACTGTCTGTAAATGTGAACTGTAAAAAACTAAGTCCATCTATCAGAAAAAAACTGAATATGAAAAATATATATAATTCCATGAAGGTTTGACAAAGTTATTGATGACTTAAAAACTCTAACCTCAGACTGGTATCTACTTGTTAAATGTAAAAAAAAAGAGTCCATTTATCAGTATAAACCGTTGACACAGAGATATGTCTCGCCTTTTTTTGTTATTTTGTCCTTTTGTTCAAAGTCAGTAGACCATGACTGAGGGGACAGGGTCAAATAATCTCCATGGAAATGAGATTTGCCAGTGCTAATACAACTGCATACCAAATATCATTAACCTATCACTATATTGGTTCCCCATAAACTGACCTAATCACAAACTAATACATTGTTGACGACGCCGGGAACAGCATACCTATGTATCGCTTGTTGACTCCGTCAAGGCGAGACAAAAATACGGAAAAATGAAAATTAGTATTTTCAAAATGTTGCCCTCGATACTTTCTTAGGTCATAAATAAGCTTCTGTCCAAATTTCCTAATATTCCATGAAGGTTTGACAAAGTTATTGATGTCTAAAAAAAACTTTAACCTCAGACTAAATCTGAATGTTAACTGTAAAAAAAAAGTAAGTCCATTTATCAGTAAAATACGGATAATGAAAATAAATAATTTGAAAATTTTGCTCTGGATACTGTATTTTGGTCATAAACAAGCTTCTGTCCAAATTTCCTAAAATTCCACGAAGGTTTAACAAAGTTATTGTTTTGAACAAATTTTAACCACACACTGAACCTAAAGGTTGACGCCACCGACGCCGTCGACGGAATCTGGGATCGCTATGTCCCGCTTTCGCGACATTTATTTTCGCGACATAAATGTCGCAGGCTCGACAAAAATTCAAATGTACTAAATAACTACTGATCGTCATGATTGTTTAATTGCAGAGATAATAGTTATTCAATTTAAGTATATAGAGGCTGAAAATCAGTGCTTTCATCAAATCAATCTTTGATCATTCTATGGATTTTGTTTCAAAAGCTTTTGCGAGGGTTCATTTTTAAGACCCATGAGTAGTTCACCCCGCCCAATTTATAGAGGTTGTGGCATGATTTGTCTTTAGCTAAAATATCATTTGTTGTATGAACGATTGAGTCTGACCAACCTTGAAGGTCAATTTGGGTACCTCTAGATTTTTCTGTGTTAAGTAC
Source organism: Mytilus californianus (assembly GCF_021869535.1). Classification (NCBI taxonomy): domain Eukaryota; kingdom Metazoa; phylum Mollusca; class Bivalvia; order Mytilida; family Mytilidae; genus Mytilus; species Mytilus californianus. Next base: position 117,473,156 of record NW_026262690.1, on the reverse strand, counting down.
TTTGTGTTGTTGGGTTGATATATCATTGTCCTGAACCCCAAATCTCCTTAAATTCATGTGTCGCAACTCTAACATTATAGTTGCATTACACTTCTACTTCTATGTGCACTTACCGATAATAAAGATATAGCATAGAGCTAAAACAGTGAGAATGGCTAAAATAAGTTTTATAAGTAACTGCAGACCTCTGTACAGCAATCCATTGGATTCCATTATATTTTCTCACTGAAAAACATAGACTGATTTCGTGTATTTATGTTTTAACTAGAGTTCTTAGGCGGCACACAATTAATATTCTGAAACAAACATTTTTGTAGTTTGATTGATTGCGTGATTGATTGGTGTTTAACGCCACTTTCAAACTATTGTGCTTTTTCGTGGCGGTCAGTTTTTATTGCTGAGGAAGCCGGAGTGCCCAGAGAGAACCACCGACCTTCGGTAGGGAAACTGACAATCCTAGTCAATTAAGATTGGAGTCCAGTGCCCCTGCCCCGTGCGGGATTCGAACTCGATCACAACCTCAGTGTTGACTGGCTAGTGATACAGTAGTTGGACTACTTAGACCACTCGGCCACCGAGGCGCCTTTTAATAGTTTGAGAATATTCCACAAAGTGTCGGAACTTTAGAAACTAATTAAGTAAAGTTTCAATTTCTGTTGTTCATCTTACAAGTTTTATCAAGCTAAGTGCCTTGTCTTTTTTGGTCTGATGTTTTATTTACGTAGACCCCTCAGTTTCATTTTTTATCCGTAAAAATGATTTCTTTCATGCATACCAATATATATCATTATATAAGAAAATATTTCTTAATCTAATTATGTCTTTCCTGAGAAATCTGTGAGCGTTTCTGGAATTTTCAAATATTTTTCATGTGTATAACCATAAATTGCTGCAGAAATTAATAAGGCATGTTTGTTTGTTATTATCAATCAAATAAAACACTTTAACTTTAACTTTTAATCCAAAATATTAAATGTTTATAACCTCCCTTCCATGAAACCAAATTTCAAGACATCCATCTATGAAACATTGTCACAATATACACAATAAATGACCTTGAATAACACCCTTTAACAAGACAAAATTTCATACATTGTTTCAGCCTGTATATGTACAAAGTTTCATATGAAAATATAAGACAATGTTTTGTTTAACAATATGAAAAGGAATACTGCTTTGAACAACACAGACACGCTGAGTCGTATTTTTAACGTGGTAGGTCACAGGGTAGGAAGACATGTTATTCCTCTTACACCTATCATTTTGTTAGACACATGTTAGAGCCAATCTTAACTCTTCCTCGGTTTAACTATCAATTTCAATTCATGATTTGGTTGCCTTGGAATCAAAATAATCACCCCTGAGGCTGTACTCGAGCACGCTACCATGCAGGAGACGTGGTCTGTTGTATTCAAATAGTAGTGTCATAATGCACATATAAAATAACACCGTAATGGTGTGAAAATAAGGAGATCTTTTGTCGTACTAAGATAATCAAAGTAGTTTGTGTATATAAATATTGGATAAAATTATTCATTACCTTTAAGTCTATGCAGTTCCAAAATGGCGAATACCAATTAAATGTTTAAATCTTTCTGCTAGAACATAATGTCAATAAATGCGTACGTGTCTATATTTAAACTAATATATATAGATTTAATCCTCAATAGTGAAATTTTAGTGAGTCGTACTCAGAGTAGTTTTTGAGGTGGAAATACAGCCATTTTTGTCCATTTGTCATGATGAACCTTAACTAAGTCTTAGTGTGGTTATAAACGCGGATCACTGTTTGGTTGTAAATTGTACTTTATAATCTTCTTCCCGGTTACGAGTCGGGACTCTAGCTGCAATTGGGTGTATATTAATTTTGACTCGGGTATTTACTTGACTTTAATATTATTAAAGATAAATTGTATTTATTATAAAATATGGGGATATGGTATGCTTGCCAATGAGACAACTATCTAATTTCACGTGTTTAATAAGCAATTAAAGGTCATCGTACGGCCTTCAACAATGAGCAAAAGCCCCGACATGACAAAATGTGAAACATTTCAACGAGAAAAAAAAACAACGCCCTGATTTTTGACAAAATAATAAACGAAAAAAAGAATGATATGACAGACAGCTCCAACGACAACCAATGAACTACAGGCTCCTGATTTGAGACGGGCACTTGCAGAATGTGTTGGGGTTACACATGTTTGTAAGCGCTCCTCCACTCGCCAAAACGGGACAATGGTATAACAGCACAATATTAGAACAAGCTTAATAAAATGCTTCGCTGGGCGCAGCTTGATACGACCGCAGAGGTCGAACCCTGAACAGTTGGGGCAAGTATGGACACAACATTCAAGCTTGATACAGCTCTAAATTTGGATTGTGATTAAATATTTGACACAGCATAGGTTTCTGACACAGAAAGAATGTGGTCTAAGAACTTGATTTTTTTTAATTTACCTATTATGGTCCAAAGTCCAAAATCAAAATACATGGTTAGATTCAGCATATCAAAGAACCCCATATATTCAATTTTTGTTGAAATCAAACAAAGTATAATTTTGGACCCCAACTTGGACAAACTTGAAAACTGGGCCCATAATAAAAAATCTAAACACATGTTTAGATTCAGCATATCAAAGAACCCCAAGAATTCAATTTTTGTTAAAATCAAACTAAGTTTAATTTTGGACCCTTTGGACCTTTATGTAGACCAATTTAAAATACGGGACCCAAAATTAAAAATCTAAATACACGGTTAGATTTGGAATATCAAAGAACCCAAATAATTCAATTTTTGATGAAATCAAACAAAGTTTAATTTTGGATGCTTTTGACCTCAATATGAACCAATTTGATAGCGGGGCCCACAAATAAAAAATCTAAATACATGGTAAGATTCAGCATATCAAAGAACCCCATATATTCAATTTTTGTTGAAATCAAAAATTTTTGTTGACGACGACGACGACGACGACGACGACGCCGACGACGCCAACGTCATACTTTTTTTTTTTTTTTTTTTTTTTTTTTATTTCCAATTATGGGCCCCAAAGGGCATAAACATTACAACATCAATAATTTTTCATAATACAATACAAACAATGAGATAAAAAAAAAAAGTTAAACGAGAACTATACCAATATACGACCGCAAAAAAAATTTTTGCGGTCGTATAAAAATCAGTTGGAAAAGGCACGAAGCACAAAATAAACAACTAACATTAAGACAAACGACACAAAGTACCGACCTACATACTAGTTGTTACAGAAAACCAATTCAATGTCATTAACAACTAGGGGCCTCGGTGGCCGAGTGGTCTAAGTAGTTACTACTGTAATCACTAGCCAGTCAACACTGAGGTTGTGAGTTCGAACCCCGCTCGTGCGGGTGCAATCGACTCCAATATTAATTGACTAGGATTGTCAGTTTTCCTATCGAAGGTCGATGGTTTTCTCCAGGCACTCCGGCTTCCTCCACCAATAAAAACTTGCCGCCACGAAATAGCCCAAAAGCGGTGCTTAAAAGTGGCGTTAAAACACCAAAAATCAAAATCAATCATTAACAACCAATTGATAAATAATGTTATCCCAGACAAAAGTATCAATCAGTACACAACAACGGATTAAGTGTAAAGACGTCATATATCTCAATAATACACCTATTTCACAGCCACTGTCTCTGAAAAAAAATCATATACCTTAGTAAAACAGTTATATTAGGTATATATATGAAATTATTTTCTGAGATAACTGCCTGTGACCTATACTCATTCATCATTCACCAGATGAATTCGTTTTCATAATTAAAACTCTGAATTTTGTAAACTATGGATTTGATTTTAACTATCGCTTACGTTTTTCTTTATAAGATGGGCATACCAAATGGAAAAGTACGTCTTGTTCTATCGCATTGTGACACAACTTACACACAAGTTTTTGTTTGCCTCTACTCCGTTGTATCTACCTGTTTCAATTCCATGGCCGTTTGTGCTCACTATTTGCAATTATAAGACAAGGTTCAAATTCAAAATTAAATTCAAATTGTCCATGTATGTTCTAATTTATTTTATTACATTTTGATTTTTTTTTCTTTCGTCATTAAATAAGTTTAAGTTTCAGAGTTTTATGGATTTTGAGATATGGTTTTGTTTAACTTTCCTTCTATTATAACTGGCTTTCAAATGTTCATAGTTTTTAAATAGTACACCGTGACAGTGACCATAATGGTATTTATTACCTTGCTGATGCAAATGTTTTCAGCGTAACGTCGAATAATAGTGATACGATATTTTCCCACTCGAGACAGTTAAATTTGAAATTTAAAACACGAGGCTTGTCGAGAGTTTTGGATATTTAAGATTTAAATTTCGAGAGTGGAGAAATATTGTATTGCACAAGATTCGGTTGTGGAATCTGTTTCTCTAATGATTTTTTTGATATGCAGACAAATTCAATCCTATTCTAATGCACTGTAAAAAGATGTAGACTTTCTATGTGACGTCATTTGGCATTGCCACCCTTTTTTGGTGCTGATGCGCCGTAAAGCTATCGCCAATTAATCAATTCAGTCAATCGTGACGTCACAATAAGAAATTCATAGGAAAGCAAGGACATTTGACGTCATAATTGAATTTTGACCAATGAACAGCGCGGAGAGATATGAATCGCGAGGAGCAGTTACACGAGACCACACACGGTGGGTGGGTAAAATTGGATCCAGTTTTTTGCAGCCTCGTGTAATTGCTCCTCGGATTTCGGATAGGGATACCCGATGTGAACCGAGATCAACGAACTGCACCTCGATTAAAAAAAACGTCCAGGAAACGGATTAATCGGCTAAAAATTAGAGAAATATAAATTCTACCGCTGCATTGAGTGTTGTATTGTGGTACTCCATTAAAAACAGTTAAATGTTCAAACCTAAAATGCGATGCTTACTGACTTGGAAAATGAGAATAGCTAGAGTGACAGCATTTATAAACTCCAGGTATTTGTAGTAATATATCGTATGGATAAGAGCCATAAAACATTTAACAAGTGTAAATGAGTTGAAATAACCAAGAAAATCACAATAAAATGCTTTACAGGGTGCAGCTTGATACCATCGCAGAGGTCGAACCTGAACAGTTTGTACAAAAGCTCAATACAGCTCTGAATTTATTTGATTTGACAGAGCATAGGTTTCGGACGCAGAATGAATGTGGTCTAGGAACTAAAAAATTGAAATTGGACATTTACCTATTATGGTCCAATATCCAAAATCTACACACATGGTTTGATTCTGCATCATCAACGAATCCCAAATTTAATTTTGGACCCTTTGGACCTCTATGTGGACCAATTTGATAACGGGGCTCAAAATTTAAAGTCTAAATACACAGTTAGATTCAGCATATCAAAGAACCCCATATACTCAATTTTAGTTGAAATAAAACAAAGTTTAATTGTGCATAGATATTCTGTAGATTAATTCTGTATTTTGCACAAGGGTTCTCGGAAATAGTTCATTTACTGTATCACTAGCCTGTCAACATCAAGGTTGAGTTCGAACCCCGAAGTTGCGTTCGACTTATTCTTAATTGACTAGGATTCAGGATTCCTTCCGAAAGTGTTGGGTTCTCTCCGGAAACTCCTGCATCCTCCACCAATAAACACTAACAATTAATTATCTACTATTTAAGACATTGCTGTATGAAAGCTTTGGCTCTTATAGATAACGATTTTTTATCTTAGTATTTCTTCCGTAGATTTAAATGTACCCTTTTTATTCCACTAATCAGATTAAATTGGGATAATGGTGAAGTTTTCTCAGTTTAAGAACTTGATTCGGTCTTGGAATGGTTCGAATTGCCAATGTTTCAGCACTGCAACTCTTTGCATACAATTTTATTAAAATGCTTTCTGTGTCAGCAAAAAAATTAAGGTGCCAGGGTTTTGTCAAAGAACGTTTCATCTTTCTAAAAAAATTCACCGGAATGTACAAAGGCACAATGTCCCTTTATTTCTATTTATATGGACGTTGCTCGGTACTTGTGTATTTAGCTTTTTTGGCTTTGGGTGTTCCTGATGCGGGTGGGTGAAGAGTTACATTTAGGACGCACGAGGTTTTCCTGGGGCGTGTTTTATTGGTCTCTTCTGCACATCTTCAGAATGTCTTCTGGTGACGAGTCCAAAAAAATGAATGTGGACCTCTACTGGAGATATTCTACGGAAGATCAATAAAACAAAAATTCAATTTGACGTCGAATATAGAAGATTGTTGTTATGTTGGATGAAATAAATGAAGTTTACGATTATTTTATAGAAAATTAAGATACGTCCGGTAGACATGACTGTAAAAGTGTGCTCTGTTCGTGACATTTTTCTTTGTTCTTTCCTCTAACTCAATTTTGCTAGACAAATCTGGCTTAAACCCCCACTATTTGATTTTTAAGAATAATCTTAAACTGCACAAAAATTCGTCAATGTTTGTCTCGAATATGATCAAAAACTTTTAAAGGACATCTTGTCTATCCAATTTTTTTTAAAGTAACCGAACTGGATTATTTTTGTATAAAGCAAAGATATCGGAAAGTTCTCAAAATCATTTTTCTCTGGTGGTCCTTGAAGAAAATCTTCTGGTCCTAACTATTATTTCTATTGCAAAATTTCGATGGTCAAAACCTTCGGACCACCACTTTTCAAAAATTTTCATTGTATATGTATCAATATGCAAGTATACAATGTATACCAGACATTTCTCAGACTGGTTTTTTTTTTTTCTTTTTTTTTTAATTAATCCGTTGGTTGTGTACTGATTGATACTTCAGTCTGGGAGAACAAGATTTATTTCAGTACTAGTGGTTATTGCAAATACTCTTATTTCAGTGCTTTGTGTCTATTGTTTTTAATGTAAGTTTTTTTTTGTGTGTCTCGTACCGATCTTTTGAGTTAATCTAATTGCAATTGATTTGTGCAGGTTGTTCTTATATTGTAATGTTACACCACTGTCCCAGCTTCGGGAAGGGTTGAGCGCTCACAAAAATGTTCTTGTACTGTTACCAGTACACCACTGTCCCAGGTTAGGGGGCGGGTTGGGCCGGATCCCACTAACATGTTTAACCCCGCCACATTCTGTATGTATGTGCCTGTCCCAAGTCAGGAGCCTGTAATTTAGTGGTTGTCGTTTTTTTGTACATTAATTAGACCGTTAGTTTTCTCGTTTGAATTGTTTTACATTTGTGATTTCGGGGCCTTTTATAGCTGAATATGCGGTATGGGCTTTGCTTATTGCTGAAGGCCGTACGGTGACCTATAGCTGTTAATTGCTGTCATTTGGTCTCTTGTGGAGTGTTGTCTCATTGGCAATCTTCGTTTTTATATCAACCCTGCCATATTCTTTGTGTGCCTGTCCCAAGTCAGGAGCCTATAGTTTAGTGGTTGTCGTTGGTTCATGTCTCGACTCATATTTGATATTTTGTAAATTATTTTGTTATGTATAATTAGGCCGTTAGTTTTTTCGTTTGAATTGTTTCCCACACTTTTCAAGTCGGGCCTTTTATAGACGACTTTAAATACAGTATCGGGTTTTGTCATTGTTGAAGGCCTTAATTACGGTTGCCTATAATTGCTTAGTTACATCCACTTCATATCTGAACTCCGGTGAATAGTTGCCTCATTAGCAATCATACATCTCTTCGTTTTTATATTATATGCCTGACTTATAAACTTGTGTTTTCCTGAACCGAGTCCTGAACATGCATGACATATTTGTCACTGGGCGTTAAAAATTAGCAACAAACAATCAAGTTAAGCTTGTGTTAAATAAGAAGAAAAATCACTTGATATTTATTTTATTGGGGTGGGGGACAGGAGGATTTCTTATATGAATATGGTTGACTGGTAAGAGCTGAAAAATAGCCATAATTAGCGACAGATTAAAAAAGTTAACAATGCCCTCTTCGTCTTCCCCATCCTTCATCTATAAATTTAATTTGACCACCACGGAATAGCTCAACTTAGTGTTGAAAGTAGCGTTAAACACCAATCAATCAAAATCCCTTCCCTAGAATATCAAATAGTCGTCCCTTAACTGTTATTTTCCGTGTAGTTCTTATATTTATCCAGCTTATCGTCCTACAGGGATGTCCTATTCATACCATAAAAACGTTTATAACACAGCTCACATTCTAATATATCTGCATTCATAAATTTATTAATGTCATTTAGACTAAACGACGCCATGTTTGTTATGTGCCTCTGCCGTCTAAACTACCTATCAAAAAAGAAGAGGTGGAAGAGAGCCAGAAGATCTTCCCTATTAAAAAAAACAGAAATGGACCTCTTCTGGCTCACTACCGAAGAACAAAAAAATACGCCCCTGGTGTTGTTTTCATTTTATATACCCTTGTATTTAAATTTTACTTAAATGTACATTATCTGGAAAGTGCAAATGACATTGTTTTACTATACCGTATGTACTATCAACTATATATACACATGTTTTGTTGTTGGCGTGTTTGGATTGCTCTCAATTTGTTTATCTAACGGAAATGTTAATAACTGTGATATTTATGGACATTTTGAATTTCCCTTGAAGTTTCGGTATTTTTTAATCATACTTTTTTTCTGTAAATATATTTAACCTTTTTTAGTTTAGCTTACAGGAAACTGCTTTACTATCTTGTGCTTTGTTATATTTGTATTGCAGTTTTTTTTTAATCAGTCAAGACACACTAGTACAAACTCGGAAGACCAAACCTGTAATTGAGTGGTTGTCGGTTATTTCGGTTTTTCGTTTATTGTTTTGCAGTCTGTTCTAGTGTTGTGCCGTTACACCAGTCCCAGGTATGGGGAAGGTTGGCGCCTTCAAACATGTTTAACCCGTTACATTGTATATATGCCGGTCCAAAGTCAGGAGCCTGTAGTTCAGTGGTTGTCGTAAATTGTTTTGTTCTGAATTAGGCCGTTAGTTTTCTCAATTCGATTGTTTCATATTTTTCTCATTGTTTCATATTTTTTCATGTCAGGGCCTTTTATAGCCGGTTATACGGTATGCGTTTTTCTCATTGTTGAAGGTCTCCCAGTTGCCTTTGTTACATCCACTTAATCTGAAATTTATTGGATAGATGTCTCATTAGCAATCATATCACATTTCTTTCCATACTTTTATGTAGATATCCCAACTGGAAACATTTTGTCAGCCTCCGAGCAGACAAGTCGGATTCGATGCTCAAGAACTGGTACAAATATTGGACCAAATCTCCTTACATATATATAAATATCCCAACTGGATTTTTTTTGTCAGCCTCCTAGCAGATCAGTCGGATTCTTATTCTTTAAAGAAGACTGCTCTTGAGAAGTTACAGCGAATACTAATTTTAGTCTTATTTTGATCGGGTATTGAATTATAATACAATCTTGACCTACTGCAATGGAATGCCACTGTAAAAATGCCTGGCGTGATTGAAACTAGTCTCACTGGACACACTTGTGTGTCATCTAGTCGACACAACAAACACATTTCTAATTTGACAAAGTCCGGCATAGGAACATGAAATCCCGAGCATACGGTTATTATCGCAGGGTCCGATTACCATTCTGGAGCATCCGAGATCGGGGTTTGGTGGGGTTCCGAGTTGCTGGCTTAAGTTTTTGTTTAGTGTTTTGTAATTTTGTTGATATTTCTGTCGTTTTAGTTTTTGGCCATAGTGACATTTTAATTTTGACTCCGTGGTATCATCTGCTTTTTTTTTAACAAGTAATTTATAAACTAATGAAAAATGATGATATCTTGTGCTAGAAGTACAAATTGTGACGGATCTTGAAAAAAACGAAGTGAAACCCGATGATACCCTCGCCCAAATATTTCGGTAAACAGGAAGTTGTTGAAGAATCTGAAAACGCATCACACGGTATAGCTGACTTATATAAACACTGAAACCAAATTTCAGAAATCCTTGTAATGTAGTTCCTGAGAAAGATGAATATTCATGGGATGGACGGACGGACAGACAGAGGTAAATCAGTATACCCCCACTTTTTTTAAAGCGGGGGTATAATAATATGCCAGCTCTAAAGGCAGCAAGATGTCCACAGAAATACGAGAAAATCATACCCCGACATCATACACGGACCGCTAGTCTTTGCTCTGATTATGTCAAGTGTTAAGCGGGGAAGCTACACCAATTCTAATGTCTTTAATTTGACCCAGCTCGTGATCAAATCCTTGGCCTTTCCCACTTCACTGCGGGCACAGTACAAGGCAAAACAAAGCCTTTTTCTTAACAAACTGGTACATCGTACTTTTTCTTGATCAGAGGACAAATGGGGTGCATCCATCTCTCAACGTTATGGTGTCTTGTCGTGCATAACAAGAAAGGTAATTGAAGTAATAACAGTATGGAAAGCAGGCAAATGTTTTACTGCCTCTACGCCACAAAATCTGATCATCCTTGCACAAACGTTCTGTTATTTTACAATGTATGCTTTTTAATATGTGCATTTCTTTATCTCAGTGGAATAACACAATATACATCTTCTGATACTCCATAATGGACAAGTAACAACAAATTCAATTATGATTATGATAGTTTATTAACTTTTTAATATTTACATTTCTTTTATATTTTGTTATACTCTGTAAATTATAAATATATTACTTGTGTATATCATTTCTGTATTTATTATTAAAAATACCTTTTCACCTTTTTTCAAAAATGTTTATTTAGTCTTTTGTATGCAGTTTTCAGCACATCAAAATGAGCTTCATTAATGTTGGACAGTTAACATTGGTTAATAAATCTACTGAATAAAACATTTTGAGAAAGTTTGCTTATATAAAAAAAATTAAATTTTACACACTTATATTTATATCTTTTATATAACTGAGCATATTAAAATGATTCAAAATTAGCATTATTGTATTGATGTTGATTAGTGAACAATATATGAAAGATCTACTAAATACTTAACTTTGCTAAAATACATTTATATTTTGGAAGCCTAATGTGCACAGGTTATTGCTGCGAGCCGGCTACCCAACCCTGACTCTCTCCTTTCAAGCCAAACTGAGAGAGGGGGAGGTAGGTTTACCCTCTGCTCTGACCAGCTGGCAGTGTTGTCTCACTTCCTGGCATGCCAATTTTAGTAAGCCAAAGATCAGGGTCCTTGCATAATTATCTTATTTGCCTTCCTTGGTCATATATTTACTTGTATCCTCTCCAATTCTGATGCATGCATGCTGAAATAAAATGTCTGCTACCAATCTTGCCTATTATGTAGGTATATAAATACAAAATGACAAGTGCTGCAGATAAACCAATAATGATGAACTATACACACAAAAAATCAAAAGCAGCTGACCTGTTAGAATACATGTGGATTAAAGACTCCAAAATAAATAGCAACATCAGCCATCAGAACGCGACAAAAACAAATATCTATCAATTAAGAGTGACCATTAATGCTGAGTATGCAAAAAAAATAAAAAATCAAAAGCAGCTGACCTGTTATAATACATCAGGATTCAATACCTCATAATAAAAAGCAACATCAGCCATTAGAAGGTGACAAAACAATCATATATCCATACAGGTCAATGCTGCACTAGCTGATAATCTAGGAATATGAAAATGGTTAGTATAAAAATAACAAAGATCAACACGATTAAAAAGAACCATTATCCAAGAATTAACTAAACTGGTGACATCTATGAAAGTGGGAGCATATGCTTTGCTAAGTGTATGCAAGTAAAAAATACAATTTAAGTGATACATGCATTGGTAAAATACTGGATTATTTAATGCACCAACAAGAACAAAGCTACACCATCATTCCTCACCAGATAACCTATGGTTGATACTACAAAAGAAAGAAATGTGAACTACCCCACCCCCTTATTCTATTAAGAAAAATCAGCATTTACTGCAAAACTTTCTGTCATTTTCACTGCAAGATTAACAAATATGTCAAAATAAAAACAAAATCTAATTGCTTCTTTCCTGAAGTGTATACCAATAAAATTATTGTTTATTGAACCATTAATAGGTTAAAATAACACCAACAACAATAATGTACAACTAACTTTACCACTTTCTTCATACTCTCCAGACTTTCAATCCAATCCATGCTTCTTTCTGAGAGAAAATTTCAATATTAGTCAAAACCCCTCCCTACCCATTTTCATGAAATTTCAACAAAGCTTGTTTTTTTCGTTTCTAATATTTTATGAGCAATTTTCACCTGTAATCTTGTCAAATCAATACTCTTCGATTTTATCCAATAAAGAACTTGACTTCCTTTTTCACAAATTTACATTAAGAAATATTTAAAACTAAAAATGCAAAACAAATAGGGAAATAAATAATCCAGACAATTCATACCATTTTTCTTCAATTGTTCTCTGCTGAACTATTGCTTCTCTCTGGCAAAAAAAGTTGGAACATATAATTCACCCCACCCACACCAATCAACTAAAAGTTAAAAGAAAATTGCAAAAAAAAATACTCTATGAAAAAGAAAATTCATTGCATTACATTATAATTGTTTTACACTGACAATCTTTAATACCAAGAATTAATAAAACTTCCAATTAACATTTAACAATCATTTCATTCATATGAAAGAAATATAAGAGTAATAAATCAATGTGTACTTGCCACTGTACTTGAAAGCTAGAGTTAAAAGCTTACTTGACATGCCGGTTTCAATTTTTATTTGTCCAGAACTTTATGATGGACCATTGGCTCCCTTTTATAATGGTGTACACTGTGGAATACTAATGATTATCAACAGTCCCCCTCCCCAAACCATTTTACATACAAATTCATCTAAATTGTATTTTTCTACCTCTTTTTAAATATTAATATGCTATGGCTAATCTTCTATATACATATATATGTAACTTAAATTTGAGGAAAGATTTTTAAGACATTAACATGACATTAAAATAGCATCACGATTTAAGTTATGTACTTAGTTTTTACTCAAATGCAATATGTTCTATACACAACAACTTTTTTTCCATTTTTCCTTAATGCAGTTTTCTCAATCAAAAGAAAGAAACATTCTTATCTTCATCTGCTACAATTATTGTTACAATAAATACAAGACACTTTGCAAGTGTTTTCCCAAGTATGAAAGTAATGTTCACTTGCCTTGGCAGAACTTAAACAGCATCGATATCTAACTAGACAGGCATATTTCATTTTTACCTTCCAAGTTTTTTACAGAGGGACCATGTTGCTACTCGTTTCACTGGTCTTTTATGGAATACACTGTGAACAATAAAAATTATTATAATCGCCCCACCCCTTTCATTATCTTCCTTTTTTCTATATATTTTGGCATGTTAATATTTAACTGATGAATAGTTAATCTCAGAAAAAAGAAATTTCAAACCCATTGAACATTACATGGAAATAATTCTTCTATTGATAAAGTAAATAAGTAAAAATAATTTTACTTCCATAGTAATTATTTAGGCTACCAAAACCAACATCTTTTATTCTCCAAATGTATTTTCTTATGTCATTGGCTGGTCTGTTTTCATCAACACGGCACAGATAAATGGACCTAAATAAAAATTCTCGGCTAACTTTCATTTTTAGTTTAATACGTTTTTTGCTCGAGACTTATTGTTGTTTATTATATGATTACAAATAAAAATCTAACCAGTCAAATAAAAATCATAAAAATGAGATAAAATAGAGATACAAGTAAATAATAAATAACTAGAAAATGCATAACCTTAATATCTTGTATGTACACAAAGCAAGCACTATGGATAAATCATAAAAAATATACCAGAATACATATCAAGGGCAGTTTGTGTGGTAAAATACAAAGATTAAAAATCATCAAAATGGAAAGCAATGTAAGAAAGTGAGACAAAACAACTCAACATTGTCAACAACAAAGTTTGAAGCTACTCTAGCTAGGAATATTCAGATTTCGAAAATTGTTAGTATATAAATATAACAAATATCAACATGAATAAATAGAACCATTATCCAAGAAGTAAACAAAAGTGCTGAAGGCTATGTAAGTCGGAGCATGTGTTTTGCTTAGTGTATGCAAGTACAAATTACAAGTTATGTGAAACATGCATTAGTAATTTACTGGAATATGTAACACACCAACAAGAACAAAGCTACACCACCATTCCTCACCAGATAACTGTAAACATTGATTACTACAGCCTTTACTACAAAAGAAAGAAATGTGAACTCCCCACCCCCTTATTCCATACGAATAACAGCATTTAGCAAATATTTCCATCAATTTCACTGCAAGATTAACAAATAGGTCAAAAAAAAGCTTCACTAGCTGATAATCTAGGTATATTCAGATTATGAATTTGGTTAGTATAAAAATTTAACAAAGATAAACATGATTAAATAGAACCATTATCCAAGAATTAAACTAAACTGGCGACACTTATTAAAGTGGGAGTATGTGTTTTCCTAATAGTATGCAGATAAAAAATAGGTCAAAATAAAATGTAAGTGTACCGGAATACAATTCAAATGATTATTTGTTGACACATTAACAGATACAACAATGTACCAATAATGTACAGCCAAATTTTCCATTCTCCATACTACAGGATTTTCAATCCAATCTGTGCTTCTGGGATAAAAAAATCAATATTAGTCAAAACCCCTCCCCCAGCATTTCCATCAAATTTCAACAAAAGCATGAATCTATTTTAACATTAATTTTTAATACAATGTACAATTTGCACATTTTATCCAACAAATGTTTCTCCTTAAATAAAGAACTAAAGTCCTTACTTTCTGTTTTATAAATTTCATTCACAAATGTCTTAATTTAAAAATTGTAAACAAATGAGAACAAAACTGAAATTCATACCACATTTTCTTTGGTTCTCTGTTTAACCATAGCTTCTCTCTGCCAAAAAACTGGAACATTTAATTCACCCCAACCACCCAACATCAATACAATGGAAGAAAAAAAAATATGAAAATAAAATTATTGTATTGCAATATAATTGTAGCAGGGACAACATTCTATAAGAAAATGTAAAAAAACTAAATTCAATATAAAAATTCCAATTAGCAGAAGTCATCATTCAATAAGTCTTGTGCAATAAAATTGGTACTGTTAATATTAATTGTGTAATTAATGTGTACTTGCCACTGTACTTAAAAGCTTGATAGTCAGCATAAATAGCTTACTTGACATGCTGGTTCCAATTTTATTTATTGCCTGGAACTTTTAGATGGACCTTTGCTGCTGTTAATGGTGCATACTGGAATACTAATGTTTATTAACAGTCCCTCTCCCCCCAATATTTTTCTACCTTTTTTCAAATATTAATATATGGCTTATCATGAATATACCTTTATATATAACTTTTAAATCTGAGGAAAGATCTTTCAAAAGACATGACATTAAAATAGCATGATCACTATTATTGTTTTTTATACTCAAAATGCAATATATATGTTCTACACTTTATAGTTGCATAAAAATTATTTCAATATTTCAATATCAACAAAAGGAAACTTTCTAATTCTTTTTTTTTAGTATGAAAGAAACAAATTAATGTTTACTTGCCTCCCAAAGCAAAAGCTTGACAAACAGCATCAGTAACTAACTAGACAGGCATGTTTCAGTTTCAGTAACTGATTTTTTTAATGGAGCTTCTCTTTTTACTGGTCTTGTACGGTCAATACTGTGAATGAGAATTATTATAATACTCCTCACCCCCCTTAAAAATTTTCACACCATTGTATTCATCTTCTATACTTATTTTTTAATTATTATATATGATAGCATGTTGTTAAGTTTTAATTAATGAATATTTATTAAAATATTTCCAATTCATTGCACATTACATGGAAATAAAACTTTTACAAGTATAGTATGTACGTATAATTTTACTTCAATTGCATTTTTATTTGGCTACCAATACCACCATCTCTCCCAAAATGTTCTATTTCGTTGTTGGCTGGTCAATTTTCATCAGCAGGACAGATACAGGGACCTAAATAAAAACTTGTTATCTCCCCTAACTCATTTTAAGTTTATCAGTCCTGGCTTTATTTTCACATATAAAGATTTTTTTTCTCTTTTCCATTTATTGCTGATAATTACAATACTTTAAAGAATTAAATAAACCACTCAAAACATCATAAAATGAGATGAAAAACAAACATACATGTAAATAATATAAATAATAATAAAAACCAGACAGGGAAAATTAATGCATACCTTGACTTGCCTACTATTTAGGTACAAAAAGCATGATTAAATATAATGAAAAACATAATCAAAAGCAGCTGACCTGTCATATTACATATAGAAAGACCTTAAAATTAGAAAGCAACATCAGCTATCAAAAAGTGACAATACAAATCATACATTGAGAGCTACACTTCTAAACTAACTGATAAGGAATATTCAGACTATGAAAATGGTTAGTATATAAAATAACAAAGGTCAACATGATTAAAAAGAACCATTATCCAAGAATTAAACTAAACTGGTGACACTTATTACAGTTGGAACATGTGTTTTGCTAATTGTATGCAGATACAAAATCAAAGTTATGTGATGCATGCACTGGTAAAATACTGGAATATGTTACACACCAACAAGAAAGCCAATACATTTGTGTACTTGCCACTGTACTTGATCGTCAGTATCAAAAACTTACACGACACCCCTTTTTCAGTTTTATATATTGTCTGGAACTTTATGGACCACTGATGCGTTATTCAACTGCTGCATACTGTGGAATACTAATGATTTAAATTACAACCCCACCCCTCCAAATTTTAAATACAATAACATCTAGTGTTTTCCACCTTTTTCAAATTTTCATATGCTATGGCTTATTAAGAATATACATGTACATTAAAGTGTTTCTTTAAATCTGAGGAAAGATTTTTAAAAAGACATAAAAAATGACATTGAAATAGAAATTTTTACTGTTACAGTTATGCCCTTTTATTTTTTCATTACTTCTTGTGATCTTTTAACTACTATAATAATTGTTTTAATATCAATAGAAGAAACTGATGTGTTTTCAACTATGAAAGTAAAATGCTTACTTGCCTTCCCAGAGTGAAAGCTCGACAAACAGCGTCTGTAGCCAACTTGAACGGCAAAATATAGTTTAACCCTCTCGACTTTTATTGAGGGACAATGACACTTCTCTTTTCACTGGTCTTTTATGGTGCACACTGTGAACACTAAGAATGATAATAATGAGCCCACCCCCTAATTTTTTTACACACCAAATATTTATCTTCCTTCCTCAATTATAAAGATATATACATATTTCTTGTTTAGATTTCATCTATACAATCAATATCGCAAAAAAACATTACCAACACATTGAACATTACATTATATTTTTAAGGCAAACTTTCATATTTCATTTACCCCACCTACCCTACAAAGTTTTTCAATATCAGTAAATTACATTTCTTTTCCATAAAAAAAATATTTTAAAATTTCTTGCATGCAAACAACACAAATTCATACCTTCACATGTAATACAGGCTATATTAAAAGCTCACGCTTAAGTGGAAACTACATAACTGGTTTAAATAAGCTTCTATTGTGGCACTACAGCTTTGATTATCATCTACTTATAGATTTTAGCACAGTCACATTTCATCCAAGGATCTTTTACTAAACTATTTCAACCTAGTTGGAGACACAACATAACACTCGAGTCATCGCACAGATTGCAATCCATCTGTTAAAACCATACTATCAAAAAAGCAAATCTTTGTTTTTAATACCCACCCAACATTATTGTCAAACGGTCAATGTCAGTGAAAGTCAAACATTAAAAAATATTAAATATAAAATTTAGAGGATTTCAATATAAATAAGTGCAAGCATATTAAGCAACAAACACGCCTGTAAAGAGTTTTGTACATATGGCATGGATAGGAAAAATGCAAGTGTTATCTATTAAATCAAATAGCTTTTATACTCATTGATAAACAATGATGGTACCCTACAAACGCTATGAAACAATCAACACACAATTATAAGTATATTTTACAGCAGTACAATAAGGGTATATAAGCATAAAATATCACTATCAAAAGATACCAGACTTGCATCATTATAAAACTTTCCTAAAATACTTGTACCTACGTATACAATGTCAACATGTCAAAGTAACAATCCTACTATACACAAATCTATAGTTTAATTTGCTCTAATTAAAACTCCCAAGTTGATCAAGACAAAAACATTGCAACTTAATGAAACCTCATTTTTTTCAATATAGTTAATAATTTAACAGCACAACTTATTAAAATGAAAATAATCTGTAATATAAATAATATAAAAAATATAGTTAACTTAAATATGAGAAATACTCTTCTTTTGTCACAGCCTCTCTCTTCTCATTCAAGACAACTCTGCTTCAAGGCTTTTTTTATACATTACTTTTTTCAAACTTTACTGTACTTGTTGGATTGTAGTGGTTTCAAACCTTTTGGCCACAGGATGTACTATCCCTTTAGACTGTAACTTGGGTGTGAGGACCAATATCCACAGGTAAC
The DNA here is from genome assembly GCF_021869535.1 of Mytilus californianus. Lineage (NCBI taxonomy): Eukaryota > Metazoa > Mollusca > Bivalvia > Mytilida > Mytilidae > Mytilus > Mytilus californianus. Next base: position 117,454,618 of record NW_026262690.1, on the reverse strand, counting down.
TACATTTATTTTTTTTTGTTACTTTCGCTGGCAATGAAAAACGTTAAACCCCAACCCCTTGTTACTGAATTGACTAATAATTGAATAACATATCTGATAAAATTTAACCATTATTGAATATATTTTAAAGATTTATACTAATATTACAGCATTCTTAAATTTTCAAAAATATATTTCAAATTACATCGTGTCATGACCACAACTTATTCAAATGCAAAACCTTTTTCACTTGGTTATTTTATTTTATCTACCGGTAGTTTCAATCTTTCCTTGAACAGAGGACATCTTTCTATCTACCTGGGAACTGGGTACAAAGAGGACCATCACAGGAAGCAGATCTTGTTAGGTCTTTTCCACTGAATGTGAATCTGGTATCTTCAAGGACTTGTGTTCACTGACAAATAAGATATTATAGGTTACCTTGCCCCTCCCCAACCTACCTTTAACCCCAGAACTTTAATATTTAGCTACACAACAAGAACTTGCATACTTAATAACTTCATTGTACTTTACACTTTACCAAAACTGATATATTCTAATTTTACACTGATTTATCTTAAATTCTACAATAACATTTTAAATTTTCTATTTGTATATATTAAATAAGATAAAAACTTCGAACTTGCAGATATGATCCAATAACTTTTGACATTTAACTCCTCTTTCACAATATAATATGAAGCATAATCTGATACACTTACTATTTAGCCACAAACACACTCGGTAGGTTCAATTTTCAAGCTATTACATTATATAGTGTTCAAACTTGTTACTGTATTATGGAATGTTCATCGTTACTGTATGAAATCTTGAGCATGATCTGTCATTTCAAATAGTTTCACTAACAAAGAAGAACATTATCAGTACAACCCTTCCCTACCCCTTTTAATCCATAATTTCAAACAGATTTAAGCATCTGAAGATAAATTTCAAATTATTAAAATAGACTATCGAGAAAGGTTAATAAACCATTTCATTGAACACTATTATCCAGAAAAATTTAATCACTTTTAAAAATAAATAACATGCCTTCCCTTTCACACCCCAATTCAATTTACTCAAGTAAAGGTTTTCTTAACAATAATTCATTAAGCACTGATTAACCTATTAAATTCTCAACATTTTCACAAGATTTATATTATGAAAAAAACACTAAAATATATTCCAATATGAATGATTTTTTTGCAACTAATGAGAAAAGAAATACCATTCTTTGGCTCGGGTTCTTTCTACATATCATTTTATACAGGTTATCCTAATGAACCTTTGCATCTCTTTCTGAAAACTTTACTGTCTAGGTTTCAAGCTTTCTGTCACAGGATATGCTATTCTTTTGTACTCTTTATCAGGACATTCTTCCACAGGTCATATTTTGCTGATAAGAAATTAGTTAGTAACAGCCTAACCCCTTATTTCTTTCTAATTTGACCAATTATTGTTCAGACAATATTAACAGAAATTGAGATTTAAAGTTGATTCTTGAAAAATAATAATTTTCACAATACAGAAATCATTGAAATTTGATTTTATATCAATCATGTTTGCAATATAAATAGTACAGAAATGATAAAACTTGTTTGACATGATGTATGAAATCATTTACTTAATACAATGAATAAAGTATGTTACCATTTATTAACTCATGGTTATGCATTTGATCTTTCACGTTTCATTCAAATAAACTTCTCTACTTCAATGCAGTTTTAAGCTATACTGTTCTGGAACAAGAATGGTTATCTCTCTATACCTTTGTTAGGGGAATGAAGATTCTTTCAAGAAGGATCAATATAAGAAACTGTTAGGATGTCTTACCACTGAAAGTTAATCTGCTGTTTTCCAGGATTCTGACAAATAAATTATTAGTTATGCAATGCCCCCACCGCTCTCCCACTTTTATTTTTCTTTAAAAGCTGGATTCACAGAAAATTAAAATACAAGTTAAGAAACCACCAACAATAAAATCTGCATCATGAAATAGTTGTTTATATTAATAATGATTTATATTTCATTTGAAAATAAACACTAAATAAAATAATGTACAACACAAAATAAGTTATACAGGTTACCACTCTCCAGATTACAAGATATTTTCTATCTCAACAATTCCTGACAATAAACTATATACATGTATGATTAAAAATACACATACCCCCTCCCAATTTGTCTCTAGAATATCAAATTCTCATTTTCCCTTTATTCATGTACCAAAATAAACTTTTACAGCTAGAAGGCTACCGATAAAAACTTGAACCTATATAACCCAACAAAAAAATGTAATCTTCTTTAATCAACTTAGCTGAAAATAATGAAAACAAAAAGAATTTACCAATCATAAGCATTCATCATGAGATGGAAACAGAACAATAAGTTTCAAACACAATACCTGTATATTTTATCTTGAAACAGGCTTTGATGCTGGCTAAATGGGTATGATATAGCTAGTTCCTTTAAGAACTTGTCACAGGATGGAGTGCATGTAAAAATCACTTTCTGTATAAAGGAAAAAAACATTCAACGTCCCAATCCCCCCTTTATTATTATTATAATTTAACTGCAACGTGAATATAAATTTTTACTCCAAGTACCTTTTTCAAATTAAGATATTCCTTCAAACAAATATTTGCAATCACAATTTGATTTTCACAAGTATAGGAAAATAAACAAAAGTAATTCGTTCTTATATAATTTGTATTCATTGTCCACACAAATTTAAACTGCATTCTGAACAGATTCAATGGATCTTTTACTTTGCAAAATCATGGCCTAACTTCAGCAAGGTAATTAGAAAATGGCCTTACCAACTGAACTCAATTAACTCCACATCTCTTAACATATTTCCATTTTCTCCTCATTAACATTATACACATAGTATCATCTTCATTAGGGTTCTAATTGATTGGACTGGAAGTCGAGGAGACAGATGCTGCATCACAACTAGTCAAAGCGCATGTGCAGAAATCTGCTTTTCATGATTATGACAAAACTGCCAAGAAAATCTATTTCATATTAATCCCCTCCCCCTAACTAGACAAATGCATTTATAGTTAGCAGTAAAGCATATATTTCTAAAACTGTTATTTCATTTAAAATTAGTTCATTGAAAAATATAAACTTCAAAACTAATCAAAAATTTATAAAGCTATTTGAAGATTATTCAGTATAATATAGGTAGCAAGGTACACTTCAAAGGTGCATTTATACTTCGTACCAGTGAGAAATCATACAAGTGGTATTAAACAGCTAACAAAACTCTTCAAATATTTCATGCATTTTTACTAACTACTTCATACCGCAGATTTGGTTATCTGGAGTTGGGATTGGAGAAGACAGCCTGGACAAACATTAATTACCCTTTATGCTCTTAGTGGCATGTGGATTTCCCTCAACATACAGCAGATCTTGAAAGGACATGGAAAATGTACTGAAAATCAACCCCATCCGATTGCATACAGATATTTACGATCACAAAAAAATATTAATACAAGTGTTACTGTTATTTGCCAATACATTTTTAAATGGTATAAAATTTCAGACACATATTGCAAAATAAGCATAATCTTTGCTGATAAACATGCTTGAGACTTTTTTGAAATCAAATTAAAAATATCTCAGAGATATGATTACATGATAGATATAACTATATATACGAATTATAAAATAAACCCTGACAATCAAACATCTTCAACAACATATTTATCAAAACTTTAAATTACCAATAAAATCTATATATCAATAAATGTTCTTACTTCAATACAGTATACATTTTACATCCATGTTCTTAGGCCCATGATGATCTTTAAAACATACTTGATAAACTTTTCTGTGCTTCTATTGAAGGAATTTAACCTGCATATTTTCACATATTAAGCAGCATTCAATATCAGTTAAGTCCCACAGGTTACTTTCATACCAAACTTAAGCAAATCACAAACTGGGTCTTCCAGTTCCATAGGTATCACTGACAAAAGATATAATTAGTTACCCTTTCCCACCAAATTTTCCCACTTTTTTTAACTATGAAATCCTTATTTTACTATAAAAGTTTGATTCACAGAAAATTTGAATACAAGTTAAGAAACCTCCAACAATAAAATCTGAATCATGAAATTAGTTAATATTAATAATGAAATATATTTCATTTGAATTTACAAATTAGAAAGCAATGTACAACACAAAAATTACAGTTGTAATGGTTACCACTCATGGGGTCACTCATCTTTTTTTCTATCTCTCAACATTTCCTGACAATAAACTATATATGATTAAAAATACACAAACCCCCATCCCAATTTGTGTTTAGAATATCAAATTCTCATTTTCCTTTAAATGAATGATCTGAATACAAACTTTTAAAGCTTAGAAGGCTCCTGATAAAATTTTAAATCTACAACAATAAATAATGTATTCTTTGTTAAAGTTGGCTAAAACAATGCAAGACAAAAGGAAATTACCATTCATAAGAATTTATCATAAATCATGAGATGGACACAGAACAATTAGTTTCAAACACAATACCTGTAGATTTTATCCTCCTTTTAAAAGAAACAGGCTTGGAAGCTGGCTAAATGGGATCCTATAGATCGTTCCATTTAAGAACTGGTCATGGGAAGGAATACATGGAAAAATCGCTATCTGCAGCAATGACAAAATCATTTATCTTCCCAATCCCCCCACTATTACTATAATTAATTACAATTTTACTCGTTTACTTCCAGTACCTTTACACTTTTTAAGATATTCCTCCACACAAATATTTGTATTCACAATGATTTTCAGAAGTATAAATGAAAATAAACAAATTAGATCTTTCTATCATATTACAGTTATCAATATTAAATTTTGGTTTTAAGTATTTTGATTTTTGCACAATTTTCAAATTTTTTTTCCTTGCACACACAAAATTTTAAAGTAAGTTCTGAAAAGTTTCAACAGGTCTATTTTACTTCACAATAACAATTTATAAAAAAAATGTCCAACTTCAGCAAGTCATTTAGAAAATGGGCTTACCAACTGAACTCAAATTACTCCATTTCTCTTATTTCCATTCTCTCCTCATTAACATTATTCACATGTATAGTATCATCTTCATTAGGGTTCTTACTAATTGGACTCCATTCGAGGAGATATGCTGCATCACAACTGGGCCAAGTGCATGTGCAGATATCTGCTGTTATTGATCACCAAATTCACTGCCAAAAAAATCTATTTCATATTAATCCCCTCCCCCAAACTCTTAAGACTAATGCATTTATAGTTAGCCGTTAAGCATATATATATATTTTCAATACTGTATTTCATTTACACAAGTTCATTGAAAAGTATCAACTTCAAAACTAAGCAAAAATTTATAAAGCTATTTGAAGATTATTCAGTATATTATAGGTAGCAAGGTACACTTCAAAGGTGCATTTTACTTTGTACCAGTGAAAAATCATACAGCTAACAAAAGTCTTGAATTATTACATGCATTTTAACTATTTCATACCGTAAAGATTTGGTTAGAGCGTCTTTACTTTCTGGAGATGGGATTGGAGGAGACTGCCTATATCTGGACAAGGACATTACTAGATTTAATCAAAACCACTTTCCTTTTACTATCATAATGGCATGTGGATTCCCATCAACATACAGCAGGTCTTGTTCAGGGACAATGTTAATGCACTGAAAATCAACCCCTCCCAATTGCATACCGGTATTTACAATCACAAAAAATATAAATTATATATAAAATATTATGTTATTTGATAATATCTACATTTTCAAATCGTATAAAATTTCAAATATCTTTTGCAAAAAAAGAAGAAACCATAATCTTTAGAATTTTTATCAAATCAAAAAGTTTCAGGCAAATAATAATTTCATTAATACAGACAACACTACCTCAACTTTCTTGGTTCTAGTGCACAGGCTAGTGATTCATCTAAATCTGCAAACCTCACATTCGTTCAGCATCTTGATACAATGATAGCACTATAAAGAGTCAAGTGATTAATCCCTACCAAACCCTTAGATTTAAAGCTGTAAACTATCAGAACTTCATGCAACATCCATAATTTAAATTTGTTTATATATATATATTCAAGCTTCACTTAGAGTGAGAAAATAATCATACTGTAGCAATTATAGCTAAAAAGAAATTATTCCCCACAAAAGACACTTCTTGTTAGAATGACAAGTGCAAAAACACAATGGACAAAAGAGCTATAATAATGCATTAATATTTAGCTATAAAAACCAATAGTATTCATGTGATGTTAATTACAAACTACATTTCTAAAACCAAATAAAGAATTTAAGATGAACAATTCAAGCCCTTTATATTTTGTTTCCCCAATGTTTTCAAGATTAAAACTTGCAACAAATTAAGCTTGGAATTGAGAAATCAGAACATCAAAACAGTCACAATTTACTAAAAGGCTTAAGAATGCCATTTTCTATACATATCTATCTTCTATACGTATCTATCGATATAAATACTGGTTTCTTGAAACAACCATCTCTTCTTCAAAAGCTTAAACCTGTGATGTTTTTAGAGCCTTCAGACTGCTTCTATGAAAAAGAGCCTCACGATCACATCTATGAAAAGAAATGATTGATGCCTGAATACATGGATATGTCATTGTCATGCTTGGAAAAAGAAAACAATATTTAAAGCCTCAACTTTGCGACATCAAATTCAGCGTTGGGTCAATTTAATGTTGAAATTGCTTCTGCAATTAAATCTACATCTTACTGGACTAATTCCTGAAATTTTTATCGGTTCCATTCCATTTCTTTTTCCTAAAAGCTTTGAATTCATTTGACATTATTTATCTTTTCCTTAAAATAATCATTTCAATAAGATGAAAATGTTGTATCATTTAGTAGTATGCTGATAATTATATTTTGCTGTTAGCACTTGAAAAATTTGACATTGATTCATCATTTACTGTACTGCAAGTGTTGTAGTCATTTTCTAGAAATATATGGTGTCCACCTGACCACTTAACCTAAAAATTAAAGTTGTCCTTCTGATAAATGAAAAGAAGATCTATTGACCACCATAACTTCAATAAAGAAAACAGAAAACCATGAGCATAGTGTTCAAGATATTTCTTGTTATTTCTTATCCCTGCAAATATTGGTTTAGATTTAAAACAGGACTTAAATATATACTGATATCATCAATTAGGTTTGCTGATTTTTATCATCTTCCCTGGGTTAATGGTGTCTTGCCAATTCAGCTTTGTCCAGAAATATGGAAGCCTCTAGATTAGTTTTGCTAATTTTTATGATCTTCCCTGGGTTAATGGTGTCTTGCAAATTCGCATATACTATTGTTAGCGGAGCCACAATTGCTCATCTATACACGTGATGGTATTGTTTCAAAAATTAAAATCTTTAGTGTGGTTTTTCTATTCTTTAAAAGCTTTGTCCTTTATATGAGAGCCTCTTTAAAATTCAAATAAATTTCTACTACAGCTTCATGTAGGTAAATAATCCATCTTGATATTGAAAAAGATACTGCATTTTTAATTGAACTTTATGCACTAGACTATGCCTCACTTCTATATAGCTCAACTAGACTTGAAACCGGATCTGAAATATGACAACCTTCTCTAAGATGATTTGATTCAAGTTAAAGTTGAGACAACCTGAAAGAACCAATACTGATGTTTACTGCATTTTCTCTTGTAATTGTTACCTAAATAAGTTGCTCTTGACAAGGGTTGTTTGGTGTCTTTAGTTGTCTCCGTTATCTACTGATGGGTTTAGACCAAGGTGATAAAATTTATATCATGGCACCTGTGTTTTCTAAAATGCTTATGAGTCACTTTGGGTAGATATTTCATAATTGCATCCACATGGGCTGTTGGTTATGTTCAACTGTGTTTAGAAATAGTGCAATAATAATAATAATAAAAAATGTCCATGCATGAGCTGAAATTGCGTTTCTTTTTGTACCTTGCAGGGCATTGGTTCCTATATTTGTTCAAGTAGACATCTGAAAGTTGAAATGGATCTTTCGAGCAATCAAACAACAGAACTTATCTTTTTTAAGATCATAACCTGAAAGGAATCCCATTGTGGTTGCTGTTTCCTCCTTGAATTTGAGTAAAAATCTTTGTCTCATCATTTGAATATAATTTGGAAATAAAAAAGTGGTTTATTTTGTGTTCAACTGTTTCTTCTTTGGTTTTAATTGGACAAACTGCACATTTACACTTGTCTTCCTAGAAATAATCAAGAATTATTTTTGGAATTATTAGTCACGTCATAAAGTGGACTGAACAAAAAAGAAACACTTTTTAACCATCTTTTTGGTAGTAATTTCATTCCATATAAAAATCTGAAATAGATGAACCAATTCTTTTAAACAAGAACCTATTAAACAAATCCTGAAGATTTTACTCATGTTGACTGGCTTTAAGAATCACCTCCAACATTGTTGTCCAAGTGTTATAAATACTGGTTACCTAAATATAAGGTTTGCAAAATTTAACTTCAAATTCATTCAGTCCAATAATTGATTTATTCCAATCAGGAGATGAAGCATTATCCATTTAATGCAGAATAGTCAATCACTGCCTCACAAATGCTCAATTTTTACCTTAGATCTGTTTGGATTAAAACACAGGACAGTTAAATCAGAAAGGAATCTTGTCCCCAAGGTCCCAACTGCATTCAAATCCGAAGTAGTATTATCCATTCACTGCAGAATGGTCGAGCCTTGCCTCATAAAATGATTTATTATACACTAGATCTACGACATTTAAAGCTGAAAGGAATCTTGTCCGTCCAAGAGGGCTAGACTGCCTTTTCCCCACATCTGAATTGCTCTCAAACCTTCATAAATTTTGTTAATGACTTGTTTATGCCTTTCAATATGGTACAATCATATTTGCAAGCTTTATTCAGGGGTCACTTGCCTCTAATTTAATACTTGAATTTGCTGTTTATCTCAAGTTTTTAAGTACGTCTATACCAAAACAACCTTAATCCACTGGAAGCTTCCAACAATAGCTTGTGAAAATATCTGGAGATGAAGCATTATCCATTTACAGCAGAATGGGCGAGCAATTCCCCAATTGCTAAATCATACATTAGACCTGTTTGGATTAAAACAAAAGGACATTTTAATCTGAAAGGAATCTTGTCCAAAAGGTCTCGACTGCATTTCCCCAAATTATTTGAACTGCAAAACTCTTTATTGAAGCATAGCTTCTGTAAAATTCACTAAACAAAATCATCATTAATTTTCTTGCTAATGCCTTTCAAGTTGGTCCAATTACATTTGCCAGATTTAGCCTTCTTTATTCTGGGATGTCTTGCATCTATTAAAGGTCTTGCTGAAAAAATTAGGTCATGGTTATATCCATTAAAAAATCCTGCTTACTAATAAAAAATTTTAAAAATCCAAAGCATCACTTGTATAAGCTGATAGTATAAATAGCTTCTATGTCCAAATATAACACTATTCCACCACAAGGCTTCAAAGGGTAACAAACAGCATGTGAAAACTATATCCAAATTTTAAGGATAAAATCTAATCATTGTCAAATTATATCTATCCCTTTTTAAGAATTATTCCGATCTTATATAAACCATACAGCCATTCATGCATTTTCATTCTGTAGATTTCTAAATTAAAACAGAAATGAAAGCCTGCAACAAACTTCAATTCTCAGAATTCTTTCATAAATACAACTTAAATACTTGGTAATTTTATATTAACAGCTGAACTTAAGAGTTATTTCTTTCAAGTATGGACAAGATTTATCTTCTGAATCATTTCTACAAATCAATCCTAGTTGCAGCCGTATTTTGCTTTACTTTGAGAAATTGTCAATTTGAATAAATAAATTCTACAAACAAGTATGGTTTCCAAATTATTGGCTTGCTTATGTGAAGTCCCAAGATGCACGGTTTCTGTAAAATCTTTATCATATCATTACTGTAACTTGTCGACATTCCGACATTGGTAAATTTATCGGTCAGTGTACAGAAATGAAATGGTAACAAACTTTCAACATTTACACCAAATTGCTCAAGGTCAACAAAGCTGTTATAACTAATCTGTATTAAATTGGAAAAATCAGTGAATTAATTTATTAGTAACAAGGTACCTGTATATGATTTAGCAAATATTGATAACTATTGTTTAATGCGTCTAAAATTCAAAGAATTGCTTAGGGTTATTAGTTTACAAACCACATCACCTAGATAAATACTTAGGATTACTATATATAGCAAATAATATTTTAAATTCCTTGCCATTACAATGACTGTTAAATGCAATTGAGTATTTCTGAAAGACAAATGGAACCAATCAAATCAAACATATCAAAGTTGTATTATTTTAAATCCCTTGCAGTTACAATGACGATTAAATGCAATTAGATATATCTGAAACACAAACAGTACTAATCAAATCAAGGCTATAAAAGTTGTATTAATCTAAGGCTGTCAAAGGAGGAAAAAACCTTGTTTTTAAATATTTAATATATCATCATTCAAATTATTTCTTTCGTCTTTACATTCCATTCCCATTTTTATCTGCAATGAAGGTAGTAGGTCATTCCCATGCTAAGATGATGGTCCCAATGGAAAAAAATTCTACAACACTGCATGAATTACTAGATAGCACAATCAAAATCCAAATAATAAATCCATGAATAATAAGGATAAGCTGCTTAAAATCTAAATGAATAGACAAAAGAAATCTTCAAGTCAGGATGTCAGACATCAAGGATCTAAATGCATATAGGAATAATGCACAAGAAAAAATTATTTGCTGCCAGTATATGGTACTCTCCTTTTGAACCTGAAACTTTTTCAATAATCTATGGCAAAATTGAAACTATTGCTATGAAAATCTATTCAAAGATGTTTAAATTGCCCACTTATTTATCTTCAATGCCCCTCTTCTACACTATAACCAACAGCTTTGGTATCACATCACTTCAATGCCTATCTTCCACCAGACAACAAAAGCTAGGGTTCACATATTTCCAGTTTGTCGACATTCCCCATGCAACTAAAACCCTCATCTGCCTTACAATTAAAGACAATATGCAACATCAATGACAACCACTTCCTGAAAAGATACAAAATAAATACCTTTGTAACAATGCAGATTTACAGGTACTAAGGATACGAGATTAATTTTTTAGACTTGACACATCAATAGATTTTTTTTTATCCAAGTTTGGTAATTTTTTTATGTACCAGCTTTTGTTAAAATTAAAACAAGATTTCATGAACCTGATGAATATTGCAAGCTTATCCTGCATTTTGGCAAAAAACACTAACAAGTGTATGGCAAACAATTTTCTCAGTGCAAGTACATGTAACTGCTAGATATATTACCTTCAAAAAGCCATCCATGGTTCAGGGTTCTGCCTACATTTTATCCCATGTGCATCACATCAAATACTCTGTCATTTCTTTCATGTAACAGGTACTATATAACATGTACAACCTAAAAATAACAAATTACTTATAAAATAAGTTTCCCCAGAGAGCTAGAATGTGTGTATATTGGATTTCAAAGATCACAACTTGTCTGCATTTCCCAAGATCAACATCTTTTGTTACTTGTATGACTTATCAGTTAGGGGTCATCAGTTTGACTTTTTATGGGAGTTAATTTAAATCCACCCATAGAGTTAGTTCAAATAAATGAATGAAAGAGCACATGGACAAACATCGAGTCAGTTTCGGCAACGTCAGGGGTTTTATATGTATCAAACCAGGTTAATGAAATAACATTTTTACAATTATTTTATTTATAAAGACATTACAGACAATTTATATCTTTAAAAACATTTTGAACCATGATCGACTTCGAAGATTGATTATTTCAAAAGAAACAACAATTTATGCAAACCCGAGACATGTCTCTGAAAACAAATCGAAGTATGTTCTTTCACTTCTGAAACTCATTACTGGAACATAGTTCAAAGGATTCTTGTTTTCACTAAAAAAATAGACTGTGGCTTTGGTATGAACCATTATTATTATAATTGAATAATCATAAACAATGAACTTTCAAGTATGACTAAAATAGCTATTCGGTTGGCCGAGACGTCAGATTGGGTAGCTTTCTTACTGTTGTCATCTAAATAAATGTAAAGTTGAGAGAAAAGCTGATTTAGTCTTGATAAGTACAATAAATCAACACAGTTTAAAAAATGTATACAGAAATAGGGAATGTGTACATGGAACACAGATGATGCCCCCACTTGCATATCATATAAAGTTATAAAGGGACTTAACTGAAGAACTGTAACAGTGACGCTACCCAAATTTGTACTTGATCCTAGTTTTGTAGGAGTAAGTATTGTGTATAAGTTTCATAAAATTTGGTTGAGGCAAACATAAGTTAGAGAACGGAAAAGAAAAATTCAGCAATTTTTCCATTTATAAAGGGCATAACTCTAGATCAATTAAAGTGACACCCCCAAAATTCAAACTTGATCTGAATATTGTGGTAATAAGCATTGTGTATAAGTTTCATAACATTTGTTTGAGGCTAACTTGTTAGAGAACGGAAAAGAAAAAATCAGCAATTTTTCCATTTGTACAGGGGCATAACTTTAGAATGGTTAAAGTGACACCACCATAATTCAAACTTGATCTGTGTTTTGTGGTAATAAGCATTATGTATAAGTTTCACAACATTTAATTTGGTTGAGGCAAAGTTAAAGAACGGAAACCAACTTCGGGACGTACGGAAAATGGTGAAACTTAATGCCCCCTCCGCTACGGCGGGGGCATAAAAAGCCAATGGCAGTCAGGCCTAAAAAGTTTAGAACAGTTATGAGCCAAGGTAATGGTACCTTTGTTTGGCATATACATTTGTACAAGTCAGATCCAAAAGGTATTTTGTGCAGCTAAAATGCAATGCATATATTTTAAAGTGTTGCTTCTTTCACAACACATCCACTCTTAGACAATCAGGGATCCAGCATTAAGTTCAAAACATGAGTCATTGATTAAAATGAGGCAGTTGCTCTATCAAGATTCTATTAGCCAAGTCTAGAAGTTACAAATTTATTACAAATGAAATTAAATAAATAAAAGAAGTGTGTTCCAATGTCCCCCGCGTTGCACATATTTTATCTATCTAAAGTACAAGGGCAATAACTAACAAAAGCACTTTTTTTTTAATCTTTAAAACCTTTTTTTAATATCTTAAAGAGAAATGAAGGCTTCAGAGCAAATGCAATTTGATTTCCATTATAATTTATATTTCAAAAGGGACAAAACTCGTTCAAAATATTTGATCAGAACTTATTTTCGAAAGTGTCAAAGACATTGCTGATGTAAACGTATGATACAAGTTTCATAAAATTCTGGTAAGAACTGAACGCAATTTTCAATAAAATAAATATTTTCAAGAGGCATAACTGTTTTTTTAAATTATTGATCGGCACTGATTTTTTAACTCGTCAAGAACATTGATGATATAAACCTATAATATAAATTTCATATAATTCTGGCAACAATTGAACATTTGAGAGCGCTAACAATGCAATTCTCCATATATAATTTATATTTCCAAGGGGCATAACTCAGCACTGATTTTCGAACTCGTCCAAGACATTGCCAATATTAACCTGTGACATTAATTCTTGCAAGAATTGTACATATGAGAGCGCTAACAAGACTGGACATACAGACACCCGGTATTTAGATGCCCCCCCCCCCCCACAATGCGTTACACAGGGGACAATAACCCAATATATCTTTTATTTCTTACCTGTAAATATGAAACAATGGTATATTTTGATAAAATCCCTATTCCTAACAGTGCTTTTATATTTTTGGAAAGGATGTCCTAAAAGTGTAGTCCTCCACACAAAGGGTGCCTTGGAGTGCCCTACAAGATGAAAAATTTCCAGCCACTTTCAAAAGCTGCAGGAAACACTAGATTCGATCACTTTAGTAACAAGTAAAGGTATATATTATAATGCTTTGTTTCAATTGATTTAAGTTGCCTTTAAATTTGTTTTAAAGAAAGAACCCAATAGAAGTCAAATTCTAGTACAAAGTATACACAATATCAAATATTAATTCAAAAGTTTTCAAAAGATTTTACATATACAGAGCTCCAGATAAGCTGCGTATTTGCGTGATCACGCAATACAAATAATTAAAAACCCAATGCAATTGCCCATTGCAGGGTTCAATAACCCAATTAATTCAAAGGAAAACCCAATTATATGCCAAAACCATGAGTTCTTAACGCTTTTATTCGCTATCGTTTGTGTTATTTACCCTTATCTGATTACAGTCGTCGGGTAAATCTATTTTTATAATTTATAATTGGAAATGTCCTTTCGTTCTTAAAATAGAGCCCTGCATCAAGTAGCTGTAATGTGTCCGTGTTGGAATTTTCCGTTGCTCAAAAGGTACACGTGTTTATGAAAACATTTCGATCTTCTCGGCGTTTATCCAATTAGCGTGTGACATGCTGTCATATTTTTTCGAATTGCCCGGGATTTATCATAACATACAATGAATTAAAACGAAAGTAAATGTCCGATAAAAATATTGAATGGAAGCATGTTTTCGGCTTCTTTTTGATAGCTGAGGGAAAGTTATGATGATAACAAGACTCAGCTAGTGATTTTAGGAAGCGTCCATTGAACGCACGGGCGTGTTTGAAGGTACGAGAACATTGCTATAGAACGATAAACACGGGGTTTCGTCAAAAACGAAATCAGTTGGAAAAAGTGAAAGGCCAAATCAATTATGACATGATATGAAGTTGGAAAGCATCGGAAACCAAAAGTTCTGATAAGGGACAACTTAACCCAGATTTATGTAAATTGAATTAAACAAAAACAGTTTATATATTTTTTTTTTTCATTTTAGTTGATGAATGAATACACACATCCGTTTTTTACGTCAAATTATGCAGCTTGACACTTTCTTTGTTTTGGTCTAATTGTTCTGGATGCTTAAGATAGTTGTCTTATTGGCAAGTGCAGTATAACATTGTCATTTATTTACTTGATGTTGCAGAATTATTTGTAAATTTAAGTTGAATGTGGTCTCCATCATTAAACCACCCTATAAATCTCCAGGTTTTGGGGTATATCTTAAATCTGGGAACTACTTTTTATTTTTATTAAAAAGTAGATCTGGCAAATAGGTGAAAGGACTGGCAAAACTTTCTTACAGCACCTAAATTTCACATATATTACATAACAATATAAGCCACACCTACCCCAACTATAAACTGTAGGGTGATCATATGGGATCTAGAAAGGCAATTAGTTACTGTCCAACTAGTGACACCAGCTGCAGTTTACATAAGTTTTGAGAAAATACAAAACTGACAGAACGTTTAAAACGGGACACAAATTAAACGTACAATTGCTCGTCAGTGAATAAACCAAATAAAACAGCTAAGCACAATTACAAAGAAAGAAACACATTTAAGATGGAAACACATCTGGGGTTGATATAATGTGATTATAACATGCCTAAATATTCAATATTGTGTTGATGAAAAAACCCAATACATTAAGGAGCTTGGTGGTGAAAAACCCAATTTGATATTTGCTTGAGGGGTGAATTGGAATTGATAATGCAATTAAAAAACTTTATCACCCAATTACATAAAAAAATGGTGGGTAAAAACCCCAATTTGTGAATTCTTATCTGGAGCTCTGATATATTTCCATGTTAAAAAACAAGGTAGAAATGTGGGTCTTCTTTTAATTTAGGGTAAGGTTTGGTGATTATCTTGGCAAGGATTTGATTTTAAAGTTGGGGTTGAGCCTTGAGGATAGTTTTGTACAGCTTAATGTGGGTTGGGACCCCCCTCAATTTTCATCCTTTAATCTCATTTTTTAAATGGATTAGAACGACGATACGTTAATCCTGTTAACATTAGATTGTGTAAATTTCTCAACATTCAAAGGCTCCAAGTCTGTCTGGAGCCACAGAATTGTTGTGATGAAGCCCATATTGTCATTGAATAATTTGCCCTACAACGTATCCATACAGATGGGCAGATAGGACTGTAACAAAACCATACAGCTAACAAGAGGACAGAAAACAGACGAAACCCAAAATTCACAAACAACAATAGTATGTAGATGATATTTGTCAGCCCAAAATTAATGTAAAACAAAATAAGTGGCATAAAATAACAACACTGTTTAAGAAATACCCCCTTTTCAATGAGCCACGTATTCTGAAGACTAAATAATATAAATATTAAATAAAAGCCATGCAGAACAACATACAAAGCAAATAATTACTTATGTGATGTTCTTGCCTGTCCATGTTTTCAACTTGAACTTCAAGAATTCGGCAATGGCGTCTCACAACCATTCTTGATCGTCTTTGCTGCGTAAATACTGATTTTGACGGCGTCTTGTATTTATACCATATGGCAAATTTATTCCTGCGCGACGTGTTTACCAAAATAATTCTATAGTATTTCGGCGAGAAACAGACTTTATAACACAATGTACATCTTTTTGGGGTATTCCAAAATAAAACCAAATAGTTATGATAACTCAAATGCTTTCTAAATGCATTTACCAATTAGAATATTAAAAAAACAACAGAAAATTTGTAAACATTACGCGGAGGTATATGTCAGTTGTATTTTTCCCTTACGTAATCATCGTCTGGACTACGTTTGTCGCTATGACTGGTTTTATCTGGTTATTTTCCGAGGCACAATTGGGATTTTTTGTATGTGGGTGTTGAGAGTGGTTATATGATTGTGACAAATCAGGGACCAATAGATAGAACAAATACACTATTTTCTTCCATAATATTACGTTAATATTTTTAATAAGATATTTCCGTAAAGAAGAAAAACAAGGGGGAATGGTATGGGATCAGCAGGGATATATTTACTTTACCGATCCTTGCAATTTTAAATTATACCCCGACTCTTCATATATTTATTGGAAGGGGGCATATTTTATTCAGAGGAGAAATGCATAAAATATACAGTCCCATGTCTTTTTCTTCTTTTCATCGGCCTAGGCCTAAGCAAGGATTTGTTAATCTATAGTGAGTCCTTGGCCTGAGCCTTAACCTAGTGCATTAATTCATCTCTTTAATTTCTGCTTATTTAATTAGTATGCTTGCATTTTTCTGGATGGAATTTTAAGAGCCATATATGTGTCACGTACTCCAGTTTTCGAACTGTTTCAGGTCATTTTGCAATATATTATGACAGGATTCTTAGGACTTGCGTGTGATAATTCTTTTTTTTTTTTTGTCAACATTTTAGTTTTTCAATTGTTTTACTCAGGGACTTTCTATACTTAAGTCCCTGTTTTACTCTAATTTCATAATTGGCATATATATTTCATTTAATATTATATTATTCTGGATTTTGACGTAAATTCAGACATACGTGTTTTACACATAGATAAAATATCATAATCTTAATTGGACATAGGACTGGATTTCAATAACTCTATTAATTTGATTATATTTATTCTCTATGACAGTTTTGGCAATAATTTGAGAAATACGTGTTGGACACTGATTACTTTTTTTAATCTATTTTTATTTCTATTTGGCATCTGCTTATATTCTTAATCCTTCAATTGCTTGTGCTCATATCGTAGTAAAAAGTTTGAGGAGCGAAGTATTCCTTTTTGATTTCATATAGTCGGAACGCCATCTTAACCGGCTATGCTATGAGGGTAGGAATGCCCTTTACCGTTAGGCGTCTAACGGTAATTTTCGGCTACCGTTAGCGTCAAATTGGTTAAAGTTTTACCGTGCTTCGTCAAAATATTCTTATCTTGATTCGTTACCGTTATTTTTCGAAAAAATTTAGCGTGATTCGTCAAAACCAGTCGATTTTTTTTTCGTCTAAAAGAAAGTGTACATTTTATCGTCATGCACCAATAATTACCAATAACGTCATTTGGCAAGAATTTTTACCGTTATTCGTCATAAAGGTACCCCCATTACGACTCTTATGATATCATGGTTGCTCTCATTTCCTATATGACTTTAACGAGCATCATTAGCAAATAAGATATAGCATCTGATTTAACACAACCTGGTAGGGCATTAATTAAAGTACAAATATTAGGATTTAAAAGGGGTGAGTACTAACGAGTCATAAAGTATTCAGGAAATAACCTTCTTCCATTCTACATATAACTATCAAATTATATTGTTTCTCACATTATAAATCCTTTGTTTTAAGGACAACGGAAGGGAATTTGGACTATGCTGCAGAATTGGTAAAAGTTTGCATACAATTTACGCCTTATATGTTTTGTATGAACATCAATTTGGTAGTTAGCCTGATGATGCCATGATAATTTGAATGATGCCATGATAATTTGAAGCAATTCTATAATGTTTCTTTTGCTTTTCTTTTGCATTGAAATTAAACAGTGGCGGATCCAGAAATTTTCATAAAAGGGGGGGGGGGGGGGGCGGGCACTGACTGCCATAAGAGGGAGCCCGCTTAGTCATGCTTCAGTGATTCCCTAAATAATCTAACAATTTTTTTCCACAGGGCACCCTGCCCCCCTAAATCCGCCTCTGTTAAATAATCTTAAATGAAGTGTGTTATTTGCATTGCACACCTGCACACCATCGTTTTCCTCGTTTTTTTTTTAAATTCAAATTATTTTTCTCCACACATGACATCACTTAATTGTAGCTTGAAGGATAAAGAGAGATAACTCTATATTTATGATTGATATACCAGATGGTTATTATCCAATTTTCTTTCAGCAAAATCAAGTTTTAAAAATTCACACAGTAGAGATAAAAAAAAGTGTTGTATTCGTTTATCATGATCATTAGTAACAGGTTAAGGCATAATTGTTTCACTTGTTTCTGTCAATTGGGGGTTTATTATCCAAAATTTTCGTACTAGTGTGGATAGTAAACCCCCATTGACAGAAAAAAGTGCCTGTGCTAATTGTACCGAGCAACTTTATATGGTGAAAATGGTTATTTTAAAATCTATATGTTGAGGACATTGGAGTAAAATATGTATCTCGTTCTCTGCTTGGTTTAAATAACAAAACTGACAAAGTCGTTCACATCTGGGCAATGGTTCTAATTTTCCTAAAGAATTATAGTTTCTTACACGTCTTCCAGTTTCTACCCTAATGAAAAGCTTAATTATTCTTAATTTTTAAAGCACTGACCGATTATCTTTGTTGCGCATGACGTCGTCGTTGTATCTCCATTGAACTTGAAGTAGAGCAGCCGATATTATAGGTGTAACAAATCCCGGCTGTCCATGCGAATTTATTTATAACCTTTGCAGGGGATATGAGCCTATAACCCCTTTGAAGATCCCGATTAACATTTAGTATGATGGCTGTATTTCATATCAACATGTTAAGTTCTTGGAGTTTAGTTTTAGTAACTGCAAGAATTATTTGATACGGAATAAAACAATTTTTTTTTTTCGTGCTTGGGCTTTAAGTTGTTTTCTATTATTATACGGATACTTTAGAGTTACATGCTTTTCCAATACACATTTTTTTGGAAAAAAAGAAGATGTGGAATGATTGCCAATGAGACAACTATCCAACATAGTCCAAATGATGTGGATGTAATTAAGCAACTATAATTCACCGTACGGTCTTCAACAATGAGCAAACTCAATGCTGTAAAGTAAGCGATAATTTAAAGGACATGAAATGAAAAAAAAAAGTAAAACAACTTAAATGATAAAACCAACGGCCTGATTAATGTTCAAAACATTAAATAAAAAAATATGATAGACAGCAACTAACGACAACCATGGTATCAATGACTGCTGACTTGAAACAGACACATACCGAGTATGCGGCGGGCTTAAACATGTTAGCTAGAGCTCGATCCTCCTTCTAACATAAAACAATGATGTAACAACAAAACATATATGTATGCTCTTCTGTGTGTTATTTGTTAGTCTACTAATAGAGGTTTACAAGAGAAAGGATTGAGGCACGAACATATCTGTTAACCCCGCCACATTATCATGTACTTCGACAATGTTTTTTTTTAATCTATATTCTATATCTTTATGTTTTTGGAGAAATTGGTGTCGATGACTGTTCTTTAACAGTTTCTTATTAATTTTCAAACTCTTTATAAATTCCGGACTTTTTAGAGCTTGACATATTACATAGACACTTGTCTATTGTTGACAACTGCATGCTGGCCTCTAGATGTCATTTTGCCGCTATCTATGTCTATAACATACCTCCTTATATTCATATCATTTCAGATTTGACCGCATGATTGTAGCATTTTGGAATATGATTTGACTTTATAATTTGACCGATAGTAATATAAAAAATAAGATGGTATGATTGCCAACGAAACAACTATCCACCAAAGTTTAAATGAAGTGAATGTTAGCAATTATAGGCAATCGTACGACCTTCAACAATGAGAAAAACCCATACCGTATAGTCGACTATAAAAGGCCCCGACATGAAAAATATGAAACAATTCAATTGAGAAAATTAACGGCCTAATTTATAACAAAACAATTTACGAAAAACAAATATGAACCAACGACAACCACTTAGTAAGTAGCTGTATGGAGCATGTATGATTTTATTTAGACTTAATCCAGAGGACGATTATTTGGTATGTACTTTTATTTTTCATGCACAACTATATATACAACATTTTGTGGGTCAAAATATTAATTTTCAGGCTGCCTTTGGAAAGATTATTTACTTCTGCCAGTTAAAATGACTGGTCATTTATTTTCTAAATTATCCTGTCCTCTCTCCATCGTCCATGTCCAAGAATTGTAGTTTTAATTTTACGTTCTTGTCAAATTTTTAACAAAAGGTCCAAGAACATTTAACAAGTATGATTTCAGATTGATACAGGCAGATTTGTCAGCAAAGTTATTAGATGTGTCCCACAATATAACACCATCCAAACCAGTGTCGTAACTTTGCTGAATAGTATTCATTAGATCTGCCTGCAAGGTAAAAAATACAAATAGTTACAAGCAATATTCA
Organism: Mytilus californianus; assembly: GCF_021869535.1. NCBI lineage: Eukaryota > Metazoa > Mollusca > Bivalvia > Mytilida > Mytilidae > Mytilus > Mytilus californianus. The sequence continues at coordinate 117,433,643 of NW_026262690.1, read as the reverse complement.
TCTGATGTAACGGTAGATCCCGAGAATCCAGTGGGCAAAAGGGTCAATGTTAAATTTCTAATCAATTTTATTCAACTATATAGTAACAAACTGTGGTAGGAAACATTGTCTTAATTTCTATTAAAAAATTGTCAATTATAGAGACGAGGCACTGTTGTAATATTTATATGTTTTGTAAAAGACAAATGTTTCCTCTAAATAACCTTCATCTTTTCATATTTTTGTATGTCTTCATAGTACTATTTATTATAATATAAAAATATCTGGTCGGTTGTGTCGGCAGATTTTCGAAAGTTCAATTAAACACTATGAAAAAATCGTGAAAGGGAATTTTTTTTCTAGCGACAGGTTGTGCCAAATTGTCAGATTTTGTATAGATTAAACATACATGGAAAACTGATGTGTGTGAATAGAAAGAAGACTTAATTAACGGTAGAATTTTCAAATAAAATATGAGAAGATAGCTCTTATAAAAAATAATGTGCTTTCAGAAAATGAAGAGAAACATTGGAGTCACGGAACTCGTTTTTCTGGCTACAAAATCGGATGCTATTCTTTAGACAAAGTCTTTAAAATAGGATAAAACACTTATCGGACTTTTATTCAGTTTGTGAGTTAATCGACCCAGTTTACACACCAATGACCTGTAGAACAAATGTGTTTAATTCTTATAATTCTCTATCCATACAATTGTTATTTTTATCTTTAAATGTCAACTTTCTTGGAATCCGAGGGTTTCATTCGTGTGTTTCGCACATACACACATCAGAGTGAAATCGAAAATGGTGTTTACGAAAGTGGTTTCGTCAACATGATATACATCTAATAAAAGCGAGGGTAAGCTAATACTGGAGTTTCGAAAATGGTGGTTACGAAAGTGGTTTCGTCAACATGATATACATCTAATACTTATACCTTTGAGTAAAAAATTTCAGTATCCCGATATCGATAGCGAGAGTAAGCTAATACTGGAGTTGTTTTTTTAGAACATTTCGTTTTCATTCTCTTGGCTTCTGCGATGATTCCGGAAACTTTAATACGCTTGTCTTCATCTGAACCAAACTTTTCAGGCAAGTAAATCGAAGGCAATATTGAAGAACTTCTTGCAAATAACCAGCACAGTCTGGAAAATAATATAAAATAGTATTGAGGTGGTAAAGGGTTATTTTCGTGCAACGTGTTTTGCCATTTTGATTTCACATGCAGCCGTGAAAAAGGTTCGTTATTCACCGTGTTTCGTGAAATCGGTAAAAAGATCAACGTGCAAGAAATTTTTAATTGTTCGTTCATCGTGAAATGGCAATTTTATTTCGCGTTCTTCCGTGCACATACCCCCCTTTACGCCCCTCAGTATTGTTTCATTAAACGCCTGTCATTTTATGTCATTGCTCTGTTCTACGTTTATTTAAGGCCATAATTGTGTTTTTCTTTGTTTTCCGTATGGTCCCTTGGTTGGTTTCTTGCAGGTTACCGTTTCTTGAAGGTAGGAGATTAAAAAAAAAACAATACAAAAACAAGAATATTTTAGAAAATATTTTGAGAATCAAGAAATTGAGTACCCTTGCTGGTAGGTCGTTGTCTTGAAGGCCTGAGATTAAAAGAAAAACATGTATCACCCTTGTGGTTGTTTTTCTACTTTTTTTTTGCTGTCTGGTAGGCCATGAAATTTACTTGACGCAAAACAAATAAAAAACAAAAATGGCGCAATGTTTCATAACTGCAAAAAATTTAAGCTGAGGCTACAGTGAATTTTGTTCATGGGATTTCTTTTCTTTTTTTAAATAAAATAAATAAAATACAAATATGAAATGCACTTCGTTCTTCCCAAATTTCGGAAGAATTTAACAGATATGGTATTATCCAATGATAATATTTGAAAATAAATGCAAATTTGAATGGTAAATACGTTGGGTTTTTTCAACCTACGCCATGTAAAGAAGCAAGAATAACTTTTGATACAAAAATGATAGAAAGGGATTTAAAATAACAAGAATTAGGAAAAACAAAAAAACTAACAAGGAATAAGATGTATTCGCACAGGTAAACAATATACATCACCGAAGACAATACGATCTCAAATGATATCTGAAAATAAAAATAACACTTATTAATTTCGTGCGTCGAAAGCACTTTTCTGAATTTACCTTTATCAGGAACGCTTAAACCCAAATAAGGATAAAACTTTGGCTTTCTTCAACAGTTTGAAACTTTTCGGATTCTCATAAATCTATATCGTATGTATAATACATATTTTACCAGCTGTTATATTTGATCAAACATGGCTATCTTTTTCCTTGATTCGATTGAAATTTCGTATGATATAATTGCCGTTTAATTTAATTTGAATTGATTATTTTCTTAATAAACATATAAAATAAGATATGAGGAAAAAAAATGAATGACTGAGTGTTTCAATAAATAATGAATAAGTATTAAAAAATGAAATGATAAATACTCATTATTGTATTCCATATCGTTCGAGGGGCAGCGTTTCTGTCCTTTTCTGTAATTGTAACATCTTGGGAACCCATAAAATCCCCAGTATCCTTTTGGTCTCAGTTGTGTAGCATACTCTAATGTTTCCTGCATTAACTTTCTAAAATTGAATAAAACAGTCATATTATGTGCAGAACAACAACAAAAAATAAACAAAAAAATCTTTAACATATATACATGTATATATATATAAACAAGTCTAAATTGAAAACAACGTTCAAACCTATGATTCTGTTGGATAAAAACCGCAATTTTTATACGTGTGCATGTAAAACAAATTTCTTGATAGAGGGGTCTAAATACAGCACAATTAACAACATTTTCCAAAAGACAAAAAAAGTGAAAAAGGATATTTTAAGGAAACGCATTTGACTAACAGGTCGAACAACAGATCTTCTTAAACCCTGCTGACTGCCATTGGCGATTGCCAAATAAATTGATCACCAGATGTAACAAAATGGATCTTAATATTAATTTAATACCAAACAGAAAACAATAAACTTGCGGAAAAGTTGATATACCACAAACATGAGGTGCAAAAATTTGTACACCATATCCGAATTTCGACAATTAATGTCTCTTCAGTGATGTTAGGGATCGAAACGGTATTTGGAAGACCATATAATTTACCTCAATTTAGGATAGACTCTTGAATTTTAAAGAGTCGAAATAGGATGAACGGATCATATAAACCCGAAGGAAAATATAATACAAGCCCAAAGGAAAAAATATAAACAAGTCTAAATTGAAATTATATATATCTAACATTTCGTGATATTTTAAGACATTCCTAACCAGTGACTTTCTTTTATAAATGTCTCTTGTTACACCTTCATGTTTTGTCATTTAATGAATTTGGTATTGATGGCTTATCTTTGATTACCACGGTCTTTTTATTCCCAACTGTTTATAGCCAGATACCACGTCGGAGTAGGATCTGCTTACCCTTCAGGAGCAACTGAGATCAACCCCAGTTTTTTTGTGGGGTTTGTGTTGCTCGGTCTTAAGTTTTCTATGTTGTGTTTTGAATACTGTTGTTTGTATTTGGTCGGGTTTTTTTTTGTCATGGCGTTGTCAGCTTGTCTTTGACTTTTGATTTTAAACGATCCTTTGGTATCTTCCGCGACTCTCAATTAATGACATCACATATCATAGAAACTTCTTTGTTGAAGACCACATGTTGACATGTTGGCCTACATCTAGAAGCTCCATTGTTGAAGACAGTATGTCGACATGTTGGCCTACATCTAAAAGCTCCTTTGTTGAAGACCGTATGTCGACATGGTGGCCTACATCTAGATGTGCTTTGTATTTATTAAATTCCTTTAAAGTTAATATTGTTGCTTCCTAAGAAAAGAGTCTGGGGCCTTCCGAACAGCAATATGTCCGCAAATGATTGAAGGTTATCAAAAAAGCCCTAAAATACTGATTTCCGTAAAAGTCGAGAAGTGTTTCTTAAATTATCGTCGTCTCTGATACGCTGATACCAAAACTTCGCCAAAAGTGTGAAGCATCTAACTTAAACACACAAAGGAACGTGCAACATTTCAATGATTTGTAGATCTATCAATACAAAAAGCTATACTAGTAAACGATACCTTGCACTAGTTTCAAACTGAATCCTTGCTTCATGTTTTACTCTTGATGGGTTCCATTCAGGGTGGAGTTCGGAAACCAGAACCTCAGATTTGTTAATGTAGATTGTTCGTGTATAACTGTATTCGTTGCGATCAAAAATAGGAACCCAACCTTCCCAATCGATGACAGCAAATCCATTAAACAAATTATCTGAGATTTTGTTTATGATATCCAGCTTTGTTTTCATCAAGTGTTTGGTATGATTAACCAGCTACATGTGTGAAAAATAAATTAAAAAAATCACGATCATTAAAATTAAATATTGTTCATAAGTAAACATTTAAATATAAAACGGGGAGATCTGTTTTAATAAAGAGGCGGAAAATACCAAGGGGACGGACTGGCATTCAAAACTCACAAGTCGGAAAGAAACTGACAACAAACATGGCAAAAAACGAAAAACGACGAAACGACGAAAAAGTCCACAAAACACTACCTAGAAAACTAAAGATTGAGCAACACGAACCTCACAAAAATACCAATGTAAAATATCTCTTCTACAACTACCAGATTATATAGATGAATGTACCTGTCGTGAACCTACCATGCAGAGTGTAGGTTTTTCTATCATCACTTCTAATTATTTAGTCTGGATTCGGGGGTGGGGTGGGGTTCTATAATACTGTATGAATAGAACTGGTTTTCCAACTATTAGATTGATTGATCAGAATATCTTTGTATAAAAATAAGGAGATGATTGCCAATGATGAATTGAGACAACTATCAACCAGAGTCAAAATGACATGGATGTACTGTTTATGATAGTTTCATTATATACAGTTTAGTTAGTTACCTTTATTTTACATAATTTAGATTTGATTAAATGGGAAATAGTTTGGGAAATAACTCCAAGAATCATGACTGAAAACACGCAAGCTAACATAATCTGAAATATCCAAAGGAACTTATGATGGGGATGTTTTGTTCATAATTAACATCCAGTGGCAAGTATTACATACATGTTTATGGATATGTACCCTGCTGTGTACTAGGCCGACATGCTGGGCCGGATTTTTCAGTGGTAGCGGATAACAAGGTAACAGTAACAAGTCCGCTGGGAGAGAAGTCTCCCTACCAGGAACTTATGACGTGCTCATATTTTAAATAGGTATAAGAACTATAATTTGTGCGAGGAAAGAAATTGGATTTGTTGTCGAAGAGAAGACGATTAAAGTGGTATAACTAGCAAAAATCTTACATTTCAGTCAAGAATATTTACCTGTGGCAAACCACCGTTCTGTGCCGTTCCATTCGGTAAAAATTGAGGATATAGTCCTGGAGTTGGTTCATTAAAAAGCGTTACCAAATCACCTGAAAATGACTGGTTCCTATTAGATCGAATATTGAACTCTGATAATGGCAAATCTACCCCATACCTTGTGTAACACTTCTCTGACGGCACATTCCACATAACATCAAACCAGCGATCAGGTGTCTTTTTCGTCGCCAAGAGATCGGTAAAAAATAGAGAATAAATCCACAACAGAAAGTTAATAAAACCTGCCATTTTGAAATTTCTTATGTGTGGCAATTAGTTAATACATCCGAGAGTATACCGGAAGAGTAAGAATGGGACACATTGTACATTTTGATGTGTAGTATCGCGAATTTGTCATGAAATAATCCGGAAATGATCTTGACGACTATAGTTTCATCAAACAATCCCGGTATTTCCTTTGATGTACTTAATAAGAGGACGAGGTCCATAGTTTGATCCCGAACAAGTATTGGCTTTTTAAGAAGCTTCGTCTGTCTATATCATCTACTAAACATGTTTTGGTAAAAGAGCATCAAATCTATGTACATGTAAAACTCAAATAAAAAAAAACAATGTTTAGAGACTTCAAAATTGTAATTTACAATTTTCTCTTTAAAAACTGAACAAAGCAAACATTTTTGGTGCGTCTGATTTTCATATCTGTACTAATCATCTAGGAAAGCTCAGAGCCAAACATCTTGGGAGGCAAACCTGCTAGTGATTTCACAAAATCTCTGAATATTGAACGGATGTTAACAAATCCTTGATTTTACAAGGTAACATAATCTGAAATATTCAAAGGAACTATTATACTAAAGTACTTATAACTGTCCCAGATTACATGATTTGGAAATATAAATCTGAGGATTTTACTAACGTCAAAATGTCGCTTTAAGTGACCGTCTAATTTTCGGATTTTTAAAGTTGCATCATATAAAATTCCCACTTTTCCTTTTTTTTTTCACCTTATTCGTTTTTGTTGCTCAATCATAAAAGTATGAGTACACTCAGTAATGTTTAAAAAAAAAACATGAATAATACGATTTTACAGCGTGACGCCGTCATACAGAATCGAAAAAGTGCAGACGATATCGAGGCTAGGTATGTTACAGTGATATAAATATTTCGAGCTGATTGATTTTACGTTGTTGTATTTAAAAATAACGAATATAATTGTACATTTTTGTTATAAAGGGCAACATTGCGTATCGCTGTCTACATTGGCTAGAGGTATAGGGGAGGGTTGAGATCTCACGAAACATGTTTAACCCCGCCGCATTTTTGCGCCTGTCTCAAGTCAGAAGCCTCTTGCCTTTGTTAGTCTTGTATGTTTTTTTTAGTTTTGGTTCATTTATATGTTTCGGAGTTTAGTGTGACGTCCATTTTCGCTGAACTAGTACACATTTTTGTTAAGGGGCCAGCTGAAGCCCGCCTACGGGTGCGGGATTTTCTCGTGTGTTGAAGACCAATTGGTGCATGCCTTCGGCTGTTTTCTGATCTTTGGTCGGGTTGTCTCTTTGACACATTCCCCGTTTCCATTCTCAATTTTATCATATACGAGGGTTGATACAGTCCACAAAATACCGCACAGAAAACTAATACAAAGATTGAGCAACATGAACTCTATCAAGAAACCAGGGCAAACGCAGGTACTCCGATAGGGTAAGCAATTCCTCCTCCATTAGTTACATTCGTCGTGTTACTCCTGTCAGTAAAATCTGATTCACATCCAGTGATTACGCATCACACACTATCGGATTGAAACAATTAAAAATGTTCTGTCAAAATCCAGGTAACACGTCCCATAACTGAAAAACAATGAAAGCAGATTTTCAGTATGCATATCAGGATGTAAAACGCGTATGTGGTCGTCTGTTTATCAAAATGGTTTTTTTTTACTTTCAACATCAATTTTTTGGTGGTCAATTTAGTTTGATTAAAAAATAATTTTAGTCTAACTTTAAAATCAGCAAATTCGTTCACCACTTAGCATCTTGTTGGTTGATAAATGAGCGTAACTCTTCTGAACAAAACAAAAAAAAAACAAAAAAAAACCAGATATAACCTGCTTGGTCTTGAGCCTTTGAAACCGAAAAAGAGAAAATAACATATGCCAAATGTTTTGGGATCCATTGTTAAATCGTATATACCCAGTAGTTTTTTTAAACATAGACAAGAGTGCACACGCAGAGATTTCTCGCCTGCTTTACTGACCGGATGAAAACATTATCAATGATCCATTACAATAAGGTCAAGGTCAGATAGATCCTGCCAGACAGACATTTACACCTTACAATCATTCCATACACCAAATATAGTTGACCTTTTGCTTATTGTGTCAAAGAAAAAGACCAAACCATGAAAACCTAACATTGACCAATGAACCATGAAACTAAGGTTTAGGTCAAATGAAACATGTCAATTGACCAATGAACCATGAAACTAAGGTCAAGGTCAAATGAAACATGTCAGACATACATGTACACCTTACAATCATTCCATGAACCAAATGTAGTTGACCTATTGCTTATAATATCTAAGAAACATACTTAAACAGGAAAAAAAACATTATGTCAAGCTTTGATTACACGAACCGCGTTGGTTTTTTGTCACACATCTATGGTCACATCATACAATTTTAACTTTTGATCACGGATGTCAAAAAGTTTTCTCCAATCAAAGATTTTAATTATTAATTTAATCCAAAACTTCTGCTCAAAGAAAAAAAGTGTAGTATTTTTTATAGTTGCCTCTCGATGTAACATAATGCATATTTTGTTAAAATTCCATTTTGGCAATAATAAAGATTATGAAAATCACAAGATATATAGATATACAATGCACAAATAATTGCGCATGGCACATTTGAAGCGGCTCGTTTTATTTTTATCCAGTATTGGTTGACAGAGAGGTAGATTGATTGTTGCTTGCTGAATGTCCCTTGGCTATTAGGTTACAACCATTATATATTCGGGAGGTGTGTGTGTATGTTTAGAGGGAGTGGGGAGGAGTGTTTTTTTTTCCGGATGAATCAGTAATTATCATCTGTTGCTACGTAAGATTTTCCGTGCTAATATTTTCACTTTTGTACACATTAGTTTCCTGTGTTTTGTGTTGCAGAATTCATTTTCATGCGGTCTTGTACAATTTATACAATATGTATAGGTTCTGTAAGGTATGTCGACCGAAATGACCAATAGAAATGGTTCTCCAGTATGAACGGAATAGAGTTTTTTTTATTATGGCAAGATCTATACAATTGGTACACTTACTAGGGTTTTGAAAAAATACATAGCTTTAATCATCTTGTTCATGCATGAACTATTTGCTACTGGACGTAAAGCAGACAACAATCAATCATGTTCTTTAAGAGATTTATACTGTTGAACTGACCTAGGGCTAGTACTAACAATGAACACTGCCCTTTCCTGGATCTGGATATATCTATATCTTTAACGGGAAGCTTAATACAAAAATTTACGTTAAAAGAGATGATTTTTCATTTCCTATTGTTAATTATCCATTTTAGATGGTGACGTTCCCTTATCACCATCTTATGGTGTTTATATATCTCAACTTGTTCGATTCGCTCGGGTATGTCACAATGTATTTGATTTTAACGAAAGAAATCTCTGTATAACTGAAAAATTATTACACTAGGGTTTTCGATATCACAAACTTGTCAAAACATTTACTAAATTTTATCATCGGTACAAGGACATCATTCGGAAATATAAATCAACGTGCAGACATCTTATACGTTCAGGTATTTCACATTCAATCTTTTATGGTAATATTCTATACAAAGCACAAAAATGCGTCATTCACCTCAAAAGCTAACCAAACCTTTAAAGAGACTTATTCAGAAGGGATATAGTTACGATACTGTTGTCAGGTCATTAAAGATTGCATTTCTAGGAAATAATATTGATACACTCATATATAGGGTCTGCATCGGAAATAAACACATTTATTCTAAAACCAGTTGTTGGCATGATACGGGTTATGTTCTTTTCGTATATTTTATGATGGTATGATACTAAACCTCTAACGGGAGGGATTATGCTAGATTTTCATATGACGAAGAAATAATCCTTCTATCAGTTTAATTGAGGTCTGGAGCTAGCATGTCAGTATTTTGTTAATTTATGTTGATCATTGTCATTTTGCTTAGTTTCTTCTGTTACCCATTCTTACATCGTACTCCGACTTCTTTTAAACTGGGTTTTACTGTGTGTATTGCTGTGTGTTTGTTTATTCTACATTGGCTATAGGTATAGGGGGAGGGTTGAGATCTCACAAAACATGTTTAACGTCAGGAACATCTGGCCTTTGTTAGTCTTGTATGTTTTTTAATTTAGGATCATATATATGTTTCGGAGTTTAGTGTGACGTCCATTTTCGCTGAACTAGTACATATTTTGTTTTGGAGCCAGCTGAAACCTGCCTCCAGGTGTGGAATTTTCTCGCCGTGTCGAAGACCCATTGGTGGCCTTGGGCTGCTATTTGGTCGGGTTGTTGTCTCTTTTGACACATTCCCGGTTTCCATTCTCAATTTTATCTTGCAATGGTTTTTCAGATAAGATATTTGTTTTTACCAAAACATGTGTTGTGTGAATCAAATTAGTATCATAAATGTAATTTTATTTATCAAATAATAAACTGTTGACACAGAGGTATGTCTCGCCTGTCTGCAGAAAATTCCCCAAAAGATAATCTGATGGACAGCAACACGACCTAGGGGGCAGGGCTCTGAAGTAGCCATCACACTGATATGTACTGATAGTAATGCAACTTTATACAAAATATCATTGATCTATCACAAGTTGTTCCTATCAAACTGACTTAAGCAGAAAAGTTAACATTGAAAATTGCTAATTAATTCAGTCACTACACCGTGACCTAGGTGGTGGGGCATCGAAATAGTCGTCAAACTAATATGTTCTGATAGTAATGCAACTTTATAGAAATAATCATTGATCTATCACAAGAAGATCCTAACGAACTAATTTAGGCAGAAAAGTTAACATTGAAAATTGCTAATTCATTGAAAGTCACTGGACCATGACCTAGGGGGCAGGGCCTGGAAATAGTTGTCAACCTATGTACTGATTGTAATGCAGTTTAAAACAAAATATCATTCCTATCAAACTAACTTTAGCGGAAAAGAGTTTATTTTTGGTTAGGGTTAGTTAAGGTAAGCGTTAGGTTTTAGGGTTAGGTTCAGGGTTAGTTTAGTAAAGCATTAATATGTTGTGACTCCTCAAGTAAAAGGAAGGCCAATATCAGTGGCAGATCCAGGGGTTGGAATCCCCCCCCCCTTTTTTTGGACTATCAATGCATTTGAATGGGGACATATAGTTGGAACCCCCCCCCCCCCCCTTATTCCTGGGTTAGGAACCCCCCTTTTATAAATGGCTGGATCTGCCCCTGCATATTAGTAGTACCCTATAAAATAATGGTTGGTGCAGGTCATTGTTATAGATAATCTACTTTACTAGGAGTACTGGAATGTTGTATATATATTTTCTACACAGTAAAGTATAGAACTATCAACTGCTTTGGCAATGCTCTTGGAATTGAGATTCAGTTATCAAAGGTGCTGGGGGTACTTTAGAAAGGGGGATAATTACATTTTGAAGCTACTGGACCCTCAAACTGGTACAAATCAAAGATTTTATTTTTTTTTAATTATTTTTTTCCCCCTATATTTTTAATTTTGGTTCATTAGAAGGGAAACATATAATTTACAGTGTCCTTATATAAATTATGCCAAACATTTTAAAGATGAATATTTGGAAGGTAGATATTTTGTTGCCATGCTGATCAATGCAGATTGTAAGGTAGACTATTTATGTTTTTTTACTTATTATTACAAACATGACAGAAATTAAGCCATTCTGTCCAATAAATACTTTGGAATTGGAAAACGATATCAACTATATAAAGACAAATACTTTCAACATTCAGTTTATTTTATTCAAGGCTTTGCACATAAAGCAATTAATCACAAGGTCTCCAGGAATTAAAGTAAATGCATGTACATAAATGATAGAAAAAACATGTTCTCTCTAAAATAATGAGTTGCATATTAAATAAAGGAACATTACAATTATGAAATGTTACAGTGTTATTAGAACACAGTGACTTCAAGAAAATATAAACATTTGATGATTTTGTTCAGGTATAACTCCATGGAAGAAACAAAAAAATATCTCCAGTATAACTCCATGTACGAATCAGAAAAAATACACTGACGAAATGAGAATATTTTTGTTTACCAAATTCAAACTCAAATTTCATTGAAACTTGGAATTATGGTTTTATTTAAATTTTATATTTTTAGAGTATATTCATTTGCTACATTGAACTTCTATTGTTATATATCAATTCTTACACAAATTTATAACATTACATTTTCTTACAACTATGTATGCAGTTTCTTAGGAATACCATAATTCACAATGTTGCAAACCATGTAATAATTCAATAGAACAGTTTTTGTTGGATTCTTACATGAAATAATACCCAGATATTTCTTTAATTAGACAAATGTCTCCAAACACTAATAGGTTTATGTTTATCAGTTTTCTTCTCACATGTTTTCCATTACCTTGGATGAATCTATCAATCAACTACTCCCATATTTCATCATTACAATGTATATATTAAAAATGTTTCAAAACGTGTCAGTTGATAACTGGTAAATGGAAATACACACGGAGACAACTATCAATCAAGAAGCAGTGCCTCAGGTCATAAAACTTTACTCAAGAGTACAAAATTTGTTCTTGAAACACCAAATCCAGTATTTTGATTGATTGAATTCTGAGTTGGGAGTACGAAAATCATGCTCCAAATTTTTATGGCTGCAAGGCCAGATGACAAGCAAGAGAACATCTACCTACAGAATGACGAGAAATTTTAAATATCTTCATCTTTAAATCGGGTATGTAGTCTGTTTAGAACAGCTATTAGAACATGTTGAATAAATAAATACTTAAAATTTTACACTTTTACATTGAAAACTACAAAACTGTACAAAGCTTTACTTTATATATAAATATATTAGATATAACTTACTGTAAAGTATACTTTATGTTCATAAACACCCCGCAAAAACTCAACTAAATTATGCTGGGAAGTCGAATCTAAATAAAACAAAATGTCAGAAAAATCCATATCCAAATAAAGTTTGAATGTAGCAAAAACAATGTCTCTCATCAGTCAAATGAAGTTTCCATTGTTTTACTTGCCAAGTACACACTTTCCGTATACTACTGTAATACAAGTTTAAGTACTTTGAATGTGGGTGGGAAATAAACAAAATGTGTTCACTATGTTCTCAAATACTGTGGATTCATTTATTTTCGTAGGTACCAGTTTGGTTGGATTGATGCAATGCATTTTCAAAGATATTTCATTTGATTTCTTGGTTTTGATAAATTTTGTCTACTAACCTATATAAATATATATACATAAAGTATATTAAAGATCACTTAACTTTGTGGTTCATCAATTCTCACAAAAGTCAGTACCCAACGAATAATGATGAATTCTAAATATTTTGTACTTTGTTCTTGCAAAAAAATAAAATGCAATAATGATGGAACAATTAACTCTTTCTATAATGAAACCATGTCCACAATGATCACAGCAAACTGAGCAAAACAAACACAACCCTGATATAAAAAATAGATGTGGTTCAACTTTTTCAAATGTGTTTATTTCAGTCAATTCTTATGTTTTCAATGAATGTCAACATTAGAACAAGGAAACACTAAAGTATATTATAAAAGAAACAATGATGGTATAAAACAAAAGAGATCAATAACTTCACCCCTCCTCTGGATGATAGCCCAGTCAGATATATGCATTAATGAAGTGTATATGGACTTGATGTGAATGTAATGTTATAGTTCCTTCTCCATAAATTTCCCTTCTCCACATATACTTCAATGAAATATTACCATCTTAAAATAACATACATTTTTATAATTCATGCAAAAAGCATAAACTTAAATTGACCAGTTAACTTTGTTATCTCCCAACTTGTGCAAGATAAATTATTATACTACTTGTCAATCTCCCAAGTGTACACAAAACCATATTACCCTATTTATTGAATTGCCTTAAAAATAGTCTTATCTACTTTTTCACAGATGTCTGTAATTTGCTTCAATTGTTCCAATGGCGCTGAACAAAACTTATAATTTTCACAGATCACAGCCTTCAAAACAAATCCTTAAACTTCAAGGTACAAATATCGACTGTCTCAAACTAAAAACTTGAACAAACTGGTTTAACAGGATGCACACATCTATATATACATAACAAGGCAATAAAAACAGAGTATTACAAAACATCAAGGAGAAAGACGGAAATTATATACAGTGTATTTCAAACATATTTTACAATGTTTACTATTCTACAACATTGTTACCATAACTACATGAGACAGTGAACACTATCTTGCTACCAAAGTGATGTCTAATTTCATATATTACTTAATAATTATATAAAGGCAAGGTGTTTTCATTCAACAACTATACTACAGCACTGAAACAAGCACTTTATGATATACTTGAAATATCTAGATATATACCAAATAAACTATTTTTCATCTTGATTTATATTTTCACTGTTTCAAAACATGAACTTGACAGATTTGTTTTCATATATCTAGCTTATTTTACACTTACTTTATACCAAAAAATCTACATCTCGTGCTTAAAGCTATGATTTTCTTTCAAGCATTTGAAGTCAAAAATAAATTATCCCTTACAAATTTTCCATATTAACAGTTCCGGTCTACCTTAAATGATTATTTTGTGTTACGGTTTTTATGTTCATGTTGGTAGTTAACACATAAATAGCCCTAACCTTCAATAAAATAAACAAATTAACAGTACATCTTGTCATTAAATTCCTTCTACTTTTTCTTATATGTTTGTATCCAATACATTCATGTATTTTTGCAAATTAAACTATCAATATATCATGGCCTTTATGTGGTTTCACCACCTTTGTAAATATGTCATGAGAAATATAATAAAACAAGACAGTACTGTTAAAACTTGTTAATAAAAAAAACTGTATAATTTGGCATCATGGGGTGTGATTATTATGATGGTAAAGTTACTTTTTCTTTTAACTTTATTTTTTTTCTTTAAATCAAAATTGCATCTACTTCCAATTTTGAAATAAATAGTTTTTGTACCATGAAGGTTGTAAGAAAAAAGTATTTCAATCCCGGTGGTATTGATTCAGTGATTCTGGTAAATAGCACTTTTGATTAATAACCCTGTTGAATATTTATAGAAATCCCATAGTGAATCATTCTAATTGACAGTTTAAAATCTTCAGCAATTGTAATTTTAGAACAGAGTAAATTTGCTGGTTCTGTATTTTTTAGATATCACAACACAAATTGTTATACCCAGCACCAAATATCTGCATGTGAATGTAATGTAAAAAAAAAGGTGATTTTTTTTCTTAACTTGATGTTTCACACATACCCCGGTATTTCTGTTTGAATTGGAACATGTAGACTACAAACTTTTATGCAGAAATAATCACACTACCAAGACAGCAAAGAAAAAAAAATAATTTGTCAAGGTAATTTTTAAAGAGTAATGATCAACATTTAGGACAATGAATAAATAAGTACAACACACAAAACACATTTTACTTTATAATGAAGCTTACAAAAAATGTACTATGAATATTTAAAATTTTTTACAATATTCCTCTCAAAGTTGTTTTGTTTTTTTTTTAAATTCAAACATCTTTTTTTGCATATTTATGTCAGCTGATGGCAAAAAAATTCTTTCATGATGGAATATTTAGTGTCCTGCAGTCCGAAAAAAACATTCGATCATTTAAGATACAATGACTAATACTGGTACAAAGCGTGATGTAAAATAAAATATGTCACTGTCAGGCTCTCAGTTTATACACAATCAGAGGACACAGTCTATCTTTATTATATATGGTGTATTTCTTGTATAGGAATTATTCCTCATGGCTTTACTGTGCCTTTTCTTTCTTCTTAAGGAAAGGTAACTTAGCTACGACTCTGAAATAAATTAATATAATATTAGTAAAATTACAACTAATTAATGGTTATACCAAAACTTAATTTATCACCCTTTCATCTAAGTTAACATTGATAATTTTTTTCCCATTAGTCTAAAAAATGATTTTCCCCCATTTTGTGTGCAGTGATTTTTATTTTTTCCCATACTAGTTTTGCAGTGTATTGACGGTTAAATTCTATAAAATGATAAAATTCTAATATTCATATCCTAGCAAATACTGTGCCAACATACAATTTACACAACTATAATAAATGTGGAATGTGTCCATGGGACACAGATGATGCCCCCGCTTGCATTTATATTATAAACAGACATAACTGAAGAACGGTAAAAGTGACCCTACCCAAATTTGAACTTGATCTGAGTTTTGTGGTAATTAGTATTGTGTATAAGTTTCATAAAATTTGGTTGAGGCAAACTTATACACTTCAAAAGGGCATAACTCTAGAACGGTAAAAGTGACACCACCAAAATTCAAACTTGATCATTATTTTGTGGTAACAAGCATTGTGTATAAGTTTCATAGCATTTGGTTGAGGCAAACTAAAGTTAGAGAATGGAAACGAAAAATTCAGCAATTTTTCCATTTGTAAAGGGGCATAACTCTAGAACAGTTAAAGTGACACCACCATAATTCAAACTTGATCCGTGTTTTGTGGTAATAAGCATTGTGTATAAGTTTTATAACATTTGGTTGAGGCAAACTAAAGTTAGAGAACGGAAACCAACTTTGGGACGTACATACAGACGGACAAGGGTAAAACTTAATGCCCCCTCAGCTAAGGCGGGGGCATAAAAAATCTTTAGTTAAGTTCTTAGTTCTCTAGTATTACAGTCTTAACAATTAATCACAGGCCGATCAGACCAGGCTTGTTAAATTGCATTCAGGGCTGTAAAAATCATCTGTACAGACCAATAGAATCTAACTAAATTTTTGTGGATTCAAAAGTTCATGGTGAAGACAAGAATAATAAATACTTACTGAGTTTTAACTTTACAGACTTGGTCACAAGCCATTGACACATAATTATCTATTTGTACCTGTCAAATAAAAATAATAAATATAATCTCTAATCAGAATAATATATCACTATTTTGTGTATAAGTCATCTCATTACAGAACTTAAGGGTATGTCTATCTATGATTCTTTAGATCTGTGTGTCTGTATGATTGTAACAATAAGTCAGCCATGAATGATGACTCAATGACGTCCTTCACCACTTAATTTACCTAATGCTCCCTTTTAAGAACAAAATGTGAATAAAACTAATTAGCATTACTAGAAAGTTTCATATGGGAGTTCCTGTTATGCAATAAATGTGCATAGCCAGCTGTGGAATTTTGACCCCCCCCCCCCCCACACACACACACACACTTAAATTCATGTTTCACCTATACCCATGAAATCCACTCGATTGGTATCCCACGAATAATAATTAATCAACAGTACATGATTTTGTAGGTTTTTTTTTTTAACAAATTCTGCATACAAGCTTATAAGAAAATTGCATTGTTGAACACAAAAATTCAAAGTTTACATAACGCCACAAAATAATCACAGTTCCCTATGAATAATAACGAATTCACAATATTAAAATCTGAGTACTTTTTAAAATCTGGTAAAATTTACCTTATATGTTTCATAGACTTTAGGTAGAGTAAATATAGCTACCAAACCTGCAATATTTAAAAAGTATACATTAGACATGTTACGAGTGAGTTGAAAACTTATAAACTTTAATATTTTAATTTTCGAGTACTGTAATATTGAACTGGTTTAATATTTTTATTTATTGGTTACATCCTATAAATTAGAGGTAACATTAGTATACTGATGTTGAAATCTCATAAATAAAAAGATACAAATCAATGTAAAAAACTGAGTGAATCTGATAAACTAATGGGACGAGAACAGTTGTGTCAACCGAGTAGGTCTCTTTACTATGCATACATCACCAACCACACTTTTGCATGTATTTTTTTCACATTTTTATCAAAGTTACTTGAATCTTTTTTTCTCTCCATATAATCCTAAAAAATATTCTAACAGCAAAGACCAGAAATATCTTTATAAAATAAATAAAAAGTTTACTTACCCATAATGATGAGAGTCATTCCATTAAACCATGATCCAATGTATGTCAAAACCCATAACAGCAGTGCAAACTGAAAATATATAATATATAAACTTAGGTCAAATATGATTGATAAAGGGAAATAACTCCAACTACACAATAAAATGAAAAAGATGTCTAGAACATCACGGTCTGCATACACAATATTTTACACTAGCAATTTGCATACAATTGTACAAATGTAATCTTCCCTTCTAAAATTTGTTACGCAGTCAAAGGTATTGTTATTTTTCAATAATGGTCTGTACAACTAACATATATTAATTTTAGCACAGCTCATAGTCAGATTAAAGATTTAAGACTTCATTTTATCCTTTGTTAATAGTAATCATTAAGAGTGAACAGATGTTCCATGTGAAATCAGGCTTGTTATAACATTTGTCAAAAAAGCTGCAGACAAACAGAAACTCCTTCAAGCTTACTTTGTCAACAAGTAGCAGAAAAACAAAGCACAAGTACGTAATCAGATACTGAAGGTTCAATAGTATTTTTTCAATTTGTAATTATATATTATGAAAATACTCCTTTAGACAGAATTTGTATAATTTGTTCTTTTTCATTCATTGATGTTTGTTTAACGTCCGTCAATATTTTCTGTATGTTCAGGACAAGAACAAATTAACAATTTAAACAGTAGGTAGGTTCTGTAATAAGGGCTCGACCTAAATGAAGGGCAGGTTAATATGGAAAGTCACTGGAAAATGAGGGTAAATTGGATAGTGACAGAAAATTACCCTTGCTACAGGCTACGTATGGACCCTCAAAGAGTTGTTGCAAGGATTCTTAATATGTAGAGAGCATGACGGTCTCTATATGAGTCATGGGATTCAACCTCCCCATTCTGACCGAAAGTGGCTGCTAATTTATACACCCAACACAGCCAAAAGGAGGCCCCACTTTGGCAAACATTTTACTATAGGTCAGAAGATGAACAAGGGATGACCATACTCCTATACCCCAGTGAACCCTATGGGTGTATCCTTCATACCCCAGTGAACCCTATGGGTGTATCCTTCATACCCCAGTGAACCCTATGGGTGTATCCTTCATACCCCAGTGAACCCTATGGGTGTATCCTTCATACCCCAGTGAACCCTATGGGTGTATCCTTCATACCCCAGTGAACCCTATGGGTGTATCCTATACCCCAGTGAACCCTATGGGTGTATCCTTCATACCCCAGTGTACCCTATGGGTGTATCCTTCATACCCCAGTGAACCCTATGGGTGTATCCTTCATACCCCAGTGAACCCTATGGGTGTATCCTTCATACCCCAGTGAACCCTATGGGTGTATCCTTCATACCCCAGTGAACCCTATGGGCGTATCCTTCATACCCCAGTGTACCCTATGGGCGTATCCTTCATACCCCAGTGAACCCTATGGGTGTATCCTTCATACCCCAGTGAACCCTATGGGTGTATCCTTCATACCCCAGCGAACCCTATGGGTGTATCCTTCATACCCCAGCGAACCCTATGGGTGTATCCTTCATACCCCAGCGAACCCTATGGGTGTATCCTTCATACCCCAGTGTACCCTATGGGTGTATCCTTCATACCCCAGTGTACCCTATGGGTGTATCCTTCATACCCCAGTGAACCCTATGGGTGTATCCTTTTTCAGTTTTTCTATTTATTCTAACCTTCATTGAATCTACCAGATCCTCAATAAGGAACAATCGTCTGAGCTCTTTAACAGTACAGTTAATATGTTTACAGATGTTCTTCAGCGCCATTTGTGCTTTATCCTCAGGTAAATCAATGTTCATATCCAACAAGGCTCTACAATTACATATTGACTACATATTAAACTGAATGATCTAATTACAAAACTTAACCATTGTGTATCAAACTATACATAATCTGAGGTACGAAATTACAATTCTTTTGACAGTTGACACTATCCCCGTCAGCACAGTTGTCCTGTTTCATCTTGTGATGATTTTTGTTCTTCGGAGAATTTGTTTCTGATAACAGATCTTTGATAGTATCTGTTTACTTGCTTTACAGCTTTTCTTATATTAGACTCTGGATGATTACCTGCTTGACATACTGTAGACACCTGTCTATTGTAGAAGAAAGGGTTCTCACTAAGGATTTTTGAAGGTGAGTCCAAGGACTCATCATTTTTGGCCATAGTGAGTCCAACAGTAAGAAAAAGATATTTTATTGCAATATAATTTATTATTTAAGTCTGTATGAACTAATAGAGCAATGAAATGACATTAAATTCAGATTACTTTTAAACTTTGCTATAAAATGATGATATGTGTGTTCAGTTTATACAAAATATTTCCATCTTGATGCATCTTTGAACTCACCAGTTTTTAAAATGGTGAGTCCAGACAGATTTTCAGGAGTCCAGGACTCATGGATTCACCTTAGTGGGAACCCTGTAGAAGACTGTATGTTGTCCTGTATTTTTGGTTATTTGTTTCGTTGGTTTGCTGTCTCATTGATGATCACTCAAAATCTCCTTTTATACATACAAAAACATCCAAAACATTGCTAATAAAAACCTATGATATAAGATTTATATATTCTGGCAAGAATAGTACATGTGAGAGCGCTAACAAGATCAGACGGACTCCAGGTATTTCTATGTCCACCGCAATGTGTTGCGCGGGAGACAACATATCAAATGATTCCAAAAATTTTCAAATCCCAAACCTAATAAATTGATTCGCCGAGCGCAGCTGGATAGGACTGCAGAGGTCCAACCCTGAACAGTTGGTGCTTGATACAGGTCTGAATTTGGATTGAAATTAAATGTTTGACACATAATAGGTG
Organism: Mytilus californianus; assembly: GCF_021869535.1. Classification (NCBI taxonomy): domain Eukaryota; kingdom Metazoa; phylum Mollusca; class Bivalvia; order Mytilida; family Mytilidae; genus Mytilus; species Mytilus californianus. The sequence continues at coordinate 117,413,222 of NW_026262690.1, read as the reverse complement.
TCTGACACAGCTAATCACCTCAAGACAATACAAAATTTCTTTATACATAATTTTAAAGCAGTGTAAGGGAGGTAATCCAAATTTAACATTGGACTTAAAAGTGATTGTCCATTAACAAGGAAACCCTTTTTTTTCCCCCTTTTAGCCCCCAATTCCTTAACGGTTTGAGTTATTACCCCCTAAAGCCAATTCTAACCATCCCTTTGTGGTATGGAAACTTGTACAATTTCAGAGAGATCCATACACCGTTCCACAAGTTATTGTCTGAAAACTAGAAAAATGCTTATTTGGGTCCCTTTTTTGGCCCTTTATTCCTAAACTGTTAGGACCATAACCCCCAAAATCAATCCCAACCTTCCTTTTGTGGTTATAAACCTTGTGTTTAAATTTCATATATTTCTATTAACTAATACTGAAGTTATTGTTCTGAAACCAAGTGTCTTAGGACGACGACGTGATACTAATATACGACCCCAAAAATTTTTTGCGGTCATATAAAAAGTAAATAAAAGTATAAAATCTTACTTGAATGGATGAGCATCTCCCGATTTCTGGACTGCAGCCAAAACATTCTTATAAATCCTAAAACTTAATGTGACAGACAGAACAGCTAGGGACAGGTAGGCTAACACACTGAGTACTGAGAATACAGCCAGAGACAGCAATATAAATAACATGGATCCAAACACTATCCCTGTCTTCTTTAAATCTCTCCAATAGATTAGCTCCAATACTGAAATAAATAACAGTACATTCAATATTACTGCTAGTCACTGGGATAAAATTCACCGCATTTCCATTTGTGAAAATTACTCTGCAAAAAAAATTCACACTACAGGCAATACAATATCACATTGAAGATGCTGAGGCTAAAATGATGCAATAGAAATCTATGTGTGCTTGAAAATGTAATGCATCTTGCAACACAAAAGTAAAGCAAACTGCAAAATCAAAATATCAAAATAGGGATGTGAAAAGAAAAATAATTTTGTAAATTGTTTTATTGTTGGAGTTAAAATGTTTATGGTTTGATTTCTAGGATCAAACCTATTAGGCAGGTATCAATTAACTTTGTCTGGCCCCCCAATTTCAAAGATAGTAACTTTATGGCAAAATTTAATATAACATAACTTTAAAAGAAATATTGTAAGATATATGTAAAGGGGCTGGGGTGGTGGGTGGGAGGGGACAATGGGCAGAGCTGTTCATTCTAACTTTCTCTTACATCAAAATAATTTACACAGTTAAACTTGATGTCCTAAGAGAGTAACTTTTTATAGATTCAAACCATGTATGATAAGCCAATGACAGTATCTTTAAGTTAAGCACATAATTAAAAGCATTTTTAACCTTCAACCGTCTCAACACTGTTTTTGGAACAGATACCACTTCATTTTGACTTTTTATATCAAAATGTAATCAATGAATACTGTAAATTCATAAATCATTGCGATGTTTTTATTATTGCGAAAAATGCAACAGGGTTGTAATCGCACTAATTCAAACTCGCATTTTGGTCTAAAATGACAAAATCGCAAAAATAAATGCACACAATAATTTCTGAATTTACAATAATACTAATAGTCCTTGAAAAAAGGAAGAATAGACACATGTATATGCATAATCAAATATTCAATGCTATTCATATATTATCTCATCAGGTTTATTATGCATAAAGAAATCTCTTTTTTTACACAAATATAATGTAATTTTTTTCTTTGACAGTAACAGCTTAAGCTAGTGGACTGACCTGAATGTCAATAATATTTGAGCTGGCAGACATTTTACTACATTTTGGTAGTCTCTTGAGGCATCTCACTGCTCACTCAATCAGTAAAGGTATAAGATATGCACAAGAGGTACATCAAGATATTATTGTTTATGCAAAAGGACAGATTTCTGTATGCAAGTCTTTCAGCAATTTGACCTTATTTTATTGAAATGCACGATATTCAATAGACCACTTTCGAGTTATGTCCTTTTCCGGAAAAGATGGTCAATTTTGCGTGCCTTTATGACGTCATTTACCAGATAGAGAGGATTGCCTGTATCCCTGCACTATTAAAGTTCGATCATCAAGCGTCTTTGTGACCTTCATTATGCAGGATAAACTAGCAATAATGTTTGTTCTGTAGGTACTTCATCACAATTCCCTAATGACAGCAGTGCTGATTATTAATTATAAGAATTTAATTTGCCAAATAATTCGTGCAATATAGCATCATATTTTTCAAACCTCTCGCTCAACATGGGGAGGAAGTGACGATGCCTCTAAACGCACAAATGATGTTCACTAAAACCAAAGTTTTTGACATAAATGCAACAAACCCAAAAGTGGTCTATTACATTAAAAGCCATCTTGGTGTAAAAAACTTTGTCAAGGGTGGAAAAGTATTAAAATGGATTATGTTTAGAGATCTAAATCTAGCAACTCAGGACACCCCCCCTTGGAACCACCAATGCTTCATAGAATAATAGTTCTATATCAATGCCATATATACCCTTGTCACCATTCAATCAAGTCAACAATTGTTAAGCAGAATCCATCAGTACACACTGATATTTCCTTGTTGTTGATAGAAAAAAAATCAATATTTTAGCTTGACAATCAATTAAGTTAAAGGACAGATATTAATTAGCTTTCTAAACAGCAATACTGAATAAGTGATCTATAAGTCTTCCTTATTCCACTTTATTATATACACAGCACAGTAGGAGTATGTATGTTATTTTTTTTAAGCACCCTGTTATAAAGAATAAGAATATTTATTGATTTATCAATTAAGTGCCCTTGATGGGCAGGACACTCACATACATTACACTATAATTTCATATAACACATTTTCCCATTGTGGATATATTTCACAAAGTACATTGAATATGTGACGCATTACATACATATACACAGACAACAGCTTTCATTCCAGTTACTTCTGCACTTACATGTATATAGTGTGTGCTCTAGTATGACAAAATGTGCAACAATTCAAAAGACGAAACCAACGGCTTAATTCATATGAAAAACTATATAAAATTTTTTAAAAAAACCCACATCAAAACCACTGAATTGCAGGATCCTGACTTGGGACAGGCACATAAAAAATATGGTGGGGTTAAACAATTTTTGAGAGCACTCAACACTCAATCCTAATCTGGGACAGTGGTGTAATAGCACATCATAAGAAATCAGTTGCAAAAGGCTGTCTGAATAATTGTGGTTTGTTAAAAAAAATATTGACTTATGGAGCCACCCCTTCAATAATCTAAATGTTTAATTTCAAAGATAATCACAAAACCTTAAAAAAAAAATAACACTCACAAGAAAAACTAGAAACTTTCTTTCATTTCCAATGAATGTTTACATGTAATCATGAAATAGATCATCGAACAAAATTAAGTACCCACAGTTTAGCCTTGATTAACCTAAGGGGACCATATATCTAATATCCTTTCAATTTTTACATGAACACTCCTATAAATAATTAATAAATATTGATATCATATAGTATAAGCTAAAATTAGAATTATTCCAAACATACCACCTTCAAATAGTGTAACAACCATCTCAAATCCTCGAATCCCCTGAACAAGAGTCTCAAGAACTCAAGAGTTCAATATTAACAAATTTATACTTTTATCAAAATAAAAAAAAATTTGTAAAAAGAAAATACTACAGGCATTTACGTTTATGAAAAATCTTGTCCATTACCAATTCCAAACAATCTCTACAAAATTCACCCAACTGTTCTGATATAAACTAATTGTTGATCATAATTTAATCTATTGATCAGGGCCATTCATATATATCCATCATAAAAGACCCACACCACTATAAATAGGTATATAAAACAGTAATATATATTCCTAAATATGTTCTTTTGAACATGTACTTATGCAAGTACATTTTTTTGTGACAAGTGTACATTATCAATACATAAATAGACCTTTTTCTATCATTTCAGTAAAAAGTTAATGTGTGAGTGACAGTGTGACGGAGACAAAGAATATAAAAACTGCAGTTGTATAATGCAGTTAGCATTAAATATCAGCAACCTGATCACAACCAAAGATGACATAATAAATGGTCAACACTGCGTTTTATATAGTGTATATTTATGTCTGCATTCAAGCTGCATCTCACATTGATTATACATGTTATATATTTTTTTTCCCTACATTCTAAAGATTAACAAGGCTGCATTCAAAGCTTTCTTTTCACCTTATCATGCACTGCATTCCATTGATTACATGCATTCCTACAGGTGATCAGGAAAAAGATTTTATTGATCTGTAATCACAATAACTGTAAAATCAATCACCTTGTCAATGACTCAGTGACTGTAATCTATGATTTGTCAATAATTTGTACTGTTGTTTCAGTGCTTGCAGTCTGTTTCTTTATCATTATATAAATGTTATATGTCTAGTAAATTTAGAAATGATTCAGGAGTCATACAAATCTTACACATAAAATGTGATTTCCCAACTGCCATTGCTTACAAATCCTTTTGAAATCGATCAGTTTTAGCAAGTATTTGTATAGTATACAAATCCTTGGTGTTACAGAACTGGAAGGCTTAAACTCTGTTCTTGATTCTCCCAGAAACTGGAATGTACTGTTACAATTACTTGGGTTGTGATTACAAAATAAGCTTTGCTACTGATGTCTGAAATCTTCATTAATAAATGAATTCAATAATTAGATTTTGCAGTAATGCAAACATTGACATTTAGCCTGTACAGACAAACTCCCTAATCATGTTATTACACAGATAATTCAGCTCTTGATGATTTGCAAAGAACAGATGTTTTACAGTTTATTCTGATGTTGTAAATAATAATGATATCTGATCACTACAGGTGTAAACTTTGGGTATATGTAAGGTGTAAACTTAGGATATGGCAAGGTGTATTATGGTATTATCATACAACGTACATTTAGGTGCGGATCCAGTGATTTTGAAAAGGGGGCTAGGGGTGTTTCAACCCCTGGCCCATGTAATGTTCACATAATTTTGAAAAAAAGAGGGGGTTCCAACACCCAGAACACCCCCTGGGTCCACCAGTGCTAAGGGTCCATGATTAAGAGATATATCTATCCTTGTGTGGGCCTATAGTTTGTAGTTCAAGATTGGGGTTAGATGGTCCAAAGATCTGCCTTATAAACATAAAATATCTAAAAATCTTAATTATAAGATACATGTATAACAAAAGACAACCAATGACTTGGGATACGCACACCATTATGAACATGTGGTGGTCTTGTACTATTTTTTGGAGATTTTATCTAACCAAACTTGTTTTATCACTTTACAACAAAAGTTTGTATTTGTTTGTCACAATACAACATTAAATGAACTTTTGTTAAGTTTTTCTCCCTGGAAAGATTGATTGTTTATTATCCAGTGGCAAATATTTCATGCATACATTCAAGATAAGAACATAACAATAATTCCAATAGGTAGGTTTTGCAAAGTGTATTGACTGATGAAAGGTGGGAATTTTGATGAAAATTAATAAGGGTAGCTGTATGTTGGGTAATGTCAGGAAAATGAGGGTAGCTGTATGTTGGGTAATGTCAGGAAAATGAGGGTAGCTGTATGTTGGGTAATGTCAGGAAAACGAGGGTAGCTGTATGTTGGGTTATGTCAGGAAAATGAGGGTAGCTGTATGTTGGGTAATGTCAGGAAAATGAGGGTAGCTGTATGTTGGGTAATGTCAGGAAAACGAGGGTAGCTGTATGTTGGGTTATGTCAGGAAAATGAGGGTAGATGTATGTTGGGTAATGTCAGGAAAATGAGGGTAGCTGTATGTTGGGTAGGGTAAGAAAATTTGCTTTGCAACACTGCCAGCAAGCAACCTACAGCCCCCCTCCCCCTCTTCCTAAAAAAATGTTTGCAAGGGTTCTTTAATGTGCTATTGTACAGTATAATACCTGGCAATGTACATGTTGTATATATTACTTTTTTGTTGGCAATTTAAATAAATTTTGGTAGTTCAGGAGACTCACGGTTTTATTAGCATCAGGACTATAAATATTTCATTAAAATATTGGACCACTACTCATGAAATTTATATACAACCTGATATTAAACATTTCTTAAAGAGATCAGGGTGGTTTTTTGTGCTGTCCTTATAAAATTGAGAATGGAAATGGGGAATGTGTCAAAGAGACAACAACCTGTACCTATTCATTAAACCCAATAGTATCTATTCATTAAAAATAATAGTATCTATTCATTAAACCCAATAGTATCTATTCATTAAACCCAATAGTATCTATTCATTAAACCCAATAGTATCTATTCATTAAACCCAATAGTATCTATTCATTAAACCCAATAGTATCTATTCATTAAACCCAATAGTATCTATTCATTAAACCTAAAATTCCACCTCCTCCTCACAGACAATAAAAGGGCTGGTGCCTTGTAATCTTGTATATGGTTAAATTAATATTTTTAGTTCAGAAACCATAGAGATTTTAGAGGACAACACCACAAATGTGTGACCTAACTGAACCCTTCCCTTATTCTTTCTTTGAAGGTTATTGCATGAACTTCATGCATGAATAATATAAACTAAAAACATATAAAAGTAGCAGTTTAACACATCACTACACAGCTATGTAATAAATAATTAATAGACAGTTATTTTTTACTGATTAAATTACAAGCTGAACACCAATCTAATTATCATGACCTATCTAATACAACAAGGTTCATCAACCTTAACAACATGTCCTTTTTTACAGAAGGTTAGCTGGATTTAACAGGTGAACCTTGGTTAGCCAAAGTCAGAGTGGGAGAACTCCAAACAATTTTTTTTTTCAAAGATCTGCTTCCATTTAGTGCATATGTCCTTTTTTTTTAATAGGTAATCAAAAAATTTCATCATTAGACCTTGTCATGAGCAGTTACCAGATTGTGTAGTCAAAAGTCTTGAAACACCAACCATTTTCTTGTAAAAGTAGAAATACATGGATAATTGCATTTTAATATATACATGATATGTGTAACTCTTTTCTCATGTCATAAATATTTTGACAAAAATGTAAGAAGGGCTTTCAAATTGCAATTTTTACATCAATTAAAATAAATATTTTTAAATTTCTGAAGGGCATGTCATTTATGCATGCAAATCATGTAGGTAGGCGGAAGCCTTGTAAATCCATTTCACATGTGTACCATGAAGCATGAAACATATTCTGTAAACTTGTCCTGTTATACCTGGGTTAACACATGATTCAAAAATGTTTTTTTGATGTTTTCTTAGAGATTTGCAGATAACAAGAAGAAAACGGAAATTTGCCTGTCTATAAAAGAGATGGGGTCTCTTGGCCATGCATTTTTCACCACTTCATTCATTACACTATACTAAAAAGATATTAAGAGATTAACTTCATAACAAGTTTCTTGTATTTATTTGAAGATAAAATAAATGGAGAATGCGTCCATGGGACACAGATGATGCCAAGCTTGCAAATAACCTTATAAGGGACATAACTAGAGAACTGTAAAAGTGAAGCTACCCATATTCAAACTTGATCCGTGTTTTATGGTATAAGTTTCATAACATTTGGTCGAGGCAAACTAAAGTCAGAGAACGAAAATCAATTTTGGGTAGTATGGACAAGGAAAAAACTTAATGCCCCTCCGCTAAGGCGAGGGCATAAAAACTAATGTTTACAGAACCGCACAAGTTAAGTCATTGGTGATCACTTTGCATATCTGACAGCCTAATATGCTGATCAACAAATCCTTTTTTACACAACCATAGCAAAACTATTTAACAAACGGGAGGGATTAAATTAGTTTTCCATACAAGTTAATATATATTCAATATAATGAAGTCTGAGCAATGTAACCATTAAGAAAATTTGGTGATTTATTGTTAACTGTTACCCTTTCCGTTCTTAATGTTACGACTTATTAGTGTTCAGGTAATCATTTTCTTGTATTTTTTTATAATAAATAAATAATATGAAATAGAACAGTAAAAGAAATAATAATGAAAAAAAAAAAAAATACCAAACGTGAAATAAGGCAAGCAAAACCAAAAATGTATAAATAATTCATAAAAAAATGTATGACCCAAACCATAATGGCATTAGTGCAAATGAATGCAGACATGATCCTGTAAATTCCTTAAGTTTATATTCATTGAAATCTTCACACAAATTAACAGGCTCATCTTAAACAATGTCGAAAAGAATTCATCTGGCTTTTCAGAAACCATACTTAACCAGTACAAGAATGGATAAATTTGAAATGCAAAACACAAGCAAAAACATGAGCAAATATTGCATACAAAAAGCCTCATAAAAAGCATAAACATCAATATTGTTTGGGTTGCTATCTCAAAGATGTTTACTCCAAATCTCTCCTTGCTCATATTTCCATTTTTTTTTGGTGTCAATAGTCTGACACATTTCAGGGCTTTCAATGAATTTTACTCTGGCTTTCAGAGTACAGTATACAAAGGGTGATTCAGTTTTAAAAGCCAGATTTTTGGCGATGAATTTTCAATGAATGCTCCCGACTGTGCTGGATCCTCTCTGAAATATATATCTCTGTAATATTACATTTTATCACATGGTATTAATATAAGACCAGGTTGGAGGTCAACTCCAATCACCATGTTTCACAGAGAATCACTCAACATCAGCAGCATGGGTGATTTTTGACTAAACTACCGTGTGTGTACTGAAGTAGCTTGTTCGGTAAAACTTATATTTTCAAAGTAGGTGGTTTTTGGAGTAAAGTAGCCTACTTTTGAAAGTCTGGACATTTATCCGCTGTTATTCATAACAATCATGCAGAATGGGTGCTTGCAGCCTACATGTATATCGTATGCCATTTTAGTTTGGACTACACATGCCGAACTTACAAACTTTATGCTCCGGTTCTTCCTCAATAGTTGTAACTTTATGGTCTGATGCAAAATAAGTGTCTTCTTCGTTGTCTGGTGTTTAAATAATTGTCAAATAAACAAGGTTAATAAAAACAACACAAATTTCTACTAGTAATTATCATTCTAACTAGAAAACAATGCTATTATATATGTAAATCATGATTTTTATTTCTTTTATACCCAACAAACCATTTGCATAAACAAATACTTCTTCAAAGTCTAGTTGTGAAAGTATGGTGACCTACATAGAAACATATCTAAAGTCTGCTCTCTTTTGGGATTTGCTTGTGAAATAGGGTCTAGTGATTTAATGAAGATTTTATCTGTAATTGCAAGCCTACATGTACTTTAATAACATTTTGTTACAAGTGCCTAATTTAATATTAAATTTTAATACATTTTTTCCCCCTATTGACTCAGATTTACATATATGTGTTTCAGAGTAAACTTAGTCACACTGTTGACCATAGCAAAACTGTCTGTTTTGTAGACAACCTATGGAATAATTTTTGCTTTTTGTTTTATGAAAACTTTAAAAATAAAAAAAGCAAGAAAACAACATGAAAAAAAATAAGCCAATGAAAAAAGTAAAAGTCTATCTGGCATAATAATTTGCATATAATTATGCATATCTATTCAATACTTTGCAAGATAAGATTTTTTTGGGTCAGCTGTTTATTTTGGAAAATTCTTAAAAATCTTCTGTCATTTCCACACAAGTATCATGGAAGACATTTTACAGATGAAAAGAAAGCTTAAGGGATATTTCTGATGTACATATTCAAAAACATTTATTGGATTTTCATCTTCCATTATATCATGTGTACAAATTATCATAAATATCTCTACAAAAAAATTACAGGGATTTAAACCACTGTGAAAAACAAGCCAAATACCATGAAATTATATCTTCAAACTCATTGAAAGCTTTAAACATCAACTATTTTATTTCACAAAATTCTTGTATAATTTCCAGGACTACATTGTTCTGATTAAAAAAAATTGATTGCTTCAATCAGTCATTTTGAATTCTTATACTAAAAAAAGATTCTGAATTTGTCTATTGACTTGGCAGACGGATATTAGTACCAAACTCCTTCCAAGACATCCATTCTAATCTTGAGATGATAAAGATTATAAAATCAGACCTATTGACTCCAGAGACTGGTGTTTACCAATGTATTGAATATTTATGATGGAATAATAACCATTACAATGATAAAACAATCAATATCTGACTTGTAAAACTATGGTATGCTGTTCTAATCATCATCCTGTTAATTATAACATTACTCATACTTCACGAAGTGATCATTTGTACTAAACAATGTCAGAATCTTAAAGGGAATGCAACAAAAAGGTAAAATCCCCCACCAACCAGACAAAGTGAGGGAGATTATCACCCTGTATTTAGCTAGGATGCCCGATGACTCTGTAAAGAAGCATTACGGAGAAATTTTTGTTGACCTGGATTTTCAGTAAAATTCCACAATGTCTCCTAATGAGTTTTGAAATTTATAGATCCAAATACATACATGGACATGTATGATGCTGATATTCCACGAAATAAACATGTTACTACATAAACCATGTCTAAAATTACCCTTAATAATGACACATTTTGCACCACACAGAAAAAAAATACTGATAAAATCTGCAACTTTCTTAGTTTATCATCAAACATTTTCCACTGAATTTTTTCTAAACTTTTCATTCCTTTCATTTTTTCATGAATTAATTTTAAAGATTTGTATAATATACAATTATCAATTGATTACTACTTCGGTTGATTTCATATTTCACTAATGCCATGAAATTAAATACCAAATGAAAGGCTTATGAAATTTTAAAAACCAATCCTTTTCAATAAACCACATAAAAAGACACATCAACAAAAAGTACACAATATTTTGAATCTCTATCCCAGCAGTTTCACAACAAAATTCACATAATTTTTTTTTTCTGTCATAGAAATATGTTTTGCTCAATTTAACATTTTAGTTTCTTCACAGAAGATACTAAGCATTCATAAATAAGACAGCTGTATCTAAACAACCAATAAGACAACTGTTTTATGTTGCAAATTGCCACTGTCTGGACAAGATTTTAAAAGGACTACTATGGGCAAAATATTTGTGAAGAGCATTCAACATTCAGATATAAACAACAATGAACTTGTAGGACTCGATCCTTCCCATTTCTACACTTCAGTCATACTAAGAGTTCAAAATTATGAGTCTTTAAATGCAAACAAAAGTCATTACACAACATAGAAAGTGCAGACAGATTTACTATAGGGTACAAATGGAGGGTCAATAAGATAATGTTCAATCCCTACAGTATTTGTTACAAAACACAGCAGAAGCTTGATCCAACTGACACATATATACACACTAGCATCTTTAGAGTAAAAGGGCTTAGAAAGAAGCATAATTTCAATAAAACATGAAATAAATCCCATTTCGATTACAGGAATCAAAAGTCATACAAAAAGCCTGGTACTTTTTCAAATGTGTATGACTAGGAACATGTAAATGGTTTAACAAATAATCTTAAATTATACTATCTCTGAACTTGCATGTGTATGGTATGTATTCCTAATTAAATTCATTTGAAACCCTATGTAAAATGATACAAATGTAGTAAAATTAAATTAAATGACTGATCCAATGTTTTTTTTTCCTAGAGGGTAGATGCATAGTGGAGTTAGGCCACATGCGCTTATTAAGCCCCATTCTTTTATAAGTGAAGATTCCCCTTTACCCAATATAAGCCCACTCCTTTCAGTAGGTCCACATCCTTCAGTCCACATCCTTAAAAATATTTCTATGGAAACCATAAAGTAGCTTTTTTTATGATGAAGGCAAATAAAAATATTTGAAGAAAAGCTGGAGATCTAAAGACTAATTAGAAAGAAGAAAACTGATAAAAGTATGACGGATCTGCGACCAGTACTTGCTGAGAAAAATGCAATAGAGATGTGTAGTAAAAAGAAACACAGACAACAGAGGGATTGACAATTTGATATTTCTCCACTTAGTGAAATCTTTATGTACAGATCTAGCTGAAAGTTCAGACCTAACAAAAAGATTTAGGCCTTTTTATATCTGAATCATAGCAATTCAATCTTCTTTTTCATTACTTTTGCTAATTTGTGGATTTAGGTCCTAAATGTCAAAAGGGCTGATAGTGATATTCTTACAAATATGACCCCCCACAAATAAATTAAATAAAACAGGCGTTAGGGCTTTCCAACCAACTATAATTTTATGCTCTGAACCAAACAGTTATCGCATTTCAAACTTCTCATCTACATATTAGTTGTTCTATCAAAATAAGGGACGTAATTGGTCAAAACCATATTAATCTAGGCCACTTTGTTCACGGACAGATTAAAAATAACCTGTAAAACAATATAAATAATACAAGAACTGGAAGTAAAGACACAATGTAATAAACCCCCTCCACCCCTCTCTGACAAAAATCTCAACCTTACAACCCATTAATTCCTGGGAAAAAAACCTTAACAAATATACATGTATTTCTATACCCTAAAAAATACCCCCCCCCCCCCCAAAAAAAAATAGTGAATCTGCAAAAGTGGAAAACTTAAATTACTACTACTACTCATACAGTTCTGTATATTACATAGTACATGTTACAATGTATGCCTACTGTATTAGCAAAAGTTTGTTCAGTTATTGTGAACTGGTGTGTAAAAAATCTTGGCATATTAAATGTATTATTCAACAATGCATTCATTCTAAAAAAATGTAGTAAAAGAAATGAATATAAGTTGGTGTGACCTACAAAATATCTGTTTAAGGTTGCAATATGATCTTTCTTGTATAAAATATTGATTCTGTGGGGAAGCAATCTTGAAATGACAAAATCTTGGACGGTACCTGACAAAAAGCCTCAACAGAATGGATAAGAGTAGATACTTAACTCAGGGTAATTTAGTCAACCTTAAACAGACTTTTCTTTGTCTTGTTTTAACAATGTCTAATCTAAAAAGATTTACTTATAGCAACACTCACCTCGTGGATCTACATTTTTCAACCATGATGCAGTTTCTGAAATTATAATTGAAATGTATCAAAAGTTGACCTGTTACAAAAATGTTTCAATTGAAGTAATGATTTTAAATTGCTCTTGTTAACTAATATTAAATATACTGTATTAAAATTGGTTGAATTCCATGACCACCAAAGTGCCCCAAAGCCAAAACTAGTACCTCGGTCCCATTACAACGAATTTTAAAAAAGCAATAAAATAAAAACATCATTCAAATATGTAAATTCTAACATATCAGCAAAACCTTTCAGTCATACTAAAAAGAATAATAAAAAGTCCTGTTCATAATTTTTAGTCTACCATGAATCAATGTTTTAACATTCAAACTTTGGGCTGATGAACAATTTTCTACAATACCGGTCTGGAACAAAGTGGATGACACCCATAGAAAAATATACATGTAAAACTCAAGTTCCCAATTCAGGCCTGTATAGTCCGCGGTTTTATTCTAAATAAATTGCTTCGCCGAGCGTAGCTGGATACTACCACAGAGGTCCAACCATGAACAGTTGGGGCAAAAATGGACACAATATTCGCGCTTGATACAGGTCTGGATTTGGATTGTAATTAAATATTTGACACAATATAGGTTTCTGACACAGAATAACTGTAGTCAAAGAAATTAGAATTGGTTATATGATTTGAATTTATATTCAATTTTTTGCTTTTGTGCAATACACTATGCTGTTGCGAATTGACCCCCTCCCTAAAAAAAATTTAAAAAATTTTACCCCCCCTTTTTTTTTTTAAATATTTGAAGAAATTTTCTTTTTAATTTATGAAATCTAAAAATTTCCAATGGAGTTTGCAACCATAATTACCCATTTAAATACATCATAAAAGTCTTAAAATAGAAAATGACATACATAATCATGGCTAAAATTAATATTCCTTAATCAGCATTTTTAAATAGTATCTTCTAAAATTAAATTGACAGCTAATCACCTCAAGACAATACAACATTTATTTATACATAATTTAAAAGCAGTGTAAATGAGGTAATCCAAACATAACATTGTATTTTTTTTTAATTGTCCATTAACCAGGAAACCCTTGTTTTTCCCCCTTTTTTGCCCCTAATTCCTAAACGGTTTGAGTCATAACCCCCCAAAGCCAATCCTAACCATCCCTTTGTGGTATGGACACTTGTGGTATAATTTCAGAGATCCATACACCGTTCCACAAGTTATTGTCTTGAAACTAGAAAAATGCTTACTTGGGCCCCTTTTTGGACCCTAATTCCTAAACTGTTAGGACTATAACCCCCAAAATCAATCCCAACATTCCTTTTATGATTATAAACCTTGTGTTTGAATTTCATAGATTTCTTTTCACATTTACTAAAGTTATTGTCCGGAAACCAAATGTCTTCGGATGATGCTGACGACGACGTGATACCAATATACAACCGCAAAATTATTTTAAAGCTGCCAGGCAGGGGTGCGGCTTATAGAGTTCAATAAGCAAGAAATGAGAAAAACTCAAGAATTTTTGAAAGGTCTGTTTACGCTCTGCCATGTTTGTTATTGAAATTGTAGACGGCACACTTATCATTTTCAAAACTAATATTTAACCTATAAAAATAAGATGTGGTATGATTGCCAATGAGACAACTAACCCATATTGATGTGCAATTTAATTCAAAATCCATTATAAAGTGATTAATTTCAAAATTGAATGCTTCATTACAAATTTCTTGTTTCAATCTATTCTTTGTCTTGTTTCTTTTCACAGCATTGCATAACATAAACTGAAAACCACTTGTATATAACAGAATGAAACAAGAATGTGTTCATAGTACACGGATGCCCCACTGGCACTATAATTTTCTATGTTCAGTGGACCGTGAAATTGGGGTCAAAACTCTAATTTGGCATTAAAATTAGAAAGATCATATCATAGGGAACATGTGTACTAAGTTTCAAGTTGATTGGACTTCAACTTCATCAAAAACTACCTTGACCAAAAACTTTAACCTGAAGCAGGACAGACAGAACAGATGAACGAATGGAAGCACAGACCGAAAAACTTCTACTTGATGATTGAAAAGGGTTTTTCTATGAAAATATTGCAAACGATCACATACGATTTGATATTACCGGATTTGAAAAAGCGGTGTTTTCAACCAGTTACAAAAATTTGTGTACCTGAATTTTCGTGGCGAGAAGGGGGGTGCAGATTATGTACCAGCATGACCAGTGCAAACTATACATGGCTGATTACGGTATTCTGCAAAAATGGTTCTGATGGGCTCTTTCGGGACATAGGTCTGAGAGTGACCACTAAAGGGGTTTCACTAGATCTTCATTTGAATCCAAGGAAAGTTATTAAATATAAAATATATTTGATTTACTTAATTTCTCATCAGAAATGTTAAACATGAGTACATGTATTTAATTGGTTTTTTTTCAGATACAAATTACAGAAATAGAAGGAAATTCACATTTGTAAAATTTATGCTTTAAAAGAACTTAAAAGGGGTACATAAAATAAAAGTAAGAAAAAGGAAATATCAAAGTTGTTACCTGCAGGTGGACTTGTGCTTTGCCTTACTGACTCTGAAAAAGTTCATACAAATGATGTGCTATTATTCGCAAAAATTTATTATTCATATATACAGTATGCAAATTATTTAAACATCTGTAATTAGAAAATTTTGTCTATTTTATTACTTTTTATTGATATTATTTTTACTGCAAAAATCTGATACATCATATATACATGAACATGTATTTCACAATAAAATTTATTTATACATAAATTTAGAACAGGAAAACAAATTCTGATAATTTAACTTCAATTGCTAATAATATATTTGTAATATTTACAATATTATGGAAGTTGGTTACATGTATATGATCTTTATAAAAACTAAATAAATGCATTATTCTAAAACACACACACCCAAACACAATTATCAAATGTATAAATAAATAATTCATGTGAAATGCAGACATAAAAGATGTGAAATAGAATGCTAAGTAAGTATTAGGGGAGAATTTTAAGCTTGATATTAAAAGTAAATTTGACATTGGGATTCCATTTTGGAAGACACAACTAAGCAAGGATTACTGTTAAATACATGTACAGTTTTCAAAATTTAAAAAAATCAGAAGCACCATGGATGCAAAAGCCAACTGGCAATCTTTATGGATTTGAAGTAGAAGAAGTTTGAGATCTCACATATATGTTTAACCCTGCTGCATTTTTGCGCCTGTCCCAAGTCAGGAACCTCTGGCCTTTGTTAGTCTTGCATGTTTTTTTAATTTTGGTTCATTTATATGTTTCAGAGTTTAGTGTGACGTCAATTTTCTCTTAACTAGTACACATTTTCGTTAAGGGACCAGCTGATGCCCGTCTCTGGGTGTGGGATTTTCTCGCGGTGTTGAAGACCCATTGGTGGTCTTGGGCTGTTTTCTACTCTTTGGTCGGGTTGTTGTCTCTTTGACACATTTCCCGTTTCCCTTCTCAATTTTATTTTGTCCAAAAACTAAACTTGACCACAAAAAAAATCTCTTCCCAAGGGAGGTCATTAACTTCGTAATGATTAGATGACTGGTTAAACAAATATTCCCTGAAATTCTTTAAATTAAAGATGTGACCTTAACTGTTGATCCAGTGACCTAAAAAAAAACCTATACTAGGGCCTTCTGTACTGAAAGGTGCAATATCCACAATAGAGTGGCAAACATTGTATCAAGGACTCAAAAAATATTGTCTAGAAACAAAACATTTCCCAAAAACTTCAGTCTATTGATAGAAAGATCTGCAGTTGAACTGTACCCTAAACCTTTGTTCTGATGAGCCAAAAATCAATAGGGCCTTCTTGTTCACTGCAGGGGTGTTCAAATTTGTTGGACAATGTACTAGTGAGCCTCTAGTTTTGTACAAATGTTCTATAAAATCTTATTCAAATTCATATGTTTAAATGTACAATAATATGTTCACTGTTATAATGAGCAGAGCCCCCGCTCCATACTACTTCTGATGACCCTGTCAAATTAGTGAGAATATTTACACACTGAAGGACCCAGTGCAGTGTCAACTTTTCACACACACACACTAGAAGTAGCTAGCTAAATGGACAACTACATGTACAGTGCTTGGACATAGGTATTCACTACTTGAGATTTTACACTAAATATTTCATTAAAACACCATTTTTTTCAAAAAATTTATTGTAAGGGTCATTTCTGGTCAGATGTTAAAAAAAGAAAGGCAAAAAAAAATATGTCTGTTAACTGTTACCCAACCGACCCTACTTTTGAGTGAATAAAAGAACAGAGTTCCAATGTCCCCCGCGTTGCACATATTTAATATTTCCAAGGGGCATAACTCTTTTTAAAAAATTTGATCGGCCACCACGATAAAACTTGTCCGAGATATTGCTGATATTAACTTATAGTATAAGTTTTATAAAATTTGAAAAGAATTGTACCTGTGAGAGCGATCACAAGATGGGACGGACTGACACACGGACGCTAGCCCAGTATTTCCATGTCCCCTGCAACACATTACGCAGGGGACAAAAATTAACTAAACTCATGCCAAAAGCGAAGTTAGAGTTGCAAATAAAATAAATCAATTGCCTGATACATCCCAATGTTCACAATGGTGAATATGACAGCTGTTATAAGGAAACTCGCGATTCTTGTGATGAAATAAACACTTTGCAGCCATGTTTTTCCAACCAATAACAATGGGAAATAATTCAATCATTAAAAATACGGGTAAAATCAGCATATGGACAATTCAGACCATGGCAAGACGGATGGTTCGACTCCAAATTGTGTTGCAAAATATAAAATGGAAATACCGACCTACCTTCCCTATTTTTTCCCTTAAACAGACATATATATTTTGTTTTGGCCTAGCTAGCCCAAAATGCAAAAGCAAACCCAAATTTTCTCTAGCAGCAGGCAAGAAAAAACAATGTCGCATGTAGATGATGAATATTTATGTTCATGCACTGGATCCTAAGCACTCTTTATGGTTTCCCTATGTTAATGCACTCAACAAAACCTTTGGTCCAACTGCATTTGCTGTTCCATTTTTACAACCTTTTCTGTAACATGTCTAACATCAGTTTTAATTTATTTATACATGTAACTATGTTACTCTACATACTATACAGTATCAAAATGAACTTTGTCACTTTAAGTTTTATTTGGACAAATTTTCAAGTGACATTAAAATTTATTGCATTAGAAAATTAATATCAACCTTAAGCTTTAAGTCCATGAACACATTGGACAATTTTGGTTGAGTTCACAATTTTTGCTGCCTAGGGCTCATAAAACTGTGTGAAGGAGTGGTCTAAAGAAGAAATCCACTGTTTGGACAACTGGTACATGTATATCAGATTTGGCAGTCAAGAAAGTGACTTCTCTGACCTAGTCCCCTAGAATGATGAGCCTGTTAATCAAAAAAATTTAAATACGTCCATGGGACACAGATGATGCCCAGCTGGCATATAACGTTATAAAGGGACATAACTCAAGAACGGTAAAAGTGACGCTACCCAAATTCGTGCTTGATCTGTGCATTGCGTATAAGTTTCATAACATTTGGTTATGGCAAACTTGTTACAGAACGGAAACGAAAAATTCAGCAATTTTTTCCCATTTGTAAACGGGCATAACTCTAGAACGGTAAAAACGACACCACCCAAATTCAAACTTAATCGGTGTTATGTGGTTATAAGCATTGTGCATAAGATTCATAACATTTGGTTGAGGCAAACTTACGTTAGAGAACGGAAAAGAAAAATTCAGCAATTTTTCTATTTGTTATGGGGCATAACTCTAGAAAGGTAAAGTGATGCCCCCTAAATTCAAACTTGATCCGTGTTTTGTGGTAATAAGCATGATAGTGTATGTTTCATAACATTTGGTTGAGGCAAAATAAAGTTAGAGAACAGAAATCAATTTCAGCACGTACAGACAGACAATGGTAAAATTTAATGCCCCCTGCTACAGCAAGGGGCATTATAAAAGGGTTTAGAATGGAAAAAATTGTGTACTGTTCATGCAATGTGTGTACAGCATGTAAAAAATATCTGAAAAAATTTCCTAAAATTCTGTAAAGCTGATACAAAAGTGGGACAGACAGAGAAACAGATGTACAAAGTCTCCCTTTACTCATGATCATCTTAAAGATATGGAGTCATGGACAAACTCTTCTTCTTCCCATTTACAAGTCAGACTCTGCAATTGTTTCACGCGCATCTCAACTTAATGGACTTACAAAATTACCAGAATTGAGGGAAAATGTTATGTCCAAACAGGCAAACTGTAGAAAAATCACGGGATTTATCTTAAGACTTAACATATGTTTAAGAAATCTTTAGAAATCTAGAGCTCATTTTGAATAAATATTACCTGTCTTGGGAAGCTTGGACACTTCTTGTTGGGGTTCTTTTTTCGATTCAGTGTTCTCGTTTTCAAATGCAGACATAAGTTGTTCTACTTCTTTAGGGGGTGCTGTAGGTTCTGGGGGTTGATAAGAAAAAGGGTCATTGCTAGCAAATGCAGACTGGCCAGCAGAACCAAGGTTAACTAAATCAGAAAACGTATCAACTGGATCAGTATTGCCGGGATCATAACGATCGGCCTCTGCCTCCTCACCGACATAACTCGATGAAATTTCTTCATCTTGCTCTGGTATTTTATCCACTTTCTCGAAATCCTCCGGGTGGTAGTTATTTTCTGATTGGAAATCGCCTAACAGATCATTGTCTGCCATTCTGTCGCACCTTTAATTTTTAGGTTAATCTTACAAACTGTTCACTCAGCTGTCCCGTGCAGTTAAAAGTGACGTTATTGCCATGCGCAAACATAAATTATTTTGAGAAACTTCCGGTATTTTCTAAGTTTTCTCCCTTAGCTATTTCACTTCGAAATGAAATGGGAAACAAGACAGTTCCTTTTAGAAAATATAACGATAAACTTGATTGGTCAATTTTATACACTTTAGTCCTATGAAATAAGTGATACGAAATTTGGTTAAAATTATAGACTGGTGAAGATGGCTGGAAAAACGAAGCCGAAAAATGGGATGAATGGGAAAACTAATGGATTTAATCATTTTTATCAAAACGGACATATTTCACAGGTAAAATTAAAATTTGTGCTGACGCAAGTTTTGTATTAAAATATTTGTTAAGTATGGAAATGCGCGTGTTTACAGCTGAAACATTTATACTTTATGCTACTTGCACAACCGGCAAAAGTGATAAATTATATTGATAAAATTCACAATAACTGTAAAATCTCGTTTATATTTAATGAATTTTTTTAAAATAAACTAAATTTTTTTTTCAATTAAGTTGTAAATATAAAAAAAAAACGAATGCGTGATTCGACACGCCCATTTTAATAGTGTAAACAACATTCCATGATTATCTCCCGTTGTAAATATTGCCGGTTGCCAAAACAAAGATGTTCTGTCCCTGGTTTATGAACTGCATTTACGTTGTGTAATAAGAATTTAGGCATGTTGCTATCTACAATTTTTTTGTTGCATATATATCCTTGACCTTTCTTAGATAAATAAGTCAATAAATATAACTGCATGTATTGCCTGTATTTTCATATACATTTTTTAGGATGATGAATGGAGATATATTCATGGTCCCTTTGGTATCTATATTTTCATTAAATACACACTGCAGATGTACAAATAAATAAATTTTACTTAATCAAATAACTCCATGTATGAATGTATGCTTATTCATTGTTTAACTTGTTGACCACTAATATAATTAATTTGTTTAGCCATGTCCAATCTATAGTTCAGAAAAAGATCGACCATTGAAATCAAATTCTCTTAACTGATCATGTTAATTTTCTTAGTCAAAACATAATTGAGTTAATTCAGATTACTATTTTTTAATCGATATTTTTGTAATGAAGAGGTATTTCCAGACTCAACTCATAAAATGTAGATGCATCTGGAGATGTCTCTTTTTACAAATTGAATGGTGACTGGTCAGTTAAAGCCTTGCTGCTGACATTGCTGTATTTCTAAATTGTCAGTTCTATACCAGTGACATGATTTGTCACATCCATTAAGTTTTCTGTTGAGAAATTATAGGTTCCAATTCCCTCAGGCAAAGTTGACCTTAGATGGTTTTTGCTATTCTGTTTAAGTGCCTTTTTGTCATTTAGGTCCTCAAATATTAATACATCTGTGACTTTCAAATGGATGGTTTTGAGCATTCTTTATTAGGAGGCATCAAATTTATGAAATGTTATATTTATTATGAAGAGATCATTTCAAATATAGTGGAACCTGCATTAATTATTTTCTGTAGAAAATTATGATAAAAATCATTTGTTTTTATACGCCAGTTTACGGGACGTATTATGGTATACCGTTGTCTGTCTGTCTGTCGTCAACATGTCGGACATTAACTCAAAAACACTTCTACCAATTTGTATAAAACTTTGGTGAATTGTTCATATCTATTGATGTGAGCTCCCTTTATTTTTTTTAAAAAATTTAGAGTTTACATTTCTGAGTTATGGGGTTTTATTCATTAAAAAAGGGGGGATTTTCCAGTTTTCAGACAATAACTCAAAAATGCTTTCACCAATTTGCAAGAAACTTTGGTCAATTGTTTATATCTATTGACATGAGCTCCCTTTTGATTTTTATAAATTTTAGATTTTATGTTTCTGAGTTATGAAGTTTTATTCATTAAAAAAAGGGGGGATTTTCCAGTTTTCAGACAATAACTCAAAAATGCTTTCAGCAGTTCTCATGAAACTTTGGGGAATTGTTTATATCTATTGATGTAAGCTCCCTTTCAATTTTTATAAATTTTAGATTTTACACTTCCAAGTTATGGGATTTTATTCATAAAAAAGGGGTGATTTTCTAGTTTTCGGACAATACCTTTAAAGTGCTTTGAGCAGTTTTCATTAAACTTTGGTGACTGGTTTTAAAAGATCGACCATTGAAATCAAATTCTCTTAACTCATCATGTTAATTTTCTTGGTCAAAACATAATTGGGTTAATTCAGATTACTATTTTTTAATCTATATTTTTGTAATGAAGAGGTATTTCCAGACTCAACTCATAGAATCTAGATGCAGCTGGAGATGTCTCTTTTTACAAATTGAATGGTGACTGATCAGTTAAAGCCTTGCTGCTGACATTGCTGTATTTCTAAATTGTCAGTTTTATTTTTGAGTTATTGTCTGAAATTTGACATTGAGAAGTTATTGAACTTTATTCATAAAAAATTCGTAAGGGTTCCGCGGAACCTAGTGTCTCGCCTACTTCTGCTGTATATCACAGGCTCAACAAAAATGAGGAAAAAAATTAATAAAAATATTCCTCTCTATACTATCTTTTGATTGTAAGTAGCTTCTGTCCAAGTTTGGTAAAAATCCAGGATAGTTTATGAATCTAATAAATGTTTTAAATAAAAACTTAAACTGTTATGTAATGTTAACTGGAAGAAAAACTAAGTCCATTTATAAGTAAAATACGGAAAAAATGGAAAAATATTTTAACAAAATTTCCTTTTAGATACTAGCTTTTAATCATAAACAAGCTTCTGTCCAAGTTTGGTACAAATCCAGGATAGTTTAAGAAAGTTGTTAAAATTTTAAAAACTTTAACCACAGAGTGAATGTAATGTTAACTGGCAGAAAACTAAGTCCATTTATAAGTAAAATACGGAAAAAATGGAATTTTTTTTTTACAAAATTTACTTCTGGATACTATCTTTTGATCACAAACAAGCTTCTTTTCAAGTTTGGTACAAATCCAGGATAGTTTAAGAAAGTTATTAAAATTTCAAAAACTTTAACCACAGAGTGAATGTAATGTTTCCTGGCAGAAAAACTAAGTCCACTTATAAGTAAAATACGGAAAAAATGGATTTTTTTTTTACAAAATTTACTTCTGGATACTATCTTATGATCACAAACAAGCTTCTGTCCAAGTTTGGTACAAATCCAGGATAGTTTAAGAAAGTTATTAAAATTTCAAAAACTTTAACCACAGAGTGAATGTAATGTTTCCTGGCAGAAAAACTAAGTCCATTTATAAGTAAAATACGGAAAAAATGGAATTTTTTTTTTCAAAATTTACTTTTGAATATTATCTTATGATCATAAACAAGCTTCTGTCCAAGTTTGGTAGAAATCCAGGACAGTTTAAGAAAGTTATTAAAATTTCAAAAACTTTAACCACAGAGTGAATATTTGTGGACGCCGCCAACGACGACGACGACGCCGACGGAATGTAGGATCGCTATGTCTCGCTTTTTCGACAAAAGTCGAAGGCTCGACAAAAATGTAACAGGCATATCATGCGCTCATGCACAGCTGTTTATTTTTATAAAGTCGAATCTTAGTATATGTAAGAGAATGATAATCCCTTTCTTCATGAATAAGTACGAGCGTTAGCGAGTACTTATCATAAAGTAAGGGATTATCATTCTCTTACAAACTTAGAATATTGTAAAGTGCTCAAGGCTCAAATGATCTATTCAAGAATTAGTTTCATTGTCAGTGCAATGTTTATAATTGATGCATGACTTCCTTTTTCGGCATGTCATTTATGGATAAGTTTTAGTGATGTGAGGACTTTCTTATCATTTGGGAAATATTTTTTTTTTTAAAAATGCGTTATAGATACTAGGTGACACAACAGTAGAAAGAAAAGGTAGGAATTGTATGTTTCCTGATTGTGAGTATGAATGTAAATCATGTAATATTTTAGTGAGGAATTATCCTTTTTTTATTTACAGTTTAAATCAATTAATACATTTGAGTTACAACTAAATTTTATTTCACAGCCAATAATTTGGTCCGGCTTTTTACATCAAATACTGTTTCATTATGCCAGGGAAATGTTAAAAAATAATGCCCTTAAAAGTTTTTAATATGTTAAAAATTAAATTCCTGTTTTTTTTTTCGGAATACATGTATTGGAAATAACTATTCTCCCCAACCGCTGATCAAGTAATCAAAGTTTTTGGAAAGCTAAAGATTAAGGTTATTTTTTATCTGAAAGATTTTTTTTCTTCCTTTTTTTGCATTGCTTTGGTATTGTTTAATTTTATAGTAATTTGAAGTTATTAATATTTTCATAATAGAATTCACGGTACCAAATTGTTTTGAGATTTTTGTTTGTTTCACAATTCAACTTTTAGTCAGTTTCAATCACTGTGTGATAAATCCTTTCAATCTGATAAATGTGCTTCCGGGCAGTTGTAACTCATTTATAGAAACTCTTTGTTTTGAACTGAAAATAGACCCAAATAATAGGATAATCCCTTACTAAGAACATGATTTACATTCATTCTTCACAATTAAGAGGCATCCAATTCTATAATTTCATTGGTCGAGAGTACTTTGCTATATTCTAAATTACAACTTCTCCTTATGAAAAAGATACCATTACACTTGTGGAAATGAAATTAAAATTGACCCTGGGGCCTCACAATTTTGAACAATCCACCTTTATTCTGGTAATTTAAGGTGAACTGTTATAAATGTATATATATATATATATATATATATATATATATATACATGTTGTATAATCAATGATTTCCATGTGTTGATGTTGTAATATAAACTTAAAAATTAATGAAGCATTTCAGATATAAGGTCCAAAGAAATGTAAAAAAATATAAATACAATGTAATTATATAATTAACAGCTTTACACAAGTGTTATCTCGGGAACATCGCCCCCCAAAAAAAACAACAAAAAAACAATCAAATATTCATTAATAATTAGAATAAAAGAAAACAATATTTGTGTTCAACAAATCAGGGACCCATGAAGGCATATTACATATAAACAATATAATTTTAAACATTTGCAGAACCAATAAATATTTAATCTAGACAAGAGACATATGGAATAAACAAAAACAACAATAAAATAACAACATATTTAACATGTGGATAGAAGGCATTCAATGACCATGGCAATTCTATATATGTTATACTTCATGATAGAAGGCATTCAATGACCATTGTAATTCTATCTATGGTATACTTCATGACTAATTTTAAACAATATTTAATAAATCAAACATTAAAAATAGGAAAATAATATGGATTTGTTTCTACAGTGATTTGATGCGATACATTGATGATACAATAGTAACTTATAAAATCCAATAAATATGTTCCAAGCAGTTCATGTTTAAGGATAAAACAATTTATTCTGTGGTTAAAATAAAACAAAAAATTCTTAAATATAACAATGATTATTTTTTTCACATGTACATGTAAGTGTTATTTAATGACAGTTTTCCAGCTTGAATCTCAGGGCAGAAGGGTGCTAGTTGTCTGAAAGGGCACTTTAGCGTTATAACCCAGATTTTAAGGGCACTGTTGGACAGTGTATAAATTACCTTGAATATTGCTAGGCTCATGCAGCTGGAGAACATTAGTTGTATTTAAACCATATTCAGAAATTAATGTGTTCTTGATGTTGGTTCCAGTAAGATTTTTTTTTTTATCAAATTATCATACCATGAAGCAAAGCATATCATTTTGATGTTAATCTAAACAAACTTGTACATTTGATAAGGAAAATAATCATCAGAAATTTCAATGTTTTATAACTTATACCAGTCTATAAAAATAAACAAGTAGTTTTGAAAGATGGAGTTATACATGCAAAATTATCTACATTTAAATTACTTGTTCAAACATATATTCTAATATGACGTTCTTCTTTGACTTTGGATACAAAGCCATGTTCTAATTCCAATAAAACATGGGCTGCATGTGATTGACGTCACAATTAAAATTGCAACGTATGTTTAATTTTGAACAAGGCCAGGGATCAAAATGGACATTTGTGTTGGTGTTGCTCACTAGAAAATTAAATAAAATCATTCTAAAAGTAAGTTTAAATGTATCTGTTTATTTTTTATCGTTAAACTGTTGATTTTCTATAACGTTTTTTGTTCATCAAATCAAAATGGCGGCCTTTGAGCGTGTATTATAGGTCCGCTTCGAAGTACAAAATTTCAAAATTGTCCTATTAGAATCGAAATAATTCTATCATGCCATGCTCTATGCTCATTTTTACATGGGTAGGCATTATATTTGTCAACATTTAACACCTCGCTAACGCTCGGTATTAAGATATTGACAAATATAATGCCTACCCATGTTAAAATGAGCATAGAGCATGGCATGAAAGAATTATTTCTTAAGTATATATGTTATTGAGAGTTATTTATTATCATTTGAATTGTTACAAAAAAGTATTTTTAAGTGCACATCAAAGTGCTCCTCAGTAAGGAGTTTTATAAATATAACAGGTGAGACTGTAGATGATCATATTATATTGATGCAATAATATATTGCAGAAGGTATAAACAGTTACTTTTTTGTCCATCATTGTTAAAAATAAATTTGTTGAGTGCTCCTATGTCAGGAGGATTATAAAATACAAGAAGTAAAACAGGAAGTGAATCTTGTTATGTTCAAAGTACAAATTTCTTTGATTCTTCTTTAAATTTCATAATCATTATTATTTCATTATGAGACAGAACCAGAAGCATTTCAATTGTGCTTATGAGTAAAAAAACAACACTTTTTGAATTATCATTGTCACATCATATTTAACCATTACTTCCTTTTATAAATGTTTTCTCGAAAGACAATAAATAATAAAAAAAGATCTTGCTTGATTGTATTTTTGATGTGTCTCACTCCAAATCTTTAAGATTTGTATGAGTTGATTTATTAAGTTATTGTAAAAATAAATTGATTTTGACATCTATCAATAATTTGATTAAGAAACCTTACCAAAATAAAATAAAACAATAGTGTAAAACAATTAGATACATGTACTTATAATAAAAGTTTAATCTGAATAATTCCCATATGAACTATTGACACATCCTGCTGTGATCAATTAAGATTTGAGTGTGAAAACTTGTTTATGTCTGTTCTACAAGTACATGTACATGTATAAGCAAGTATTGTTTATTTAGTATATAATTAAATCAGGACATAAAAAAATAATATTCTGTGTATGAACTTTATTGGAATAGTTTGAAAAATGGGTATTAAACTGTTTCTGAATATACTACAAAAGGTAATTTTTATAATTGTTTTAAACAGACAAAATGACATAACTAAATATAAAGAAGCAAGCTGAATATTGATAAGAAAAAAAAATCATATTTTATTTTTCTTAAAAAATATGTAGAGAGCAAATATTATCATTCTGAAAGTTTAGATGCAAATATTATTATTCTTAATAGGCACATGTAGAAGCAGATATTATAATTTTTAATATGTAGAAGCAAATATTATTGTAAAAGCTTGACAACTGAGAGTGAGAACCTACTTGTATTTGTATTTAACATTTAGTAATCTACCTTTAAAAACCAGCCTTCTGAAAGTTAATCAAATATTCACTCTCATTTTAACTAAATCATTTACAAATGTAGATAAAAATCTCATTAAGTACTGTGTTAAATGACTGAGGAGTTGTTTTCCAATGACAAGTTGATAAGTTATTGGAAAAATCATTGTTGACACAGTATACTAGAATGCCTAAGCTTTTTGACAGATTGTTTTTTAAAAGCATTTCATGCATTAATGATTGGATTTGTTTGAAGTTATTGATAATACACATTTTTGATCATTTAACTGAAACCTTTTGATAATAACAACAGCATTCTTTATTTCCAATTTATATGAACCCCCAAGGGGCATACAGAGCATACATGTAGAGAAAAAGAGAATATTGATTAGCATAGATTCGTGCAATATAGATACACAATTACAATACCTACTGCACACATATTTAGACTTTAACAGTGTCTTAGGCATATAATATACAATACAATAGTTAAAATGCAGTTAAATAAAAGGTAGCAATTTCTATGAGTACCATTGGAAATGAGTATTGCAGTAAATTACCCATGAAAGGGGGTCCCTGATATATTTGTGATCAGAGAAGATCTCCTTTTCAGGTCAGAAGGTAAAAGGATAAACCTGTTTTAATAGTAACACATATATTACTGATGGTATGAACTGAAAAGGGTAAGATTTCAAATACATGTACACATGTTTATTTATTAATACTTCCATGTTATTTGAGAAGAAAATGATTACAAATTGAAAAAAAAACCTTTTATAGCCATAATAATTAAAGCAGAGGGGTTTAAGGATTCCTGCTGTTGATCAAGTATCAAATGGTATGCACGGTTTTCACTGTGACTAAGACAAGTCCATCAGTCCTGGACTCATGAAAATCTTTCTGAACTCATCATTTTGAAAATTGGTGAGTTCAAAGATGCATCAAAATTGTAAAATGTTGTATCAACTGAGCATACACATTTGTATATCATCATTTTATAACAAGTGTTTTTAAAATAATCTAAATTTGATTTAATTTCAATGCTCTATTTCGTCATGGAGACTGAAATAATAAATTATGTAGCAGTAAAATTTCATCTTCTCACTTATGGACTCACCATGGCCAAAAATAATGAGTCCCAGCTGGAATCCCCATAAAAAATTCTTAGTGAGAACCCTGGGTATGTCTTCATCACAATAATGAAGCAAGTTTTTTCATTATGGTCATTGTAAAAGGGAATATGATACCTTTATATTTTCAGAACACATCTCCTAAGGATACATTTATAGAAACATTTGAGGAAACACCTCTATCTACAGCCATTTTAACATATCTGGGATATGCAGTTCTTGTTGTTATTGGACATATCAGAGATTTCTTGAGGAGTATTGGAATTGAAAAAATAAAGTCATGCACAGAACCCAAGCTTCAGGTACAATATATATATTTGAGGCAACATCTTCTTGCCTCTTTTATAATTTTCTGTGTTAAATATTTTTTTCTAGAAAATTTCATCAATATTTTAGCTTATATTTCTTTATTGTAGGTGTTTTTCTCATCTAAAACAATCTTTCATTTGGAGTAGTTTATATGAGCTGTCACTCTTATTTACATATTTGATATTTGAAAAAAAATCAATTATCACACATTAGTCTGCTCCTAGTATGTTTTATGCACCATTTTTTCATTATTTTGCACAAACTAGGACATGTTTGTGTTTCATGCAATTAAAATCCTAAAAATTTGACTTTTCTCTTTAGGGTTATGTTTCACTCTATCAGAGCTGGGAAAGTTTTTATACCAGGAATCTATACAGAAGAATAAGAGATTGTTGGAACAGACCAATATGCAGTGTAGCTGGTGCAGAGATGGATATGTTAGAACGTGTATCTCCTGATAATGGATGGAACTTCCAGTATGTACATAATACACCCTTCTTACAGGACACTCAAGGGGAATTAGTTAAACATCTAACTTACAGTTGGAAATCTAGTGACAAAATATTACCTCCCCTGTAAACACTGAAAACTAGATCTTCTCAATGTTTGTCCCATTTTAGCAAGGATGCTATCAATTATGAATTCACGGTAAAACGTTCTGGTAAATAGTAAAAATAGAAATAATTTGAAACAAAAACAAAACTTCCATTTAATGTTATCATTTCCCTC
Organism: Mytilus californianus; assembly: GCF_021869535.1. Taxonomy (NCBI): domain Eukaryota; kingdom Metazoa; phylum Mollusca; class Bivalvia; order Mytilida; family Mytilidae; genus Mytilus; species Mytilus californianus. Next base: position 117,383,700 of record NW_026262690.1, on the reverse strand, counting down.
CTTGAGTAGCAAAAGACGAGTACAGCAGGCTATAGATGCTTGATGTAAAATTAGTTATCCACATTTATTTATGCTTCTTTGCTGCTCCCACCCAGGGACCAAGCATAAAAAAAGAGTGAGTGCAGAGATTTAATTTAGTAAAGATTGAAAAGAACTCTTGACACAATGCCTGGCAGCCATGGTAAAAAAAACAACCCAAAAATGACCTTTGATATTGTACCCTTATAAAATTTATGTTTTTAGGCAGTCATAGTATCTTTATAAGAAAACTTTTAAAAAAAATATTACAATTGGAAATCTTATTATAGATTTAAAACTTTTATCAACATTTTTTTTTCAAGTTGTCAAACTTTGTAAGACTTGCACATCTCTGCTGCATATGTATTCATTGACAAATTCTGTTAATATGTAATTACATAAAAGTAAACATAAACACAGGCAAATCCCTTAATAACAAAGGATTTGAATTTTCATGTTCTTACAAAAATTATCTTCACCAAGTAAGGAGAGAAAGTAAGAAAAAATTGTTTTAGGCAATGACCTAACTGTAATTTGATGTAGGAAAGTTTTAAACCCATTGAACTAAGTAAGAAAAACAAAAAGAAAATATTTCTCATTTGTCTTCTAACTTCTTATATTTCAGACTTACAGGAAAGAAGCAACATGTGTTAAACTTTGGATCGTATAATTATCTTGGTTTTGCTGAAAATAAAGGTCCCTGTGCAGATGCTGTAGAAAAAAGCACAATGAAGTATGGTGTTGGATGTTGTGGTAGTAGGCAAGAATTAGGTTAGTAAATTACTGAGGACAAGTTCTCTTTGAATTTAAGATTCTGTAAACCAAATGTTTTTCTGTGACTAAATGAATAAATATTCAGGAACGATATTAAACAGTGTAAATAAAAGAAATGTACAAAAAAGATCTTTCAATAATCATACAGATTTGAACATAATATTTTAATGATTTCAGGTTATTTAAAAATCCATAAACAGCTAGATGAATTGGTTGCAAAGTTTCTTGGAGTAGAAGCTGCAACCACTTTTCCTATGGGTTTTGCCACTAATTCCATGAATATGCCAAGCATTGTGGGAAAGGTAAGTTATTGCTGAAACATATCCTCTTGTGGAGTACATCATTACTGCAAGCTAATTTTCAAAATGTTGTTATTAGCAAAGTTACAATAACAGATAAAAACTTACAAAATAAAGGTAAATCCAAGAATGCCCTTTCCGATGCACAAAATTTATAAAGCGTTATTTCCTTTGACAAACTTAATGAATGAAATGAATGTTAATTAAAATTCTGTAACACATACATCAAGCAAATTAAGTATGCCGTGAATAATAAAGGATCTCTGCCATCTCAACCAATGAAAATGTATAAATGTATAGAACACAGAATTCATCACCAATAAATCAATCATCAAACTGTCTTCCATACAAAGTCAAAGTATATACTAATAGCAGGGGAAAAAAAGGATGACTTAATAGGCCAAAGAAATAATACCTAAATTTCTGTAAACATGCTGGAACAAACTAGGATAGATTGGTAGGCAAATATTTTATGATAATGATAACTTTTATAAGGTCAAAAAATTTATAAATGTGTTTCTGATCACATTCTGAAATATTGAGTGTCTGTTGGTGGACAAAAAGTTTTGATATTTCAAAAAGTTTTTAACTTGCTTCAACAGTCTGACTGACTAACAGTGCTGGTTCAAAAATGACAAATTCTTTAGGGTAGGCACTAAACATTAGAGTCTGTCAGGTTAGTGGAAACACAACTAATTTTTGTATACCTATTTGAAAGAATAGCAAATTTATGAATTATTATTATTATATAATTTCAGGGATGTCTCATATTAAGTGATGAACTGAACCATTCATCTTTGGTGCTGGGGTCAAGGTTATCAGGAGCTTCCATTAAAACATTCCGCCATAATGGTAAATATTAATTCAGCTCTCTCTTTTGTCTCGTTTAAAACTAACTGGAACCTGCATATTTTATACCTTATTTGAAAATAATTTTTTGGAAGAGTATCTTTGGTAATAATTTAGTTCTGCATATTATTTACTGTGATAACCAGGTTTTTGATTTGTTATTTGTCGCCAATTGTTTTTGTTTCATACCTTACTACATTAGATTTTTCCTGTTTTCAACAAAAGTAGTCATCTTATTTTAGAGAGCCTGTGTCGCTCACCTAGGTCTTTGTACATAATCAACATTGGCTCGTCCTGAACATGCATGAACTATTTACCACTGGACATTAAGCAACTAACAATTAAGCAATCATTAACAATGGACTCTATACAGCATTGTAGACAAGAATAGAATTCATGACAAAAATTTCTTTTTTGTTGATCTTGTATAGCTGATCATTTTTTCTGTTTAATTTCTCTCTATCTTCTGAAGTCTTTGCTTAAAACACATAAGAGGGTAAAAAAATCTTGATTTAAGGGCAATCACTCCTGTGAAGAGTGACAGTCTACTAACTATATCGGCAAAATTTGAATTGTTTGTGGATCTTGCTTTGTTGATCATTTTTGTTAGTTTAAGTTTCTATTTATCTATTATAATTCTTTTCATATAAGGCGAAATGCCCCAAAAATGGTAGAAATCGTCATTAAAGGGCAATAACTCCAATGAAGAGTTGTTGGAAAATTTCCTACATATTGTCTGAAATGTAGATCTTGTCTTGCTGATTATTTTTGCTTATTTAAGTTTCTATCTATTATAATTTTAAAGATGTACAGCAAAAACGCAAAAAAATAGTATGTCGGCCATCTTGGTTGGCAGGCTGGGTCATCAGACACATTTTTAAAACTATATACCCCAATGATGATTGTGGCCAAGTTTGGTTAAATTTGGTCCAGTAGTTTCAGAGGAGAAGATTTTTGTAAAAGTTAACGTATGCCAAGTGATGAGAAAAGCTCACTTTGCCCTTTGGGTCAGGTGAGCTAAAACGAAAACAAGAAGATTTGCATTTCATTTATAGTTTTTTTTATAGATAATCATACAATTTTTTTAATTTTAATAATAAAGTAATACATACATATTTTTGTCCAACATGATATACATGCATATAAATATCAGATGTGGATGGTAGGTCATGATGAAGCAGTTGAAATAAGCTAATAATGTTTCACAATTTAATGTACATAATATTTCAGATATGGAAGATTTAGAAAATAAACTAAAAACCGCAGTAGTCTTTGGACAGCCAAGAACCCACAGGCCATGGAAAAAAATACTAATTGTTGTAGAAGGAGTATATAGGTAGGAAAAACACCGTGTTTGATAGTACATATACTGGGAATAATATTTAGGGCTATTCCATTGAAATGTATGTGGGAGGGTAGGAAGGGACTTTCAAAATATCCCTACAACCAAGAACCATTTTTTAGATAATTTTACATAATGGTAATAGACGCATACTGAAAAAAGACCCATGACCCACATTCAATAATTAAACTTCACTTCCTACCCTCCCACATATATTTTAATGGAATAGCCCTTATAAAACATGACTTCTGACAGATGGTATTTCATTATAGTATAGTGTGCCTTATGTAATTTTTTTATTAAGATTTTGATGATTAGATGGATGAGAATTATCAAAAATGAGTATATAAGTTTGCAAATTATTAAAATTATTTAGTTATTTTAAAAATTTGGGTCATCATTTTTATTCTGGAAAATGAGACTAAATATATTAATAATAATACACAAATTAAGTAACTAATATTGTAGATATATTTGTCTTAAGAAGGTAGAGCAAGTGCTTTCCTATAATAAAAATTATAAAGAATTAATTATTGCCTAGTATTAAATCAAAGATAGTTAAAGGCTATGAATACATTTTTTTCAATGGAAAGTCCTTACATAATGCTTGATTTGCATATGTTATATCAGTAAAATCTACCATTGACTATTCTCTGGTCAAAACCAGTAATTTTTATTGGTGAAAAGAATTTGGTATGGTAAATTATTTTTTTAGAGTCGTTTAAAATGAAAATGTGACACACATACATACATAATTAATTCACATCTGTCAGGAAAATAATCTGGGATCGAATCAGTATTTTTGATGGTCATCTAACAATAATGAATTTTTTGTTTTTAGTATGGAAGGATCAATTGTTAGATTACCAGAAGTAGTGGCGTTAAAGAAGAAATACAAAGCTTATATTTACTTAGATGAGGCCCACAGTGTGGGAGCCATGGGACCACATGGCCGAGGCATAGTAGATTATTTTGGACTAGATCCTAAAGACATTGACATTATGATGGGAACGTTTACAAAAAGTTTCGGTGCTGCTGGTGGTTATATTGGAGGGTCCAAGGTATGTGTAATTAATAGTTTCATTCAATAGAAAAATAGGAAGATGTGGTATGAGTGCCAATGAGACAACTCTCCATCCAAGTAACAATTTATAAAAGTAAACCATTATAGGTCATTCAAGTTTTTATTGAAATTATTAAAAGGAACTTTATCAGAGCTGATTAATTTCACATCATTAATTGATTCTAAAATTAAATGATTTGTAATATTAAAATAATCTCCTGATAAAATTTGGATATTCAATCTCCTGATAAAGAAAAATATTACTAAAGCAGATTTGCTGTTTGTTATTGCATTAAACAATCAAAGGGAAATAACTCTAAAATAATTATTATTTTTCAGGATTTGATTAACCATTTGAAATTACAGTCTCATGCATCAATATATTCCTGTACCATGGCCCCTCCAGTAACACAACAAATTATATCATCTATGTCAATCATCATGGGAGAAGATGGTACTAATGAAGGTACGGAAATTAAAATGTGGAAAATTAATTTTTTGTTTTATTTTCCAATCCTTGGAGTGAATTGTATTTGAATATCCATGTATTTTTTCCAAATAAAACATTGTTTACACTGAATAATATAGAAAAAATGGGTTGAGTTACAGCATTACAAATACTGTATTTTTTATTACAGAAATAAACTCCTCTTCTTTGCAATTCAAACCTATCCCATTCCCTAGAAAGGCTAATATGAAGAAAACTAACAAAAATTTTAAGAAAACTATAAACCAATTTTTAACCGGATTTCGAAGGAAATATCGGTTATTAAAATGGTGATATACGGCGGGCAGCTGGGCGGTTTGGCGGCTGCCAAACAGTGTCAGCACAATTTCATGAAAACACTTTAACAAATTTTTTTCAAATTTAAATATGTTGTTTCCTGGGACTTAATGAAGGTCTCAATTAATTTTCAAGATTTTAGTATATCTCCTTTGTGAGTTATCGCCATTTTTAATATCCAAAAGTAGAATTTTTAAATATTTTACTGTTGTTATCATGATATGATTTGTCTTATCTCAAAATAAAAATTGGAAGTGACAGATTTATTTGAAAATTATCTATTTCCTAAGTGGTAATGATTATAAGCTATATCATTAGACATTTTGAAGATTATTACATTATTAATTATGTTAGAGTACTATGTTAAACAACCATAGTTCTGTTCAATTAGATATTATAAATATTTCAGCATATGATAATGATTTATTTTCATTACATGTTTGTATTAATTAGATCTTGGAAATATTTTAGCATATGATAATCATTGGAGTGACAGATTTATTTGAAAATTTTCTGTTTTCTGATAAGATCTGTAGGACTGTATATATACAGTTTGAAACTTACTAGTATTACTGTATAAATGAAGTTTGGAATTTACTGTTCATTATTAGACATTTTGTAGATAATAAGTGTCCGTTAATCATATATATTCTTACCCCTACCCCCCTTCAATTTGATTATGTGTTTTTATCTTGTAAACGGTTGAGATCTCCACTCCTAAACCATATATATTCTTGTATGGGACAATAAAACAAATCAAATGAAATATTGGGATAGTCCTCGGGTTCACAGCTACCCTCCTTTTTTTTGAAAACTTCTAAATGTGCAAGCTCCCCAACCTGAAACCATATATATTCTTGTATGTTACAAATCAAATGTTATAAAAGGTGAGTCCCCTGGGGTCACCCCCAGCATGTCTGTTTGAGAACTTGTAAACAGTCGAGATCCCCACCCCTAAACCATATATATTTTTGTATGGGACAATAAAAGAAATCAAATGAAATATAGGGGAAGTCCATTGTGGTAACCCCCCACCCCCTTCTGTTTGAGAAATTGTAAACGGTTGAGATCCCCACCCCTAAACCATATTTATTCTTGTATTTGACAATGAAACAGATCAAATAAAATTTAGAGGAAGTCCACATGGGTAAACCCCACCCCTTTCTTTTTGAAAACTTGTAAACAGTCAAGATCCCCACCCTGAAACCATTTTTCTTCTTGTATATTACAATAAAACAAATCAAATGAAATAAAAGTGGAGTCCCCTGGGGTCACCCCACCTTTTTCCTGTTTAAGAACTTGTAAACGGTTAAGATTCCTCACCCCTAAACCATATATATTCTTGTTAACTTTTCATAGCTTGTTTGAAGGTTTTATTTCATATTTCCATTCTGTAGGATTTGTCATTTGGCAAACAGGTAGAAATGTTATTCCAGTTAAGTAAAATTATTTTCTGTTTAATGTGAAATCTCATTGTTTTTCAAATTTTTTTGTGTACATGCCCCTTAAAGACCCCCTTATACAAAACTGAGAGAACAGATGTTATATTGAAAAAATAACAGATGTTAAGATCATATGAAATTAACACTTAACTTCACGTATAGTTACTGTAAACCGGGAAATTTTCGCGGCGTCTTTATTTCGCGATTGATTAACAGTCTAAATTCTTGCGTTTTGAATTCGCGATTTCCCTGTGACCTATATAAATATTTTCATAAATAATTTAGAAAGTGAACAGCTTTACATGTATCGTAAATAAAGTGATAAAATCAATCAGAAATCTTTTGTTTTTGGTTCATTAATGTCAAAGGAAATTAAACTGAGTTGTGTCATGTTTGCTTGTAAAAACACATAAACAATAACAGAAAAGAAGACCTAATTAAGAGTGAATAAAAATAAAATGCTGTCAGGACTTATGCTAATTAATCGGTCTTTTGATCTGATTAATCTTTGTAGAAGATTCAACGTGGTAGTTCTTTTAAAACTGATTGACTGGTGTCATTAACATATTTGTAACAAGTGTTTACACACGTGTGTTTACATAACAATATCCGTAATGTCCGCTTGCTTGAGATGTCTTTCATTTTAATAAGATTAACTTGAGTTAAACGTCATGATTTCTAACATTGCTTTTCATTTACAGTTATGATATGAGGTATAGATATGTCGTCTGTACAATCAGTGATATACAGTGGTCCTCTACATAGAATCATGTGCATAACAGTGTAGCCAAGACCATTGATTGGCGCGCAAAAATATCCCATTGACTGGGTCAGATTAGGTGAATGTTCGTCTGTAACGCCCAAAACTCACGACGTATTTATTATAGACATTTAAACTGTGAGGTCACCAAAGGGTCTCAACGCCTAAATAAAATAATTCGAAAAACTAATCAGGAATAACCTTTGTGTTTTGATTTATATTGAATACTTACACTGAACTGCGGTCAAGCTTAGCGAAAGGTCGTGCAACATAATCAGTCAAACAAACTTTATTAGATTAACTCGTTAAGGAACGATCGTTTTCATTGATCAATTCAAACCTTTGACCTCACACCTGCGAAAATAGAACACGCGTACTATAAAGCTGAATGGACTGATCAGTATTCACGTAGCCGGTCAAGGTCGTTAAAAACTTCCATCGTCGTATTCCCGAACATGATTGTGTTCTTGATTATCGCATGGCAATTCTAGCTTTTATACATGTGCATGTAAAATTTTAAACTTTAATCTTAACAGTCACGTCGAAATATTTAATTCAACAGTCTCCTCTCAATTGGTCCTGGATTAAGGGAGCTACCATTTTATTTTGATTGGAGGTGAAGGACTTGGATGAAACATTTTGTCCTTCATTTTTTTTAGTTGTTATCTCTGTCCTGTCTTTCTATTTTTCAGTCTGTTAGGTCCTGACTATATTTATTCGTTTATCCTGATATTTTACATAAATCGTCATCCTGCCTTTTTTTTTGTCAAGTTGCTCACCCTGCCTTATCTTTTATTCAATGGACTTGATGAATTAACGTTGTACTTGAAATGAAACCGTACTTAACTACAAAAATAACCAAATTACATACTAAAGATATTGCTCGATTTTTATAGTAAATGGGTTTGTGTTATAAACTGTCATGTTCATTATTCATATTCTTTCATAAGTTTTAGGATAGTGTGATTTTTTTTCTGATTTAGTTTACTTGATTTTGAAAAAAAAAATCCCGAAATTCTAAGTAAATTCAGAACATGTAACCAGCCATGCTTTGTTTAGAGAAAAAATGGAGATGGCAAACCATGGCACAGTGGAAGGAAATGTACTTTATAAACTCCAGCGATATACTTTCTTAATTTATAATTAACTGTTTTGCTATCCTCGGTTGAAAATTATATATTGTAAATATTTAAATAGTTGCATAGAAAACAATCAGTTTTAAACAGTGTGGTTATTCACTAAATGTATTGATAAAAGGTGACTCCATTTTTGTACATACTTTTACAGTAGTCATCCTTAATTTCTTAATATTTCGTTTATAAGTTTATCATACATGTATGATTTTGTATTTCATTTTAATACGCACGCATGCCACACGTTACTTTGGCGGATTGTTCAACAATGTTATGCAAAGCTCTATTCTTACGGTATGAAATTAAAGGATAAATTTTCAACCAATCAAAATCGAAAACAGTACATTTATATAGTTCCTTATAAACTACGACATTTCTCACAAGTATTTATTTATTTTTTAGTTCCACACATGCAAAAATAAAATCTTCGCCGATGAAACATTTCAAACCTTTTTACACCAACATGCCTTCACTGAATTCATTTGAATTTCGTGGTGACCATGATAGTACATTGCATAGAATATCTACATTCACGTGCACACATGGTACGATCTTTCGGGGACAATTTGCTCGTTTATGACACGTCATTTCTGAAGAACAAACGCTTAGCTTCTTTATTTTCGTTTTATAGCATGAAAACAATAAAAGAGGAATGTGCAACCCATCATAAATTTGAAATGGATCAGTAGTATGAGATCCATATTATAAGTAACTACGACATTGTCTGGATAATAACCTAGCGTCAATATGAAAGAAATTAAAGTGGTTCATACATTCATCCGTATAAAAGCGGCACATGTATTTTATTTTATCCTTATATTTTTCATAGTGCGGTACAAGTGCTGCATGCATAAAGAATATTACTTAACACAAATTATTAGTATAATATTTCGACCCCACTATTTGAAATTCACAAAATACTTATTTAATTATTTCGACCAAAAATCATTGTTTTTTACGTTCGTAGTAACGTAGTACATTCCATTGTCGGTCACCTGTGTCAATTCACGTGCACACAACAATTGTTGTTGTATTTAAATCTTTCGGCCAATGAAGTGAGACGTTACAAGTTGTTTGTTTGTGATACGCCAGAATGTTATCAATGAATTATCAATCGCTAAACTTGACTGCATTTCAGTGTAAACGTTCTTTACTTGTGTTTTCGTTATGTTTTGATAATCAATTTTTATGACATCGCACGTTCTTTCAACAAAAAAAAAAGGATTTAACTGGCTTTAAAAGTTACAATGCATGTGTTGATTATTATCTTTTTTTTCGGACGTCAAAGCGGTTGCATGTCCAATTATGTCATCTTTTAACTTTTATCTGGTCAAAATTTTATTTTAGAACGAATGCATGATCAACTTTAAAAAGTGTGCGTACACAAAACATATAGACAAAATATACTTCTGTCCTGTCTTTTTCGTACTTGCAAGTTATTAGACAATAAAAAGGCTATTTGGATCAAGCCTTGTGGAATTTGCATTTACGTTTTTGAATAGGTAAAATGTATAGTTTGGTGAACTTTTCTGCTAACTACTATACTTGTGAAAAACCCTTGGCAACAGAAACATTTTCAGCTTTTTTTTTAATCGACCCAATTTACATAGTAATGGACGACTTCTTACATTTTATGATCGCAAATAAAATATGTATATAATATACTGTGCACTGTAGTTCGTATATATACTGAAACCCTTTGGCAACCCCACAGTTTAAATGTTTATAATAAATACGTCGTGAGTTGTGGGCGTTACAGACGAACGTTCACCTAATCTGACCCAGTCAATGGGATATTTTAGCGCGCCAATCAATGGTCTCGCCTACACTGTTTTGCACATGGTTCTATCTTATCATATGGGTACATGTATGGTCATTATCTTATGAATAAAGTTCCCTTGAAATTTTCGCTGTCGTTTTATTTTCACGTTTCTCTTCTTATCGCGAAAATAGCGAAAATAAAACTGCTGAGAAAATTTCCCTGTTTACAGTAAATGTTATTTTTAGGAACACTTCTGAAGTCAGAATTGAATATTTTTGAGACCTTTATGTAAATAGAAATTAAAGAAAGGAATTTAACTGATTTTTTTTTAGACTTTTATTATGCAAAAGATTTTTTTAGTTTTACTATATAATTGAAAATATTTATGTCTGGAAATATGTTAAAGAATGCTAATGTGCTGTTGTTACATTTTAGGTCAAAAAAGAGTACAACAACTGAAGTGGAATACCCGATATTTTAGACGAAGGTTACATGATATGGGTTTTATTATCTACGGAAACAAAGATTCACCAGTCATTCCATTGTTAATATTCATGCCTTCTAAGATAGCGTAAGTATTACACAGACATTATTTATCAGTTTACATACAGTCAAGTCTGGTATTAATTACACAAGAAGTCTGTGCATTTCTGTGACATAACATTAATGATTAGAATTATGGGACGAAACAAAATTACCGTTCAGCATTGTGATAAGCTGAGATGGTAATGAGGTATGTCTCTATCCTCCTTTATAAAAATAAAAAGATGTGGTATGAATTGTAATGAGATTACATTCAACCAAAGACGAAAGTATGAGAATGTAAATTAAAGGTCAACATACATTCTTCAACAATGAGCAAAAGACATTTGTATAATAACATAAACTTGTTTTATACCTTCTATGAAAGAAAGATGATAATAGCCTGAATTAAAATTTCAAGGTTTATTGTAATGTTGACACATTCAGCAATATTTTCATGAGATGCACTTTTTTATGAAAGACTATGAATTAAGAACACAATATAAAAAAAATCACTCCTGTTTGTTTGTCACTCTTGAAGATATTGATTTGATAATTAGTATAAAGTTTTATCATGACAAGTTACAGATCAAGTTGGAATTTTGTTCCAGTCTGATAATTTTGTGCAGAGTTATGGTCTTTGGACATAGAAAATTCACTTAAATAATCAGTTTTCAACAGTTTTTTTTATCATGCTTGAAGATTTTGACTTGATATTTTTATGTAGTTTACACCATGACAAGTTATAGATCAAGTTAGAATTTCGTTCCATTACAATGAATTTGTAACCGGTAGGGGACTATGTATTGCTATGCAATACTCACAGAATGCTTGTTATTCTCAAAATCAGCTTTATAACGATTTATAGATATACAGCAATAATTTAATACTATTAAGAACTTGTAGTATATGTACTGTATAAATGATTATATATTTCAGTGTGTTAAGTAGAGAATTTTTAAAGGGGACTTGGTATGACAGTTTTTCTTTATAGTAATCTGATTATATATTTCAGTGCATTAGGCAGAGAATGTTTGAAAAGAGGACTTGGTATTGTAGTCGTAGGTTTCCCAGCAACACCAATCATAGAATCTCGTGCAAGGTTTTGTCTGTCGGCTGCTCATAATAAAGAAATGCTAGACAAGGTAAGTTTTCATACACTAACCTTCACGTAACTATGGAGATTTGTGGTGATCATTTTGTCATAAGTCATGTGTACTATATCCACAGTTAATCATAAATCATTTTTTATGAAACTTTCAGAAAATTATCAGCATCTACTAAATAGCATTGCACATTTTCTATTGAAGTTTTTATCAAATTGATATGTGGAGGTTATTCAAAACATGGTCTTTACCATATCTTAAAAAAAAAAGGTGCAGTTGAAAATGTTAAATTAAAGTATAATACATGTATCACAAACAGAATATAATTAATATGTATACATATACTCCAAGTATTCCTGTCCAACTTGAAAATGTGAAGAAGAAAAAAATGTATTAAAAATAATGCATGCATGTGATTTCCTTGTTTCAGGCACTTGAAGTGATCAATGAAGTTGGAGATATGCTATCATTGAAATATTCCAGAACAATTCCACCAAGTTTTAGTGAGAAAGATGTAGAGTTATTACTGGTATGTATTTCAGATCGTCAAAGTAATATGATTAATTACAGCAACTGAATATTTAGAAATGGTTTTGTTTTCAATAGAAATACACTTCTTGCATAAATTTTACGATAATATCACATTAAGGTTTTCTTTTTGAAAAAAAAGTCAGGTAAATAAATATTTTTTTTTGCATTCAGCCTTATCAGTCATGACTTTTTCAGCGATTTATTTTCACGATTTTCTAATTTTCTTAATGTATTGATATAAGGGAAGGACCAAGTTTTACATATTTGTGACGATTGATATTCGCGTTATTTTTATTCTTGCAAAAATTGTGAAAATAAATCCCTTGCAAAATCAAGTGGGGTTTACAGTATGTGATCTTGTTTGGTATGTGAATGGAAGTTCCTTGCACATCTTATGTAAATCATAACTGCAAACAAAGTTAGACAACTCTTATTAATTTAATTCCTGCTAACTGCACCAGCATTGATTTAATGTGGAAAACAACATTTTGGTTTCTTGATTTCCTGTCAGATGTTGTACAAATGTTATTTTTAGTTTCTAATCTGTGATATAGTACAGATTTAAAGATGAATTAGTAGAGATAAAATAATTTGTGTCTATTAAGTTTATTTCATCTAATACATTTTTATTTTCTCTTTAGTCTGTAATACTCCGGAGAATTTAACTGATTAACATTTTTGGGTCAAATGGCAGTTTTTAAACTAAATGAAATATTGATTGCTGATAGAAAATCCTTAACATTACAAGATATGATTTGTCCTGTGAATTTATAGTTCATACATGCTACTTTTACAATTCTTAAAATACTGAATAAAAAATTTACTATATCCTGAATAATTCCTACATTTAATGATTAATACTTTTCATTTTTTTGCAGTGATTGTTTTGAAGACGTGTAAACAACACAGCAGTAATGGCCTATCAGATGCATTGCCATGACAAACCACAGTTCATGTTTATGACAGATTCTATATCAACAGTGTTTAAATTACAGTGAAAAACTGTTCCTAGAATCTATATAGAGACAACACCAATGTCAACCAATCAGAATCTCGAGAAATTGTGAATTGAGTGGAAAGTCAATCTGACAATGTGTTTAAGTCTGAATCATGGAAAATTAGTGTAGATTGAGTGGAAAATGATCATAGTCAATTAGACAATGTGTTATAGTCTGTATCATGGAAAATAAGTATGGATTGAGTGAATCATAGTTATTGGATATTATGTAGTATATCACTTCACAATATTCTTCTCAATATCAGGGCTAAGCTTCTGTTAAATCCTTTAGCAAAATATTAGTTTAGTTTTTTAATGGGAACAGCTTAGCATAAAGAGTATGTCTTTTGAACCACGGCTGTGAAGTTAGTGTAAACTGATATAATGGATAAGTTTAACCTTGATTATGTTCTTGTTTCAAAATCTTTATTTTTTGGAAAGTTTTGTAGAGTAAGCTGCATTATCCTATGTAAAAATTATATATAAGTTTTTTAGTGAATCTGAAAGTCTCAGATTTATATTGTTTTTGCTAGTTACTATTTGTTGTTACGTGGACCAAGTAGCACTTGACATGCTCAGATATAAATCTAAAGGTCTTCTGATTTCACTTCACATTTAAGTCTGGAACTAACCATTTCACTGGACAAAACCAAATTTTACTTCTTTCCTATAGTTGATAGAATTTGGAATGACAGAATCCAGTTGACTGTGTTGTATGTCAGTGTTGTTAATCATACAAGATGCAAATATATATGTATCTGTTGTCTTTCAGGAATTGTTGTCCAATTTTAATTTTATAATTGTGTACTTAACATTTGAACTATCATGACTATCAAAATAATCTGATTTAATTGTTCAAAGCACAGAATTTTTACACCTGAATGCTAGTATTATTCATCTATCATTTATTGTTAAAATTATCATCTGAACTTTCCACATTTTTCCTTCAAAACTGTTGGAAGTTACTTAGATTTCATCATGCCCTAAGTTGGAAATCATGTTCCCACTGTTTTTGAAATTTAAACATTTTAAAAGCATTTCACCATGTTTTTTTTACTCAAACAATTTAAAAAGCATTTGCAGTGTTTACAAACCAGAAAGATCTAAAGCATTTTAGCATTTTCTCACAGTTTTCTTTCCTTAACAAATATTTAAGATCTGTCACATAGGAGACACTATTTTTTAGCACAAATCCCCCCATAATATAAAATTTTCATTTTACTGATAATTCTTATAAAATTCTTAGGTTAATGGAACCACCAACAATGAATTAATTTCAGTACCTCCCTTCCCTCTCCCAGATCAATTTTAAAACATCCCTTAGACATGTTAGATAAAAAGAAATCACTCAATGATATCATTGCACTTGCGTTCATAGATTTTCTTTAAAATTGAATGCTGCAGCTGTATATCATTGTGTTTCATCAGGTTCAACTTCATTCAATGTTTTTAGTGCTATATTTTTACAATATTTATATATTTGATATTTACATTATATTTATATGCTATCATGCTTAATTTTATTTATGTGCCAGAAGTGTCTTTTTCTGATCTGTCACAGCTTAAGAATTCCTTTTGTGTGAGACATATCATCCAGCCTCTTTTGGGGATACATGGGGGTTTCAGCCTTATTTTTAGCTAATTGCTCCTGCAAACTGGAAGAGATATGAGATATTTGTGTTAGGCAAGCAAAAAATAGTTGTCTTTCCTGCCTCTTGACCTACCCTAACATTTATTGAGATTTTTCATTAAGCATTGATAAGATCAAGACATTTAAAGTTAAGTACCATTGAAATCCAGAACATTTCCCTGTAGTCAAAATGTTCTGAAAAATAGAATTATTTAACATTTTTGTATTTACCTTCTCTGATTTTCTGCCAGGAGGCAGGAAACAAATATATATTATTTGGCCTTATTTGTAGAAGTTGACTATATATTTTTGAAGATATCTTCTGGAAAAATGTCCATTTAGAAGACAACATTGTTTTTCAGTTCTGCTAAAATTCAAATTGATAAGTATATTTCTGTTTATTAAGTTATACATGTAATATGTATAAGCTTATTGTTTTGATGGATAGATTAGTCCCAGTATTAAAGATAAGCAGAGTTATCTTTCAGTTTTTTTCGATAGAGAAAAGTAACTTGTAGAAAGCATTTTGTTTTTATTCAAATCCAGTGAAAATTTGAACTGATACACACATTGAGTTTCTAAATGTTAACTTTATAAGGTGGTAGTGCCATTTAATGATAGCAAAGTTATAGTGGATGTGTTGGATTCCTTTCGAAAAGTAAAGTTCTCATGTAAGCCGCCATATTTATTTTTTTTTTGATACGGCTTGATTTTTTAAATTTATTTGACATTTCTTAAAGTAAATCTCTATCCAGATATCTAAGCTGACTGAGTAAATTTACTTTTGAAATGAGTATAACTGCTGATTTCAATGATTACATGTAAATTGAACAAATTATTATTAAAGGAAGAAATCCTTTTTTTTTTAAATGCATTTATCATTTTCTTCTCTTGAAGTTAAAAAGATTACAAGTAATTCTATGTCATTTTTATATGTAGTTTTTGTTTTTCTTCTATTTGTGTATTAGGTTCTTTTTTTTTAATTTTCCAACCATTAGTATTTTGTATTTTTTATACATAGTATTTGATATTTAACGTGCCATTTATTTGCCATTTTCATACATCATTTAATTTATTTTTCATTTCTCTAATATCAAAAAATGCTTGATATGTGTGATTATGAAATGACAGAAAGATTATTTATTTACTTTGCTTTTTTAAAATACCATTTATACTGACAATCAGAAGCATTCATGTGTTACCCAATTTTCTGACAGATGGGGAATTCTATTCATATTGAGACAAGCTTTTTATTAAGCTGATATTTGTTGAAAACAAAACTGCTTTAGTTGAACCTTAGGTGAATCTTGGATGAAGTCACTTGTTTCTTGAGTAATTTAGAAAACAATTCAAAAAAAATTTAAAAAGCTTCTTTTAGTATGAATAGAATTTACCACTTGCAGCACAAGGAAACTGATTAACAAAAGATTGATAATTGGGGTGATCAGTTTCTTTTGAGAAATAGACATTGTTTAAATTATTATATTGTATGGGAGACATGTTTAAACTAATACATTGTATGTGAGACATTGTTAACTACATTGTGTGGGAGACTTTGTTTAAACTAATACATTGTATGTGAGACATTGTTTAAACAAATACATTGTATGTGAGACATTGTTAAATACATTGTGTGGGAGACATTGTTTAAACTAGTACATTGTATTTGAGACATTGTTTAAACTAGTACATTGTGTGGGAGACATTGTTTAAATTAGTACATTGTATGTGAGACATTGTTTAAACCAAGGAATTGCAATTCCTTGTTTAAACTTAAAAATTTGTCTGTTTATCTGTTAAATATAGAATTATTAGGGTACATATTAAAGTTAAAGCCTGTAAATGGTTGTGATTGATAAATTACTGTGATTTCAGACAGGGTAAAATTTGGTATAGGATTAACTTACTCATGGTAGATGTATACCACTCATAACATCCTGAATTTGCTTTGTGCTGTTCATTTCTACAATATTATATAAACACAACTGACACCACAGCAGGTCTTTTTCATATGCAAATATTCCAGTTTCAGAATTTAAAGGATTATGGGCTTTTTCTTTATTCCTACACCAAATTCAATTCAAATTTACACCATTAGTTGACAGTCCATTGTTTACGGTATTTTCAACCAATCAAAATGTTTTTGTATACAAGAACCTTTTAAGTTTTTTTGAAAAAATACCCAGAATGCTTCAGATTCTGAAACATCCAATCACAATCACTGAATATCAAGTATGTTTTTAAATCATCCAATCACATTCACTGAGTATGTTTCAAAATGGAGAAGAGCTGTAGTACACAGACAACATTATTCATCTTGCATTATAATTTCATTAATATATTAATTATCCATATTTTTTATTGTAAATATAAGTTAAGGAGTTTTTATTTATTTACACTAGTTTAAAATTATTACAATTATTACCGGTAGTGTTAAGCATATAAATATTACTGCTGTATTTGAAAAGAATGACAGTAGTTACTGGATCAGTGTTGAATAGTACTCACTATGTACAAACAACACTGGTTTTGAAAGGCCTTCTGGAATAGTTTATGATTGATGTTTCCATGGCATTTTATTTTACATGGATGTGTCGTAAAATTTCTATAAAAAGAATATGTCATTAGTGATATTTTTGTTGAATTTGGGATAATAACAATGCAAAAAATGTTGTCACCATTTAAACAAGGGCAATGGACAATACCACTGGAAACAGTGGAGATTTAATGATGATGTAGATATTTTTAAAGATGAGAATCGTCTTCTGTAATAAAGTGGAAACATTTGAAATTATTCCAGTTGTGTTTGTATGTCAAACTACTCGACTTTTCCTACATTGTTTAAATACTAGGAGAGTTCCCAAGTAGTTGTTGTTTCAATGTGGAGGTTGAAAAGTTGTTTCACATAACGTTTTTGCTATGCATTTGTGTTGTAATTTACACTGGCGAATTAAGAAAATAGAATGATTTTAAATGATTTCTATTGAAAAAAATTTGACCATACTTCTGTTTTGACCCCCTCACCCTGTTATGTGTAAAATGATATCAAACATGTTAAAACAAATTATCTCGGACCAAATGTATTACATTTCTTTTCAAGTGATCAATAAGTTTTATTTTGTTCACTAAATGAATGAAGAAGTTTGTCAAGTTGGGATTCAGACTCTGTAAATGTTAAACCTTATTAAAAAGTATGTCATATTTCCATGAAACTTTAGATGTATTTTGTACTTTGTATGTGAAAAAATGTGTTCTTTCTTTGGACATAATAAATGGATAAATTAGTGGCTATATACTTAATAATTGTTAAATAATGAAAATTGGAAATATGTTCAGTTTTGAAAACAAAAAATCGACAATTAAAAGAATTCCAAAGGCTACTATGTTGAAGATAAACATATAAAAAATAGGTCTAAAAAACTTGTGTGTTAGTTTATTTCTAATCATATCATTAAAGAATTGAAAATTGTCATTTTCAATGATTTTTAAAATTTGATCAAGGATTACTGGTAGTTAATATTGATTTATTATTATATTTACATGTTTATGAGAAAAGTTAGTTATAAATAATATGCGGGTATTCTATATGTTTATTTTGACCAACATGTTAAAGAAAATTTTTATGAGAAATTTAATTTTGTTACTTGTTTTAAGTTTATATGGTGTGTTATTATTTGTTTAGAATTGTAATGATGTTGAGAGTATTTATAAATATAATATGTGTATAAATTTGTTTGCTTACATGAAATAATTTGTGGATATATTGAATAATTCTTTATTTAGGTAGATTATTATGCCAGCTTTTGTTTTTTTTATGTTGAATCTATGCATCTTCATTTAATTGCTCTAAATACAAAATTAAAACTATGATAAAGTGTTCATATTTGTTGTGTTATGTTCAATCTGATTTAAATAGAGATCCTGTGTCCACAATTTGCTAACAAGGATTTGATAAACACTCTGTTTCCTTTCTGTTAGGAAGAGCTTTTAAGTTTTGTTTTAATGATGCTCACTTTCAAAAATTTGGAGGCAGAAATTTCATCGGTTGACATTCTTATTATCAAAACAGAACGTGAAACTGACCTTGTTTTAGTATATTGTAAGACATGCATGAACACAGGGTCTGTAAACTAATCAGATAGTTCCTATTTTTGTAATTTCAGAACTTGCTTCCATTTTCTTGATTTTGCAAAAGTCTCCAATTAAAAAAGTTAAAAAATTATCAGTTGTATGCTGCAAAAATATTTTTAAGCAAACATATAATAGTGGAATATACATTTATTAATAACTAATGAAAATATTTGAACAAATATTAAGAACTGATAAACACATTTAATGAAAATATTTTGAAAAGGGATGAACTTTTATATAAACTTAATTTTTTTCAAAGATTGAAATAAGCATTCACTGTATTCTTGCATTATAAATATACTTATATTTTTACACTGTACTCTTATTATTTTGCCATTCCCAATGCTAAAATTATTTAAAAATCATTAAATACTTAAATACTTAATACTGGAAGAAGTAAACTACACCTTGTGAAAAACTTCATCTTCAATATTCTTTGGACACACATTTTGTTGAAACTATTAAAAATCTTAAAAACTACTGATTATGTTTGACTTTTAACCTTTGATCTTCTGCAAGTAATGAAACACTTTTCACAGGTTCCATGCAATTCATGCCAATAACCACAGATAGTTTTGAACTTTTACAGTAAAGGAATAACCTCTGAGGTCAAGTATTAAACTTTTTGCCACTGGACATTCAGCAAACATCAATCAATCAATCTGTGGTAGATGCTTGCCTCAAGTACCTCACATGCAGAAAACTTTGGTTCAATCATAGCTGGCTAAATCTTAAGCCTTTAAAACTGTTAACTACTGGTTGGCTCAGAGTCATTTAACCAGCATGTTCAAGTAATAGAGCCAAGTCAGGTCTTCTCAGAGTCATATAGGCAGGATGATCAAGTGACAGAGCAAATAAAAATAAGAAGATGTGGTATGAGTGCCAATGAGACAACACTCCATCTAAGTCACAATGTGTAAAAAGTTAACAATTATTGGTCAAAGTACATCCTTCAGCACAGAGCCTTGGCTCACACCGAACAGCAAGCTATAAAGGGCCCCAAAATGACTAGTGTAAAACAATTCAAACAGGAAAACCAACAGTCTAATCTATATAAAAAACGAGAAGCGAGAAACACTTATGAACCACACCAACAAACAACAACCACTGAACAACAGGTTCCTAGTTGGCTCAGAGTCATTTAGGCAGGATGTTCAAGTAATAGAGCAAAGTCTGGTCTGCTCAGAGTCATATAAGCTGGATGTTCAGGTAAGAGAGCAAAGTCTATTGGCTCAGAGTCGGAATAATGTGTCTGAGTTAGGTGATCTTCCAGGGGACTGCTACCTTATGCATTTATATGAAAATAGGGAGATTAGGTAGATTGCGATGAGACAACTATCCATTAGAACCAAAGGATAGGGATTTGAATAACTACAGGTCACCTTATGACCTTGAAAATTGAGCCAAACCAAATCCCTATTGTAAGCTATAAACGGCTGTAGCATGTCAAATGTGAAATAATTCGAAAGGAAAAACTTTACACCCTGATTAGTGCTGAAAACAATAAACAAATAAAAACACTGATGGTAGAAAGCAACCAACAACAACTACTGGATAATAGGCTCCTGACTTGCGACAGGCACATGCTGAAAGAGGAGAGAGTTAATGTTTGAGAGTGCTCAACCCTCCTATAGCCTGAGACAGTGGTAAAACATGCAGCACAACATACGAACAAACTAAAAATCAGTTGAAAAGGGCTTGTAACTCATCGGACCAGTACTTGGGTCAATATCCCTAATGCGCCTCGAAATGAGGAACTCAAAAGTTGTGTGTAAACAAAAAATATCTGTGTAGTGATATTGGACATGTTTCTATTTTTTACAAATGGCTGAGCTTAACCATTTGTGGTGATTATGAAAGTAGAGGAACATAGAATAAATGTGTAAAAACTATGGAGCTATCAAATGTGTTCAAAGTATTACATTTTCAAAGAACTTATTGCGTTAAAAAGGGATTTTTTACCACGAGGAGCCGCATCACGAAAGGATGTTCGGGGTATGCTAATTTACGGAAAAAGTAATCTCACTTCGTACCACGAAAATTTAACCACATATGTGAAAATGTCACAGCTTCGAAACGAGCTATCATACATATCCAAGTTTACGATATGGACTGAGCTACAGGAAAACACGTTACCATTACTGCCTATGGAAAAACAATTAAAGATGTTGACCCACTTAGTAAAAAATAAACCCACCAAAAATGAAAACAGACACAAAATTCCAATCTTAGAGGGCTTGGAGTTACTGAAAGCTGGTTCAAAACCCAATTTCAACTGATAGATGGAACATGCTTTCCCCAGACTAAATTATCAGTCACTCTCAGTACATCTCCAACGAATTTATTGTAGACTTCATAAGTATTCTGAGAAAAGCATGACTTTATGCAATGCCAAAATATAAATATTAACAGGATGTAGGACCACAAGTGTTAATACATGTACCTGGATAGCAAAATTTAGTTACATAATAGTTATATATTAATCTATTAATAAGGAATCTATGTAAGTACCATTAAAGATATACATAAGATATGAAAGGGTCAAAGGAATATCTGTTCCTTTTCTTTTTTTTGTGTGTTCTTGCTGTGCAATAACTGATTTTGTGTCATGTGTATATATGTCTCTGGTAGCATTTACACCATATCAATATCACATTGTCGGCTGTATCAGTAACCCCTTTATAAATATCTTAATTTATTTCGAAATATTATATACAAATACCTACAATATTCATATGTTTTAAAACCCTCTGTCTTGAACGATGTTTTGGTCCCATACGTTATTAGAAAAGAAAAAAATGCACAAGCTTTTTATTGAATCAGAATGTCAAATGGAATTATTTGACAAGATTGTTAAACCTATTTTAATTTATGGTAGTGAAGTCTGGGGTTTTGGTAATAATTCGGTTTTAAAAAGGGTACATATGAAATTCTGCAAACTTTTGCTTAAGGTTAAAAAGTCTACACCTGATTTTATGGTTAATGAAGAATTGGGCAGATATCCTTTGAAAATCGATAATAAACTCCATATTTGCAGTAAGCTTTAATTTAATATTTTTTGCTGTTGCTAAGCAACATTTGTGTTGCTACGCTCAATATAAACCTTGTCGAAAAAGATAAGGATTACTCACATATTATATTATAATGTAACACCATTATATGAAAGCAAACATTGCTAGATTCATACTTTAGAGGACAAAAATCACCAATGTATTAACCGTTGCTAGGGAATATTTCTGTTGCTATAGGTTGTTGGTAAGCATCTTGTAAACTCAAATTGAAGTGACTATTCATTTGTAACTTCAAGTTATTCTCAAACCGACCATCTTATCTGGAAATTTGGTTATTTGTACAGATACAGCAATTCGTATGTGCGTATTCTATTATCTAATAAAAACGGTTGGTAGGCAACCTTCTTTTTTACCAGGACATAAAAAAATCTATATTTTTTCAAGTTTCTATACTAAGAATACCATTGGTGTGAATTAAGGCTTCTTTGGAGAGGGGGCCAAAAACGCCCCTTATCATACCTTCTCCTTTGTAAAACTAATAAATATGCATGAAGGCTCTCCTGGGTAATTCATGTTCTTTAAACTATCTATTTTAATCTATTATATTCTGTAATTTATGATATTTGCCTCTGTCGTGCTTTCGTATAATTTTTGTATGTCTATACATATACATAATGTAATATTTATTGTGTGTATCTCTATACCAATGTAATTTGGTTTGTTGAGAAATAAAGACCTGTGTTGTGAGATGCAAATAGAGTTTATAAACCATATTAACAGCTATGTACTCAGGAACGGCAAGTTAATTCTAGGTATGTTATATCCTGACGGAGTACACCTCACCAAGAAAGGAACATCAATACTTATACATAACATGAATGATGTTACACCAATACTTGCCAATACATACACAGAAAATGGCAGAGAAAAATCAGACTTAAATTTCGGATTTCAACAACATAAATTCTCATCAAAATAACAACACAAATAGAAATCTCTATTCGCAACGTGCTACTCATGAAGTGCATTCAAAATTTAAAAGCCAGTCTAGTCAACAAAATTCGCCAAAATCTTGTTTCAATTGTGGAGAAACAAATCACAGCCAACTAAGTGAGCTGCAGATTTAAGCAGACAATACGGTGTTATTCATGTAATGAAATTGGACATAAACAAAATTTTGTAGAAAACACTACGTCCCAGGCACTGAAGGTTACAGGCACCTAAATGGTCCTGTACATTTCAGTTATATGCAAACTAGGGATTCAAAATTGTTTGCAAAAACAAGTTTAGTGCTTTAATGTCTAGTCTACATATATGTTTAAAGTGTAATAATGAGTTTTAAGTGTGCTCATGTGGTTCAAAGTTAGATTTACTAGGAACTTCTGACATAAATAATGTAACAACTGTAAAAATTTGGATAATTGTTTGTCCCCTCATGATTTTTCGATTATTTCTCCTACTTATACGACATTTAATGATACAAAAGAGGTTATTACTGAGACTGCGTGTAATTTAGAAAAAAGTAAAACCCAGTTAGATGAAAATGATTATACAAATAATATTTATGGTCATCAAAAAACAAAAGGTCTAAAATTAACGTTTCAAAATATTCAACATTTAATGCCAAAGCTAGATGAGATAAAATACAATTTTACAAAAATGAAAGATTGGGAAAAAACACACGTAAACATTTTTAATAACCGAAAAATGTCACAAGTCAAAAAAGCTAGAAATTTCAGGTTTTACATTTGAAAGAAAAGATCGGAAAACAAGTAAAGGTGGAGGTTGGATAGTTTATTTTTTTGACAGTATAAAATACACTAGACGATGTGAATCTGAGTACGAAAATATTGAATCTATGTGGTTTGAGATTTTTCCAAGACATTTCAAATCCTTTTTAATATCGTTTATTTATAGACCTCCAAATAGTATTACTTCTTGGTATAACTTCTTTGAAAATAAAATAGAAAAAGGCTTACTCTTATAATGACCATATAGTTTTAGCTGATGATTTCAATATAGATTTTCTACAGCCTTAACACAAGAAATGGGAATGTATTTTGTCAGTTTATAATATTTTTCAATTAGTCAATGAACCAACTAGAGTTACAAAAAGCAGTATCAAACTTATAGATCATTTATATTCTACAAATCCTGAGGAAATTACAGATGTAAATGTTCCTGTCTATTGACGGGAGATCATTACCCTGAAAGTTTTACTATTAAATAGCCTGCTTTCAAAACATCAGTAGATAAGCATGTCACAATAAAATATAGAAACTTCAATAAATTTAATCAAGAAAAATATATAGAAGATTTAAAGGCTAAACATTTTAATGAAATACTTTATTTTGATGATCCAGATCATGCATTGGATGCATGGTACTCTAAATTATTAAACGTTTTAAATATACATGATTCAATAATAACGAAAAGAGTAAAGAAAAAGTCTCAACCGAAGTGGCTAAATCAGGATATAAATCAACTACGTGCTAAAAGAGACTTTTATCATAAAAAGAAAGATTCTAAAAACTACAAGTTATTTAGAAACAAGCTATCCGCACATATAAATAAACGTAAGACTGACTATTTCTCCAAGGCTGTACAGTCCAATTCAAAAACTAGTGAAGTCTGGAAACATCTCAAAGATTTAAATGCAGAGTCAAAGTGCCGAACAAGTGTTACATTTCAAAGATCTGAGGTCAATGAACCAGGAAAAGTTTGTGAGCATTTCGGTACTGTAGCTGAATCAATTATTCCTAACCCCAAATCAAATTTCGAATCCCCAAAGTTAAAAGAGTTTACTGAAAAAAAAGTTGGTGACAACTATTTTAAATTTTACTTTTTATCTCCAATAGAAGTCTTTAATGTCTTTAAAATTCATAAATCTACGGGTTTGGATGATATTGGTCCTAAAATTCTAAAAATAAGTGCTCCAATAATTTTTTAATCTGTTGCGCATATTTTTAATTTAAGCCTTTGTACAGGTATATTTCCATCGACCTTTAAGTGTGCAAGAGTATCACCTCTCCATAAAAGTGCACATCCATGGCGGCGTAAAAGATATGAACAACTATAGACCAATATCTGTACTTTCAATTTTATCAAAGATTTTATAAAAGATTATTTATTCCAAAATTTACAAATATTTGATAGAATTTGATTTGATTTATAAGTACCAGTCTGGATTTAGACACGGCCATTCCTGTCACTCAGCTCTAACGAAAATTGTTGAAGAGTTGTTAATTAACATGGATCAAGGAAACTACACGGGAGTTGTATTTTTAGATTTAAAAAAAAGCTTTTGATATTGTAAATCACTCAATTTTATTATCAAAATTAGAAATGTATAAGTTTGATTCTCTTTCTTTTAAATGGTTCAAATCATATTTATCAAACATGTTTCAAAAAGTCAAAATAAATACCAACATATCTTCAGGTAAAAAAGTAACATTTGGTGTTCCGCAGGGCAGTATTCTAGGCCCTCTATTATTTCTTTTATATATATTTGATCTCCTACTTCAACTAAATCATACAAAGCCTGATTTGTATGCGGATGACACAACACTTGAATACTCTTCAAATTCCGTTGATGATATATGTGATAAACTTAGTGACGAAATAGCAACTTTTAAAATATGGTGTGAAAATAATGATATGATTTTGAATATAAAAAAATCCAAATTTATGTTGGTTGGATCACATAGGAAGCTTCAAAGCATAGAAGAAACATTGCAGATAGAATACAGTGGAATTCTTTTACAAAATGTAAACAGTGAAAAAATACTTGGCATTTTAATCGATGATTGTCTTTCGTGGAATCAACAAATAAACAAAGTATGTACCGTAATTTCAACTAGACTAGGTTTACTAAATCGATTGAAGCATTATATTCCACAAAAAGGTTTATGTATATTTTATAATGGATATGTACTTCCTCTCTTGGATTATTGCTGTACAATATGGACAGAAACAAGTAATTCAAATATGGAAAAAATGTTAAAATTACAAAAAAGGGCAGTCAGAATCATTCTTAGCAAAGCATATGATACACCGTCAAAAAACTTTATTCAAACAATTAGGATGGTAACTTTTCAAAAAAGAATCATATATCACAAAGGAGTATAAATGTATAAGTGTGTAAATAGTATTGCACCTGATTATCTGTGTCAATTATTTAACAATAACCAAAATGTCAATGCAAGATAATGCTTGCGTTCATCGGACAATAATTGTCTATTCAAACCACGTCCGAGAACAGTATTTCTGTAGAAATAAAAAAGATAGAAAAGATAAAACAGTTCAAACAAAGGTATCATAATTTCTTGCTCTCGAAAAAACTAGAGGCTCTCAATTAAGAGCCTGTGTCGTCACCTGATTCTACTTTGGTTTTGGAAATCATGTAAAAATAGATACCCTAATAATGATTGAGGCCAAATTTGGTTTAATATTGGCCCCGTAATTTAATCAAAAGCAGAAGTCTTTTGTAAAGTTTACAGAAATTACCAATAAATTAATTAAAAATGTTGAAAATGGCTTTATAAGGACAATAACTCCAACAATATATCAATTGACAATTTTGCTCATGTTGACTTATGTGTAGATCTTCTTTTCTTGCTATGTTTGCAGTTTACAGTTGATCTCAATCTATAAAGATACATGTATTAAGGTCTTCATTAGCACCTCATAAGGAACATTTATGCCATGTTTGGTTTCATTCCATTCAGTGCTCCTCGAGAAGAAGCATTTGTATTTATTTCCCATAGGGTCTTATGTTGAACTAAGTCCCCTGCTGGCGGCCGTCTTGGATGATGGTTCGGCTACAAAGTAACAACACTTGGTCAGCACCTCATAAGGAACATTCATGTCATGTTTTATTTCATTCCATTCAGTGGTTCTCTAGAAGAAGACATTTGTATGTGTTGTCCAAAGGGTCCTATGTTAAACGAAGTCCCCTGCTGTCGGCCATCTAGGATAATGGATCAGCTACAAAGTTACAACACTTAGTCAGCACCTCATAAGGAACATTCGTGCCATGTTTTATTTCATTCCATTCAGTGGTTCTCTAAAAGAAGACATTTGTATATATTTCTCTTAGGGTCCTATGTTAAACTAAGTCCCTCTCTGGCGGCCATCTTGGATGATGGATCAGCTTCAAAGAAACAACACTTGGTCAGCACCTCATAAGGAATATTCATGCCATGTTTGGTTTCATTTTATTCAGTGGTTCTCTAAAAGAAGACATTTGTATGTATTGTCCATAGGGTCCTTTGTTAAATGAAGTCCTCCGCTGGCGGCCATCTTGGATTATGGATTGGCTTCAAAGTAACAACACTTGATCAGTACCTCATAAGGAACTTTCATGCCATGTTTGGTTTCATTCCATTCAGTGATTCTCTAAAAGAAGACATTTGTATGTATTGTCCATAGGGTCCTATGTTAAACAAAGTCCCCCCGCTGGCGGCCATCTTGGATGATGGATCGGCTACAAAGTAACAACACTTGGTCAGCACCTCATAAGGAACATTCATGCCATGTTTGTTTAATTCAATTCAGTGGTTCTCAGGAAGAAGTTCAAAATGTAAAAAGTTAACGACGACGACGGACGCCAAGTGATGAGAAAAGCTCACTTGGCCCTTTAGGCCAGGTGAGCTAAAAAGCTAAATTTTATCATCAGATTCATATACAACATGTAAAACCAACCAAATAATGATTATCACAGAAATGTATCTATAGTCTAAAAATCCATATATTTGTCTTGTACATCACTTAAAATCTGTGTTTTTCCCCATTTGTTTTGCATTAAAAGTTGTATGTATGTTTATGTATATATTATATTATTATATTTTGAGTTAATCAGAGAACGTTAAAATCTGTGTTTTCCCCATTTGTTTTGCATTAAAAGTTGTATGTATGTT
Organism: Mytilus californianus; assembly: GCF_021869535.1. Lineage (NCBI taxonomy): Eukaryota > Metazoa > Mollusca > Bivalvia > Mytilida > Mytilidae > Mytilus > Mytilus californianus. The sequence continues at coordinate 117,355,628 of NW_026262690.1, read as the reverse complement.
TATGTATATATTATATTATTATATTTTGAGTTATTCAGGAAACATGGGAGATTAGTATTGTACTAACTGATTTTACCCTCTTTAAATAAAGTATTAATCATAATTATTATCATTATTTCAGTGGTATATGGAAAACTACTTTAAAAAGCAAGAAAAAGTCCAGATAATACATATATATATATGAACGTGTTCGAAACCCTGAAGCCTAGCCCCTTTGAAATCTGACTCGGCGTGTTTGTCAGGTACAAAGCAGGGTATATTCATATCTTATGATATAGATACATTATCTTGAATCTCCATGTAGCATTTGCCGCTGGACATTATAGGAACCTATCGTTCATGATGGTAATCATCTTTAGTTCGCTGTACCACAAATCATTTAATTAAAAAAAGGATTGCTCAAGTTTTCAGTTCTATTTTGTCAAAGCTTAGCTCACGTACCATGTCATTCTTTCATTCCCAGCTGTCCGCCCATTGGTCTCATGGTAGGTGGTCTCGGATGATTAGATCCCCGGTTTGATCAAACTTAGACTCGAAGATCACTTTTATTTACTGCCGCTTTGTCATGCATGTTGTACATTTTGTATAGTGCATGCCACTTAATAATATATAGTCGATTGCTATGATATAGACACCCAGTTTTTATGATAAAAATACATTACACATATAGTTCTCTACTTTTTTTTCAGGAAATGAAATTTACGCTAGTTGTGATTAAGTTACTCATTTTAATTACAGCTAGCAGTAGGAAGTTAACATAAAATAAGGAGATGTGGTAGGATTGCGCAATGCGACAACTACCCAACAGGACCCAAAATGATCTGAATGTAAGCGGCATCTTTAGGTCACCGTACAGCCTTCAAAAATTCTGTAACGTGAAGCATTATAGTTTTCGATAAGTTTACACATTAACATCTGAGATATTTTACATTGATACTATAGAAATCTATAAAGCATTTATTTTGAACCCTCTCTAAGTAAAGTCATACGGTAAAAATAAATCTCAATCCAAGCGTAGCTAAACTGTATCCTTGTTTCAATCAAAAGTTTACGATCACTATTTCTGAATGTATAGTTAAATTTTGTTTTGAAGAACTTTTTTTACTTGGGTGTGCTATCTTTTACATTTATACTTTGATACAAGTTAACTCTATTTCTTCGGTTAAAATTTCAATTTTGTTAAGATCGAGTGAAAATATTATAATAATCATGACTCCACTTTCCGCAATGATTATCATTTTTTTTTGGGGGGGGGGGGGGGGGGGGGGGGGGCGAACGATAGCTATAAATTTAAAAAAAAAATGATGCAGAGGCCCTTCAAGTATATTATATTTCTGAATTAAAACCTTGTTTTTCAAATGGGGAAATTATATTTTATGCATACAAATTGTATTTGAGAGAAAATCATCCTTTTTCGGAAAGGAGACATATACGCCCTCAGCTTTGAATGGATATTGTTTTTTTAAATTGATTTTAGCCGACAGTAAAATGATTTGAATCTTTCTATTGCATCGATTAACCAGTTTTGTGTGTGCGTGGAGTGATGGGTTTATTAATATTTATAAATGTTTCATTCTTAATTCTTAATGGCCTGTGGGTGTGGTCATTAATTATTTGATTATTTGTTTTAAAAATATTGTTTGAAAACTTTCAACACTAATAGAACCATTCTGGTTTTTTTAATTAAACTATTCTGTTTTCTGTGAAGCTAATTCGAGGATTTGTATAGTTAAAAGGCCTTTTTTAAATATATATATACAATAAAAATCCTTGGCTATGTCTATCATGTTCATGGATCTTCATGTCAACAGCCACGACCCAGCGTGATGTAATTTTTCGTTGTTACGTTATAGCATAAATTATAACAATACGCTGACACGCACTGGAATAGTGGATACACGGATGTTTTATCCAATCAAATTTGCGGTACATCGTATGTTTATACACACAATCGAACCACTGTCTGAATAATCACCGTATCACACTTATTTTTGCGGGAAAGTTTAAAATAACTAGTAAATTGGGATTTAGCAAGCCGCAAAGCAATCGTATACATAGTAAGTATTGTATAATTTCTTTATCGCAATAATCAACAATGATTAATGTTATGAAATTCTTATTGAAATTAATTGTAAATAAACTTGTCCACGCCCCCTCCCCACCAGGACATGACTCTCGAGCATGACTATTATGATCTGTTTTAGTGTTGTAAAGATTATCAGCCGTGGCTGCCGGGGATAATAAGTGATTCAGTTGTTGGAAATTTTTGTACCTTTAGTTTTTTAACAAACAAATGTCAATTTGATTTTTTTTCTCGACAGGTGAACATGTACAAGGAATATTAACACGTGTGTTACAAGCCGAGATTCCATCTGCACAGTGTGCATAATTACAAATAAGTTCGCATGCTATTTGATTTTTAAAACTGTAAAATTATAATGAAGCATCAAAATGGAAATCCAGTCATAACAAAAGATGGAATTAAGAAAAATGGACATTCTTCAAATGGAACCAAGGTATGTCTCATATAAAGTTATAAATATCGTACTAAAAATGATTCAGCTTATCTACACACGTATATAGTTGTTTCCTTACAAACTCCCATGTTGAATGTATGATAAAATGTAACAACACACACACTTAACAGCTGGAGGCTAATTATGGTCCACATGACACTACAATGTAAATATTATTTATATGATGCTATTAAGAATATATATGTATCTACACATTTCAAGTTATAGTTGCATAAATGAATAAGATATTTTCTAGTTAATTAAACTGTTGTTGAATATGATACTTGTGATACTAGGATTAGCTTGGATTTATAGATATTGATTTATCAGTGGATATGAAACTTGACAACTGAAATTTTATACCATTGAAAAAACAAAAGATAGTAAAGTTATATCTTTTTAATCCCTTTTCAAAGACCTACTGCAATATTTCATAACAGCTGAAAGAATTATTTACAAACACTTTGATATCAGTTAGTTTCTTTCTCAACGATCAGAAAAGGTAAACCTGTTGCCAAATCATAATAGATTTTTGAACAAGTTAAAAAAATCTTGGTCATTCTGTCTTTTTAACTTTTTTTTAACCCAACTTTGATAGTTTTCAAGACCTAAAACTGAATTTAAATTAATGATTAAAGTTTATCAAAATAAATGTCTAAGGTTAAAAATATTTCGCCACTTAAAAAAATGATTATTTAAAACATGGTCAAAAAGTTACGAGGTAAGATTTTGATGAAATTTTCACTGTTAAACTCACCTAAATGTGTAGAGTTTTTTATGGTTTATATTATGAAATATTTTAATGACATGTCATTACTGAGAAATCATTATTTTTATACAAAGAATGATGTTAGTGTTATTTTTCTTATATAGCTATATGAATTTTTGGTTCAGAAATTCATATTTGTCTTAAAAAGTATAAATCAACATCAAGACAGAGACATTTAAAATTTATTAATGCAAAGCAACGACAAAATTTGATGTACATGTATCTATGCATAAACATGTAGAGATACAACACACACAAAATAAAAATACAGAATGTGTTTCCCTATATCCTTTTCCCATGATTTGGTTATATGTAGAATGTAATTGGTTTAATCGGAGACATATATACACATATATGTCTCTGGTTTAATAAACTAAAGAATGTGTAGATCTATTCATATAAAGTACAAATTTGTGTAAAACACATTTTGATTTTTTCAACATCTATATAAATGTATCTTTTGTATAATATGTTTTGTGTAAATGATTGAACAGCCTATTACATGTACAATGTATTGTTTACATTCCTGAGGGGGGAAATGTTAATTTATTTGACAATGAAGAAAGACATGATATATTCACCCATTTATAAAAAATAACAAGTGTCAAATTATAAAAATTATGCTTTACATTTGTATTGATTTATCCAGTATATTTTTATTAATTAATGAAATATGCAAAAAATATAAGCTTAAACTTTGCTAATAATAAGAAAAAATGTACATGTATTCTCTGTTTTTATATACAGATACACATGTACATGCTTTCCAATAAGCAAGAAATTGCTTTGGAGACTTCAGTGAAATGTAAGATTAGATTAAGAGTTTGTTTATCAATGTTCAATAAATATGAAATTTCTCTTGTAGGTGAATACTACCAAATCATAGTACATGTATGTCACATCCAGTTTGATAAGAAAAGGGTCGACAAAAATATTCCCTTGAATTTGACAGTTATAGGAAATTAATCCTACATTTCATTGCAGTAAAAAATTTCAGAGTCATAAACATAAGCACCATTATTTTTTAATTTGGTGTTTCTATAAAATATTTTGGAAACTTGAGGTTATATGGTTACTAAAGCTGGTAAACAGGAAAGAAAGGGGTGAAAATTTGATAGGTTAACTTCCAGTGATAGTTATTATCTTATATGCAATGAAATGTTATCAGAAATTTTGTCTGTAGTACTGGACAGGATAAAACTTTACTCATGCCAAGCATTTCTTTATTTCAAACAAAGATAAATTCTGCACAATTTTTTGAAAACTGCAAATTTAACAAATTTCTAATAGGGGAAAAACAATGGTGGTATTACTCCTTGTACAAAATGTGACATAATTTTATGAATTGAATCACCTACTTATTTATCAGAGATGACAAAGCTCTCAGATACAATACATTTTATATTAGCTATCTTATGACTGATTTTCATATTGATATTTTAATCTACAAGAACTGATAATAACAGCTGTTCTAACATTTGATTTGCCTTTATGATATTGGGATTGAATTACACATCATGTAACATTTTATTTGCATATATGATATAGTGGTTGTATATACACATGTAACATGATAGTATTTGCATATATGATATAGTGGTTGTATATACACATGTAACATTATATAAGGTCCCTTAGACACACACACAGCTTTTCTTGACCAGACACTTGATTGTGATAAATTAAAACTCAAAATAAAATATTATAATATAAAAATAAATAAAATCTTGAATATGGTTAATTTGATAAACATCCATGAATTATGTCAAAAGAGGACTGAAGAAAAGCCTATTTTGGAAGATATTATGTTGACCTTTGGATACCTCTTTACTTTTTTAGCTCACCTTGCCCTAAGGGTTAATAAGACCTTTTGCCATATATTTTTGGCATTCATCTTTCTGTCTTTGTCCATCTGTTAACTTTTCCAGATATATTCCCTCTAAAACCAGTGGGCCATTTTCAACCAAGCATACCTAAACGATCCTTTAATAGCATCGTCCTGAACTTGCATGACAGAGTTCTCGAAAAGTGGTGGTCTGAAGGTTTTTACCACCAAAATTTTCAAAGGACTAACACAATTTTGGTATTTTGCAATAGAAATAATAGTGAGGACCAGCAGATTTTCTTCAAGGACTACCAGGAAAAAAAAGATTCCGAGGACTCTGGCCAAAATGCTGGCATGAACTATTTAAGGTAGATAGGGTGTCTTCCTCAATCTTGGATTGTGAAATACCAGAAAACAATCGGTCTAGATCTATAATAAAAGGTGCAAATTTTGAGAGTAGTAGGTAATTCATGTGTAAGAATTTTCATTTCAATATAGAAAATGACATATTTTATCATATTTATGGTTGTATTTTACTAAAAAACAGAATACTTTTGTTTGATTCTATATCTTCCAACTTTGTCACATAAGGGGAGGCAACTCAAATGTAAGGGCAGATAATTCACATTAAGTTACTTTTACAATAGAATGTGTTAAGAATTTATCTATTTTATTATGTAGCAAGAAAACGGGTCCGGTGACCCCATTTTTTCTTTTTCTTATCTGAAAGCATACTATTAGAGCTATCTTCTCATATTTTATCTCAAAATTCTATGGTGTAGTTTTCATTTTATGGCAGAAAATTGGGTTTTCCATGCATAATCTATACAAAATCTGTCAATTTTGCACAACCTGTAGCGTGAAAATAAGGCCCGTGACCCATTCTTTTTATTATTTTTTTTAAAAAAGCATGATATAAACTACATTTTGGCAAATTATTAAAAAATTCTATGGATTATAATTTAAACACCCCATCTACCTTAATAGTATAAAGTTTGTGTAATCAAACTGTATTTTCTTATTCAGATTGAATCTGTATGTTACAGTGTAGTGTACTACTTCTGGGACAAATTATCTTAAAAATATATAAAAAAAAATGTTTGATGACTTAAGTCTCATACAATACATATATATATATGCAATGTTTGATGACTTAAGTCTCATACAATATATGCAATGTTTTCTCAATGTACTCAAAGATTGTAAGGAAACAAGGTTTTAATCTAAATTTTATGAAGCTAAACAAAACAGTTTTAAAAGCATCAAAAACATAAAGGTCTTAGTTCTTCTTCACCTCAAAAGATATTATTCAATTGAACACATATATCGTCTATTGGTACATTGGTACATTGGTACATTGGTACGACAGATGTAATTGGTAACACAAATCAAAATCTGCTGTATGTGATTTGGAAAATCCATTGTACTACAATGTCAATCGGAAACAGAAAAAAATCTGCTGTACATGGTAGATATATAGCCAACACAATTGTTCTAATATCAATCATGAACACATATCATATTATATTTGCTGTACCTACTGTGCGAGACCCTCATAGGTAGTCAAGGTCGTTAAACACCCCTTGTAGTACTGTACTAATAGCAGGTTATAGGGTGTTTTTAGACTGCTTTGTTTTATTTCTTCATTTTCTTCTTTTCAGTCACTGCCTGAGTGCTCAAAGGTTTTCCAAGAGAATTTTGAGGAAACCCCTATTTATATAGCTGTTTTAACCTATTTATGTTATGGGATATTAGTTCTGGTAGGACACATAAGAGATTTTCTTAGAAACACTGGTCTGGAAAATGACAAGGCATGTACTGAGCCAAGGCTTACGGTAGGTATCAAACTTTGATTTGAAACTTTAATAGATTACAATAATAAATAATTCGTCATAAATAAGCTATTCTCGATATTTTCAATTCAGTTTTTCTTTCTCGAATCGGTCACCCGGAAATTTTTATTTGATATAAGCAGCATTGTCTTTGTTTAAATCCAGTAATGAAATTAAAAAAAATTTGAATGATACAAACATGACATACATAAATGTTCAATATTTTTGAAAAAAAGAGGCGAAAGATACCAAAGGGACATTCAAACTCATAAGTCGAAAATAAACTGACAATGCCATGGCTAAAAAGAAAAAGACAAATGAACAACAGTACACAAAACACAACAGAGAAAACCAAAGACTGAGCAACACGAACACCTAGAAATTTCTAGTGTGTTACTCCTGAAAATATATTTATATTAATAAACAAAATAAAATATTTCTATAATCAAGTTAGCTATTTAAAGATTGAATATTTGATTTTGTTTTCAATGTGTAGGAAATCTTTATTTATAAATTGATTTAATTTACAGTTATTAATAAAAAGTATATTTTCACCTTTTTTTTAAACTTGATGCTTGTAAACATTCTGCAAATTTCAGAACGTAAGTGTTGAGTTCGTTGATCAGTTTCTTGTTTATATTCTGTTTTTTGTTTTACATGTTCACATGTTTTTATTTTTTATCATTTAAAATTTTTGTTTATTGCTGATTCAGTCCTTTTTTAAAATGTGTGTCAGATTTATTTTTGACAATGAGTAGTGATGCAGACACACATATGATAGCAATAGGGCTGTTATATGGCAAAACTATCCCATAAATAAAAAGTAATAAAAATACAAGTTATGTATGATGTAATTTTTTCATATGTGGTTTTGTTGCCTAATTGAAAACCACTTATCCATAATACTGGTAAACAAATTGCCAGTCAAGTAAAAATCATAGAGCTCAAAGAAATACCTTTAATATTTTCTGAACTTAAAAAAAGGATTTATACCTACTGAATTTAAACCATGATGTATGGTAATAAGTATAGAATCTACATGAACGCATTCATTTTTTTCAACTACAGAAATATAATAAAGCTACCAGTCTCTTTTCATTGTTTATGGATAATTGCTAGACATAAAAGTTTCTCTTATATTTCTATTTGTTGCAACAACTCTGAGGGGTCTGTAGGTGGCCTGTTGTTAGGCTAAATTTCTGTCCCTATTCAATTTACCTTCATTTTCAGTGGCAGTCCAAAATGCCCGTCCTTCATCCAGGCCGACCCCTATTACAGGTCCATCCTTTTGTATGTATTAATTTGTTCTCGTCCTGAACATGCATGAAATGTTTGCCACTGGACGTTCAGAAGCCAATAATCATCAGTCATTGTTTTGGACAATGAAATTTAATCTAAACTACGTTAATCAAAGTACTGAAGTACTGAACATCGGATGACCGCAAGTTTTTGTGGCTGGTCAAAAGCACTTGTCACAGAAAAAAATCACTTCTCTTTACCTGAAACTGAGGTTAATGTACAGAGATATATTTTTGTCTGAGACAAGTTCGTGCGTGGATGATGAATAAATGACAGGAAATTCAACCTCACCGTAATAACTATTAAATTGTAGTGATACAAATCAGTATACACTGGTTTGTTGTTATATATTATATTAATATAACAGTTACATGTATATATAATTTTCATCCATTTGTATATCATTCTATTCTACTATTCTAATAATAGTGCTGTGCAAGTGCATGGTGGACACTCTTCTGTAAAAAGTCGATTTTTCTAAAAGATTGGATATTAGTAGGAGTTCATATTTTCCCGCAAAAACAATTACAGAGTTACCGGTCCTTGCCGGGATTGTCGCAAAATGTTCTTGAGATATTCTTCCACATGCTTTAGCACAATTTTTCGGTACGTGTGCATAGATATAATCAATGATTTTTTACATATATATATATATATATATATTTATCTAACGACAAAACATTTTCATATTATTAATTTATGTTCTAAACAAAAATATTTTTATCAGTATTCATTGAAGAGATGTATTTATAACAAATGATAAGGAATGTTAGTTCACTAGTTTAATATCTGCGTATTTATCATGTTTGTAGATCGGTTACAATCCCAAAACGAAAGTTACGTGTGCAAAATTTAGGCGATAGCAATACATCGGAATGACCTCACGGTCATCTCGATGTAAAAATGTTATACTCCCACTCACTGAGTGGTTTGGAACTTCATTATAAATGACTAGTTGTATCATGTAACCGATTTTCTGATTTGAGGGGTAGTTACTTCATGTTTGACAATACTTCAACAGTTTTTTATACCAAATGAGAATGGAATTGTTTGTTACATATTTTTTTTTTAAACCAGGGAACGACATTAAAGTGATAAAATCCTGTTATTATTAGAGTTTGTATTTATGCTGAACCATACTTGTGGTTTTGTTTGTATTTATCTTTAACCATACTTTTGGTTTTGTATTGGACTTTGTGGAATACTGTAAATACAGAAATTGTTGTGTGCATTTATTATTGCGAATTTTGAAAAATGGACAAAAATGCGATATCACTTATTGCGATTTCAGGAAAATCTGCATACAGATCTATGTATAAGATATCCGAATGCAATATTCATCCAGTCATATTATTCGCATTAATAAAAACCTTGCAATCATTTGTGAATTTACAGTACTTGCTACAATTTATTATGCTACTGTTGAACAAAGGACAATAGTTTGAGATTATTTATTAAAATTTCAGAAAATGCTGCATACAAATAATCCTATTAAAATGGGAGTTTTTTTTATTATTTGCGAAACATATTTCTAGATTCCCATAGCAATTTTCAATCAATAAAAACTTTGCACACATTACTGAATTTACAGCATTCTTTTAATAGGGATTTGTACCACTGTTTCAAAGTTGGGAAAGTTTCTATACTCGCCATGTGTACAGAAGGATTCGTGACTGCTTTAACAGACCGATCTGTGGGGTAGCAGGACCTACCATGGATGTTCTTGAAAGAACTACAAAAGATCATTGGTGGACCGCAGAGTATGTATATCATTAAGAAAGGAATAATATAGTTTTTTGGCAGAATCCAATATTTACTAATGCTTGTACTGAATGATAGTCACAATAGTTTTGCAGTTATTTATTTTGTTACAACATGTAAAAGGAAGTTCTTTGTAAAAAGTGAAAATTTGAAATATTTCATGAAGATTCCATACAGTACTGTTTTAACAGTGTATTCATGAATTTAGAAATATCGTCAAAATATATTTGTTCCTCCTTACAAATTTCCTCTGAAAGTTTGTTATAAATAATACTACACTATTTGTTCCTGTTGGAACAAATATTCTATAATACCCTTTATAATATGCCCGTTTACGGGACGTATTATGGTGTACCGTTGTCCGTCCGTCGTCAACATGTTAGACAATAACTAAAAAAGGCTTTAACCAATCTGCATGAAACTTTGTTGAATTGTTTATATCTATTGACGTGAGCTCCCTTTCGTTTTTTATAAATTTTAGATTTTAAGTTTCCGAGTTATGGGGTTTTATTCATTAAAAAAGGGGGATTTTCCAGTTTCCGGATAATAACTCAAAAACACTTTCACCAATTTGCAAGAAACTTTTGTGAATTGTTTATATCTATTGACATGAGCTCCCTTTCGATTTTTATTAATTTTAGATTTTATGTTTCCGAGTTTTGGGGTTTTATTCATTAAAAAAAGGGGGATTTTCCAGTTTTCGGACAACAACTCAAAAATGCTTTCAGCAGTTTTCATGAAAGTTTGATGAATTGTTTATATCTATTGACATAAGCTCCCTTTTGATTTTTATAAATTTTAGATTTTACGTTTCCGAGTTATGGGATTTTATTCATAAAAAGGGGGTGATTTTCCAGTTTTCGGACAATATCTTTAAAGTGCTTTGAGCAGTTTTCATGAAACTTTATTGACTGGTTTATATCTATTAAGCTAACCTCCCTTTAGTTTTTCATAAATTTCTGAAATGACATTGAGAAGTTATTGAACTTTATTCTTTAAAAAAGCGACAGGCGTATCATGCGCTCATGGCGCAGCTGTTTATTACATCAGGAGCACATACTGTAATACCTTTTTCGGAATATTTCTTCCAGTGGAACTAATATTATAAAGGAATTCTATTCCATAATACATGTAATAAGAGTACCTAAATTTTAAATATTTCATCATTTGACACATTGCTTGACCATAAAATGAAACAGAAATATATTTATAAAACTGTATTTTGTTGATTTGTAACCATTAAATATATTTTAGAGGATCATTAAGTTTGAACACAAAGTTTTCATGATACATATTTGGAAGAGGTTTACTGTCCAAAATTTTTTGCATTCTTTATCTATCTTTACATGTTCTCACTAAACATACAACTGTTCAAAAAAGAATGTTTCAAAATATTTCTTATCAGTTTCTCATGGAATTTTACCAAAAAATGTAACTCATGTTAAAAAAACTGTGGGAAAGTATTTTACAAAAAAATTAATGACTTCCATTTAAATGATTACAGGTTATATTATCAGTCAACGGTGATTATACATTTCACAAATGTCTCCAACCTCTCCAATGAGATACGGATTACCACTCAATTATATTAAATTTTCCAATATCAAAAGTGTCAAGCATGTCAAGCATTATAAGTATATGAATTAAAGGGTAAAGCAAAATGTTGTCCCAATAAGATAGATCAAAATAGTGTATCCAGGACAAAATTTCATGATTATCTATCATAATTTATATTTTGTCGCCGCTTATAAAATAATGTCCAGAGAAGGACAATTTTCCATATGTTATTTTGTCTATATGTAGACAATATATCATAGATTGATAGAAATAAAATTTTGTATTGTTGAGATTCATCCAAAGGAATTGAAAAATATGGATGTGTTAACACAAAAAAATATACTCGGGGAGTACAGAAAAACATGTGCATCTGGAAAAGATTTAAGACATGGCAGGAACTACAGGTTATCCAGATTTATTGCTGGTCCTTATCTAGATAATTTTTTATGGATTCATTGTCACGAAATTTTGTCTCATTAAAATGAAGTTAAAGAATTGATTATTTTGGACAATGATACATGTATCATTTAAGTGTTTTATTTTGATTGATAATAACAAACAAACCCAATTTAATAAATAGAGACAGTTTTAAATAAAATGTTACTTTTGCACATCACGGATGACAAGGAATACATGTAAACTTGGAATTTTTAAGTCATAAAGCTTGAACCGGAGGAAATTATTTGTTTGATTTATACAATACTTGCCTTACACAATATTTTGAGTTATAAATCTAAAAATGTGCACGCTTGTGCACTGCAGATAAGAAGTTTTTGTGCAACTTTTAACAGGAATACAAATACTTTTCATATTTCACAATTGAATTTGAATATACAAACTAAGTTTCAAATCATGAGTGAAACTGTGATAAAATTTGAAAGAATCACACAAACTTCAAATAGAGAAAGACCTGGAAAGTTGATCGGGAAAAAGTCTCCTGCTATTGCAACGCATTGTGGGCCATTCTAATCTAGACTCCACCAAAATATCACAATAAGGAATAGGATACAGTAGGTGTAAGGCCACCCTTAAGAAATTCTTTGTTTGATGTTGCCTACCCATGCCTTTTAGGGTTGGGGAGGTAGTTAGGGATTTTTTATGTTTTAGACAAGAAAACAATGTTAGAGCAGGAAAAAATATTTAAAAAAAAATTTAGGTGGGTAGGTAGTCAACATCAAACAATTTAAATTTTATTTTTGCCCTTAATTTAAAGATCAGACCACTACATTAGGTATTCTGGTATGTTAATATGTAAAACTACAAAAACATGTGAGTTTAGACAGACATATCTTTAACCTAGGCTGTCCAACATTGACACCATATTCTTATTTGTTTACAAATTGGAGCTTTTGACTGACCATAATATTATTATTTCAGTTTGACAGGCAGAAAACATAATGTGATAAATCTAGGGTCATACAATTATTTAGGATTTTCTGATTGCAAAGGTCCATGTGCAGATGCCGTTGAAAAGACAACACAAAATTATGGTATTGGAACGTGTGCAAGTAGACAAGAGTTAGGTACGTAATGCAAGGAAGAAAAATATAATATCTATAGAATATATATATATATTAGTAAATTAATAGCAGTTTTATTGAATCAAAAGTTAAAAAAATTGGACAACATTGGGTTCATTATTATTTTTGAGGTACCTATTTTTGTTGTTAAATGTAAACCACAAATTTAAATGTACAACAAAGAATAAATTATATATAGACATTGGCAAAACCATCAACTGTAATATACAATACAAATACTATATTAAATCCAATTAAAGGGCCTGTTTCCCAGCATATACATATATATGTCTATTATTGATTATACAGTAATTTTTAAGGTATATTAATTTGAAAATAAATATATCAATACATGTATAACTATCCTCCATACAAGATGGTGTTTTAAAAAAAAAAAAAAAATATAATAGAATATAGAATATTAACCCTTTGTAATACATAAAACATATTAAATAACATCACTACTACATGTATATTTAGACACTGGAATGCAAATTTTCTCTTATTTAAAAAAAAAATACTAATAAATCTTGACACTGATATATTGACATTTTCAGATTCCCTAGACATCAAATAAATAAACTGTTTGTACTTTGAAATATAAGGGAAGTTTCCTCAATACATGAAAATAAATGATTCTGCAGTATCTTCAATTACAACATTAACAAAAAATTGATAAAAGAACAACTGAAGAAATGATACAGTGAACAACACAAAAGGACATCTTTTGATTCCTCCCCCTCTCCTCCATAATGATGCCTTTTAATGCTCCCATTTTACTCAGCATGACACCTTTTGAAGCCAGTCTGACAAAAGCTAGCCCCCACTATCCACTAGCTACAAATGCAAGCGAGAAGTGGGGCTGGCTTTAGTCGGACAGTTTTAAAGCCTACCACTTTATTCCATAATGAAAACTTTGGATGTACTTGGATAATTATCTGAAATGAATTTCCTTGATGAAAGAATATTTTTCACCATGCATTATTCTTTAAACTTGATTTTTTTTTGAATGGCCATTGTCAAGATTTAAAATGATTTTTATTTTATTAAAGTTTAGTTTCAACATTTTATTGAAACATCCTATGTGAAAAGGGTATATAAATAATATCCATGGTTACAGAAAACACAAGTTGTCTCCCTTTGTATATCTAATATGAAACATGAAAAAATGATGTATGAAAACCCAGTAAAGATTTGGATAGTTGTCTCATATACATCAATAGTACATCTTTTAGCTCAGCCAAGCAATTTAGATAGTATGAGATACATATATATTAATATTTTTTATGCCACACCTATGATAGTAGTAGGGGCATTATGTTTTCTGGTCTGTGCGTCCGTCCATTAGTTAGTTGTCTCACATACATCAATACTATCACGGTGCAGGCGGTGTTGCCACGATGTCACAGAAGCAAGGGTTCAAATCCTGCTGAGAGAAGAACAAATGCATCCATAAGCCTGAAAAATATTTTGTACATCTTGTAGCTTTAATACAAACATGGTTACACAAACAAAATATCAGCTGCAAAATATATATGACTTTGAAAATCTCATGGTATAAATAATATTAAAACAGAGTTAAATAATCGTTATTGATTGTAAGATATGTATTTCATACTATTTAAATTCCTTCTAGGAAAACAGCAAACATGGTTAAAAGTTAAGTTAAGTTTAGAGATCAACAAATTAATTTACAAGGGGAGATAATTCAGATTTAAAATATGGTTAAGTCATTTTTTGTTAGTATTTTATGAATATTTTTTTTGTTAAAATTTATTTTCTACTATTTTACCTTGAAATTCTACCAACTACCTTTTTTTCTGTTCTGTGCATCTTTCTCCCTCTAAATTCCTTACAAATTATGAAACTGTTGCATAACCCGTAGAAAGAAAGTTCCCTTTTGACTTATTTTTTTTTTTATGGGACTTTTAATAGTCAATTTTTAAACATTATTTTTGTGTTTAGGATATCATCATGCAACCTTTTCTAACTGGCCATTTGACTGAATTCTGATAAAAAACCTTCTAAATGTTCTATTTCATTCTTGCAACAATTTCTATATGCACAAGAAGGGCATGTCATGTGCTCCTGGTCCATATGTTGATTCTTAAATGTTACATTTATATTAGTTTTTAGTAAATGAATTGTTATACAATTACTTTTCAGGATACATAGATATACATCAGAAACTAGATAATCTTGTAGCCGAATATCTTGGGATGGAGGCAGCTATCACTTTGCCGATGGGATTTGCTACTAATGCAATGAATATGCCAAGTCTTGTTGGAAAGGTAATGATATTATAGAAAACAAAGGATATGGGGTATCCATTCATGACACAAAATCAGTACATGCACAGCAAAAAAACTTAATAAGCAAAGGAACAGTGCTTTTATTGCTGTTCTTCATCTCAAATTCACAGTGAGGCCTTCAACACCTCAATGCAAGTTTAAGACGGCCCCTAGCACCGGAATTCTTGCATTTTAAGATTGATGACCATGATATTGACATCAATGGGCTCAAGTTTGTGCTATACTTTTTATCAAAACCTTATCTCATATTAAAAAGTATAAATGTAAATCATAAATTCTGATCTTATTCAGCTCTAGTTTTATTTTATTTTCTTGATATGTAAAATAAGACTGGTTATTTTACAAAAATGTGAACCAAGCAGTAATATTTTTTTAACCTCAATTTTTTAATGCACATTATTGTTTTGGTATTTTCAGGGCAGCCTTATCCTAAGTGATGAATTGAATCATGCTTCCTTAGTACTAGGATCCAGGTTATCAGGTGCTTCAATCAAAACTTTTAAACATAATGGTACGTATATCACAGCCCGGAAAGAAGTATATCGACTGAGGACAAAGTCTGAGGTTCATATACTTCTTTAGGTCAATATGTCCTTGTATCGACATCATGCAAAGGCTTCAAGTGTTATATTATTATTGTCCATATGCAGAAAAATAGAGCCAACATTTATTTGATTGCGTCACAAAGTGTTTAGGTTTTTATACGACCGCAAAAATTCAAAATTTTTTGGTCGTATATTGGTATCACGTTGTCATCAGCTTCGTCCAAATACAGATGGTTTCCAGATAATAACTTTAGTATAAGTAAATAGAAATCAATAAAATTTTAACACAAGGTTTATAACCACAAAAAGAAGGTTGGGATTGATTTTGGGGGTTATGGTTCCAAAGGTTTAGGAATTAGGGGCCAAAAAGGGGGCCCAAATAAGCATTTTTGCAGTTTCCAGACAATAACTTGTGTTTAAGTGTATGAATCTCTCTGAAATTATACCACAAGTTTCCATACAACAAATGGATGGTTATGGGGGGTTATGGCTCAAACCATTTAGCAATTAGGGGCAAAAAAGGGGGAAAAACAAGGGTTTTTATGGTTAAAGGACAATTTAGACAATTTAAAAGCAGTGTAAGGGAAGTAATCCAATCCATTAAAAGAATACTGTTGTATATAGGTTTGATTACCTCCCTTACACTGCTTGTAAATTATGTATTAAGAAATGATGATTGTCTTGAGATGATTAGCTGTGAATTTATTTTTAGAAGTTACTATTAATTAATATTAATTTTAACCATGACTGTATGTCATTTTATATTTTAATATTTTATGATGTATTTAAATGAGTAGTTATGGTTGCAAACTCCATTAGAAATTTAAATTGAGATTATTTTTGGAATAAGAGAAAGGGGGAGTTGAAAAAAATTTCTTCACATATTTTTTTTTGGGGTGGGGGGGGGTTAATATTCAACAGCATAGTGTATTGCACAAAAGCAAAAAATTGAATATAAATTCAAATCATATAACCAATTTGAAGTTCTTTGACTACAGTTATTCTGTATCAGAAACCTATTATGTGTCAAAAATTTAATTACAATCCAAATTCAGACCTGTATCAAGCGTGAATATTGTGTCCATTTTGGCCCCAACTTTTCAGGGTTGGACATCTGTGGTCGTATCCAGCTGCGCTCAGCGAAGCAATTTATTAGATTTCTATTTTTAGGTATTTTAGAAATATATGTGCTATATCACTGGTCTATCTGCTGTTTTCTGTCTACCTTTGAAAATACAGTTGAACATGAATGAATCAAATTAGTTTGAATATACAAAATAACAATATTATGGAATACACTTGATTCCAAAACCTCAACTTTCCTTCTGTACTTGGGGGGCCTTGGTGGCCAAGTGGTCTAAGTAGTTCATCTAGTGATCACAAGTCTGTCAACACTGAGATTTCAGTATGCAGAGTGCTTAGAGGAGATCAGATTTAAGGAAGGGTTGATGTCACATTTTTGGTCTTGTCTTCATTTAAAAAATTTAGTTTGGTGGTTAGCGTTTCAAAATAATAAGAGTATGGTTGGTGAATGAAAAATCCAATTGAAAATAATCTTGCTTTATTATAAAGTTGACTTAAATTTGACCTTTTATGTTATTTCTTTTAGATATGGCAGATTTAGAAAAGAAGCTTAAAGCAGCAGTTGTAGATGGTCAACCGAGACGAAGTCGAGCTTGGAAAAAAATATTGATTGTGGTTGAAGGAGTATACAGGTTAGAATTTTTGTAAATTCTCTCCCTCATCTTCCTCCTCCTCCCCCTCCTCCAAAAAAAAAAATATCAAGAAATTAAAACCTAGATAAATCAAACCAAAAGAAAGTATGTCATTGAATAAAAGGAGATGTTGAGAAAAGGTCAATGAGACAGCAACCAAACAACACAACAAAGAAACAAAAAGATGTCTAGAGGGCAATATATGACCTTCAGTATTTGACAAGTGTACCCTATGTCAAGTTAGGTTTAGATGTGACTTGCTATTTAAGGCGGTAGGCAGGGGGGTTTTCAATTTGCATAGATTTAAATGATATTGTATATTTTTTCAGTATGGAAGGCTCAGTCATACGCCTACCAGAAGTCCTGCAATTAAAGAAGAAATACAAAGCCTATGTATACTTAGACGAAGCTCATAGTATTGGTGCTATAGGTAACACTGGTAGGGGTGTAGTTGATTATTTTGGACTCGATCCAAAGGACGTGGATGTAATGATGGGAACATTTACTAAGAGTTTTGGTGCTGCCGGAGGATATATTGCTGGAACTAAGGTATGTAAGTGGAGAGCATAATTGTCACTAGAAAATCACATTTTCTCCTCCAGGACACGAAACTGGAACCTCTGTGAACTGACTGAGCTTAAGAAGTACTTCCCTAGCTCAACTGATTACGAATATTTGATAAATGTAATTTTCAGACAATATTACCATTGTAAAAATAAAGAGTCGTGGTGTGATTACTCATAAGAAAACTTTCCACTAGAAGACCAAAGAGCAAGGATTTGAACAACTACAGGTCACTATACAGGCTTCAACAATCCACAAAACTCACATCTTATAGTAAGCTATAAAAAGGTCATGCATAAAAAACGTAAAAAAAATACACCAGTGAAAACTAACAGCCCAATTTAAGCTAAAAACAATGATGAAAAACAGTTATTACAAATAGCAACCACCGAGTAAGAGTTTAAAGATTAATTTTCTTACATACAGGAGTTGTTGAGACAGACATTTTTATCTTTTCACATAATCATATAATTTTTTGCATGTTCAAGTACACAATATTCATATTCATGACTTAATTTTGGCTTTTGACCTCAAGATTAATTTCTTTTTTTTGGGGCATTTTAGCATTCCAGGCCAGAACTCTTTTATCATTTAACCTATACACTTCAGATAGTTTGCATTTTGATAGAATAAGATAAAATCACACCTACCATTGTAATTGACTGTGAACTAATCAGTTAATTAGTGACTATTTTTTGTTTGTTCTCCTCATAAAGCCATACTGTAAACCAACTTATTTTCGCGAGTAAAACAATAACGCGAAAATAAATCGTCGTGAACATGTAAAAATTAGATCGTTCCTTATTCAACTACTTCAAGTAAATTAGAAAATCACAAAATTAAATCGCCTTGAAAAGGGATAGAAAGGGCTTAACGTGAAACAAAGTATCCACAAAAATAAGTTTGTTTACAGTATCTGCCCAAATTTTGTATTGAAAGGGAGACAACTGTGTCAATTTAATAAAATAGTTCTAGTGTTTCTATTTTCTTTGCAGCAACTGATAAATCACTTACGTCTACATTCCCATTCGTCAATGTATTCCCCTACAATGTGTCCAGGAGTTTGTCAACAAATTTTATCGTCAATGTCTATAATGATGGGGAGGGACGGTACATTAGAAGGTTTGTATGTATGACAACTTACATTCACATTGGTCAAGATTTTATTATTGAGCATGCAAAGAAACCTGGTAATATAAGGTAAATTAACCATGCAATCTCTTTTGAATAGCAACAAGTTTCAAGTTAACTTGAGTTTTTTTAATTCTTATTTGATCACTGTTGGCGGAAAGCAAATTAAATGAAAAAAGTTGAAATTCTGTAAAATGCAAATATTTGGCCCTCAATCACTTTCATTTTGTGTACAAAAGTACTGTTTCCTTTGGCTGTTGTGGTCTCTAGATGAAGCTACTGGTCTGGGGAAACTACATTAAAAGAAAAAAACCTCTTCCAACCATTAGACATTTGCCAAAAATATTTTTGAAAGCAACTTGTGATTGTTAAACTCTAGTGAATGCCGTTTGCTACCTTGACATTAATAACAATCAATTGAAAAAGCCAAAAATACTAAAAAAAACTTTAAACCATACAAAAACAGTTTACCACAATGTATCAGATTGCATTTGATTGCTTGTCAGTCCAGTTTGATGAAAAAAAATGGCATGTAAACAGTTGAAAAAGCATGTTTTATTACACAGGAAAAGGGTGTTAGTTTGTGACATACTATAGAAACACATTACAAAATCAGACATATCAGTTAAATATATGAATCTGTTGACCAGTCAACATTATCTTTTCCAAATGTAAACTTGTAAACAATTTGTTTTGGTCTGTCAAATGAATAAGCTTTATTAAATGAAACGAAACAAGATATTGCTTTTCATTCTTTTTTTTTTGCTCACCTGACCGGAAGGGTCAAGTGAGCTTTTCTCATCACTTGGTGTCTGTCATCTGTTGTCATCCATCAACTTTTACAAAGATCTTCTCCTCTGAAACTACTCGGCCAATTGGAACTAAATTTGCCCACAATCATTATAGTTTTTAAGTTTTATAAATGTGTCTGATGATTCTCCCTGCCTACAACATGGCTGACATGGCTAAAAATAGAAAATAGGGGTAAAATGCAAGTTTTGACTATTATCTTAAAAACTGCTTTAGATACAGAAAATCAAACAGGGAAGAAATTTTCAAAATGTTGATATCTATCTTATAAAAATAAGGAGATGTGGTATGATTGCCAATGAGACAAATATCCACCAAAGTTCAAATGAAGTGGATGTAAGCAATTATAGGCAACCGTACAGCCTTCAACAATAAGAAACCCATACCGTATGGTCCGCTATAAAAGGCCCTGACATGAAATATATGAAACAATTCAATTGAGAAAACTAACGGCCTTATTTATAACAAAACAATTATGTCCATTTCCATCAAAACTGTGAGAAGACTTCTTATAGGAGTTATTGCCCTTTAATGATGATTTTTTTTAACCACTTTTTTTTATCTTTTGCCTGTTATCTTGAAAACTATAAAAGATAGAAAGACTTTGAATAGCAAAAATATCTGCAAGGTAAGATCTACAAATAAGTGAATATTGCTGAAATTGTTAGTCAATTCTTTTTAGGACAATTGGTACTAATCATAAATCATATTCTAGTCTTCAATTTTGGATAGGGTCCATTGTTGAAGATGCATTTAGGCCTAGGTGGGCAACACAAGCTCTTTAGAGCCTCTAGTTTAGACAATTCAGCCAATATTGTTTCTCTGAGATGTTTATTAATGTTCATTTTTTTAGGCAAGAAAAGAATAGAGCAGTTAAAATGGAATACCCGATATTTTAGAAGAGAGCTAATAAAAAAAGGTTTTATAGTATATGGAAATGACAACTCACCTGTAGTGCCTTTACTAGTATTCTTCCCTACAAAACTAGGGTAAGTATCAAGGAGGAAATGATGACTCACCTGGAGTGCCTTTACTAGTATTCTTCCCTATAAAACTAGGGTAAGTATCAAGGAGGAAATGATGACTCACCTGGAGTGCCTTTACTAGTATTCTTCCCTATAAAACTAGGGTAAGTATCAAGGAGGAAATGATGACTCACCTGGAGTGCCTTTACTAGTATTCTTCCCTATAAAACTAGGGTAAGTATCAAGGAGGAAATGATGACTCACCTGGAGTGCCTTTACTAGTATTCTTCCCTATAAAACTAGGGTAAGTATCAAGGAGGAAATGATGACTCACCTGGAGTGCCTTTACTAGTATTCTTCCCTATAAAACTAGGGTAAGTATCAAGGAGGAAATGATGACTCACCTGTAGTGCCTTTACTAGTATTCTTCCCTATAAAACTAGGGTAAGTATCAAGGAGGAAATGATGACTCACCTGTAGTGCCTTTACTAGTATTCTTCCCTACAAAACTAGGGTAAGTATCAAGGAGGAAATGATGACTCACCTGTAGTGCCTTTACTAGTATTCTTCCCTATAAAACTAGGGTAAGTATCAAGGAGGAAATGATGACTCACCTGTAGTGCCTTTACTAGTATTCTTCCCTACAAAACTAGGGTAAGTATCAAGGAGGAAATGATGACTCACCTGTAGTGCCTTTACTAGTATTCTTCCCTTCAAAACTAGGGTAAGTATCATATTGTTTAAAGTTACTGTGGTATTATTTACTTTTGTTGGTATGAATTTTTGTTGAAAATCATGTATTTGTTGATAATGATTTCACGGAATTGCCAAAGTATTCATAAAAGCCTATAGAAAAAGATACTTCATTAAAAATTTAAATTTATATTTTAACTTTATCCATGACAACCGCAAAAATTAGTACCAAATCAAATAATTATGAATTCAAAGTATACAGAGTCGAGTATTGTAGTGATTCCATTTGTAATTGCAAGACATTTTTTTTCTCTGGTAAAATGGAGTAACGTGTCTTTGATCAAAAGAACAGGTAAAATCAAGATTTGATAAAAAAGAATAAAAATACTTCATCAGTTTTTCAAAAAATGAATTCTTTTTATCATGAATATTATTTCTGGAAAGAAAACCCCGAGTTGGAATTTCTGAAAAACGATACACTCTGTATTTGACTTACCGAATAAATGCACCGAAGTATTATTTTTTGCCATGCATTAGGCACTAGTGATGAAAAAGGTATTTTTGGTAGGGGCTTAATAATTTTTTGAACCAAATATTTGATTTTTGATTCAGCCATGCTGGATCTGTGATAACTCCGGATTTGGAGATGGTGCAGAATTCTAAGTTGAAGACATATCATGAAAATAATTATGTGTTTCTATGACTTGCAGAAACTTTATACAACATTTTAATCATCAACTGCAAACTTTTAATATGTTATTGTCCCCCGCGCAACGCGTTGCGTGGAACATAGAAAAAACAGGTGTCTGTCTGTCCGGTCTTGTTAGCGCTCTCACATGAACAGTTCTTGGCAGATTTTTATGAAACTTATATCATAGGTTTATATCAGCAATGTCTTGGACGAGTTCAAAAATCAGTGCCAGTCAATTATTTTTAAAAGAGTTATGCCCCTTCCAAACATTAATTATATGGAAAATTGCATTATTAGCGCTCTCATGTTAACAATTCTTGCCAGATTTTTATAAGACTTATATCATAGGTTTATATTAGCAATGTCTTGGACAAGTTCAAAAATCAGTGCCGATCAATTATTTTTGAAAGAGTTTTGCCCTTAGAAACATTAATTATATGGAAAATTGCATCGTTAGTGCTCTCATGTGTACAATTCTTGCCAGATTTTTATGAAACTTATATCATAGGCTTATATCAGCAATGTCTTGGAAGAGTTTGAAAATCAGTGCAGATCAATTATTTTTAAAAGAGTTATGCCCCTTGGAAACATTAATTATATGGAAAATTGCATCGTTAGCACTCTCATGTTAACAATTTATATCATAGGTTTATATCAACGATGTGTTGGATGAGTTCGAAAATCAGTGCTGATCAATTATTTTTAAAAGAGCTATGCCCCTTGGAAATATAACTTGTATATAAAATTGCCATATGAGTGCTTTAATGTGTACAATTCTTGCCAGATTTTTATGAAATTTATATTATAGGTTTATTTCATCAATGTTTATGATGAGTTCAAAAATTAGTGCAGATCAATTGTTTTTAAAAGAGTTATGTCCCTTTGAAATATTGACATTAACATTCTTGTCAAAATCATTGAATTGCATATGTTTCTGAAAAAAAAGATGTAAAAAAATCTGACAGTGTCTTCAATTGAAATACAGAAATAATTTGCATCAATATTGCAAAATTCTCCATCTTCGGGCAGTAGAAAAGAAATTTTACAGTGATATTATGGAAATGAAAATAACAAAAGAAATATTGAAAGTATAGTCAGAAAAAATCTTAGACTATTTACAAAATTGGCTGGATCACAACAACCACGATGCTTTGATTTAAAGATTTGCATGAGTGTAGGTTGTAAGAGAAACAGTGTCTTTCAACCTCTATAATTTTTTTGTCAATAAGAACAAAATAATTAATAATGAAATTATATTTCAGAGCTATCAATAGAATGTGCATAGAGAAAGGTTTAGGGATATGTGTCGTAGGCTTCCCTGCTACTCCAATTATAGAGTCACGTGCTAGACTATGTTTATCGGCAGCTCATACTAAAGAAACACTAGATAAGGTATGTGTTACAAACAATTTACAAATGTCAATACCTTAAAAAAAGAGGGGTAAGAGACCGAAGGGAGAATCAAACTCATAAGTTGTAGAAAGACCGACAAAATCATGGCAAAAAAATAACAAAAAGACAAACAACCGTATACAATACACTTCACAATAAACAAGACTGAGCAAAACAAACCCAACCTAAAGCCTGTGGTGATATAAGGTCCACCAGAAAGGTAAGGGCTATTCCATTAAAATGTATGTGGAAGGGTAGGAAGGGACTTTCAAAATATCCCTATAACCAAGAACCATTATTTAGATAATTTTGCATAATGGTAAAAGACTCATACTGAAAAAAGACAAATGACCCACATTCAATAATTAAACTTCCCTTCCTACCCTCCCACATACATTTTAATGGAATAGCCCTAAGCATATCTTCCTCAACATGGCTCCCATTATGTTGATAATGGTAGATATTTTCAAATATGTTAACAGGGGATCATATGTTGATTCTTAGAAAGTACGACAAAGAAGACAGTTACCTTAGTCTATTTTCTGCTCTTTGGTCGGGTTGTTGTCTCTTTGACACATTCCCTCTTACCATTCACTATTCTATAAAAGAATTGAGACATGTGAAAAAAGAAGATGAGACAAATATGAAAGTGAAGATTCAACACTAAAACCCAAGCTTAGGGTATACAAATTTCCTTTCTAGCCTCAAATTATATCAGGTGCTCCAGAAGGGTAAACTTTGCCTGTAACACCTGTCATGTTGCTTTGTGGTAGAATATTTTGAAAGTTTTTTGGGAGGGGAATTGATTATTATATATTTAATTTTGACAATGTTTCTTTGTCCCAGTTTTAACATTTTCAATTTTTTGTATCTCAAAAACTATCATATGCAACTATCCCTTGAAATATTAAGAATTTTTTTTAAAGATGCTGAAATGCTTCAAAATATTATACACTGAATATTGACTTTATTATGCATATATTTCAGGCTATTGCTATTTTAGACGAAGTTGGTGACGAGCTCATGTTAAAATACTCGAGGAAGAAGGTTTAAGTGGGAGTGAAATATAATTAGCAGCTGTTCTGTCAAGAGTACCTTCATGTTTTTTCATAATTTTCATCGTTTTCAGAAATGTATAAAATTCCTGTCTGTAAAAATCTGAATACAAGATTTCATGATAATATGCAACATAAACAGAAAATAACTTGGGTTAACAAAGATTCCAGATTATTTGAAGGAACAGGTCTTTCCATTTTTTTTCTGGAAAATGTTGCACTTTGCCACCCAGAACACATTTATATGAGAATGCTTTATATACAATGTGATGAAAAGGTTTATAGATCAGCATCTATTATAAATTGATAAAAGTGTTTACCGATCGTTAATATGTTCGGTTGTGATATATGATAGAATGTGTTGAAATTAATGTAGTTACTTATATTTCTGTTATTTGTACTTTGAAAAGAACTTGTTTTATTATCTGAAGGCTGTTCTATGAAAACATACATCTTACACAGGAAAGTCACTTTGAAAATAGGGTAACCATCTATAAGACGCAATTGTAGAGTTTGTCATACACTTTCACTTTACAAAAACATCATTGAGATTTCTAAGTGGTCCCATTTATGTATTCATAATACAGCCTTGAATGTATGCAGTTTCATATAAAAAAATATATCATAAGAAGTCATGCTCAAAGAAGGTTAAAATGGTTGAAGATTTTTTTTTACATCTTCGTGACCTCAGGGTGCTATTTTTTAGGTTTTGTTTGTCTTGTTGGTTTGCTGACTTGCTGTTGTTATTTTTATTTTGGCAATTTAGATTTTGCATAGCTCATTAATTGATGTATCAATCATTGGTTCAGTAGAATTTTTTATGTGCCATAAATAAATTTAAACCATTTAAATCATATTGATTTTATATTATTGAAAATTCTTATTGACATAGAAAATCCACACAATTAAGAATTACAGTGGAGGAAATCAATGATTTATTGAGAACTTTCAAAATTAATTAAGTTTTTGAACACCCATAATCTACTATCATTAAATGTTTTGAAAGGCAAAGATGGTCTAAGGATGATTCTGTGGAAAAAGAGAAGACAACTCTTGATATTGTGTGCCATATTTAAATTATGTAGTTCACAGTAAAATCTAAACCCCCACCCCCTCATCAATCCTGTCATCCATAGATGACTAAATGTCAAAGATTTTCAGAAGTAATGCATACAAATATATTGCAATTATCTGATGTAAGTTTTTCTCATGTTGAATTACATTATTACTTGAACAATAGTTAATATTGCATAATTTAATCTTGTGTTATTATATTTAGATACTGTTGGCATGTTATTATATTTAGATACTGTTGGCATGTTATTATATTTAGATACTGTTATTTATTGAGAAGCAGCTATTGATCATTTATTGACTCCTTGATTTTGAAAATCATTATATTTAATAAATTTATTACATAACCTAATGACATTGAGATGACAATGTATTCAATTTTCTCCTTAAATATTTGTCCTCAGTCTTAATTTTACTTAATGTAACTCAGGGGCGATTCCAGCCATTTGTAAAAGGGGAGGGGGTTCCAACTTCATGTCCCCATTCAAATGCATTGATCGTCAAAAAAAAGGGGGGATTCAACCCCCACCCCCCCCCTCCTGGATCCGCCACTGTAACTGCACAACAGGTGGCATCATTTCAACAGCCTAAACCAAAAAGATATTTTCCCACAAGATTTTGATGTTATTCATATATTTTATTAAAATCAGAATTGACCACTGTGGATACTTTTCTACTTGAATTAGTATAAGTAATTGATAGGAAAAAAATATGACTTTTATTTTCCTGAAAATTATTTTATTTTTGTATAATCCTATAAAATATGAGTTTCTATATTTATATGTTATCATTATGACATAATTGTTGATATATGATTACTTAAATGGCCAGTTTTATGTTTATATAGCGATAAGCTTGAAATGAATTCTGACATGTTGGAGACTATTTGATGGAAGAGGTCAAATATTGGCTCTTTTATTTTTTTCTTTGTTTATAGCATTTCAAATACATACATATTTTTTTAGCTTTATTTTACTAGATACTCATGCAAAATGTTTTCTTATATTTATTTGATTTAATAGAAAATTTAATAGTTTAAGGTGTTTTCAGATAGTTATTTGTTTACTTAGATACTTTCATTATGAAAGAGAGGAAAGTCAATGAGACAGCAATCTGACAATGAAAATGGTTAAAAGACATCTAGAGGGCAGAAGATAGACTGACACAATAGCCTTAACTGTTTTCAAAATCATACGTGTAACACACATAAATTTAGACAAACAACAGTATACAAAACACAACATAGAAAACTAAAGACTGAGCAACACAAACCCAACCAAACACCGGGGAGATCTCAGGTTCTCCAGAAGGGTAAGCAGATCCTGCTCCACTAGTGGAGATAAGGTTACTAGTACTTCTTTTGAGCAGTTTTATTCACGTATGGGCGACATTAGAAATGTCAATTTGCCGCATTGTTGGGTCATTTTAATTATTTATTATTGAAGTTAGAGTACTGATACAATGAGCCTCCTCATGGGGTTTTTGTTATGTGATTTCTTGGACACCCCCATGAGGGGCCTCTACAATAGCTATATGATTCACAACTGCAATGATCAACAAGTAATTAGAGGCAAAGATGGGGTAATTGGAATCCCCACCTCTTGATGACAATATTAATTGACAAAATAAACTGCTTTTGTCTTAAATAATCAAGCAGACACTTTATTACAAATCAAATCATATCAAATTATTTTATTGGTGTAAATCCCAATACAGGAATGATACCAGCTGACATTTACAAAATTCAAATACAAAAATAAAGACAAATATACAGAGACATATTTTCTCAATGATAAGAGACAAATATTTTATATCTACATTGAGTGGAGGTGTTATTAGGGGCCCCGCATTGTAGCAGGTTGCCCTATAGTGATCAGTCTGCCCGTCCATCCATAACAAATTGTGTCCGCTTTATATCTAGAGAACCGTTATAATTCATACTTTATACTTGACATGTATATTAACCAACACTAGAGGGTGTGTCATAATGTATGTACAACTTCTTAGGCCAAATATAACACTTTAACTAAAAAACATAGAATAAAATCACTCTCAGCACATAACGAGAAAATGTAATAACTTAAAAAAGTGCTACATATCAGCTTATCAATACACATTTTTTACCACAAGTTATTTACAGCGGGGCCCACAGAGATGGCTCCCATCTAAATAATGTCTAGTTCATACTATGTTATCAAGCTATTACACTAAGCTTTAATACTACCAACAGTTCTTAACAACATTAAGTTTGCTTTAAATGAAGGTTCTTATCATCCATATCGCTTATTCAGGCTACACATACAGTACAAATGTCAATGTCATTACTTTTCAAATGAAACTAAATTTATCTTGTTCAGACATATTAAAAAAAGATGGAACTATATCACTTAAATTTCAAAAGAGTATATGTATTTCTCTAATGCTTTACATTTAATGAGAAAATAGAATTCATCTTCAATCAGTTCAGTTTCTTGTATGTTCCTCCATTAATTGTGGAGCACTACCCATAGGGTATGATTGTAGCAACTATATACACCTTAAAACATAAGGGAACATATAAAATCTATGTACAGATAAAGGAAATAAGGGCAATATTATGATTAATTCAAAGGATAGTCATTACAGTTTTAAAACATAAAATTAATTAATCATAATAGTTATATTATTAAAAACATGTGCTGAGGTGTAAGAAAAAGTTTAGTAAGAACTGGATATATTTACAAATAGAATTTAAAAAGTTTAAAATAGTTTTAAAATTTAATTCTATTGGTTAGTTAAAAGGTGCTATTCTTACATCAGAATTTAAAATAAAAAGATTATTTTAATAGGGTGTTATGTAAATGAGTTAAAGTTTTGAACAGTTCCAATGTATAAACTTAAGATTTCCATCACAATTTAAAAATTTCTATTTTATAGACATCATCATTAGTCTTTAAAGGTACTTAATATATCTTAAAAACTTTAATGAAGCTATATGTAAGTATTAAATTATCATAAAATAGTAAAAAGGTAAAAATAGGAACTATTTTATTTTAAATTATCACTTATACTGTACTTGTGATCAAGCTTTAATCTTTTTTGTGTGAAGCATGTGCATCTCATAGCACATATTTCTAACCAAGGTTTCTATGTTTTCATACACAGTTGAATAACAGTTTATGTCCTTGCTAGTACAATCCATTATGAGTAGGAGTAAATTCCCTTGTTGTATGATCTTCCTGTATGTTGAAGTATCGATTTCATCCATTTTCTGTTTGATTTTTTAGCAATATTTAGATCTTATTTGCTCCAATTCTGTGCAATGTAGAATAAAATGTTCTAGATCTTCCTTTTCCTGTTCACAGATTGTACATAATGGGTTAACTTTTGGATCGAACTTGGCTCTTTTGGTTGGGATATGTACGTTTGGGTACTTAGTCTTGCTTTTATTTCTCTTGCCTTTACATCTTTAGTATTGTTTTTTACACTTTTCCATATATTGTGAACTTTATTTAATGGCTTGTCCTGTATCTCTATGTATTTAAGAGATGTTTTTTCCATTTTTTCATTGTGACATTCATTTTTCCAGTATTACTTGATCTTAAAGTTATTTCTATTAGCTTTTTCCATTCGGTTTTCTTAAGTGGCTTTTCTATATAGTAACTTCTTGATTTCCTGAATTTCTAACAATTTTCATGAAAAAGGTTGGTAGATTTTTGTCCAAGGTGATGGCAATAGGTTCTGCTCCTACCAGGGTATAGACAGCCATATTTGCTGTATTATTTGGAAGCCCTTTTATTTGTCGGAGAATTTTCCTCTCTGCCAATTCTAGCATATCCTTTTCTTTTGCAGGTAAATTCATCACTTCAAGCCCTTAGCTACTTCTTGGTACTGCATATGTTCTCCATAGCTTGTATGCTACCATGGGTGAAAATCCCCTTCTGACATGTAAACCAGCTCCCAGAAGGCTGCATATTGTTGCCCTGTCAGTTCTTATTCTTTCTGAGATATTTGCCCAGTTTTGTTCATTTCTTTTGATACCTAGGTGTTTGGTTTCATGGGTTATATTGATGTCACCATGTTCGAATTACAATGTTGATGAGTTTAAGCCTTTAGCATTGTAGAAAACAGCTTCAGATTTAGTTGGATTGATTTTTACTAGATCTCTTGTGTGGTGCTGTTCTATGTCTAGTATTCCTTGTGCATCTGCAGCCCTATTTGCCAGGACAGCGATGCCATCGGCACATGTAGGTGCGGGGACTTGTATATCACCAATACTTGCTCCAAGTCCACTTTTTAAAATGCTATCCAGTATGACATTGTTGTAGCATTTATATAGGGTGGTAGATAATTTTGCTCCTTGTATTCCTTGTAGCACCATAACATCTCCTTTACATTGACCTTCCGATCTTACCTTAATGCTCATGCCTTTATACAAGTTTCTCAGCAGTATCCAGAGTTTTCCTTTTATTCCATAATGGTACAGCTTATTGAATAGTATTTCGTGGTTCAGTTTGTCAAATGCTTTTTCCGCATCAAGAGTAATTAAGATCATCAGTATCTTTAATTTCTTACTTTCTTCAATTGCTTCTGAAGTGAGGAATGTTACGCATAGTGATGACACTCCCTCTGTAAAACCTCTTTGCAGGGAGTTTTGTATGTTATTAAATACAGAGTTAACTCTATCCTTCAGTATACTTTGTAATATTTTTGCAAATGTTTTAGTTACAGTTATTCCTCTATAGCTAGATGGTAATGTTTTGTCTTTTTCTTTCTTTATACTTGGTGTAAGAAACCCTGTCTTTAGGAAGATTGGTACGTCCAAATATGTTATAATTATATTTAGCATATGCACTATAAAGGGAGTTAACTCATCCATCCCATATTTGTAGTGTTCTGCCGAAATTCCGTCCTCATCTGGTGCTTTTCCTGCTTTAAGTTTTTCTATGGCCATATTTACCTCCTGTACAATGACATGAGCAATGCCTTGACCTTTTTCCCTTTCTATGCTTTCTATTATATTGTTTTGTATTTCTGCAAGCTCTAGCTTTTCAGTGTCGAAATTTTGCTCTAATGTTGGTGTAGCTAGTTGTTGGAAGTGTTCTTGCCAAATGTTCATTATGCCTGGTCCATCTTCTGCAGTCTTATCATTCAGTTTAAGTATCTTAGTATTAGAAAGTGGGGGTTTCTTTGCATGTTGATAAGCTTGTAGAAAAGTTTTGTGTCTGCATTTGAAGCTTTCATAGTTTTTTTTCAGCTGTTGATTCCCTCTGAGAGGCATAAGCTTGTCTTTGTGCTTTTCTAAGTATTCTTTTCGCAGCTGTCATTTTGATTTTGAGCTCGTTACTTCTTTCTTGAGGTGCTCCATTTTGCCTCCATACTTTACATGCATTTTTTGATTGTTTTGATGCCTTTTCTATATGTTCGTTCCATACAGGCGCGTAGCTGCCTTTACGCAAAAAATCATTTGCTTGCACATTTTTTTCACAAAAAAAAAATAATTCTGAAATTGAATTACGGATAGTCTTTAGTCTTTACAGATTATCGTGTCGGGCGGTGTTTAAAGCCCAAATCTCTGATGTCGTCTGTAGCAGTGACTAATAAGGAACTATATATCCTTCAATATTCGCAATCTTCTCAATTCTAGTTACAATACCAGTAACTACATCAACTACTGAACGGTCATTTAGTGCATTAAGACCGAAAACTTATCTCCGTTCAACCATGGTACAGGACAGACTATCTTCGTTGGCGCTCATACATGCTCACAAAGAAATGGATATCAACACCGAGAGAGTTCTGCGATCATTTGCCTTGGCAAAAAATAGATATATGGACTTTCGGTATTAACTATACTTTAAGTCTTACATGCAGTATTAACATTTAATAATACAGGCTCAATACAATCACCTTGAAAACATCTTAGATTTATATCCCTTACTTATAAGTCAAGACTTAAAAGTGGCCGTTAGATTTCGTATTCCCATTGCCAGTTCGTCCAAAAGACTATTGATTCATCTGGGGTATCTGTGTCCCAAATGACCTTCTACCGTTGTCGTAGAAACCTCTCCATTGATTTGAGAATGACCTTCGTGAGACACACTACGGATGTCTTGCAAGAAGCAGGAACTGCTTACCCTTTTGGAGCACCGGAGGTCGCCACATTGTTTTCTGGGTCCGTGTTTTTCATCTGTATTTAGTTTTCAATGTTGAATGTTTTTGTTTCTCCTTTTGTGTCTTATCTGTTACCGGGTTTGTCAATTGTCCATTGATTAACGCTTCGGTTGTCGACTCTTCCTGATCTTCCCGTTTTATAAAATTTTTTGATATTTGAAAATAACCATGTTAATGATATAAGTATCAAATTACGGAACTCACTAGACTTTTACTATCGTTTCATGAAAATATGGTATAGTAAGAAACAGATAGGGTATTTTCATGTTCAAAGCAGTCACTGTAATAACTCATATGCCCGGAGCTTGATGGGGATTCGCTTCCCTGGACCACCGTCTACGGTGCTGCCCTGGATACCCGACTAGGGTGCTACCCTGGACCAGCTGGGGACTTTGAGCGGTCCATAGCCTCCTCCCTTGCCGAATCACTATAAAGTCCACAAGTATTCACAAAATAGGAGTTTGGGCGTGAATGTGATGTGAATTTCATAAGCATGGCATACCGGGAAAATGCCCGAAAAAAGTTATCATTTTCTCCAAAAAAAAATTTATGATTGCACTTTATGTAAGTCCAGCTACGCCCCTGCCATATGACCTTTCCCTTGGATTTAATTTTGATTTTTCTTCTATACTTTGGGATTGCCGCTTCTCCAGCGATATGGAGCAATTTTTCTAGATTTATTATATCTTGCTCAAAGATTCCTTTTGATTTCTGCATGAGGTTTGGTAGATCTTTATTGATGATTTCCTTGTAGATTTGGTGGTCACAGTCAGCCAATTTAGGTTTTGCTATAATAGTTGTTGCTTTTTCCTTTTTTTTCAGTTGGCAATTCAGTGTCAGAATAACAGGTACGTGGTCCGAGGTATTCTGTGGGTCAGTATCAAGGACATCAGTTTGTTTGATTTTATTTGAGATTTGCGAGTTACTTTTGAAGAGGAAATAATCAATTTGTCCTTTAGATTTACCATTCTGGTGATAAAACGTTTCTTTTAGTGGGCATTTCTCAGTATTTCCTATACATTTTTCCTTGCAGAAAGTCTGTAGAATTTTATCATGAGGTGTAGAGCTTCTGTAAAGTGACCATTCATGCCTCCACAGACTTTGATTTCGTGTGTATCTTTATATTTCTCTATCATTTCATCAATTTGAGCCAAAGTGTCTTTGTATTCTATATCTGCATTTTTGTTATCTGATGGCATATATACATTTATTAGACATATTGGTTTATCTCTTTGTTGAATATGTATTGCTTGTATTCTATTTCCACCGTCTATCAGTTCCTTTATAGTTTTCTTAATTTCTTTTTTCCAGACTATGGCTACTCCAGCATATCTTCTTTTCATTGATACGTTGAAATCAGGGTCGTCATTATCATCAACGTTTTTAGCTATATATCCGCTATTTCCAGTAATTTAACATATGATTTTCTTTTCCACATTGAAGAGCCAATGTTCTTGAAGGCATAACACATGTACATCTCTTAGCAAGTTTTTGATATAGAGAGCGCTTGATTTCACATTTTGTACATTGAGTGTACCAATAATGATCTCCTCCCTTTCATCTTGTTTGACCGGCCGCTGGCTAAAAAATGATTTGGTTTCTTTCTATTCCCGTCTTCGCTGGGACTAATATATTAACAAATATAATAGTCCCATGCAGATTCTTGCAAAAACTCCTTTGTATATGTAAGATGTTTGCTACAACTTTGTACATAGAATCGGTAGATTTTAGGTATTAATTGCCTTTCACTTTTGATCAACACTACATAAGATTATTTTCTAAATTTGATACGACTCAAAGATGAAAGGCACAAGAATTAATTCGATTTCTTTTTTAACAAAAACCAAAGGAAAAATATTAAACCAATGTGAATAATTTTCAAATTATGATGTT
The DNA here is from genome assembly GCF_021869535.1 of Mytilus californianus. Classification (NCBI taxonomy): domain Eukaryota; kingdom Metazoa; phylum Mollusca; class Bivalvia; order Mytilida; family Mytilidae; genus Mytilus; species Mytilus californianus. The sequence goes on along the minus strand of NW_026262690.1, from coordinate 117,321,556 downwards.
TTATAGTAGAAGATAGCCATTCAAGTATGTATATAAAACTTTCTTTATCTTTATTTGAAGTATGAATTTTAAATTGATAAACAAAACGCATTTTAACGTTAATTGAATAACAGGTGAATAAATTTTGTTACCTTATAAATATAAACTTTATTGTAATTGTCAGATGTTTGAATAAGAAGCCGGAAGTTTATCTTTATATAACAAATGATAAATTAAAGTTCTCTGAGGCATCACGCCATCAAAAATTTAAGTAGGACAAAATATGCCTTGTCATGCAAACAGACAAAACAAATGGCAGTATATATGTATGTACTTAAATTCCTCCGATATGCGAAGCACCCCTCGAGAGCTGCGAGGGTACAGTGGAATCCGTGTACACTCCCTATAAGGATTAATGGAGATGTGTCACTAACTTATGCAGTGACCTGAACAGGATAACGTTTGTGTACTTAATCGATAGAACATATTCTTGATTTTTTTATGTCATTTTTCTTTATTCTATATATTTAAGTACCCCATTATTCTCTATTCTTTATATTTCTTGTCCTATATTCTGTACCGTTTGCTCTATTATGTAAACCCCACCTAGACCCTCGTTATGCGTTCAGCAGTAACACATGTAAACTTCAGTTTCCCGTTTGTTTCGGAAATATTTTTTAATAGTCCACTTTCAAATACGCATTGTTAGGTCCCGGAATGAAGGACAAAAAAGATAATTTTTTGAATAAGATGCAACATCTGAACTATACCGCACACATCAATAAATTTTAAAAGATGTGAAAATAAGATTTAAATAGGTTACTATAATCATGTTATCTATAACAAGCTAGTTTTCCACCTTTTAGCTGATACAGTACAACACGACAACAATTTGTTTTGTACACAATTTTTGACTTTTAAGAAAACGGTCACTATATTTATTTTTTTGATTTCACATGAGCTTACTATTCATTTTACTCAGTTTTATCTCTCTCTCTCTCTCTCTCTCTCTCTCTCTCTCTCTCTCTCTCTCGGGAGTATTAATCGATTGTGTCCTAGTTTTTGGTTTCGGCGTACGAGGAAACTGAGTAAAATTTTATATTGTTAAACACACATGACCAGTGTTAGTTTAGATATATTGTAGTCCCAGGTGCAACAAACTAATTCTCGCGAGATGTTTAACCAGAAGTTTTAAGCAACAATGCAATGGAGACATCGCCCATATTTACATTTGAGACTTTCATTTCTACTTCGTCCTGAACATGCATGAAATATTTGCCTCTGGACGTTAAGCAACCACCAATTAATCAATGCATTACTATTTTGTATAGCAGCGGTTTGATAGTCATTTGAAGCGCAGGCACTGTGAGGCATGGGATCTCTTTTTAATGTGTTTGAATGTTTTTAGTATATACTCTTTGATATTTCGACTTCGAATGATTTTTTATTATAAATATATAATGTGTTCTTGCTTTTATTCATACGATAAACAATAACTGTAGTTTATATAATTATGCTGTCCCTTTGTTCCTTTTTTTCCTTAAAATTGTAAAACATTGAATGATTGGTGTTTAACGCCACTTTAAGCACTATTGTGCTATTTCGTGGCGGTCAGTTTTTATTTGCGGAGGAAGCTGGTGTGCCAGGAGAGAACCATAGACTTTCGATAGGAAAACTGACAATCCTTGTCAATTAAGATTGGAGTCAAGCGCACCTGACAAAATAGGAATACAGCATATATAAACTACTGTTATTGTAAGATGAGCAAGAGCACATTAAATAAGTTGAAGCATCAAAGAATTTTTACTAACAAAATTTAAAAATAAAAACGAAAAAAGAGGGGGAGGGGGGTACATGCCCAAAGTGCCTGTGATTTATAGCATCAGTTCAAAGTTTAGAAATGATTGTCTTTTATTATGATTGAAAATCTGTTATGGATTATATATATAGAGAGATAGATTCAGACGTACATGAGCTAATTTTGTACAATTATAGTCATTCCCATATGATAATCCAATTTTCTTTTTTATTGTTTGTATTTCATGTCATAACTTTATATTGTTAATGTATTTAAGTATTCATGCAAATGTCTATACGGATGAATCCATTCCTCATATGATTATCAGGTATTGTTATTTAGTGTTTACCTTCTCAACCACCTGAGATCGATTGTTTCAACTTTGACGTTTGAACGACCCTAATGTTAACCTCTAATAGGTATTCGAACTTAAAAGATTTTCAACGAATTAAAAATAATACCTTTATTTCTAACATTATAAAATTATCATTATAGTTTACGACACGTAACAACCATGATTTTGTGATCGTAATATCACAAAATTTAATAGTGCGTATAATTTGATAACTATTCAGTACGTGTAAGATTAGTTTACGGAAAAAAGATATCTAAGTCAAATGATACTAGAAATTGTTATGTTTGAGTGAACGCCCAGATGGAAGACAAAACAACTTATCTAAAAGGTATTTTTGAAATTCTTTATGCCTAAGTTCACTTTATATGAAGTGCTTTACGTGTGCATATATAGGACGGTTATACAGAAGTTTACATAACACGCTAACAACGAGAAATGAAACAGGAAAATGAAAGCGGATCTTTGTTTAAACGTTGTGTTCACCATGAAGAAGGAGAAACAATCTCTAGATATAATGGAAAGTACCCACAGGAAAATGGACATACCTGTGATGGAAGCATCAAGGTTAGTTGATACTAGTATAAGACTTTGTTTTACCAGACGTACAATGTATAGGAAGGAAAGTGCTGATGTACCCAATGGATTGAACAGGGGTGGATCCAGTATTTTTGAAAAGTGGGGGTGGGGGCATAGCGAAAACGGTATATATATCAAAACAATTTTGGTTGATTTCATGCTTAGAAATGATATTTTTTCTAATAAAAAAAAGGGTTACGCCCTCTATCCCCCCCCGAATCCGCCACTGTGAATATATATTTTTTTTTATAATTTCCAATTCAATTTTCTTCTCTTTTAAGGACCGATGATCGACAGAAGGATGTAACTATTTCCATATTTGAATACCCCCCCCCCCCCCCTTCTCCACAAAAAGGCTTTTCCAATACAATAATTTGCATTCATGATAAGGGAGTTTTACATATATTCTTACAGAGAAAATGTGTGTGTGTCGGGTTTTACAAAAGTAGACAAAAGTAGCATATATTTCAAATTAAATCCAATGGAAAGTATAATAATACAACCACTCAACCCCATAGTCGGGCCTTTGTTATATAGTGTATAGTTGGTTCAATATTTGTTTGCATTTTTGTATACAAGTTAAAAGAGAGAACGAACAAATTTGAAAGTTATAAGGCAAAATAGGAAATTAAAATACACTTGCTACATATACATAGCATAAAAAAATCATAAAAATGTGTTTGTCGATGAAAACAGATGTTAATCGAAAGTGTCATGAAATTTTTCCTTTCTTCCTTGACTTTCCGACTCCAAATCGCATTTTCTATTCTCCTTGTCAAAAAATAAATTACGAATTGTATCATGTACAATCAAACAGAATAAAAAAAACCCATCTATAACCAGTGTTGTAATTTGATATTACATAAACAAAGAATAGTACGCCAAACCTTAAATATGGTTGAAACTTAATCCTCAACAACATTTATTTTTAACCACGTGAACGGTCTTCTAGGAGTTGGATGTCGTATTTAATAAAGTTAAAATTTCATTTTCATCCCGATTATGTTGCATTGAATCTACTGATGTGGAGCCAAGTTTGCCACATAAATATGACCATAAATAGATATATACGTCATTGAGACAGCAACCGAACGACACAAATAAGTAAAAGACGTCAAATCTAAAGTTGACCATAGACGGTCTAGGCTACTGTCGATAGTGTTTTCCTTGTTTATATTGTAATTAATGTTAGTTTGTCCCGTAAAGATTTGTGTCAGTACTGTCACAGGCACTTGTGTCAGAAAAAAAGTGCCTGTGTGTACAGTCCTTCGTTGTCAATCGCCAAGTGGTGTCCTTAATTCAAGCCGAACGGAATTGACGACGACTGAAAAAAGAGATCATCAGCTAATAATAGTATTTAACATACATATCAAAAGCTGTTATATTTCCCACTGCATCTACCTTCCCGCAGACGCCCCCTCCCCCCCCCCCCAAAAAAAAACAAAAACAAAAACAAAACAAAACAAACAAACAAACAATAAACAAAACAAACCAAAACAAACTAAAACAAAACAAAACAAACAAACAAACAATCAAACACAAAACTTAACGAAAACAACCCATAAAAACAACAATAAACAATGAACATGACTAAATTGTATACTTTATTTACGTATTAAACTTATCACACATACGTATGAGGGTCTGGATGGGGTTTGCAGAATAGAGAATAATAGGTCAATTCTGCCAAAAAATGGCCAAATAAATAAAGAATAGGCAAAAATAGACCCAAAAAATAAAGAATAGAGAAAAAATAATGACCTAATAAATTTAGAATTTACAGAAATGAAGGACCCCATCCAATCTAATCAAAATATAGTTCTCTGATTTCGTTATACTCTGTACGAGCAAGCGAGTTAATATAGATATGAATTTTAATTAGACTGGACCCCATCCAGACCCTCACGTATAAATGATGGACTTTAAATAAATAAGAGTAGTTACTTTTTAGCAGAACAAAACATAGATGTTGGGTTACTGAGAAATCGTGACTGTGTCAAAAGTGTCAGACACAAATACTACTTTTGACCAATTTGATTAAAAGTTATATCTATCGGAAATCGCGTACTCGTCGAAGTCATATGCATATGAGCATAACGAATTTTAATTAGATTGTCCTTTTGACTAGCTTAACCATTATTGTTTTAGTAAAATTGATTAATAAAATTACAGGTATCGTCACATCATGAGATAGCCTTTGATGAAACGTTTGAAGAGACACCAATCGTGGCAGCGATTTTGACTTATCTGTCTTATGGAATAATGGTAGTTATTGGACACATAAGAGACTTTTTACGAAGTATTGGATTAGAAAAAGAAAAGACTTGTACAGAACCCAAACTTCCAGTTAGTACTATATATACGAATTAGACCAATATTCTGTTTTACCTGTGCATTTTTGTATGCAGTGAGAATTCTTGCATATTGTACTCATCATAAGGTATCGTAAAGGTGTATGAAATGGATACCCCATATCCTTTGTTTTTCTATTAAAATCAACAAACGTACCTGGATTTTGAAATACAACATACTAGTAGCAGGATTTAATAAAGACACGACTAGATTTCCACTAACACATCAATAAATCTAAGACACAACTATACAATTTTATAAACTGCATCAAAGTTTGATGAAATTAATATTGTAATAAAAACTTATGAACAATCATTTATGTCCTCTTTACCTGAAACGGTTGGGTAATATAATCTTCGACATATGGTTTTTGGTCGCCGCTCTTGGTATATTCAGCGGCCTCGTTTCAACAGAGACTTTCAAAAATCTGCCATCAACATAAAATGTTCAAAATTGTAAAAGACCAAAACATTTAGATTGCATGACCTTAAAACAACCACCGAGGAGGTTCCTTGATTTTTTTTACCGGCACATGTACCGCTGCAATATAAAATTCATGATAAAATAGAAGGTCAACGAACAACATTATTAAAATATAAATATATACACTTACAGTTTATAAATATTGAAATTTTCACAAAAAATATAATACTTAAAAAAATTTCCTTATTCTGCATTTCCATTTCCAAGACTTATCCAATAGCAAATATTTCATGCGTTTTGGACATCATTTTTAATAATGAATTGAATCGATTATGAAATAATCACACTACATGCGCACTAGATGTAGCATATGCATATTTATTACAGGGATTTGTACCCTTATTTCAAAGCTGGGAAAGTTTCTACACACGAAATTTATACCGGCGGGTGCGTGACTGCTGGAACAGACCAATATGTAGTGTACCAGGGGCTACAATGGACGTCCTAGAAAGGACATCAAAAGATCATTGGTGGGGCTGCGAGTATGTTCTGTTTTGTTATTCTGAATCTTATTGCATTGTATAACAACGAGTCTCTTTTGATAAAGTAAATGTTTCAACGTTTATAATAACAAGCATTAAAAAACAAACAAAATAATTCCATTTCATAAATGTTTCATAAGAATTTCATTATTTTGATTGGTAGACAACAATCAGGTGATGTTTTAATATGACCCTCGTAATTTCATATAGTTTTAACATAAAGATGTAATTATAAGCATTGCATTTCTGCTTCTAGTTTTATAGGAATGCAAAAGCGTTTACCTTGCGCAAATCTTAAGTACGAAGATGATGATGATGATGGATGGCTGCTTAACGTTCAGCGGCAAATTAATATGCATATTCAGGACGAGATTATGTTAATGTAATATGAAAATTGACCCTGCTTTGTACTAGACCGACTAGAGCCGGATTTTTAACGTGCTAGTTCACAAGGTAATAGTCCACAGGATGACATGTCACCTTACCCGGACACATTATTCTGACCCCGAGCCGGTCGACCAGTCTTTGTTCTTACTCCTTAATACCGCGTGCTTAGCGGAGACGCAGCAAGCACCAATTGTAAAGTTTTTGGTTGCACTCGATGTTAAGTACGAAGCGCTCCGACCAACGCTATTACATCAGAATAAAACTTCCGAAAGAAGCATTCAATTTAATGATACCCTCGTGGATCGAGAATTCATTGCAATGATATTATGGTGCATCTGTAATGAATTTTATATAATATATGCCCGTATGCAAAGAACACATTATGATTGTATGAAACATATGCTATTTCTGTAGTCGGTTATATGCTTTCTTATAGAAAAGAATTGAAAGAAAAACAAACACTTAAGAGGGGCGTAAAGGGGGGTATCTGCACGGAAGAACGCGAAATAAAATTGCTATTTCACGATGAACGAACAATTAAAAATTTCTTGCACGTTGATTTTTTTACCCATTTCACGAAACACGGTGAATAACGTAACTTTTTTACGGCTGCACGTGAAATAAAAATGGCAAAACACGTTGCACGAAAATAACCCTTTACCACCCTCACTTAACAACTTTACAAACAAAATACGAACCCTAAAAAAACAACCTTTACGATAAGTTCTCTGTTGTCTTTAATTCAACAATTTATTATTGTATCTGTTTCTTAGATTAACAGGTAAAAAGCACACCGTGATAAATTTAGGATCTTACAACTACTTGGGATTCTCTGATTGTAAAGGACCGTGTGCTGAAGCTGCTGCAAAAACAACACACGCGTATGGTATTGCTTCCTGTGGAAGCCGACAGGAACTAGGTTTGTTTGATTTAAAAACGATTGCTGTGAATCTAAGGGGTACTATGGGTACTTATAAAAGAAAATAGGCGAACCAGTGAATTAAAAAAAGCTGTTTCGTCTTTAGATATATGTGACCCGCCTTGACATTTCCAGGCTTATGGAGGTAGAGCGTAATGTTAGAGACTATGAACGTGACGTCAAATGTATGGGGACGTAAACGTTTATTTTTATATAAGTTCTGGATGCATGCTTTTTAGCATCAAATATGAAATTTATGTAAGCTTAAGCTTTTAGCTAAAGTCCGAGAACTAATCATAAACATCAACATGAAGTCGTCATTTAACCACGCCACATTCTTTATGTGACTGTCCCAAGTCAGGAGCCTGTAGTTCAGTGGTTGTCGTTGGTTCATGTCTGTCATATTTGTTTTTCGTAAATTGTTTTGTTATAAATCATGCCGTCAGTTTTTTCAATTAAATTTTTTCATATTTTTCATGTTGGGGGCCTTTTATAGTCGACTATACGGTATGGGTTTTCTCATTGTTGAAGGCCGTACGGTTGCCTATAATTGCTCACATCCACTTTATTTGAAATTGTCGATGGCTGTCTCATTGGCAATCATACCACATCTGCTTATTTTTATATTAAAGGGCAATGACTGCAATAAGGAGTCGACTGACGATTTAGGCTATTTGACCTATTTGACCTATTTATAGATCTTGTGTTGCTGATTATTTGACCTATTTGTAGAACTTGTGTTGCTGATTAATTGTCCTTTAATGTTGCTCTCTATCTATTAATCTATTATAATTTTCAAGAAAATGGGCAAAAATGAAAAATAAATGTTAAAATTAGTTATTTAAGGGCAAGAACTCCTATAGAAGTCGTCTGACAATTTTGATGGAAATGGACAGTAGGTAGATAAATTTTGAACATTTTTGCTCGTTTTTTGCTGGTTGTGGGGGCAATGGACACATTTTGTAAATTAGATACCCCAATGGTGATTATGGCAAAGTTTGCTTAAATTTGGCTCAGTGGTTTCAGAAGAGAAATTTTTGTAAAAGTTTATGGACGACGGACGACGGACGATGACGAAGGAAGACGAAGACGGACGCTAAGAGATGAGAAAAGACAGTCAGTTGATATAAAACGATCGAAGTGAAGATATGTGATGAAATATTAGGAGTTCAAATCCCCATAATATACAATATATAAGTAAATTGAAAAGATTATTACAGTATTATACATTTATCCTAGGAATATATGTTTGCATGGTAGATTTAATATAAAATTTACTTCATAAGTTGAAGCCTGGTAAAAATAATATATCATAAATTGAAAGTGAATTAATCATTTACAAATTTATAACTGTTTTTTGATAATTCCTCCAATTTCCTCTAGATTCATTTGAATTATGTTTAATTGTCGTTTCGAAGTATTTGTGAAGAAGGTATTAAATTTTACTTTGGGTTTTTTCCTGGCAACTTTATAAATTCTAAAGAAGTTTTCCGTTTTTGTTTAAAGTGAAAATTAATTGAACCTGCATAAATTGATAAACAAAATTCAAAATTATCTGCTCTATAGATATTCATTAATAGAATCATTTATTTCATCATTTCAAAATAATGCTGGCAAGTACATAAGTTCTGAAGTAAAAATTATTTGTATAAAATGATAAGCAAAATTCAAAATCATTGATTTTTTATATACATAAAATTGAGAATGGAAATGGGTCAAAGAGACAACAACCTGACCAAAGAGCAGAAAATGCGGCGGGGTTAAACTTGTTTTGTGAGATCTCAACCCTTCCCCTATACCTCTAGCCAATGTAGAATAAAAAAACACACAGCAATACGCACAGAAAACTCAGTTTAACAGAAGTCTGAGTCCGATGTCAGAATAGGTAACAGAAGAAACTAAGCAAAATGACAATTATACATAAATTTACAAAAGTCTACTAGCAGTTACTGACATGCCAACTCCAGACCTCAATTAAACTGATTGAAAGATTATGTCTTCATCATATAAAAATCAAGCACTATCCCTCCAGTTAGGAGTTTAGTATCATACCGTCATAAAATATATGAGAAGAACATAACCCGTATCATGCCAACAACTGGTTTTAGAACAAATGTGTTTATTTCCCATGCAAAGTTAGTTAGTTAGTTTCTTGTATATTCCTCCATTAATTGTGGAGCACTACCCATAGGGTATAATTGTAGCAACTATATACACCTTAGAACATAAGGAAGCATTTAATTATGTACAGATGACTGAATTTAGGCAATAATAATTACTAAAAATTAATATTATAACTAATTCATAGGATTGTCATCATAAAATTTTAAAAATAATATTCATAATGTGCTGAAGTGTAAGAATAAGTTAAGTAAGAACTGGATATATTTACAAATAAGAATTTAGAATTTAAGTGGTCTTAAATTAAACTTTCTTATAATTGTTAGTTAAAGGTGCTATACGTACATCAGAATTTATAATGAGAAGGTTATTTTATAGGACTTATGTAAAAGGGTTGGGGTTTAGAACAATTCATCATATATACATAAGTTTACCTTCACAGTTTAAAGTTACCTTATTTCGGATCTTATCATTACTCATTAAAGGTAACTGGATATCTTAAAACTTTGCAAATTTTTTTATTTAATTTAGGTCCTAATACGTCATAAAATAGTAAGATGGTAAAGTAGGGAACTATTTTATTTAAAAAAAGTTTACTTATACTGTACTTGTGTTCAAGTTTTTAATCCTTTTTGTGCGCAGCATGTGCATCTCGTAGCACATATTTCTAGCCAGAGTTTCAATGTTTTCATACACAGTTGAGTAACAGTTTATGTCCTTGCTAGTACAGTCCATTATGAGCTGCAGTAAATTCCCTTCTTGTATGATCTTCTTGTATGTTGAAGTATCGATTTCATCCATTGTCTGTTCTATTTTTGAGCAATATTTAGATCTTACTTGCTCCAATTCTTTGCAGCGTAGAATAAAATGTTCCAGATCTTCATTTTCCTGTTCACAGATTGTACATATCGGGTTAACTTTCGGATCTAACTTAGCTCTTTTGGCTTGTAATATGTACGTTTGAGTACTTATTCTTGCTTTTATTTCTCCTGCCTTTACATCTTTACTATTGTTTTTTACGCTTTTCCATATATTGTGTGCTTCATTTAATGGATTGTTCTGTATCTCTATGTATTTAAGTGATGTTTTTTCCATTTTTTCATAGTGACATTCATTTTTCCAGTATTCCTTGATCTTTATTCCTACTAGTCTTTTCCATTCGATTTTCTTAAGTGGTTTTTCTATGTAGTAACTACTAGATTTCAAATTGTATTTTGATAGAGTTTTTTCCACTCTGTTGATAAAGTCTTTTCCTCTTTGGTCTGAGAATGCTATTTGTCGACGCAGAATTTCACATTCTGTGGTTCCTGAATTTCGAACAATATTCATGAAGAAGGTAAGTAGATTTTTGTCTAATGTGATGGCAATAGGTTCTGCTCCTACCAGGGTATAGACAGCCATATTTGCTGTATTATTTGGAAGCCCTTGAATTTGTCGGAGGATTTTTCTCTCTGCCAGTTCTAGCATATCCTTTTCTTTTGCAAGTAAGTTCATCACCTCAAGTCCGTAGATGCTTCTTGGTACTGCATATGTTCTCCATAGCTTGTATGCGACCATGAGTGAGAATCCCCTTCTGACATGTAAACCGGCTCCGAGAAGGCTGTATATTGTTGCCCTACCGGTTCTTATTCTTTCATAGATATTTGCCCGGTTTTGCTCGTTTCTTTTGATACCTAGATGTTTGGTTTCATTGGTTATATTGATGTCATCGTCTTCGAATTGCAGTGTTGTTATGTTTGAGCCTTTTGCATTATATAAAACCGCTTCAGATTTAGTTGGATTGATTTTAACTAGATCTCTGCTTGTATGGTGCTGTACTATGTCTAATATTCCTTGTGCGTCTGCAGTACTATTTGCCAGGACAGCAATGTCATCGGCACATGTGGGTGCAGGGACTTGTATATTACCAATACATGCTCCAAGTCCACTTTTTAAAATGCTATCCAGTATGACGTTGTTGTAGCATTTATATAGCGTTGTAGATAGTTTTGCACCTTGTTGAACTCCTTGTAACACCATTACATCTTCTGTACATTGACCTTCCCATTTGACCTTAATGCTCATGCCTTTATACATGTTTCTCAGTAGTATCCAGAGTTTTCCTTTTATTCCATAATGGTACAACTTGTTGAATAGTATTTCATGGTTTAGTTTGTCAAATGCTTTTTCTGCATCAAGAGTTATTAAAATCATCAGTATCTTTAATTTCCTACTTTCTTCGATTGCTTCTGATGTGAGGAAAGCTGCGCATAGTGATGATACTCCTTCTGTAAAGCCTCTTTGCAATGAGTTTTGTATGTTATTAAATACAGAGTCAACTCTATCCTTCAGTATACTTTGTAATATTTTTGCAAAGGTTTTAGTCACAGTTATTCCTCAATAGCTAGATGGTAATGTTTTGTCTTTTTCTTTCTTTAGGATTGGTGTAAGAATCCCTGTCTTTAGGAAGATTGGTACATCCAGATATGTTAAAATTAAATTTAGCAAATGTACTATAAAGGGAGTTAACTCATCCATCCCATATTTGTAGTGTTCTGCCGAAATTCCATCCTCATCTGGTGCTTTTCCTGCTTTAAGTTTTTCTATAGCTTTATCAACCTCCTTTACATTGACATGATCAATGCCTTGACCTTTTTCCCTTTCTATGGATTCTATTATATTGTTTTGTATTTCTACAAGCTCTAGCTTTTCAGTGTCAAAATTTTCTTCTAATGTTGGCGTAGCTAGTTGTAGAAATGTTCTTGCCAAATGTTCATTATGCTTGGTCCATCTTCTGCAGTCTTTTCATTCAGTTTCAGTATCTTGGTGTTAGTAAGTGGTGTTTTTCTTTGCATGTTAATAAGCTTGTAAAAAAGTTGTGTGTCTGCATTTGAAGCTTTCATAATTTTTCCCGCTGTTGATTCTCTCTGAGAGGCATAAGCTTGTCTTTGTGCTTTTCGAAGTATTCTTTTTGCCGCTGTCATTTTGATTTTGAGCTCGTTACTTCTTTCTTGAGGTGCTCCATGTTGCCTCCATACTTTATATGCATTTTTTGATTGCTTTGATGCCTTTTCTATTTGTTCATTCCATATCGCCTTTCCCTTTGATTTGATTTTGATTTTTCAAGACCCTATGAGTGAATCAATATTAATTCCAAAATATGCCATCTTTAATGACCTGACAACGTTATCGTAATGTATATAATAGAATCATTAAAACTTCATTATAACTTAAGAACGAGTGTACATTATCAAATACATATATAAGAGATGTCCCTTTGTAAACTAAATATTAACTGTTACGCCTCACATGCTATGTATGGTAGAAACATGAGTTAAAAGACAAATTAAAAAAAAAAATACTATATGCTTTCATTGAGGCAAATTGTATACTAACTTCATTACAACAAGTTTAAATTGCATTCAATTAAAAGGACCAAGGAACTGTTTAAAATTTGTGTTCAAATATGTTGTTGGAGATTACTAAGCACCAAACAAATACATTCACTTTGTACTTTATGAATTATAAAATTACGTTCGTGAATCAAATAGCCAGTCCACCTCGAATACTGAGTCTCAGTCTTTAGCCAATATTCAAAAACACTCATTTCATTGTTATTTCAATAAATAAGTCATATACGCTTGATTGAGTGTTTTGTTTCAGTACGTACAGAATAAATATGCAAAAAGTCCAAATTAAGACTAGGTACCCAAATAAGCCTGGAAATCTGATGGCTACTCACATGAGTGGATTAAGTAGTTCAACTACTGCATCACTAGCCTGTCAACACTGAGGTTCTGAGTTCGAATCCCCATCCCGCACGTGACAGGTGCGCTCGGTGGTTCTCTCCGGGCACTCCGGCTTCCTCCAATAAAAACTGACCGCCACAACATAGCCAATAGTGCTGAAAGTGGCGTTAAACAACAATCAATCAATCAATCATAATAAGGTTGATCTTATTAAAAAAATAACAAGGTTTCAAATTAGTCGTTATTCATTGAAAGTTAGTTGTTAAGGAAGTAATATACAGTTACAAAAACTTTGTCCAGACGTTTGTTGTTGAAATATGACCATTCAAACATTTCACTTGATTGATTGTTACCAGTTTAACGTCCAGTGGCAATTATTTCATGGATATTAAGGACGAGAACAAGTTAACAATTAATATAGTACGTTGGTTTTGCAAGTAAGCCTGACCGGGATGAAAGATGGGACATTTGGACTGCTACTGGAAATAATGGTATGTTGGATAAGGGCATATATTATGCCTAGCAACATGCCACCTACGAACCCCTAGGAGAGTTGTTGAAAGAGATAACGTACAAAGAGCGCGGCGCTCTCCCTACACGAGGCATCGGATTTAATGTCCCCATTCTTACCGAACGTGGCTGCGTTTTTGTTTATCCCGCACAACAAACGGACACCACACTTTATCAAGGATTTTACCGCCGTCAGCAGAAGTCCAGGGATGCCCATATTTCTACACCCCTGTCAACCATTTAGATTTCATTTGAAAACGAATATCTCTTGATTTTACATATATTTTGTATTAATATATTTTCACTTTTCAGTGTCAACATTGACATTAAGAAATAACAAGAATATAACCTTATTTTGTAGTGATTTAGCTTAAGATGTATTTAAAAGCAAGATGGCTGCCATGACCAACATACATCTGTATTATATATAAGGTTACAACGTTGATATGACCGTTGAGTTTATTGACGCATGCTATGTATCTCCTTATATTATACTGGAGTGAAATATTTGAAATATCTGAAATATACCCTGTGAACAAAAACGAGGACCAGAATGGTATATAATGTTGAAATCAGGACACTCATATGAGCTCATATTCCCTGTCAGTGCCCTATATCTCTCAGATATAAAATACTGACATGGAATATGATCCTATATCCCCTGTAAAGATCCCAATTACATAGTATCCATATATGGTAATTGTAATATCATTCGATCATTGGATAGTTATTTTAACAGGCGACTAAGAGAAACAGTCGCATTCCTGACTTTTTACATACATTTATAAATCAAAAGAAAACATATTTTTTTTCAAGCTCAATTTGCGTTTAGAATGCGACAGACCAGAAACCCTCAATCGACCGCGTGTACTCCAAAGTTTGTTTTATCGCTCGTGACACCCTTTTAGGAAATGGTCATCGATGAATAAGCGCATCTTTTGTTTTGTATATTTTAGGATACCTGGATATTCATAAGAAGTTAGATACATTAGTAGCGGAGTTCTTAGGTGTGGAGGCAGCCATAACCATACCAATGGGGTTTGCTACCAATTCAATGAACATTCCGTGTTTAGTAGGAAAAGTAAGCATATTTAAATATTGAAATACATGTAATCCTGAACATAACTATGGACCATATTTCTACAAATCAAATCAAAATAAGATTTATTATCGATCAATTTTCATTTAAATTTTTGTCAAATATCACTGAGAAGTTTAAACTAAATTGAGTATCGTCTGTGAAAAGAAATTTTAATTGATTGATTGTTGAACGACCAGTGGCAAATATTTCATGCATGTTCAGGACGAAAGTAATTGTAAGGCTTGGTCAATAATATCTTTGCAAATGATAAAAATAACTAAAATAACAACATAAGTTGTCTTTCCAACAAATGGGTTCTGGAACGGGTCAAAGGAGTTACCGAACAGAAAAGAATTGAGGACATTTTAGTTGTTAAATGTAGACATGAGATCTGCATCAAACCTGATTCTTTCCTCAAGAACTCAAAACATGGCTAGGAAACTGCAGTGTCTCACAATTTAGAAAACATATTATTCATTACAAGAGGCCTATATGATAGGGATATTGAAGAAGGCAGATCAGAACGGAGATATAACCTTCTCTGGAATGAAGGCAGTTTTGGTTCTGTTATCAAAGGGTATAGGTGTAATACAGTAGTATTGGATTTAACTTATTTGTAAATGCCTTGTCACTACTAATTCAAGGGAATTCTGTCCAAATAATGATGTCAAAGTCATCTGAAGTTCTAAAGGATCCCAAATATTTTTAGAGAAATTGGTGGTCATAGTTTTTGATTGATTTATTCACACGTGATTTTGTAGATTAGGGACAATTTAAAATTTGACACCTTATAAAGCCACCTTTCTATTGTTGTAGACTTTGTCGACCTCTAAATGCATTTTTATTATTTGTGTTGCTGTCTTATAGACGTATACCCCACAATGCCTTTTGTTCATTTCAGTTAGAGTTTAGAAATTAAATGATCCGAAGTTTGTTTAAACAACTGTATATTTTAACATTTCAGGGTTGTCTTATTTTAAGTGACGAACTAAATCACAGCTCGTTAATTTTAGGAGCAAGGTTATCAGGGGCTTCAATTAGAACTTTTAAGCATAATAGTAAGTAATAAATAATAAACATGTAATAGTTTTATGTGAAAAATTCAACCCTCTGTACTAACTTTCATCTCGTATGCTCGGCGTCAATTCTTAACAAACATAAAAACTAAATAGGTATAACAAGTGCAGTCCAAAACGATGGAATGACAACACAAGCGAGGAGAATATAAAGAATATGAAGAGAAGACAATTCAAAGTGGATAGAACATTTCTTTTTCAATTAACTTCACCACAGCGCTGTTATATGTTTTATATTCAAATATAAAATAGAGCATAACCAGCTTGATTTCCGGAATCTATTTACTTACACATGAACTATGAAAATGAGGTAAATGTAGGATGAACCGTACAAGACGATTATGTTCGCCTTAAAAGCACTCTAGTGACAGGACGACCACAAACCAAATATAGTTGATTACTGCTAAGATAGTATCTGAGATAAAGACTTAACTTTGATCCGACTGATCCATGAAATTAGGTCAAGGTCAGGTGAACCCTGTTTTAAAGACATGTAAACCTTGTAAGGATCGCACAAACCAAATATATTTATCCTATTGAGAGATTCGCATGATATATAGTTTTAAACAGACGCTTGACCATGAAAGTACCGAACTTCAAAGTAAATTCCACAAAAACTGACATAATCAAACGCTATAACCTCTATCAACCAACGGAACGAATGGAAAACAACTCAGTGTCATACACCTCAAAGTTTCCTTTATAGTATTTAAAAAACTTTTTGAAATAAATAATTATTCAACTAAATAACTATCTTAGCAAAGACCTGGTATAATTATTCGGAGAGAAATACTTGTAGTAAGAGTTAGTAACTAAAAATGAACTTCACTCCAAGGTTAATTTCTGTATACGCGGAAGAGCAAAGTCATATGCAAAAACAGGAAATCAATTATCATATTAACTGAACAAACAAACGGATAATAACTGTTACTAGACATTTTAAGACGTAGAAGAAGGAAATTTCAATTCAATTAACAGGAAAGTTTTAAAAGTGCATATGAAACAATTTCCGGGATTTAATTTGAAGTAATTTTTACCTTTTTAGTACAGTTTTAAATCATTTATTGCATGTAAATGGACTACGGCAAACCGCTGTTACCGATAAAAAGTTCACAGTTTTGTCGAGAATTGATTCGAAATTTCTGTTAATACAGGTCGGAGTGTTTGAGCTTCTGTGATAGCATAGACACATGGTAATCTGCCTGTAGTTTGGCAGGAGTTGATGTTTCCCAACTTTCACGAATGCATATTTTTGTTTCATAAACATTGAATTGGTATACATAAAGTCTTGTTTTCGCTTTATTTTGTACTAAAGCTTTCCAGTAATTCAGCTTTTAATTTATTTCAATAGTAATGTCCAAAATGACATTGTGGGTTGTCAGGAAACTAACGGCGTAACTATGCTTGGGTAACACCAATCTCTTTTTTGGTAACACGATGTTTGCAGTTTGACCCGTATTGGAGACTATCGGTAGCAAATATTTAACGCATTTCCAGGACAAAACAAATTTTGCCCAACACGAGGCATCAGATTTAACGTTCCCATTCTGACCGGAAGTGGCTGCGAATTTATACATCCCGAATATCCAAACGAACGCCGCATTTTAACAAGAGTTTTACCGTCGGACGCGAGAAGTGCAGGAACGAGTATTATATTTCTTTTCCAAAGTCAAAACTTCGGGTGACAGAATTATCGGGTAGTTCAAATACAGCTACCACATGAACATCGATTCTATGTATGAAATAAATTTGAATTACATATGTCGGACTAACAATTGGGGTGTAGTACTAATGAGCTGTGGGACAAATGGGATGTGTCGGGATTATGAGCATCACTTATGGGCATCGGAACAGTAGGGTGTAGGAATATAGGATATCCAGACTTAAACAGTTTCGTGGTACACGGACAATAATTTATCAGTTTCACAGACAATAACTATAGTGGTTTGGTGGTACACAGACAATAACTTGATCAGTTTGGTGGTTCACAGTCAACAACTTAATCAGTTAAGCGGTAAACAGTCAACAACTTGATCAGTTTTGTGATACACTGACAGTAACTTAATCAGGTTCCACTGACAAGAACTTAATCAGTTTCGTGGTACACAGACAATAACTTGATCAATTTCCTGGTACCCAGACAATAAATGACCAGTTTCGTGGTACCCAGACAATAACTTGATCGGTTTCGGGGTACACAGGCAATCACCTGATCAGTTTTGTGGTACACAGGGAATAACATGATCAGTGTCGTTGTACACAGACAATAACTTGATCAGTTTCGTGGTACCCAGACAATAACTTGATTGGTGTCGGGGCACATATGTACATAGACAATAACTTGATCAGTTTCGTGGTACACAGACAATACTTTGATCAGTTTCGTTGTACACAGACAATAACTTGATCAGTCTCGTGGCACACAAACAATACTTTGATCAGTTTAGTGGTACAAAGACAATACTTTGATCAGTTTCGTGGTACACAGACAATAACTTGATCAGTTTCGTGGTACACAAACAATACTTTGATCAGTTTCGTGGTACAAAGACAATACTTTGATCAGTTTCGTGGTACACAGACAATGATTTGAGCGGTTTCGTGGTATACAGACAATAACTTGAACAATTTCGTGGTACAATACAATACTTTGATCAGTTTCGTGGTACACAGACAATAACTTAAGCGGTTTCGTGGTACACATACAATAACTTCAGGATGAATAAAAGTTTTACAAAATTTATGATTTGGTCTTGGTAACATTATTGTGCATTATATACATTGCTTAAACTATTGGCTGTTAAATATCATACTACTTCAGATATGTTAGACTTGGAGAATAAGTTAAAATCAGCTGTTATTGAAGGACGACCGAAGATTAGTCGACCCTGGAAAAAAATTATCATCCTCATTGAAGGTGTTTACAGGTAAGGATATAAACTGTTTCTTATATTCCTTGACTTCTTCAAACATATTGTTGATTTTTTTCGTTTGCATACATTACTTGCTTCTTGTAAAAGACTAAATGTATGCAGTTAATATCATTTGATTTTGAAAAGTTTGCACACCACACAATCTTAAAGTCTGTTCTAATATTAAAGAGGTTATCTTTTAAATTATTTTTTTATTTATTCAAAGACGATTACCAACAGCCAGAGGCTACGTGTGGGTCTCCAGATTATCTTTTATGATTATCTGAGGCGGATCCAGATTTTGGAACATTGCTTTAGTCATGTGACACTTGATTTGACACTTGTTGAATATCAGCGAATGCATGCATTTATTATGATTCATAAAGATATGTAACCTGTTGCGAACAGCTCAGTTTTTTCTCTTTTTATTCCTCGTGTGTGAAGGAGTTATGACATCTGAACTGATTTCAGAATTACCTTCATACTATTTATATTTTCACTCTTGTGTATTATTATACAGTATGGAAGGCTCAGTCATACGTCTACCAGAAGTCCTCCAATTAAAGAAGAAATACAAAGCCTATGTATACTTAGATGAAGCTCATAGTATTGGTGCTATAGGTAACACTGGTAGAGGTGTTGTAGATTATTTTGGACTCGATCCAAAGGACGTAGATGTGATGATGGGAACATTTACCAAAAGTTTTGGTGCTGCTGGGGGATATATAGCAGGCAATAAGGTAATGAATATAGATATATAAAATACATGTAACTAAGGCGGTAATAGGGACTGATTTTTGTCCCCTAAAACTATAAGGGATTTTAGAGGACAATTTTTTATCTAGAAAACGCAAAACTAAAACATATAAATAAACAAATACAAGTAAGATTATATTTCTTCTAAAATTAAAAAGTCTTTGAGATGTTTCCTTTTCATTTGGGACCAGAAACACGACGAGTGCCACTTGTAGAGCACGATAGTTTTCTGTAAATTGTCAGTGACTTGTTTTTAATTACCTTTTTCACACTCTGAAACCTCTTTTTATAAGGATTCATGACATTCGGCTTTTTTGGTTTTTGTCTTTGGATGATCATACTTGAAATTTTTTGTTGTTGACAACGTTATCCTAGTGGTGCACGAGTGTTTATAGTTTTTTCGGTTTAAATTAGATTTATCGCTCTATAGCGTTTGCTACTTTTGGATTTTCAATATATTCCGAATGATGAGAAAAAAATGTTAAAAAAAATATTTACAAAAATACCGAACTCCAAGGTAAATTCAAAAAGGGAAAAGTCCATAAAACCTGACAAAATTAAACGTTAGACTATATTAACCTACTAAACGCGCGTATGGTGCATCAAATTAACATTTTTAAACGGATTTCCAAAGGAAAATATCGGTTATTAATTTGGTGATGTGAGGCGGGCGGTCGGCTGCCAAACAGTGTCCGTGCAATAACTTGAAAACGCTTTGATGGAATCTTTTAAAAACTAGATATGTTGTTTTATGTGACTAAAAGAAGGTCAAATTCGAATTTCACGATTATTCTTCCATCGACCATGCATATATTACAAGACAACAATCGTTTGAAAGTGGGTTTCTGGAAAGTTATTGGAGTGACCACAAGATTCTATGGTTTCATATTTAATAAGGTTATAATCTCATAAACATATTTCTTTCATTATTGACTTCATGATTTTTGCCTACCCATCCCTGCTGAACAAATGTGTGTGTCCTTATATACTCTCTTAAATTCTAAAATCATGTCACTTATGATAAATAGGAGGTCAAGATTGATTTTGGTCTTTCCATTTCTGAACCCTACAAAAATTCATTTATTTATTTTTTACTTGATCCTGTTTGGGGGTCCAGGTTTGCAAATATCATTTTCATGCAGGAAAATCCGGTTTGCTGTCAATCTGACAGCCCCTTGTTTGTTGTGATTTTTGTCGAGTCTGTGACTTCTGTCGCAGAAAGCTCGACATAGGGATAGTGATCCGGCGGCGGCAGCGTTAACTAACTACTTAAAAGCTTTATATTTTAGAAGGTGGAAGACCTGGATGCTTCATACTTTGTATGTAGATGCCTTATATTATGAAGTTTCCGTCTGTTATATGTCCATTGTCCTTGACCTCATTTTCATGGTTCAGTGACTACCTGAAAAAAAGTTAAGATTTTTTGTAATGTTAATTTCTCTCTTATGAGTAATAGGATAACTATATTTAGTATGTGCGTACCTTGCAAGGTCCTCGTGTCTGTCAGACAGTTTTCATCTGTCCTCGCCCTCATTTCATGGATCAGTGAACAAGGTTAAGTTTTCGTGGTCAAGTCCATATCTTAGATACTATAAGCAATAGCCTTTTAGGTCTACTATATTTGGTGTATGGAATGATTGTAAGGTGTACATGTCCAACTGACAGGTGTCATCTGACCTTGACCTCATTTTCATGGTTCAGTGGTTAAAGTTAAGTTTTTGTGTTTTGGTCTTTTTTTCTAATATTATGTGCAATACTAGTTGGTCAACTATATTTGGTGTATGGAATTATTTTACTATGTACATGTCAGTCTGTACGGTTTCATTTGACCTTGACCTCACTTTCACGGTTCATTGCTCAGTGTAAAGTTTTTATGTTTTGGTCTGTTTTTCTTAAACTATAAGCAATAGGTCAACTATATTTGGTGTATGGAATGATTTCAAGGTGTATATGTCTGTCTGGCAGGTATCATCTTTGACCTTGACCTCATTTTCATGGTTCATTGGTAAATGTTAAGTTTTCATGGTTAAGTTCGTTTCTAAGAAACTACTAGTATAAGCAATAGGTCAACTATATTTGGTGTATGGACTGATTGTAAGGTGTACATGTATTTCCGATTTGGTTTATCTGACCATGACCTCATTTTCTTGGATCATGTTAAGTTTATGTGATACTTGTGTAAATCTTTCATATTTAGGACTTTCAACATAAAATCAATGGTCAGTAAAGCAGGCGAGACATTTCAGCGTGTGTACTCTTGTGTATTCCATCTGAAGTTATAGTTGTTGTTTTTCTGATGTCAATGGTCTTTAAGAATATCATCTGTCTGTCCCAATTGACTTTGTACTGTGATTTTATATTCATATTTTTTTTCTAGAAATTAATACATCACTTAAGACTTAATTCGCATGCAGCAGTGTATTCCAGTTCTATGCCACCTGCAGTAACACAACAAATAATCTCATCAATGTTAATAATAATGGGGAAAGACGGAACCACAGAAGGTACGATTAGAACAGCACACCAAATAAATGACATGAGTTAACGTGTTAGAAATGAAAATTCCCGTAATAACTGAAATAGTATCTTTTTATTTCATATTTGTTATACCAACAAACTGTGTAGGCTCGACTTGTTCTATCTTATTCCTTCTGTTTTTATATCCTTGTTTGTCTGTCTTTGTTTTGACTTGCGCGACTCTAAGTAACTTTGGTTTAATCCTGTATTTTTAAACAGGCTTGTTGGAAGGAAAATTTGACAAACAAAAACAAACAACAAAGTATTAATTGTAGGTAATTTCGACCTGCTATTCATAGGAACGTGATATTAGATTAATTGATTGATTGATTAATGATTGCTTTGCGTCGCATCAGTGCCAAAAGGCTATGTCGCCGCGATATAATATTATAAGTTTTCATTGGATAATTTCCAATATGCAACTTTCATTATGTAATTTGTTACAATAAGAAATTATGGAAAAAATATTAAAAAAATTACCGTCACGATACTGTCTGTTCATGTCTGTCATATTTGTTTTTCATAAATTGTTTTGTTATAAATTTGGCCATTAGTTTTCTCAGTTGAATTGTTTCATATTTTTCATGTCGGGGCCTTTTATAGCCGACTATACGGTATGTTTTTTTTTCATTGTTGAAGGCCATACGGTTGCCTACAATTGCTTACATCCACTTCATTTGAACTTTGGTGGATAGTTGTCTCATTGGCAATCATACCACATCTAATTTTTATATGGTACAAATTCAGTGCACATGTTGCATGTGTCTGCTTACCCTTCCGGAGCACCAGAGATCATCCCTGGATTTAGCTCGAGTTCGTGTTGCTCCATTTTTTAAATTTTCTATGAAGTGGTATGTGGATTATTGTCGTTTTTCGTGGTATTGCCGGGTTTTCTTCGAATTACATTTTTATTGTTCTTTAAGTGTCTTCTGTCTCTTTTAAAAAACTTTCACCAAATATAAGTTTCCAGATCCTAACTAATGGATACAAATGTTTATGAGCATCAATACCAAATCATCAACAGAAAAACCCAAAGTCATCCAAGGTCAACCAATCATCTTAATTTAGAAAAATAACATAACTTATAAACTAAAAATTAAAAATCAAAATATATGAAGTTACATTTTAATTCCAGGACAAAAAAGAATAAACCAGTTAAAATGGAATACACAGTATTTTCGGAGGAAATTAAAAGAAAGCGGTTTTATTATTTATGGTAATGATGATTCACCAGTAGTTCCTTTACTGATATTTTTACCATCTAAAGTGGCGTAAGTAAAAACTATTTACACATGTATTTTTAAGAGGCTGGTACATATAAGCGAAAACTGATTTTAATGCTTAATTTTGTTTTTATCTCTGTGTAACAATGTGCATATTCGTTTTGATATTAAGTAACGATCAATGTATGTGTCACGGTAAACATTTACAAGTTTGGATGATGGAATTGCAAACGCTCATTTTGTACAGACATGAATGGTAATATAGGAATATTGTTGCTTGCTAAAACTAGACCTTAATTACATAAGCCACCTGTAAAAAATAAAGACAGAAGATACCAAGGGGAAAATAAAAAAATAGAAGTCGAAGAAAAACCGAGAATATTACAATAAAAATGAAAAGACAAAACATCACATAGAACACTACAGACTGAGCAACACGAGCCCCACAAGAAACCAGGTTGATTTAAAGTGCTCCGGAAGGGTAAGCACTGCTCCGCATGTGGTATCCGTCGTGTTTCTCGTGGTAAATGCAAAATCGGTGGTGTAAGTCTCATTTGGATATGACACAATCGAAGAAAAGAGGACGGAATTGTTGCTACAACAATTGGAACATATGATATCGGTGTTTGTAGGACAAGAAAATGGGATGAGTCCAGGTGTGTTGAGAGAGGTAGCACCTGGTATCATGCGTGCTTCGCCAGTCACATGTAACCTTTAAACCGTATTGTAGTCGGATAAGGTTATATAAGATAGCTATGGGAACGAATATTTACAGTACAAATAAAAAGGGGAAATCTTATTTCAAGTTGTCAGTTCATAAAATTGAGAATGGAAATGGGGAATGTGTCAAAGAGACAACAACCCGACCATAGAGCAGACAACAGCCGAAGGCCACCAATGGGTCTTCAATGCAGCGAGAAACTCCCGCACCCGAAGGCGTCGTTCAGCTGGCCCCTAAACAAATATGGATACTAGTTCAGTGATAATGGACGTCATACTAAACTCCAAATTATACACAGGAAACTAAAATTAAAAAATGATACAAGACTAACAAAAGCCAGAGGCTCCTGACTTGGGAAAGGCGCAAATCATACTTACATCCACGTCATTTGGTTTCTTGACGGTATTTGTCTCATTCGCAATCATACCACATCTCTCTGTTTTTTTTTCGTTCTTGATTATATTCCAGATTAATTTGTTTTGTTTTAATTATCGTTATACATATATAAAAATCTTATTTCTAAGTTTGAATGGTTTTTTTTCAAGTGCTTTAAACAGACTGCGACTGGAGAAGGGTCACAGGTTTTGTAGTTTGTAATTGTATTATTTTCCAGAGTTAGAAGGGTCATATGTATTGTACTTGTTAATTGTATCATTTTCCAGAGCTATGAACAGAACGTGTCTAGAGAAAGGGCTAGGTATTGTAGTTGTTGGTTTTCCCGCCACACCAATCATAGAATCACGTGCTAGACTTTGTTTATCGGCAGCCCATTCTAAAGAAATGCTAGACAAGGTACGAATATTTGCATATTGTATATTTTGGTAGTTTTAATTTAGGAACATGCATATAAGTCTCTATACCTAGTCTATTATGTGAATATAGCGAAGAAATTTGTATACATTGAATTAGATAGGTTTTCAAATTTGATAATCTTTTTGACCTTACATTAGAATTGAGAATGTGTCAAAGAGACAACAACCCGACCAAAGAGCAGAAAACAGCATAAGGCCACCAATGGGTCTTCAACGCAGCGAGAAAATCCTGCACCCGGAGGCGGGCTTCAGCTGGCCCCTAACATTTGTTGAATGTCATTATGAAGTCTACAATATCACCATGGTGACCATAATTTAAAAAAAATCATAATATATAATGAATACGAAATTGTAAGTTTTTTCAAATGACAAATTTTCTTCACAAGTATCATGCAGTTGCCCAGCGTATTCACTAAAATGGCGAGTAAAATATATATATATATATTTTTTTTAAATCCTGAATTTATTATATGTTTTTCAGTTCAAATTTATTATGCCCTGCATTTGGAAAATAAAACATGAATTTATAACATCGCCTATGTTATTTTTCTTTTGAGGACTTAATTGCAAAAAAAAACTTATAAAAACCTGAGTGTGTCGTGTTGTATTTTATATCATTAGGACATATCACTTGTACTTTCTTGTTCCAGGCGTTGAATATAATAAATGAATGTGGTGACATGTTCCGTATAAAGTACTCAAAAAAGAAATGCTGAAAAGACCGCCAATTCCTAAGGTAATGATAACGATAATGTTAGTATTTCATCATTGTGTTTAGATTTTTATAAATATTGCATATGATATTAAGATTTTTTCTGTTGCCAAAAAATTTGAAGATTACAAGGGGACAATTAAAAGGCTTAAAACTACATGAATTTGATGGTGACAAGTGTTAGACAAGATTCATTAATCCATTTCATTATTTGTCATCATCTGAATCATCGACGTATTTCAACAGTAGAAATACGACGGGTGTCAGTAGTGGTAATACGACGGGTGTCAGTAGTAGTAATACAACGGGTGTCAGAGGTGGTAATACGACGTGTGTCACTCGTGGAACAGAGACTGCTGACGCTTCCGGAGCACTTGATTTCACCACAAGTTACGTTCAATCTTTTGTTTTCTGTGTCAAGTTTTGTGGACTGTTGTTTTTGTGCGCATCTTTTTTGTCAGTTTTTCTTCAATTAATTGGGTTTTGATTGCCTGCTCTTATTTTCTGCACCTTTTTAAACAAGATTAAAATTGAGTAACACGAACTTCACCAGGACTTGGCATAGACGCAGGTTCTACGAAATGGTAACATATCCTGCTCTTGTAAAGGCACTTGTAGTGCTGCTCTTGCCTTTATAATACATTGACTGTCTAGCTAACTTACCATATAGTCCCGTTACAAATAACAATCTTATTAATACCGGTTTTGTTGGGGTTCGTGTTGCTCAGTCTTCAATTTTGTGTATTGCATACTGTTGTTTTTGTTTTGGTCCTGTTCTTTTTTGCCATGGCGTTGTCAGTTTATTTTCGACTTATGAGTTTGAATGTCCCTTTGGTATATTTCGCATCACTTTTAACATTAAGGTATATTCTCTCAGAAATGAATACCAATGATTTTTGCGGTTCGAAACATTTAACAAAATCGGTCTTCCTGTTCGACCTTAGTATAACTTTTTCAGTTGACATTCTTTTCAATGCTGAGTTTAAACATATGGGTTTAAATGAGTTCGAATTATTGTCTTGCAAGGCAATAATGTATCAGCGATGCTATGGACTTATTTTTTTACAAAATTGAACAATCTAAAATTGAGAATGGAAATGGGGAATGTGTCAAAGAGACAACAACCCGACCAAAGAGCAGAAATCAGCCGAAGGCCACCAATGGGTCTTCAATACAGCGAGAAAATCCAACACCCGGAGGCGTGCTTCAGCTTGCCCCTAAACAAAAATATGTACTAGTTCAGTAATAATGAACGTCATACTAAACTCCGAAATATATAAAAGAAACTAATATTAAAAATCATACAAGACTAACAAAGGCCAGAGGCTCCTGACTTGGGACAGGCAAAAAAATGCGGCGGGGTTAAACATGTATTTTGAGATCTCAACCCTCCCCCTATATCTCTATAAACTGTCTGCTTATAACAAATAACTATTCAATCTTCCATGCTTGAATGGAGAGTTGTCTCATTGGCACTCATACCATTATATTTTAAAAGTTTGATTGATTGATTGTTGGTTGTAAATGTTTGAAGCCAAGAAAAATATACTTTAAATTATACTGACAAACTCGTAGGTAATGTTCATTTAAAACATGAAAACAATACAAACAGCTAGACAACCACGTGCCAAATCAAGATATTTGATATAAACTTGGCAAATGATAATGTTTTTAAGAAGGGTAACTATCTTGGGAGTACTGCACAACAATTTAGGTAAACATGTAGACTGATAAGGTTAAAGTGAAGTATAATTTATATAGAAGTTATCTTGCCATACTGTTAAAGATGGCAGCAAACGCAAGACGAAGTCCATAAAACGTCACAGTGTATATCCTAATTCTGTAAAGGAAGAACATTCGGCACTTCTAATCGATAATTTTTGTTTATTATGTTTTCAGGTTCATGACGAGGCGTCACAATAAACAAAAGATGTGATAAACATATAGGACCAAATAACTGAGACCCTTTTGGTCTAAAGGCTTTACAGTTTCTGGTTTATGGAACCAAATATGCTGCTTCAAAAACTTTTTTAAGGAGGAAGGAAAAATAGCTTATTGTTTATGACATATATATTTCGTTTTTGTTAATTGTTGAAAATGATATGTAACATTTGAGTTTCCTTTTTTTCCAATGGTTGCAAAGAAATATAATCTTCATGGACTTTTACCCTCCGGCAATAAAGCCATGGTAAAAGGGGAGGTACAATTATCTGTGCTGGATGTATAAAATACGTACCGATAATCAATCGGAATGTGTAAATTAAATCCCATCCCAAGTATAGGGAGAATTATCTCTTTCTTCATATACAAGGCCCATTGCAACAACACTCTTAACGAAATTCGTAGTTGACCTGTTCTTAGGCTAACTTTTTGACTCTTTACATCATGTACTTATTTTCCAATGGCAGTCGATTTTCCCAACTTCTCCCCGGTCTTCCAACTTTGCTATGCAGATCCTACTTTGTTTATTGTCAATTTGTTTTCGTCCTGAATATGCATGATATATTTGTTACTGTACTTAAAGAAGACAACATTCAACCAATCTTTTTCCTTGCATATCTGTATGTTTGTGCGTCAGTTTTATTTTATGTTACATTTTTGGGTTAGATCCAGCAGCATTTGAAATGGGTTTTCGCAATGGATTGGAGGTCGTATTAAGACTGATGTTATGGCACGGAAACACTTTGTATATAATTAGTAACATGTGACATGTTCAATTACATACTCTTTACATCGCGATGACCTAGATTTCCATTACGTAACTTTCGTTTTGGGTTTGTAACCGATCTATAAACATGATAAATACACGGATATTAACGAGTGCAAAATAACATTCCTTATCGTTTGTTATAAATACATCTCTTCAATGAATACTGATAACAATATTTTTGTTTAGAACATAAATTAATAATATGAAAATGTTTTGCCGTTAGTCTAGATATATATATATATAAGTAAAAATTCATTGATATGGTAAAGCATGCGGAAGAATATTTCAAGAACATTCTGCGACAATCCTGGCAAGGACCGGTAAAACTGCATGGAAGATTGCTTTTGCGGGAAAATATGAATGCCTACTCTTCAATCTTTTAGATAAATCGATTTTTTTCAGAAGAGTGTCCACCATGCACTTGCACTGCACTCTTATTAGAATAGTAGAATAGAATGATATACAAATGGATGAAAATTATATATACATGTAACTGTTATATTAATATAATATATAACAACAAACCAGTGTATACTGATTTGTATCACTACAATATAATAGTTATTACGGTGAGGTTGAATTTCCTGTAATCTATTCATCATCCACGCACGAACTTGTCTCAGAAAAAAAATATCTCTGTACATTAACCTCAGTTTCAGGTATAGAGATGTGATTTTTTTCTGTGACAAGTGCTTTTGACAATCCACAAGAACTTGCGGTCATCCGATGTTCAGTACTTCAGTACTTTGATTTAATACTAAATCTTCATGTCCCAATCCCACTTTACTTCGATCAATGGAATTGACATAGTTATACTTGTCTCTGTTATGAACGATATTACTAAAAAAGGACGTAAAATAACATTTTCCAAATATCTGACACATTAACAGCGAACCACTATCAGCAGCTATCAAGCTTTGTTTATCACCGGAAAAGTTCTTTAATTACGAAGCTTTCGGGATGCTTTATACCAGATAATCCCTTTACCGTATTCCTAATATAACTGTAACTAAGCCATTGAAAGCTATACGACCATTTATTCCCGGTCTATCTAATTAGCGACAAGAAGCGACAAGAAAGTGTATAGTCTATAAAAAATATAAATTTATAGAAAAAAAACAAATAATTATAGTTTATTATTTGTTATTTTATTAAGTTTCAAATTTTGTAGCTATTTAAATTTCGCTCAGATTTTCTGTTTATAATACATTTTTTTGTATTTGATATAAATTATACAATAGTAAGGTAAAACATATAGTAATAAAGCATTATACATTTTGAAAGATGGATCTAACTGCTACATATATTTGTGGTAGGAATTACAGCAAATACTATGTTTTCCCGTTCATATTTTGATATTAATTTTTGAAGATTAAAGATGGCAGCAAACGCAAGACGAAGTCCATAAAACGTCACAGTGTATATCCTAATTCTGTAAAGGAAGAACATTCGGCACTTCTAATCGATAATTTTTGTTTATTATGTTTTCAGGTTCATGACGAGGCGTCACAATAAACAAAAGATGTGATAAACATATAGGACCAAATAACTGAGACCCTTTTGGTCTAAAGGCTTTACAGTTTCTGGTTTATGGAACCAAATATGCTGCTTCAAAAACTTTTTTAAGGAGGAAGGAAAAATAGCTTATTGTTTATGACATATACATTTCGTTTTTGTTAATTGTTGAAAATGATATGTAACATTTGAGTTTCCTTTTTTTCCAATGGTTGCAAAGAAATATAATCTTCATGGACTTTTACCCTCCGGCAATAAAGCCATGGTAAAAGGGGAGGTACAATTATCTGTGCTGGATGTATAAAATACGTACCGATAATCAATCGGAATGTGTAAATTAAATCCCATCCCAAGTATAGGGAGAATTATCTCTTTCTTCATATACAAGGCCCATTGCAACAACACTCTTAACGAAATTCGTAGTTGACCTGTTCTTAGGCTAACTTTTTGACTCTTTACATCATGTACTTATTTTCCAATGGCAGTCGATTTTCCCAACTTCTCCCCGGTCTTCCAACTTTGCTATGCAGATCCTACTTTGTTTATTGTCAATTTGTTTTCGTCCTGAATATGCATGATATATTTGTTACTGTACTTAAAGAAGACAACATTCAACCAATCTTTTTCCTTGCATATCTGTATGTTTGTGCGTCAGTTTTATTTTATGTTACATTTTTGGGTTAGATCCAGCAGCATTTGAAATGGGTTTTCGCAATGGATTGGAGGTCGTATTAAGACTGATGTTATGGCACGGAAACACTTTGTATATAATTAGTAACATGTGACATGTTCAATTACATACTCTTTACATCGCGATGACCTAGATTTCCATTACGTAACTTTCGTTTTGGGTTTGTAACCGATCTATAAACATGATAAATACACGGATATTAACGAGTGCAAAATAACATTCCTTATCGTTTGTTATAAATACATCTCTTCAATGAATACTGATAACAATATTTTTGTTTAGAACATAAATTAATAATATGAAAATGTTTTGCCGTTAGTCTAGATATATATATATATAAGTAAAAATTCATTGATATGGTAAAGCATGCGGAAGAATATTTCAAGAACATTCTGCGACAATCCTGGCAAGGACCGGTAAAACTGCATGGAAGATTGCTTTTGCGGGAAAATATGAATGCCTACTCTTCAATCTTTTAGATAAATCGATTTTTTTCAGAAGAGTGTCCACCATGCACTTGCACTGCACTCTTATTAGAATAGTAGAATAGAATGATATACAAATGGATGAAAATTATATATACATGTAACTGTTATATTAATATAATATATAACAACAAACCAGTGTATACTGATTTGTATCACTACAATATAATAGTTATTACGGTGAGGTTGAATTTCCTGTAATCTATTCATCATCCACGCACGAACTTGTCTCAGAAAAAAAATATCTCTGTACATTAACCTCAGTTTCAGGTATAGAGATGTGATTTTTTTCTGTGACAAGTGCTTTTGACAATCCACAAGAACTTGCGGTCATCCGATGTTCAGTACTTCAGTACTTTGATTTAATACTAAATCTTCATGTCCCAATCCCACTTTACTTCGATCAATGGAATTGACATAGTTATACTTGTCTCTGTTATGAACGATATTACTAAAAAAGGACGTAAAATAACATTTTCCAAATATCTGACACATTAACAGCGAACCACTATCAGCAGCTATCAAGCTTTGTTTATCACTGGAAAAGTTCTTTAATTACGAAGCTTTCGGGATGCTTTATACCAGATAATCCCTTTACCGTATTCCTAATATAACTGTAACTAAGCCATTGAAAGCTATACGACCATTTATTCCCGGTCTATCTAATTAGCGACAAGAAGCGACAAGAAAGTGTATAGTCTATAAAAAATATAAATTTATAGAAAAAAAACAAATAATTATAGTTTATTATTTGTTATTTTATTAAGTTTCAAATTTTGTAGCTATTTAAATTTCGCTCAGATTTTCTGTTTATAATACATTTTTTTGTATTTGATATAAATTATACAATAGTAAGGTAAAACATATAGTAATAAAGCATTATACATTTTGAAAGATGGATCTAACTGCTACATATATTTGTGGTAGGAATTACAGCAAATACTATGTTTTCCCGTTCATATTTTGATATTAATTTTTACCGTTGTTTAAGAATATTAATATGTTTATCTTATATTTTTATCAACTCTCTTTGTTTACATCTTTAGGGAAAATAATTATAGAGCTCATCCACTGTTTAACAGTAATTATACCCCACGCAATTTATTGCGTCGGGTATAATGTTTTTGACCCGTCCGTCTGTCCGTCCGTCTGTCTGTCTGTCTGTCCGTCCGTAAGTCCTGTTCTTGTCATCGCAACTCCTCTGAAACCACACAACAGAAATTCATGAAACTTTGTAGATAATAAGGACATACTATGTAGATATGCATATCGACAGGAAATTATGATTAATTTTTTTTTCTAGGAGTTATGCCCTTTGCTCCTATTGGCCTCAATATACTACTGCAACAGTTTGTCATCGCAACTCCTTTGAAACTACACAACAGAATTTCATGAAACTTTGTAGATAATAAGGACATACTATGTAGATGTGCATATCGACAGGACATTGTGATTCAATATTTTTTTCTAGGAGTTATGCCCCTTTGAACTTATTGGCCTCAATATACTACAGTCCGTCAGTCCTGTTCTTGTCATTGCAACTACTCTGAAACCACACAACAGAATTTCTTGTAGATAATAAGGACATACTATGTAGACGTGCATATCGACAGGAAATTATGATTTCATTTTTTTCAAGGAGTTAGACCCCTTTGCGCTTATTGGTCTCAATATACTACTGCAACAGTTTGTCATCGCAACTCCTCTGAAACCACACAACAGAATTTCATGAAACTTTGAAGATAATAAGGACATAATACGTTGATGTGCATATCCACAAGAAAAAAAATATAAGTTGACTTTTGTAGGAGTTACGAGTCTTTGAACTTAGGAATCTAGCGAGATTTTGTTTGCCCACTGACAATGTGGGGGCATGGGGTATGTGAGCTTGCTCACAAAGGTTCTTTAATTAAAGACAATGTTGAGTTTTCAACAGGTTATCTCTATTTACAATGATTGTATATTCTGGCGCGTATCGCTACTATGTTTTGATGTATCACATTGTGTGTATTGATTTTTCTTGATGTACACTGATGAGCCGTTAGGAAAAATCTTTGTTTTGATTTCCATTTTATAATGTGTGCATTTCATATTTTTGAATATTCTAAATGAAACAAATCAATAATGTTCAGCTGATTTTCCTACATTTAACTTGTTCTTGCTATTAAAACCACAAGCTGTTAAAATCATTAATTACAAATATATTAAAACAAACCATTTTAATGCATTTTTTATATTTATTTACTTGAAATAACTAATTGTTTGCATGACGCTAGATGAGCCTTCTTGTCGCTTCTTGACGCTTCTTGTCGCTAATTAGTGAGACCTATTTAGGTGTACGTTGACAACACACTTTCATTCTTTGTCATGTTTTGGGAAGTATAAACCCTTACCTTTTCATTCTTAGAAAGCATGCATATCGTACATATCATGCCCATAGAATAACGCTCGACATCAAATGTTTGGAAGTAAAAAATATAAAACGGTATACTAGTATTCAGAAAAAGCTTCGAAAGTACCAAATATATAAGTGAAATTTTTAGTTGTAGCACTAGGTCGATATCGCTGCGGTCAACTGGTAGTACTCGAGGGAATTATCAGCTTAGTAGTCAGTTTGGTACTGGCAATATTTTATAATATGCCTTTCTTAATTCACTGTTGATAAATTTGAAAATTATAAAGAAACTAAGGTTCTAACTACATCAGGCAAAATTGATCTTAAATTGGTTTCCTTTGTGTAATAAAGCTCCTCCAGTATTTCAATTATTTATACATCCTTGCCTTTCAGGGTTTTGCTTAGAGCGTTCATGATGAAGGTAAATCCAGAAAAGCCCTTCGGAAGGACCAAATGTATAAAGTGTTATTATTTTTATTGTCTCGCACTTGGTCGATACCACTGCAGGTGGACTATTTGACCCTGATGGTAACACCAGTTCAGAAGTCGGTGCTCCAGTACTGAATGACAATAACACTTTATTAATTTGTTGCCTTCCAAAGCGCTTTATTGGATTTATCTGCATTAGAACCTGTGGAAACCAAGGATGTATAAGGACTTGAATTTGACCAAAAGGGACGTCACATGGACCCCGCAAAATTATTAAAAAGGTCGTCGGACATCATCGGTAAACCAGAACAATCTCTACGTCGTCAATGTACAACTTATAGTTGTTAGTTTCTACGTCATTTTGTCTCTGGTGGAGATTTTTCTCATTGGCAATCATATCACATCTCCTTATTTTTATATACTGATGTATCAAAAATCAAATCTAGAACTACAGGCATTACAAAAAAGTCCGGACAAATATAATTCTTATGAACTTTGATGTTCAAGGGCCGTAATTCCGTGTAAAGTACGTCTACCAAAACAAAACACAAATCATTGTACACTAATTTACCAAAAATCAGTTCAACATCTGCCTACACAACGAAAAACATTCCAGACAACTGTTCGATTTCAGAAGTACGGAAACAAGAATATATGTTGTGTTGTTACACCACTGTCCAAGGTTGAGGAGGGTTGAACGCTCACAAACATTTTGAACCCGCTCGTAATGCACCTGTCCCAAGTCTGGAGTCTGTTATTCACTTCAATGGTTGTCGTTGGTTGCTGTCTGTCATATTTGTTTTTCGTTTATTGTTTTATCATTAATCAGGTTGGTCTTCTCGTTTGAATTAATTGTTTCATATTTTGTCATGTCGGGGCCTTTTATAACTGACTATAAAATTGGTTTTGGTCATTTTTGGAGCCGTATGGTGATCTATAGTTGCTTATATTCACTTCATTAGGACTCTGGTGGATAGTTGTCTCATTGTCAATCATACCACCTTTATATCTCCTTTTTTTGTGTGCTTTTTTATGGATAACCATATATGTCCTTGTCACTTTATATTTGCTAAACTGTTAAAGTATTTTTTTTCTTCTCATGTGTATTGAATGTATATTCGTTTGTTATATATTTTTTCCTCTTGTACACGTTTGTGATTGAGGGTAATAAAGCATTTGAATGTTGAGTTAATGATCGGAAAACCCCAATTGTATTTATGGCTCTCCTTTACTCTTGACCAAATTACGTCTTAGACTTTAATTCACTCATGACAAAATTACTGTGTTTTAGATTAAAACAATATTCATGAAAAGGCAAAGTTCTTTTCAATCAACAACATTTTAACCTTGCTGAAATAAAGAGGAAATTTGACCACCTTTTTATTTATAGTGTTGCGTACTTTTCATAATATCCATCTCTATCAGCTTTTGATAGAACAACTATCAACCTACTGCAATGGGTAAATATATGGTTAGGATAAATCTCGCCTCAATCTTGCTTACTATGAAAAACGGTTAACCTCTTTTTCTTGATTGCGACATCACCGGAGAGACTAATCCCCAAATTTGTACTTACACGAGCAACACTACAGGTACCACATGTGGCGAAGGATATGCTTACCCTTCCGGAGCTCCTGAGATAGTCCCCCGTTTTTTGTTGTTTGCCTGCGACGAAAGTCGCGGAATGCGATGCATAGGTGTTGCTTTTCCGGCGGCAGCGGCGGCGTCGCTGTCGTTGGTGGCATCAACAAAAGGTTTTCTGCTTAAGTTAGTGTGATAGATCAATGATATATTCTATAAAGTTGCATTACTATCAGGGCATATCAGTTTGACGACTATTTCGAGGCCCTGCCCCCTATGTAATGGGCCAGCGACTTTTCAATTGATAAGCAATTTTCTATGTTAACTTTTCTGCTAAAGTAAATTTTTATAAGAACTACTTGTGATAGATCATTGATATTTTCTTTAAAGTTGCATTACTATCAGTACATATCAGTTTGACGACTATTTGAAGGCCCTGGAGTCGGTTTCATAATAAAACTTACGACAAAGATTGAATTGATCGTAAGACATGAACAATTCAGTATACATACGATCAGTCTTAGTCGTAAGTTTTTTTGTGAAACCGACTCCAGCCTTCTAGGTCATGGTCCAATGACTGAATTAATTAGCAATTTTCAATGTTAAGTTTTCTGCTTAAATCAGTCTGGTGGGAACTACTTGTGATATATCAATAATATTTTCTATAAAGTTGCATTACTATCAGTATATAACAATTTGATGACTATTTCGAGGCCCTGTTCCCTAGGTCATGGTCCATAGAAATGTTCAATGTTAAGTTTTCTGCTTAAGTCAGGTTGATAGGATCTACTTGTGATAGGTCATTCAATGATATTTTCTATAAAGTTGCATTACTATCAGTACATATCAGTTTGACGACTATGTCGAGGCAATGCCCTCGTAGGTCATTGTCAAGTGAATTTCAATTAATTACCAATTTTCAATGTTAATTAATAAATTGTTTAAAAAAACATAATTTTCTTTATTTCTTGCAGATATATCCACAATTTAGATTAGAATAATATGCACTGCATTGTAACTGTCAATCTCTTACATTATCTCATAATATGTTTTTGAATACTCAGTAGTTCAAATAACACATAATACATCTAAGTTTGACGATTTTGACGCGCTGCCCTCTATGTTATGGTCCAGCAACTTTGAATTAATTCGCAATGTTGCTGTCCATCAGATTGTCATTTTCTGAATTTTCTGTCGACAGGCGAGACATATCTCTGTGTCAACAGTTTATTGTGGTTCGTGTTTCTCAGTCTACAATTGTTTTAGGGAGCTATCATTTGTTTTTTATGGGGGGGGGGGGGGGGGGGGGCTAGGATGAAATTTGAAAAAAGGCAGGACAGGAGTTTTAATTAAAAAAAAGGCAGGATGACAATTTATGTGAAAAAAGTCAGGATAAACTAATAAAAAAAAGGCAGGACAGAGATTACAACTAAAA
Source organism: Mytilus californianus (assembly GCF_021869535.1). Classification (NCBI taxonomy): domain Eukaryota; kingdom Metazoa; phylum Mollusca; class Bivalvia; order Mytilida; family Mytilidae; genus Mytilus; species Mytilus californianus. The sequence continues at coordinate 117,284,815 of NW_026262690.1, read as the reverse complement.
AAAAATGCAGGACAAAATATTTCACCCCCCCCCCCCCCATAAAAATCAAATGGTAGCTCCCTTGGTGTTTTGTGTCTGCTGTTTGTCCTTTCGTCTTTTATTTTATTTTAGCGATGGTTTTCTCTTCGACTTTTGATTTTTGATTGTCCCTTTTTATCTTCCGCCTCTTTTTCTATATAAAAGTTCTCAGTCGAATGAAAACAATGATAGGATTACATTTGTCTAAAGCGCGACAACCAGGACACACTGTAACTATTAAATCACGGTTTTTCATAAGTCTGACACATAGTTCAGTGTTCTGCCTAGGAACAGGCGACACGCTTGTAGTTATGCTAGACACAAGGTTCACAAACTCCTGACCTGGTTCTTAAACACTTAATAACAATAAAAATGAAACTCAAGAAGATGGACTTATATTTGTATGGTATTCTACCTCTTGATTGTAATCTACTTGATATATTTATGCGATTTAAAAATGGTTAACTACTATTGCCTCTGATTTTTTTCAGAACTATTCAAAGAAGTATAATATTAGTGGTCCGTTAAAAGTTGAGTTTGATATAGTCCGTTGAAGGTTGAATAATTCGGTCAATTAAGAATAAAATTTTAAACCGATGAATATCAAAAAACAAATGTTCCTAGAAAAACTAAAAATTATTAAGAAACAAAAAATAAAACCGGTATTTTATTAAAGCATATATATCTAATATTTTTTTTCGAACCGTAATTTGATTACAGTTTTTATACTGTTGAAATCCATGAATTTGGAGAAAAAAAAAAACTTACATACAAAGTTCACACATGCGATAACATATACATGGAACTGAAACGGTTTAAAAATCCTATGAAATTGCTAGATTTCAGACAATGACAATGCGTAAAATTTGCTATATTTGGTAACGTCAGTTTCTTCTTGTCTGCAGCCAATGTACATTTTATCTTTCTCGATAAGTTCAAAGCAACAAGGTAAATATAATCCCAACTTATGCAGTAACATATGATGGATGATATTTCCGTCTTTTACTAGAATGTGTAAAGCATGATTGTACAGGTCACACACAACTATTTTACCAGTACCAGTTACTTCTTAATCCGATGGAACGAAATTATATTCGTTTGTCGTGATTTCCCCCGTCGTATATCCATTTTAATGTCTTATCTTTTCCAAGGGAAATGATTCGTCCTACAAGCTTAGGCTTATGTGCATCTATAGCATACAAACAGTCAGGGTCATCTCTAATTCTCGTATGTAGGTAAAAAAGTTGGATGTTCCGGTACATTCAAAGATTATATCTTGTTTTCTATCTTTGTCAAGTGTTGCAATTTGTTTGATGCTACTGTCTCTTTCTTCGTAAATGTTTCCGATATCCCTTGTGCTTATGTAAATGAGACCACTTTTGGTGACATGGACGGCCCGAGGAATCGATGGTGCAAAGGGACAGAAGCTTTTAACTTCATTGTCAATCACAATGTACAGATCATTTTACTAAAGCGCGAAGTAAAGACCAAGTCTTTAGATGACAATAAATTTGTCGATCTTCAAAATTTTGCAATGTACTCACTGTACATGATGGATTCGTTCGAATTCGACGCAGTACTTTTGTAGTACCATTTGAAATCCATAATCCATTCTCTTTGTTCACTTTTAGTCGGTCAATACTAGGCGTATTTGATGTATATATCTCCACTAAACTGATCGGTATTTCATTCTTAACAGAAATATGTTCAAAAAGTGTTACTTTGTGTTCTCATCGATATGTTCTGTAAAAAAATCTGGCAGCTTTTTAAACACTTTTGGATCAATTGGTACATGTTCTGGTGATGATGACAGCCATTTTCTAGCATTCTTGGCTGTCTGGTGCACATTTTCAATGTCATTTGTATTAGCGACATTTGTATCTACGTCCAACTTATTTGTTATATCTACAATATTTTGCTGTATAGTTGATTTAGCTGTTGACATAACGGTTTCTTTTTCGTAGTTTTTGCTTTCAAGATCGTTTAAAATAAACTTTGTCAGTAGAATTCCTCTTTAGAAGCTTTTATTGAAACTTCGTAGTTTAAGCCAACCAGTGATATGAATATTAGAGGAAGGGTTGACAAAGCAGTAAGGACTATTTTCTTTGATTTTATTTCACACCACGGCAATTTACAAAAAAGTAATTCAATCTTTGTTACTATAAAATTCACAACATAACAGCTCCGTGGGTCTTTCATGTTATGACCAGAGTTAAAACAACAGTATTTGTATATGTATTTTTGAATATAGACAAATAATTCCAAGTGCTTTATGTTGGCTAAAAGTTGCAATTTTGTTAGATTTAAGCAAATTTGAGTAATTATTTGAAAACTGTATAAGAAGGACGTTCCAAATAACCGAAACCCAAGTTATATTGAAAGTCGACATGTTTTGTCTATCAAATAAATTCACATTGGTTAAGGGTGTCATTCAGTACATAAGAAAACCCTACACAACAACAAAGTATATTATATCGAATAACATTTTTATTTTATAGATGAGGCATGACACGTTTTCTATTATCATGTTTATGTATGCATGATTTCGATGAGATGATTTGATACATTTTAGTGAAACAAAATAATTATTTTCTACCACATAATGTATATTTGCTTGAATAAGGAAGCAAAGTGGCTATTTTCCGTTTTTCAAAATTGTACATGAACGGATATATTTTGTCGGATAAATTTATTGTAAAAAATTACGCTTTTCCTGGGGGTTGGTCCTAGATACAACTTATCTTTTTATCATAATTTGAAAGTAGAGAAAAAACATCCTGTTTCAAGGAAGTTAAAATACATCTTACTCATTTGTTCATAGAAAAAAAGGAATAATAGTTAGTGATAAAAAAAGCAAATCACTTGTTTCATATTCCTATTCGCCCCGAGTCTAGAAAAACATACAATTTTAGTAAATATATGAGCAGCAGTTAACTCTATATAACGGCAAAAACAAAAACTGATCAACAATAATTTACTGTACTGTTAATGATAGCACAAAGTACTAAGTCGAATGACAAGTAACTATCTGCTGATAAAAGACTATCAACGATCCGCCATCAACACCAATTCGTCAAAATGACAAGAACATTAAGATATCAGCCTTCCCCACTTTTCATACACACATACTCGACATGATAATAATAATAATTCTTTATTAATGCAAAACATCCCTATAAGTGATATATAACCATACAAATATCATAAAAATGATAAAATGAAAACAGATATAAATGTGGGTTGGTAGTCTAGTGGTTGCTGAAGGTCCCCGGGTTCCACCCTTACTCGGGGCGCTGGAAATTTCAGTACATTAGAAGGGTGATTTTCACCCTCCCACACACATCTCTGGTACCCAGACCGGAGTTTAAACTAGAATTGGTACTTTAGGGGCCTCGGTTGGTCAAAGTGGCCCGACTTTGACCAGGAGATCAATCTTCAGACATCTCTTCGGGTTGTCTGTTTCCGCCGAGAAGCCCGGTGGTTCTCTCCGAGTACTTCGGCTTCCTCCACCAGACTTCCGGTGTCCTTGCTTTCCCATGGTGTTGGGTTTGTCCTTGGTGGTGGGTTGTGCAGGGGCGTAGCTAGGTATCCAATAAACTGTAGGCACAAATTGCGGAAGGGGGGCTGGGGCCGCTTAAGGCCCCCAGCAGGTCCAGGGCAGAGCCCTGGTAGGGGGTTCAGGGGGACAAAGCCCTCCGACGGAAAACGGTTTTCAGCATTTTAGTTGCAAAATTTTGTACAAAAAAACATGAAAACTGGTCATTTTATCATGATAATATACATGAAAAAAATTTCGAAAAAATTATAATATACATTGTTTTACAATTACATCTGACTGATGAATTAACCGGCAGTACAATCGGAAATATATAAAAAAAAAAAAAGTATTTACAATACGCATTGCCCAGCGTGGATCAGCGTAGCCCTTTATTAAGCAGCACAACCTGTTTAGTATTTTCATATCCAATTCCTTTCTGATTGAGGATAATTGATTTATACGTCAATTGATAGTACATATTGACGATACTACATTTAAAAGAAACCTTCACCGTCCCCTGGCTACATAAACACATACACACACAGTCGATGCCTCATGCAGAAGTTCTCTGCTGATGGTAGTGATCGATGCCCAAGGACTTGGAGGAAATAGGGAATTTGCTGAAATACCTTTGCAATTATTTACAGTGCATCGCCATGAAATATTCCCCGACTTAAGTGTTCTGTCGATACGAAAAGTAAATCTAAAATGATTTTTTTCCTCCGATATGTTTCTGACAAACGAAACTCATCGTAACTATAGTCATACTTATTATAAATTTTCTTTATTTTGTAAAATGAATAGGCGCAAATGTTATCAAAAGCTGCGCGCAAACGTACAATTTTTTAATCCCCAAATGCGCGCGCGCAAATCTAATGCTCCCCGACATATAAACCTTGCAAGGATCACATAAACCAAATATATTTATCCTGTTGAGAGATTCGTACAACTCATTGACTGGCCCAGATTTTTCTCTTTTACTCGCGTTGTTGGTCTGGCGGTACCGTTCTTGCCTCGCATATATGTGTACAGGAGGATGGACCAAACATAATTAAGAATTAACATTGGTATTTGCTGCTTCTCCGTCGATGAGTAAGGACAAAGTCTTGTCGGCTCGGAGTTTGAATAATGCCCTAGGTCTAGTGGATAGCTAACTTGTGCGCAGCACATTAGAAATCAGACTCAGCTTGTCGGTTTATACAAAGCCTATCATATCAATATATCATCGTCCTGACTCCTGACTATAAGTATAATATTTGCCATTTAACACTGAGCAACCATCAAAGTATCAATACATTTATAGTTTCCTTTATAGTATTTATAAAACATTTTGAAATAAATAATCATATGAAATTATTATTTCAACTAAATACATATCTTAACAAAGACCTGGTCTAATTTTTCGAAGAGAAATACTACTAGAGAATCATAAATTAAAAATGAACTTAACTTCAATGCTAAGTTATGTATACGGAAGAACAAAGTCACTTGCAAAAACAGGAAATCACTGTTCATATCAGCTGAACGCACAAACTGATACTGACTGTTCCTAAACATTTTTAAGACGGAGGAGAAGGAAAAATGAATTTAATTAACAGGAAAGATTAAAGTGCATTTGAAACAATTTCCGTGATATAATTTTAAGCAATTTCTACATTTTTTGTACATCTGTTACCGAAAAAGAGTTCATAATTTTGTCAAGAATTGATTCGAAATTTCTGTTAAAACAGGTCGAACAATTAGGGTGTCGGACTATTGGGATGCATGACTAACGGTGTTGCGGACATACATGGTGTCGTAATTATGGGGCCTCGGAACAATAGGGTGTCGGAGTATCGGAGCGATCCCGTTTCGTGATACAGTGCTAATAGCTTAATCAGTTCGTAATACACAGACAAAAACTTAATCAGTTTCATGGTAAACAGACAATTACTTGATCAGTTTCATGGTACACAGCCAATTACTTAATCAGTTTCGGGGTACACATACTATAATTTAATTAGTTTCGTGGTACACAGCCAATAACTTAATAAGTTTGGTGGGAAACAGGCAATAAATTAATCAGTTTCGTGGAACACAGACCAAATTTTGAGCGGTTTCGAGATATATTCAGACAATAACTTAATCAGTTTGGTACTAAATAGACAATAACTTGATCGGATTTGTGGTACACTGACAATTATAACTTGATCAGTTTCGTGGTACACTGACAATTATAACTTGATCAGTTTTTTTGTACACAGACAATAACTTTATCAGTTTCGTGGTACACATATGATAACTTAATCAGTTTCGTAGTACACATGTAATAACTTAATAAGTTTCGTGGTACACAGACAATAATTTGAACAGTTTCGTTGTACACAGACAATAACTTAATCAGTTTCATGGTAAACAGACAATAACTTGATCAGTTTCGTGGTACATTGCCAATAATTTAATCACTTGCACTTTATCGGTACACATACAATAATTTAATTAGTTTCGTGGTACACAGACAATAACTTAATCAGTTTGGTGGTACACAGGCAATACATTAATCATTTTCGTGGAACACAGACCAAACTTTGAGCAGTTTCAAGATATATTCAGACAATTACCTGATCAGTTTCGGGGTACACAGACACTTACTTAATCAGTTTGGTGCTTAACAGACATTAAATTGACCGGTTTCGTGGTACACTGACAATTATAACTTGATCACTTTCGTGGTACACAGACAATAATTTTATAAGTTTCGTGGTACACAGACAATAACTTGAACAGTTTCGTGTTTCGTGGTACACAGACAATAACTTGAACAGTTTCGTGTTTCGTGGTACACAGACAATAACTTGATCAGTTTTGAGGATACATAGACAATAACTTAATTAGTTTCATTGTACACATACAATAACGTAATTAGTTTCGTGGTACACAGATAATTACTTAATCAGTTTCGTGGTACACATGCAATAACTTTATCAGTTTCGTGGTGCACAGACCGAAATTTGAGCGGTTTCGATATATATCCAGACAATAACTTGATCAGTTTTGGGGATACATAGACAATAACTTAATTAGTTTCATGGTATACATACAATAACGTAATTAGTTTCGTGGTACACAGACGATTACTTAATCAGTTTGGTGCCACACAAACAATAACTTGATCAGTTTCGTGGTACACAGCCAATACCTTAATCAGTTTCATGGTGAACAGACAATAACTTGATCAGTTTCGTGGTACACATACAATAATTAATTAGTTTCATGGTACACAGACAATAATTTGATCAGTTTCGTGGTACATAGGCAAGAAATTAATCAGTTTCGTGGTACATAGGCAAGAAATTAATCAGTTTCGTGGTACATAGGCAAAAAAATAATCAGTTTCGTGGTACACAGACCAAACTTTGAGCGGTTTCGAGATATATTCAGACAATTACCTGATCAGGTTCGTGGTACAAAGACAATAACTTGATCAGTTTCGTGGTACACAGACAATTACTCAATCAGTTTTGTGGAACACAAACAATAACTTAATAAGTTTCGTTGGTCGTTTTTGTGATATTATTTGAGCAAAGTTTTTTTGCTGATGTCCATCTACTTAGGATGAATAAAAGTTTTATATTTTATAATTGGGTCTTGGTACATTTATATGCATTAAATACATTGCTTAAAATATTGACTGTTAGATGTCATACTACTTCAGATATGTTAGACATGGAGAATAAGTTAAAATCAGCTGTTATTGAAGGATGACCGAGGATAAGTCGACCTTAGAACAAAATTCTCATTCTTATTGAAGGTGTTTACAGGCAAGGATGTAAACTGTTTTCTCATATATCTTGACTTCTACAAACACATTGTTTTTTTTTTTTACATAAATTACTGGCTTTTTGTAAAAGACTAAATGTATGCAGTTAAGATTATTCGATTTTGAAAACTTTGCACGCCACACAATCCTATAGTCTGTCATAATAACAAACATTTTATTTGATGATTATCTGAAGCGGTTCCAGATTTTGGAAAACGGGAGGAATATTTTTGTATTCGTAGTAAAACATTATAAATGATAAAATGACCATCTGAAATTACTTTGGTCATGTGACACTTGTCATTGAATATAACGTTGAATAGCAGGCAATGCATGCATTCATTGTGATTCATAGAGATGTGTTACCTGTTGCAGAACAGACCCATTGGTGGCCTTCGGCTGTTATCTGCTCTTTGGTCGGGTTGTTGTCTCTTTGACATATTCCCCATTTCCATTCTCAATTTTACTGACTATCACTTTTTTCTTCTTCATTCTTTCCTCTTATTTGAGGGTTTGGATGGGGTCCTTTATTTCTTTATTCTTTAATTTTTTTGGGGCATTTTTCTCTATTCTTTTTATTTGTACCCATTGTTCTCTATTCTTTATATGTTAGCACCCCATTATTCCCTATTCTCAATTTTTTAGGCCTATTTTTCTCTATGCTTTATTTTTTGACGAATTTTTCTGTAGTATTGACCCATTATTCTCTAAATTGGAGACAGAAATTACCCAAGTGTCTGATAAAGGTTATGTTCTGGTAATTGGGGATTTGAATGCTCGAATTGCAAATCATGATGATTTTATTGCAGATGAAAATAAAATTCATAGCTCTCTACAAGATATACTTCCAGAGGACTATGTTCAAGATTTTAATATAGATAGAAATTCTTTAGATAAAGTTTTTAATTCCCAAGGCCAGCAATTGATTGATCTCTGTATCGCCTCTCAGCTAAGAGTTTTGAACGGTCGTTTTATTGGTGATATGCTGGGAAATATGACATGTTTTAAACCCAGTGGGTGTAGTACTGTTGACTATGCCTTGACCAGTGTGGACCTTATTAACTCTGTTAGTTTTTTTCAAATTTTAGAACCTTCATATTTATCTGATCATGCTCAAATTGTAGTCTTTTTAAAAGGTTGTATATCCATGCAAAATATGAATATAGATAGAAAATATAGTGAGATAGATATGACATTTAAATGGGAGACTATTTCTAAGGAAAAATTATATACTGTTTTAGAAGAAAGCAGCACTAGAGATGAAATACTTGGTTATGAAAATACACCATTTGAAATAAATTGTTCTGGAGTTGAGAGAGCAGAACAACAACTAAATAATATATTTAAAACATTAACCATGCGCTCATGTTAAATTATCAAATCCTTTCGTAAAAAGAAATTAAAAAAGAAAAAGCCATGGGAAGATAGAGAACTAGCTGATGTAAAGAAAACTGTATCAAATCTAGCCAAATTATTACGAATAAATCCTTATAACCTCAATTTAAGAAATAATTTTCTTGGTCACTGTAAACTATGTAAAAAATTAATAAAAAGAAAGGAAAATCAATTTAAAAAGGAAATATTTAGTAAGCTTTCAGCCCTTAGAGATACAGACCCTAAACAATATTGGAAATTATTAAAATCATTAAAATATGAGAACACTAATAATAAAATTGAGCTTCAAGCTGGTTTTTTTAGAAATTATTGATCATTTTAAGCATCAAGGAGAGACTGTAAACTATGATAAAGAATTTAAAACTAAAATTGAAACTGATATATTAAATGAAACTGATGCACTTTTATTCAATGAGGTAACTGATAAACCTTTTACTATCAATGAAGTAAATAAATGTATACAAAAATTAAAAACTGGGAAAAGCTCAGGTCCAGATCAAATTTCTAATGAAATTATTAAATATAGTGGTGTTGTTACTTGTAAAGCTATTACTAAGCTTTTTAATTTAATTCTTGATTCTGGTAAATATCCATCAAACTGGAGAAAATCTTTTACCATACTTATTCATAAAGCTGGAGACAAGCTAGATATTAATAACTATAGGGGAATTTCCCTTCAAAATTGTATTGCTAAACTTTTTAGTGCTGTTATTAATTCTAGAGTTGTAACTTACTATGAAGAAAAGTTTTCAGTTCATCAATTTGGATTTAGAAATAATCATCGGACAGCAGATAGTATTTTTATTCTAAAAACTTTAATAATAAAATATTTGACAAAAAAGAAGAGTAAAATTTACTCTTGCTTTGTTGATTTGATTCGTGCATTTGACACCGTTTGGCATGCTGGTCTCTTATACAAATTAAAGAAGGATGATGTTGGAAAGAAAATATTTGAAGTAATTAAAGATATATATAAGTGTTGTGAATCTTCAGTTAAAATAGATAATAAACAATCTGAATTTTTTGAAATAAATAAAGGGGTCAAACAAGGGGACAGTTTCAGCCCCACATTGTTTAATTGTTTTATTAATGATCTTCATTCAATTTTTGATGGGACATGTGATCATGTGTCCTTAGATAAAACATCAATAAGTAGTCTTAGTTTTGCTGATGATCTTTTAATATTATCAGAATCACAAAACGGTTTACAATCTGCTTTGAATTAACTGGAAAAATATTGCTACAAATGGCAACTGACTGTAAATACAAATAAAACAAACATTATGATTTTTCATTCTAGAAATTCTTTTGAGTCAAATTTTTTTTATAAACAAAATCAGTTAACTGAAGTTAAAGAGTATAATTTTCTTGGTAACATTATTGATAATAAAGGAAAATTTAAGAGATCTACACATGAACTATCCAAGAAAGCGCTTAAAGCGTTATTTTCATTAAAAAAATATATGTCTAATTTTCATCATGTCCCTGTTGATTTATCATGTAAATTATTTGATTCACTAATTAAACCCATAATTTTATATAATAGCGAGATCTGGTTTATGGAAGATTATTACTCAATTTCTAGAGCCATAAATAGAGCCACTTTGCATGGAACTAACTGTGATATTTCATCATTGACAGATAGATTCAGCTTTGAGAAAGTGCATCATAAATTTTGCAAAACTGTTCTTGGAATTAAAAAAAACCTCATGTAATATAGCTGCAAAGTCTGAGTTAGGACGATTTCCGCTTGACTCCTTTATCAAAACTCAAGTTTTATTATATTTTTGTAGAATAAACTGCCATGAAATAAACCCTCTTGTTAAAGAAGCTTTTGCAATAAATAAGTCTATGTCTGAAGATGGAATATATCCTTGGTATACTTTTGCCAAGCATATTTTTAAAGAATTTAATATTGATGAAGAAGAATATGTTGATTTTGATAAACCTTTTAAACTTATAACATATTGTGAAGGAAAAGTATAATAACATCACACTTGAAAAACTTTCAAATATTGATAATAGATAAGATAAAAGTTGCAAAAAATGTTAAATAAACGTTTCGTTTTGTTTGTAATAATATTAAAGCCATTTGAGAATTTTAAGAAATCCATTCAGTTTATTTAATTTGAAAACGTTAACAAATATAGATCTAATTCATTGCAAAGTGTGGCGTCCTTCAGGGACCAAAACCCCGTTTTAACAGCGTTTGTTTAAAGGTTAATTATGCATTGGCCACGTGTCGTTAAAAAACAAACTGATTAACAATATAATAGAGTTGTAAGGTAATAAATATTTCAGGTATTGGGCATTTGCCATTATCATGATTAGATTATCTAATTGACAACAAACACTTTATACAACTTACCAAGTAAGTACTAAAATGTAACACTTTGCAATAAATGGATGATATATTCCTGCACCATATTTTACTCTTTTAATAGGGAAAATTAAGGAAAGAAAAACGGCGCGTGATATTTTTTTTTTTAAAGATTATAACTTTCTAAAAGGAAACTCATTAGAACTTCGAAATGGTGTATTTCAACATTGCTTGACTTATTTCAACATTTTAGTTATTTGTCCTAGTTAATTGTGCGGGTGCCAGATTTATGTAACATATTTCACTATCTTCATAAAGACAAATACGGATATAACATTCAAATTCTCTTAAAAAAACCTCCCAAGACAAACTTCTAAATTCTAGATCCCTCTGATCTTCATTATTATCGATACACTTGTCATACATGTACATCCTGAATAAATCAATTGTTATTTTTATCAAATTTGGAAATTTAAAACTTCTAAAACGTTTCCCATAAGAGCGTAATTTTTCATTCTTCTCTATCCGTATAGATTCACCATTGTATCTATATCTTATCCCTTATGACCATGAAATTTTCCTCCAATGTGTCGTGGCTTTCTATTGGCTACTTTTTTTCAGTTAATCGATTTTCTCAAAATTCTCAGATAATCCCGGATTATCTCAGAATTTTCATATAATCCCGGATTTTCTCCAGTTAATTATTTATCTAATTTTGTGAGGAATATAATGAATTCTCTCAAATATGCATTAAGCTGAGAAAATCCCGGTTTATCTTAAAATTCTGAGATAAACCGGGATTATCTGAAAAAATCGAGATAATCCCGGTTTATCTGAGCTTAATGTAAAATAATGAGATAATCCTAGTTTATCTGAGATAATCCTAGTTTATCTGAGATAATCTAGGATTATCTATAAAAGTGGTTCAGGCGTGCCATAGATAACAGTTCAAAACTTTATCTTTATAGAAAACTTAAAAATGAAATTAAATTGGAGGACTACTTGCACAATCTAAACAATTTTAATAGTCGTCAACTTTAAAAAAATTACGTGTAAGTGATCATAATTTGGAAATTGAATTAGGACGTTATAAAAAAATTCAAAGAGAACACAGACTGTGCAAAGTTTGTAAAATTTTAGATGATGAGGAACACTTTTTCCTTCATTGCCAAATTAACAGTAATGTAAGACATTCCCTTATAAATGCAATTAAAACCCATTATTCTAATTTTAACCAGCTTGACTCAAACTCTAAACTTAAAACTATTCTAGATCTCAATAAAGATATTTTGTCTAGTGTTGTAGACTATATAAAGCAATCTATGGAATTGCGAAAATAAGGTCCACATTGGTCAATTATTACTATATATATATAAAAATATTAATTTTCGCGAACCATTTAGGTCACGGAAATTCCATTTTTTGCCATCAGTAAGGAGAGTTGTACAAATAATGTGAATACACAGAACCCCGATCCAATTCATCTTTTGCTAAAAATATTTATCATTTTCTGTTTTATATCTCCTAACATCATTCCATTTTTCTCTAATTTCGATTAAAATATGCCAAAACCTGCAGTAAAAATAGATGTATGCCCCAAATAAACATTCCCCGATTGGTTGAACTACTATGGCGTCAATGTAAGCCTCGATGTAAAGCAACGCAAGCCTCGATGTAAAGCACACGCTTCCCAAGAGTAAGGAGAGTTGTACAAACAGAGACATAATAATGTCTCTGGTACAAATAATGTGAATTCACAGACCCCCGATCCAATTTATCTTTTGCTAAAAGTGTTCATCATTTTCTGTTTTGTATTTACCAACAACATTCCATTTTTCTATAATCCCGATTTAAACATGTCAAAACCTGCAGTAAAAATAGATGTATGCCCTAGGTAAACATTCCCCGATTGGTTGAAAAGCTGTAGCCTCGATGTAAAGCAACGCAAGCACACGCAAAAATTTCCGTTGATATGTTGAACTTCGACCCCGGGCCTATTCACAAGGAGACTTTCTTGCGCTCAAATGTAATTCTAAGTGAAGTATACTGGGAAAGTAAAATTATATTCTTTTACAGAAATATTTACACATTTTATCATTAAAGTATTGTCATGCTTCTGCATATTAACGCTGAGCTTTAGTAAAATATAATTATATACAAATTTTGTTACGTCAAGCATTAAGAGTAAGAATATATTTCGCGCCAAAACAAGAAAATAATCTGTGTCACCAAATAAGTTTATCAGCATCTTTCTGAAATTTTCCAACAGAAAATAGCGTTAATTATAGAGAAATTTTGGTGAGTATTACTTATTAATGTTAAGGTTCTCCAGAGGTGGTTCTCTTCACCTTCTTGGCGGTCAATTTAATCCCATTTATCAATTATCCCCGATGGCGATGACACCCAGTCAATTTGTGTCATGAGTGATAATCTTATCTAAATATCTATTTGATGAAATAACTTCTCCATTAACTGTACATGCAATATTTTTGTAGTTTTTGATAACCGTGCACATTCCCATTGCATGTCCGCAAGATAAATGGGTTATGCATTTGTGAATTGTGCAAGTACAGTAATATTGTGTAATACGAATAATGGCGGAGGATAAAAATTTGTGACGGTCAGTGCGTGATCACGTGACATTATTATTTGTAAACAAACGGGCTCCCCATGTAACACGTGTCGGAACTATCCATACAATATGCAATCAATCTTATATTTCACTATTTGATGATATTTCTGTGTCTGTTTGTAGGTTTTGAAGATCAGATGTCATAGTGTAGTTTCATAGACAAAAAAGTACCATGATTGTTCCTGTTCAGTAGTTGAGATTTTTTTATAGAATTAGAAGGTAAGTCTACATTAGTCATTATTTAAATTAAGTCTGAAAAAAATGACTCAACGCTCTGTAATTTTTCCCCAATTTTTGAAACATGCATAATTTAAAGAGCATTTGCTTCCCTTGAACCCTCCCCCCTACAAATTGCCTAAAACTCATACTCATAGGCCGAGATTACTCTGATGTCCAACATCTGTTTTTGCGATTCCTGCATTTTAACTCTTTTTATTTTCAAATTGAACACACTCGGCCATTCAGCTTATTTGCATCATAAATGAACGAGGTGTTAGATTATGTTTTCCTATTGAATAAGGGTCATTTTCATAAATCAGCTCTCATTATGCATTGAAAATTACTTTTTCTGTTGGTCATGTCCAGGGAAAAAACTTAACGGTCGCCCATGGCGACCAGAAATTAACCTGGGCGATCTTTTTATTCAGTTGTGGTAGCCCAGGTGGCGAATTGAAAACAAAGTACCCGACAGACGGAAATCCGCTGTTTACCGTGGCTCCAAGTGCCGGCTACTTCACTGACAAAAATATAAATTCAAAAAGGAAAAAAATCTTTTTAAAATGTATACAGGCAAGTGTAGAGAGTCGTATTGTCGCAAAGTCACGGTTGCGATAAACAAGGATGTAAAATCAGAGTTTACCTTTGACTAAATATAGTTCACTTTAATTCAGGTCACTGATTGGTCGTCTATTTAAAGTCCGGAAAGTATTGTATGTTTGCAAGGATAACAAGAGAGACGTTCCGATAGTCATTTACAATATGAAGCGATCAAATACCCTAAGAAAGCGAAGAAATTCTGAGAAGATGACAATAGCATGTTATGAAATAATATCAGTCAATTAAAAGAACGTATAATATATAATGTTATATTATATATAAGAATCTGGAAAACAGTACCTTTTGTAGTTCCCTTTTCAAAGCCCACGTGGTGTCCAGAGAATGAAGGTCAAAAACGAAAGAAGAATATTGTCGACCACAAATAAATAACATTAGTTCAAAATGATTTTAGTTTCCTACTTACTGAACAGTTTACAAAAAAGAGAAAATCAGAGGAGATATCAATTTTATGACAATGCTTTTGAAATATGTGTACAAATCTTTTGAGAAAAAATGGGGGTCATTTGTTTACAAATGTACGTAGTTACGCAAAATAAATCGATCAAGATATTTAATAAATTAGATTATTAAAGAAATAAAATTAAATATTTCATCGATCATCTACATGTATTTAATTATATATAAGGACAGAGAATTCTTTAGTTGTCTTAAAAAGATATTAAAAAAAAACTGGTACACAGGGTATGAAGATTCCCATTTTGTAAATGATTTTTTTTTTTATTAAATTTGATTGAAGTCAACAACAATTTACATTTTCCCAAGCATCTAAATCACCTCCAGGTATGCTCAGAATGCAGGGTTTTGAGTCTAAAATTTCAAAATTTTCTTGGGGGGGGCATGCCCCCAAACCCCCCCTAGCACGCGGGCTTCACCAGTGATACTCATAGTGAAATAAATTGAGCTACTAACTTTTTGTCTGCGCTAACTGATTTTCAAGTCTAGTAACCCAGCTGGCTACTGGCCTTACAAAGTTAAGTTTCACCCCTGATGTCACAATCTTTTTAAGTTAAAGTAAAAATACCAGTATTGATGTGTCAATGTGAAAACTGTCCAAATTTGAGAAAATAGTGGGTGGCAGGTCGATTAAACTTATTTAAATGAAGAGAAAAATGAACTAATTGAGGCTTGATTTATATAGGTTGTTTTCGTATTGAATAAGGGTCAATTGCATAAATCAGTTCCCATAATGTTGGTCATGTGACATTCTTATAAAGTGAAAGTTAAAATGAGGGTGGTAATGGGGGTACCTTCATGACGAATAAAGGTAAAAAATCTTGCCAAATGACGTTAACGGTAATTTTTGGTGCATGACGATAAAATGAAGACTTTCTTCAAGACGATAAAAAAACTGACAGATTTTGATGAATCACGTTAATTTTTTGCCAAAATTAATTTGAGACCTCTGATGAATCATGATAAGGATATGTTGACGAATCACAGTAAAATGTTAACATATTTGACGCTAACGGTAGCCGAAAATGACCGTTAGACGCCTGACGGCAAAGGGCATTCATACCCTCTAAAATGTCAGTATTGATGGCAGAGGCGGATTTAGGGGGGGGCCAGGGGGCCCAGGCCCCCTTTTGTGGGATAAATTTGGTTGATTATATAGGGAATCACTGAAGCATGACTGGAGCAGGCCCCCTCTTAGGCAGTCAGTGGGCCCCCTCTTATGAAAATTTCTGGATCCGCCACTGGATGGGTCAATGTGAAAACTGTCCAAATATGAGAAGATAACAGGTGGCAGGTTGATCAAACTTACTTAAATGAAGAGAAAAATGAATAAATTGAGGCTTGATTTATATGGATCCAGTCGACTCCAGAAGCAATGAAGCAGCACATCCACTTTGGACGGGCAAATATCATCTATCTGATATGGGACCAGCTGAAGTCCCACTGCCCTAGCTGGTGTCGCAAAACAGTCGTTGGAGGTTAGAGTAATCTCCGTCTACAAAACTCAATTCCAATGACAAAAATGCCCTAATCTTAAATTAAAAGCATTGGAAAAGTAAACTGTAAATTATAATTTTGACAATGACCACAATTTGTTTTAGTTCAATGTACATGTAATAATATGTGGGATAATACAATGTACATGAACTTAATACTGCTTCAAGGTTATACAGGTTTGTCAATGTAAAAATAAAATAATTTGTCTGCTAACTTACATGTAGGGAGCTACCATTTGATTTTTTTTTTAGGGGGGGGGGGGGGGGGGGTCTAGGATGAAATTTGAAAAAAAGGCAGGATGAGACTATGAAAAAAAAGGCAGGATGACAATTTATGTAAAAACAAGTCTGGATAAACTATTAGAAAAAAAGGCAGGACAAAAAAGAGTGAAAAATAAAAAGGCAGGACAGATTACATCTTGGACTAAAAAAAAATTGCAGAACAAAATTTTTCATCCTAGCCCCCCCCCCCCCTTTTCCCCCCATAAAAATGGAAAGGAAGCTCCCTTACAGTGTTTCCTTCAGAGGGTGTTGGCCTGGAATGGTACCCTGCAGTTTTCATACGCCTGTTCATGAGAAATATTATGGTATGCCTTTGTCCGTCTGTCTGCCCTGATCTGTCTGTTTCTAGCATGTTGTTCACTAACTCACCAAATTGCATGAAACTCTGGTGAATTGATTATATCTACTGACGTGAGCTCCCTTTTAGATTTTTAGGAATTTTATAATATACATTTTCAAAATGTGAGTTTTTATTCATTAAAAAAGGGGGATTTTCATGTTAACGCCCATTAACTCTAAAAATGCTTTGTTCACAAACTCCAACGCTTTCACCAATTTGCATGAAACTGTTGTGAATTGATTATTTTATAAATTTTAGGTTTCCCATTTCAGAGTTATATGGGATTATACTCATGTATTGATGTGAGCTCCCTTCAGATTGTTTTGGAATTTTAGAATTTACATTATCCAGTTACAATGTAAGGGGTTTTATTCATTCAAAAAGGGGGATTTCCATGTTTTACTTTTTGGACATTAACTCGAAAATGCTTTAAGCAGTTGTCATTTGTCATGAAACTTTGATTAATTGTTTATATATATCTATTGATGCAAGCTCCCTTTCAATTTAATAAATTGTGGAATTTTATTCATAAAAAAGGATGGCTTTCCCAGTTTGCAGATCAAACTCAAAAGTTTGTACATGAATTTCTCTGGCATGTTTCAGTAAATGTGTAAATTATAACTGACATAACTAACTTTGACAATTACCACATATTTTTAAGTTCAATGTACATGAAATATACAAGGTAATGCATGTAGACTCGATACTGCTGCAAGGTTATACAGGGTTGTCAATGAAAAAAAAAAAAATTGTTTGCCAACTTTGTGTTTCCTTCAGAAGGTTTTGGTGTGGTATGACACCCTGTCATTTTTATACGCCCGTTTACGGGACGTACTATGGTATACCGTTGTCTGTCGTCAACATGTCGGACATTAACTCA